>NW_024429184.1:86643025-88100525 GCF_017639785.1 Mesocricetus auratus | reverse complement strand
AAAATAGATTCTTAAAGACTACCAGTACTCACCAAGCCAAAAGCTAAAATAATATCAAACTGCATTTGACTCCTCTAGAAGAACTTTTCCCACTTTGCCATAACCCACACCCCTACAGCCCCCACCAGTATATTTGGTAAGTGCCTGATTTATGACTTCCTTTGCTCTGGGATAATGCAACTTTACATAACCACTCCTATAGTGGAATGTAGTTTTGGGTGAACCAAAAATCGTGCTTCCAGGCCTTGACTCTTGCATTCAGCTCAAGATTAAAGTCTGCCATACTCCCTTGGATGTGAGGGCTAGGTTGACATTAGCCATGAGCTTCTAAAATTATACATGAAAACATCCAGAGTAGAACACTGATCATTGCAAGATATATTTCAGATGAGATAATTCTTAGAATTCAGAACCTCATCTTTGACTCTTATTATACTCAATTCCAAATTCAAAGTGTTCAAATCTCCAACAGAAGGAGGAACCTGTACAGTGAGGGACCTTACTGCCCCTTGCTATAGTATTTAATATTAATAGTAAATGTTGTCTCCTAGTGGGGAAGTATTTCAGTATTTTCATAACCTGTATGACAACTCAGAATTACCCAAAGTATGAGCCTTGATCATTATCAATACTGTCTCTATAGGGAAAATTATTAATCTGGGACAAGCAGCTAGAAAGAGAGGTTTATTTATTTATTCTATTCAATAAATAAATAAAACCTTCAGCTATGGTGGGATCAATGGCAGGTAACAACTGAAAAGTCAGTAAATGATGAGCAATGAACCATCTGTTCAGATACACAGTCTCCTAACATTGATATTTCCTACAACTTATTTTTATATGTTTTCTATAAATCCAAGATTTTTCCAGAATATCATTTTAATTTCCCAAGAATATAGCAAGTCTTAACTTATATAACATAATATACTCTATTTCTTATATAACATAAATATACTCTATTTCTTATTCTAGAATTCATAAATTTCACCTCCTGTTCAAGCAAACAGAACTTAAACATATATGAGAAAGCTATTTCTCCATGTACCCAGTAGGCACATTGTCATTACCTATTAGAGAAAGGCAATTCTTAGAAACGTGACTGATTTGTTGCCGTTGATTCACATTTAACTAACGCAGCAGTAGAAAATGACTATTATCCAGAATCACACTCATCCATTGTTACATCAGATCAGATTACTGGAAGTCGGAAACATGACTCATAGGAAGCAACTTATCAAAAGGCACAAACCTCCCTAAAGAGGGGAGTATCCATTTCTCATCTCCAATATTCTGATACCATCCACCAATAGGACTGAACATTCTTATAAATTTAAAGAAAAAGAGCATTTTGTATTCTGGAAGTGACTTCAGTTGAGTCAAAGTAAAGGCCACTTTTCTACAAGTACATAGTCACCACGAAACCATGACTGAACAAGTATGCATCAGAGGTAATGTTTTCTATCCTACATAGGTCAGATATCAAGGCTCAAAGCCCTAGATTAAAATATCAGTCTAAAGTCAGCCTTGAACAGTTTTCCTCATGGAATATTATCCCAAAACTACATGATATTACCTCATGCATGCTATTTCCAGGAATTGTGTGACTGCCATGGACTTGTCACTGTGAATGTTGTTTGCAAGCTGTCATCACATGATGTCATTGCAATTCCATCTTGCACTGTTCAGTCTCACTACATTAGGGTGATATACAGCTCTGCCAGCCATGCTGGCCAGGGAAGCAGAAAGCCCAACTTCAGATCATCACCTCTCTCCCCTCTCCTCTAAATCCAGTCACCCAGTCTCACACACAGCTCTGTAGCAGACTACCTGATGTGGTCTCTCCTCACTCTCTGCCCCTATTTCCAGGGGCAGTTCCTAGTGGAACACCCTGCTTTCCTCCCTGCTGTGGAGTCCTCCCCTCTTCCCTTCCTATCTCATTCCTATGTGTCAGCTCCCATTACCTAGAAATACTTTCTACCCATAGCACTCAGTGGCTACACTTAATTAGGATCCCAGAAGAATTCCCTACAACACAGCCACTACACCCTCTTAAGAACCAGAGAGGGTAACAGAAACCAAGGAACAAAGTACCTACCCAATGATGACAAGGCCAGATATCGGCAGCTAGAATTACAATCATCCCAAACCCAGATACCTCGATACCAGCATAAAAGAACAATCAACAACAGCCAGGACAGTGACTCCACCCCAGGAGCCCTACTACAACAGGCCTGGAGAAATGTAACAGAGCCAAAGCACAAGACAAGAACGTTAAAATAAACTTTATGAATAGCTTCAAAAATAATCTTGGAGTAACTCTAACCAAACAAGTGAAAACTTATACAATAAAAACTTTAAGACATTGAAGAAAAAATTGAATAAGATATGAGAAAATGGAAAGATCTCCAATGCTCATGAATTGGCTATGATTAATAAAGTAAAGATATCCATCCTACTAACATCAATCTACAGATTCCATTCAATCCCCATCAAAATTCCAACACTATTCTTCACATATCTTGAAAGGACAACTTTCAGCTTCATATGGAAGCATAAACACATCAGGATACCTAAAACAATCCTGAATAATAGAAGAATGGCTGGAGGTATCACCGTCTCCAAGCTCAAAATATACTACAGAGCTATAGTAATAAAAACAGCATGTTACTGGCATAAAAACAGACACATTGATCAATGGAATTTAATTGAAGACACACACATAAATGTACACACCTACTGATGTTTTATAATGAAGACAGAAATATACACTGTAAGGAAGACAGCATCTTCAATGAATGGTGCTATTCAAACTAGATTGCAGCATGTTGAAGAATGCAAATGGATCCATGTTTATCATACTATACAAAACTCAACTCCAAATGGATTAAAGACCTCAACATAAGGCCAGGTACCCTGAATCTAATAGAAAGTGAGGAATAGTCTTGAACTTAATGGTACATGAAGACTTTCTGAACAAAACACCAATAGCACAGACACTATGATCAATAAATAATAAATTGTCATGAAACTGGAAAGCTTCTGTACAATAAAGGATGATATAATTTGGACAAAGCAGCAGACTCCCAAATAGGAAAAGATTCTTACAAACTACACATCCAATAGAAGCTAATATCTAAAGTATATAAAGAAGTTTTAAAAAACTGGAGATTAAAAAAAACAAATAACCCAATTTAAAATGGGGTCCCAATCTAAACAAGAATCCTTGAAGAGGAACCTCAATTGGCTTAAAAGAATTTAAAGAAATGTTCAATATACTTAGTCATCAGGAAAATGTCAATCAAAACTACTTTGAGATTTCATCTTATACCTATTGGAATGGTTACAACCAATGAAACAAATAATGACCACTCATGCTGGCGAGGATGTGAATGAAGACAAGAACTCATCCATTACTGGTAGGAATTCAAACTTTCACAGCCACTATGGAAATTAGTGTGAAGATTCCTCCAGAACCTGTGAATAAATCTACCTCAAGATCCAGCTATACCACTCTTGGGCATACACCCAAAGGACACACCATCCTATTACAGAGATACTTGCTCAACCATATTCATTGCTGCTCTATTCATCATAGCAAAAAAATGGAAGCAAGCTAGATGCCCAACAAAGGGTGAATGAACAAAAAAAATGTGGTACATTTACACAATGGAGTATTAGCCATTAAAAATGAAATTTGCGGGAGAATGGATGGAACTAGAGAAAACCATTCTGCGTGAGGTAACCCAAACCCAAAAGGACAAATATGATATGTATTCACTTATATGTGCATGTTAACTGTTGAGTCATTGATAAGTAAACTACAATGCATAGAACCACAGAGGTTAAATATAGAGCAAGGTCCTCAAGGGAAGGATGGCTCTCTCTAGAAGGTGGAGATAGAATAGATAGTTATGGATGTACAAAGTAGGGGACTGTAACAGGAGAAACAAACAGGAAGGAGAGAAAAGAGGCAGGCAAAGAAGGGACTGTGGGAAGGATGCTAAAACTAGGGGATCATATGGAAACCTAGGAGAGTGGATGTTTCATATAATATATACATAGATGCAGGCGATTTAGATGAAATCACCAAATAACAGAGGAGACCCAACTGGACACCTCTCATCACCAAATGAAGCTTCCAGAACCAGGATTGTGTTGCACCTAATCCAGTTGTTGTCCAAATGGGTCCCGTGGGAACAACCAAACAACCCAGACTATTGCCAAAGCTATTTGCTCTCCACAAACTGATAGTCCAGCCATATTGCTGAAAGCAACACCTACACAACTCTTTGAACCTGGACAAGTCAAGCTGGTGCTTACCTAGAACCTTCACCCTTACCGACTAGTTAGTATTCATGGTACTGGAAGGCATTCTACATACTACTAAGGAAGAATGCAAACACCAACCCAGCTGCAAACCTTAGATCTGCAATGGTGACCTCTTGCAAGATTCACTGGTGCAATAGTGGCTCAAACTTGTAGGACTAACCAACCACTATCTGATAGGATCTAAGGTCCACTCCATGACGTGGAGCCCACACCCAACACCACTTGAGGTCACAGACCTAGGAGAAAAGCAAACACAGGAGCACAGCAATAAAATGACTCCTGTTGCTATTCTGCTACAGTCACAGGTTAGTTTCTTGCTCAGTCATCACCAGAGAAGTGTCCTCCTGCAACATATGGGAGCAAATACAGAGATCTACAGTCAGCATGAAGAGGATGAGAGACCTGGGAACACTCAGTCCTGAGTGGGATGCCTCCATCAAATCCCTCCCATCAGGACCCAGGAAACTCTTCAGAAGAGGGGCCAGGAGGACGTTCAGAGTGAGAGGGATGGAGGACACCGAGGAAGCAAGGCCTTCTAAACATATCACACTGATGCACGTGTGAACTCACAGAGCTGAGGCAGCATGCACAGGGCCTGCTGTGTAGAGCACAGATGGGGCCCCAGCTCTGAGCAGAGAAGTGGACACATGCCCCACTCCATAACCCAGAAGCTATCTCCAGTCTTCAACCACTCACAAATGACATGTTAGTTTTTCCCAATGGAGTTTCACTGGGATTACAAGACACACTTAAGGGTAGGCCCCATGCCCAGCATTAGGGAAACAATGTAAAATGAACTCAGTGCCACCTTTTTGAGGCTCTTTGTCTCATAATGTTTTGTTGGGTCTTTTTTTAACCTTAGAGGTCTTTTACATATATACTCTAGTTTCTGGTTTTGTGTTTATTATGGAATTCCCATATATACAAATGTGCATGTGTGTCTGCATCTAAATGTGTTTCTTGTGCTTTTTCTTTGGCTTTTTCTTTTGTCCAATTCTGGTGTATTTGGTTTTGCTTTATCTTATTTTATTTTGTTATTATTCTTTAGATGTTCATTGGTTATCTAACAAGAGACATAAAGGGTTGGGTCCAGATTGGAAGAGGGATACTGAGGAATTCAGAGGAGTTGGGGGAGGGAAAACATAATCAATATATTTTATGAAAAAATATGTTTTCAAAAGAAAAATATTAGAATATATGTTCTGTAACCACAGGAAACCTGAAATTAAAACTTAATAACCATACAGTCTGCAAAACTGTACAATGTGTAGCTAACAACACACAAAGAGCCAATTGCCCCCAAAATTAATCAAAGCTAGGATTAGAAACTACACTAACTTGATTGAAAGGGAAACAGACCATGCCAAATTTTAAGGAATACAGCTAAAGTATTGTTCATAGATGAACTCATAGTAATACTTGTATTAAGAAGAAAATAAATCAACCAATAACCAAATGTTCCACCTTTAAGTAGAAAACTAACAGGCAAAGGGTAAGAAAACATATAAAAGCAATACAAGTGAGGATAAATTTAAAGGTAGTGAGGATAGAAACCTGGGAATGTCAGTGAACCAAGTGAAAATTGATACTTCTTCAGATAGATCGTGTTGGGGGAGAGTACTCAAATTACTCAAATCAAGAATGAAAAAGTGTAGCAATCTCGGTGGGACCTCCATTTGAAGCACCCGTTCAGGTGGAACTTCTCATGGATTCGGGCGAGAGCCTGAGGATTGAAATGAAGACAAAAGACAGCAGCTCATTCTTGCAAGGAGAATGGCATTTTCTGTAACAAGAGAAGAACATTATATACCAGTCAGCAGGCATGGTGGAAAACTACCAAGGTCAGAAGCTCATGCTCCCAGGGCCCTTCAGCAATAAAGATGGGCAGATAACAGGAACTTGAATTCAGACAACAAGGGTGGGCAGGAAACAGGAACTTGCATACAGGCCTAATTGGGAGGAGGGTAACAGGATATGCTCGCCCCTAGTCATGAACTGGTCAGCAGTCCCTATGGGGGAAGGGTCCAACAAAAAAGGGACTATCACAGCAGATTTCACAGATGTAAGAGGACTGTTATGAACAATTTTGTGTAAACTGATTTAGTGACACAAGGAGTGTATTTCTTTTTTATTTTATTTTTATCATTTATTTTTAAATTAAAATTTAAATTAGAAACAAGGTTACTTCACAAGTCAGTTCCAGGTCCCTCTCCGTTTCCCTCCCCTCCTCCTGTGCCCTCCCCCCAACACCCCCCAATATCCCCTCATTTCCCCAGGGAGGATAAGGCCCTCCATGAGGGTATCCATAGTCTGTCATTTCATCCATGGCAGGGCCTAGACGCTCCCCCAAGAGTTCAGGCTGAGAGTGGATCTCACATTGTTGGATGGGAGTCCAAAGTCCATTTGTATACCTGGGATAAATACTGATCTGCTGCCCAAGGCTCAATAGATTACCTAGGCCTCCTCACTGACACCCACATTCAGGGGGTCTTGATCAGTCCCATGCTGGATTCCCAAGAGTTAACCCTTGTCAGGTCAGCTGTTTCTGGGGGTTAAACCAGCCCAGTCTTAATACCTTTGGTCATCAGTCCTCCCTCTCTGTCACTGGCTTTCTTGAGTTCAGCTCAGTGCTTAGCCGTGGGAGTCTGCCTCTTCTTCCATCAGCCACTGAATGAAGGTTCTGTTTCCCTGGGATTGTAGGCTGGCACTCCCCAGATCTATGTCTAAAATCCATATATGAGAGAGTACATGCCATGTTTCTCTTTTTGTGACTGGGTTACCTCACTCAGGATGGTTTCTTCTAGTGCCATCCATTTGCCTGCAAATTTCAGGATTCCATTGTATTTTTCTGCTGAGTAGTACTCCATTGTGTAAATGTACCACATTTTCTCTATCCACTCTTCGGTTGAGGGGCATCTAGGTTGCTTCCAAGTTCTAGCTATTACAAATATTGCTGCTATGAACATAGTGGAACAGACATTCTTGTTGTATGAATGGGCATCTTTTGGATATATGCCTAAGAGTAGAGTTGCTGGGTCTTGTGGTAAGTTTATTCCCATTTTTCTGAGGAGTCTCCATACTGATTTCCAAAGTGGCTGAACAAGTTGGCACTCCCACCAGCAATGGAGGAGTGTTCCCCTCTATCCACATCCTCTCCAGCATAAATTGTCATTGGTGTTTTTGATTTTAGCCATTCTGACAGGAGTGAGATGGTATCTCAGAGTTGTTTTGATTTGCATTTCCTGGCTGGCTAAGGATGTTGAGCACTTTCTCAAGTGCCTCTCAGCCATTTTAGGCTCCTCTATTGAAAATTCTCTATTTAGTTCTGTACCCCACTTTTTAATTGGATCCTTTGGTGTTTTGAAGACTTGCTTCTTGAGTTCTTGGCAAATTTTGGAGATCAGCCCTCTGTCAGATGTGGAGTTAGTAAGTATTTTTTCCCATTCTGTGGGCTGCCTTTTTGTCTTGGTGACTGTGTCCTTTGCCTTACAGAAGCTTCTCAGTTTCAGGAGGTCCCATTTATTAATTGTTGATCTCACTGTCTGAGCTACTGGTGTTATGTTCAGGAAGCTGTCTCCTGTACCAATTCATTCAAGGGTACCACCCACTTTCTCTTCTAAGAGGTTCAGTGTGGCTGGATTTATGTTGAGGTCTTTGATCCATTTGGACTTAAATTTTGTGCATGGCAATAGACATGGATCCATCCACATTCTTCTACATGCCAGCCAAGGAGCGTATTTCTAGAAAGACAAACTACCAAAATTTACTAATCATCTCCTTTACTAAACTGTGGCTCTGAGCTTGTGATACTAAGACCATTCCTTCACATTTCACACAAGGGCAGAAAATGATGGCCTGCAGGCCTCATGTGGACAGTATAAGAAAGTAAGTTTGCTATTTGTCAAATGAGTACTTATTTATCAGTATTTCAATAGCCAATGCATTGATAATAAAGGATATTTTTAAAGACAGCTTTTTGTTTTTTATGTGTGTCTGTGGGTGTGTATGTGCACAGCTGCAGGCAGGTGCCCATGTGGCATCCTTTGGAACCAGAGCTACAGGCAATTGATACGAGTGCTGGGAACCACTCTGGGACCCTCTGCAAGAGCAACACTTTTAGCTGCTGAGCCATCTCTACAGCTTCACTAGAGGTCTATTAAAAAAAACTACCATGTCCACATAATAATCAGTTGGTAGCTGACTTTGGTTGTGACATGAGTGAACAGATGTGTGAGATGGTTCCATTTATTGTTCACAGTGGCCTTTGAGGACGGTACTAAATCTCCATGAGGTTTACTAAATTTTCTGCTTTATGGGAATCTGCAGTAAACTTTGTTCATAGTTGCTTCTCAATTAGGTTTTCCAAAGTAGGGATAGGTTCCCTCCACAGGGAACAGGGGTTGCTGCATGAGACATGAAACATGACTGAGGGGACTGTTCTTCTACGTGGTAGACACTCTGGACTTCCAAAGGTTTTGGTCATGGGATTTTCCTACTTGTCTCCTGTGTATCACTAGTGGAAGAATGGGGTGATTTCAATAAGAATGCCCCCCATGGGATCATATATTTGAATGCTTAATTGCCACAGAGTGGTACTATTTGAAAAGATTAGAGGGATAAGGAAGTGTGTCATTGGAGAAAGTGTGTCATTGAGGGTGGGCTTTGAGGTTTCAAAAACCCATACCAAGTCCAGGTCTTTTTCTGCCCATAGACTCCAGCACCTGCCTACATGCCGCCATGCTTCCTGCCATGATAATAATGAACTAAATCTCTGAAATGATAAGCAAAGCTCCAATTAAATGTCTTCTTTCATAAAAGTTGCTGTGATCATGGTGTCTCTTCACAGCAATAAAACAGTTACTAAGGCAAAGGACTTCCAGCTTTTCCACTTAAAAGAATCTTCACCTCTTTGGGGTTCTATTCAGTCTTTTCAACAAAAATCAAAAGACCGGGTGACCTTGCTTCATTCAGCTTCTGATTCCTGGGACTAGACTTCCCTATAAATGCATGGTGTGTGTGTTCTCAGGATCTAATTTAAGTACATCAATGGGTGCCACAGCATCTCTCAAGTTCATTCTGACTCGCAGTATGTTGCTCAGTTAAATGACATTTGATTTGCTTGTGCAGCTTTCAAGCCTGTCTTTTCAGAGAACTACGTTAGGTCAGGAATTGTTCCTGCTGCCCACACTTTATATGAGATGAGAAGTACACGAGGTTCATCTAATAGAGTGTCTTAGTTAGGGTTTCTATTGCTGTGAAGAGACACCATGACCATGGCAACTCTTATAAAGGAAAAGCATTTAATTGTGGTGGCTTACATTTTCAGAGGTTCCATTATCATCATGGTGTGGCATGGTGCTGTACAGGCAAACACGGTGCTGGAGAAGTAGCCAAGTATCCTACATCTTGACTTGCAGGCAACAGGAAGTGGTCTGTCACACTAGGTGCAGCTTGAGCATAGGAGGCCTCAAAGCCCAATGCCACAGTGACACACTTCCTCCAACAAGGTCACACCTACTCTAACAAAACCACACCTCTTAATAGTGCTACTCCATTTGGGGGCCATTTTCTTTCAAACCACCACATAGAGAAAGAACAAACACATGAAACCATTTATTCTCTTTAGACAAAGTTGTTTTATATTTCCAAGCTGAAGACTTTTCATGCAATTTCATAGAAACTTTGAAAAACAGAAGTTAGAATCTCCAGAGGCCCCTGGAACAGTTTTGCCATAATGCATAGTTTAAACCAAGCAGGGCTGGGTTGGGCAGTGATGTAGGCTTTGTATTACCCAGCCTTCATAAGAGAGCTCAAATGATTTATCGGCATTATTAGGAGCATTTTTTTCCAGTCAAGAAAGAAAAAAACTATTGGCAGGAATTTGGTCATGTATCAGAGAAATTTGAAGAAGAAAGAAAAACAGAATAATGTGCAGTTCTGTTTCAAGTTGAGATTATCACCAAATTGTTTTACTCATTAAAGTTCCTATTATCTGTGAATCTGACAAGGTCATCATGAGATGAAAGTTTATTATCGATTTCTCTTGCACAAATGTATCCAGTAGCTTTCCCATTTTCTTTAGTGTTCAAATTAAAGCACACTGCAGCCTGATCACCACTTCAGTAGTGGCATTAGTCCCCCCAAATGGGTGATTTCTCCCCCAATGTTTCCCTACACACTTTATAGGGTTTTATATCCCAAAGCTACCCAGCTTGATTTCCTTTGTATCCCTTCTAGTAAATAATTAAGGACAATATTGAACCACTAGTCTGGGGTTCTTCCAAGTTTGGCTTCACAGTTTACAAAATGAAATTAATATTTGTCTCTTCAATGTAGTATTGAATCCTAGTGAATCATTACACACAAAAGCTCCACAATGAAGCACATTTGGACCACAAGTGAAAATCACCACCTGTCATTCAAGTGCTTGTGCCAGGCTCCTCAGCTTGGAGGGTTTTTCTTGCTCACTTCTTGTCTATTAATGACAATGACTGACAATTCTATACCTCTTGAGATATATTAGATACTATACTAGTACTTCAAATACATCAATTCACTTAATCCTCATAACCATCACTGGAGTATGTTATATTATTTATAGAGCACAGATTAATCCCTGAGTGAGTAAAGTCCTGAGTGAATGCGTGTTATTAAAATAGGCACAGAGCCAGGCGTTGGTGGCACACGCCTTTAATCCCAGCACTCGGGAGGCAGAGGCAGGTGGATTTCTGTGAGTTCGAGGCCAGCCTGGTCTACAGAGAGAGTTCCAGGACAGCCTCCAAAACAATACAGAAACCAAAAATAAAAATAAAAAATAAATAAAATAGGCACAGACATTTCAAGGATTCTGTAGCCCCAGGCTCATGGAGAAAAAGACAAAGCCTTCCCCCTGGGGTGAAGCTCAGTGGTAAGTGGCAAAGCCTTCCTCAGGGGACCAAGTTGGAGTATTGACAAGGAGTACAGAAAATATATACCATAGCTTTTTCTCCCAGGATATTTATGGTTCCCCTACAGAGATTGGTCCTACTGAGATTATCTAAACCTGCCTCTGTTTGGCCCCAGCACCCACGGGGTCTCTGTGAGTCCCTGGTCAGCCAACAAGTGCATCCTGTTTTCCAGGCCAAGTACATCCTGTTTTCTAGTCCTGGCTTACTGCCCCAGCCTTGCGCCACTGACATCAACATCTAGCAGGAGGAAAACAAGATCTCCTCCACCTGGGGTTTTCCCACTGTGCTGTAAGCCTGTATATAAGGCTGCTCCTCTCTACAAAAAGAGGAGACCTCTTAGCACAACTGACTGACATCTTGTCTTTCACTTCAATCTCCAGGCTTTCGCCCAGTATATTAGACTTGCCACATGCCTCCTTGGTCCAGCTTTACACCACAAGCCCTGCCTTCTTGTTTAAATAAATGTATCATCCCAGCATCCTTGTCAACTGTGTGTCCTCTAATCTTCTAAGCCTTCCTCTTCCACACATTGAGACTATTCATACACTTCAGTAAGGCTATATTCAAGATTTACACATTTAACAATAAAAAGATAAAGCTTAGGTTAGGGAAATGGCTCAGTGGGCAAAATACTTGCTCTGCAAGGAACAGTGTTCAAATCCCAGAACCCACATAAAATTAGGATGTAGTAATACATTGTTTTTATAATTTTAGTGTCCTATTACTGAAATAAGAGGCAGAGGTAGGGGAATCTCTGGGATCTAGCAGGTCAGCTAGCATGGTATGCACAAGAGTGAACCACAAAGAAACTCTGCTTCAAGAAAGGTGGAAAGGGCTGATACCAGAGTTTTTCTCTGACCTCAGTACACATGTTGTCACATACACATAGGTATGCCTGAACTCACACACAAGGACACCCATGCACACATGGAAACTTCATACACACAGAGGAGGGGAGAGTGAAGGAGAAAGAGGAGGAGGAGGAAGGAGGAGGAAAGGAGAAGAGAGTAGTAAAGACTAAGAGAGAAAGAGAAGGGCCATACCTTCAAATCCAGAACTGTTCTGGTAAATGCTTGTTGTCATTTTTAATTGTATTCTTTGCATGTTCAAAGTGAAATTTAGTATTACCTGGGGAGAAATTGCCCAGGCAAAATACCAAAGTGAATGACTACTCACTTTGTAAGCAAGGAGGCAGCAGGTGACAAGATTTGAACACAGAGGAAGAGGAAGTACTTAAACACACAGTGTACAAACTGTGTCCAGTTAACAGTGTTCTTTGCCTGGACTTTCATTGGAAAGGGATCTTTACTCAAGCTGAAGTTACAGAAGCATCTCTGCCCTTGGTCTTAGGGTTTTTAAACTGACCCTGCATGAGCTTAGAGTTCAACAGGGTTCAGCAAGAAGGTGCCAGGTTCACAAACTACTATAGGAGTCCACAGACTATGCTCTGGGAAGAATGAAGGAAGGATCATTCAACTTTATCAAAAAACAAAAAACAGAATTCATAAGTTATTAATGCAGAAGACTTGGAATTCATGTCAATTTGGTAAAATTTTGTTGTAAGGAGAAGGAATCAGATTAACAACATGAATTTCATTTGATAAAAACAACTTCAAATGCCTGTATACAAAAAAAAAGTGAGTATTAGGAACAAACCGAGTCTTTCTGATTATCAATTACAGAGACCTACTGTGGGAGGTTAAATATACTCAACTACATTTTACTAACATTGAAAACATGTATAACCTTACTCATAAATACACTTCCTGACTTTATTACTGTTATTTTTCTATAGTTACTGTTATTTATAATTTTACATATAAAATTATGCATATTTATTGGGCATACAGTGATATCTTAAAGTATGTGTACATTGTCAGTTAAACCAAGCTAATAATTAACATGAGCATTTTCTCATAATTCTTATCATCATTCACCTCCAAAGGTAAATTCATTCCTAAAAGCTGGTGAAGGGGGAGAGAGACTGGAGTATGTTTATCTAAGGGTCCATGTTGGGGAAGTCCTGTGTATATGTCAATAAAGCACTGTTGACTGATAGAGAAGCAAGATAGGTGGGACTAGGAGTTGAGGAGGACTCTGGGTAGGAGAAACACAGGGAGTCGTGATGTAGCCCACCAGAGAAGTAAGATGTCCAGAACTTTTCTCCAGTAAGAGAAATACTTAGATTAATAATTATGGGATAAATACTTAAGTCAGAGCTAGCCAGTAAGAAACAAACAAGGCCAACAGCTTCATAATTAATACAGCATCTTGTGTTATTTGGGGACTACAACGCGGCAGAGCCCAGGCGACTGATGGGGAAAAACCAAGTGGCTGGCAAGGAAAAGTCTTCTCTCTACAGGTCCAAATTTTAACTAGACCAGAAAATTAGACTGAAGAGATGTATCATACAGTATAGTTTAGTTTAATAATATTGTATGATCTGCTTCCAAATTGCTGAAAATCTTTGAGTTTGTACACAACAAAAGAATCACATTAATGATTTTACTGTTATTTAAAACATCCCTGTATACAGAATATACTCATTTAATTACAATTTTGCAGTATAATAAGTGTGAATCTTTAATATATCATAAGAGAAAGAACATCAATTAGGTACAAAATGGTGCATTTATTTTTCTCCTCTAGTTTTATAAAGAAAAGGAAACTTCTGAGTGAATATTTGGATTTTATCATCTACAAATTCTCCCTGCCTCATATTTTAAGTACAACACTGCCCTCTAGCCCTCATTCCGCATGGAGCTGTGTTTCAAAAGAACAAACCATTCTCCAATACATGAATTGTATTTCTTAATTAAATAAGAATGTCAATGTTAATCCTGCTATCTTTTAATCTCAAATACTTAATTCTTTTTAATGTTTAATTGGCTTTATCTTTTTATAGTCTAAGTCAATATTAAAAACAGGATGGTAGGAAAAGCTATAAGGCTAGCATATTGCATTAAAATATAATTGTGGCTTACCCAATGCTACATTTGAGTTGGAGAAATTGTGGGGTTCTTCTACCTGATTATGCATGGAAAGGCTCTGTCCCCCAAACACACACACACACACACACACACACACACACACACAAAACCAACTCTCAAAAATTCAATGAACATTAATCTAGTAACCATAAGCAAGCTCTGGAGAGCGGAGAGGCAGAGGTGGTTTATAAGAAAATGGCCCCCATAAGCATTGGCGCTATTAGGTATGGCCTCATTGGAGTAGATACAGTACATCACTGTAGGAGCAAACTTTGAGGTCCCCTATGCTCAAGCTACACCCAGTGTGGTATAGACTCCTTCTGCTGCCTATGGATCAAGATGTAGACCTCTCAACTCCTTTTCTAACACCATGTCTGCCTGCATGCCACCGTGCTTCCCACCATGTTGATAATGGACTAAACCTTTGAAACTATAAGCCAGCCCCCCAACTAAATGTTTTCCTTTGTAGGAGTTTATGTGGTCATGGTGTCTCTTCACAGCTATAGAATCCCTAACTAAGGTGGGGGGGCTGGGTGAAGGAGATTTCTTTTCCCTTGAGAAACAAAGATAAATCTAGCATTGCTATCACTACTGTAATACTTCCCACAAAGTCATTATCCTACAGCCAGTTCAGATCAACCTTGCTGGTGTGAGTGCCAAAGTACGCCTGAATTGAACAGCTCTCTCCTTCCTCCAGTAAGATACAGCTTCTCTTTCCTCTGACACCCTGACCGTATTAAAAGGGGTGTGATAATAAATGAAGTTCACCTGGGTATTCCAACCTATATTTCCCGTTTTGGGAGCCTTAATATATCATACCTGCTATCACGATTAAATTTGTCAACTTGACTGAATTAAGGATTTCAGACTTAGGGAATTTTTTGAGGATTAAGCAAGAAGATAAATCCAACCTTGAATGTGGGTCAAATCATCTCTTAGCTCAGGGTCCCATACAGAATAAAAATGGGGAGTGGGAGTAGAGTAAGCCAGCTATATTAGCATCTGCCTTTCTCTGCTTCCCATCTACCCAGATGAGAGCTGCTGCTGCCTTCATTCATAGCCCTGTCATGATTAATTGCAGCCTCTGGACCCTGAACCTAAGCCAAGACCTGCTTACCTCCTTTAGATTTCCAAAGCCAGGCATTTTATCCCAACTAGAAAAGTGCCTGAAAATCTGTGTGATGGTTGGTCTTCACTGTTGGCTTAACTCCAATGAGTGTCAGTCAGTTAGCTCACAATTCCATTTTAACTTAAGGTGTCATTGCCAACCATTAAGGGGTTAGCAGTGATTCAGTCTCCCAGAGCAAGGATGGCTTGATGTCACTGTTCACATTCAACACTACTCTAGAAATCCTACTCTTCCAGAAAGATGAGAATAAAGAGGAATGATATGCCTAAACGTCTATATCCATATTTACATGTCATGGTCACAAAATACCATGAGGAATGTGTGAAGAATAGTCTCCAGACAAAGTGGAACGATGCAGTGTTTTTCCACAACATAACTCATATTCCTTTGTGCTATTATGATTAATCTTGTCAATTTACTGGATTGAGAAGTCTGTAAAGATAAATTTGTATTAATTATTCATTTATTTAACTACTTGGCATTTGCACTTAGATCCAACTTAGCCTTACCTTTAAAATTAATTCTTAGAAATGACTTGAAATTTTTTGCTAGGAAGTGCCTGTCCTGAGTGGCAAGGCTGTAAGAAAGGCTTGGCCACGTTTATACAATTATGTTTGATGTCAGAATTTACACATACAAAGCTACAGTTACAAAGAAAATATGCTGGCTTTACCTAATAACCTGAGTCAAGTCTAAATTATGTGCTGACATTTTTAATATGCATAGAAAATAAATGACTTGGGCTAGAGAGGTGGCTCAGCCATTCATAACCAAAATATGAGGAAATAAAGGACTTTAAAGATCAAATTCCAGTCTTAATTTTTTAAAAAATGATTTATTCTGTCTTCCAAAGCCAGTACGAAAATTGTAACCACTCTCCAAAATAACCATAAATTATCACATAGAAATTAGAAGTTTTGAAGCAAAGGCTGATTCAACCTCTTCAATGGTACAGAGATGATGCAGTTATTTGGATATGAAAGAGAGTAGTGAGGAGACAGAATCTGTGTTTTGTTGCTATTGTTTCAAATGATGCATCCAGGCTTGGGAAAGGGCTCAACTGGTAAGTGCAATCTTGACACAATCCTGAGCTCCATCCTTAGAACCTAAGTAAAGGTGGATGGAAAGAACCACAGAATTGCAGCTCCTCAGTGGTATGCATGTTCCCCATCACACATCATGCACACACATACACACACACACTAATAATAATAATGATGATGATGGTGGTGGTGTGCCAGGCGCTAGTGGTGCACATGTTTAATCCCAGAATTCAGGAAGCAGAAGCAGATGGATCTCTATGAGACAAGCCTGGCTTATATTGTGAGTTCTAGGCCACCAGGGCAACACAGATACTGTTCCACCCATGCACACAGAAAATTAATATTTTTGTGCCATTTGACACCCATAGTCAATAAAAGATACCCTGTCTTTGATAATATAATTAAGTGAAATTTGACCTCTATTTTATGAATTTATTTTCATTTATTCATGTATGTGTATGTCCATGCAAGGGTTTGCCACTTGTGTGCCAGAAGAAGGTATTGGAATAGGCAGTTGTGAGTCCCCAGTGTGGATTCTGGGAACCAAACTCAGGTCCTCTGGAAGAGCAGCAGGCTTAACTGCTGAGCCATCTCTCCAGACTCAAAATTTGATTTCTTTAAAAGAAGTGTGCACTAAACATCTTTATATTTTAAAAATAACTTACTATGAAAATTTAAGTGAAAAACAAGCATCTCAGCTATTTTTAACGTTATTTAATCCTATTCTTCACTTTTAAAAAAATAATTTCCTTTTCTGAAGACCAGATTTCAAAAGGTGATGGGCTATGACAACGATGCTACTTATATATTCCAGCTGAGGCGCTCTACTACCACTTTCTTCGGTTAACTTTCACCAAAAAAGAAATGTGCAGTTTCTTTTATAA
Source organism: Mesocricetus auratus (assembly GCF_017639785.1). Classification (NCBI taxonomy): domain Eukaryota; kingdom Metazoa; phylum Chordata; class Mammalia; order Rodentia; family Cricetidae; genus Mesocricetus; species Mesocricetus auratus. The sequence goes on along the minus strand of NW_024429184.1, from coordinate 88,083,203 downwards.
CACTTGAATGAGTAGTAATTGAATGAGTATTAATTGAGTTTTATGCACCATCAGCCAGTCAAGTTTAAGAATATTCCCAATTACTGTAATCGAGCATAAGGCATGGGTTTTTATTGTATTCACAACAGAGCAATGCTCTTTGAAGTAGCTGACCTTCTGGCCCTAAGACACTGAATGCAGACAAATACCTTTTAAGCTATGCAAACCTCGTGATGCTTTAGTGAAAGCTCCAGTTGGAATTACATAGCACCCAAGCATCCACTCTCCAAATATGTGACATGACAAAGCTCGGGGTAAACACGTGTGTATTTCTAGCATTATCAGTAACATGGAGGTAGGGTAGTTCCCTAAGATAGTCACTGTGGTAATTTGAAAGTAATTGGCCCCATGAGCTCATAGTGAGTGGCACTGTTAAGAGGTGTGGCTTTGTTGAAATAGGCAGGCTTTGAGGTTTCCTATGCTCAGTGCCCAGTGTCTGAGACCACTTCCTGTTGCCTGCAAGATGTAGGACTCTTGGCTACTTCTCCAGCACCACGTCTGCCTGCATGCCACCATGTTCCCTGCCATGATGATAATAGGCTAAATCTCTGAACTATAAGTGAGCCCCCCCCAATTAAATGTTTTCCTTTATAAGAGTTTCTATGGTCACGGCATCTCTTACAGCAATATAACCCTAACTAAAACAATCACCCAAGTCTGCTCAGCTTTCATAGCTTCTGGGCTCTGTGTATATGTGTTCCTTTCAGCCTGGCAAGTCATTGGCTTCTTCATTATCTGAAGTCCCAACTTCTCTCTCAGGTCCCATATTTCTTTCTCTGTTCTTTGAGACACAAAAACTTTTAGTAAAATGTTATCTGTAAGTTCCACAGCCCAGGAAATCTCTAAGGAAAAGAAAACACTGTTTGTCTAGGATAACAGCACCTCTACACCTGGTCTCTATGGGAAGGTGGGAGGCTAATCTAAGTAGGCTCCAAAGTAAATCTTATCTAAAGGAAATGAGAACATTTTCCACTGGATCAATCCAGTTATTATAAACAGAAGCCTGTAATCTGCTCCCATCCGTTCTGATCTTAGAACCAAGTTCTGGACTTTTTGCACTAGCAAAATAAATAGGTGAAATATGTTTGCTTCTGTTGAATTTGCCTAGTCATGTATTTTGCTTTGACGATATGCGGCCATGCACTGAAATAAAGAGTGATAAGGGCCACGAAGATCTCAAAGACTCCAGTGCAGACTTGCTGGTTAGAGCTCCCTAGTTGTACAGTCTTGGAATGTTACAGATCCATAGCTAGGTTATCTTGGGCTCTCTTTAGTCCCCTGACTAAATACTTATTGTCCTCCTCTGCCTCTTGACTTAACATCCTGTCAACTGTGAGGCTGGATCCTTTTGCAATGCACTAACTAAACAGAACACTAATTTATACCAATTCAAAGTTAAGAATATCATCAGATAGATCTCAACCTATAGTGGAGACTTCCCCACTTCACTCTAACTGCCTACCTAATCTTTCTACAAATGTCTTTGAAAAATTCTGTAACTTATGCCCCTATTATATTCTGAAACTATAAAATCTCCTGATACCATTTCCAGGTTTTGTAACATGTTATTGGGGTGGTCCAAAACTGTGTTCCTGGCCATAGTATTTGATCATATTTAGTGAAAGAGTAAACTTATTTCTTACATTCTTTGAGATGATAGCTGTGTGTTGCATGGATACAACTTACTTTATAACTGTTTGGAGGTGAATCTACTTGTCATTCTCATAGAAGAAGCTTATACCTTAATTGGGTGGTTTTATTATGTACTTTAGGCTGAGACCTCTCTAGAGAGAGAAAAAATGAACACCAGGGAAACTGAAGGTCAGTTTGCTGGAGTGAGAGGAAGAAAAGATGTACTTAGAAGCATCTTGTTGTGTCTTAGGTTCTGTTTCTGTTGCTGTGACAAAACACACTGACAACAGCATGTTAGTATGAGTTTTCTGGCCCGGCAGGTCCTGTGGCCCTTGAGCCCCAAATGAACACACAGATGCTATTTTAATTATGAAACTATTGACTGGTTTCTAGGGTTTCTTATTTGCTAGCTCTTAATTAGTAACCCATTTCTATTAATATAAATATTTCCACAGGGTCTTATCTTACCAGAGAAGGGTCTGAACCTCTTACCCCTTTGTCATTCACATGGTGACTGCTAAACATCTCTGCAGAGAAGAGAGAGATTTCCTGTTGGTCCCTGCTTATATCCTGATTCTGCCCAGCTATGTCACTTCCTGTCTGGCAATCAGCCAATCAGTGTTCTGGCTAATCAGCCAATCAGTGTTTTATTCATTAACCAATAAGAGAAACATATACAGAACATTCCCCATTAAGAGCAACTTAAGGAAGAAAAGGGTTTGGTTTGTCTCACAGTTTAAGAGTACAGTCCATCATGGAAGGGAGTTCAAGGCAGCAGGAGCTCAAGGCAGTCAGTCATAAAGTCAGGAAGAGGAGGGTGAAGAGTGTTTATTCTCAACTTGCTTCCTTCCTTCTTACACTGTGCAGGACTGAAGCACAGGGAGTGGACAGCTCACATTTAGAGTGGTCTTCTAATCTCAACCACCCCCATCCAATCTAACCTATATAATCCCTCACTGGTGTGGCTGGGGGCTTGTCTCTAGATTCTAAATCCTGTAAAGTTGACAGTCAGTATTGACCATCATCATTCACATCACTATCTCACTCTCTCAACAGCTGCTCAAGTACTTCATCATGTTACATAAAATTCCATGGACCTGCAAAGAAAGTAGAACATATTAAGAGGAAATATAAGAAATGAGATGGATTAAACCAAGACCATCAGAGTGATGATTAAGAGAAGCATTAAAATATAGAATTATGGAAGAGGGTGACTTATTGTCAGTAATTCAGTCCTGACACTAACATAATTCTCATACTTGTTATTTAAAGTGTATCAGTTGAAAACTTCCTATGTGGCATGCATATACTGCAATCTAGAAATACAGGATAAGTAACTGTTGTAACTAACTCATACACACGCACACACACACTGGTGCGTGTGTGTGTGTGTGTGTGTGTGTGTGTGTATTATTGCTCCTCTTTGCAGAAGGTGTAATGTCAAAGTATCACTAAAAGTGGGAGAGCTCACAGCTCTAAGGCTGTAGCTGGTTTTGAAGGATGACTAAATCAGTTAGGTATATAAAAAAGGAAAAGGTATCCCCAGGTAGTTAGGATACATAACAAAGACACACAGGGAGATGTTTCTCTGTTTAAACATAATTTGCATCTACTCTGAAAAAAAGGATAATTATTTTTCATGTTTTCCTTCAGAAAATTAACTAATCATCATGCGGACACAATGAAAATGGGTTTGTTTGTTTTTTTAGACATCGAAAATGGTTCTTTGAAATGATTCAGTTTGAATGAGTTAAGCACAGCAGGAAGGGAACCTGATAGGAACAGAGCAGGAGATGTAGAAGTTCATTCCGACCAAGATAAAGCGAGGACCTCGTAGCTAGGAAATAATGGTTTGGTCCTACGTGTATATTTAATCTATACACAGAAGTCTCTCTCTGCCAAATATAAAGGAAACAGTTGTGAACGTGTTTGTGGTGCCATCCTTTAAACCACATTTACAATAATTATTACTGTATGCTTCATAATGAAATGGTTAAGAGCAAAAAATGGTATTAGTCTAAATACAACGTATGATATGGAAAATTTAAGATTAGATGATCCAACGAAGCATGCAATCAGGGGAAATTGGAGTAAATATTAATTTGATCAGAGCTTTCAGGAGAACCTCAGCACAGAAGTAAAGAAAAACAAGTTCCACCTTAAATTTTCTCCTTTGAATAATAATGTGTGATTCTCCAAGCCACATTAGAGAACAGATGTCATCACTTCACCAATTTTTTCATTCTATATCATAGCCAACAAATTACAAGCATTTGAACACTCAGTCAGTGCCTTGAAGTCTATCTCTGTTTTACTAAGCATTGGCCACCGCAGGCAGGAATGCTCTTGCTTTGTCACTATATAGGTGGACCTGACAATAGCACCACGGAGGAGGAGGTGTCTTCACTTCGCAAACTGACATGCCCCAGTGAAGGTCTCAAACAAACCACCCATTGGCACAGCCAGGAGTCTTCTCCTTTCCTCTTTCCCACTACCCACCTTCCTCTTGTTTTTCTTTTAAACGGTTGGAGGCGCACAGTATTGTCAAAACGCTGCATTCGGACCACTTTGCAGTTTTCCGGGGTTTTTTTTCTCATTTTCCCCTTGTATACCAAAATCATAATAACTTTCTTATCTTGAGTAACCTTTCAAGATGCTGCCACATTTTTCAAGGCTCTTAATATCAAAACAAGTAGAATTTCCCTGACAATTATAATTAAACATTACTATATTTTAGTCACAGAATAACATAGAACTAATTTCTAATTCAAATTTTTCAAACAAGGGTTTTATACAGTTTGTTTTTAAAAAGTAAAATGTTGGATAGATTGAGTTCTATATTATTTTTATAAACATTCAAATTATTTTTCTTTATGATTGTATTGGGATTGCTTTTGCTCTTTACTGATTAACAGTTGTATGCCTTATCTAACTATATGTGTTACTGTATATATAATAGTATGTATAGTAAAGTATTACTTATATGTCTTATTATAAAACACACACACATACACACGCATGCACACAAATGCACTAGCCGCTTGAGTTTTCTACCAATATGTGTTCTGAATGTTAAGATTACAATAGCAAATAAAGGGACAAAAGAAGTTTGCAGCACTCAAATAGTTCATAAGCTTTGGGGAAGACAGAAAATGTACAATTGAATACCTGAAATTTCAGTTCAGTGCTCTGTGCTCACAACAAAGAGCAAACTATAGCTTTGCTATTACTTAAAGCTATCCTGAACATTTAGATAATCTCACAGGCTTATTATACATTATCTCTGTAGTCATATTGCTTAATGACATAAAGGGAATTTGAAATGTAGCCCAGGGTACTTTTTTATTGTTTAATTTAAAACTTAGCACACAAAATAGTGGGTTTATTATGGTGCTTTTATACACATGTGCTAATATATTTTGTTCCTGTGCATCCTCTTTTCATATAGTCCTTCTCCATCCATTTCTCTGGTCCCCTTCCCATATCAAGCTGTCTCTTCCTTCTACCTTAATGGCCCATGTATTCTATCACCTTGCCTTCCCCATTTAAGATGTTTTTCCATTCTGATGTTCCGCTTTTTACTTTCATGTCACACACACACACACACACACACACACACACACACACCTAAATTTCACACACAAGAGAGGAAATGCCTGTCTTTTCCAAATCTGGCTTGTTTCATTTAGCATCATCATTCTGAGTAATTTGTGAATTGCAGCAGAAATTAGTTAAACAAAGAAGAAGAGATTTCAAATGAAGAGACTACATGTTAACTGAGCAATAGATTAGATCAAAAAACATAACCATAAAATCATTTTGTCACTGCTTTGTAACTGTAATTTTGTTGCTGTTATGGATTGTGATGTAAATGTCTGATATGCAGAATATCTGTGAAAGGGTCGTTTGATCTCTCCAAGGAGTCTTGACCCACAGGCTGAGAACCACTGCTTCAACCATTCAGTATCAATGCTGAGGAAATAGGGATTAAAAAGCTTCGAAAGAGTCCTAAGCCAACCTTCAGCTGGTAATGAAAAACTTTATGTACAACTGAGTATCAAAAAGAAAAACTAAACCCTTAATTTACCTTTTAATTTATTCAAGTAAAGTTTCACAAAGGAAGAAATATGTGTGAGAGTGTCCTAGTTATCTTAACTGTCAACTTGTCACAGCCAAGTATCATTTGAGAGGAGAAGCCATTAATGAAGAATTGCCTAAGTCAGATTGGCCTGCAGGCATGCTGGGGAATGGGTATCTTATTAATTGATGTAGAAGGGCCCACCCATTGTGGACAGGACCATTCCCTGGACAGGTGGTCCTGGGTTGTATAAGAAAGCTAGCTTGCACTGGGCGTTGGTAGCACACGCCTATAATCCCAGCACTCGGGAAGTAGAAGCCGGCGGATCTCTGTGAGTTCGAGGCCAGCCTGGTCTACAAAGCGAGTTCCAGGACAGCCTCCAAAACAATACAGAGAAACCCTGTCAAAAAAAAAACAAAAGAAGAAGAAGAAGAAGAAGAAGAAGAAGAAGAAGAAGAAGAAGAAGAAGAAGAAGAAGAAGAAGAAGAAGAAGAAGAAGAAGAAAGCTAGCTTGCTGGTTTCTGCTTTGCGTTCCTGCTTGAGTTCCTTCCTTGATTCCGTCAATAATAGACTATAACCTGTAAGCTGAAATAAACTTTTCCCTCCTTCTGAATTGCTTTTGGTTGTAGTATTTATCGATTTATCATAGCAATAAAACGAAACTCTTTTATATATGCATCACATAGGAGTCTAACTGAATGAAAGCTAATAAGTGACTAGCTCTAGCCTCACTCTCAGAAGTCGGAAAGCCAAGACATAAATAGGCTATCTTCTGCTCTTTCCTGATTAATCAGCATCTCTGGTAGATTTAAAGCTTCCCACTGTGTAAACAAGATACAAGCTAATATCTCATTACAAAGCGAGTCCAGCTGTGAAAGTCCTATCTTTATATTTTCACTTTTATTAGCATAGCAGTGGCCAGTGGTTATAATGAAAAGCGCTTTAAAAGCTGTTTAATGTCATTCATCTATACAACATTTTTTACATAATACGTTTACCACCCTCTACAAAAGACCAAATGGATAACTAAGCCAGGGAATATTTATGGAGGCTTTCATTTGTTTGACAAGCCTTGCTTAGCTGTAGGTAAATTAATGTGCAAATTAAATATTTCATGAGCCAATTTGTTATTGGTTTATTTTATAACATCCAGGTGTTATTTTTCTCTTCTTTGTATTCTATGATAAACAACTGAGGTTCAAATGCAAACACCAAGCATAATTGTTATGCCTGTGAATCATTAAAAATGAATCATGAGACTCCTTGGAAGAAAGAATTTAATCTTTAAAATAAGAAAGTTTCCCTGGGAATCTCATTTTCTACCTTGGAATAATTTATGTCTATTATACCACTTAAATGGAGGCAGCAATTTGCTCTTATGACCCATTCACGTCATTAAAAGTTATTTAAGAAATAATTTTTCTTCAATGGACTATATGTAATAATTTGAACTCTATTGGAACTATTACAAATTAAAACTGCTAAAACATTAAATTTTTCCATTTAATTAAGATGACATTTATATGCATGCTATAAAATAGCAATTGTAAGTATTATCATGTGTGTGCCATGGTTTTTAAAATATTCCATTTTCTAAAAACAAAATAAAATTAGGATAACTGTACTTTCTATTTTGGTAATTATTGCTTAGTCATAGTTTTTGGGTTTTTTTTCAGTAGATTAGGCTCAATAGAAATCATATAGATTCTCCTGTCTGCTTCTGTAGTCAAGTGTGTTTCAAAATGAAAATTTGGGTCAGAACACATCATTGGAGAGGACAGATATTTCAGTAGGTTCTTTTTCTTTGATACATACAAAAGTAAAAATTTCATTTTCAGTATGAAATTTGAAATTATATCAATGAACATTTTGTTCTCTTCATTTTATCAACACAGAAGCTGTAATACACATATGCTAATTGGGTGCAAAACAAGAGGTATATTACATGCTAATTACATCAGGATTTGTTTATTTTTCTCTTTATCATAGACTCAAGTCAATCTGAGACTAATAATTCAGCATCACTTGAATTTTACATGATTTATTAATATGTATGTGTGTATAGATGATGTATGTACCTGGGTGCTTGTAACATGATTCTTAGGTGGACATCAGAGGAAAACTTGTGGTTTGGGTCTCTCCTTCCACCAGGTGTATTTAATCTCTGGCCACATCTCTACAGCTGAGAATCTCTCTCTAGAGTCACTGTAGTAATTTTTAAAAAGTGGCTTGAGAGAGAAAGACACCACAACAGAATTCAAACAGAGGGTTTTTTTATTAGGGGGAGGGATCATAAAAAGGAGGAGGAGGAGACCACCAGCCTCTGGGCACAGAAGCAATGGGAGAAAGCAGAGAGGGGGCGATGGGAGGTGGCCAGGGCCCTTTTAAAAGGAAATATAGTGAATAGACACAGGTGGTGCTCTTAGTGGCTGAAGCTGAGGGGGTATCCCGTCAGAACACCAAAGGCAGGCCAGTACAGATGTCTGAATCCTAACAGTCACCATTCTTGTTGTGCCTCTGTCCCAGAAGGGGAGCACATTTCCAGAAATTACTCTTGGCCCTGGATTCTCACAAACAGCATGGGATGCCTGGACGTTGGGTTGGTTGGAGGCTTCTTTAGAGAGAAACTCTCACCTAGGCTTGTGTCTCTTTTGCTGAAGCTCCTTCTGTACTAGGAACGTGACTCACATCATTTCAGGTTGATCCAGAGTTCCTCAGCCGCTACCTGTCATCATGTATGCTTCTTAGCGTTCCTACACAGGGTTCCATTAAAACTGTGAGATTAAATTCAGAATGATCAGTTCCTGCTGATTCATGTTTCTAAATAATTACTTTCAGTGTAAGCTTGAGAAAAGATGGAAATATTTGAGATAAGAAATAAAAATTATCTACATCAGCACTTGAATATAGATGTGGATGGCAACACAATTCCTGTATCATGAGAGCCATTTAGAAACTGCTCATTTACCTGGCTAATTTGAAGCCACTCATGTTGGAATTAAATAATTAGCATTGTTTTATTAATATGTTCATATTAAAACCACATAATTCCTAAGAACCTTAGAAAAGTAAGGCCTGGTTTTTATATGTGAAGTGCTTTGACCAGACAACTGCTACTCGGTTGATGAAGCTACAGTTAGCTGTCTACACTGTTAGATCTGAGAAGAATAAATCATAGCAGGAAGCAGGAAATATAATCCAAATGGCCTATGTATCAATCAAAATGACAGACTTACCCATTCCCTAGACTGTTGCCCTGGGCTCCAGTGGTCTTAATGGCATCACTGGGGGGCAGTGGTTGTAGGTCTTTGTCACACAGGATGGCATCGAGCTTTGGCTGGTGGGCCCAGGTCTTAGAGATTTTCTTGTAGGGAGGAACCTGTGGGATGGACCTTACTTTGAGAGTAGGGCAGTCAGTACAACAGTGTTCTTGGTTTGTTCAGGCCCTTGCAGCAGGTGAGGCACGGGGAAGTTTTGCCCAGAGGTTCCCATTACCACAATCCAGGTTGAATCATCAGGCCCCAATTGTCTTCTTTGGAGACCTTAGGATAGTGATTCTAGGAGCTAGGATCTCTGTAATAGTAAGATTTTGCTATATTCAGGACATCTCAGAAAAGTTTTCAGAGCTGTATATTAAATATACTTGATTTTAAATAAACTTTGTTGGTGTAGGTTTAGTCTTGAAAACATATACAGGAGGCTAAATAAAGCTTGTCCCTGTAAATGAATTACATCTGCAAAACCAAATTTGATCATTCATAAAGTAACTATCACCCTGGGGTTGGCTGAAGATACCCACAGGTCCTGATTCTCACAGCCCAAGCCAGCTGAAGACATCCACAGGCAAAGCCACAAGGTGCCGGATGGATCGGCACCATTATGACGAGTAAATATACGGTAGAAAAAGGGAGAGAAAGAGAAGTGGACCAGTTCTTTATGCTGTGGAGAGAGGCAGAACTGAAGAAGGAAATGCAGTGAGGAACAGGCTGATGTAGGTAGCCAGCTTGCCACTCAGGGCCATGGTGACATTCAGGCCCGGCTTCTGCCAAGGGCCACGTCTGAGTCTGTGGTCCTACCCCAGCCAAGACATGTGTTGACATCTGTGGTCCCATACAAATGCAACACATCTTTGCATAGTTACACAAAGATTCTGCAAAACTGCAGCTGTACATACCAATCTGAGTGGCTTGTACTACCACCTATAGTCATGGTGACATCTGAGCCCAAACTGCAGCCTGGGCCCCTGGTCCTACCAGGGTCAGGGTCAGCATTAATGTCCATGACCTGTGTTGCCACCAAATGCCACACAGATGCCTGGGGTCTAGTCTGCCACCTGTGGCCATATTGGTGTCCAAGGGCCAAGCTGCTACTAGGGTCATACTGATCTGGGTGGCCTGGATGGCTGCTGGAGCCATGGTAAGGTCCAGGCCTGAGCTGCTGCCAAGGGCCATGTCTGGGTCCATGATCCTTCTGCAGCTGGGTTCTGTGTAGATCTCTGTGGCCCATGTTACCACAGGGAGCCATAGGAACCATGCATGTGGAAATCTAAGGGCCATGCTGAACCAGCACCACCCTTCACTGACCCTGAGGGAGCTGGACCTGCCCCTCACTGGCCCCTGCAGCAGAAGATCTGGTCCTGCCCCTCACAGGAGAGTGGGCCCCACACTTGGGAGATATGGTCCCACCCCTCACCAGGAGTGTGGAAGAGCTGGCCCTGGTGGGGGGATGGTCCCAGTGGCCAAGACTGACCAAATCAGCTTCTACACATCCAAGGCTCTGAGTTGGTTCACCCCAACATCTACCCCATTTATGATCTGTCAGAGTACATGATGGGACTGATCCTGCAGAGCCATAGTCACAGGATCTCCATATCTGAGAGGAGTTTCAAAGAGGGTCCAGTATTGACATGTACTAGAAACCAGAGGCCTTGAACCAAACCGAACAATCCACTGCAATGAACATTTGCAAATAAAGCTGAGTGGACAAAAGTGTAACCTGCGTTGACAGCCGCAGCTTCTAATGCCACTAAGATGAATGAAGAGGTGTTGGAGATGCAGGAAAGGCAGAGGAACAAAGTGGTATTTTTGGTTTTTCTATACTTTTAAAATTTTCTTCTGAGGGGGACTCTACTGAGATGAGGGGCAGATATGGGAGGACAGGGAAATGGGCAGGATTGGGGTGCGTCATGTGAAATTCCCAAAGAATCAATACAAAATTAGGTTAGAAAACAAGGGGACTATTAATCTACATGTTTTAATTGTCTTTAACCATTTACAGCAAGTTAATAGCTGTTATAAGATTAGGATTCTAAAAGCTGAGACGTGGTGGTGCATGCCTTTAATCCCAGCACTTGCGAGGCAGAGGCAGGCAGATCTCAGTGAGTTCGAGACCAGCCTGGTCTACAAGAGCTAGTTTCAGGACAGCCTCTGAAGCCACAGAGAAACCCTGTCTTGAAAACCCCCCAAAAAAGAAAAAAAAAGATTAAGATACTATAGTTTTATCCCTGTTAAGTTTAGCCTTAAAAAATACAATTCTTGAACTGAAGCTTTAGTATCAAAATAAAACTTTAAATCATAACTACAGTTCATAGGGAGACTGGCAACTTTACTTTCCTGGACCCTTCATAGTTCACCATTGAAGAACATTTCTCAGTTAATCAAAATAGCTAAAGTTTCAAACAGTTAGCAAAGATGAGGGGCTAGACACCCATTCTTAAGTCAGTCTCTTTATCCTGAATAGACTTTAGGTGAGGAGAGACTTCCTGTAGACCTCAGGTGAGGAGAGGCATCCTATAGGTTCTCTGTCAGACTGCTTAGGTCATTGTCTTGCTGCATCATAGTTCCTGGTGTTTAGTGGTTATAGCCCTCACTTTAGTTGGCTGGTGACTGACTATGCTGGGTGTTTGGGATTCCAGTATAGCCTTGAGCCTTCCTCAAGGTGAGCCTGGAAGTATAAACACCATGTGTAGGGTTGACATATTTCAGTTAACAAAAACAAGCAGAAGCAGAACTACAGGGGTTAAAAAGCAAGCTTAGCATATTTTAATATTTGCCCAAAACTATAGACTTAGATGGATTGAATCTTTGGTTTAAGATTACCTACACAGCCTTCTAATTATTAACCTTGCATTGTGAGCTTTAAGATAACTTTTGTTACTGATTCTATAATTTTAACCATATCCAATAAACATGTAAGTCCTGAAGTACAGTATACAATAGTTTTACAGATAAAAGGTTGATATCTTAGTAAAAGTTTTAGGCAATTAAATGACTAGTATTAAACATTACCCATATCCAAAAGACATTTGAATCTCTGTTAAACTTAATCCAGTGACCAGAAAGCTTGGAGATCAGGAATTCTGAGCCTTGGCTATCAAAAGCAGCCGTGGCAAACCGAAGCAGTGAATTTGGGCCTGGACAAAGGGCATGCACAAAAGGTGTGCACAGGGTAGCGTGCTGGGGGCGGGGCAGTCCAGCATTGCCCCAGCTTGGCAGTGTGGGAGTGGCAGCAGGTACAGTTTGATCCAGCTCCCAGGTCCACCTGTAATTGGAACAGAACACACACATATCTGGAGACAAAGAGCGAAAAGGAAACTAACCCACAGAAGTCACTCCAGGTGGGATGCACAAAGACACACAGCAAAATAAAAGTGGGGCCATTCAGAGGTTCACCAGCTTAACCAAAGAAGTTTTCTTAGTAAGAGGCTTTTTTTCAGTTGCCACCCTATGCAACTGAAAACCCACCAGAGGCTTCCTAAGTGTCAGGTTTACCTTGTAGAGTTAGGTTGGGTCTTTCCTTGGCTCCCAGAATGCTTGATGCCCCATGCTGGGCCTCTGCAAACCCTCAGCTTGGCCCCCAGTGTCATGGGACACCCTTAAGGTTCCTCAGCAATGTTGTGTATCTAAGGCATTGAAAGCCTGCCAATGGGTTCTCAGATGTCAGGCCTCTCTGATTTTCTCAGCCCCCAGGATCACTCAGGCATCCTCAGGGTCCCAAGGCAAGTCAAAAAAAAAAACTGGTGGCTCTGGCTGAACTTCCAACTAACCAGAATTAGCCAGTGGACCACGAGGACATCTCCTTTTACCCTGGACACAGGAATGCCAGGCCTAGTCAGAACCCCCACATCACCAGATCCGAATTCCACAGGATCAGACAGAACCAGAAACCAGATATAGAAAAAAAATCAAAAAGCTTCCATGATTTACTGGAGGAGACCTCCACAGGAAACAAAAGAAGTACTTGCTGGGGTTTTTTGGTTTGGTTTGGTTTGGTTTTAATTTTTGATGCCATTCTCTAAGGCAGTCGGAAGAACTGAAGATGTGCCTAAGGGCCTTGGGACATCTCCAAGGTGCACACCCCCTAGGGAGCAGCTCTTCAGTCCCTGAGGACCAGAAGGTAGGATCCCACCTCTGAATTTCTGAACTTGGGCTTGGGTCTTGATCTCACTGGGGAACTCCAAATGTTAATCCCAAAGATGGGAGACAAATAACCACAGACTCTTTAGTCAGCAGTGTAAACCAGGAACTACAACCATACAGACTATTCTATAGTCTTAAGAACAACCAGTAGTTGAGGCCAAGGAATGGAGCCACAACATGCCAAAGAAGCCATACCAGAGCCATACCTTGCCAAAGGCCATGAATGATGCAGATATCACACCTTCAAAATCAAGTATCTGGCTGGCTTGCAGCAAAACTATCCCATATGTATCATGTGTTTGAACAACTGGTCCCCAGCTGCAAGTGCTGTTCTGGGACATTGTAGCACCTTTAGGGTGTAGGGCCTAACTAGAAGCACATCGTGGGGAGGGGCAGGAAACTGAGGTTTATACCCCAGCCCCACTTCATCTCCTCTTGTTAGACGTAAGCAGCCTCATACTCCTACCACAGCAACTAAAAGTCACTCCTGAGCCATGCGCTCACTACCTTGATAGCAAGCCACAAGTCAAAGTGAACCATACCTTGCTTAAATTGTTTGTCACAGCAATGGGAACTGTAGTCGACAGAGACCATCCCAGAGAAACCCACCACCGACAGCTTCCACCCTAGATCTGCTTCACAAACTAAACAAGCTTCCCTGGTTTCTAAACTCCACCAGGCCCAGCCAAGCCCTACTTATCACCCCCCACCTAAAACCACCTTACCAAACTGATTAAAAAAGACAACCAGAGCTGCCCAAGGTTTTTAAGCATCTGAATTCATAGTTGAGTGCCCCTCACTTGGCAACATTCTGATAAACCAAGCACCTTGCTTGCCATTCCGGATATCAAAGCCTGTCTCCTGTGGATCCTCTGACTACAGCCACCTTGGAGAAAGTGGGTTACAAAATACCAGAGAGAAAGACTGCTTCCTGTCCACTAGAATGTCTAGCACATGATAGACATGACTCCTGGACTGGAGAAAAATAAGACACAAATATGAAATGAGGTTTTACTGAGGCAAAAACACCTGCCATTGACCATCCACATCCAAGATTGCAAATAGGCTAAAGTTCTGAACACATGGAAACATGGCTGAACGAACCTCAATAGCTACAATGTGGAGTCGGGGGCTGACTCATGCAAGAGGTTTAGTAACACAGCTGACTTTTTTTTCTTCTTAACCTCTCAAGTAAATTACCCACAGAAATTTTTCTAACAAAGCGGTAATATCATTCTGCAGCTGATAACCCCCCATAAGTTCAGAGCTCTCTATGGGGCATGACTGGCAGGGGCTGGACTCTGGAATGCCCTTTCCTAACCCTTGGATATACTAGCCCGTCTTATATGTGGAAAGAAGCCTGGTGACCTCCTCAGCTCTGAGGACAGTGCAGTCTTCCAATAGTTTTGGTTATTGTCATCACCAGATGTGAGAGGAAGATGTGAGTTAAGACATCCCACATATATAGGTGAGCAAGGCAAGTTACCCACCAGCCATAGTGTCAACACAAGAGCAACACAGAAGTCTCTACTGGGCAACCAAGAATGGTTTTGTCTGTGCTAGTGAAACCTCTCTCAAGTCTATTTAAGAATGAAATGAAACAGAGTGTGAGGAAGAACACTCAGGCAGCCGTGACAGGCTCAGTAGAAGGAAATCTAAGGGTAAAGGAGTGTCTTCTTCATGGGAACACTGGGTGGTGATTAACCATAAAGAAAATGGCTTCAAGTGATGCCACGTATCTGGTGATGAAGCATTATTTCAGCATGGACACATTTCCAATTAAAACCATCACATTTTTACCTCTGCTTCTAAGACATGGACTGAGCCAATGCCTGTCTAACCATTGGCACACCTTCTAGTGTGTGTCCTATGTTTTCCCCTCCCTGACCATTCTACTCAAAGGAAATAATATTTGTTTGCTTAATTGCTAAACTGTGACTTGCATTTGCATTCTCCAGGTAATCTTTCTCATGTCTCCTAACTGAACCTAGACATATTAGTTTGTTCACTTTGGTTCCATTTTTTTAAACTAAAGGAGTACTTACTTACTCCATCAGTAGAAAAGACCTTCAAGGAAGATTCCTTTTGTTCTCCTGAAAATACTAAAGAGTTAAAGCCAAAGTTTGGGCATGCCAAAAGAATGCAGTAGCCAATGATGCCACTAAGTGATATACAAGTGTGAGGCAATCTGGTCTCAGGTTGCATACCACCTGTGACCACAGCGCCAATGCTTTTACTAAGTCATCTGCACATGTGGCACTCTGAAGGCCTGGGCGTCTACCAGTACAGAGTTTGAAGTTTAACCAAACCTGGAAGCCTTGGATTAGTCAGCAAGAAAAAGGAGAGCCTGGTCAATGGCTACAGCATTCCTACTTTAACGTTCCAGGGCAATATCCACCAGGGTGTGTGCTGTGAGCTCTGTGAAGCAGGAGACCCACCCGCTCTCACTTCTTACTGGGTTCAGAAACACATGATTGGAGTTAAAACCATAACAGGATTTTAATTTTCTTGACTTCAGTCCTGTGATTAAACTGGGAGTTACTTTCTTGGACCCAGGGACATTTTAGAACTGCTACTTTCTCCCTAGTGGCTTGACAGCTGCTGCATTGTTGCTGTCATGACATACTAGAATATGCTGAAATGTATCCCAAGGCCCAAGGATGAAGGAGGAAGAGTGAGGGGAGGAGCTAAGAAAGACTCTTTCCCAAATTTAAGAAAATATACTGAAAGAGATTCAAACTCTAGCACAAGAGCAATTAGCAGCTTGTGACTGTGCAGTCACTGGAGAGAAGCACAAAGACACTCCTGCCTCACCAGCACCTGGAAGATGTCCTTTGACAAACAGAGAGCTGGGGTAGGTTCAGGCTTTATTAAATAAGGAAATCACAATTCAAGCCAAAGCATTACATCATATGTTCCAGGTAGCTCTGCACCCCCTTCCACAGAAAACACGCTTTACAAAGAGAACATTTCATGGCCCATCCCTCTTTGGCAAATAAATACAAGTACTTATAGCTGCTTCAGCAGCTAGACATGCAAAAAAATGGCATGGGCCATAGTAGAACAGGCACATGTCAAATAAGGGAACTACATTAAAACAGGAAACTAACTAACCCTAAAAACCTCAAGTGAATATTTTACTGTCTTCTAAATTTTATTCCTACACCACTGTGTTGAATCAAAAATCACACAGTTATCAAAACTGGAAGCTTTGAAGTTAATTCCAAGATATAAACTGGGAAGGCAAGGTATTGTAGCTTTGAATATGATGAACAGTGTTTATAAAGCCAGGATAATGAGGGCAAAAAGTCGGAGCTTTTGTACTACACTCCGTTTTTATCTTATTCTAGAATTGGTTATCTATAATATTAGCTCTTTGCAGGAATGGAAATGTAGATCCCAGGGGGCTGAGTAATGAGCTAAGCTGCCTGGGTCCAGTCAAGGCTCTTCCACTGTGTGGCTGTGTGATTGTCTGTGTTGTTTCATTCATGCAAAGTTTCCCCCATACGTGACACAGAATAAAAACAGTTGTGTCCTGTAACCTTCAAATGGGGTAGCTCACATAAATGATTTAGCTCAGTATCTGGCCCATTCTGAGTAAATGAGGGTAGCCAGTGATGTCGAAAAAAAGATGAAGTGACGCCATTTGCAAAATGAGCCATTCAAATCCAAGATTTTTCTAGGAAAAGGGAAAGGGGACTGATTTGGAGAACTCTTAAATAGTGGTGCAGTCCTCTTTGGATGTGAGCTTGAATTAGTGAGGACTGCAAGCTGCAAACTAACTTTAGATTGTAATATAGACTTGAGACATTAAAAAATAAAATTACAGAAATTATGGAAAAGCCCACCTTAATCCAAAGGAAGGAAGAAGTGGCAGAAAAGGGAAACAATGGATAGAGAGAAATAAGTTAAATAGCAAACAGTCTATTTTAATTGTTATACGACTAATGCCGATGGTCTAAAAATGCCAACTAAAAGACAGTCACTAAAAAAAAAAAAAGAGAGGTATTTAGTGAGTGACACACTCCCTGAAAAGGTCCACTTTAGGTGGTTTCACTCTTCTATAGAGCCCACACCCATGTCTTCACTGTGTATTGTTCTTTTCCTAAGAACCTCTCTCTATCTTAACAAAGTCTTTTAATAAACTAACTTTGGTTCCAAAAACAAAGATGCAGAGAAGATGGCTCGGTCAGTAAAACACTCACTACCTAAGCATGAGGCCCTGACTTGGATCCCCAACACTCATGTAAAAAGCCAGGCATAATGGGCAGGCTTGTAATCCCAGCACTGGGAAAGCTGAGACTGGAGGATTACAGGGGCTTCCTGGTGCCAGTCTAACTGAATCAATGAGCTTCAATTTCAGTGAGAGACTATCTTTTAAAAATAATTGTAATGGTGGAGAGCAATTGAGAAAGACACCCAGTGTCAACCTCTGGCCTCCACATGCATGTGTACACACACAGTCACACACGCAGGCAAACAAAGAAGTCTACTCTGACAATGACATAGATATGTTAAAGCTAAAAACAAAGAGATATACCACAATTATACTGCTCGGGAGAAGGCTGGAGTAGCTAAATTAACTTCAGACAAAGCTGATTTCAAAGCTAGGAAAGTTGTCAGGGACAAAGTGGGGCATTATTATATCATAATAAAATCATAGTTCCCCAACAAGACAAAAAAAGTCTTTAATATTCATCAGCATAATGACAAAGCATCAAAATACAAAAACTAGTAGATAGCTGCTGGGCATTATGGTGCACACCTGTAATCCCAGCATGCAGGAAGGTGAGGGAGGAGGATCTTGAGTGTGAGGCCAGCCTGAGCTACATAGTGAGTTCCAGGTTAGCCTGGGCTACATAGCAAGATCCTGTCTCAAAAGGTGAATAAAAAGTAGGTATACTAGAAGACATGAATGAACCCACTCTTCCAGTGGAAAACATCAACAGTATTCACACCACTAAATGAACATAACAACAGAGAGTAGCTACAGTTGCAGTGGAATTCAACTGCACTTTCATGCCGAAAGTTTTATACATCAACAGAGGACACAGTGCTCTTAAATTCAGAAGGAACATTCACCAAGCTAGACCACTTTCTGGATGGTAAAACATACCTGAACAAAGTTAAAAGTCATAAATCCCTGCCCTCAGACTGAAGAGTTACTATCATGATCAAGAACAGAAATGTAGCTGGAAGACCCGGAAATGCCTGAGTCTGAACAATATGCGGCACAGGGCTGAGATGTAGCTCAGTGGTAGATTGCCTGTCTAGCATGTATAAGGCTCTGGGTCCAATCCCCTCAGAGTATTATACACATAGAAATGAACAAACTAAATAACACATGAATTGAAACAAGTCCCAAAAGAATGTTTTACATCTCCAACAAACTGAAAATGCAATTTATAAAATTATAGGCTACATTTAATGCATATGTTGTAAGGAAGGACAAAAATCAGTAGTTTCCTTCTTCCAAAGATAGCAGAGGAAATCCAAGTTAGAGCACAAATTAGTGAAGTTGGTATCAAAAACCAGTACCCAAAAAGACAACCACACAAAAACCTGGTTTTGTTGAAGAAATCAAGAAAATCATAAACCTCTCATGAGGTAACTCAGGACACAAATTGCTGATATCAGAAATGAGTGAGTAGACATCAATACTGATCCTATGAACATTGAAAGGATAATAGAGGACTAGAATTATAACTCAAAGGTAGAGCACTCAGTTTGGATGTGTGAGGCCCTGCTGGATTCACTCTCCAGCACTACAAAGGGGAAAAAAGGGTGAATAAAGGCATGAACAAGTGTATGCTTACTAATTTGATGACCTAAGAGAAATAGACCAATTCCTTGAAGAACACAACCTAGGGAGATTCATGAGCGGGGGGGAAAAAGTATAACCCTTATTAATTAAATAAGCAGAATCAATAATTAATAGGCCCTATAAAACAGAAAGCACTCATACCCACTGGTGAATTCTCTCCCAAAAATTTAAGGAAGAAATTACACCAATTTTCCATAATTCCTTCAGCAAATAGAGGCAAAGGGATTCCTTTCGAACTCAAAGTGGGAAGCCATCATTGCCTAAGGCATAGCAAGACGGGGAAAATAGAAGTATTTCTTATGAACAAAACATTGGCAGCAGAACAATCAACCAGAAACATTAAACAGCCAACCACAAGCACAGAATGACAGACCACCTGAAAGAAGGTGAGGATGAGTCCTGGGGATGCAAATCCAGAGAAAGTAGCACTGAGTGGCAGATCTGACCAGGACAATGGCAATTTTTTTCTGGGAAGCACAAGCAAAACCATCACCCATACAAGAAAGCGGGAGGATGGGGAAAGTCAGCAATATCCATTGATTACATGCTGGATATGAAGGTCAGAATGAAACACTGAAGAACTTCAGCCTTCTGAGCAACACCCTGTGCATAGGAAATCCCAGAGATATAGAACCATCTGCCTCAACTCCGGAGAAAGCTGGAAATTAGCCACAGGATCACAAAACACCACACAGAGTACAAAAATAACTGCTCGGATAAAATTAACAGGATATAGAAGGGGAAAAAAGAAGAAAGAAATTAGCACCATCAAAACTGGCACGTTATGGCCAAGTGGCATTGAATCTACTAAGAATAGTGAGTATGCACAGAAAAATGGTAAAATGACCCAGAAAAAAAAGCTAGAAGTGCAGGATTTCAAAAATTTTACACACACACACCAAAACATGAAGATATTCTCAAGGGGAATAATCAATAATAATCATTTATAATAATAAACAAAAGCAAAAACACACAGACTCTACAAGACAGTATGACAATACAAAATACTCAGAATTGTAGTCCCAAATTTTGCAAGTTTTCTAACTGTCCAGACTATCAGTCCAAAAGAAGGAAATGCCTCCTTTCAGATTATGTATGTATGTATGTATATTATATGTAAGTTCTCAAATACTTTACCTACTATGGACCAATTATCACAAAACTGTTGTTACAGGAATGCCAGCTGGTAGCCACAGATCTGGAGACACAAAGACCATCAAGCATGTCCAGGTGCCCTCAAATCAACCACCTGTGCCTCCTGAGTGAATGAATGTAAAGGTCTAAGAGGCACCAGAGTTCCATACAGGCTGGACTGCAATGAAACAACCAGCTACCCCAGGACGTGGCAGTACCCCAGCTTTTTGTCCCCCCACAAAGATGGTCAACGCCCCCTAAGTCAGCTGTAAGAGGTCTTGACAATTCAGGGCCCCATATTCCTGCCCTACCTGGCACCCTGCACACATGCTTTAGCAGCTGCTGAGCTCCTTATTCTCGAATCAAAGAAATTAACCTTTGGGTCACCCCCCACTATCTGCTCCCACCACAGCCTGCCTCATCTCTTAACTTTTAAAGGCTTACAAACTCTTCCTCCTTCCCGAGCTCTTTATCTCCATGTGGCACTAGTAGAAGATGCCACACTTACTTTCCAATCCTGCCCACCCCTCAATATCTCAAATCTTCTACTTCAACCTAATACAAACTATTTCCCATCTTATTCCTACATTGAAACTCTAGAAGAACTATTGGCCCATCCTTCACATATACGGGAGGGCACACTACCTCAAGCCACCTATGCCTGATACATAGATGGCAGCTCCTTTTTATATGAGGGGACCCACAGAGCAAGCTATGGCATAGTGTCATCTACCAGGGTGGTGGAGGCGCAGGCACTGCCTGTCCATACTACTAACCATCAGGCTGAACTAATAGCTCTCACCTGTGCTTTCCAATTAGCACAGAGACAATTCCTAAATGTTTACATAGATTCCAAGAATGCCTTTCACATCCTCCTGAGTTCATATGGTGCCTTTGAGACTAAGTTACAAGGTCTTTCTTACCCAAATATCCAACTCCCTGTGGGGTACAGACCTCTGGAGGTAAAGGAATCAGTTCAAGGGGAAGGTGAAATCTCTTGGAGTTGGCACTATGGGGATGAGTGTTGATATCCTGGCATTATGGTGACAGCTCAAAGGGTTCTGCGTTGCATGGCTACGTCGTGCGCACATTAAGTGGCTGTATAAGGACTCTGTGCACAGAAACCAGGTGAGGTGGGGCCACACGGAGCTGGGCTAGCAGCAGCTCCAGGACTCCAGTTTCAACCACCCCAACTACTGAGCCTCATTCTAAACCTCTCCCTTTCCCAATAAACTCCACGTGGGTTTGTTGAGTTGTGTGGTTCATGTTTCATCACCTGAAGCTGCAGCAAACAGCAATAATTGAGGAAAGAAGCCAAGAGAAAGATGGGCTCCGGTCATCAGTGAACAGGGTGTGAACACATGAGAAATGTGACAGAAATTCCAAGGCTAAGGATGAATACTGTCCAGCTAGCCTAGGAAAATATGGGTTCATATTGAACTAAGAAAGAAGACTAAGGGGCATGGGGGAGCTGTGTATTTGTCCTGTACTGAGAAGTTTACAATTCTAGAAAGAGAATTATTTCAGACAACTTGAAACACAAATGGAAATTGAGGCAATTTGTTCTTTTAAAAAATGAGAAAATTAGCATCATTAAATAAAATCCTATGAGAGGTGACAATGTCTCTAATGCTTAGTGATGTTATGTTTGACAAGCCCTAGAGCTAAGATTTGAGACTCCATATTCTTTTAAAAAATAAAAATAGAAAGAATTTCAAAATGAATATTAAGTAAGCATAAAAAAAAAAGGAGGCAAAATCTAGAGGTGACTCGTTCCCCGGAAGAAGCCAAACATTCAGGTTAGATCCGTATTTACATGATTTGTTACCAGTGTGCACACAGGTCCATGCAGCACAGAGAAGCTAAACCTCAAGCAAAAGGCCACAGTATTGTGGGCTCCTCACACCAGAAGATAAAGATTAATGCTGCACACTAGTGGGAAAGGAAGAATATGAGACTGACAAGCAATCCCAAAAGAAGAGTCCAAAGAGTCCCCTCCACGGTCTTAGGTCCTTGTTGGGCAAGCAAGAGCAGAGTGCACACAGACAGGAAACGTATAGCTTCTCGAAGGTGATGATGCTCAAGGGGCTGAGATAAGCTGCACAGAGACAGCCTCCACTGCGTATGGCACGCAGAAAGATTAGTTTGGATCCCTCTTTCACACAATATGCAAAAATCAGCACCAAGTGAACATTTAATCCTTCCCAGAGACCCACCTAAATGGAAGAGCTAAACATAAAAAGCCTCTGGAAGTCAACACAACAGCAAAACTCAGCAACTTCTGGTACAGTATCCAAAGCACACATGACGGGGGGGGCAACGGGTTGTGGTGGACGACACACTGATTTTTACCAGTACACAAAAATCAAAGCTTAAATTTTAAAGTGTAGTGGGGGGGCAGAACAAACATTTATCTAACAAGGTGACAAGGTGCTTGTGTCCAGAATATTTTAAAGAATTCATGCAACTTATTAACAACCCAGTTTTTAAACAGCCGAAGTGTCTGAACAAACATATGTCCTAAGAACTGCAAACAGCCAAGGAGAGCACACCCAGTGATATTCAACACCATTAGCAATAGGAGACAAAAGAAAAAAAAAACAGTGTGGTGCCCTCTGCACACTCCATGGAAGAGCTGTGATTGCCAAACAAACTGTAGAAACCCATAAACATTCATGCTGGGAATGCAACATAGAAACCAGCTTGGTGCTTCCTTATAATGTGCAACCCAACTTCCATAGTACCTAGTACCTTCATTCTTAGAAAAGGACTCAGGAAAAATGAAAACCTTTTGTGCCACTGAAAAAGTGTACATGGACATCCTGTAACACTTCATCCCTGTTGCATCCTTTCCAAACACCCATGACCTCAGTCCAGGTTATGAGCACAGCCAAGGGTAGAGGGAAGTCTACAGGAAGCCTGGGCCAGTGCTCTTCAAGACTGACAGTATCTTTAAAAACAAAAAATAACTGAAAAGTGCCTACATTTACACGGTCATAAGGAATATGAAAGTAAATGTACTGTGGTACCATGAATGGAATTTTGAAATAGAAATGTAAGACATTAATGCTTGAGACAACTGACTGAAAGATGTATAAAAACCCTATGGGGATGAAGGTTGTATAGAAACTCTATAGGTTCTTTTAATTTTTATGTAAGCCTAAGATTCTTCCAAAACTCCAGTTTTTTTTCTTTTAAGAAAGGTAACTAAATATAACCCTTTCCATAATATTGACTGCTGGAAGTCAGTGGTACAACCTGTCTAAAATTCTTATCCATCTTAGAATACTACTCCAGAATGTACATGAATTCAACTGTGAAAGCCTCAATTTACTGTCTCATATACTTTTTTGGTGAAACTACTGGACTGCGGAAAAAGACTTCCACAGAGTGCCCTCATTTTCCTCTCATGGCACATAGGATTAGACTAGAAATGCCCATTTGGAGAGTCAAGCACACTTTCTCCACGTAAATAAGGAAGACAGAGCAGAGGGGGAAAAAGGGCAAGAAAGGAAGTGTTCCACAGCACCCGACAGAGTGTGGCTAGCGGCGGTCAGACCTGCCGAAGGAAGGCCGCTTCAGAGTGTTTGCATTGTAGCCTCCCAGCCAGAAGAGTCACAAAGACTGGCTGTCTCTCCAGGTAAATTTCTGAGTCTCATGTTCTAGTTCAGGTAGTTCGGTGGACCAAGTCAACCAAATTCTTTGACATTCGGCTGAGTGCCCTTTTTGCATGTGTATGTTTTTGTTTTAGGACATATTCTTTAGGGACATTATGTGATGTGTCCTAGTTTCCCGATATTTTTCTATGAGCTCTAATACTTTTATAACCCTCTTATACATGTCTCTAATCCCCACTAAAGGCTTCATAACAGCACTGCAGTGGCTCAGCAATTCATGGCACTCACCCACTATCAACCCCCTACTCCTACAACAGCACTTCAGGAAACTGTCCCAGCATGCCTCCTACCATAGGATGACCATTCATAGGCTACTTAAGTGAGGCACAGGGGAGCGACACAAGATTGCTTCCTCTCCAGCCCCTTTCCACACATCACCGCTAGCTCTCAGTGTTGGCTACTCCTCTAACCCACGCTAGCATTGTCAGTACATAACTCTCCTTAACTTCAGTTCCTCTCATTACCACTAATTTGGACTTTTAATTATAAAGTCAATCAGTAATTGACCAGGATTGAAGAAGAAGGTCCAAAAAATAACCCTGTTCCCCCCCAAAAAAAATTTCCAAAAGAGTCATATAGAACTTCTATAGCTTAGCATTTATAAAATCTGAGGTTCAAACATCCTCAGTAGGAGATGGGGATGTAGCTCAGTTGGTAGAATGTTTGGCCAGCATATACAAAGCCCTAAATTCCATCCCCAGTACCACAGAAACAAAGCATGGTGGTACATGCCAGTAATCTCAGCACCTGGGAGGTAGGGGCAGCAGAAGGATTGGAAGTTCAAGGCCATCCTCAGTTACATAGCAAGATTGAGGTCAGCCTAGAATACATGAGACCCTCTTTCAAAAGAAAACAAAAACAAAAAACACTGAGCTGCAATTAGCCCAGAAGACTTCCCAGGCAGTTGTTACAGGTAGCGCAATTGGCCAGTTCACAAGTACCATGGTGTGAAGGTGTTGGCTGCATGAGCAAAACATTCTGAAATGACAGAATTCCAGAAGAGTGGTTTCTACGGCTTGGGATTGGGAGATCTGAAGCCACATAGGAGAGTCACATAGAGCACAGGCGGCAACAGCACCTGGGAGGGGGTGTCTCTGAAGAACACTAGGGCCAGTGTCCCTGTCAGTGTCCTAGCTGTGGTTCTAGGCTACCATCTACTAAGATGTTGCCATCGGCCAGCACGGAACAAAGCATTCGAACTATCAGCATTGAGTGACAACATCATGTGGATCTGTAATCACCAGTCATATTTTCAACAAAAAGCAGGCAATCATTGAAGTATTGCTGCAGACGGCATCAGTGGGCCTTAATAAATAACAGAAGCTATGCAAGCCATAGAAAGAAATAGACTAAAAAGTTAGGTGCCAGTAAGTCAGTGTCAGACAGCCTAATAAGAATATCATGGGAGTCTCCTCCCCCCTACACACACACACACACACACACACACACACACACACACACACACACACTCAAATTAAGGCTTCCATGGGACAAAAAAATATATATAAAGAAACAATGGTCAAAATGTTTTCCTGAAAACCACTCTTAACTCACAGAACTAAAAAGCTCAATGAACCCACATCCCTCAAGGCCATATCACATTTGTATTTCTCAAAGCCAGTAACAGACAGCTCTAAAAGAAACCAGATTGAAAGAGCTAAGTGCCAGGTGACTTCTTCTGACCGTCTACAGAGAAGTTGCATCACCACAGAGGGAGAGGTTGCAGTCCACCTCTCTCCAAGTGTCTTTCAAAAGCAAAGGCAAAAATGAAGATGCTTGAAGAGAAAAAAGCTGCAGGAACTGATTATCAGAGCACTGTTATGGAAAGATGCTACCTCCAGTCAGAAGGGCAAAATGGCATGGTGTAGGATCCCCGTTCTTCACAGACGCAACAAAGACCACAGTAAATTGTGACTTGTAGCTTAACACGACTAGATTTATTGTGTGTGTGTGTGTGTGTGTGTGTGTGTGTGTGTGTGTGTTTAACTTCCTGGAAAATAGCTGACAATAATACTCAGTGTAAAGCTTATGGCATTTCTAAACATAATGGCACAAAAACTGAAGACAGAAAGAGTCGGTGTATAGTTACAAAGTGCCTGCCCCATGGGCTTCCACACCATAGTCAACAGGTATAGACGAGGTGAATTTAAACAACAGACTTGTTTTCTCACGATTCGAGAGGCTAGAAATCTGTAGTCAGAACACTAGAGGCTGAGGGCCCTTCCTGGCTTGCAGGCAGCCAACTTTTCCCTGTACGGTGATCCTGTGGCTTCGCCTAGGTGTACGTGTAGAGTGAGGACAAACAAGCTCTCTGGTGTCTTCTTTCATCGAGACACTGACCCTACCCTGATGACGCCACTCATGTGCACATCTATCTCAAATTACTTCCCGTCACGTTTGCGGTTAGTGCTTAGCCACTGCGTGGAGCAGGAGACACGAAGTCTGTAAGAGTTGCTGTTGAATGCGTCAAGTTTTCATGTTGTGTGATGGTAGAGCAGTAGAAGGCTCACAGTGAAAACACCAGTCAGAGTAATGTTGATCAGACAAGACTAAAGGTGGAACTTTTTTGTTACTGTTGTTTTAATTCCCAGCTGAACTAAAGGAAGACCAAAAGGGGGAGAAGAGGAAACTTTAACTAGATGAGAAAAAAAGAAAATGGGGCACTTAATCCTACACACATCATCGCCTTAAATGTAAGCAGTCTAAACACCCAACTGATGGTCAGAAGTTGCTGGAGTGAGTAAGGAGGAAAATGACTATAATGGTAGGTTCTCAGTCTGGTAGGATTTGAAATCACCATGGAAACAAATATCTGAGTAGGAATGTCAGTGGATTTTGATAGTTAAATAATCTGAGCCAACAAAACATAAGCAGGCTTGTAGGCAGAATGGGAAAAGAACCAACAATAGGAAAGCAGGTAAAATACTTAAACTGGAATTCAAAAAGGAAGAAAGAGAGATGGACAAAACCAAGGTCACAAAAAAGATCATCTTAAAAATCAAGAATTAAAAATTAAAGAAAATATAAGATGCCATGTTATATATCTAAGGGGAAAATTGACATTGAGCAATGAAAATTATTTTAAGTGGTAGGGGATATAAGTTTGTGTCCATCTTGAAAAATAATTTGCATTTCTTTCTAAAACTGAAAACCTATGTGCTCTGAGATTCAAGAATTTCTCTGGTATTATATTTCTTGCCAGGCTCACCAAGAAAAAGACATGTGTGATTTCCTGGCAACATTTTTAATAGCAAAAAAAAAAATGTAAAGGACACCCTGTTTGTCATAGTCAGAGGATTTGTAATCAAAATATTTTCACAACAAAACATACATAGCAGTGACAATGAACATAAGTGTGAGTATTCATGAAAAAAATGTTAACACTCAAAACTAAGTAATATATTCTTGAGAAACACAAATACAAGTGGAAAAGCCAAGTATAACGTTAGCTACCTCTGGTAGCCTTGTCCCATCTGCTGGACCAGTGCCCATGTCACACCAGTTGTTAAATATTTTGAATATTAACCCTCAAACAAACAAAAAACATAACAAAGACTTGGGGGATATAACCACAAAATTCAATTCCTTCCCATTTCATGAAGAACAGCAAGCAAAAGCTTAAACAGTTCAAGTTTTAGACAACTCTCTGTTATTCCCCCTGATGTGTGTGCACACACAATACAGCCCAAATGTTCCTGTGCTCTGCCCTCCGTGCCACTGTGTCATCCCATCCTAATAAAGGATAGGCTGTGGCTTTAGAAATGACAGGGTATGGTTTCCATGTGGAGTCAAGGTCATACAAAGCAAATTCTCACTCTGCTGTGTTGTGAGGCCCTCTGAGAAGCCCTGTGGAGAGACTCATGGCTCAAGGCTGAGGATTCCTGGAACAGCTATGGCTAGTTTCCAGATGTGTAAAGGAAGTTTCTAGAAAGTAGAGCTACATGTCCTATGCAGGTGTTCCATCACTGCCTCACTGATGCCTTAAACTTCATCAAGTGTCCACAGACAGACAGCACCAGGCAACCAAGAAATCTAATTCCTAACCTACCAAGGACGACGAGGGAGATAACAGTGAACTTTAGGTACATGTTATCAAAATAAGAAACAAATTTCAGGAGCGGGATACTACTGTCGAGAAAAACCTGGAGTGTGCCCTCCAATCTGTACCTTAAGAGTCTTCACGTGCTGAGGGCTTAGTCGCCAATGTGTTGCACTATTGGGGAAACACATAGGCTGCAGGTGCAGGCTGGTAGAAGGAAGTCAGATCGCTGAGGAACGCACCACTGAAGGGGATATTAGAACCGAGACTTAACCCTTTCTCTTGCACCTTTTGGCCACCATCAGGTGAGCAGCTCGGCTCTGCCACAAGCGCCCTGCGGTGATGTTTTTCTGCATTGCCACAGGCCCACAAACGATGGAGCTGACCAGCCATAGACTGAAGCTTCCGAAACTCTGAGCCAAAATATATCTCCCCACCTTGCAGGTTTAACTCCTCAGGTGTTTGTTCGCAATGACAAAAAGCTGGCCACACCTACACTCTGGGTTGGACAGTGGGCAGGAGCCAGGCAGATCTCTAGGAGTAGTAGCACTCTCGAACTTGAAGGGGATTGTCAGCAAAACCTTGATGACGTTTGAAAAGTTGCCTGGAAGGGCATATGGAAGCTGAAGAGAGAGTATTCAAGAGGCGGAAGGCTTAACAACGGTGCCATGTTTAGGATGAAGACAGCACAAAGCACACCTACTGAGCTAAGCTAGCCAGCCGGATTTTGACATCAGAACCACTGATATCTAAAATTGGTCGGACAGAGACCAGCTGAGGCAAGAGCTACCAAAAGGATTCAGGGACAATTGTGTTTGAAAATCTCCACCTTCTCCAGATGCACAAAGGAAATATAAAAGAGTCCTTGAGCAAAGATCTTTCCCGGAACCCATCGAAGAGAATCTGCTCTGAAAATTCCCAGAGTGCATGGGCAAACCCCCCTTCACGGGATCTCTGAGAACAGCAGGAAGCCCTGTGGATTGCAAAGGTACTGTCCTCCACCAGCCTCAACAGCAGTCTGGAGTGAAGAGAGGCTTATTTTGAAGAACTCGTAAACATGACATAGGCGCTTATGAAAAAGTTCCACAAGGCTGGAGGAGAATTTGGCAGGAACTGCCTAGAAACCCTTGAGATGGGCAAACACAAGCCACTAATCAAAATCATGCAAGGATAGAGACTATCAGCCACTGCAGAGAAAGAGACCGGAAGAGCTGCTTCCGGGTGGCCCCAGAGAGAAGTCTTCCTCAAGACACTTTTTAAAATTGGGCTTTGGGACTACCATAGAGCATGAACCTCGGTATCCCCAGAAAAGGCATGTGGCAATTACCTGCTGACTGTCCTCCACAAACATTCAGATGTCACGAAGTGGACCCCAGTAACCTTAATCACATGGTGTCACCCCAGAGTTGCCTGGATGAAGATTTTAGTGTGTTGGGAACTAATGGCGTAGAGGGAACTTTGGGTGAAAAAAAAAATACTATTTTTCCCTAGAAAGCACTCAGGGCTAGAAGGTAAGTCAAGGTGCCAATCTCGACCCTCAGTTTCCCTGGACTGTGAGTATTCAGACCCTGTGTGTTTCTTCCACAGCATGAGGGTGGGCAACAGACATTTGCACCTACTCTCATGCTTTCTTGGATTGCCCACTGTCCAAAAAATGGAACATGCCAGCAATCTTCCAGTGACCTCTGCCTGTTAGAGAGGAAGGAAAGGCATAGGACTCGAGACCTCTCGACGATGGCTAGCTGGTTTCAATTTTCCAGGCAAGCGAGACAATCTGACACTGTTTCAAACATCCACCAAATACATGGGGTTTGTTGTGCCATAGTATATGTGAGATAGAGTTTAGAATGTGGAACTGGGATCACCAAAAAACAAAAAGCTAAAATGGGAGATGCTGGGGATTTGACAATGTGCAGAAGCCAAGATGTCCCCCTCCTCCACACTTCACCCTGCCCCCACCTTGGCTCTCAGCCCCACTCCCTGCTTCACACCAGTGCAAGGCTTTCCTTACAGCAGCAGGGCCTGAACACACCCCCATACAAATCTTTTCCCCGAAGGAGGAGGAGTCACAGGCTAGAAGGAAACCACTAAGGGATTTGTAGCTGAGGGTGGCTTAGGCTTTTCAACTAGCAAATCATTTGATATGAGTGAAATCATAATGACTTACTACTCAAGAAAATCCTGCTTTAAGCTTTTCAGGGCAAGAGTAAATGATCTGTCCTTTTTGTGGTTTGTTTGTTTTTTGTTTCTTTTAAGAAAGATCATTTTCAAGGGTTGCTATGGAGATTTTCATGTGCAGTTCCCAAACAAAAACACTACTTCTGGTGAGAGGAAAAATGTAAAGCAGATGTCAACACACGGAGGAAAAATGAAAATATTACTCCATTCCTAATCAAATATACTGCAATAAAGTGGATTTATTCGTAAGTCCATTTTAGTAACAGTAAATAAAGTGAGAAGTTTTTAAAATTTATTTTTAATTAAAGCAAAATTACATCATTCTCCCCTCCTCTCCAAGCTCCCTCTCAAATTCATAACTTCTTTTTCGATAATTATTGTTTTATATATATGAATAAATATGTAAATACAACCTACTGAGTCCATTTAATGTTGTTTGTAAATGTATGTACATATATATGTTTTTAGGGCTAACCACTTGGTATTTCATAACGAATTAGGAGGGTAATCCCTGAGGAAGACTAATTCTCCCTCTCTCAGCCGTTAATGGCCTATAGCAGACAAAGTCCATTACAGAAAGCCACAACTGGTCCAAAAAACAGTTGATCTTGGTCATCCTGCCCAGGCTTCATCTATGACACAAGCCCTTATACCTAAGGCTTGGGTAGCATCAAGGAAGATCAAGAAGAAAGATGTGAGAGCCAGAGGACCAGGAAGGCTGCTATGAGATTGTGTCTTCTAGATGTGACAGGGAAGCAGCACCCATGGGATTTCAATGATAAGGCTGCCTGAACAATGACAGCACCAGCAAAAAAGGCTTTTGTGTTTCATCTACCCATGTACCCACCACAGTGACACTGATGACTTCACATTCTTTCCCAATTTTCACTCACACTCTGTTCATTTGCTATTACATATGGACAGGATTTTGTTTTTTCTTTGTGTCTCTATTACATATCATCCACAGTCTTTGCAGGTTTCTTAGATAATTTGTGATCAAAAGGATAAAAAGAATGTGGGTTTTTATCACCTGTAGGTACTTGAACACTTTTTTGAGCCTACCCCTCCCTGAGTAATGATTGGGTAAAGTTAGAATGTGACATTTCAAACATTGCTACCTTACTACAACTCTCAGTGAGTGAGATCTTTTGGATGAACTTCTAGGAGTGAACATCTTCCAACTCCTCTGTTCTTGGAGGTTGGGGTGGTGCAAGGGCCTCATGGCACAAAAGACCAACTAACCTCCCCAATCTCCATGCTGGGGCAGAACCTGGGTGTATACAGGCTGATTCTCTTGAAGTGCTCTGGTCCCATCCTTACGAGCCTTCTCTATGGAAGTTCCTCCCAAAGAGCTCTGTCACCTACC
The DNA here is from genome assembly GCF_017639785.1 of Mesocricetus auratus. NCBI lineage: Eukaryota > Metazoa > Chordata > Mammalia > Rodentia > Cricetidae > Mesocricetus > Mesocricetus auratus. Next base: position 88,051,818 of record NW_024429184.1, on the reverse strand, counting down.
CTTGCTGGCAATATTTCCTAGCTCCTATTGGAGCAGAGAGTCATCTGGGGTCTCCTTGTTATTTTACAGCCCTCACACCATCAGTGATCCAAGTAGCTAACATGGACACTTGGAAGCTTCTGGGACAAGTTCTCAAAAAGACACAAGGGTCCACGCTGCACCCCAGCACTGGTTCCAACACATACCCAATGATGCCCAGAATGTTGTGAACTTGTATTACATTTCCTTCATCCCTGTCTCTCTCCTGGGAATTTCTAACGGTGAGGAGACCACATCATCTCCACTGAAGAGGTTTTTTTGGCTAGGTGCACACACACACACACACACACCATGGCCTTCTGTGTTGAGTTACATAGAATAAAACAAGAAGGTATCTGGGACAGAGCCCAAAAGAGCAACAAAGGCAGAAGTATCCTTAATGCTGCACATAAATGACAAAAAGCAGAGTTGCATAGAGGCCAGGAGGATTGGGCAGGGGGAAGGACTCATGCAGAGAAGGCAAGAGCTGCCAACTGACCACAGGCCTTGGTCACATGCAGGTTGTGGGTAGCCTTCAATTATGCCAGGTTCCAGAGTGCACACATCCAGCTACAGCATGGCATCAGGAGGGTAACACAGGGAAAGGAGGTCATAGATATAGGCACTATTTTCAAGAGACTTGACTGTGAAAGAGGGTGGGGGAGAGATGAGCTACTGAGGACATCATTTGGAAAGAGGAGCTTGCTTCCCCCTTCTTAATGGGGCAGATGTGAGTAAGTTAAATACTTCTAAGAATCAGTCCTGTGGGTGACCCACACTCTGGGTACATGCATCTGCCCCCACGCAGCTCCTGTCTCTCTCTGTTTAACAGAAGGGAGGCAGAGTCACTAGACTGGCAGCCACAGAGATAGACGTAAGTAGCAGGCTGACCTGAGGACCCAAGGAGAGGAATGGCTTCTAGGCTGTGTGGCAGGTGGCACAGAACAGGCATGGCAACTGCCAAGGAGTGCCAGACGCCAGATGCCCAGCTAACTTTGGCCAAGGCAAATCCAGGGGAGCTGTAGCCTAGAAGATGTGCATGTATTATGCATTTCTGAGCAAGCCCGGCCTCCGGGTCTGGCAACTTAGTATGACAGCCAGTCCTGGTTACCTATTTTTATCACATGAACTCCCATAGCTCAGGGAAACATGCTACCTAATTCCAAGTCCCTGTGAGGCAGGATGTGGCTGCCTGTTACAGGCAGACAGCTGCAAAGGTCCTTAGGTATCATCTAGTCCCACACCTGATTTTCCCACAGAAAAACTGTAGTGCAGACTAAGCCTGAACACAAAGCTTATCCCTCAGAATTCCCCAGTGGTAGCCTCAATGTGTCCTGGGCTACCCCACCAGCTCCATTAAGCCCCTGCTATAGGTGAAGCTGTAAGTAGAAATACTTGATTTTTTAAAGCAACATGTCTGCCTACTTACTGACAAAACTTGTAGCCTGGAGGTCACTCAAAGAACAATGGTACCTTTGGATTCTGGAGAAATTGATTTTCTAGATTTTCTAGATATGGAGAAAATGATTTCTTCTCTTGCGTACAGTAGCAGCAGGATGCTGAACTAAGTCAGCAGAGGATGTACTGTACCACCCTATTTTCCCAGCACTGGGTTTAATGTGTTTTTTTACAAAAGTCTTTAAACATCTCCCTAGCCAATAAATATCAACACTTTCAAATGGTGTATGCACCTAGCTCCCTTCTTCCTAATAAACAGGTCAAAAGGTGAGTTGGTGGTCTCTGGATCTGAGAAGCAAAGCTCAATGTAGTAGTTGAAAGAAAAAGTGAGACAAACGCTCCCATGGTGTAGATCAGAAAATATAATTCTGATACCACAGAAAAAGAAAAAAAATGTTCCAAGTGTAAGAATGTGAATAGCTAACTCAATGTCCTAGTTTTGAAAACTAACAAATGCATTAGCTGTTAAGGATAATTGTGTTACAATTCACAGACTCAGAGAGGCTAAGTAACAAGGAAGGCAATTGATCTCTCTGAAAAGAGGAAATAGATTTTGTGGGTATACTGGGGGATACGTCAAGTGAGGATGGGAAAAGGAGGGGTCAGGCAGGCAATGGGAGGGATGAAGGGAAAGATATCTGGAACTGGGGAGGTATTGGGGGAGAGGATAATGTAGAAACCTACAGAAGTGAAAACAATCTATGCGAGTGGCCCTAGAAAGGTCTCCTAGAAATGGTGGATGCAGAACCAAAAGTATCCATCTTCTATAACAAGGCAAGACTCGTAGCAATAGGACTGGGACACCCATCAAGCCACAAAACCTTCAACCTACAATCTGTCCTTCCTGCAAGATGTGCTGGGGTAATGGTGGCACAGAACTTGTGGGAGTGGCCAACTAATGACTGGTCCAACTTGAGACCCATGCCGAGAGGGAGCCCATGCCTGACACTTTGTGGATGGCCAGGAAGCAGAGGCTGGTCAGTCTGAGACCTAGGACAGAACCAAACATGACTGGCAAAAAAAAAGGTCAATGAAATGATTCCTAATGATTTTCTACCACACTCGTAGACTGGGGCCTAGCATAATCATCATCAGAGAAACTTCTTACAGCAACTGATAGGAGCAAATGCTGAGACCCATAGCCAAACATTAGGCAGAGTTTAGAGAACTCAGTGGAGGAGGGGGCAGGAGGATTGTGGGATCTAGAGTGGTCAGAAACACCACAAGAACACGACACACAGAATCAACTAAGCAGGGCTCACAGGGGGGTCTCAAAGGTTGAAGTGACAATCATGAAGCCTGTATGGGTCTGAGTTTGGTCCTCTACATACACCTTATGGTTGTATAGCTTGGTGTTCTTATGGGACTCCCAACAGTAGGAGTGGGGGATACCTCTGACTCTTTTGTCTGCTCTTGAGACCCTTTCCCTCCTACTGGGTTACCTTATCCAGCCTTGGTATGAGGATTTGTGTCTACTCTTATTTTAACTTATTGGGCCATGTCCAGTGGATATTCCTGAGAGGCCTACTCTTATTTAAAGGCAGACAGAGGAGGATCTGGGGAAGTGGGAGAGATACTGGGAGAAGTGGAGGGACAGGAAACTGCTGTTGTGACATGATCTATGAGATAAGAAAAGAATAACTAAAAATTAGAAAAAGAAAACAAAAAAGTAGTACATCAGAGACTATGGACTATCAGTGAAACTCTAGGAATGTGGGCCACAAGCCTATTGCATCTTCCCAAGAGTGCTCTGAGTGTGGTGACCAACAGTTCACAGCCACAGTGGTCTCACAGCCAGAGGATGGAGCACCAGAAGCAAGAGAGGCTGGAAAATAACTCACTCCCCAGTATGCAATCTGAACTTCGGGATGCGAGCCTAGACTCCCAAGGAAGTAATTCACCTAACCCTACACCGCTGACTTACAACTTCCTGATCAACATTCCATCCATCCACCTTGGCCTCCCCAGAAGACACACAGCAGGACATGAGAAAAATCAAAATGGGTAGGGGAGAGGGAAGGAGAGTCTATCTTAATACAGATTCTAAAATCTCTTAACCTCCTGAGGCATTTCCAGACGGGGTAGTATCTTTAAGTGAGATCCTAGTACGCAATGTCTGGCAAGCATAAGCCTCTAGGTGAGTTCCTGCAAAGCTGTTCAATGTGCAATGTGTCTACAGCTAAGGATGCCAAGTACAAAGGACAGGGGCCATTGAAACCTCCAGCCTCAGGTATACAGGACTACCTTGTGCCAACGAAATTTACACCCCGTCCCATCACTCATCTCACTCAACCCCCACCCTAGTCCACCAATACGAGAAATATACAAAGTCGTGATGGATATAATCCCTTTCAACTATGGGGTCACAGGCGCTCCCTTCCTCTCCACTATGACAGCTGCTTACAGCCTTCTGTCCTCCAACCCTCTAGCTTCTACTGCTGCCTCGTGGGCATTATGACCTCATCTGAAGTGTTTCAGAGAAAACAAGAAACCATGAGGCAGGGATTCCAGTCATACCCTGGCGTCACTCCATCCAAAAGGTCCCCATAGAGTTCCCCCAATTTCCGTGCTATTGAAGCATCTCTTCTGCACTCAACAGACCAAGGCTTATGGAGATGGTTCTCATTCCAGCTCCACACGGCTTCTCAGGCATTCACTTCCAGCCCTTTCTCTCTTAACCCCAGCTTCTCCATTCAAGGCTCTGCCTTGGCATTCACAAATACTCCTCCCTCCCTCATGAATTCTCCTAGGTGCCTAGCCACCTCCAGCTCTCACCTCTTCCCACTCCAGAACCTCCTTTGAGCTATTTGCTCATTGGCCCACTCCTACTACTTAGTTCTCAAGTCTTCCAAGTTGGTGCCCCCAAGAGGACTTTTCTTTTGCTCCCCAGCAACCTGGCCAGTCGCATGCCTGCTTCTCTCAGAAGACTGGAACACTGTGAACTATTTTGCTTCTTCTTCAGGAATCCATGCCCTCGGGGACATCTCTGCTCACTTCCTGACCCTCTGGCCAGCTTTTGTAAGCTCTCCTTTAGATGTTCCTTTAAATGTCACCATCCTTTACACAAAGGAACTGACCTAAATGTAAACTTCAGTTCACTTTAATTTTCATACCAGAAACTCCCTTACCCACTACTCTGGTGTGAATATGTTCCCCAGATCTCTACCCCCAGACTGCAGCTCTGCTCAGATTTCCTGTCCCATATAAAGGTTTCAACAGTGCTCCAAATCAGCAGGACCAAGGATCAACCAGAATCTGCCTCATTAAGGCACATGGCCCTCCCTCCTGACACAGAGGACCCCTAACCCCAGAAGATCCTCCTTCCTGATGGTCTCTTCTTAAAAAGTGGCATGTCAACAAAGAAGTCTTTAGTGCCAAAGACATGAGCTTGTCCCTTACTTCTTCCTTACCTCCTGCCTCCACCCAACCCAACATGGGCTGAAGTCTACCAAATCTGTCACCTGAATATGCATGAACTCCACCTTCATCTCTATTTCCTCCATCCTAAGCCAGATTAACCATGACTTCTGTTAACGTGGAGCTCCCCAAAGCACCTCAGATTTTCTACATGCTCCATCCAGCAGTCAATCATGAGAACAGTGCTGGAAACACTTGTGTCACTTTTTATGACCCTTGGAGTCTCATTTACCCCCCCCCTCTGGCACCCTGGTCTTCTTGGTACTGAGAATGGGTTGTCTTGCTCCAGGGGGCATGGCATGATACATCAAGGACACAAGGGGTCTTTCTGGGGACAGAGCTGTTTCCAGAATCTTCAGCGAGAGTGAACATACTTCTGTTGAGAGGAACAGGGAGTCAAAAGGGGGCTCAGTGTGCTCAGCACTCAAGCTGGTGCCAGCAAGGCATGGGGAATGGATACTGGATGGAGAAACTGAGGCAGAATCCCACTCAGACAAAGTGGAAAAACAGAACAAGGAAAGAAAACGAGATGACAAGTACCTCTACACCTTCAGCAGGTAAACAGGACCCTGTCATACCAAGTAGAAAAATCGTAACTACAATTCTAGCCCTGGCCAGCTATAACCTGGGGCTGCCGTCATCCATGGGCCTTAATGCTGACTTGCCAGGAACAGAGTAGAAGGCAATACACAAAAACAGCAAAGAGGCCAATGAAGGTAGATAACCATAAGACAATCGAGGCGCTTTCCCTCCAGGTGCGATTGGTGTACCCTTGTACTGCACCTTTTACTCATATGCCCATTTGCTATTCACCGGAAGTTCCTCAGTTCACCCAGAAAGTCCAATCCCCCAACATCCCTGAAATCACCCCTCTCCACAGAGCAAGGACTGTCTTGGCATCAGCTGGAGTTAATGATCATATTCGCCAAGCAGCAAGTCATCCTCTATGGGACTACATGGAAAGTATAGGAATGTGCAGATTTGGACCTGTGTAGAGCCCTCCTCCCCTCCCATCAGCATGTATCCCTCAGGTCCCTTCACACAATGAACACCACACTGTACCTCAAGCAGTCCTGTGCATAATGAGCCCTCACACAGACAGCTGGGCACACCACGGCATAGAACTCCGCCTCTCCCACTGCGGGCCCTTCTCTTTCCTATGTCCCTCAGCTTCTCACTGAGGCTGCCCCCTTTGACTTTGTTTTCCCCCATGATAGAAAGTTATACAAATGTCCTACAGCATTACCCTGGGCTCACACTGCTTATACACATTCACGCCCACTAACGAAGACAAATAGAAATAACATAATGCTGGTGCTAGCCCAAAAGGACTCAGGTCTAGAAGCTAGAAGTGGGAGAGACCCCCAAACAAACTCTATTTCTCATATTCACAGATGTGAGAAACAAGAACTGTAAGGGGTGAGTGACCCGCTCCTCTGGAGAGCACACAGAATATCTATCTGCCCTGAGAGCACTCAGCTAGTTGGCAGCAGGTCTTCCCATCACATACCCCCAAGTTTTACATAGCACATAAAAAAAAACCATCCGTTCCTGGCACGGCTCGGAAGTCATTATTCCGTGTGGCTTCTTTTCCAGGCACATTCAAACGCTTGCTGACAGGCATTCACCCCATCCTTTCTACACTCCAGGTGCTCTAAGAACCGAACAAAAATAACGCTGAGTCAGCCATCCACCTGATGTTACAGTGTGCACAATCCAGATCAAAAAGCAAGACATTTTATCCAAGGCATCGTTGAACAACAGCATGCCAGCCACCACCGTGTCAATGAGATGCAGACTGACACAGACCAGTCCCAGCCATTGCTCAGCTACCACCCCAGCAGGGAAAACAGCACCAAAACAGACAGATAAACAAAGAAGAAGAGCGCAGGCACAGATCACCAAAGTCACAGAGACAAAAAAAAAGACAGGGTGGGCTGATCCCTGTCTTCTCGGAAGTGTCATTGTTGAGCTATGTTTCCCGTAGAAATGATTCTGCCCAGACATGGGAGAAGAGCTTTCCTGGAGCAAGAAGTGGGGTGGCCAACCCTTACACAGATCTAGGACCAAAGGAATAGGCAACCCAGAGGAGAAATAGTGTGGGAAGAATTGAGAATTGTGCACCGGAATCATGCAGAGCCTTCTGGGACCAGACAAGGAATTTTCAGTTTGTTCTAAGAGTGAAGGGATTTTATGTAGGATGAGAGAGATCACTGGGACTATAGTCCCAAAGCTAGAGAAATACAGAAGTCATCTCTCTGGAGTAACCAATGAGAGCACCATGTCTGTGGGAGGCACACACAGGACAAAGAGGGTCAGAAAGCAGGACTGTAGGGACAGTGCCAACTGGTCTATCGCTCTTGTGCCAGACATCTGCTGTGAGGTGGCCTGAGCAGGGAGGTGCACGCCTTTGGAGGTGGGCTGGTCACACATTTGCTTATCACTGTCCTTAAAGACAAGCTTGTGTTCCAAGGTCACTTGCTTGCGTTTAATAGATGCGTGGCTGGAGAATCTTAATGTTCCTGTTGCAGGTAGCAGCCCATGAAAGATGGGGCTCACCTGAGAGGAACCAAAGTTCCTCAAGACATGGTAAGAATGTGTATAACACACCCTGTGCTGCTCTGGGGAGGGAACCGGGGTTGCAGAGGAGGAGTCTGGCAGGAAGGGGCTCAGAGGCCCAGGGACACAGCAGGACACTGACTCCCAAGCAATATTCGAGTTCTCACTGTCTCCTGTGCTTAAAGTGGATGTCCACTGGGAAGGAAGCTGCAGCTCAGGTTATAATCAAGGAGGCCGTAGCTAAGAAGAAAAAGAGGCAGTGGTGCACCCCACATTATATGTGTGGGTCCCTCACAGAGCCATTCAGAGTAAAGGGAACTCTGTGCTTCCTGTGGCAGCAGCTCCTCCTGCCCTCCACAGTAGACAGAGGCTGTCGTCCCCCCCCCCCCAGTTTACAGACACAGGAAAGAAGGGCAAAAGATGGAGCTGTGCAGGACAGGCTGCAGGACTGTCGCCTTGCTTAGGGTAACTATATTAAGAGGTAGAGTGCATTCATAGCCCTCTCACCAAATAAAGAAGATCCACAGTGATACACTGCCCTTTTAAAATAGGGGGCAAGAAGAACTGGAAAGTAAATGGATCTCAGGACATCCTGGGAAGGCACCAGCACCTTTAGCCTGCTCACTCCCTTTAGTTCCCCTTTCTAGGATCTTCCCTAACCACCTCCCAGCTTTTTGTTTTTATTTTTCTAATCCCGGAAAGTCAGTATCGAGACAAGGAAAAAAGCTGCCTGTGCCCCTGCAGAGCCCTGCCCAATTGGGCTCTGAGAACTGGACCACAAAGAAGCTGCCTAGACCATCACCAAGCCCCTGAAAGCCAGGAGAAAGTGAGGGTAGCCCGGCATTTCTGTAAGTGTCCGATGACACTCACTTTATGGTTCTCTCACTTCCGTCCGGGCCTCCCTCCCTGCTACCATAACCTCTATATTCCTGGAGCCATGAAAAATAGCCTTCTCCTCAAGTTTCCCTTTAAAAATGAACTTGCACAGAAGCTGTTGGTGAAAATGTGGACTTTCCAGACTATGCTCTGGTAACATGGAATACAATGTCCATCCCCGTCGCAATGGGAAACCTGGGCATCCATGGGCCCCTCGTCCAAAGCTCCTTCTCAGTCCCTCATCTTGAGAAGATCACTGGCCCATCCTTCTCCTCACCTTGCCTGCCCCACAGCAGTAAGCCCCAATGCTCTCCATTTCTGCCACCCCAAATTCAGAACAACTGACTACCTGTTCCTATACCATCTCCCCTTTTCAAGACCTTCATGGACAGGACCAGTAGTCATTCTATCTCCCCATAATAAATGCTCACACATGGCAGGCAGATAAGGGGCTATATACTTAAGCTGTTTTCTTATTTCTTATCACACCCAGAAAGCCAAGTTTGGGTTTTAAGGCTGTCAGATTGGATGTGTGTCCCAGAGAGAGAGGGGAGAGAGAGAGTGAGAGAGAGGGAGAGAGAGAGAGAGAGAGAGAGAGAGAGAGAGAGAGAGAGAGAGAGAGAGAGAGAGAGAGAGAGAGAGAGTTTCAAAATCCAACTATTCTGGAGCTTTGTTGATAAGAGCCAGTGATAAACATCATTTAACAAAATTTGCATCTACCATTCACTAAGAATATATATGACTCTGAAAAGTGACACAGAAAGAAAAACTAGTGGGTTTGACCTCGAACAGAGAGAAGTGACAAAAAGTTGGGGTGGGGGAGAAAGCATCTCATTCTTCATTTCCCCTCAAAATTACTGTGTGCTTTTTTGCCCCATCAAAATTCAGTACGAGGAGTTGTTGGAGAGAAACATCCTAGGTCTGCCTCAAGGAGAACTGGCAGGCAGGCAGGCAGGCAGGTGATGGAGAAATGGGGGCTGTGGCAGAGAAGAGCCTGATGGCTTCCCTAGCCTGGATGAAGCAAAACAAAGCAGAAGCCAAGGTTTGCCTTCCTTCTGTGGCAACATTATAACTTGAGCCTATGTCCATGCATTTTAACTCGTCTCCGAGCTGCCTCCTGAACCTGAACGGCGGGACTGCACCCAGAACATATGAGAATCCAAATCAGACTGCCAATCCCTTTCCTTATGTGAGCCTTTTATAGGCCTCATTCCCTTTAGGAAAAAAAAATCTTTAAATTTTTCCTATAAGAAAAAAAAAGTCCTGGTCTCCCGCCTCCTTAGTTTTTACTTCTTCCTTGCTTTTCTCTTCTCAACTCCATCCTCAACCAACTCTTTTCTGACAAAGGCTAAACAGAGTAAATGAACAAATTCTCTTCATAAAGACTGGCTGGGGGGGGGGACAATTAGGAAACCTTACTCAGAAACAGTGTCAAGACAAGAAGGCTCAAGATTTAGCAAGAGTCTTGATCATATTTAAGCTCCTGGGTGTAATCAACTTTGAAGCTATTATATCTCAAGGCTTCTGAATTCTCTGGTCAAATTCCTACTTTTGCTTAAGCAAGTCTTGGGTGGGTTTCTGTTGCTTGTAACCACAGACCTTGACAGAGATGAGCAGCTACCAGAAGAAACACGAATCAAAACAACTGTGGGCTTCCAAGTGTGTTAAATTAACTCTTAAAAACATCACAGAGAAGTGCGGGCTAAGGTGTCTGAGAGCTATTCATACATGACATTAATCATCATCGGTTGTGGTTTTGTAAAAGAAACCTTTTAATGGTCAAAATTAGGGAGAAGAGTTAATAAAACAACACATATCTCAAGCTTCAAACCGCTGGGCCATCCAAACAAAACGTCCACTCTCTTAGGCATCCTTCCAGCTCATGAGAGGAAGGAAACAACCCAGGTAGAAGTGAGACATCTTCTTCTTTTCCATTTTAAATGACAGTGACTAACGGGGAAATCTGTTGTTCCAAGTAGGAGACTTAAGGAGCAAAGGTCTTGAGAAACGTTCCAGCCTGCTGGCTTATTCCGCTAATAACTAGCAGTTAGAGCCCGAATCACATGAGGTTTCTCTTTAGACCCACCAGCACTGGCAGAGGAAGTCCCTAGCTGGGGAGATGGCAGAATTCATTTGTACAAACATTTCTTGGGTGTTGGTGCAGGTTAAAGCAATTTTAGTCTCAGGCCTTCTTAATCGCAATGAAAAAATCAGTAAACTAAAGAGGAAAGAGAGGATCGTTACATCAGGAATTTACTATTAAGGGATACAAAATTAAACCCCATATTACCAAAGTTGAAAGAGACTCATCAGGGGTCATCTACTTCAACCCTACTCTTCTATAGAAATAAGATCCAGAAATGTCCAAAGTATTGGCAAGTATTTGGCCCAAAGCTTTGAAATCAGTGATTAAATAGTCACTGCATAAAAAAATGAATTTAAGGTACCCTTACTCCTTCATACTCCTTCCATCTGCTCTTGTAGATGGTTTTGACTATATAGGTCATTCTTCAAAGGCATTTCCTCCACATCTTTGGAGGCTAAATCTTTCTGCACACAGTGATGATTCTCAAGGTCTAAACTCGGATCCTCAGCTCTAAAAGCCTCCACATGAGACAGCAAAGGTTAATTCATTTTTTAATCTGTGCATGATACTTGCCAATCATAACCCTGCGGTTATGATGAAGTTTCTTATATGTTTTACCTCCCCCGCCCCCCCCCCCCAAGTTGACAAGAATCTCCCAACAGGTCTTTTCCCACTTTACATATTGACCTTCAGGGGCACTTCTATGATCAGGATGTAAATCTCCCAGTACTAAAACTAGAAGAAACCTAACAGAACTCTGTTTATAGACAAGAGGAGCCAAGCCCTGGAGAAGTTCCTGATCCAAAGTCTGGTTAATAACAGAAGTCAGGGACAAGATCCTTCCTCTGTTTCTGTGCTGTTCCTGTGGCAAATTAGTTTGCATAGATGCTACTCTGCCTCGGGACCATAGCCCATGAATGAAAAAAAACTAAAAGAAGGTCATGACTGCTCCTAGGTATAGTGGAGAGGACATATAGAGGAAGAGACATGGGAAAGAGTCCAGAGTGGACATGACCAGAAGACTGAGCTGAGCCACGTGAGGAGAGGGGAGAGCCGAGAGAGGAAACCAGGAGCCAGGAGATCAGGAGGGCAAGAGGCCAAAAGGGCCAGTGTAGCAAAAATGGCTGCCTTATATGGGGAAGAGTGGCTGAGGGGCAGCCCAGCCCAGTCCCTAGGCGGGAGAAGTTTGGGAGGACCGTGTAACAGATAGGGACTGAGGGATGGTAGAACTTTTTTTTTTGCTCTGATATGTTAAAATAGGCACCTCAGTTAGCTGTTCGTCCCAGATTTGAGACCTAACGTACCTGAAATGAAATGCTTGACTATGGTGTCAATCTTAATTTCTATAATCCAAATATTTCCCATTGAGATCTGCGGTGAAATGGCAAATCCATCCCATTGTGAGTTCAATCAGGCAAAAGTCCACCAAAAATAAATAAATAAATAAAAAACACCTCAATCAAGTGGCAAAGGTTTAATCACAAAATAAATCCTGCAAATAACTTAGAGGAAGAGAAATAAGTGGGCAATACTGGGGAGTAGCTGGCTTGTCAAGCAGAAGGAGAGAGGGTATCCAGTAGGAAAGAGACCAAAGAACACCATGCTGAAATCTGGGTGTTTTGGGAAACCACCCAGCCAGCAAGGTAAGAATTTCTCAGAATCCAATAAAATCTGACTGAGAATCTGCAGCTTCAGGCTAGAAATATCGAAGCCACTGACACTCTGGAGGAATCCTGGCAAAAGTTGTAAAGAAGAGAAACTCGGTATGCCTCACTCATCCGCTCCACATACACAAGCGGGTGTTGCACAGGGTGAAGGCCCCGCCAGGTGAACCTGCTGTGGGGAACCATGCCTAGCTAGAGAAGTACTTACTCGTCCTTGTGATAAAGACTATGAACAAAGTGACAGGAAGCAGGGACAGTGTGGCAGGCAAGACCTGGGAGTTTGGAAAAACTAGGAAATGGGACTTCTGAGCCCACAAGTGAGGGGAGGGAAGCCCCCAGCATGAGCTGACTGGGGTGCAGGAGGGTGACTCAGGGTAGCAAACCAGGGCTGGCAGCAAGGCTAGAAGAAAGGACCAGCCTGGAGGTCAGAAAAGGCTCAGAGAACATCAAAAGGACCAACTCTAGATGCTTTGCTGAGAGTAGCTTGGAGTCCGGCAAACAACCAAGGAAGGCAAATGCTGCTGCCCCTGGAGGCAGTGAGTCAAGTTGGGAAGGTGCGGTCCTTCTCTAAGCATTTCAGTAAGCCTCTGGAAAATAGGAGCCACGGTTATTGTCAAGCCCAACACACTTGGCCAGACGCTGCTCTCGTGCTAAGAACTACTCTAGAGATGACTTGCCACTGCTTCTTGGCAACACAGTGTGGGCATCCCCTGCCTGCGCCTGGGGACAGCATGGCTCAAATACACAGAAGCAGCCTTGTCGTCAGAGGCAGCAGAAGAGCATAACTGGCCCTCTGAGGCCAGACCCTTCATCAACCCCTCCCTGCCTCTCCCCAGTGCTCTCTCCCTTTGGGCCATGCTCATCCTGTCAGCAGCACTTCTTCTCAGGACCTGATCCCAAACTCATGGATTGACACTGTAAGAGCATAAAAAGGCATGTGCCTCTTAACACCTTGGCAAGTGTCATGACCCTCCCACAGCCCCTTCCAGAGTCCTAGTCGCTGGGACCATTCCCAGCTGTTGCATGGAACTACCTTTCCCAACTGCCTCAGGTTCTAACCGCTGCCCATCAACTGCCCCCAAGCAACTGCCGCCCAGTGCCACTGTGGGGCCCCACACCACATAGTGTCACATGCCTCCTCCCCTCCTCAGTGTTTCTTGTGGTCACTTCAGTACTCATTCAAGAACTAGACACAGTGAGGCCTCCAACCCTGAACAAACCGCTAACTCAGGGTCTTATTAAGATATAAAGTTGACAGTGATCCCACAGTCCCTACCTGTCACAGGGTCCTCCTACCTGGTAAACCAGCCCCCTACCCCAAACTTTTCCAGTCCGAGCACTGGGCTGGGCTTCTCCTTTTTCTGCTCCTCTGGCCCCTATATAACTCAGCCATTTTGGCTACACCAGTCTCTTGGTTCATCTGTCTTGGTCAGCTGCTCCTCTCTTACCCTCCCTCTCTTCTCTCCTCAAATGCCCTGGCTTTCAATCTAGCCATGTCCACTCTGGACCCTTACAGATGTCTCTGCCTCTGCCTGTTTTCTTCCCTTGTATCTATAATAAAGACCCTCAACCCCTCAGGACATGTCATATCCTCCTTTTAATTTCTTTTTCATTAAAGCACTAATTCCTATTTTCTCAATAGAGCTGGGGGCTAGTGATCATTAAACTTAGGTATCTCGTGCTTTCTCAACACGTAGGCCTTTGATAAGGACATTTGTCTAAAGTGGCTAGACCAAGTATACACACGGACTTTGGACTCCCATCCAACAATGTGAGATGCACTCTCACCCTGAACTCTTGGGGAAGGGTCTAGGCCCTGCCCTATATGAAATGACAGACTATGGACACCCCCATGGAGGGCCTCACCCTCCCTGGGGGAATGAGGGGATAACGGGGGGGGGGTTGGGGGAGGGCACGGGAGGAGGGGAGGGAAAGGGAGAGGGACCTGGAACTGACTTGTGAAGCAACCTTGTTTCTTATCTAAATTTAAACTGAAAAAATAAATAAATAAATAAATAAATAAATAAATAAAGTGGCTAGAGACCGAACAATATCTATTTCTTAAAAAAAAAAAAAAAAACCTCATCAGCTCATGGGACCACTCACAAGAAAGTCTAGTCCTGAGCCTATCTGACCCCTCCTCCTCAACACTAAAATGCCCTGAATCCAGAAATCTACCACTTCAAATTTTGCATAGTCAGAACTGAGCTGCTGCAGTCAAGTCCTATCCCTGACACTACCAGAAAACATGCTTGTTCTTCTCCTGGCCTGGGTCCTTATGTTAAGCTATAGATTATTTCGATGACATCATTGCAGATTTTTTTTCCTTTGCAACCAAATTTCTTGAAAGTTTTGCCCCCTAGCTTCTTCCTTCTCAGCCCCCCTCTGGCCACTCTTTAGTCCATGTCATTCTAGTGTCTATAGTCACTGTGTGGCCCAAATCAAACACTGTGCAGGACAACAGTGAACCGCTGTTGTCAAAAGTCCTAACAGTTTTACTGTCCAACACTCAGGACATGTCCCAGGGCTGTGCATTCTGTCATAGCATTGTGTCTTACAACTCTATTTGAGCTCCTGGCATTTGCAAGATCCATTAAGGCACAATGTGAGTCTAGAGAAAGATTTAGACACATCCTCTGGCAAACATCTAATGTCTGAAGGAGACAAAACTAACTCTTCTCCAGGTGGACAGCAGAGGCCTCGGGCTAAACGAAGTCAAGGAAAAGGATGGATAAGAAGTACTCAAGGGAAAAAAATAGAAAAGACTAAAGGGATGGCTCATGTTACCAAGATTGGGGTCTTGGGGCCTATACTAGAAAACTACTTCCAGGCCAAGACCACAGGTAAGCAGCTCCAGCACTCTCCATGTCTTATCTCTATCCCTCTGTGCAGCCATTTCTTTTTCTGTCTGCAAAGTGATCCCCATTCTCCTGACTACCCTATTGCCTGCATCTCACACTCATACCCAGTTCATCAGGGTGGTCCTCCAGCACACCGGGCCAACCAGAGCATAGCCCTTTCAAGATGGGTACTGTAGCCCCTGATCCAGCAGCCAGGGCACAGGGTTCCAACTGCAGAGGAAAATGAGACTATTACTACCCTGTATAGGTTTGGAACTGGTCCTCATTGTTTATTCACGAAGCCCTCTGTCCCATCTCTGCACTGGTAGAAAGATCCTACCCACTTAATCCCTCTTGTTTCCAGGTCATTTTTGCTCAGAGGTCCTCTTGGGAAACACCAGCACAGAAATGTTCTAAGTACCTGCCCTGTTTGCAGGGTACCCACCCCCACCCCTCCCCCACAACAGTTTCCTCCTATTTTCCCTCCTCAACCTTGAAGATCTATCTACTCGGCACAGGAAGTGGCATGGGTATGGTGGAAGCTCTCTCCATTCTTTCTGGATCCTTCTCAGCTTTCTTAAAATCTTCTCCAACCTCCTCTTTCTTGGGGATACCATGTCTAAAATACCTTCAATTCTGGATGTGAGGGTGATCTGGCTGTGACATCTGTCATCCCATTGATTGCCAGGGTTGATTCAACTTATCTGGCTGGCTAGGCGGGTGTCCCCTTCCTCCCTCACCGCTCCATGTGCGTCCTTCCTGAAGCTGCACACTCGGTCAAACAGGACAACCTTCCCCAAATAGAGGAGGACCGATCTTCAGTCAAGGGTATATGAGTAGCTGTGCTCCCCTGCTAGAACCTCCAAACAAGCTCTCAAGACCTTCTACTCATTCACTTACTTAGCTAGATACTACAAGCACAGAGACTTGGGAAAACTAAACTATTTCCACAACATTGGATTCCGCTTCCTGGCTGCTAGCCCTTCGCTATGTTTGAAGCTACTTTGCTTCATGGGGGGAGGAAAGAGAAAGGGGTAATGATACAATCATATTACAATCTCAAAAACTGAAATGATTTTTTTAAAGTAATCCTCCCTCTGTCCCCATAAAAACAGTCTTCACCCTTGACACCTCTAGCCTTCTAAATTTGACTCATGGCCCCAGGCCTTAGAAGCCAGAGACTTTGGGCTCCAGAAACACACTTACCAGCAGCCTGGCACTGTGCCTCCAGTGAAATTTTCTGCTTTTAAGTGACAGCAATGGCAACAGTCAGCAGCAGTTAGTGCCAGCTAGCATTAGGGCCTTCAAGCACCTCCTGTTGAGATGCTCAACTCCTACCTTCCAGTGACCAGGAAATTTTAGCTGTCAAGCGGGTCTTGAGTGTCTGGGCTCTCAGCCCCAGGGTGGGCGGGCATCTCCAGGGAAAGCCTCCATCTCTCACTCTTCACAGCCTTCCTCCTTCCGGCCTTGGCTTTTCCCCCTCTGCCCGTGCCCTTTTTCATCTCACATGCCACTGTGCCAGAGGGACTAGTGCTTGCTCCCGTAAGCCTTCAGCTGGCTTCTTGCCACAGCTGGATGTTGCCACCGTTGCTCCCAGTTACACTGGCTATACCTATGATAGGTGAGAGAGAGAGAGAAAGAGAGAGAGAGAGAGAGAGAGAGAGAGAGAGAGAGTCCTTTTTATTAGGTCTCATGTTGCAACACCATGGGGGCAACATGAAAACTAGCTGGACCATCTATTTATATAGCCCAGAGAAGGTCACAGTAAGGGGGTGTCACGTAAATGAAGAATTGCATTTGCATCGATGACAGCACAACCTCCAGTTTCACGGCACTAGCCTCTTACTGCTTCCCCTCTTGTCTTAAAAGAGCTTCCAGATCATCTAAACAGTCACCACAGCCTATCTTGCTGGAGTTCTGTCTTCCAAAGCTGGCACCGGTGGTCTGCAGTGGTACTGACTGGAGCAAGCCTTCCGAAGCAGGAGTCATGGCTTCACGTGCCATCATCTGTTCCCTTATCATGGGTCACAGGGTTTCAAGTGTATATAACAGGCTGACTGTTTAAAGCTTCCCAGCTACAGGAAGCTGGGCTTAAGGGAAAGACCCTACTCACTGCTATCCAAAGGTCTCTCCTACCCACCCTTGGGAGGTGTCTTAGTTGGGGTTTCTATTGTTGCAACTGGAAGAAATGCAATGACCAAAAAGCAAGTTGGGGAGGACCCTGAAGGAATGCATGCAGGACAGGGACTCAAACAGGGCAGGATCCTGGAGGCAGGAGCTGACACACAGACCACAGAGAGGCGCTGCTTACTGATTGATTCCCCTGACTTGCTCAGCCTGCCTTCTTACAGAACTCAGGACCACCAGCCCAGGGCCCACCATGGGTTGGGCCCTCCCCCATTGATCATTAATTGAGAAAACCCCTTACAGCTGGATCTCAAGGAGGCATGTCCTCAGCTGAAGTTCCTTCCTCTAAAGACTCCAGCTGGTGTCAAGTTGACACAAAACTAGCAGTACAGGAGTTCGACTCAGAAAATTCCACAAAAAGAAAAAAACTAACATTTTCAATAGCGTTTAACAAGGCTCCACCCTGCCCCAGCACCGTGGGTCTCTGGATCTCTCTCAGCTCCAGCTAGTGGTAAACTAATCGCCCCTGCAACCTGGCAAGTAGTTCTGCCTGGTACTTCAAGGTAAGCAGTCAGGGTAGCAAACTTGCCATAGGAGGCGGTATTTACGGTAATGGGAGCTGACTGCGCGGCGTCATTTACGGTAATGGGGCCGGGCTGTCCAAGGCCGGGCGGCTGGGTCGGCTTTGCCAGCTCGAGGCGCTCTCAGGTGAGAGCACCCGCCCAGGACGTGCAGGCAGTGCACAATGTCCCCTCCGGGCAGTGAGGGACCGTGGCCCTCGGGCCGGACCCACCGCAGCCACGCCCCGCAGCTGGCATCCCAGGGTCCGAGTACAGCACAGCTTCGCGCATCGGCGGGAGCCGCGGTCTGACCGGGGAACCTCCCCGCTCCCCGCGTCCGGATGGGCCTGTGCTACAGCCTGCGACCGCTGCTCTTCGGGAGCTCGGGGGACACCCCTTGCGCCACCTCGGACCCCCACGAGGAGGACGCGCAGCTCAGCACCTCTCCAGCCCCGGTCCCGGTCCGGGTCCCGGGCCTGGTCCCTGTCCCCGTCCCGACTAGGACCCTGCTCTGGAAAGGCGATGGCCGGAACTCTGCGGGCTCGCGGCCGGCAGTGGAGCTGCAGAGCCGGCGGCGACAGGAGCAGCTGCGCGCCGTGGAGGAGCGGGAAGCAGCTAAGGAAGCGAGGAAAGTGAGCCGCGGCATCGACCGCATGCTGCGCGAGCAGAAGCGCGACCTGCAGCAGACGCACCGGCTCCTGCTGCTGGGTAAGTGTGCACCTTGAGCACCACCGGAGCTGGGGTTCGGGCGAGACCCTGCCTCGGGGAGTGTCAGGTGTGGACACTGCAAACAGAATGACTTTCACCCTGACATTTAAACGACTTTGTCGCTCCTGGGTGATTTCGCTCTATCCCTTTCCTTGTGACCCGGGGCCAGTGGCTCACCAATTACTAATTAATGAGCCTCTCTGGGAAATTTCCGCCCCCACCCACCCCGGTCCATTGATTTCCGCAGCGTGAACTCCACAGGGACATCTCATGCCACAGTCCAGGAAGCTTAATTTGTTCTAAGAACACCAATAAAAGGAGATTTAGAAAGCCTTTTAGCTAGACCACAAAGCTTTTGTCGTAAACAATCTTAAGCAGAGCTGGGATACATGCAGGCTGTTGAGAAACAGCATCGTTGCCCATGTTGGAGAAGCCGTACCGGGGCTGTGGCTCTGTTTGCTCCTCTGAGAGCCAGCAGCCTAAGAGTGGCAGGTCCTGTCTGTTCCCACCCTGTGCCCCGTCCCCACTACCCACCCCCAGCCTCGATATCCCCTCACCAATTGTAATAAAGTGGACATAAACCTGCATTTGGAAGCATTTGGAAGTTCGCTGGTATTTTTCAGAGTTGACTTTTAGCAAGCATAGGTGTGCTCTTATTAGTTAACAACCTGAAAACATTTTCTCTTTTCACTGCCAAATGTGCAGTGAAAGGACAAGTAAGTCATGAATCCCTGCATGTCTCTGTGCATGGTGTATCTGCACACGCAGAGCCCAGAGGAGGACATTGGGGGTCTGCTCTATCACCCTCCTCCTTGAGCCTCTGAGACAAAGTCTCTCGTTGAACCTGGACCTGGATTTGGAGCCACCAAGCCTTGGGGTTGCAGGGTTTCACTGACGCTGGGATCCAAACTCAGATCCTCATGCATCAGCATCAAGAGCCATCTCCATCCCCTACCTCATACAGTTGTTTTACAATTTTATTACGTTTATTTATTTGTGTGTGCTGACACGTGCATGTGGAGGTCAGAGGACAACTTACGCCAGTCTCTTCTCTCCCACCAACTTGTGGGTCCCAGCAATGGAACTTACTTAGGTTCTGAGATTTGGCAAGTACTGCCGCTGAATCATGAGTTCTTAATACTACTTGTCGCCTTTTGGATTTTTCAGGGGGGGAACTAAGATGTCAGAATCTGATCCAACCTAGTGAGCTACATCAGTAGTAACGGCTGGTGCCTGTGCTCAGCTGTGTGTAGGGACCAGGCTATGCCATGAAAAGTAAAACCGGTTTACTGCAGTCTCTTAAAACCTGGAGAACAAATATTGAGTTTAAACAGACTCACCCACTTTAAAAATGAATAATTTAAAACAAAACTAGTACAAAGTACAAAATATAAACATGAGACTCCTACTTTTTGTTTAGGCGACACATTTCCAAACGTCTATGGATAATGGAAATCATATGCAGAACCATCTACACACTGTGATTTGCCCATGTATACATATCTGTGATGAAGTTTGAAGGAGACTAACAACAACTAATAGAATACTTCATGAGGGATAGCCTGTAATGTCATGTGAATGTGGTTTCTCTCCAAAACTTACTGTGCTGTACCAGCCCTCCTGCTGATGCTGTGAGGTGATAAGGTGTCTGGGTGATGAAATAAAGGTAAATGACACCAGAGTTAGGTGTGTCTGGGATACTGGGGCATCACGTGTGTTGCCTGTCCCCACAAAGGTGCGTAATCAGACACATGAATGCTTATGTTGCACTTTGTCCAGAGGACCAGTGACCTGACAGGGCCACTGGCAGGTCATCACCTGAAGAAACTGCCTACACATCTCAACCCAGTCAGTGGTTGTTATAAGAGAGGAAAACTTTTTCCTAGGTGGTCTTTACAGTTTTGAAATTGCTATGATAAGCATGCCTCCCTCATCATCGCCCTTTCCACTTGTCTTTCATTATAATCATTATGAACATCTGGGCTCAGGCACTTCTTAAACCCTTTGATCCAGTTAATGTCTGCTAGTGTTCACTCGTTAGAGCAAACAAGTTCCTTCCTACGTTGCAAAATACAGAAAATTCCCTAACCTATCCTCACACCCCCTATCAGTACTATTACAAGAGTTACTTGAAAACCCCAGTGTGTAGTAATTTGTTTTTTCTCTTTTGGGGGGCCTGCCACTCAGCTCCCACATGAATCACACGGTCTTATTATAACTTGTGAATGTCTGGCCTTATCTTGGCTTGTTTCTACCCAGCTTTTCTTAAATCATCCCATCTGCCTTTTGCCTCTGGACTTTTCCTGTTCTCTTCTGAAAATCTTACTCCTGAGATTGCTGTGTAGCTGCATGTGAGGTGGCTGGCCCCTGGTATCTTCCTCTCCTTATTCTCTTGCTCCTCTTACCTTTTTTCTTCTTCTATTTATAATCTCTGCCTGCCAGCCCCACCTATTCTTGCTCCAGCCTTGCTATTGGCCGTTCAGCTCTTTATTAGACCATCAGGTGTTTTGGACAAGCAAAGAATCACAGCTTCACATAGTTAAGCAAATGCAGCATAAGCAAAAGTAGCAAACCTTAAAATAATCTATCACAGCGGTGGGCCAAAACTAAATAGCTGACCAACTTAGTAACATCTACAGTGCGGACACTCTGTATAAAGGGATGATTTGCCTCCTAGGCAGGAGGGAGTGGTCCATACAAGATTTTATTGTGTTAATAAGAAGGGCCATTGAAAACTTGTAAGTAGTTTCTGAAATCCTTCATTTAATACTTCCTTTTAAAAAAAGATTTATTTATCCATTTATTTCATGCATATGAGTGCTCTATCATTTCATGAACACCAGAAGAAGGAATCTGATCCCATTACAGATGTTGTGACCCACCGTGTGGTTGCTGGGAATTGAACTCAGAACCTCTAGAAGAGCAGTCTAAGTGCTCTTAACCACCAAGCCATCTCTCCAGCCCTTATTTGATATTTTCTAACCACTGTTAACTGAGGGTAGTTTAAACTGTAGGCAAACACCAAACTGCAGATAGAGTTAACTACCATATGCCAAAACCAAATACAACAGTTGCCTCAAAAACAGGAGAGCAAAAGGCTTCAGACTACTATTCTCTGGTGCCAACTTCTAGAATATGACAAGGCAAATGTTTCTAGGGGCTGGGGATACAAAAATTACGTTTTTAGAATTTCATGCCTATTTTGAATCATAGTTGGGGACATGGGCATTAAATACATTTTTGAAAGGCAAAATAAATTTCAGTTGCCTATAATGAATTTTGAAAGACTATCCTCTTTCAAGACATTGTCTCATAGCCTAATACAGTTTGCTAATTGCCTCATGTCTAAAATAACAAGAGCTCAATGTCCATGCATACTTTCAACTTATTTAATGTATGGAATTTACAAGTTCAAAAGGGGGAGAATTATGGTCTCAAGAAATAGGTTGATAAAGTAAGATCATGAGTTATGGTTAACAAGGTTTTTTTCTTATTTATATGGTGCTTTATCTGTGTGTATGTCTGTGCACCATGTGCATCCATTACCCTTGGAGGCAAGAAGATGGATGGCATCAGATACTTTGGGACTGGAATTGCAAACAGCTATGAGTTCCCATGTTGGGAGTCAAACTCAGGTCCACTGGAGGAACACCAGATTATCCTAACCACTGAGCAATCTCTCCAGCCCCTACCATAAGGTTTTCCAGTGATTGACTAGTCAAATATAACTCCTAAAAATAATAGAAGTGGGGCTTAGTATTTGCAAGGCTTTGTGTTCAGTCCCAGAAGCACCACCATCAGAAACATGGGAAGCAGAAAATGCTTGATTTGTGATAAATTATGAAGGATGGCTCTGTAAAAGAGAAGTGGGAGATGGTCTCTGGAGAAGGCTCTGGTGGGCTCTAAGGCATAAATTTCTCTAGCACATTTTTTGTGGTTATTCTCTTTAAAGACTACCTCATAGCCTAATATGGTCTTTATGTCAGCACCTAACTGAGTGGCATTAGTCCCATGCCTCACTTTGTGGAGTACATTGCATCTTCCACCCAATATTATCAACAGCAAAACCTGGGTCTAACATTAGTTCAATGGTAGCAGGCACTGGCCCAGGGTCCCCAGCACCAACCTTGAAAAACTGGCAAATCACAATAATTTTTTAAAAACTGTTACATCAGGCTGAAATGGTTTATACATTTTTGGTAGATTTGAGTTACATACATAAAGGTTGCTGGCATTTGTTACAATTTAGAATGGACTTGACTAGAAGTCTTGGCTCAGACTTGTAGGCCCTTGGTCTGAGATGTCTGCTTCTTTGCTCCTGTGTTTGCTAGAGAGCTTTTGTTTTTGCTTGCCCACTGCTTTATTGATCCTAGACAGGTATATTGAAAGCCCAGCATTGGGGACATGGGCCACAGACTCAGGGAAGCCCTGCTTGCTCCAGTGCCCCTCCGTCCCAGCCCATTGTGTTTAAGATGCTCTCCTCCCCACCCACTATAAGTACTCAGGCCAGGGTGTCATCCCAAGGTCCAGTTCTGTCGTAAGGTTGATCAGACTCCTTGACTCTCTTCCATATAGTAAGGTTCCCCAGCAACAGCACAAACATCTAAGCATCCTTGGGACAGTGAGGACCTCTTGATTGTTGGGTGTGGCCCTGTTTTACTCTTAGGGGGCACATTTTTTCAGGAATACACGGTATTACTGGATATGAATGCCATGGAGTCAAATTTGAGCAGCATGGTAGGAACTGGAAGGTGTAGAGAAGGGAACGGTGACTGGATGTGGAGCACAGGCAGTGGGAAGGGACCTGAGATGACTGAGCTTTGTAAGCAGGGAGTCTGTGGTGGAGATGCTGATGGAGCTGTTTTCTAGTGTGGGATCCTGGTCTTGTAGGCAGCATCCTTCATATGGTGTTTGTTATTAAAACCTTTTCTCTGTGCGTGAGTGGCTTTCTCCTGTCTCCCCTTCTTACAAAGAGACTCTTGCCTTATGACCCCATTTTACCTTAGTTGCCTCCATAGGCTCTATGGCAAAATAACATTGAGGATTATAGTTTAATATATAAATTTGGGGTAGAAAATGCATAAATTGTGCCCTAACTAGCAATTAAAGCAGAGGGTGTGTGCCCTGTCCTACCATAGGTAGATTCATTTCCTTTGCTGTAAGACCTACACTGGTTCCCACAGTGGTCAGGTGCTATGAATTCCAAGAATAAGATGGAAATATCAGTTTTCCCTGATGGCTAATTTTTTAGAGAAACTATTATGTGGCTCTGTCTGTCCTCCAACTCAGAGATCCACCTTCTCTGCCTCCAGACTGTTGGGATTAAAGGCGTGTGCTACCACACCCAGGAAACTTTTTTTAACCATCAGCTTATATTTTTTGTGAGCCACAGTCTACATGACCAACCCATGATTAGCTAACTCCTGCCTCTTGTTTCCCCCAGGCCACACTAAGAAAGCCTATTGATGGCAAGTCTGCATAATTGACTAGATGTATTATTCCATCTTACAATATTATAATGAAATAACTGAGGCCAAGTAACTTTATAACAAAGAGAGGTTTACTGTGACATACCTCTGAAGACCAATATTGAAGGGTTTGCATCTGGTGATTTTTTTTGTTATCTTCGTGGTAGTCTCAAGATGCTTCAGTCTTGATTGACATTTGGTGTGAGGAGAAGAGGAGAAAAGAGAGAAGAGAGGATAGAGAAGGGAAGGGAAGAGGAGAGAGATGTCCTGGCCTCTTTCTGTCCTCTTATAAAGTCCTTGGTTACTTCATCATGAAATTCCACCCTAATGACCTCATCTAGATTCTCAACAGCTCCTACAGGCCCCACCTCTAGACACCAGATTTGGATTAAGTGTCTGCTCTCTTAATACCTCAAATTTTCAATTAAATTTTGACACATGAATCTTAAGGTATAAACTCAGAGATGGATGTGGTGGCACACATATTACCAGACCCTGGGGAGGTTGAGGTAGTGTTACCAAGAGATTGAGGCCAACCTGGGCAGTAAAGTGAATTCCAGGCTAGACAGAACTACATAGCAAGAACCTGTCTCAAAAGAGAAAGAGAGAAGGGGAAAGAGAGAGAAGAATATAAAAGAAAGAAAATTAAAGAAAAGGAAAAGAAAGGCAAAAGAAAGAATGAAATAGAGAGAGAATGAAAGAAAAGAGATAAGGGAAGAGGAGAGAAGGGAAAAACGAAGGTGAAAGGTAAAGAAAAATATAATGACATATACAAACCATATCAAAACCACAGCACCTGTTATCAAAATATTTAAACTACCTGAACACAGAGAACAAGCAAAGCTGCAGTCGCTGCTAGTTTGTTCTTCTCCAGCAAGTCTATGGCATTGTGAGAAACCAGTTGTCCTTGGCTTCTCTCCCACGTCTTTGATTGATGGACATTAATCAGGAAGAGCCCTCATGTCCCACCTCTTTCTTTGATGCTTTTTGGACCAATCTTCTGTTTGAAATAGTCAACTGTGAATAAGACCCATGTTTTTAATCTGGTCATTTCTGTTACATTTTTCTAAGTGTGATACACTCTTTCATGAAGAGCGACCTCTTTGGGACAGTCACTGGTGGTCTTTTATGAGAATCCTGGTGTGACTTTAGCGCCTTTAGAAGCACACAGTGAAGTCACACAAGAACGTTTCATCACACTGTGGGGTTAGTCAAGTTTTTTTCAAGTCTATTTTTTTATATGTATGTTTGTGCTGGCTAGTTTGGTCACCTTGACACAAGCTGGAGTCATCTGGGAAGAAGGGATCTTAAGAGAATGCCTCCATGAATTGACATGTAGACAGATCTGGGTGTATTTTCTTGACTGCTTATTGGTGTGGGAGGGCTCAGCTGACTGTTGGAAGTGCCACCCCTGGGCAAGTAGTCCAGTGATATAAGGAAGCAGGCTGAGCAAGCCAGGGGGAATCAAGCCAGTAAGCAGCATTCCTCCATAGCCTCCACATCACTTCCTGCCTCCAACAGGGTTCTCTAGATGATGGATTATAGTAAGATGACATCCTTTCCTCTCCAAGATGCTTTTGGTTGTAGTGTTTTATTCCAGCAATTGAAATCCTAAAACAGAACCTGGTACCAGGTCATGTAATATTGCTGTGGCATACCTGACAATGTGTTTGGAGGAGAAGTGTGGCCGGAAATGCCAATAAGTGCTCAGAGCTCCGTGGGTTGTCCTCTGGGAGCTTCAAAAGTAAGAGAATAGAGAGAAATACAGTCGATGGAAACCTGGATTGTGAAGCTTCAAAGGGAGGGTTGAGAGTCCTTTAAAGATTAACCAAGCTGTTTGCTGTTTTGTTTTGTATTAAGAATCTGTGGTTTTGGTCAGCTGTGATTAACGAGAGACCAGAACCACTAAAGTGACCTTTGCTTTGCTGGGACAGTTGATGCTGGCCATCTGGAGCTGAAAATCAGCTGTAATTAAGAAGAAACCAGCATCACTGAGGTGAACTCTTCTGGGAAGCATTTCCTCAGGGTCAGCACACCGTAGCTGTGGTCCAGAAGGGACTGAAGCTATACCTGGTGCTAGCAGCTGAACCTGATAATGTGTGAGTGTTTTCTAGGTGGTACCGCTTTTAAAAGCTTGAAGGGGTCATGGAGAACCACTGAGGCTTAGTATCACATGCCTTGGCTGGCATCCCTGAAGAAAGGCTTGGAGAGGCCATCAGTGGAGGTGCAGCTCAGTTGCAGAGACCCCAACATTTTGGAGGTGTAGTGGCATAGATGGTTGCCAAGGACAATAGCAGGTGTGGAATAGAGTCAGCCTGAGTCAGACAAATTGTGTGTGTGGTGAATGGCAGAACTAGAAAAATGGAGGTGTCAAGGCTCTTTGGAACCCAGAAGGTTGAGAGTGAGTCCCAGACATCAGGCACTGAAATGTTAATGCTGTTGAACTTTGACCTGGTTTAATTTGATTATAAGTGTGCCCTGGTTCTTCCTCCTTGGAGTAAGAACATCTTTATTTTGATTTGACAGGTGCCAACAGCTGAGAGACTTTGAACTGTTAAAAAGATGGAATTTTAGAGAAACTTTGCAATTTTCGAGAGACTTTGGGTATTTTAAAGAGGCTGAACTTTTAAAGTGTTGAAACATTGAAAAAACTTTACGACTTTTAAAAATTGAAATGTTTTTTTTCTTTTATTTTCCAGTTTAAATTTAGATAAGAAACAAGGTTGCTTCACAAGTCAGTTCCAGGTCCCTCTCCCATTCCCTCCCCTCTTCCCGTGCCCTCCCCCAACCCCCCCCCGTTATCCCCTCATTCCCCCAGGGAGGGTGAGGCCCTCCATGGGGGTGTCCATAGTCTGTCATTTCATATAGGGCAGGGCCTAGACCCTTCCCCAAGAGTTCAGGGTGAGAGTGCACCTCACATTGTTCTATGGGAGTCCAAAGTCTGTGTGTATACTTGGGATGGGTACTGATCTGCTACCCAAGGCTCAATAGATTCCCTAGGCCTCCTCATTGACACCCAGATTCAGGGGGTCTTGATCAGTCCCATGCTGGATTCCCAGGCTGATGCCTGGGATTCAAGAGTTAACCTTTGTCTGGTCAGCTGTTTCTGGGGGTTAAACCAGCCCAGTCTTAATCCCTTTGATCATCAGTCCTCCCTCTCTGTTACTGGCTTTCTTGAGTTCAGCTCAGTACTTAACCAAGGGAGTCTGCCTCTTCTTCGATCAGCCACTAAATGAAGTTTCTGTTTCCCAGACTCTCTGGCCATAGGATTGTAGGCTGGCACTCCCCAGATCTATGTCTAAAATCCATATATGAGAGAGTACATGCCATGTTTCTCTTTTTGTGACTGCGTTACCTCACTCAGGATGGTTTCTTCTAGTGTCATCCATTTGCCTGCAAATCTCATGATTCCATTATTTTTTTCTGCTGAATAGTACTCCATTGTGTAGATGTACCACATTTTCTCTATCCACTCTTCGGGTGAGGGACATCTAGGTTGCTTAGCAGAAGGGTCTTTGCCAAACTCTTTCTATGAGGCTTCAATAACCTTGATCCCCAAGCCACACAAAGATACAACTAAGAAAGAGAACTTCAGACCAATATCCCTCATGAACATTGATGCAAAAATACTCAATAAAATACTGGCAAATCGGATCCAAGAACACATCAAAACAATCATTCACCACGATCAAGTAGGTTTCATCCCAGGGATGCAGGGATGGTTCAACATACGAAAATCCATCAACGTAATCCACCATATAAACAAGCTGAAAAACAAAAATCACATGATCATCTCACTAGATGCTGAAAAAGCCTTTAACAAAATCCAACACCCCTTCATGATAAAGGTCTTGGAGAGAGCTGGGATAACAGGGACATACTTAAACATAATAAAAGCTATATACAGTAAACCAACAGCCAACATCAAACTAAATGGACAGAAACTCAACGCAATTCCTCTAAAATCAGGAACAAAACAAGGCTGTCCACTCTCTCCATACCTTTTCAACATGGTACTTGAAGTTCTAGCTATTGCCATACGACAACAAAGGGGGATCAAGGGGATACAAATTGGGAAGGAAGAGGTCAAACTTTCACTGTTTGCAGATGATATGATAGTTTACATCAATGACCCAAAGAACTCTACCAGGTAACTCTTACAGCTGATTAACACCTTCAGCAAAGTGGCAGGCTACAAGATCAACTCAAGAAAATCAGTAGCCCTACTATATACAGATGATAAAAGGGCTGAAAGAGAAATCAGAGAAACATCACCCTTTACAATTGCCACAAACAACATAAAATACCTTGGGGTAACGCTAACCAAACAAGTGAAAGACCTGTATCGTAAGAACTTTGAATCTTTAAAGAAAGAAATTAAAGAAGCCCTCAGAAAATGGAAAGATCTCCCATGCTCTTGGATAGGTAGGATCAATGTAGTAAAAATGGCAATCCTGCCAAAAGCAATCTACAGATTCAATGCAATCCCCATTAAAATCCCAGCACAATTCTTCACAGACCTTGAAAGAACAATAATCAATTTTGTATGGAAAAACAAAAGACCCAGGATAGCCAAAACAACCCTGTTCAACAAGGCAACGTCCGGAGGCATCACCATCCCTGACCTCAAGCTCTATTACAGAGCTATAGTCCTGAAAACAGCTTGGTATTGGCACAAAAATAGACAGGTAGACAAATGGAATCGAATTGAAAACCCAAGTATTAACCCACACACGTACGAACATCTGATCTTTGACAAAGAAGCTAAAAATATACAATGGAATAAAGAAAGCATCTTCAACAAATGGTGCTGGCATAACTGGAGACTGGCATGTAGAAGAATGCGGATCGATCCATGTTTATCGCCATGCACAAAACTTAAGTCCAAATGGATCAAAGACCTCAACATAAATCCAGCCACACTGAACCTCTTAGAAGAGAAAGTGGGTGGTACCCTTGAACGAATTGGTACAGGAGACAGCTTCCTGAACATAACACCAGTAGCACAGACAGTGAGATCAACAATTAATAAATGGGACCTATTGAAACTGAGAAGCTTCTGTAAGGCAAAAGACACAGTCAGCAAGGCAAAAAGGCAGCCCATAGAATGGGAAAAATATTCACTAATCTCACATCTGACAGAGGGCTGATCTCCAAAATTTACAGAGAACTCAAGAGGCAAATCTCCAAAACACCAAAGGACCCTATTAAAAAGTGGGCTGCAGAACTAAATAGAGAGTTTTCAATAGAGGAGTCTAAAATGGCTGAGAAGCACTTGAGAAAGTGCTCAACATCCTTAGCCATCCGGGAAATGCAAATCAAAACAACTCTCAGATACCATCTCACTCCTGTCAGAATGGCTAAAATCAAAAACAATGACAATTTATGCTGGAGAGGATGTGGTGAAAGGGGGACACTCCTCCATTGCTGGTGGGAGTGCCAACTGGTTCAGCCACTTTGGAAATCAGTATGGAGATTCCTCAGAAAAATGGGAATAAACCTACCACAAGACCCAGCAACTCCACTCTTAGGCATATATCCAAAAGACGCCCATTCATACAACAAAGATGTCTGTTCCATTATGTTCATAGCAGCTTTATTTGAAAAATTGGAATGTTTTATATTTCCATGTTAACATAGCATCTTAGGGATAAAACTGTTACAACTTAATAGGTGATGTATTTATGTGTTGAGCTGATAAGAAATCAATTGTGCTAGCTAGTTTTATATCAGCTTGACATTATCTAGTAGGAAGGGATTTGAATTTAAAACAAAGAAAGCCTCCATAGGATTGGCCTGTGTGCTAGGGCATTTTCTTGACTGATGGTTGATGTTGGAGGAGCTCATCACATCATGGGCAGTGCCACTCCTGGGCATGTGGTTCTGGGTTGCATAAGAAAGCAGGCTGATACAATTCACACCACCAGAGAAGCTAGGAAACAAGGAGACACGTACATGGTCTCCAGGAAAAGGGGAAAGGGACAAGATCTCCTGAGCAAATTGGGAGCAAACAGGGAGAGGGAGTTAGGAGAAAGAGAAGTGGGGGACATTAGGTAGCAGGAAGATTGAGTCAGGGGAAGAGTAGAGGAGAGCAAGAAAAGAGATACCATAATAGAGGCAGCCATTATAGATTTAAAGAGAAAATCTGGCACTAGGGAAATGTCCAGAGATCTACAACTAAGAATCTAAGCAATAGTGGAGACGCTACCTTAAATGCCCTTCCCCAATAATAAAATTGATGACTACCTTATATGTCATCCTAGAGCCTTCATCCAATACCTGATAGAAGCAGAAGCAGAGATCCACAGCTAAACACTGAGACAAACTCTTGGAATCCAGTTGCAGAAAGGGAGGAGTGATGAGCAAAGGGGTCAAGACCAGACTGGTGAAATCCACAGAAACAGTTGACCTGAACAAGGTGGAGCTCATGGACCCCAGACTGATAGCTGGGAAACCAGCATAGGACCAAGCCGGACCCCCTGAATGTGTGTGTCAGTTAGGAGTATGGGGCCCCTGGTAGTGGAACAATATTTATCCCTAGTGTACAATTGGACTTTGGGAGCTCATTCCACATAGAGGGATACTCCCTCAGCCTAGACACATGGGGGAGGGCTTAGGCCCTGCTACAAATATGACAGGCTTTGATGACCCCCCATGGAAGACCTCACCCTCCCTAGGCAGCAAAAGGGGGATGGGATGGGTAATCAGTGGGGGCCATGGGAGTATGGGAAGGAGAGGGAACTAGGATTGATATGTAAAACAAGATTGTTTCTAATTTAAATTAAAAAGAAAAAGAAAAAAAAGGCTGAGAAAGCCATAAGATTCAAGTCAGTAAGCAGCACCCTCCATGGCCTCTGCAC
Source organism: Mesocricetus auratus (assembly GCF_017639785.1). Lineage (NCBI taxonomy): Eukaryota > Metazoa > Chordata > Mammalia > Rodentia > Cricetidae > Mesocricetus > Mesocricetus auratus. The sequence continues at coordinate 88,021,177 of NW_024429184.1, read as the reverse complement.
CAGCTCCTGACTCCAGGATCCTGCTCTGACATACCTGGATGATAGACTACAAGTTATAATATACTCTTTCCTCCTCAGGTTGCTTTTGGTCATGGTGTTTTATTATGACAATAGAAACCCTAACTAAGATGTGTATATCTGGTCTGGTTTGGTTTGGTCTGGTTTGGTTTGGGTTGGGTTGGGTTGGCAGGAACTGAACTTGGGTAAGCAGTGTCCACGCTAGGAGGTCCCATGTAGTCCCATGTTCATGCAGCCACTATGTGACAGAGCAAGGAGTCAAGCCAGGCTGTCTGTACCACCACACAACCCTGGAAGGTAACAGAATGGCCAGTTGCTAACCATTGATATGTTCCAACCACGAGATATGAGGTGAACACAGAAGATGCGCTTATGACAGAGAGGATAGAGCAGGCACTATTGTGGGTGACAGTAGAATGGTCGGCTGTGTGGTTCCCTGCCTCTCTGGGAAAAGGAAGATGTTGTGGGAGAAGAACACCCAGCGGTTTAGTGAGTTCAAGGATAACGAGGACTGAAAAGAAGTCCATTGGGCTTGTGGGGTCCCAGGTTGGTAAACTTTGGATGATTGAAGGGGAAATGGGAACATTTGCCTCAAAGGGGACAAGAAAGTTCAGCACCGCTCCCCCCCCCATGCTGTACTGTCAAGGAGCTACCTTGGAAAGAGTACAAATGAAACAGGCAGCCAAGGACCAGAGGTTGAGAGAATTCACCATCTCCACACTGGTGGCCTCCAGGTAACCTGTCTCTGCTTGGATGATGGTTTTGCAGCCACTGAGTGAGCCCCAAGGTGTGGACTCAGCTTGGATCCCTCAACAGCAGGTAACTCCCCTGCTGGCACCATCTGACAGGTTGCCAATTTAGAACAAAACAGGGTGAACACTCCCTGACCAACTCCATCTCTGAAGTCTCCAAGCATGTGTGTCGTCCAAGATGTGACCTAAATACTGAGGCCTGACAGTAGATGGTGACACTGAAAACAATCATCAAATGCTCCAGGGGTTTGTGGTGTGGCTCGACAGCAGAGCATTGGCGTAGCATGCAGGTGTCCCTCATGTCAGTCCCCAGCACTGGGGATGGAGGGCGGTGAAACTAGAACCAAAGTACCACGACAGAATTAATGAGAATATGTGTTTTAAAGGCGGGGGGAGGCTGGAGAGGTGGCTCAGTGGTTAAGAGCACTTGCTCTTACAGAAGACCCGGGTCTACTTTCCAATGCCAACAAGGCAATTCTCAATCATACATAACTCTAGTTCCAGAGATCTGACACCGTCTTCTGACCTCTGGGTCACTAGGCCCGAATGGGGTGTACATATATACATGTGAACAACACACTCATACCTTTGAACTGAATAATAAATGACTCTTTAAAAATGTTTGCAAAAGAAAAAGCCCACAAGGACTGTTATTTATCTCACAGCACACTTAACACTAGCAGTACCAGAAGGGGAAAGGGATGGTCTCAAACTGAAGTCAATACTTTCTCTGAAAAAAAAAAAAAGTGGAAATGAGATCCTATCCCCTGAGGCAGTGTCTAGGGGGTCAGTGAAAGCATCCCATGCTTCAGGCTCCCGAAGTAGGGCTAGGAAGAGCCAAGGCATCTTTAGGGCAGTGAAGCTGTTCTAGCCAACACAGCCAGGGAGGGGATATGTGTTGTTGCTCCTTAGCTCAAAGCTGTACCTTAGTCCAAAGCCACCAAATGGTCAGGAAAACAGAGTGATACAAGTCTGGCCGCTTCATGACACCAGATGCACCACTCTGGGGAACGGTGATGAGGCAGGCTGTGTGTGCGTGTGGAGGGCAGGGGACAGATGGGAAATTTCTGGACCATCTGCTCAACTCTGCTGTGAATCAGGACAGCTCTGAAAGGTTAAATCTGTCAATAAGTAAACAATCTGCCCTTGGTTATGTCCTTCGACTGGGATCCAGGACGAAGGAGCTGATGCTAAGGAAGAGGAAAGGGAATGACCACAGCAGGGAGGTAGGAGCTGCTCTGAAAAGCCCGTCTCAGGGCCACAGGCACAAGTCTGTCCTCTTAAAGAGGCCAGGTAAATTCATTTAAACCAAGACAAGAGAGACGGTGTCCTGCTGTTGGAAGCTGTGGCTTATGAATAAGAGAAGCAGCATCTGAAGAACTTTCCTGGGCTGGAGAGGTGGTTCAGTGATTAAGATCACTGACTGCTCTTGTATAAGGACCCAGGTTCAATTCCCAGATCCCACGTGGCAGATAACAGCCATGTGTAACTCCAGTTCCAGGGACTCCTATGCCCTCTTCTGGCCCCCATGGGCACTGCACACAACACACATACACAGACATTGAAATATCCTTATATCCACAAATAAGTATAGTTATCACTCCTCCCCACCCCCCAATCAGATGGCTTTGCAACAGACAAAAACACAACTGGTCAAACTGCAGAGAACAAGTGACTGTGGTTCTGTGGTGGTTTGAATGTGACTGTCTGCCGTAGGGACTATGAATACTTGGTATAACTGTTCAGGAAGGATGAGGTGTGGTCTTGTTAGAGAAGGTGTGTTGCTAGGGGCAAACTTAAGGAAAAGACCATGCCACTCCCAGTCTCTCCCCTCACCCCTCCCCCCTCTCCCCTTCTCCCCCTCTCCCCCCTCCCTCCCTCTCTGTCTCTCTCTGTCTCTGTCTCTCTCTGTCTCTGTCTCTCTCTGTCTCTGTCTCTCCCTCTCTGTCTCTCTGTCTCTCTGTCTCTCTTTGTCTCTTGCGCGCTGATGATTGTGTCTCAAGATGTAAGGTCTGAGCTACTGCTGCGGCACCATGGCTGCCTGCTGCCATGCTTCCTACAGTGATGGTTATCTCACCCTCTGGAATTATCCCCCAACAAATCCATCCTTCTCTAAGTTACCTTGACCATGATATTTTATCACAGCTATAGAAAACTAAGACAGGTGCTCATGGTGAGGAATCCAGGAGCTGTCATTTGCCTTTGAAACCTTTGACATGGATTGGGGGCAGGAATAGCTAATCTGGGTGTGCAGGCAGCAGCTACTCTTCCCTGGTCAGCAGCACATAAGACATCCCCACAGTAGAGTACTGACTAACTCTTTCGTGGTGCCTGGAAGGGAATCACTGTAAGAAAAGTGGGAAAGTGCAGATCTGCAGTGTGGAGGAGATGCATTTTATAGGCCCTTTTGGGAGCAGATAGTAGTTCTGGAGTCTCCATAGAGAGGCAGCAAGAGAATCATAGGTCAAAGGTCACATTTACCAAGAGCCCTCTGTCCTTCCCCACCTGGAAACAGAGTTCCCTGGAAGTAGGTGACCTGCAGAAATGTGTGTCTGTCTCACCAGCACAGGAATGGAGTCTTACAGCAGGCTTGGGCAGGACCCACAGAGCAGATGCACCTCAGAGGCCAGAAGAGACTAATGGGGGAAGTCCTTTCTGTGTATGTGCTTATCTTATTGGTTGTTGAATAAAGCATTGTTGGCCAATAGGGAAGAAAGATAGGTGGGACTAGGAGTCGAGGAGGATTCTGGGAAAGAGACACAGGCAGACACAATGTAGGCCGCCAGAGGAGCAAGAGGTCCGGACCCTTTCTCCTGTAAGAGAAATACTTAGATGAATAATTATGGGTTAAATACTTAAGTCAAAGCTAGCCAGTAAGAAACAAGCAAATGGCAAACAGCTTCATAATTAATATAGTGTCTTGTGTGTTATTCAGGGACTGCAACTGTGGCTGAGCCCAGGTGGGGAAAACTACACTTTACATATGGTTGTCAGGAGTGGGATCATGAATTTCCACGTAGAATGACCTTAAAAGGGATTTTAGAAACAAAAGAACAGAGAAGCACAGCTTCTTGTTAGCAGCATTTTCTCAGGTGGGCTCTGTTTTGCTAGAGACAAGCAAAGACTTCCACTGCCAGTGCAATAAACTTACGCCTGCCATCTTGGAAAAACTGCAGTTTAAACAGCCAGTTTTAGCAGATAAGACATGTAGCCAGAAAAACATAAAGTTTTACAGTAAAGTCAGATTCAGATGCAGTAAAACCTCTAAAAGGCTTACAGTGTGTTTAAAAATATACATAGGCTTGTGAGAGAAAAAGAAACAAGATAAACTGGTTAAAAAGATAGAATGAATGTTTGGGCAATAGTGGCACATGCCTTTAATCCCAGCACTCCAGAGGCAGAGACAGGTGTATATCCACATAGAAACCCTGTCTCAGAGAAAAAAATAAATGAGCAAAAGTAAAAGAAATAGAGTAATATAAGCCACGTAAAGATGGAAAATATACAGAAAGTCGGGATACTATATACTATTGTGTTTTTCAGTTGTTCAGTGGCTAAGGAAGGAACAACTGCTGAAATATTCTTGATTATAAATGCTGCTGAATTAATCCAACTTATATATTTCAAAAATACTTTGACTTCTAACTTTAAATATAAGAACAAGTTACTTGGGAAAAGAGTTTTTGTTGATGTTTCCACAGAAAATGAAAAGCTGTGGATTCCTTCCAGGCTTCTGTGGTTTGATGAAGCAAGACCTCCTGAAGCAATATCCCGGGCAAACCAGCATCTGAAACAGCTGGGAAAATACAGCCATGCAGACCACAAAAACAAGGACTTAGCCAGGTTTCTGAGTTTTGTCATGAGCCCCATGGTATGGACAGCACCCCCTATCATCAGGAAGCAGTTTGGAATGAGCAACATCCAAATTCCCAAATATTGTTTATAAATCTTTGTTTTCATTTGAATGGGGTTGCTTAAATTGGTTAATAATCACAACCAATCTCTTTTTAAAGGTAAAAAGAGATTATGGTGTGGAAATGAATACTTTGTATTGGTGTGGTTTTTCATTTGATATAAATTCGAGGTCAGTTTTATGATATGTATATTTCTCCTCTTGATTAAGTATTGTGCTTATACTGATCTTTTAAATGTAACGCATAATTAAATACAGACAATAGATAGTTACTTACAATAGTCAGAACTTATAGTTAGGTAAGTTAGGTTTTCTAGATATAAAGAGAAATATTTGAGATAGTCTTCAAACCTTTCAAAGACCTTCAGAAAATGGTATTTAATATGGTTTAGGGTTTTTCTTGACAATGAGAAATGTCTGCTCCTGGCAGCACCAATTACGTCTGAAAGGAAGATGGGCATCGAAGAAACTCGTTATGGAGTTTGCTTTCAACATGGCAAGTTAGCCATTTGGGCAAGAAATGCTCTTGCCTAGACTGTTTGACTGTTGCTGTATAATCTGGAAATGTAGGACCCACAGAAAAGTGACTACTGAATTTGGACAGTCCTTAAGGATTCCAGCTTCATGGAAGAGTCTGCCAGACTTTCTGCAGGACACAGAAAAATGACTGACAGACTGCCAATGCAGATGGACAGTTTGAAATTTCCTGCTTTGCTGAGAAGTCTTCTAGACACACTGTGGCCTATGGGCTGAAGATGGATGCCCCAGCATTACAAGGGAACTTCAGGTGACTGTCTGGATGTCTCTGTCAATTCTAGTGTTTATGTATTATCCTTCTGTGGTCTTTGATGGAGTTGAAGACAGATAGTTGTAGTTACAGTTTTCCTTAGTTATGATAAAAGATAAGCTACATGTAAGACTTTATACTCACAAAGATAGGTTAGATGATACTTTCTTAAAAACTTACTAAATGTTAATGGACTAAATACTGTAACTATAATTCTTAATAACTGTTCTGTTATATATAATTTGGCTATGTTTAAAGTTAAAACCTTTTTATTTAGACAGAAAAAAGGAGATGATGGGGGAAGTCCTTCTGTGTATGTGCTTATCTTATTGGTTGTTGAATAAAGCACTGTTGGCCAATAGGGAAGCAAGATAGGTGGGACTAGGAGTCGAGGAGGATTCTGGGAAAGAGAGACTGGCAGACACGATGTAGGCCACCAGACAAGTAAGAGGTCCAGACCCTTTCTCCTGCAAGAGAAATACTTACATTAACAATTATGGGTTAAATGCTTAAGTCAGAGCTAGCCATTAAGAAACAAGCAAATGGCCAACAGCTTCATAATTAATATAGTGTCTTGTGTGTTATTTGGGGACTGCAACTGTGGCAGGGCCCAGGTGGTTGGCAGGGAAAACTATATTTCACAGGAGACAAACCACAAACTTCTGTATGCTGAGAAGGAAGCCTGGGATACAGTCAAAACCAGCATGGCCCTGAAGACTGAGTGGCTGTCAGCTGATATGTGGGACAACATGTGTATTGAGGTAGACACCTGAGCTCACTGTTGACTTGGCCATTATTGGAATTCAGTAGTAGTCACATGTTCCAGATTTTGAGACTCCACTTACAGACTTGTCCTGCGGTGGAGGTTGGCACAGCCTCCAGCAGGAGACAAATGAAGTAGCCACCTGTGGCATACAGCAACTCTCTTTATCCCAGGAGGGACGAGTTCTAAGATTTTCCATAATGCCCAAAAGACAGAGCCATAGGCATGCCCCGTACACACTATGCTTGGTTTTATGCATATATAGCTATGACAAACTTTAATCCATTGCTAAGTACAATAAGTGATTAATATCTAGAACTATAAAAGCTATTTTTAAGTTACATATTTCTAGAATTCTTCATTGAGTGTTTTCAGATCACAGTTAACATGGTTAGCTGAGTAGATAGGAAATGAGCTTGCTAATGGAGGAGACTACTGGACAGTATAAACTAGCACCTGGTAGGCATAGAGGACCATTGGTCAGAAAGGCAGTGGGAGGAGCATTTGTAGAGAGATCAGAAGAGCCTGACACCCCACAGGCATCTTTTGGAGAACTCACTAAAAAATTAAAATGTGGACTATATTAATGTTTTTAAAGCAACAGCCATTTTGAGTTTTTTGGGGGGGTTTTTTGGCTTTGGGGGGTTTTTTGTTGTTGTTGTTTTGGTTTTGTAAAGTAGCACATTAAGGTTCCATCTAGAACATATATGAAACATCTTGTCCTCAGTTTCACCTAAAGCCAACATATTCAGTCTGTTGGAACCCATATGGCTAAAGTTCATCTCATTGACTTACGTGACAGATAAGGGAGTTTCACTGCTTTGCAAGAAGTATAGAAAAAAAATCATTTGGTCATGATGGAATCTCATTCTACAAAGAACCAGTTAAACAGTGTGGGGGTAACAGTCAGGTGATGTCCTTTTGTTCCCATTGTTGTGGAGGGGTGGCTATGTAGCTCCTCCCACTGACAGCATACTGGACAGCAGCCACTGCTTGAGTGGCAGGCATGCTCTAAGAGCTTACGGACAGGCGGTTCATGTAACCCGCCCTGCTACACCTAATGGGCAGGCTTGTTTCATATTCACATGCATTTCCCTCTTTGGCCTGCAGAAGTAAGGACACCTGCATGTGGTGGTTTGAAGAAAATAGCTCCATAGGCCCACAGGGAATAGCACTATTAGGAGGTGTGGCCTTGCTGGAGTAGGTATGACCTTGTTGGAGGAAGTGTGTCACCAGGGGTGGGTTTTGTGGTTTCAGAAGCTCAAGATAGGCTCAGTGTCACTCTTCCTGCTGCCTGACAGTCCGGATGGAGAACTCCAAGCTATGTCTCCAGCACCATGTCTACCTACCTGCACACCACCATGCTTCCCATCATGACGATAAGGGAATAAACCTCTAAACTGTAAGCCAGCCCCAATTAAATGTTTTCCTTTATAAGAGCTGCTGTGGTTATGGTGTCTCTTCACAGCAATAGAACACTGACTAAGACACAAGACATGGTATTAGGGCTCTATAAGATAACAGAAAGGCCTAGAGAGCAAACATCAATAACCTGACATGCAGATGACAAATTGTGGAGCTTTCTGTCCATGTAAGCTTTGTCCGTTGGGGATCCTTTTCAGGGTGGCTGCAGTGAAGCAGCCTCAGAGAAGACCTCTTGATTCTGCTGACAGCGACCACCTCTCTACTTCCATCCCTACAAGTTATCCCAAGTGCAAACTTTCCAGACTTCATCCAAGTGCAGTCAAATATTCCTTTAGTAAAATGGGTGACAGGTTTCTAGAGTAATCTCGAAATCATTGCATTCATTTCCTTTCTGATGCTGTGATAAAACACCATGGCCAAGGCAACTTATAAAGGGAGGAGTCCTTATGACAAGGATGAAAGGCAGCACATGGCAGACACTGCGGCAGGAGTAGGAAACTGAGAACTCGCATCTTGAGATGCAAGAGGGAACAGAGAAACCTGGAAATGACACAAGGCTTTTAATGTCAAAGCCCACCCCCAGTGATATACTTCCTTCAGCAAGGCTGCACCACCTAAACGTCCCCAAACAACGCTACCAACTGGGAACCAAGTATTCAAATACCCGAGACTATAGGAACATGTCTCCTTCAAACCACCACAACCAAAGATAGACACCACCTTAGGGTAAAAGGGTAGACAATCGTACTCCAAGCAAATGCAACTATTAAATAAGCAGGCCTAACGATGCTAAAATCTAACACAATAGACTTTAAACCCAACCAGACAGAAAAGATAAAGATCACTTCATACTCATTAATGGAGCAATCCACCAAGATATTACAGTTCTAAATATGTACACCAAGCACAGGTGCAGCTAATTTCATAAAGCAAGTACTAATAGATGTCAAATCACAGAGCCCCAACTCTTCCTAATAGATAGCTTATCTAGATAAAAAGTAGACAGAGAAAAATTAGTATTAGATGATGCCGTAGGTCAAATGGGACTAACAGATATATAAAACATCCCACTCAAACATTAAAGAACACACTTTTTCAGCAGCTTGTGGAACTTTCTCCAAAGTGCTCTATATGACAAACCTATAGCCAACATCAAGTGTAATAGAGAAAAACTCAACATTCCCACTAGTATCAACAAGAAGACAGAGGCATCTGCGCTCCCTATTCCTGTTGAATACAGTACTTGAAGTCTTGGGGAGAGCAATAAGAAAAGGAAAGGAAATAAAAGGAGCACATGGAAAAATAAGCCCAATATCCCTTTTGTACATAATACAATTCTATACTTAGGGGACTCTAAAGATAACACTCAAGAATTCTTAGAGTGACATTTGGCAAAATTAACATCCAAAAAAAATCCATTGCCTTCCTATAAACCGCAGACAACACAATGAAAAGGAAATCCAATCCCATTCACAGTGGCCACAATAAAAACCATGAGACATCTGGAGATAAACTGAAGCAAGGAAATGAAGGACCTCCACAATGAAAACTTTGAGACCCTAAGGAAGTGTGAGGGAGATGGGAAGACCTCCCATGCTTATAGATTACTAGAATTAATATACTGAAACTGGCCATCCTACCAAATGCAACCAATAAATCCAGTGTAATCCCAATCAGAGCTCTAGGATCATTCTTCATAGACATGGAAAAGATATTTTTAAATTTTGTATGGAAGCACAAGGACTGACGATAGCCAAAACAATCCTGAGCATAAAGAAAACAGTAGAAGAGACCCCATACCCAATTTCAAATTATACTACAAAAGCATAGTAACAAACACAGTATAGAGCAAAGGACACAGGTATCTTCAGCTACCTCATTTTCTTTTACAAATATGCCAAAAATGGGCAGTGGAGAAAAGTCAGTATCTTCAACATATGGCATGGGGGAGACTGGATATCAGTGTGTACAGAGTTAAACCTGATCCTTACCTCACCCTGAGTAAGACAGCCCCAAATGTATCAGGAACCTCACAGAAGACTAGATGCTCTAAAAGTGCCAGAGGACAAAGTGTGTGCTCCCGCATACAGGCACAGATTAGCACTTTCTGAAGAGGACTCCGCAGCACACTCAGCAAATGGGACCCCAAGAAGCTAAAAAGCTTCTAGACAGCTTAGGAAACTGAAGTGAGTGAAGAGGGAGCCCATGGAATGAGAAAAAAAAGAATCTTTGTCAACTATACATCTGGCAAAGCATTAGGGCTTAGACTATAAAAAGAACTTTTTAGAAATTTCAAGCGAGGGGTTCAAGAGATGGCTCCATGGTTAAGAGCACTGGCTGCTCCTCCAGAGGACCCAGGATCATCCCCAGCACCCATACGGCGGCTCACAGCTGTCTGTAACCTCGGTCTCAGGGAACCTGATACCTTCACAAGGACATACATGCAGGGAAAACACCAATGCTCATAAAAATAAATGTTTTTAAAACAAATTTTTTTATTTCAAGAGAGAAAACCACCCACCAATTGACTATGGTTAAGCAGAATTCTCAAAAGAAGAAAGACAAATGACAAGCAAACACTTAAAATGTGTTCACAGCATCCTTAGCTACTAGGGAAATGCAGGTTAAAACCACCTCACCCTGGACACAAATGGCAATAGATGCTGGCGTGGGTGTGGGAAAGGAAACCCCAGGACACTGTTGGTGGGAGGTAAAGTAGGGCAGCCACTTTGGAAATCAGCTTGGAGCTTTTCAAAAACCGAGAATGACCCAGCTCCGTTGCTCCCAGTCATATGCCCAATCCCACCACAGAGATGCTTGCCCACCAGTGTTCACAGCTGCTCTGTCCACAGTAAGTAGCAAATGGAATCGGCTTGCATGTCCGTCAGCTGAAGGACAGATAATGGAAATGCATACGTACACCACAGAATTTTATTCGGTGGTCATGAAGCATCAACTTACAGAATCTATTAGAAGACGGATGGAATCGGAAAATACCATACCTAATGAGCTAACCCAAGCCCAGAAAGTCAAACGCCATGTGTTCTCTCATATATGTGGGTCATAGCTTCAATTTTTTTTAGATTTACTTTGGAATGTAGACAGCTAGAAATGGCAACAGGGCCATGGCAGTAGAATAGGATACTGGAGTTGGCACAGTTTAAAGAGATTCGAGGTGCTGAGAACAAGTGAATGTTGAATGCTCAGCCCTAAAAGTGACAGCCGTGTCACCTCCTCGGGGAATACTGCAGAAGAGAGCATGGGCAGGACCAGGAAACGCTGTCTGACGGACATGGCATGCCGGTAGCACTCATGAACTCACCAGCCTTGGTTTCCTGCATACGACCTGCACAAGGTTGAACTCTAAACATGCAGTCATAGATGGGGAGGAGTTTGTGGGTCATGCCAAAGGGTGCTGATGGCAGTCGAGGCTTGCCGGGGGAGAGGAAGCCTTTGTCTTTAGTGAAGTAGGTACTGGTGAGTTACTCATACTCCTGTGAATGTCTTAAAACCCATGCCCAAGTAAGGGGCTCTGGTTAAATCCAGTGTGTCACAAAGCAAAAGCAAAAAAAACAGTTAGGTGGGGATTCCCTGGGAGGAGGAGAATTGGTGGGGTTGGGGGATGGTAAAGGATAGAGGAGTAGTGTATTATAGACTGTCAAAGAGTAATTGATTAATAATTAACTTTTTAGGAGGAGATAGCAGGAGGCAGAGGGAAAGAGCTGCTCTGCCTTCTGCTCTGTCTTGCCTTTACAGAGATGCTCATGTCTGTGCTCACAAATAAATGGGTTATTGCTCAAAGCGTCCACGAGGTGGTGCTGTTGCACAGAGAAACGACCCGCTGGCTTTCCTGTGACTAGACAGAAACTTTACAATCTACAAACTGCACCAGGGTCTTTGTGTGACCCATCCAAGTTCATGCTCTGTACGAGGGGGGTGAGGGTCACAGGCTTTATCATTGTGACAAATACCTGAGAAAATCAACCTAGGGGACTAAGTTTATTTTGGTGACTAAAGAGGCTTTGGCCTGTGGTTAACTAGTTTTGTTTCTAGGCGTTTGATGAGGAAGCGTAGTGACAGGAGCGGACACCAGCACCTTATGACAACACAGACACAGGGAGACATGAAGGCAAAGATACCCTTTGGGGACATGCCCCTTTGACCCACTTCCTAAAGTTTCCAGTACCTACAGAACTAATGCCTTCAACTAGGGGCTGAGTCTTCAAAGCCTGGAGTCTATGGCATTCGTAATTAGGAATAAACCTCTGTGCGTGTGATTTATTTGAGATCTGGGTGGTGGACCCCCCCAAAAAAAAGCAAAACTGACTAATCGCAACCCTCCACTCCTCTTCCTGCCGTATCCCTGTAAGCTTGACATTATTTCATATTTAAAATGTGTTTGTTGCTGACCAGTCACCTGGGGCTCCTCTATATACTCACTGTGGTCTAACACTGTCTACAGACAAGGAAAACCGATTTCTCCCAAACAGCAGTGATGTACGCATCCTTTAAACCGGGTGTATTTGTTTGGAGGCAGTTTCTAATAATCTTGAGTCATTTTTCATGTCCTTCTCTCTTGACTTACCAACACCAAGGTCTTGCGAACAAACTGTTTATCCCAGCACTCTTCTCTAGAGTTGTCTACTCCTCGCCGCCCGCTCTGGGCCTTGGACTCGATGCAGTGGACTCGGCTGCCTCTCTGGCTTGGCATCTTTCCAGTCTATTGACTCGTTGTCCTTTTGAGACCACCGAGCCTGAAAATGTGCCAGGACTATCTATACAGTTGTGCAGGTTTGCAGCTAAACAAAGGCACTGACAAATTAGGAGTGGAGACTGAGAACCAGGGCCCTAGCTCAGGAAGGATCCTCTCTTCCCGGTGAGCGTGCCTGAAACCACCAGGAAATCTTAACTTCCTGCCTTTCTCAGCAGACAGAGCCATACACACATGGGCACACAGGCTTGCAGAGACCTGAGCCGACCTAGGAGCAGGGCCTCATGCTGCTGTTCTAGGATTCTACTCCTCCATCCCATATAAATAGGGGATGGTTTTACTCCTCCAACCCATATAAATATGGGATGGTTTTACTCCTCCCATCCCATATAAATGTGCTGCCGCTTCCCATTAGTCACGGCGTCATACACTTCTGCATCTGCTCATCCTATGGCTTGCCTACCTGTGTTTAGGGTTTTTCTGGAATGAGAGTATCCCTCTTGGATGTCAGCCTTTGTGGTTTATTTTTCTTCTTTTGTTTTCTTTCTCTTTATTTTTCCTAATGCTGGGGATTGAACCCCCAGCCTCACACAAGCAAGCCTTCTGTCTCTGAGCCACACCACCAGCCCTAGCTCTAGTTTAAATTCTCAGAAAGCAATGCAAAGCACCAATGAGTAACTCTGCGATGCACAGATGGGCATTAAGCTCTCTCTCTCTCTCTCTCTCTCTCTCTGTCTCTCTCTCTCTGTCTCTCTCTGTCTCTCTCTCTGTCTCTCTCTGTCTCTCTCTGTCTCTCTCTCTGTCTCTCTCTGTCTCTCTCTGTCTCTCTCTGTCTCTCTCTGTCTCTCTCTGTCTCTCTCTGTCTCTCTCTGTCTCTCTCTGTCTCTCTCTCTCTCTCTCTCTCTCTCTCTCTCTCTCTCTCTCTCTTGTTCTTTGCCATTCGCCCTGTGAGTTTTAGGATGCTTGCACCTGAGATAAAATAAGTTTATGTTCTGTTTAATTTCGCATTCCATCATGAGGAATATGGTGACTTTAAACTCTGTAACTAAACCAAATTCTAAAAGAAACCAGTTGCTAAGGCAACTGGGCAGAGATAATTAATTCAACAGTCATTATATGCAGATTAATCTCCCTAATGAGTGGGAAGAGGAGGAGGCTTGTTCAATGTTCCTTCTGTAACGGGAAAGAAAATGGTGATTTCCTGCCGTCTGTAGGACCTGGGCTCCAGGTCTTCCCAGGAGTGAGGCTCTCCCGCTGCCCAGTCCCTCATGTTACCTTCAGATAGAACTGTGGGTAATTGTGTGCATCTTGTGAGGATCAAATAAGGCGCAGGAAGTTACCCCCTTTTCACTACCTTTTTAAACTTGAGGTGAACAGTGACTCACACAAGTTAGTGGAAGTTCCTCTAGGAAAGCAAGGATTTTGTTTTCTACATTTAGAGAATTGACCATACATATCCCTATGTGTTCCCACTGGAATCTGGATAGAATTCATAGACCCTGATACCAGGTCTAGCCTACTTAACTAGACTACTATGATATCTGAAGTCAGGAATAACAGTTTATCCACACTTATAATCCCAAGACCCAGCAATGCACCAAGTGTGTAGTATATACATATGTGTGTATACATATGTGTGTGGATATATAATACATATTATATGTATTCATTTTTTACATGCTTTCTTGGGGCTATGGGTGCAGTGCACTTTCCTAGCATAGCATGATCTTAGATTTAGCCCTCGATGCTACGGAAATAAAAGCTAATTTTTAAATGTGCTTCCTAATCAATGAATGATGAAAATGCTACATTTTAAAGACCCACAGGGCCCATGGCTGCCCTTCATTCTGTCCACTGCAACCCTCCAGTGAGAAACTACGGTTGAAGAAAATGTGCTAACATGATGGAAGCCGTTCAGAAGTCAGGAGGTGGTGGTGAAGCACTCAAAAGGCTGAGGCAGGGGCTTGACTCATTGACCATGAGTTTAGTCAATCTGCGCTATGGAGTAGATCCTGTCTTGTTCTCCAGAAGAATCTCTTCCACTGATAGCATGCTGAATATTAACTTTTTTCATTCCAATAAAATACTTGCAATTGCCCCATCCAATGGCACTAAGCATGTTTACATTGCTGTAAACCATCCCGAAGTCCATGTTTAGAACCGTGTTAGAGCCAAAGCTCTGCCTTCATTAACATGCCTCCCCACCTCCTCCTCCTGGCACCTGGCCCCCACCATTCCATTTTTTGTCTTTATTTGCTGACTCTGTATGGGAAATGCGAGGAACAATGCAGGGTTTGCCTTTCTATGGTAGGTCGGGTCTCTTTGCATGATGTCTTCAAGATCCATCTACATCTCCATTCCGGTCCGTGTCAGTTTCTCTCCATCTTAAAGCCAACTCCCTTCTCCACTCTGCACACTCCACACTCTCTTGTTGATCACGAGTCATAAACACAGTTTTCTCACGTGTCCCGTTGCCTTTTTGTCCCCAGATTGTACATCACTCAGCAGCACATAGGTCCCCAGGAAATCTCTGTGGAATGTGTGATAATTCACTTTGAATGAGTATGCACAAGTACAAAAAGAAAAAAAATGAAGTCTTCCTCAAAGATGTCTTGAAGAATTCGACAGATAGGTATCTGTTAAATTGAAACTAAATGATATTGACTAGGTTTATTGAGAAATGGCTACCTGCTACACACTGTGAGAAGATAGACTCATTCGAACCATTCTCACCACAACCCTATGGGCTTAAGTCCTATTGTCTCCAGCCATTTGCAGGGTAGTCATAGCATGGAAGAGGGTTTTGAAGCTTAGACATTTCACCAGAGAGATTATACCCAAGAGATGTTGCCATGCTGGGAGTGTATATTTTCCCAAGGCTCTTCTGGTTCACCCAACCTCTGAACTTGGCCTTGACTCCTGTCCATTCTGTTCCCAGAAACCCCATGCCCTGACCTTTACACTTTTCCTTCTTTCACGCCTGACAAACACTGTTTCTTCTTCCAACACACATTGTTCAATCTATGCCTTGGTCTCCCTTCCCCCATGAAGTGTTCCCAGTTCTGTGGGTCCTCCCCACAGAATAACCCTTTGTCGCTGTTCATCCTTTGGGCATACACACTGTCACACTTGGTTTTCTGAATGCCTGGAGTAAATTCTGCACATCCCCTGTTCAGAATACTTTCCAGATTGTAGATGTTTTCAGGTTTTGGAATATTTGTATACTGTTCTGGGTTCCTTTCTGTTACTATGATAAAAACACTCTGACCAAAAGCAACTTGGGATGGAAAGAGTTTATTTGACTTTCCACCTCAGGTCATAACCCATCACTGAGGGCAGTCAGGGCAGGAACTCAAGAAAGAACTTGAAGCCAAACCCATAGAGGAACGATGTTTACTGGCTCACTCACAGACCCAGGCTTAGCTAGCTTTCTTTATCCAAGATCACCTGCCCAGAAATGGTACCGCCCATTGTGGGCCCTCCTACATGAGATAAGGCGAGTCAAACAGTCCTTCACAGACCAAACTAATAAAGACAATTACTCAGTTGGGACTCTTCTGGTCAGTGTTGGGTTGACAACTAATGCAAACTAGGACACACACACACACACACACACACACACACACACATATATATATCATAAGATATTAGTATCTTTGAGGTAAGACTCAAGTCTTAATACAAAATTAACTTAATTATATATACACCCTACATGCATAGCCTGAAGATACTTTATATTGTACTTTTAGTGCACCTGTGTTTCAGGTTCAACCTGTCACTTCAGGTCGGGTGTGGAATCTTCCACTGGATTATTATATTAGCACCCAGGAAATCTTAAAGTTTTATAGGTCTTGGATTTGTGGATTAGGATACTTCACCTATAGTCCATCTTATATCACTAGCTGTTCATAAGCATAAGAAGCTGGTCATATAATTTTCTTTAGTTTTCATTTATTTATTCATTCATTCATTTATAAGTTTGAGACAAAATCTCACTCTGAAGCTCAGACTAGCCTAGGACTAGTATATTATATAACCCATACTAACCTGAAACTCAGGTCAATCCTCCTGCCTCAGCCTCCCAAGTACTGAGATTGCAGACTGAGTCACTATAGCTGGCTTATTCTTATACATGATGGTGAATAGGAGTGAATAAACATAAGCACGAGGTCTAATAGGTCTTAATAATAAAAACTTGGGGTCAGCTTTTGGGGTTCAAGCTGAAGATCAGAGAAGCAAAGTAGCCAGCCACTAGAGAGTTCTCACCTCTACCAATGCTCAGGCCCAAGGGGCGATCCTGTCCTCAGACTGACTCCTCAGACTGCACTGCTCCTCATACTGCCTGCCCAGACTGCCTAGACTGCATCTCTTTCCTGTCTCCTCCTGCCTTACATTCCTCTCTCTGCCGGGCCATATCCCTTCCTGTCTCCACCTCCCTAGTGCTGGGATTAAAGTTGTGTCACTCCAAGTGCTGGGATCACCTTTGTGTGAGCTCTGTTTATCTTTTAGACTGATCAATTTTGTGTAGCTCAGGGTGGCCTTGAACTAACAGAGATCCATCTGCTTCTGTCTCCTGAGTGCTGGTATTAAAGGCATGCACCACCACCACCACCCGCCTCTATGGCTAGCTAGTATGACTGCTGGGATTAAAATGTGTGCCACCACTGCCTGGCCTCTATGGCTAACTAGTGTGGCTAGCTTTGCACTCTGATTTTCAGGCAAGCTTTATTTGTTATATAAAATATCATCACCACAAAACATGTTCAGCTATTTGAGCCTCTGTTGTGCAGATATAAGTTTGGATTCTATTAACCAGCGGTCCTCACAGTTCACTGTCGCGTGATTTTCTAATATACAAGAACAAATGTACACAGATAGACAACCCTAAAGTCAGTATGTTACTGTTAGGGTCCATGCCATGACATCTCTCACAGTTCTGAGTCTCACGTGAGCTCTTACCAACACAAGAACAGTATCCAACATTTAAAATGCAGAATATGTATTCTCTCTCTCTCTCTCACTCTCTCTCTCTCTCTCTCTCTCTCTCTCTCTCTCGTGTGTGTGTGTGTGTGTGTGTGTGTGTGTGTGTATGTCTCTGTGTTTCTGTCTGTCTCTCTATGTCTCTCTGTCTCTGGGTGTGTCTGTCTCTGTCTCTCTGTGTGTCTGTCTCTGTGTGTCTGTCTCTCTGTGTGAGTCTGTCTGTCTCTATGTGTCTCTGTCTCTGTCTCTGTCTCTGTCTCTCTCTCTCTCTCTCTCTCTGATCCAATGGAGGAACTTTGTGGTATTGGATTCATTTTATAAGAAAGTAGGTTTTGGGAATAGAATTAATTGAACTAGAACCATCTCTAAATACTGAAGTTGTTTTTTAGCATAAAATATTCCTTAAAATAAATATTTTCTTCATGTAGCTTGGGCTTGTTTACAATGGTTTATTTCATCTGGCCATTGTTAATTAGTGAAGAAAGAGTATCTTTCAAGCTTGCTAGACTGGTTTCTTAATTTCACATTAGTGTTTCAATATTTTTATTAAACAGCATGTGCTTAGATATCTGCTGGAGACCAAAAGTTTACTAACTTTCTTAAGGTTTAAGAGCAGAACAAACCCATTTGGTTGCTGATTGACACTGTTGGTGATACGGTCTTCTGCTACATCATTGAGCCCTTTTGTTTTATGTGTGGCTTATAAAATATATTTCAAATGTCACTGGGGTACACGCAGTTTTTCTCAGACTACTCTAGTCCCTAGATGTGCCTCTTCCAGCCACCTCTGTCTCCGAGTTGGTATTTGTCAGCTCTCTGGAACAGAAATGGATTGTCAACTCTCAGCTTTACTTTTCACAGAGCTGTGAAATGTTTTAGGCCATTAATGCCTCACTCCATTGATGGCACCACACAACAAAAAAAGTCACACACATACACACACACACACACACACACACACACACACACACACACACACACAGTGGCCACAAGATGTGAAAGAGAAAGAGGCTAGGCTCTCAATATCCCCTGGAGGGCATACCTTCAGTGACCAGGAGACACATTCCTTCTTCACTAGGCTCCACTTCTCAATAGTGCCAGGGGCTGGAACAGTCTTTACTAACACACAGGCTTTCAGAGGTCACATACTCAGACATGACAGAGCCCAGGTGAGTTTGGTGACTTTCCCAGGATTTTTTGGACTAAAAGCATTAACATTTCCATTCTGCTTGTGAATTCCCTTCTATGGCACATGGGATATTTTGTTGTATCATTTTAGTTTCCTTTTTTTAATGTGTCTGGTAGTCTCCTACCTCATGCCATACACAGTTATTAAATGCTATGCGGTGGTGACTATTCTGACAGGGGCACTGTAATCCTGCAGTTTGGATACAAAGAGGAGTCCGTGACATTTAGCATCCTTTCCCTGCTGATGTGCAGCTATTTTGGTGTTAAAACTGTCAGTTCCTAATCCTTTGTCGATGGCACCTCTCGCAGATACTTCTTATTACCTTCATTGTAGGAGTAAGAAAAGAAAAAGGAGACACATCATTTCAATAAATTTTAAAATATTTGATCTCGGAGTACGTACAGAAAAGGAAACTTGAAGCTATTTCTCTGCTTTTCTGTTTAAAAAATGCTAAAATGTACCATAATACTTTCTATGTGTATTATAATTAGGTCATACAGTGATCTAGGCCGCTAAAAGTGAATGACAGCCTATTTCCACCAAGTCACTAAGCGGTAGGATAAAACAACAGGCAGTTGTGCAATTTGTCGTGCAAAGGATCCCTGCGTGTGACACCCTGTGCTCCCCATGGTTCAGCTGTGAGCTGCTCTCTGGCTGAAGCTGTGAGCTTCTCCAAGCACTGCCCTTGCTCTGAGTTAGACTCCTCAGCTCTCACAGTTGCTCTGTTCTTTTAGAACATGTGATGAACCCACACCAAAGGTCTTCCTGCAGCTTTAGTCTTTAACAGCGTCAAAAGCATCAAGACAACAGAACGGCAAGCTAAATGTTTCCATTCGCATTTAGTGCCTGACAACTCCTGCGCGATGCATCGCTGGACCCCTTTCTTCAGATGTGCTCTCGTTCCCTGAATCCAGGGCTGTCACTAATTGTCCTGGATGTTTTTTAATCT
The DNA here is from genome assembly GCF_017639785.1 of Mesocricetus auratus. Taxonomy (NCBI): domain Eukaryota; kingdom Metazoa; phylum Chordata; class Mammalia; order Rodentia; family Cricetidae; genus Mesocricetus; species Mesocricetus auratus. The sequence goes on along the minus strand of NW_024429184.1, from coordinate 88,001,690 downwards.
ACTTGTTAATTAGATCTTTTCAGGGAACTGTCTGATGATGGGAGGTACAGTCCCTTCTTGCTATCCCAGGCTTATTTCTAGCTCGCCAGAGAGAAGCTGCCATTCTCAGCTTTTGCCATCCTCAGTCAGAGGGACTGAAGCAAACTGAGACTTGAAGTCATTACTTTACATTTGCAAAACTAAAATGTAAGAGATTTGAGCCAGACTTTGAAACATTCTGCCTGTCTTTGTCTTCAGTGGTGAGGGAAACCCCACTCTATTACCTTTGTCTATGGCGCTCAAATGCCACTCTCCGTTTCCAGAGCCTCGATCTCTTGCTCTTTCCCCTGATCCCGCATGCTGGTGCCCTCTGCTGGGTAAGACTCACGGAGCTGCCCTCCGACCCTGCTGGAATACGTGCCCTGCCTAGGGCTGGCTGCCTTGTTCAGATTGCCTAGCAACAGACGCTTTCCTTGCCCTGGCTTCGGTCAAGCAGTATTCTGGGTTACCCTGCAGTTCTGCTCTGTGGTTTCAGATGAGCCAATGAGTATTCTGGATTCTGATTGAAAGTTTGGAAACAGATGAGGATCAATTTTCCAGGCTATAAGAGCAAAAGGCAGATTACTGGATTTAAAATTTTTTGAAGTTTGAGGGCTGAGGTCATAACTCAGTTGTAGAGCATTTGCATGCACAAGTCTCTGTGCTTGGTTCCAAAGACAGGGAGGGAGGGAGGGAGGGAGGGAGGGAGGGAGGGAGGGAGGGAGGGAGGGAAAAAGAAGTCATTGAACTCCTGCCTCCTAACAGGCTGAGACTGGCTTCTCATTTTTCATGTTTAAACTGAAATCACTGAACAAAGCAGAAACCTTCACAGTTTAGACTATGGAGTCTGCCAGTTAGCACAGTGTGCTGGAGCAGGCATAATAGTATTATCAGGCAGATTAGGAGCCAGTCAGTCACCCTTCGAAGTCACCACTCTGAGCACCTAAAATGATGGTGGTAATAATTCCTGTGTTTTACATTACAATTTTTCCCTAGAGACAGAACTTGGGCCAGTACCAGCCATCACTCAACAGACAGGAGCTACCTTTCCAATGCATGTGTTATCATTATATCTACTGACTTTCTGGGTGCAGTGTCATTTTCATTACACCAGTGTATTCAGTCCTTAAATTTTATAACCCTAACTTATATATCTGATCAAACCATAATCTTTGCTATATTTTATAGTAACTAGTGTCACATTACCTTAAATATATGTGTTGGGGGTTTCTAATATAATTCCCTCTTTAAAACTATTTGTGACATCTGTTTTGTTCCCATCTCTTTTAAGACCTTACAGATGTCTTGGCATTTTAAGACTGACAGAACCTTACAAATCTACTAACGCTATTCTGTGCTCTTGTATGTCACCCTCGCTTTCTGCCTGCCCCAATAGCTATGGGATCTCCTGGGTTGATACCTGTGTTAGTACACTCACAAACGTGGTAACTGTGCTGAGCAGTCATCTGTAAACCCAGACCTTTCAATGTAGGTCAAACGGAATGAGGCCCCATATGTTTTTGTCTACCTATGTAGAGAAGTTGTTGCTTTTGGTTTTTATAAAAAGCATTCTTCTCTTCAATATGGTGTGCTACACTAGAGAAATGTTTTATGAATTGAAAAGTTGGTCGTGAAATTCCTGTCACAACAACCCATGCTCTGACTAAGAATTGTCTCTGGCTTTTGTGAATTCTTCTTGCATTCAACAAATAAATACTCACAGTGAGTCTCTGGCTCAGACACCACAGTAGGTCCTGGTGTAAGAGGTGCCCAACGTGGTCCCCAAGGCACCCACAGTCAAAGGGAGTTCCAGAACAGCAGGAGGAAAGCCACCGCAACTAAAATAGCAAGCCTCCTGTGAGGGGCTTTCTGAATCACATTGCTCCGAGTGTGGAGACCCACCCTAAATGTGGGCAGCATGGAGGCAGCTCAGATAAGAGGGCGGTGAGAGGGGAGCTCTGTGGGGTTTTGCCTGGCATCTTTACTCTCGCATCTCACTTCTCAAGCTCATTTATCCTGTTCCTGAAGCTTTCCCTCACTATTAGAACAAGCTTTGTCAATCTCCTAAAGCAAACTGAAGACCAGCAGCTCTCCGGGAATCCTCCCGGTCTCCACACCTGAGTGGCACTGCCGAGATATCCAGTCTCGTGGATTGAGCCACTAACAGATTCTTGGCCTCTCGCTGTCAGATTGCCATTGTCAAACTACCCAAACCATGTCGTGTAAGCCTATCTAATAAACGGCTTTAAAATACATTTACTGGGTCAGTTCTGTTCTGAGAGGGCATGGTCTCTCTGTGGGATAAAGTAACACAGTTGGTGTCTGCTCTTGGGGACACAGGCCGGGTCCTGCTGATAACAGGGGAAAGTGTGGAGCCTGGAGACCCCTGAGCAAAGGCTTATAGAGGACTCCATCCTCAGTACCTAGTTGTCACCCAGTTGGGGACCATCAACTTCTCATGGTCTCTAGGACTCCTTTACACGTCCAGGTCTCTGTGCTGGAATCCAATACCTGAGCCCAGTCACCCCTCTGCCCTCCTCATCCCCCGCTCGTGCACCGTGAACACAAAATGCAGACGTTAGGTAGGGCTAAGGGTTCTCATTTTTAGCCACAATAAAGGAGCAACAGGTGCCAGTCTCCTGTCCTCATCCATTCCTCTGCTCTAAGGTCAAATTCAAAACCATGTGTTCTAGAAAAACAGTGGAACTATTCGACAGCACTGCAGAGGAAAAACGGGGGCTGGAGGTAAAGATGGGCTGGAAAGGCGGTAGCGGGGGCGAGCTGGAACAGTCTAGAAGCTAAAAGGAGCAAAAGCAATGTGAGGGGTGAGCCTCCTAGCGATCCTCCTCCCTGATAGAATATGCATGATCCCAAGTCCCTGCTCTCCTGAGAGCAAGGGGGCATCGGAGGAGACCGAGGAGCGCATGCCCAGCTACACTGAGATGTGGGGTACAAGGAAGCCTCGAGGGCCAGTGTGTAAGCACCTCTTGGCCCTCTCTGATCACTAGGTTAGGGAAACGCTCGTTTGAGACCCCAGGCCAACTCCTACTCCTACTCCTTCCAGGGGAGCAGTACCTCGGGGGCACTCACATCAGACACTGAAATAAGCAAGCCTCGCAGGTGGCTACAGTCGCCCTGTAGGGACCCTTTGGTGCTAGCTCTGACCCTCGGCGCCCCGCTTACTCACTACACAGGCAGAACCTTGCTTTTCGGTTACATACGGTCCCCCTTGGCATCTCCATGGGGCGGTGCTGAGCCAAGCGGAGGCGGAGCCCAGGCACAGTGCCACCCGGCTGTCTCCAGCAGAGCCCGGCGCCCGGGGCTCCGCACTGTGCGCTGTTTCCCTCGCAGGTTCCTAAGACAACCTGCCTTTAAGGATCGTTTCCCTGGGCGCTCCTGCCTCCCGGCGCCGCCGTTAGGTTAGCCAGGAGCTAGCGGTGGGCAGAAGAGGGAGAAGCCCGTGCGATCGCACATTCCCCCGAGACCAGGCCGTCTCTTTCAGCATCGAAGAGTGGAGAAGCAGGAGCGCACATCTAGGGTTCTCGCTGGCTCTCGTGCGTCTTCCTACTTGCCTAACAGGAGTGCGAGCCAGCAGGCATGGGGTGTTTGGGCAACAGCAGCAAGACAGCGGAAGATCAGGGTGTGGATGAAAAAGAACGCCGTGAGGCCAACAAAAAGATCGAGAAGCAGTTGCAGAAAGAGCGCCTGGCTTACAAAGCGACTCATCGCCTGCTGCTTCTGGGTAAGGCCAGGGTGCATGGTCGCTCTGTCCCGGGTGGCTCCCAGCGTCCTGGAGTGCACAGTCCGGGGCTCACTGCCCCCGGCACAGACTAACAGGGCTGTGCACCACCAGGCGCCGGAACTTGACCAGGGCAAACTACTGCGAGCCACATCTGGTGTGTACTCGAAAGACCCCACGTAAGAAAAGCGACAGGTATAACCTAATACGAGGACAGGATTGACTGCCTTTCTGTTCGCAGGGGCTGGTGAGTCCGGGAAAAGTACCATCGTCAAACAGATGAGGATCCTGCATGTCAACGGCTTCAACCCCGAGTAAGGATACCCAGTTTGGATTTGTTTTCTAAATGTTATGTCAGCCGCATCTTTTCTCAAAAGTACTTTCTCTAAGCATTTCTTTTGATAGCGTTGTGGACTGGGGCAGGGGGCCGGTGGGAGGTAGAAATCTAGCATAGAATTTGCTCCATTTAGGCAAACCCTTCTTTGGCGATATCTAATTTAAAAAGTAAACGACTTGCCAAAATGCAATTTGTTAAGGATTCTTGGGGGAACTGGTGTCTAACATTGGTGTGGCACTGAACCTTCAGCCAATATATTGATCCTTTATTCATTAGTGTCTGAAGGGGAGGGCTCTGGAGCAGCTAACATACAGGAATCTGTTGCACAAAATGGTGTAGTAGTTGGGGAAAATCTATGAACATCTTTCGATTTACTTCATATCTCCTCTGGATGATTCATAGTACCTATTGCAACATGTTAATAAAAGCTCTGAATGTGTCATGTTGGATGGCTTAGGAAATAATCACAAGGAAAACAAATGTCTGTACACATTCAGTGTGGATACAGTTGGGGTTTTTTGTTTCGTTTCATTGTTTGTTTATTTGTTTGTTTGCCAAACATTTTTGATCATCAGTTGGTTGAATCTACCAACGAAGAACCGCCTATATGAAGCCTAACAATACCGGAATACACCCTTTATAGTACAACCCACTTACATCTACTTCAGTTTATAACTGTCACTATAAGGGATAGGTTTGGGTATAACGGTAGAGTTGTATTTGTGTGCAATATCCATAATAATTGTGATTATGTGGACTTGATATTTGCTTGAAGCTGTAGGTTTTAAAACAGAAATACTCAGTTTGTTTAGAGCACAAACTGGGGGGGGCAGTGTTTTCATTTAGGAGGTAAAAGCTTGCCGAGTGCCTAGGGGGTTGATACTGACCTCTAGTGAACCTAGTCTGCCTGATGCTGCACTTACTGGACATTTAAAAAATCTTAATTGGCTTCTGTCATGAATGAAATGAATAACAATTCTTTTTCAATGCAGGGAAAAGAAGCAGAAAATTCTGGACATCAGGAAAAATGTCAAAGATGCTATTGTGGTAAGGCCTCCCCTAATGTTTGTTCCCTGGAAGTGTTGAGTAGGCTAGGCTCAGACTGTGTAAATAGAAAGTATATATTTCTGATTAACCTTGTATGTTATATCTCTCAATTTTTCTCCATCCATCTATTTTAGACAATCGTTTCAGCAATGAGTACTATAATACCTCCAGTCCCACTGGCCAATCCTGAAAACCAGTTTCGGTCCGATTACATCAAGAGCATAGCCCCTATCACTGACTTCGAATATTCCCAGGTAAGAAAAGTTTTGCTCAAGCATTTTTCATAGTGAGAGGTGGACCCATGTCTAACAAGGTTGCTTACTGGAAAGCAGCATGGAGTCTCTAAAACCTACCCACCATTCCTGTGCCAGTATTGCCTGTGCCACAGAGTGAGACCAACCAGCACAAGGTGTTTCTTGTTGGATTTGCACGTCTTTAAAACAGTGCTTGGTGGTTTCATGTAGCAGATTTGAATCAAACTGTGTACAAAGTTTCTGAGAAAATAGCATTTGTCCCAGTTGTAGCAAAGGAACATCTTTGTGGGTGTATGTGTGTACGTGTGTACATGCATGAGTACATACATAAACCTGTCAGTACCCTATTTCAGAGTTTTCACTGCCTGGCAGGTAGTTTGCAGATACTTCTCCTCCAAGTGCAGACTTCACTGTGTCAACAGGCCTTGCCCTGACCTGGCTTAAAAGCCTATTGCACCTGCTGCTCCCTCCCCTACCCTCTGCCCCTCCAATAAAATGCCATCCTGTGGGCTCTGTATCAGGTTAATGGGTAACAATATTTTTGAGACAGTGTCTCACTACATAGCCCTTGATGTCCTGCGACTTACTCTGTAGACCAGGCTGGCCACAAAGTCACAGAGATCCACCTGCCTCTGCCCCCCAAGTGCTGGGATTAAAGGTGTACGCCACCATGCCTGGCTGACAATGGCCTTTTAAAGAGTTTATATTTCATCCTCCAGTATGTTTTGTTTTTGTTTTTGTTTTTGTTTTGTTTTTTGCTTCTGATAAGCATAAGCATCCCAATATAGCCAGAACTATCTGTACAATTTCTGAAAAGGCATTCAGAGTGACACCACAAGTACAAGACATCTGGCATCTGGCACAAGGCACATCAGTTCTGAACTGTGTCTTTACTTGTGGCTAGCTGGGAATGGGATGAAGAGATGGCGAGGTGGGTGAAAAGGAGCCAGATGCTTCTACCACACTGGGAAGCCTCCTAGTTCCAACTGGAGCTGATGCTTCTACCACACTGGGAAGCCTCTTAGTTCCAACTGGAGCTGCAAGGCATCTGCTATGTTCTCTGTGGCATTTCATGCATTGGGGGGTATCGTGTATGATTACAGTCTTGTTTGAAATGAAGAGTGGCCTTCTCATTCAGCCTCAGATGTAGACTGTCCCGTCATGTTTTCCCAAAGTCATTATAAGAGACCTTATAGATTCCCAAACATTTCCTTTCTAATGTCATTTTTAGCACATGAGAAGTTAAGATTGACCACCCAGTTCTGCACCATTTCCTTTCTGTTCATAAACACTCAGAGGATTCTTTCCATCTGAAATTCAGAAACCCAGATCTCTCCTGTGCCGTCTCAGGCATTGCGAATATGACTTTTGAGTTAAATCTCACAGACGTTAATAAAAACTTGAGCAACCATTTTCTACATATGCATATATTTTCATAAAATTATTATCATAAGCCATATTTAGTTATTCATTAGGCAAAAGAGGGTTTGGTACCAGCAAATACAGCTAAAATGCAATGCGGAGGTAAACTCTTTTAGGAGCTGTTCTGTAATTTTTTTTCCTATCCTAGCACTCTGTGGTTTTGCATGTCTGTGCTCATGTAAAATGGCAGTGTTTTATTTATTAAAAAGATCTAAACTTATATGACTAAGAGCTTTATATTAATAGATAACACTGTTTTTGAAATTTCTATTTCTTATATGCACTCTTCGTAGACCGTTATGTCATAGTGCCTGAAAAACATTCAAACTACTTATATTTTGGAATGCAAAAATTTGGAGGGTGCTATGTGGAGTTGCGTGTTATGCAGGATGCAGGCTAGGCGTGAAGAATGGATTGCAGGAGGCAAGAGTTGAGGGCAGATGGTCATGTTGAAGCTGGCTGAAATTATCCGGGCACGGGATGATGGGGTGATTTGGTGTGGAGTGCTGACAATGGGGACAATGGAAGGGTCCTGGGTTGGAATATATTTTAGAAATGGAACTATTTGTGTGGTGTGATCTTTGCATGTGGATATTGAGTCTGTATTTCTGCACAGAAAATAGAAATAGGCTGGGAAGAGGGAGAAAGGGCAAGTGTTGCTTTCCTGGGATGCTGGAAATCACCATGAAGATACCCTGGTGCGGGCATAGAGAGCATGAGGTGCAGGCTTGGAGTGAGGAGGGGGAACGCTGGGGTCTCCTGCACGGGGATTTTGTGGTGGGGTAGGGTAATTAGGAAGACTCTGGTGAAACACTAAGTAGATTGCCAGGTTCCAAGTACCTAAGAGGCTGTCTAGGATACCATGGCAGGACACCATGAAGCCAGGGAAATTAGAGCAGAGATGCAGGGCCCTGAGAAGACCCATTCAAGATTAAAAGAGACCTCCACCACAGGGCAGTGTGGAGAAAGTGAACCTAAGTAGGCGTTCAAGGAACATGGCCTTTGGAGCCTGAAGGTCGGCAGCCACCTTGACAAAGATCAGCTGGCATGCTGAGAGGAGAATGTTGACAGGAGGAAATGGAGGCAGCAAGAGCATCCTGGGCCTTCCGTGGGCTGTGCTGGGAGGAAAAGTCAAGAAGCAGAAATGAAGAAGAACAGGAAGTCCTATGGCCAGAGAGTCTGGGAAACAGAAACTTCATTTAGTGGCTGATCGAAGAAGAGGCAGACTCCCTTGGTTAAGTACTGAGCTGAACTCAAGAAAGCCAGTAACAGAGAGGGAGGACTGGTGATCAAAGGGATTAAGACTGGGCTGGTTTAACCCCCAGAAACAGCTGACCAGACAAAGGTTAACTCTTGAATCCCAGACATCAGCCTGGGAATCCAGCATGGGACTGATCAAGACCCCCTGAATCTGGGTGTCAGTGAGGAGGCCTAGGTAATCTATTGAGCCTTGGGCAGCAGATCAGTGCCCATCCCAAGTATACACACGGACTTTAGACTCCCATAGAACAATGTGAGGTGCACTCTCACCCTGAACTCTTGGGGAAGGGTCTAGGCCCTGCCCTATATGAAATGACAGACTATGGACACCCCCATAGAGGGCCTCACCCTCCCTGGGGGAATGAGGGGATAACGGGGGGGGGTTGGGGAGAGGGCACGGGAGGAGGGGAGGGAAAGGGAGAGGGACCTGGAACTGACTTGTGAAGCAACCTTGTTTCTTATCTAAATTTAAACTGGAAAAAAAAAAAGAAGAAGAACAGGAAGGGCCCAGAAGCATCCTGTGGGCTGTTTCTGTGACGTCCTGTAGCTCTGCCTCTAAAAAACCCAGGGAGCCAGGATCCAAAGGGGCAGGAAAGGCTCAGAGAGGTTACAGAAAATTGTTGAGAGAGACTGAGGGAGCAGGAGGCAGAGAGAATGAGATCTGGGAGAGTGATCACACCATGGCGCACATGGAAAGGTCGGAGGGTGACTCTGTGGAGTCAGTGTCCAGAGATGTTGCTTTTAGAATAAGAGGTCCACAACCACATCTCAACACACATGACCTGAAGCCTTTGGCAAAGAAGTAAAACATGACAATGCAAGGAAAAGAGGCTATTGACCGAGCCTAGTCTCTCACAGAGCATAAGGGAATGGGATAGAAGGCAGCTCTGCTCACCACTGTACCACCAACACAGGCAAACTCAAGGAGACTAAAGGGCAAAGGACAGGCACAGGTCAAGGAAAGATGGTAGATTTGGGACAGGAAAAGAAAGGACGGCTGCCTTGCAAAGGCCTTTTAAAACAAACTGTTAAAGCAATTGGCAAGTGTCCTTAAAAAAGTTATTGTCCAGTTTGGGAATTTTCGCAAGCTTCCCCACCTGCTGTTTGTGGTGTTATTCATGGTTAGGATGAACAGTAACTAAGAGAGAGTAATGCTATTGTGCTCTTGAACTCAAGAGGAATGTGATTCTTTCACAAGCCAAGAGTGCAAAAGGAAAAACCCCAGTTACCCTCATAGCTACCTGATGAGCTGTTGGCTGCCAATCACATGAAAGGGGACACAAGGCAAGCACAGTATGCTGAATTTCCCAGGCCCTGTTTTTGGGTGTGGGGGAGGGAGCTTGTGATCAAGTAGCCTCAGGCCTCCTATGTCAGGCAGCAGCAGTGAGCTCTTCCATGGGAGCCCAAACTACAGGTGTACTCAGATCCCCAGCCTCTTTATCATGGCCTCAAACTCCAGGGAGAGAACATGGCGGCTTGTACTCCTTGTAATACAAGCGAGGAAGGAGTCTCCCTCCCCCTGTGCTCCTCCCCACAGCTCACCGCAGAGTTCTGTCATGTGTCGTGTACACTGACAACGTCGCAGAATATCTGTTAATCGATAACATAGCAGAAGCTCTTGCATTGGTGTCATTCTGGCCATTGAGTGTGGAATGCCAGCAGACAGGCTGATTAGAATGTCACATGATGTTAAGGAAACACTCTTGTGCACACAGCAGAGGAAATCAGTTTCACAGCTGTCCCATCCTTTCCTCTTTGAACTGATGAAGTCATGTGCCTGTTTTTAGAGCAAATGAAGAGGGCCAGGCGGTGTAGCTCAGTGGCAGAGCACTTGCCTAGCATGTATGGGGACTGCATGCCAAGAGCTCAGGACTGATAGAGCGAAGTGTGAAAACTCACTTCCCTTAGGGAACCGAGGTGCTTAAAGATTTTCGTATATGGCATGAAAAGCTCTCATCTCAGGGGCTGGAGAGATGGCTCAGAGGTTAAGAACATTGTCTACTCTTCCAGAGGCCCTGAGTTCAATTCCCAGCAACCGCATTCTGGGTCACAACCATCTATAATAGAATCTGATGTCCACTTCTACCAATGCAGATATACATGCAGAGCACACATATACGTAAAATATAAACAATTTTTTAAAAAAACTCTCATCTCAGCTGTAGTCAGAGGTGAAGAATAAAATGGAAAGTATTCTGTGAGGTACTCTTAGGGACTGACTGTTCCTGTGCTGGGTGGGTGGGAACCACTGCCTTGTAGGAGCCACAACAGTGAGGGACTTGGGCCTGGGCTGTTTCCATGCTGTAAAGGAGATTCAGGCATGGTCAGTGAGGAACATCTCCGCATTCTCACTTGGGAGGAAGGCAGCAGTAGAGAGAGTAGGCTGTCTGAGGGGGCATCACGCCTGGCCCACTATACTCAAACCCTGGCCAGACCAAGTGCTTGTCATGTGACTCAGGGTTATCCCATTACTTCATTGCTGCCTGTAATTTCTCAACCGTGCAGCAGAGGGGATCATGCTAGCTACTCCAGGTGTCTGTGACAGAATTAATCATAGTGATGCCTGAGGCAAGAGCTGACTCTTGAGAGACGCACCTTGGGGATGAGTGTCCTTAGCTCTGTGAGAGCTGGTAGGGTCAGGTGTAAGAATCGGGGGAGATGCTTTCCTGTCTCAGATGTTGGGATGACACAAGCATAGGTGGTTCACAGGTAGTAGGAACACATGAAGGTCGCCTTATCCCTGTGATGAGGATGAATCGCTCCCACCTGTAATCTGATGTGCGCAGAGCAGAGGTCCAGGGGCAGAATGTGGCTCCTCGTGACTGAGGCTGGGGGCATTAACCACAGCTGGAAAGAGGACAAGCACAGGCCACTTGTGCCAACTACAGGGCTGGGCTTCCTCCTTGGGCTGTGGAGAGCTTCACAGCGGTTCTCATCAGAAGGAAGTGTTGGTTCTTTTTGGAAAAATGATTCTGGGATTCACTCGCTTTCAGGTCTGTCATGGAATGGTGTTCTGAGGGGTTGGTATGGGGCAAGGGGCATTTCTTCTACCAGAAAACTTCTCGTGGGCCGCATAGGACTTACATCAAATCCTAAGGAGGAATGAACCATGTTCCCTTGGTAATTCAAAAATAAGTTTTAGAAATGTCTCCTAGAACTCTCTCTCTCTCTCTTTCTCTGTCTCTCTGTGTGTGTGTGTGTGTGTGTGTGTGTGTGTGTGTGTGTGTCCCTGTCCTTATCAAAATATTCACTTGCCAGTTTTAGCACAATGGTACCCTTGAACCACAATAAAGAGGGAAGGCTGTTGCTGGAGTCTTTGAACTCTTCTAACATACAGCTCACTAGTAAAGCTGTTTTTTAGTGTAAGTGAGGCCTTGGGTTTGATTGCAAACATCTTGGGTAAAATAAATGCTGTAAAAAAATAAGGCAGAATGGAGACCATTCTGTTACAGACATGATAACACATGTTGTTTATGTACCTCAGGATAAAAGCTGCTGTTTACAGTAACTCAGAAGGACTGGTGTCCTGAAACTATCATAGGAACACTTGTGTAAGAACAAGACAGCTGGGCATGGTGGTGCACACCTCTAATCCCAGCCCTGAGGAAGCAGAGGCAGGCATGTCTCTGTGAGTTTGAGGCTAGTCTGGTCTACATGGTGATCTCCAAGCTGACCACAGCTATGTGGCAAGACTCCATCTCGAAAAGAAAAGAGAAAAACCAAAAACAGGATATTTATGCATTTCCAGGAACAGGTTAAACTTAACTTACCCATTACTAAGAAAATGAACATTTTGGAAGTCAATTCCCATATACCTTTCCTAAGTAGCATGTCAGGATAAAAAATAAAATAATGATATAAAAAACTAGGTGTTGAGCTATATGACTTTTATCTAAAGAGTTTGTGCTTAGAGAAAATGAATTTTAAGTGACAAACTAAGGCAATGATTTTTTTAAGTCTTTAGAAAGGATGTCATTGAAATCTCAAGTTCTTAGAAAAGACTTGAACAAAAACACTTCTGGCGTGAAGTTCACCTCTGGTTTGCATGTCTTCGGAGCTAGCTGCTGAGTTCAGCCGAGGGGAAGCAAAGCCCTGGGAGTGAGCACTGTGGCGCCCATCTTAGTCCTTTGTCATCGATAGCTTTATGTAACCGAGAGGAAATATTCTGAACTTTTCAGCCATCTCTTTGGGGAATGGCAGGAGGAACAGTAAGTAGGCTATTCTTGTGCCTGAAGTGAGTCAACACTTGTGGCTTGTGAGAAATGCACACCGAGGTTTGATGAGGCAGGGTGATGGGGATCTTCATAAGAGGATTCTTCAAGCACCGGCTGTGACTTTGTAAAACTGTTTTTGGTTTTGCATGGTGTCCTAATTTGCTTCTCTGTTGCTGTGATAAAACACTGACCAAAAGCAGCTCGGGGAAGAAGGGGTTTATTTGGCTTCCAGGTTTCAGTTCATCATCCAGGGACGCCAAGGCAGGAAGCAGAGCAGATAACACGATGATAGAACTCTGCTTACTGGCTTACCCGACATGGCTTGCTCACCCCGCTCTCTCACAAAGCCCAAGACTGTCTTTCCAGGGTTAGCACTGTCCACAGTGGGCTTGGCCATCCCCCATCGTCATTAATCGTCATTAATCAGGAAAATGACTGACAGGTCAGTGTGATTGAGACAACTCCCCAATTGAAGTTCCCATTTTCTCAAATGACTATAGTTAGTGCCGAGTTGGCAAAAGCTAACCACATAAGAACCACCTCCTTCCCCCCCCCCCTTTGGTTTTTCGAGACAGGGTTTCTCTGTGGCTTTGGAGGCTGTCCTGGAACTAGCTCTTGTAGAGTAGACTGGTCTCGAACTCACAGAGATCCACCTGCCTCTGTCTCCCGAGTGCTGGGATTAAAGGCTTGTTCCATCACCGCCTGGCTTTTCTTCACCTCTTAAAATAATTTTGTACTTTTACTATGCTATGGCGTGTGGGGTAGACTAATGCAGCTGTCTGCATGATATTCTCCCTACACAAAGCAGTTTCCTTTTTAAATTCCTATTTGCTTGTTTAGGACATATTAGTGTATGAAATAAAATCTAAAAGACAGAAGAATTCTCTCATGTGGCCTCCTCCCAGATCCCTACCCATGCACAGCATGTCATGTGTCAGTCAACACAGTGGTCAATACAGCACCCACTCTTGAGTGTCTGAGGAACAAACCTCTAGTAACAGGCTTTTTTTTTCTCTCATGCTGGATCTAAAGCAGGACTTAAACACAGCACACTAAAACGTACTCTACCACTGAGCCACACCCTCAACTCTCAACACACTTCGTAGGAGAACCTGTTAGAAAATGTAGATACAAATTGCAATTAATTTTCTTAGTATAAAAATTGTCTAACCTGAATTACCAAGGGAGTGTTTTTCAATAAAATTTGACAGTGAGGTGAATTGTATAGAAACTTTCTGGGGGCTGAGACAAAATTCCAGAGTACTTAGTTATGGAAATACGGAGAGACTGTATCAGCTACACATCCACCGTTGCTATTTTAAATGGATCAGCTACAGCCTTTGTGGCTCTGAGGGAAACCATACGATAGACATCTCAGGTAGGACCCTTGGAGGATATTTGATCACGAGGTCCCAGGGAGGTGGCTGCCTAGTGATGACAACACCTCAAAGTGGTGATGTCATCATCATGCTAAAACACATCACTTTAGACTCATCCTTCTCACGTGAGCAACCCATTCGATATGCCCTGGCCCTGCAGTCTACACTGCTGACTGCAGAACATGCCATCTCTCCTGAGACTATTTCTGTTTCACAGCCTAGTCTGACATCTCTGCCCAAGAATGAGTTCCTGCCACCCCCATGTGCCACCCTTGCTCTCTTCTCACCCCTAAGGCTTGACCTGCCCTCTCTGAGGATCTTGTTGTCCCTTCTTCAAAGCCTGGCTCACCTGCCGTTTTTTTTTTTCTGAAAAAACCAAGGCTTCCATGACTGCCTTTGCATGCTACACCATTTTCCTTATTCTCTCACTGGCTTACCAAAGATCAGTCTTAACGACTTTGACCACTAACAAGTACTCAGCTAATGCCAAATGATCAGAAGCTAAGGAAACAGATTGCCAGCCCCATTTTAAACCCCTCCTATTAGCAAGGCTAGTCTTTCTTAGGAAACAGATGTATTTGGTGTAATATAAAGTATTTTGTTTGTATGCTTTCCCTTAATTTTTGCAGGTCGGTCTCGACCATGTTGAATTTGTCACTGTACCTACACTGAAGCGTGAGGTAGCTGTCTTTGCTTGGGTGTGGCACTTTGCATCATATTGAGATTTCTGTGAGTGGAAATGAATGTATTCCAATGAATACTACCAGTGTTTTCTGAGTGGTCCTTCAGTTCCATTTTTCAAAATGATGATGGAATATGTGCCAGATGCTGTCTGGATTGGGAACCCCTTGAAAAAAAAAAGGCCCTGATGCTACCCTCAGAGTCTGAATAATCCCAGCACACTGTGGCAGAAGCTCAGCCTCTGCAGAACAACCCCTGGAGCTGTCCCAGGGATGGGGATGCTGGCTCTTGGGCAAAAGAAAAACTCAGCAGGGAGGAAAATCAAGAATGATAAAGTCAGGGGAGGGGTTACAGCCAGCACACCTGCTAAGGGACACCTTCAAGGGGAAGCTTCTAGGACCCTGTGTCACAGAAGGAATCCTGTGGGAGGTTCAGCCCTGGAGGATGGTCTAAGAATGCAGAGAAGCATCTGTAGTCATAATTCTCCTGAAGTGAATTTTCACATTGTTCAACAGGAGGCATCAACACTCGCTGAGTGTGGGGAATCCCACCGTATGGACGCATGATTATTACAATGGGAATTTAAACAGAGAAGGTAGGGAAGTGTCACAAAAATTCAGGGAATGTGTGTGCTTCCTCTAAAAGCTTTCTTGGCATTGACCTGTTGACGTTGAGAGCCTATTTGAAACGTAGCAGTCATCTCTTACCCGAATAACTGCTCACACTTAATGTGTGTGCTTTACCTGAATCCCAGGAGGCCAGGGCTTTTCAGGGTTTCTCTGCTGACAGCTCGTTCATGGCCGTCCCCAGCGCCATGCTTTTGCTGTGGGCCACACCTAGCTTCTGCAATGCATTTGGCCTTGCCTCTCCAGTCATCCTTCTGTCAGGACTCAGCCTTAAACCTGAGCCCTTCCCTGGACTGCGGAGTTGACTCCGCCATGTGCTTTACAGATGAGCAGGAGTGAGAGCTGAAGTGTGTGGCCTGAGTGGGGTCACCCTGCTGTGTTGGCCTTGCAGGTGTAGTCTGGGCTAGCAACAGTCACCTGGTCTATCATTCAGGTATCTTGCTGCCGTCCTTCCTATGTGATCCATACATCATTTGAATCTATCAGATTGCCAATATTTTATTCTTTTTAACTAAACAGTTTTATATGGTTTGACCTTATAAAGCTGCCAGCATGTCAAGTATCAGTCTTTTGTCATTCCTTATGTCCCTTGATTCTGGAAAGTGGCCTTGCTGTGACCTTTGACAGCCCTGCTACTCTGAGTAAGGGCTTTCCCTTCTTATGCCGCATCCCTGCCTCGCCTTCCTGTTTCGGTGTATCCAATCACTCTCCTTCATCCTCAGTCCCAAGCTTGTCCCTGCTGGAGTTATATTCTATGTGTGAGATGAGATGGGAAAATCGCCCAAAGGCATATTGACAGCACAGACTCATCCTCCATTGACACCAAGGCGTCCCCTCACCGGGTCCTGCATGCCATATTTTCATTCCCCACCCCCTAAATACCATTTTGGTGGCTAAGTACATGCTCACTTATCTACTGTTGTAACAGCTGGAACTTTCTGGCCTGTACAAGGGACTTTGTATAAAATCACCTGACAGATCTCCAGCATGTGCTGGGGTTGTCAGTCGATAAGATGTCACCACAGGGAACCAGTCTCTGAAGTCACCCCCAAAATCACCTTGCTCCTGCATCTTGAGCCTCTTTAAAATACATAAATAAATATAAATAAATAGATAGATATAGATAGATAGATAGATCATGTCCCCAAGACTAATAATAACTGTACATGTAGGTCTATTAAAATTGTACCTGAGTGATTTTGGTAGCTGGAATAGTTTGCCATCGTCAGTCTGTCCGGGTATCAGGGTTCATCCCATCTCTGTAAACCTGATCACTGGCATCTTTTAACTCAATATTCTCATCTGTAAAATGGAAATGCTAAACATATGCCTCTCACATGAAGTTTTTTGGGATCCAATACAGTAATGTGTCTGAAGTACGTGGCTGTGCCCGGCACATTGCAGACCTCCAGTGTGTGTCAGGTCCCTGTTAGCCAATACTGATGTACAATGTTGATGCTGTGTATTGATTACAATATTGATGATGTGTGTATACTGCCTTTCAAGATGTTGCTAAGGGATAAGCTTTGGGCATCCCATTTAGGAGTTTTGCTCTCAAATGTGCTCTATCAGGACATGCAAAGAGCCTAGCTGCTTCTTGGAGGCTTGTGGGCCCTCTCTCATTAAAGAATTGGGGTGGCTCTTATATCCCCACTACATTCCCCAAAGCAAGAAGTGTGGGCTGCCGTGAACATTGGACAGCAGCCTATAACTCTTGCATCAGATACCTCACTAGAAGGTGGCTAGTAACTACACACAGGCACCCAGTGTGACACGTACTTCTTAGCATGGCCTGAGAGTAAGGTTTCCCTGAATACATCATCAGTCTATGATGTTTCAGGGGACTCTCTACATTCTGTGGCCTTTCAAGGCTTGGGCAGCATAAAAATAGTCAAAAATGCTCTACTTGACAGAAAACAGTTTAGTCTGAAACAAATTACAGTTTCAATAAGAATATAAAGAAAAGCACAATTGACTCCTCCAGTGATGTTGGTAACTTAGCCTGATATTGACAATAATGGTGGGTGCTCACATAGAGACTTGTCATGAGTTGTAGACTCACAGCAACACACACACACACACACACACACACACACACACACACACAAGAAAATAAGGTAGAGGAGGCTGTTGTCTACCCCAGGTCATGGAGCTGGCTAGGACGTCGTCCAGAATTTGAGCCCAGGCAGTCTGACCCCAGAACTTGCCCTGTACACTGCCATGTGGCCTCTCTGGAACCTTGTGACACTCCGGTCAATTAAATAAATAAATCTTAAAAAAAAAAAAAGAAGTTTGTCTAACTCACCTCACTGCCCCTTGTTTTGATTTCATTTTCAGAGTTTAGGTTAGTGGAAATTTCTGATTTCTTGGGGTCACCTGGTCTATGAGTGTGATCCCTTCACCTCAGGAGCAGTGTAGGCGAGGTAGGCGGGGCTCCCCTAGCCTTGCCCTCTTTCACATCAGCCTCTTGTGAATGCAGAGCTCCCTGCAGCTGACCGCCCAAGTAGCAATGCCTCAGTGGAGCCCAGGTGACTTGACCAGCTGTGGCTTTTGATTCCAATTTACCCAAACAAGGCAAACCTTGAAAGGATAGCTGTGTGGCATTTCCCGGTCTTCAATCAGTAATTCTAGGGGGATCTGATGAGAACCCTTTATTCTGGGCATTGACAACCCCCAAGAGAAATTCAATTTGCAGGAGGAGGGAAAGAAGAAAGAAGGGTTGGCCCAGTGAGTTAGGCTCCAAGCCCCTGTGCCTTTGCCTGTGCCCATACACGCTTTCATTTATGGAGCTATTTTTAGACTACACGTTTGAGTAGTCACTGAGTGGCTAGTACGTAGTTGTGCAATACTTACTATTCTGAAGCCTTACATGGGTCACCTAGTGTCACATACATGAGTGAGCATACCCATGCCCCTGTGAAGCAGCCTGTGGCAGTCCCTGTAAAACAAATGAGAAAGATTAGGTGAACTGCCTGCTGGTGAGCAGGTACCAAAGCCTGTATCTTAGCTATGACACCAAAGGCTATGACCACACTCCATCCTAGTGTCACATCAGACATGAAGAACAGTGAAGAAAACCATAGTCACATGTCACTTAAGGACAGACATGATTCAGAGACGTACCTGAGCAATGTAACAAGACCCTTGTCCCCCAGGAAATGTCTTCCTTAATGCCACTGCTTATGCCCTCCTTGCTGACCATGTCCAGTTGGGTATATACATGCATTTTGAAGGCTGTGGAGTGTGCCCTGAAGGACAGGCCAGCATGTAACGCTCATCACTGAAAGACTTTGACTCTGGGCTCATGCGACCTTTGTAGGAGAATGCAGAGGTGAAGTTGCTAGCTAGCCAGATTGAGAAGCCCAGAGTCTAGTTCTGGGGTGTGTCCTCTTCTCACTGGGCTGCATCTGGCAGCAGAACCTGCACCTCACTACCAGTACTTGTGCCTACAGTCCCATCTCAGAACGAACTGTCTTCCTGAAGCTGCTCTATACCCTGAAAACCAATGCTAAGGAGCCTCCTAGCTTCTCCCTTAATCAAACAGTGAACTTTGCTTGAGGTGGGTACTTTTTGGTGAGCCCCCCCCTTAAGAGTTGAAAATATTTTCTTTTGTCCCCTAATGGTGTTCATCTTTGGAGCAGATAACCATAGTTCAAAGTCAAAGGAGAGTTCGATTTTCTCTGCTATCTGAACCATGACCTATCCACAGATACAATTCCTGTATGTGCCATTTACCTCTCCTTCCTTTACTTATTTCCTCAACCCTTATGTCGAGTCAGACTGAGCATCCCTAGGTCCTCATTTGTATCTAGAGAAACATCTGCAGAGACATTCAATAAGAACGTGACATGGAGGGTTTTCGTGTCTCCGCCCCTCCCCATGAGTTAGCCACAAAGCCTTGGGAGATGTCACTCAGGATCTGAGGATTTAGCTGTGCTCTCTGTGAAACGGAATTCTGGATCAGACAGGGTAAAATACACCTGTAGTCCTGCATGGAGATCAGACAGGCAGGAGAAAAGCCTCTTATACATAATAATACCTTATTTTTTAGAAAGTGAGTGTTGGCAAGATGCTCCTAGGAGGCCTGCAGCAGTAAGTGAGACCAGTGGGACCATGATAGAAGGTGGCTTTGTGCAATAGGCACTCTGACAAACGCTTTAATAGAGATGAAACTGTCTTCTCAAATTTGCATCATGGAGTGTGAGATCTGTCCTAAAAAGAAGAGTTTGGGCCTTTTCAAAGAGTGATGCCAACTCTTCCTCTTCCACTAACAATGGCATTCTTAAGTAGACAAAAATACAGTGTAATTTGAAGAATACATTGGAAAGTAGAAGGCAAGCGGTCACAAGCAATTGCTACAACAGAGGCAGCTTCCTTGGGTACCAGATCTATACCTTCCTAACCATTTATCACTGTGCCTAGAGCTCCCATCCTTGGATTCCTCCCCATGGGTTGCAAATATGTGTTGTGTGCCTTATAATCCACAACTACACATCCCTTGTTATCTTAATTAGGCTTTCTGTTGCTGTGGTAAAAACACCAGGACCAAAAGCCACTTGGGAGGGAAAGGGTTTGTTTGGCTTATATATGCCAGGTCACAGAACACTGAAGGAAGCCAAGGCAAGAACTGAGGCAGAGGTGCTGCTTACTGACCTGATTTCCCTGGCCTGCTCATTCTGCTGTCTTATGTACCCAGGGACCACCCACACAGGGGTGTACCACTCACAGTGTGCTGGACTCGTCCGTACCGATTATTCATTGGGAAAATGCCTACACACTTGTCTACAGGCAGCCTGGGAGGCATTTTCTCAGTTGAGGTGCCCTCTTCCCAGATGACCCTTACCTGTGACAAGTTGACAAAAAGTAACCAGCACCCACGTGTATGGTGACACTGGTGGATGAAGCCGATCAGAAGAACTCTTCTGATGACCTGCTGTGGGGCTGAAGGACAGACTGTCTTACAGACAAGGGCTTACTGACAGGCACCTGTGTGGAAGGGCGAGACTCCACAGGGCAGCCGAAAGGTGGCAACACCCTGGTATAATGGCCTGGTATTCCTGTTTCTGGTGTTTTTTCAGTTCCAGGAAATTCTTCACTGTCCTGCTAAGTCAGCTCTAGGAGCCATTCCTAGAAGACAGCAAGGTTGCAAACAGATAAGAGAGCAAAACTGTAGAAGTTACCAGATCATTCATACAGGTGAAGTCGATATTCTGAATGCCTCATGCTGGTGGCCATCTGGGCTATAGGCTGTCACAGCAACTAATACATAGTTCCTTCCCTGAAGAACACACATTTTTCAACTAAATAGTGAAAGTCAGCCATCTTCTCTTGAGTACTTTCATGGATTTCACCCGTCTCCTTGCCTCATGCTCCACAAAATGTGGCAATGCTGTCGCTAACAAATACAGGGATGGAAAATAACAGCCTGGCTTGTTTTTTCCACTCACCTAAAAAGGCCCTTTAATAGTGTTGCCACTGGACTTGGATCAGCCTCTCAGTTGGCCCTGGCCACCCCTTTGGGTTTTATACACTGATCTTGCCATCGGCTTGCTGGTGGCGTATGCTAGATTTCTCAGCTGTAATATAAAAATATCTGTCAGCCATATTTACATCTTTTTATGTGCTGTGACCTAAAATGATTCTATAGGGACTTGAAACGAGTCTCTGAAGGGAAAGCTGTTTTTACACGGTCACACCCATGCAGTCTTGTATAGGAATTAATTCATCCTGCATCCTGGGCTTCAGGCTCCATTCCTAAAATATAGCCTTCCTTCAGAGCAGTAGCTGCCATTTTTTAAATAATTTAGTACGTATTTTTATTTTATGTGCATTGGTGTTTTGCATGCATGTATGCATGTATGAAGGTGTTGAATCCCCTGGAGCTAGAGTTAGCAGACAGTTGTGAGCCACCATGTGGGTACTGGGAATTAAACCTGGGTCCTCTGGAATAGCAGCCAATACTTTTAACCACTGTGTCATCTCTCCAGCTCCAATATCAGGTATTTTGATTATCCCTTTTCTTTTCTTTTTTTTTTTTAGGACAGATTTCTGTTTAAAGCATACCAATTCTGAGCCTTAAATAGTTTGCCTTCAAAAAATAAATGTGTATAGTTTTGGCCCTCTTTACTGCTTTACATTAAAACTATTTGGGTCATAAGTGGAATAGTCTTAGTGGAGCCTGCCATGGTGGGATGAGCCCAAGACTGGGGAGAACTGAGTCGGCTGATGACAATCCCAGCCTCCTACAGCCTGCCCTTGGGTCTCCCCTCCATAGGTGAGGTTGTGAATACCAGTGCTAAAGAGTGAGTAATGACTGAACCACAACTTGATAAGGTTGAAAAAATAATTATTATTTTCACTGCTTTTTGCCAACTTCAAATACTAGACCAGAAAGGGACAAGAATTATTTTGGAAATTAGCCACAAACAGAGCTTTGATGGACACGCTGCTGATAGTTCCTTCCTAGAAGTCAATTTCAAGGTCCGGCCTAAGTCACACTAAGCTATAAATGAGTGACAAAAGATTATGTAACATGTTACTCTCTCAGCTCTATTTTTTTTTTTTTTTTGGTTTTTACGAGACAGGGTTTCTCTGTATTGTTTTGGAGGCTATCGGTCTAGCCCGGCCTCGAACTCACAGAGATCCGCCTGCCTCTGCCTCCCGAGTGCTGGTATTAAAGGCGTGCGCCACCACAGCCCAGCTGTCAGCTCTATTTTTAATAAACACTTCACTATAGATTTTTTTGTTTTTGTTTGGTTTTTCCAGACAGGGTTTCTCTGTGTAACAGTCCTGGCTGTCCTAGAACTCACTTTGTAGACCAGGCTGGCCTCGAACTTATTGAGATCCGCCTGCCTCTGCTTCCCAAGTGCTGAGATTAAAGGTGTGCTCCTCCCAACTCCTGGCTAGTGAGAGCTTTTAATTAAAAGATACTCTATAAGAAAAAAATCGCCGGGCGGTGGTGGCGCACGCCTTTAATCCCAGCACTCAGGAGGCAGAGGCAGGCGGATCTCTGTGAATTCGAGGCTAGGCTGGACCGACAGCCTCCAAAACAATACAGAGAAACCCTGTCTCGTAAAACCAAAAAAAAAAAAAAAGAAAGAAAGAAAGAAAAAAGAAAAAAATAGTCAACCATCGAATGAAGAGAGTTATGACAAAAACATAGATGTTTTATGAGCAGTTTGAAATTAAGACTGTCCTTTTTTACATACTGTAACTCTTCTAAACATCTTTCACTGTGCAACATGTGTGGTAACTGCAAATGTAGCATTGCTCACATTAGAAATAAGAAATTAACCATAAGGATACCTAGTTATTAATTTGTAAGTCTGAAGGACTCTGGATGGTTCTTGGGGTTACTTACCTATGCCTAGAAGAATAAACTTGGGTTGAGAAAGCCTCACTGTACACCTTTAGCAACGTAGGATTTCTGCATCTTATAATAGATGTGTAGATCTAATTGTGATTGATTTCCCCTCCCATACACCCACTCCCTCAAAAATCTATTATTAAAACAGTGCTACATCAAGAATGGGGGAAAAATACAACATTTTATAGAAAATTAAATATATTGCTTTTTTTAAGTTGTAGGCATTTCCTTGGCTAATTGCATAATTATTTTCTACAAAGTCATTTAGTATGAGGTAAAGATTAGCAAGCGCCGGGCGGTGGTGGCACACGCCTTTAATACCAGCACTCGGGAGGCAGAGGCAGGCGGATCTCTGTGAGTTCGAGGCCGGGCTGGACCGATAACCTCCAAAACAACACAGAGAAACCCTGTCTCGTAAAAACCAAAAAAAAAAAAAAAAAAAAAAAAAAGATTAGCAAGCTGCTGACTTCTCTCAAGGCGCCACCCCTGTGCTTTCATGAGGAGTATACACTGCACTGTCATCTGATCAGCACCTAACAGAGCCTCGGAGCCTCGGAGCTCCACTAAACAACACGAAGAAGCAGCTGTGAGTCACTCACACTGCCAAGGCAGCTTGTTCTGGCGCTGTTGGGGGGGGCATGCTTCCAGGGAGGCCAGGGTTGCAACAGGTTCCAATAGCAAGTTTGCGTTCATAAATATTGTGATGAAGAGTGTATCACGGGAAACCTAGAACATTCATAGAGGAAAAAGGAAAGAGAAACATCTAAAATGGTAAATAATAGGACAAAGGCCACATGATGTTTGAAAAGGTCAGCCATCCATAAAAGTGGATCAGTTGTCACAGTGGCAACCTGGAGAATCTGCATGTCTTTTTCCTTCCCTTCTCTTTCTTGCTTTTTTTAATTTTTTAAGAGTGTCACTGTGTTGCCCATGCTGGCCTCAAACTCAAGATTCCCCTGCCTCTGTCCCTCAAGTACTGGCATTGTAGGCATGAGCCACCCTGCCTGCCTAGCTGGATTAGGGTTCTTCTTCTTCTACTACTACTATCATTATTATTATCATTTCTATTATTTTTTTGAGATTACAATATAATTACATCATTTCTCCATCCCCTTTTCCTAATCCTCCCATAGATAGACCTCTCCTTGCACTTTTTCAGATTTGTAGCCTCTCTTTTCATTGTTACCTACATGCATATTCCTAAGTGCATAAGGCATAATGCAACCTGCTCAGCCTATATAGTTACTTGCATGTGTGCTTTCAGGGATGACAGTTTGGGTTGGAAAAGCAATTAGTGTGCTCTTCCCAGGGGAAGAATACTTCTGCTCTTAGCGTTCCTTAGTTGCCTGTAGCCTTTCCTCATAGGCTTCCCTCCATCCATTGTAACATGTTTGCTGCTGTCCTTGTTCATGCTGAGGCAGTCGTAATGCTGATATTGTATGGGGGAAGCTTCTGATATTCCTAGAAGACAGAATCTATCACCAAACTCCCTGTATGGATGGAACTAGAAAAGATCACTTGAGTGAGATAACCCAGATGCAGAAAGACAGATGTCACATGTTCTCTCTCTTATCTGAGGCTCCTAGCTCCAAATCTTCATATGTGAGTATATGACCTGGAGTAACTACAGAAACCAGGGACTATTGCTGGAGTGGGATGCATCAGAGAGGGGGAAAGTGAGGTACAGGTGATCTGATCAGGAAAATGGGGAAGGGAGCTCTAGTTAGGGAGGGGAGAGATGTACATATAGTAAGATATCACCACAAACTTAGAAGAAGGAGGAAGAGTAAAATAGCAGTAAGGATATCTGAATAAAGTCATAAGGAACTTGGCATGGTAGCACATACCTAAAATCCCAGCACTCGGGGAGGCAGCGGCAAGCAGATCTCTGAGTTCAAGGCCATCCTGGTCTACATGGTAAGCTTCAGAACAACCAGGACTACACAGAGAAACCCTATCTCCAACAAAAGTCCTAAGGAGTCATACCATTGGCTATCTATCTAGCAACATCTGTAAGACACATAAGTCAGTGTATAGATGTAAATACATAATTTAAAGAACTGTTCCCACCTGGGCTGACAGTGCTTCCTTCAAGAGCCAAAAACCATCTAACAAAAACTACACCACCAAGCATAAGAAGCCCTCTTTTGGGTTTTCGGTCAGGGTTGTCCAAGAGGTTCCCAAAAACTTACAGGCTTCTGCTCTTGCCCTTGGTTGCCCCCAAAGGCGAACATTAAGTCCCTCTTGCTGGACTCAGGTTCCTAATATTGAATGAACAACTCAAATGTAGCCCGAGATTGAGCTTCTGTCTCAAAACAGAACAGAACAGAAACTCACAAGTGTTTTAATATTGTTTTCAATGCAATGCTCCTTTATAAGGCTCAAACACAACTAATACAATGTACCATATTGTTTGAGTGTATCTCTTTGTGATCATTTTCTTTATGAAAAGCCTGGTGGCTGCATGTTCAGGACAGCAGAGAGGAGAAAGAGGCTAAGAGGAAGGGCACCCAGTCAATGTCCCTTACTGATCACGTACTTTCTGGGAGTAGGAGAGCTCATGGGTACCCATTGTACTGATCCCTGGGGCTTGCTGGCCAGCTGGTCTAGCCTAAGCAGCAAGCTCCAGGACCTTTGAAAAGATGCTGTCTTGAAGAATAAAGAGAAGAGTAATTGAGTACCCATGTACTCCCCACACACCAAAAAATACATAAACATACACAAAAAGAGTTTTAATTGAGGTTTCTGTTTACTGTGATGGGTGGCAGTGCTTTAAGAATTGGTACTGCTAAGTTAGTAAGGCAAATGGCTCTGTAAGAGAGACTCTGATATGTAAGAGGCAAGCTAGAAGATCACCCAAGCCAGATGTGTTGGTGTACAAGTGTGATCCTAGCACTCTGGAGCTGGAGGCAGGGTTATGAGTTCAAGACTAGCATAGTCTGTGAGTAGAGACTCTGTCTCGGTGTAAGGGACCTAAGCTAACATTTGCAAAGGTTACTTACTGTCATTCTATAATTTTCTAGCTGCCGTTTTTTTTGCAGCGAACCAGACTCCGACTCCAGATGTGGTACATCTCTTCAAGCACAGCACCTTGGGTGTCTCCGTGCGTTCCTAGAGATGGACACAATGTCAGCATTTGCCTTGCAGAGCTGCTGTGAGGACAAGGTTAGGCTCACAGTTTGCATATAAATGATGTGTGTTCTCTGTAAAGAGAGTAGGTGTTTGCAAGGCTGCTGGGGTTGGAGACTATTCTCAAACTTGACCCCATGAACATATTCCCTTGACTGACTCTGACCAAATAAACACAAAAACAGAAAACCAAAGTGGAAGGATGGATGTCTACATGGCAGAGAGGCGAGGAATGTGCTGTCATAAGCCAGTGTACCCAGAAGCCTCCAAAGGGTAGGACACCCGAAGGTGCAGTTGTCCCTTGATGCCTACAGGAGGTTGTTTCAGTTGGACCCCTGAAAATACCAAACTGAAATGTTCAAGTCCTTTGATGTAAAATGGCATCATATTGCACAGAATCCATGTGCACCCATCTTTATATGTTACTCCTACCCACAATACAGAGATGGTTCTGTGTAAATATCAGAGACTGTAGCAGTGGGGAGCAGGCCTGCCCCTCCTTTCTTCTCCCTTACCTGTGAAGGACACTGGGCAGAGCTTGGCCTTGCCAACATTCGTGTCCGTAGAGACAGCTGTTCTCCCTGTTCCTGTGAGGTACCCACCACCATCTTCTGAGACCAGAGGCCCTAAAGAATGTTCTATCTAACCAAGCAAGACCTATTTTTTTGTTTTTCTTTATCGTTAAGTGAAATGTCTTCTGCTGAAGGAATTGGTGCCTTGGAATTGTGTATGTGTGTGTGTGTGTGTGTGTGTGTGTGTGCGTGTGTGTGTGTGTGTGTGTGTGTTGAGAACATGCCTTTCATAATGTGATGCTGTTGGCACATGAAAAGGCTTAGATCAGACAGCTATTCTGCCCTCCATCCCTTGCCGAGCGAGCGGGGCTCCGAAAGAGTTAAGCACCAGATCCCAGCTCAGCTGGTGTCAAGCTGTTATTGAAGGTCTTTGAAGACTTCCACCCACAGCCTCCCACTCTCCTGGCAAGTGAAAGACATTTGAATTCCTCTGGCAAGGGAGGAAATTATTAAAATGAAAGAAAATGACTGTTCCCTGTTCTAAAAAGGAGAGCGAAGGGGAGCAGGCCTGCCCCTCCTTTCTTCTCCCTTACCTGTGAAGGGTATTGTCAGAGGCAGGGAGAGGGATTCTGCCTCTCCCAACCAGCAGGAGGGGAGGTTGTCCCCCTCCAGTGGGAGCTTGTCCCTCAGTTTGCATCACCAAGGTTCTAACATGGGGCCTGCACATCCTGGGACACACGGCCAGTAGGAATGGGTCCTTAACAAAGCAGCTTTCTGCAAAGACCCCGAAGTTACTAGAACATAAACAAGAATGGGAGTGCCAAACTTGATTGTCTTGGAGCAGGGCTTGCATTGGAGATGAATCTATTCTGGAGGGGTGGGAGGGATGGGTTATCAGCTCTGAATGGGATTAGTGTTGAGCAATGATTGTTTTCATGTGGCTAAAGTAGTGTATCATGGGATGGATTTTCAAATTTTCCACTCAAGTCTTTTCATAATTTAGGAGCATCGTTTCATCATGTCTATTAATTTCAATCGTCATTCCACACCCCAAGAGATTGAGACTATTGATTCAACCTGTGTTAGCTTCCATAGCACGGCCCTGGGGGCTGGGCCAGAGAGAGGAGGGACTGGACCCAGGTGGGGATGGGCAAGGCTTGTTCAGTAACCCCTGTGCTGGGGCCTCTTCTCTAACTAGGAAGGCAACACCCACACTTGTGAGAAGCTAAGCAGAACACGAGATTCAGCCCCAGACAAATACAAAGGAAAGCAAGGATCTGACTGTAACCAGGGTCTGTCCTGTGCACATTTCAGAACAGCGCACTTTGCATCTCTTTCTAATGTAAAGATGTTAAAACTTTGATCTCTGCTAATAACACAGCCCTTTTGCAGCTACAGCTATCGTGCCCGTAAGTCAATGTGATTTGAGTGATGCAGTACTCAATATTTGCAGCATTATCATAATTTCACTCAGTGAATTCCTGCAGTCGTGGTGTAAAACAGAGATAAAGGACATCTCAGACTATGAAATTAAATGATGATGTGATGGCCATCGTTTAGTCTATCGGATGCCTCCCGGGATTTGAGATCTACCTGCCTCTGTGGGCAGTTCCGTGTGCTTTGTGGACTGTCTGCCCAGCAGGATCAGGAGCAGCCTGCACTGGGTTGCCAGCCTTCAGGTTCCTTCCACACTCCTGGGTTCTTTCCTCCTGGAACAACTAATATCATCAGGCTTGACACTAATGACAACCACCAGTGTGGCTGCCGGCGTTAGCCAAAGTCAGAGGGTGGTTAGAAACTTAGACTGAACTTCACCACTTCCTAGTTTTTCCATGAGGGGTTAGTAGCAAAGATATCCCGCTCCCCCGTTTGTGAGCCGCCTGTTTCTGCCTTCTCTGTACTCCACAGTCATGCTCTGATCAGTGCTCTGACCGGTGTGGCCACAGTGAAGACAGCACTATGGGGGTCTCCTCAGGACCCGCCTGGGTTTTGGCGCCCCCCACAACTCTTATTGCTCCCCCAGCTGTGCAGCAGCCTATGAGCTTCAGTAGACCAGCCATGTGAGCTTCCAGCAAGCATGCCACACACACACACACACACACACACACACACACACACACACACACTAGCTCACTGGAGACTTAAAGCTCTAAACCACTCTCCTTAGTCATGTAGTGTTGTTTGCTTGCCTTCAGGTTAGCCAATAGTGGTGTCTGCTAAAATCACCCCTCTTGTTTCTTAGCCAGGGTAAATATGGAGTGATAAAAGAAGCTTAGATAGGTTTTTAAGCCTGACCTGTTAGCACAAGCCTGTAATCCCAAGTTCAAGACCTGCCTAGGCTTCCGAACAAGTTCATAACCAGCCTGCACAACTCAGAGAGACTCTGTCTCAAAATGAAAAGCAAAAAGTCTATAGACATAGCTAGAAAACTTGCTCACTATGTGTGAGGCCCAAGATTCAGCCCCTGGTATCACACACAAAAAGATTTTTTGGGTTTTGTTTGTTTGTTGTTTGTGTTTTTAATTTTGTAGATTTACAGGCTGAGTGATGAGCTCTTCCCATGTTAGTGATGACTGAAGGTGTTTAAGGTCAGCTTTAAGCATTTTCTCCCAACTTCTCGGCTCTCGGGTGACCGTGTGTGTGTAACATGAGTTGGTGGCATCTTATGGGGGGGAAAGTTGTACATAGCTAACCAGACTTCACACTGACCAGACAATAAATCATGCATTTTGCACATTGTAAGCAAACAGAACGATCTTTTAAATGGCTTATTTTAATAAAGTCCTCAGAGATCTCTTTTTAAATGGTCCCCTTAAGTTGTACCCTCTCCCTTTTTCTTGGCACTTACTGTCATAATTTAGAAACAACCATTGATCAACCCAGAGTTCCACAGACTCCTCTTGCTTTCAGAGGGTGAACATGTGGGCCCAAGAGCTATCATAGTCCATGTCACTGATGCCACTGTGTCCAGACATGGCCTGTAACACATCCATTGGACTGTGCTTCTGGGAAGCACATTTTTGTTTGAAGTAGAATAAATCAGAGATCCGATGACTACTTGAAGAAGGAAAGACTCTGATCATTAATCAGGAGAAGAAGGACATTCGCAGAAGCTTCCAGGCTGAGGCAGGAACTCTTGGCAGACTGAGAGCATTTGCAGCGGGAGGACCACTGCTGTGGAGGTCAGTTTCTCAAGCCTTCCTTCCAAAGCAGAGTTAAGACCCAGGTCCTTTGACACATGGCCCTTGTGGGCCACGAGCTTCCCTGGGGCCATACACATGAATGTTGCAACAGACACATTCTCCAAGGCCTTTGTCACCTTGTCACCAGTCCCCCAGCTTTGATTACTGGCATCACTGAGTCCTCGGGGAAGGGTTGCTGACGGTAGCACAGCATTCGCACTAAGTAGACAATATTAAATATGGATTTATCCAGGCTTTCTTTTTTATCTTTTTTTTTTGATTGGCATATCCTTACCTTTTATTTTAATTCAAAATTCTTAGTACGCTAAAGGAGGTCAGAGTGAGCTAGCACGGGAAAGGGGCCTGCTAATGTGCTTGATCTTTGCCTCTGGAATCTCCTTTGACACTTCAGGTCTAATCTGTAGGTTCATATCAAAATTATTTCAGTCCTCAATTAAAAAATAAAATTACTGATCAGTTTCCAGAGCTAAACATGGAGCCCGGGAGAACGAGAGTACACTAGTTCCCAGAGAGATTTTCTCTCGTCTCTGCAGAGGAAACCCAGCCACTGCTGGTGTAGTGGACACAACAACCAAACGGGCAGTGTGGATTCTTGCACCCTCGCAGGGTTCTAATGAAGGTTCCCATGTGATGTAGAGGTCTTTCAGAGACCTGCCGGCCACAGTTATTTCTCAGTTCCCTGCCACCATACACGTTCCCAGCCACAGGAGCAGGACCAGCGGTGTTTTTCTGTAGCTACAGCAGAGCGAGCTCCCATGGGGCCATAAAGACACTTAGGCCCACAGCTGAGGTCAGAGGAGCCACAAGGGATACCATTTGCCTTCTAAACAGAAGGTTGATTATCGGCAGATTATGTTTGTTTGTTTGAAACAAATGAACTGGTTTCTCTCCTGGGTGTTTTTCCTGGTAAAACATCATAAATACTTTCAGAACTAAAACAAAGACAGCCCAATGACCAACTCTGCAATCTCAAACTATGACAATCTCTATGCAATCTCTAACTATATGGTCTACAGAATTAACAAAATCACCTCACATACAATATATTCAGGTAAGAATTAGTGTTGGACAGTAGTGGGGTTAGCCTGTGGCTATCAACTGAACTAGAGAGCTACAGACACAAACACTTGCCAAGATTTCTGTTCCATTAGAAGCAACTCACCTTTCCAGGAACATGTAGAATTCTCAGAGCCTCCTGCCTACCTGGTTCAGTCATCAGACAGCCCTCGTGACTTAGGGGTATCCATTTGCCCTGCCCTGGGAACCTGGTCTTTTCAGTGGCGAGTGTCACTTTCATAACAACTGTTACAGTTTTCATTTCCTGCTTATTCTTTGGGATCAAGCCATCTCCTTTGGAGACATCCCCAGTCTGTCCTGAATCCCTTTAGTGTGGCTTCCTTTGGTTCTGTGAATGGTAAAGTGGCTTAGGTTGTCCTAACACTACCTGATGTCATGTATCATTTCCTGTTTGGTTGCTGTATATTGACCGTGTGCTCTATTCAATTGTTAACTTCTTAAGAACACAATTGCACTATCTTCTTGTGTTCCATATCCCCAGCACTCTGACTAGTCAATAGACCCATTCCTTGAAGACACCGTTCTGTCTTTCTCATTTATCACAGCATCCCCAGTTCAAGTTCAGTAAACACCAGGCAAATGATTTGCCAGTTACTGAGAGGAGTTGAGCACTGATGACACAAGACTTTTCAAATGTCTTGACAAATTGCTAGCCCAGTGACATAGTGATAGAACTTCACTGTGGGATTCCTTGTATGCTGCTTGTAGAAAAGAAGGTGATACAGAATGCCTTAGTGTTCATGGACTTGAATAATGTCAGTTTCCAACTAGGAATTCGTGTGAATTTGATAAATAACCTAGATTGAACTGACCCTAAGTTATATATATATATAACAACACCCTACATAGTTAACTCAAAATTGATTACCTAAATACAAGAGCTAAAGCTATAAAACTCTTAGAAGAAAGCATAGGGATAACTCCTTACAGTATTAGATTTGGTTGTGACGTCCTGGACATACACTTAAGACTTGCTACAAGGGCAAAAATGGATAAGTCAAATTTCATCCAAGTGTAAAATTCTCATGCATAGGTGACTTGATCAAGAGAGCAAAAGGACATGCCACAGCATAGGGGAAATACTCACAAATTATGTGTCATATGGGTCTAATATTCAGAATTAAAAGGAATCTTTACACCTCAACAAAAAGACTTAAGAAAGGTCAAAGGGCTAGAACAGACATTTCTCCAAAGAAGATGCACAGTTGGAGAATAAGTGCATGAGAGTCTCAACATCACGTGCTTTCTTAGGGAGCCCCCAAGGCAATGTTGCTTCATCCCCAATAGGATTTCCATAACAGCAACAACAAAATGAGAAACTGCTGCAGTCCTGTGCTACTGATGGTGTAGCGTGTAAATGGTGCCCACCCTAGGAAACTGTGGTGGTCCCTTTACATGTTAAGCAGCAGTGCCATATCTGCTAGCAATTCCCAAGTTTTTGAAAGCAGAAAATCAAATTATTTTTCCATTACTGTTGCTAGCTACTGTTCATAGTAGACAAAGGATGAAAACAAAGCAAATATCCATTGACAAATTAGTAGGTAAACATGTAGCATGCATACATACATACATACATACATACATACATACATACATACATACGGACTAGCACCTAGCCATGTAAAAGGGATGACATGCACCTGCAGATCACAGTGTGAGCCAACCTTCAAAACGTGTTGAGTGAGAGAAGTGAGTTTTGTGATTTTCTATTTATATGAAATATCTATCAAGGTTGGGCAGATCCATGGAAACAGAGAGCCAGGTAGTGACTGTCATGTGTTGGAGGGAAGAGGGAACTAGGAGAATGGGCACAGGTTTTCTTTTGGACTAACAAACAGAATGAAAGAAAGACCATGACCACACCATGAACATACCAGTGCCACGGAGCTGTATGCTTAACACTGGTTAATTTTGTGTTTTCTGAATCACACCTCATTTGAAAATACACACACATACATTTTTAAAGGCATGCACAAACAGGCATCTAACAATATTTGTTACTGTCATCGGGAAAAATGACCGGCAAATTTTTTGTTTGATGAGACAAAATGAAGTGATTTATTGGTAAAGGACTTTCACCAAGTATCTTCTGACATAGGGCTCAAAACAGTGACAAGACGGCAGATGTAGCAGGAGCTTTGTATTTAAAATAATATGGGTGCCACAGTGAGACTAAAGCTGTGACCTTTTCACACATGTGTTTCTGAAACATGTCAGAACCCTGGGCCATGTCATAGAGAGATACAAGGTGACATTATATTGTTATGTTGGGTTTGGGCATATTTTGATGTTGTTTTTGTTTTGTTTTGAGCTAAGGCCCTACTGTGCAGCCCTGGTTGGTGTGGAATTTGGCTATATAGAACACACACACTGGCCTGGAACTCTGAGATCCTCGTCTCTCTACCTGAGTGCTAGCCTTGTAGCACCATGCTTAATGGTTATACAGTTTTTAGATTGACTCTTGATGTTCAGGAAAACACGTTCATGCTCTTGAATTCTAATCCCATGTCACTTGAGGGTGAAGGGACATCCCCAAGAAAGTGGTCTTTAGGTGTTTTCTTTGTCGCATGAATATCATAAAATGTACTTACACAAGCCAACATGTGGCCACAATGTCACTAGTAATGTTAGCTAATGGGACTGGGGCAACCATCATATATTAGTCTACCATTGACAAAAATGACTTCTGTGGTGCATGACTAGACTTAATTACTTCAAATTAAGTAGGGCTATTAAAGAAACATCTTTCTCTTGAGTTTCCAAGTGAACCCGGGGCTCCTTGGTGGAGCATCTCTGCAGTTGTGTGATATGTGAGACCCTAGGTTTCATCTTTAGTATCACAAAAGGAGACAAATTGAGTCTGCCAGAATCTATTGTGGTTTTATTTTTTATGCAAACCCACGGAGAGAGACAAAACTAAGCATTCACAGTCACTTTAGATGCCAGTGACCTAGTGTCATCTGCAGTCAGGGAGAGCCTGGTGTGGTGGCACACACCTTTAATCCCAGCACTCAGGAGGTATAGGCAAGGTGGATCTCTGTGAGTTCAAGGCCAGCTCAGGACAGTCCAAGCTATATTATAGAGAAACCCTGTCTCAAAACTCAAAACAGTATAATTATGGAGAAACAGAACCCCCTCTCACTCATCAGACTGCCCTGAACACTATAGTAAATGAACAAGCTGTTTCTTTAGAAGAAACATTCAAACAAGCACTTTTCTGCAATACAGATGACTGATCACTCCTCCAGCTAGCAGCTAGCATGACAAATACTCTCATAATATTCATGATCTTTGCTTTTTGTCTCCAAATCCCTAAAAGTTCTTTGCAGGAGACAGTGCCCTTCCCACTGAGCACATTAGGCAGAGGATCCATTTCACGGCTGCAAAAGACATAGACTAGCATAGACTTAGCCAAACAGGATCTCTGGTCTATCCTGGTAATTCTCTTTATCCCGGTGCCTTTGAATTTTTCATTTTTTTAATTTTAATTTTTTATGTATGGGTGTTTTGCTGGCATGTATGTCTTTGTGCCACCTGCTTTGCCTGGTGCCCATGGAGGTCAGAAAAGGACATTGAAGTCCCCTGGAACTGAAGTCACAGATGTTTGTGAGCCAACTGGAAACAAAACCCATGTCCTCTGTAAAAGCAGCCAGGGCCCATACCTCCGGTGCCCTCGTCCCCAGGCCTGAGAGAAATTGCTATTGAACTGGCTTCCAGCCTCCTTTTGTCCTTAAACTGCTTGGACTGGGGTGAGTGGTTCCCAGTAGAGAACTTACCTAATATGCACAGCCCTAGGTAAAATTCCACTCGCCTCCATCTAGCCCCTAAAAGATGCAGGAATTGTGTTTATGTTTAAAACATAAACATAGATAATGGTGTGCTGACATTTGTCACATGCAGAACTAGACACTTGAGATATCACTGTAATCATTACTGAACGCCTTAGTGGCTATGAGAGACATTTTTCTCTTATTTATCAATGTTTTATCAGGAAGTAGGATGTTTACAGCCAAATACAGATGGAGCTTCAAGCATTTAAGTTGCTTAACTGTTTCAGATGAAAATACTTTCTTAACAACGCCTTTGAAAATTAAGCCTCAAACTAATGAGTCCCAAGATCCCAAGCCTGGTCCCCCAGACACAGAATTCATTTGTTCCCATGAGAGGCTGCTTCATATCTCTCTCTCTCTCTCTCTCTCTCTCTCTCTCTCTCTCTCTCTCTCTCTCTCTCTCTCTCTCTCTCTCTCTCTCTCTCTCCAAGTACAGGGCTTTTTTTTCCTTTTGAAGATTATAATATGACTACATTTCTCCTTTCCCTTTCCTACCTCCAAACTCTTCCAAATACCCCTTGTTGCTCTCTTTCAAATTCATGGCCTCTTTTTTATTAATTGCAATTACATGCATACATGTATGTACACTTATATCTCTACATACAACCTGCTCGGTCTGTATGAAGCTACTTGTATGTATGTTTCCAGGGATACCCAATGTGTACGCTCTTCTCTGGAATAGACTGTTTTCCCTGCTCTTGGCACTCGTTGCCTGTAGTTCTTTGTGCAGGGTTCCAGCCTCACCCCCAGGCCATTTAGAAGAGTAGACAACACTTCTAGCCTTAGCAGCACTCTTGTCCAAACTGGCCTAAAACTCACAATGTGACCTAGATTGGCCGCAAACTCACACTCCTGTTTTAGTGTCCTGAGCACCAGGGTTGTAAACATGATCAAGGTTAAACATGAGTGTTATTATCTCTGCAATGAGAAATTGGGTCAGTGTTTGGTTTCTTTGCAATGACACAGTAGTATAATAGGGGCGCTGCCAGCCCCAAGCAAATTGTAACCTGTCCTATGTTATCAAATAAACCACCCGTAGTTAGTACTATTTTCATTAGTTTTTTTGTTTTGTTGGAGTTTTGTAGCTGTAGTTTGGTTTGGTTTGGTTGAAGCAGGATAAGCATACCTATAAATGTCAAACACAAAACATCTGCAGATCCAAACCAGCTTTCCATCAGTTCACGGTTTTAACAAGCCATGTGTGTAGCATTTAAGCTCAATTTCACAGAGTTTTTGTGGTGAGGTTAAAGGGTCTGGGAAGTAGGACAGAGTTAGAAAAGGCACTTCCAACAAAGCTTATTCGCTCACTGAGGGATATAGTGAAGGTGTGCAGGACGATGTCAGCTGCTTGATACAGGTCAGCGAATGAACCATTAGCATCACTGTGTATCAGAGATGCAGAGTAAGAAATAGAAGGAAGCACAGGGGTTTTAGAAACTAACATGCTTTAGAGAGAAGGGGGTGATTAGAGTGGCCCAGAGCTGTGGGAGTGTCAGAGTGCCATGTGTAAGAGGGTGATCAGGAAATGTCTCATCAGGGAACACTGTAAAGGGGATGGTATGTCAGCCAGGGTACCCTAAAAATAATATAACCAATGGAAGAGAGAGAGACAGAGACAGAGAGAGAGACAGAGAGAGAGAGAGACAGAGAGACAGAGAGAGAGACAGAGAGACAGAGAGAGAGTCTAGTGTACATATATGTATACTAAAGAACTTACTAAGTCTCGGCAGTTGGAGTACTTCCACAATGGATGGCTCTTGCTGTGGGGGCAGCTCGACACCCAATTGTTGCTCAGTCCAGAGGCCTGAATGCCTCAGCAGTCCCAATCTAGCACCTGAAGTCCCAGTGCTTCCTGAATTGCTGTCGGCCCCTAGTCCACAGTGAGATCTTGGAGATGCTGGTTCTGCTGTCAGCATTGCAACCAATGGTAGTAGCAACATCAGAGCACCTGAACTCCCGCAAGAGGAAAGGCCTAGGAGCAAACAGTGAAATAATCCTCCTCCTACCACATGCTTTGTATCTGGACGGCTACCGGAAGGTGCTTCCCACAGCCAGGGTGGGTCCTTTCGCATGACTCAAAGTGATCAGGACACTCTTCGGGGGGGGGGGGGTTCCCTACTGAGGTGATGCTAATGTCCAGCAAGTTGACATTAAAACCCACCATAATAGGAGGAGTCAGGGTGAGCTCAGAGAACATGGGTTAGTTGACTAGAGCAGAGTGATGGTATTAAAGAAATGACAAGCAGGTAGAAGGAGGATCTTGTAGAGCATTGTGGGAACCCTGAACAAATAAGATTCCCGGGAGAACTTGGAGGCCAAGTGGCCTGAGCTGGTCCATTCCTTGAAAACCTCATCCTAGCCACTGTCTCAGAGGAGGCTTTAAACTGGCCAGGATACAGGAAAGGAGACCAGGAAGCCAATGTGGCCATCCAGGTAAGAAACACTGGTGTCGGAACCATCAGGGGCGAGACACCCAAAATCAGATAGTTTCAAATGAGCCTTGGACAGATGGATTCTATGTGGCATGAAAGAAAATGCCCAGGATGATGTCATGGTTCAGTGTGAGCCACCAGGAAGAAAATGAGTCCTGAGGTACAAAGATTGCAGGCAGAGCAGGTGCATCCCATCAGTTCAGTGGGGAGCAGATGGAGTATGACACCCATCAGATGTCCAAGTAAGGGTGTCATGGCTGCTTCTCCCCCATCTGTGAGAACAGGATTCTCTGAGGAAGGTGCTTTGGGATCAGAGAACGAGGTATATTTCTCAGATGAGGAATGGATACCCAAACCAGAATGGGCCCAGGCAATGATCAGTGCATTACACAGCTGTCATACAGACTTCTAATTTTTGAAATGTAAGCTAGATTACCTGTTCCCCTGAAAATCTGAGGACATTTCCCTGTACTAAGAACACATAATTTTAGATAAATATGACAAGATAAATAGTTCTGCTTCCTGTAACTTCTCAGATGCCTTCAATTATTTGCTCTTGGTAGACTGACAAGCAATTATTAGCCAGCCATTCTATTTATAGGGCTTTTGTTGTGGAGAGCCATGGGAATTCTTTTAAGTTGTTCTTATAATGTCTGAACTGTATGAAGGAAGTTGTGTGTCTCACCCACTACCCATGGTGCTTTGCCTTATTCTTGGCAATATGGTCGAGTTCCATCTTATGCCTGCTGCCTTTTTGGTCTCTGCTGAAAAAAAATTGGGAAAGGAAAGTTTATTTGGGTTCACAATCTCAGACATTTTAGCCCATGGTTAACTGTCTACGTTGCTATGGGCCTGTCCTATTTCATTCTCTCTTGCTGTGATAAACATCTTGACCAAAAACAACTTGGAAAAGAAAGGATTTAATCGGCTTTCATATCCCAATCACAGTCCATCACTGATATGAAGATGGAGGTTTCTGTCCCGCCAGGTCCTGCTGCCCTTCAGCCCCACATAAGCAAACAGATGCTATATTAATTATTAAACTGTTGGCCAATGGCTAGGGCTTTAAATGGCTAGCTCTCTCAATGATTAGCCCATTACTATTAATCTATGAATTTCTCCATGGCCTTATCTTACCAGAGAATGCCTGGCGTGTCCTATCTTCCCCGTCTCTGCATGGCATCTCCCTCTGGTGGCCTCTCTCTACCCCTCTTCCCAGAATTCTCCTTGTCTCTTAGCCCTGCCTATACTTCCTGCCTGACTAGTGGCCAATCAGTGTTTCATTCATCAATCAATAAGAGAAGCATATATACAGAAGGACATCCCCCATCACTGAGAGAAGTCAGGGAAGGAACCAGCAGGAACCAGGAAGTAAAGCCACTTTCTGACTTATTCTCTGTGGCTTGCTCAGCTTGCCTTGTTATACAACCCAGAACTACCTGTTCAGGGATGGCACTGCCCACAGTGGTTAGGTCCTCCAACATCTATCATTAATCAAGAAAATGCCCCCACAGATTTGCCTAATCTGATGAAGACATGTTCTCAATTGAGGCTCCCTCTCTCCAGATGACCCTAGCTTGCATCAATTTGACAAGAAAGTAGCTAGTACAAGACCTGTAGTGAGGCAGAGCATCTTGGCGGTAGGAAGGCATAACAGAAAAAAAAAAAAAAAGCTGTTCACCACACAGCAGCCAGAAGGCAGAGATGGAGTGAAAGGAGAAGGGACAAGGAAGATGATACACTCATCCGGGTCCCAGCTTCTAATGACATACCCAGGATAAATTCATCAATGCGTCAACTCATTGATGAAGTTAGGGTTCTGATCCAATCACCTCTCAATGGCACAACCTACTGAAGATGGCACTATCAGCACATGAGCCTTCAAGGGAAGACATGCCATATTCAAACTGTAACACAGCTGTATGTGTTCCTGTCCCTGGCATGTCCTTGATGCATTTCATTTCATTCTACATCAGCAGTTCTCAGCCAGTGGGTCGTGAATCCTTTGGGGTTTATATGATCCTTTCCCAGAGGTCAAATATCTGATATTATTATAGAACGAGTATTATAGATATCAAATCAAATGTAATTTGACTGTGAAATCAAATTATAGATATCAAATATCAGATGCTATTATAGAATTACAAAGTAGTAGATGATTGCCTAAGAAAGATGTTTTCTTCTGTACTTGTAATTTGCATCCCCCAATCCCTGCATTAAGAGCAAAGTGTCGATTTTCTGAAAATCTTGCCTTCTGTTCCACAGAGCTGCAGGGCCACACTTGACCTGCACAAATACAACTTGCTCTTGTCTTGCCCAGCTGAGAATATCATCAGATAACTTTAGGGTACATATGCACATAGCTGTCTGTTGACATGAAGTAACCATAGGCCCACACCCACATTGTCAGGATCAGGTTCCGCCCATGCCTCTGCTAGATCCTCTGGTCCTTCCCCATCAGCCATGTGGAAGGTGTAAGCGAGTGGTCTAGTGTAGCTAGGTATGACCAAATTGGAAGTATCAGCAGAGCCTGCGGAGTGGGGGCATGGTCCCATGGACACAGTGATATCTTCCTCCTGAGTGGCAGATATGGAGGCTCAGCATATAGACCTTTAGAGCATCTCATGTTTCCCACACATATTCTCTCTGCCATTCCTTTGAGTCAGTCTCGCTCCCTTCACAGCTCAGTGCCCAAGCCTTGGTTTGAGAATTTTCCTGAAAGGTCAAAGGCCTCAGGTCATCCAGGAGGCTTCAGAATGTGCTAGGGTGAATCACTGGATGCTAAAGCAGTGGTTTAAATCCCCCCATCCATCCTCATCCCACCTCCTTTTTACCTTGGCCAGGCTGGCAATACAAATACCACCCTCTTTACAAGGCTCATAGGTCTGGGCCTCTCCCCTCCAACCTAGAACCTCAAGTGTCCTGTAGATATTTCTAGAATCAAGTCCTCACACCTGGGTGGCCTCTCCTTCCCCATGCACCTCTTCTCTGCTCATCAAAGTCATCTTGCCATCTTGCCAGATCTGCATGGTCACATTCCTGGCACGCCCCTATGCCCCGAGCCACTAAAGGATTCCCGTAGGTCATTCCTGTCCTTCTCAGACTTCCAGAGGTTTCTCATCAGACTCATTTATTTGATCCTTTGCCTCCTCTCAACTTCTCCTCCCACATACTCAAGACCTCTAGGACTTCTCTACCCTTGAACCATGTACAGCTCAGTCCTGGCTATGGTCCCACCCTTGGCCCAGAAATACTATAACCACTGAGCTATTCCTTGGGACAGTGGAGGGAACTGTCCCAAGGAATAGCTCAGTCCTCCAAAGAAGGAAGGGGTCTCCTTTCTCTATGCTGCCCTGGTAGACAGAAAAGCTTGAGTGATTCAGAAGGACAAGGACAAGGGTAATTACGTAACTCGAGCTTGATTTTTCTGAGGAGAATTCTTGCCAACTAACAGTGCATTGTCTGAGAGCAAAGACTAAAGTCGTGATTCTTGGAGTCTCTTTTCCCCAGTGAAAATAATTATTTTATTTCTGATCCCACACAAATAAGTTTCTGTTCTGAATTTCTTCAGCATGCTGCACACATGGTTTTTTCAGAGAACTGGGATTTACAAAGTCTCTTAGGTTTAGGAGTGGGAGTACTGTGAAAAATCTCAAAAGCTAAAAAACTACTTTTGTGTGGGGTGGAGGGTAGTTAGGGAAAGTTGTGTTCCCATCACCAAAGGGTAGATTTAATTAATTCTCCACTATGAGCCGTAGATCTGATTACTAAACTTCTATGCTTAATACAGTTAAGAGAGATGGTAATTTGGAAATAGGAGTTTAAGATTTTACATATCTCTAAAAATAATTATAATTTCTGACCTATACACACACACACACACACACACACACACACACACACACGAACTAGACGAGCAGCCAAACCATGAAGGTTAACATCGTGCCTGTAGAGGTCCCACGGCTCCTGTGTTTTCAGTCTACACAAAACTCCAATTATGTCCCAGTTAAAACTGTCTCATAAGCTATGAAATAATTCACAATAGGCATGTGATGTTCATAGAAGACTCATGATGAAGATGTCATTTTTCCATTAGTGGGCTAAAGACTCTCTGTAACATCAATCAAAACATAAGCAAGATAATCCTGAAATGACATATGAAACTAAAAGACCCTAGAATAACCCGAATGATATTCTAACAGCATTGGAGCAGGGAAGAAATTAGAGGGCCTGAAGCTTCATAATTGGAAGCTGGAAGTTAAGCTAGTGTCAGACCCCACGTGACAGAAGCTGGAGGGGAAGCTTGTGTTAATGTTGGACTCCACATGACAAGCTATGGATTCAACTCCAGGAACAAAAAAGAAAGAAAGAAACTCATTTTAAGGTTACTAGAAATCCACAATGATCAAGGCAGCCTGGTGAGGACATAAAGGTGACACAGGGTTAGAACCAAAACTCCAGAAATAGATCCAGGTACATGGATCAGTTTCGACATGGTAATTATAGTAACTCAACTGAGAAAGACTGGTCTTTTCTCCAGATGTGCTACAAAACGTTGATATTCCTGAGGGAAAGAGTGAGCATTGGCCCTTTCTTCACACGATGCCGAAATTGGTTCACTTGGTTAATATGCAAATGTATGAACTAAAACTATGATGTTAATAAGAAAATTTGGGGGAAATTCTATTTTGAATTATCCAAAGACTTCTCTGTTAGAACAAACAGAGTCATAAAACCTAAAATAAAATAAAATAGATTAATTGAACATCACCAAAACTTTTAAATTGTGTTCATCAACTGACATTTAAGAAAATTAAAGTTCAGGAGAAGATATAAATAAACCCTGTATCTAAGAAGAGTCTTAGCCTCAGGTGACATTTTTTAAAAATCATTTATTCTTTTTTAACAAAAATGAGTAATCAGAAGACAAAAAAGACTTACAAGAGTCCATGTTTGGTGGTATATACCTGCACTCAATCCAGGTACTCAGGAGGCTGGGAGGGTTTCTGAGTTGAAGGCCAGTTTGGGCTACATAGAAAGTTCTAGGCCATCTGAAAGAGGGAAGGGGAGAGAGAAGGAAGGAGGAGATCATCAAGATAGTGATCTCCCGCATCATTTATCCTTAAGGAAATGAAAGTTAAGACCACAATGAGGTCTTAATTAAGAAGAAAACTGATAAAGTGGTGAGAAGTCAGAAGCTGGAAGTCCTAGGCTTCACCCCTGCAAGTGCGCGATGGAGCCACGGCATACTGCTGTGCTAGGCAGGCTGGCAGTTCTTAACAGCTACACATCCATTACTATATAACCCAGCAAAGCTTCCCAAAGTCCCTGTAAAAACTAACACAGCACTCTTAATATCTGTTCAAAGCTGGAAACATGGCACAGGGTTGGCTCGGTGAATAACGTGCTTGCTGCACAAGCCCAGTAACCTTAGTTCCATCCCCAGAACCCACAGTGGAGGAAGAGAACCATCCCCCAAGAGGTGTCCGCTGACTTCTACGGACAACACCGCTGTACGCTCATGCCCACGCTCAAACATGTAATAATAATAGCGATAGTGATAGTAATAAAACAAAGTTAAACTAGAGACAACCAAATGTCTATCAACTGGCGAGTGAATGAGCAAAATATAATGCATTTATACAATGGGCTAGAACTCTGCAATTTAAAAGAACAAAGAGAGGACATAGCTCAGGATGTAATGTAGCCCAGTGGTAGACC
This sequence comes from Mesocricetus auratus, assembly GCF_017639785.1. Lineage (NCBI taxonomy): Eukaryota > Metazoa > Chordata > Mammalia > Rodentia > Cricetidae > Mesocricetus > Mesocricetus auratus. Next base: position 87,959,443 of record NW_024429184.1, on the reverse strand, counting down.
AATTGCTTAGCATATGTTCAGTCACAAGCAGAAAAACATTAATAAACCATATTGGTGATATGCATGACAAAGTGGATAGATCTAAAATGTATCATGCTAAGTGAGAAAGAAGCTAAAAACAAAAGATTATAAGATTTCATCTGTATAAAATTTTTAGAAAAAGCAAAACAACAGTGACAGTGAAAGTTAGCAGCTATCTGAACTGGGTTTTGTAGCGGTGGGTCTTGACTCAAAAGAAGGGTGAATGTCTTCTGAAGTGACAGTATGTTCCTACCTGACTGTTGGTAGCTGCATGAAGTTTATGGCATGTAAAATATACCCCACAAGTTGTTTTTAAATGATATTGAGAATAGTTACTAGGCTAAATCCTACAGACAAAAATAGACAGGTGTGTACATGATGTCCCCCATGCTTACACGGTCCCCCGTGCTGTCCCTGGCCCAGATAGCTGCTGTGGGCCAGAGAGAAGAATGCTAGGTAGACTACCAGTATGCCTTGAGGCAAGACTCATCCTTTTCCAGTTAGGTAGATGTGATGAAAATGACGTATATTCAATGGTTCTCACCTAGCATCTGAAATACGAAACTGAATCATCTATTTCATAAATTATTAGAGACACAGAAAAGATCTGGTATCCACGACCCCCAGAATGTTGCCTGGAACACAAAGGGTATCTAGTGAGTGTGGGATAGGACCTCCTTATACTGTGTAACTTTTTTATTGTTACCGTACTTCACGCTAGCAAAGGTAGGGCTTTGGGACTCCTCAGTGGTTAAATGTTTGGGTTAGCAGGACTTTTCCTAACACAGTTTCTGAAAGCTGTTCCTAAGTAGAATTTTAGATAAACTTACAATTAAAGAATTGTAAGTTATTGCTGAACTAAGTTTTGTGTGTATATATTTAAAGATCAGTGTTTAAATAAAAAGACCTATGTACTTACTCCCTTAACTTCTGCGGATAGCGATTTGGTAGGTAGTGATTAACTGTGAATAAACACAATGAATTCTTAAAAAAAAAAAAGAATTGTAAGTTAGTCAACTTACAATTGACTCTCCATAGTGATAGATTCTACATCTAAGAAGCCAACCTGTCAAGAATCATAAATACTTAAAGGAGAAATCTGTGAGGGTTCTAAACGTGCACAACCTGTCTTCTGTCCTTACTCCCAAAGGATACAGTGCAGCAACTATTCATACAGAATACATCACCTAGGAAGGGGTTGGAGGCTGTAGCTCAGCAGGTGGAGTGTGTTCCAGTGTGCTCGAAGCCCAGCATTCAGTCCTGAGCCGTGCACAAACCAGACATGGTGGTGCACACCTGTAATCCCAGCACTCCAGACTGGAGGCAAGAGGACTGAGAGACACAAGCCAAGGCCATGCCCTGCCACATAGCCAATCCAAGGCTACCTTGAGCTACATGAGATCTTGTCTCAAGGAGGAGGAGGAAGCATCGTTGTCATCAAGAAAGGGTCTGTAAGATTAAAAATACGTCATAGACATAAACAGTTTTTGCAAGAGGGCTCCTGACCCTACCACCAGAGGCATTTTCTTTGTCATCTTTGAGAAAATATCATGCAGTGAGCACAAGGAGAAGTATTTTCTCACTACCCAGTGACGAGTTCCACAAGCCCGGGGAGCAGGACTGGCTGGGGACTGCTGCCACTAGGAGGAGCTGGCTGCCACACCCTACAGTGTCACGGGCCATTTGCACAGCCCATATCTCAAGAAATTAGAAAGATGATTTCAGTTTGCATTTCAAAATGGGAACTATGCCCCAAGTGTGTATAACCCAGAAGTTATCTGCGTAAGTTAGCATGGAAATTATATAGGAAATAGTATTCTTATGCTTCTTGTTGTCATTGGTTTGTTTTCTTTTTTAAAAGAGTTATGAAGAATCTGATAGCAGAAACAAAAACGGGCTATCATCTGAGAATTTCAAGCTATTTTTTTAAATATGCTATCATTCCAGGTAGTGGGAGACAGTGGAAGAATGAGGTATGAAAGCAATGGGCAATGGTTAGATACTTAACTTTTTTTTTTACTTTAAATTTTACTTAAAATTATGGTCCATAGGGAGATGACTCAGCAGATAAAGTGCTTGCTTGGCAAGTGTGAGGATCTGAGTTCAGATCCCTAGCTCCTACATAAATGCCAGGTGGGTATGGCAGCTTGCCTGTCACACCCTACTCAAAGGGTAGAAGACAGGGCTCCCAAATGGAGAAAGTCGGTTAGGTAGAGTTTCCATTTCAGTGAGCTCTGGATTCATCTGATCTTTCAACAAATAAGGCCAGGAGCCATGAAGGGAGACTTCCAGTGTCAACCTCATATGTCTACACGCCCTTGCATACATGAACACACACGTAGATGCCCACATGTGCAGACATGAGTACATACCCATGTACACACCACACACATGTGCATTTATATCCAAAGAATATAAAAGTATGCTTTCAAAACTTTAGAATTTTGTTTTGAAGAGTTGTTTTAAATGTGGCACTGTGTTTGCCTTAGATACTGCAGTTCAGCCCCTTTGGAGAGTCAAAAGTATCTGCGCATTTTGGTTGCTTAAACGTACAAAGATCTCAAGATGCTTCTTGTTTGGTAATGCAGAAAAAATTTAAGAAATGCCACAGTCACATTGCTGCTCATCTTTCCATTTCTGAATACTTCCCAGCGGAGCTGGAAAGCTGGGACACAGGCATTGATACAGGAGGCAGCCCAGGCGTATCCCTCCAGGATCTTGAGAGCTGTAGGTCTGAATGGTGCAAGCACCCATGACCATGTCCCTCTACTCCCGCCCCATCCAGCAAGCGCCTGTTCTGCTGTCAGTGACCAGACAGTAATGAGTTCTAATCCAGGTGCCTACCTCTCCTCTTCCACCTGGTAGAGGGGCCTGCAAGGTGCCACAGTACCTCTGCACATCTGCTGGATCCCATCCCTGTGACAAGCTTTCCATGGTCTCGTCTCCAGCTGGCCTAATCCTGTCTATGCCCCCTAGCCTCATCCCAGTTAGTTCTGGATCTGACCTGCCTGGGGTCTCTTCTGTAACCAACTGCTGTGACCACCACATCTGCCCACTACATGGGATATGAGGGGGAAGGGAGACAGCTCTCCTGACTCTGACATGGACTGGAGAAACTTGAGAGAACTTCCCAGAGAAAGGCAGGAGCCTGCACCTGCTAGCATTTTCCTCCCAGTTTGTTGTTGTTGTTGTTGTTGTTGTTTTGTTTTGTTTTGTTTTGTTTCCGAGACAGGGTTTCTCTGTATTGTTTTGGAGGCTGTCCTGGAACTTGCTCTTGTAGACCAGGCTGGTCTCGAACTCACAGAGATCTGCCTGCCTCTGCCTCTTGAGTGCTGGGATTAAAGGTGTGTGTCACCAACGCCCGGCTCCTCCCAGTTTGTATTGCCCTTTCTTAACCCAAGAAACCAAATAAAGGGTCTGCTGCCCTTCACACTTATTAACTGGGTTTAGACCCATCCTGGGCACTTCATAACCTGCCAATGGGAACTATGTGGACTTTTATAAAATGTAATATAGTGTCAATGGTTCCTATGTTCAAACCCAGCCCAATCTGTTGTATGTTGTCAATCACCTGGAGAGGAATCAAGAACCCCAGAGGTAGTGATGTGACTTTAAGATAAGTCACGTTCTTTCAGCACTCCCTGACGCCATAATGGGTGAACCTGATGACCTTATGACTCTCGGGTGAACCAAAACTCACAGTTCGTAGTTAACTCATGGTTTACTTTAAACACACAAGAAATAAAACCCTCATAGTAAACTGTCCATCACTGAGTGGGCATAGTCCTGGAGGACAGTCTGGGCTACCTGAGGCCCTATGGAAGATTTTTTATGTTAATGAACCAATTTAGTCTATCTACTTTGTTATGTCTACTTTTTTAGTTTTATTTTTGTTCCATGTGCACCACTTATATGTCTAGTGCCCAAGGAGTCCAAAAGAGGGCATTGGATCCCCATGGACTAGAATTGCAAGTGGTTGTAAGCTACCATTTGGATGCTGAGAGTCAAACCCAGGGCCCTCTCAAAAACAACAAATGCTCTTAATCACTGAACCATCTCTCCATTCCTCCATCCTTCCATTCTGATCTTACCTCACATAAAAAAGTCAAAATACAGTTGCTAAGATGGACCTTAGACTATCCATGTCTTTCATTGCCAAAGTGGCTGCTTAACTCTCAAGAGCACTGAACACTAAGAACCATACAATTGTCTTGTTTTATGACTAATGACTGGCACTGGTTTTTGACTTACAGGTTTCATTCTGGTGAGCTTTGTGAACAGTAGGGAGATTCCGTAGCTTGCATGAGGGTGAGAGCATAGATGCTTGCTTGCATCATGGTGCACCTGACAGTACATAGCTTGAACCTCCACGATAAAAGAATCCCCGCCCTCCTTGCAGTTTCTGTCTTGCAGTTTCTTTTCACTTCTCACTTTGTGAAATATCCTGACGTGTGTTTTGTCACTCTTCCCAACCTTAGGAGTTCTTTGATCACGTGAAGAAGCTGTGGGACGATGAGGGGGTGAAGGCCTGCTTTGAGAGGTCCAACGAGTACCAGCTGATCGACTGTGCACAATAGTAAGTTGCTTCCCTGGGCAGGCCTCTGCGAAATGCGATTGCATTCCTGACCGTGCTGCCCTCCCTGTGGCCTGAGGTTTCCTAATGCAGAGAGCAAGTGTAGCTTTTGGCTCCAGAAGTTAACTTTCTGAAGGAGGTGTCTTCAGCAACAGTGTTTCATGGAAGTGTCAGAATAGCCTTCACTCACTTTGTCATGATCACTACAGTTCTCCTCATCTATTCATTCCACATACACATAATGGCGTATTTGTGAACCATAATGTACTAAATACTCATCATTATATCTTTATTTTGAAACAAGGCTCCCCAGATTTTTTTTTTCAGTTTTTTCGAGACAAGGTTCCTCTGTATTGCTTTGGAGCCTGTCCTGGAACTCACTCCGTAGACCAGGCTGGTCTCGAACTCACAGAGATTGGCCTGCCTCTGCCTCCCACGTGCTGGGATTAAAGGCATGTGCCACCAACACCCGACTTCCCAGATTCATTTTTAATATCAAAATTTGTAGTACTAGAGAGATAGCTCAGTGGCTAAGAGCACTAAGGACTCTTCCAGAAGACCTGAGCTTAGTTCCCAGCACCCAGATAGCAGCTCACAAATGCCTGTAACTCCAGCTCTAGAGGGTCTGATGCTATCTGCTGGCCTCCTCAAGCACCTGCACTCACATGCGCAGAGATACACACACACACACACACACACACACACACTTTGGAATTCGACATAATGAATCTAATATTGATCTCAGGCAGGTTCTTTCTTCTCCTTTTTCTGTTGTTTTGGAATGCTTTGGAGTTGAACCAGCAGTGACTTCAGTATGTTCTGATTGGCTGATAGTGGAAATGAAAACAGACTCTGATTATGAGACAGAAGTGAGAGTAGACCACATAACCCTTCTCACACAAGCACCCTGTAACCAGGGTACTGAGCTTCAATGATGACTCTTCTCATCCTGCTGTTTTCTGTGCAATCAATAAATTTGTGTTCCAGGGAGATGATGTTTCTACATTGTCTGAGATCAAGCACAGACCAGTGTTGGATCTCACCCATAGATTCAGGGTAGTTTGCTTTGTGAAGAGGCTTAAACTATCTTCTCTGGAGCCTTTTGGAACAAACAAGTGTGGTATGCAAACCTTCGGTAGTGGTTCTCAAGTAAAAAATGTGAATGAATAATCCCTAGTTAAGGTCCCCTTTGCTCCCTGAGATACCAAAGCAAGCGGTGATAGTAACCCGGGACTCAGGTCCAACCATACAGTTGTTCCGTCCATTTTGTGACCAGTAATAACAATGGTTGCCTGTTTAGATGCCTTCTGGGATTTGGAATAGTACAGCTCTCTAGTGTCACATTTAAGCATGTTAATGAGTCAGTGCTAAGTGCACTTGTCACTGGAACTTTCTCTGTGAAGGTCAAGCTCACAATAAAGCTTTTGTTGTATGAGGAAAAATAAAATAATTGTTTTCAGAAGTGTGATCAAGGCCTGGCTGCTAGAGCATGTGGCCATCCTTGTGTTTATTAGAAGGTTGAGGCAGGAGGATCACGAGTTTGAGGTCTGCCTGCATTATATAACGTCTGTTAACTCACATGCTAAAGCAGGGAATGCCAGCTGCTGGGATCACTAGCATAGCTGGAGATGACAGTGAAACTCACATAGGCTTGCACCGGAAGTCAGTATGCAGTCTGTGCTTTGTCATCTCCGGTCAGTGTTCCTGGAGACATGGTATTGCCACTCCTTGTCACATAATGAATTACTTTTTTTTCTGATTTTTAGAAACAGAGTCCTCTGTGTATCCCTGGCTGTCCAGGAATTTTCTCTGTAGAACAGGCTCGCCTCAAACTCACAGAGATTCATCAGCCTCTGCCTCCTAAATTCTGGGATTAAAGGTGTGCACCACCACTGTCCAGGCAGAATTTAAAATGGAAATCTAACTCTTGTGTCAGTGGAGTGGAGAACTAATGATTTAGCTTGCAGTAGAATGTGCAAAAATAAATCTTTTTTTTTAAGTGACACGAGTTTGGCAGTAGGCAGACCAGGACTCAAATGCTGTGATAGCTCTGCTACCAATTGCTGAATGAGACTTGGGGCAAATATTTCAGTGGGAAAAAAAAAACAATGGCACCTAGTCCCATGGAGTTGTGATAGGATAAATAAATTAGATATCCACTGTGCCTGGCATACAGTGAACTCCTTGATAATTATTATTCTTGCCCAGAGAGTAGACTGAGGCAGCCAGAATCAGTTTCCCAATAATAGAAATAGATCACAAGAAGAGATTTCTATTTCTTTCTCGACTTCGATCTGTGCAAACTACAGAAAGCCATGATTAAAAAGTGCCTCGTGAACAAGGCTTCTGGCCTCAGACTGAGTAAGACCCCTTTCGGGCTTTTTTAACCTCACACCTGGCCCCATCACAGGAAGCTGCCACCTTGGAGACTTGTGAGCCCGACTCTTCACAACCCCCCTACATCGCCATCTTACCCGTCTTAATACGTGAGAATCGCATTGGCTCAATTCTGTCTCCTAACAATGATCTTGTTTCACTTCTGTGCTCAGGCTCTGGGCTAAGGGAAAAGAGGAGCAGTTCTCAACATGTGAGGTGAGACCCCTGGGGGTTCAAACAACCCTTTCACAGGGGTCACCTAAGACCATCACAAAACACAGATATTTATCATTCGCAACAGCAGCAAATTTACAGTCATGAAGAAGCAACAAGAATAATTTTATGGTTGGTGGGGGAAGTCACCACAGCATGAGGAACTGTATTAAAAGGTCACAGCATTAGGAAGGTTGAGAACCACTGGAATAGAGTTTCCAGGGGAAAGGTAATATTCCATAAATGTTTTTACACCAATATATAGCTGCCAGAGTTTTTTAAGTTGCTAAGTAAATGTTAGAGAAACGTAAGCTGTGACCATCTCCCATCCCTGTCACTTCCTAAAAGAAAGGACACAAGGCATCACACTGGCAGAGGGATGGGACCACGATGCTGTGCTTCTGTCCACTCATGAGACTTTGCTCTTCTCCAGGGAATGGGCCCTGTTCATATTCGTGCATCCATCTCTCAGCCGGGCATTTCCTTGGGAAGGAAGCCTCTGGCAGTGAGTGATATTGCTGATAACATGGACATGCTCTGAGAAGCGTGTCCTTAGATAGATAGTTCCATCACTATACATACACCATAGAGCATGTGTGCTATGCAGATCTGAATTGCATAGCTTCTGGACACCAAGCTACCAGGTAGACTGATAAAGGCACATATGTTTACCACCTGATTCATGGAGACATATATAAATGTTTACCAGCCATATTGATAGAGACACATATGTTTACCAGTCAGATTGATAGAGACACATAGAAACGTTGACCAGCCTACTCTTTCTAGAACTTTGATGAATAAAACAACACAAGACTGGGTCAAACACAAAAAAAGAAAAATTGATGCAGTCAAGAGACAAAGTAGGGACTGGAAGATGGCCCCGAGGTTAAGAGTGCTTCCTGCTATTCTAGAGAACAGGAATGCAGGCCCATAACCACCTGAAACTACAGATACAGGGGACCCAATACCCTCTGTTGACCTCAGCAGGCACCTACACATACATGGCATACATACACACACACAGAGAGAGAGAGAGAGAGAGAGTCATACATATACACCCATAATTTTTATCTTATAAAGCAGGAAGTCCAGCATGAGCATGGCAGATACTACAGTGACAACACAGTCGTTCCCTCACTGTGTCAAGTATGAGGTGCTGCATGTGAGTCACGGCTGTGCTTTTATCTGACCATCAGCTGAGCATGTCCTACGTGCCAGCATCACTACAGGTGCTGAGAAATGCACTGTGCTGCACCCCAGCAGCTGTAAATACAGGAAGCAGGATCATTCCACTCCATGCAGTCTTAGAAACAACCAAAGTATATTTCAATCCAGGGAATATGGAGGTCTCACATGCAACATAGGATTGTCACTGAACTAACAAAGCAAGAACCCCACATTCCATGTGCTACTGATTGGAGATCCTGACCCTTGGCCCTTCTCAAGTCCATGCCACACCCTAGATTCTCACACACCGCAGCTTCCTCTTGCAGATCCCCAGGACCTTGATGTAGTTTCTTCTTTTCCTCATGTAGGCTACTAGAAGATCTGACTAATGTCTTGGGTGACTCTGAGTCACTGTACTATGCAGCTTGGCAGTTCTGCACTTTGAGCCCTGCTGCTCACTTAGGAGTCATCTTTCTGTGCCTAGCTCTCAGAACCATCAAGGAAGAGATCCTCGGTGAGGCTGAAATGCTCTTAGGGTCTCAGGAGACTGAGTTGCCCACTAAGATCTAAGAAGCTAGTCCCAGTGGTGCCAGCTTATAATCCCAGCTACTCAGGAGGTATAGACAAGAAGATAGCAAGTTCAAGGTCTTTTGTGAGCACAAGAGTGAGCTCAAAGACAGCTTGGTCAGCTTAATGAGAACAAAACTATATTGAGGGCTCTGGCTTTAGTTCAGTGGTTGCCTAGCATGCAAGAGGCCCTGGGTTTAATTTTCAATACCAGAAAAAAAGTGATATCATGAGAATCTAGCAGTTCATAAAAGTCTCTGTCTATAGTCCCCAACCATTCACTTTTAGATATATGCCCAAGAGAATTACAAGCATGCATCCACACAAGCAAGGTTTCAAAGCAACTTTATCCATAATAGCCAAAATCAGAAACGACCTAAGTGCCTATCAACAGATGTGCAGTGTCCTGGCCAGGGAATGTATTCAACAACAGAAGAAAAAGGCAGTGCTAATGCACAAATAGGAAACTGACAGACCTGGAAGACACCATGCTAAATGATGGAAGCCAAACCCAAAGGGTCACAAATAAATGATCCATGCATATAAAGTGCCTATGAATAGAGGAGACATGGCTCAGAGGTCAAGAGCACTGGCTGCTCTTCCAGAGGTCCTGAGTTCAATTCCCAGCAACCACATGGTGGCTCCAACCATCTATAATGAGATCTGGTGCCCTCTTATGGTGTGCAGGCATATATGCAGACAGAACAAATACCTGTGAATGACAAATCCATAGAGGCAGAGGTAGGTCAATGGTACTGGAATGGAGAGATAGGCAATGTCCAGCCCAGGTCACCTCACGACTATCCACCAATAACTGGAACCCACTCACCCCAGTCTGTTGTCACTTCTGTGTCCCTAAGCAGCCAACTACTGCTTCCAGAAACGAGACTGGCATAATGGGAGGGGGAGTGGTAATCAAGGTTTCCACTGAGTTTGAAACTCCCCACTCTGGTACACATTTCTTTTTAGCACCAAGCAAACTGCAAATCACGAAAGATTATATTTTATTCCAAGTTCCCTAGTTCCTGCAATGAAAATTTACACACAGTCTACTGAATTGTCCCACCCCCCCAAATGCATTTCCGTATAAGGCCTCATAATAAGTGATTAAGTAACCATGGAAACAGCTATTTTAGGAGAGAGAAAATTGGTCCTTTAAAGAGCTCTATAAAATCAGACTTCACTTACTGTAACTTCCAACACCACCCAGTGTGGGCTCCTCCGTTCTGTTCCAACACATGAGCTCATCTAGAAGCATATCCATCTCAGTAATCGCCTTGGGAAGGCTCAGAATATCAAAGGAGGAAAAAAAAAACACATAGGGCAGAGAGTCAGGTTCTTCTTGTCCTTTAGTCCCAGGTCTGCCTTTCCTCAGCTGCCAAGAGTTTTCCCAGCCTCATTCAGCATCTCTAGCTTGGACTTCAACTGCGTGACTCACTGCCAAACCTTGGGAATGCTTTTAGGATAATCAAAAATAGTTGGCACCTTTGCAATTTCAACACCAAAGCTGGCCTCTTACGGGTAATTTTAAAATACAAGAACGTAGAATTTAAAAGATATGTATTACACTACAGCATTGAATTCATCGAAAGTATAGCCATCACCAAGATGTATAAACATATTATTCTTAGCTATCCATTTCACCTTCATTTCTTAGATCATTTTTTCCAGACTTACTTTCTAGATCTGTCCCTGGTTATGGACAGTGGTTTTTTGTTCTGTGTTTGTTTGTTTCTTTCTCTTTTGCTGTGGCAGATGGTAAAGTGGTGGTGATGTCACAGATATAGAGACACCTGAGCATGAGGCTCTTGGCACCCTCTCCCAGTCCTTCACGTCTTCCACCGTTGTTTGGGAATGTCTGCCTTCTCGCACGTAAAATGACTTTTAATTAACGGATTTTCTAGCTGTGTGTGGGTGGGTGTGCACTGTGTACAAGTGTGTTCACGTTCAGATGTGTGAGTGTGAGCTCGCTTGTGCCATGGCACATGTGGGGTCCGAAGACAGCCTTGGGGGTCAGTTCTTGACTTCCGGCTTGTTTTCCCCAGTGTGTACGCCAGGACAGCAAGCCCCAGGAGCCCCCAAGCCTTCTCCCATCTGTGTGCGACCTCTAGAATTACAGACAGGTGTGCACACTCCGTTGCCTGGCTTTCTGTCGGTTCTAAAGACCGAAACTTGAACTTTTTGAGGTGTGTTACTACACATGATTGTGTGTAGAAACTGTTTTTAAATGTCTCGAAGTAATGACTCCCTCGCGTGAAGAACTCCAATGAGTTCTAATTTGCCAATCAAATTGATACTCTGTGTATAAAAGGGAGAATGAGCCGGCCAGTGGTGGCACAAGCCTTTATTCCCAGCACTTGGGAGGCAGAGGCAGGCGGATCTCTGTGAGTTGGAGGCCAGCCTGGTCTACAAGAGCTAGGGCTACCCTGTCTTGAAACAACAACAATAACAGCAAAGGGCAGAATGACAGGACAGTGTAGGCCCTTAGTCCTGCCTCTTCCCAGGGTGTCACAAGTTTCTAATGCTCTTTGCCACTTGTTTTGCATTCTTGGAGTTTCGTGGCGAAGGTGCTACACAGTAAGACCTTCAAATTATAAGCAGTGCGATAAAACAATAGATTATCTTTTTGATACCTTGGAGTGGCATTGTTTAGTATTCATTAGAAATTAAGCCCTTTGTCATACAGACCCAGGTACAGAATGCCATAATAAAAAAAGTGACTGCTGTGATATGGCTGGTGGTGAGGACCAGGGGCCACCCCCACCACTCCTGCACTGCCTCGTGCCCCCCTGTGGTCCAGTTCGTGATCTCAAAAGCAGAATTGGTTTTCAGGGTTCATAACAGAGAAAGAACCCAGCTTACACCAACTGCCAAAGCTAGGTGGTGACTTATTAAAACAAGTGGTCCTAAGTAACATGGGATTTTATTACTGTTGCACTCATTGTGGGTGTTTGCATTTACCGTCTTTAATTGGTACAAGTAAGCCAGAAGGTCTCTGTGGCCATTTTTTTAAACAAAGTTGGAAGTTCAGTGTGTTTGGTGACAGTATGGCTCAGTGGTAGGGTACTTAGTTGGCATTTATGAAGATGGTTTAGGCACCAAGAAAAAATGGGGAAAAAAGATAAAAATCAGATGTAAAGTTTACACTGAAATGAAAAGCTGCAACTAAGATGATTTCTAAACAATCAGGCACAAGTGTTTAGATGGAAGTGTGTCACTATTTTTTAGATGCATCCAGGTAAGATAGATTGGTGAATGGGCAGACAAACAGATTCATGGACTTTAAATATATATATATATTTATATTTAAATTTATATATATATAAATCCAGATGATTGGGTATGAGTCTATAGCCCCAGCAACTCAGGAGACTGTGGCAGGTGGATCTCTGTGAGTTCAAGGCTAGCCTAGTCTACAGAGTTAGTTCCAGGACAACCAGAGCTACACAAAGAAACTCTGTCTCCATAAATAAATAAAAATATAGCCGGGCGGTGGTGGTGCACACCTGTAATCCTAGCACTCGTGAGGCAGAGGCAGGCGGATCTCTGTGAGTTCGAAGCCAGGCTGCACCGACAGCCTCCAAAACAATACAGAGAAACCCTGTCTCGCAAAAACCAATATATATATAAAAAACCAGAAGCCAGTTGGGAAAGAAAGGGTCTATTTGACTTACACTTAGTGTTCATCACTGAGGGAAGTCAGGACAGGAACTCAAACAGGGCAGGATCCTGGAGGCAGGAGCTGATACAGAGGCCATGGAGGAGTGCTGCTTACTGGCTTGCTTCCCATGGCTTGCTCAACCTGCTTTCCTATAGAACCCAGGACCACCAGCCCAGAGATGGCACCACCCATAGTGGGCTGGGTCCTCCCCTACCAATCGCTAATTAAGAAAATGCCCTACAGGCTTGCCTACAGCCCCATCTTATGGAGGCATTTTCTCAATGGAGGCTTCTTCCTCTCTGATGACAGTTCCACAGAAAATTGATCATGGTCATTATAAGACCTACTAGTCCGTTTCTGTGTACATACCAAAGAGAACTGAAATTGTGCATCCACATGGATTTTTCCAGTGGTGATGTTCCTAACAACCCAAATGCCCATTAGCTGATGAAGGGATAAGCAAAATGTTACACAGCCACACAATGCAAAGTTTAATAGAATTGTATAAAAAAATGAAGTCTCTTGGCATACTGCAACACAGATGAACCCTGAACTCATTATGCAAAGCCAGGGCAGCCAGACAAGAAAAGCCACGTATTGTATAATTTCAAGTACGTGAAATGAGCAGGACAGGTATATCCGTTAAGACAAAATAGATTAGGTATGCATAAGGCTGAGGCGAGCTGGGAGTTATGTAGCTTTAGTGGGTATGTTGTTCTTTTATGAATGGTGAGAATGAGTACCCTGAGTGATCGAGAAGGTGGTTATGCAAATGCTGGCTGTAAGAAAAGTCACTGAGTTATGGGTTTTTAAGGCACTCCAAAGTGAGACTCCCAACCAGGTGAGATGGCATGCACCTGGAGTCCCCGCTCATCAGGAGGCTGAGGCCGGAGAACCATCTCAGCCCAACAGTTGGAACCTGGGCAGTTCAAAAGAAAAACAGGCGGGGTGTGGCGGGGTGCACCTTTATTCCCAGCAGAGGTAGGCAGGTGTCTGTGAAGTCAAGACCAGCCTGCTCTTCATAGAGTCCAGACTAGTTCCAGTTCTTTACATAGTGAGGTCCTCTCTCCAGACCAGAAAAGGAAAAGAAATCCTCATTTCCTGTTACACTGGCTTGTTGAGTTTGTAACTTGGAGATTTCAGGCATCTGATCATTTGAGTCTGCCTGTTTAGGGGACTTTTCCATTTAAGTATCTGGGAAACAAGAAATTCCATTCAAAGACACTAAAGTAATTCTCACTCTCAGAACTGTTCCATCATTGTGAGGCCCGAAACTTGCCATGTTTGCTCTGTGTTTACTTTATCGTTCTTTTATCCATTCATGATGGTTAGCTTTTTGTCAGCTTGGCATGAGCTAGAATCATTTGTAAGGAGAGAACATCACTTGGAGATTTGCCTCCACGGATTGGCCCATAGGCAAGTCTGTGGGGCATTTTTTGAAAGATAGATGTGGGAAGTTAGATCTTACCGTGGATGACGTCACCTCATGCAAGCCATGAGGGACAGGCCAGTAATCCGCATCCCTCCAAGGTCTCTGTTGGAGCTCCTGCCCTGACTTTCCTTCATGATGAACTGTAAGCTGCATGATGAACTAGACCCATCCCTTTGCTCCCCGAGTTACTGTCACGTCTGCTGTGCGGCCTGTGTCCAAGAATGTGCGGAGGGTGTCGGGGATTGACAACACAGAGACTCGTTCAATGATATAAAGAAAACTTTAAACAGGCTCCAAAAAGGTTCAAGAAAACCTCCTAAGAAAAGCTCCCACCAGAGAAGCTTCTGCTCTCTCCTCTACCCTGGCTGGTTCTGCTCTGACACCAGAGGTGGATGTGTGTGGGTTTTTAAGGTGCGATTAGTCTTTGGACAAGGTCGAGGTCAGGGCAGTTTCCGTGGGATGGCCTTTCCCAGGAACTTATTGTATCATTTTTAGTAAACATGTTTTTTACTAAACATTGTCTTACAGCTGCCTACTCCCAGGCAGAAGGGGAAGTGGGTCTCTGCTCAAGGTCTGGTGTTCCCACAAGTTACTCTCAGCAACAAAAAGTAAACTAAGTCACCGTTTAACACGGAAAAAGGAAGGAAATCACAGAAAAGCAAAAATGCAGATTCAAGACATAATCCCCACAATGAAAATGTGTCTTTAAAATCTCTAAAAGATGCCTGCAGGTAATCCTTCGTAACTTCTCTAGCTAGGATTTGCACCTGCTCTCCATGAGGAGCCCAGCACAACCACCTCATGTTAGCCAGAGCTGCTGTGGCAAACAGATACCTCATCCCTTTTGTATAGTGAATAGGTGAATGAATGAATGAATGAATGAATCTAAGTTCCATAAGCTCTTATCACACAGATGGACTATCTATCACCTAGGAATTAATTACTCACTTGGAATTGCTTTATTTATTTGTTGAAATTTTTCATACGTATTTACCGTGTATTATGGTCCTATCTATTCCCCTACTCCCCCTCAAACTCTCCCAAACCACTTTCTCATCTCCCTCCCAATGTCTTGTTCTCCATTTTAATGTATTTTTTAACCCAGACTGAGTCCATTAGTGCAGCCCTGCTGTTTCACCATAGCCTAGAATGTGACCTAGCACATCATGAGTGGTCCATAAATTTCAACTGAATGGCTATTGCTATCATAGTTAGGCTTCTCTGCTTCCCCCACTGCCTTATTCTACCATGCTCATGTCCTCGAAAGTAATGTTTCTATAAAGCTAACCTAGTTAGAGGCACAATGTCTACTTACAGCATAGTCCTTCCAAAATAGAACAACCCCAGCATCCATCAACTCATGAATGACTAAACAAAATATGATATGTCCATGGAATAAAATATTACTCAGGCATAGAGTGGATGAGGTCATCTGGTCTGTGGGGGGAGGAGTGGCTAGTGTAGCTAATTGGTAGGCAGTGAACTTAGCGTGGATAAGGCCGGGATCTGATCCCTCATACCAAAAAAAAAAAAAGAATGAGGTTATGCTGCATGGCCTCCTTTACAATAGAAGTATCTGCTGCCTCGGGGACAATGGAAAGCTGTAATGATACCTTATGTAAGTACTTTCCCTCCTTCCGGTAATGTAATTAGAGCTTTTAGAAAGGATGCTGGAATGTAAGAGAGCTGCTCTTTGAGAATTTCGCATTGAAGAAAGCAGTCTGAAATAAGGACTCCCCAGGCTGGTACATGTACCAGTTACTAGAATGAAATAACTTTATTGCAGAAGATTCCATTGATCACATAATAGCTAGAGTCCATCATCTCAGTGGTTAACAATTGAGAAATAAGTATTATTCTATTATGATAATAAAATGAGATGTTGAAATCTAAACACAACTCCCATTTGCTTGTGGACTGACTGCCCTGTTCACATGAGATGCCCTTGTTTCACATTCTATCTGATATTAATAAAACTTTAGTGCTTGCCATGATTTCTGGGAGTAATAAATGTAAGATCCCTAATCTGGCTGCCTCTCACAGGCAGTAATTGCTAAGGAAGAAACTGCTTTGCTGTAGCTTTCTAGTAAGATGTGAGCAGTGACTAAATATATCTTCTAAGATAGAAAAGACCTGGGAGATCATTTTGCCAAAAAAGGTAATTTTGTATTCTTTTCAACTGTACATATTTAATAGTGTTTCAGATTTCTTAAGAAACTAGTGTGCAGTTAACACTGACTACAAGGTCAGTTTCCCATCCTGGTTCTTTCTAAAATATGGTGCGACCTGAACAAATGAGTGTGTAGCTATCCCTTTGTGTTTTCGGGCAGCTGGTTCTGGGCCGCACAGAAGTCAAACTCTGTGGCTACTGAAGTTCCCTGTGTATTCATAAAACGACGGAAGTGTTTGCACAGAGCATGCGCACACCCTCCCATGTACTAAGCCATCCCCAGGTGACTTGTGACGTCCATGCAATGTAAGTGCTTTGTGAGCGGATGTGGCACTGGGCTGTCAGGGAATGAAGACAAGGGAGAGGTCTGTGCATGTTCACCACGAACTCGGTTCCTTTATTATTATTGCTAAATAAAATAATAACCGTCACTCCTCAGTTACTAAAGTACACGTGGAGAAGAGAGCAGATGCCCATCTCCCTCCACAAGGACACACTTACTTCTCAGAGTTTGCAGTATTCCTGGGAAGTCTTCCAGAAGATGGGAACTTTTGGGGAATGAAGCTGTAGCAGATACACAATCCTGGGCTGCTAAAGAAAAGAACAGAACAGAAATCTTGCAAGGGGCCAGAGCCGACAAAGCATTGCTGTCACTGTTTCCTCGTTTTGGTCCACACAAGTGCATAGAAATTTTCAAAGTTTGGCTTGGTGTAGTGGAAATTCAGTTAATTTTCAGTTCTCTGTTTACCCCCTAATCACTTCTGCAACTCTGCTTTCTCCTGAAAGTGTACTGTGAGGTGATGTAATGTTGCTTTCTGCTTTTTTGACACACGGATGTGGGCTGGAGGGGGCGGGGCTTGCTCATGCTAGGCAGCATTACACTGAGCACCACTCCCATTCCTGGCTGGGACCTCAGCTTTATTTATTCCTTCTGAACACTTCCCTGAGCTCTTCCCGATGGTTCCTGAAAGGTTCAGGCAACACTCTGGCCAGCCCAGAGTTCCGTGAGAACCATGCAGGTGCAAAGGACCCCTTTAAAGGAGTGACCCCTGCCTGTTTCCGCTCTCTTGCTCTTGCTCTTACTCTTACTCTCTTTCCCTCTTACACTCTTACTCTCATCTTACTCTGTCTCTCTCTGTCTCATATCTTATCTCTCTCTCTGCTCCACACGGGTTGGTTACCTCTCACCCCCCTTTTCCCTCCCCGTCCACCAATAAACTCCACGTGGGATCGTTGAGTCGCGGTTTGTGTCTCCTTACTGGATAAACCTAAACATTTTAACACCAGTTCCCAGAGAGAAACAGACACTCTTCTGCCTCCCTCACCAAGTTCACTGAGAAAGCTTGGCCAGCACCCCTGGGCCTTTCCATGAGAAGAAACTCTAGGGAAAATAAAATACTCTACTTAATGAGAAACTATAAATTGCTCAAGTTTGCCAACTACCCTTGTCCCCTAGCCCAGACATGGACTAGAAGATTCCAGCACAGCCCTACCAATCACCATAAGAAGACACACATTATCTTTTAAGCACCCCCTACCCAGCTGGATATACAGAAAGGAACACCTGCCAGTCTAAAACAGACCCCAAGCACCGCCACCTCCAGTGGAATGTAAAGGATGGAGAATGCTTCCAGATGTGTTGGATGCAGATGTGGATAAGAGATCCTCAGAGATAACTCCTGAGGCTCTGACTCAAACATCTAGGTGGAAAGATGTGTATGTAAATAGGGACGAGGATAGAGGTCAGTCTCTAAATGGCCTTACCTCTGTGAGCAGAATAAAAACTTGCTGTAATAATGGATGCCTAGGAGGTATGAGCTGTAGATCATGTTGGGTGTTATGGGGTAGCCATGGAAGAGAAGAAGCAAGTCATGGGGTACTAAGTTCATTACCCAGGGAGAGAAGAGCCATTTGCCAGGGACAAATTCAGCCTTCCTGTGCCAAGCTGCAGTCGATGGATATATGGCTCCTGGATTCCACCCACATTGGGAAGTGGCCCAGCTGTAGTTCACAGAGTACAGCTCCTTTAGTGCCTCTTCCACACCTTACATCAACCTTGCAATCGCTACCACTCCTCCGTCTTCTCAAGCGAACAACTGCTCAGACAACTTACTTTTGTAGGATAAGTAGCAATCACTGGTTTTCTTACTGTTGTATTTGGGTTTTTGAGAAAGATTCTCACTGAGTAGCCTAGGCTAGCTTGAAAATTTGTATCTTCCTGCCTCAGCCTTCCAGGTGCTGGCATTACAGATAGACACCACCTCACCTGGGGATCGAGCCTAGGGCCTATTGGATTGTAGGCAAGCATTGTAACAACTGTAATGTCCTCACCCCTGAGATTTCTTCATTCTTATTTTCTGTATTGGATTAACTTATTACTGCTCCTGGGGTGTCATGGAATCTGATGTTAACCTTAAACAGAGTTGTGGTCACTGCCAAGTTACTTAGCTCCCAATGCCTAGGTTTCCTTGCCTGAAAACTGGAGCTATTAATAGTGTCTACCTACTTCTATGTGACGATACAGTGAGTTTATTTATGGAAAGTGCTGAACAATGCTTAGCAGTTAAACATTCACTAAGTAGTGGTAGTCATTGGCTCCATCTGTCAGAGTTCTCATGATTGTGTTCCAAATCATCCTACCTAATTAGAATTTGTCATGAAGAAAGCTGTAGGGCTAGGATGTGGCTCCATGTAGAGCGTTTGCCTAGTATGCATGAAGCCCTAGATTCCTTCCCCCGTCCATGAAAAATCAAAGAGGAAGGGAAGAGGGAGTTAGGGGTCATTGACAAAGAACTTGTATGTAGACTTCAAGAAAGTCCAGGGGTCTACAGGGGAGGTGAGTAGGCTGAGGGTGAGCAGAGAGGCTCAAAACACCCTCTCTTCTCGATACATTCATAGATGGCATCTCTGGAAAAGCTTCCTTGGAGGAAGAACTTTGCTGAGGATCAGAGGTGGTGAGTGCAGAGCTTACTGGTTAGGATAATGCCCCAGCCCCTCAGTCACATTCCCTGTCAATAAAACTTTCTCAGACACACTGCCTGGACGGGCTGCACAGTGGGACAGTCATCGTGTTCCCTGCTATAGGGTAGCTAATGTCATAACAGATGTGGACCAGGCATATGTCCAATGCTGTGGCAACCTTCCAGAATTCAGCTACACCAGAGTAGGGGTCCTGGGAGGACTGGATGGGGAGGGGACCTCAATAGATGCAGGCACGAGGAAGGCACTTGTCCTCCATCTCCATTTGGTGGGTGACACAAATCTTGAGCAATTTCCATTCTTCAGTCTGGTTTAACAGGCATAGGAACAAAACCTGCTCTATAGAGGGGGGCATGTAGCAACCCAATTTTGGGGTGGGGGGCTTCTTCCAGTCTGTGCTTGGAAGGAGGGGTGTGAATTGAGGAAAGGAATTAGACAAAAGACAAGAGAGAGAGTCAGGAGGGCAGTGAATACTGAATCACCCATGCCTGTTTTTCAAAGTCTTTTTATACCCTCATCAAAAGAGGGGGAGAAGGCAAAAGACTTCTTTACCAAAAAAAAAAAAAAAAAAAAAGAAAGAAAGAAAGAAAAAGAAAAACAAAGAACAAACAAGCGTAATTACCTTCTCAATACCCAAAACACCAAGTAACTATGTCCTGAGTTACGTATTCTATTTTCAGGCAGGACATGTAGCAACCACACTTTAGGCAAAGTATCCTGTTGCATTTATCTTAGGCCAGACATCCTTGGAAGAGCAAGGGCAGGCAAAAACTCTCTGACCTTAAGTCAGAATGAAATGGAGTCAATTCTGTGGGTTCCCAGAGGGTACTCTGTGAGTCCTGTCACAAAGAACAGTAATGTAAATAAGAGCTGTGTTCTGGCTGAGCAATGGTGGCACACGCCTTTAATGCCTTTAATCTGAGCACTCCCAGAGGCAGAGGCCAGAGGTGGGCAGATCTCTGTGAGTTTGAGGCCAGCCTGGAACTACAGAGAGAGTTCTTGGATAGGATCCAAAGCTACACAGAGAAACTCTGTCTGGAAACCCCACCCCCACCCCCCCGAAAAAAGAGCTGTGTTCTGGGGAAGCGCCCTTAGCACAGGCACACTTTAACTGATTGACAAGCTATCACCTGAGTGATGTAGGACTCTGGATTAAAATAATCTCTAAACAGAATTTGTTCACATATTCAAAATCGTCTGCTATTTCATCACGGCAGTGGGCCTTCTGCCGTCTTGTTGCTGCTGCGTGAGTAAAGTTACAGCACACGTTGCTGCCATGGAAAGCATACATTTATTAAAAAAAAAAAAAAAAACCTAATAGTCGGTGGCAGGCTTGATGTATGCCAGTGTGTGGGTCTCCGCACCTCACCATTTGCTCCTGCGTAATCTAAAATGGCAGCTCACCTGTCAGAATTCAGGGTGAGCGAAGCTCCTGGGATATTTATAAAACACTAGAAAGACAAAACCGTACCAGCAAAAGATGGCTCTTTTTATTGCTCAGAAACAGGAGGTTTTGGGGTGACAACTGCCCGCAGCTTCCCTGTAAACTGAGTTACCAGCCAGGGAGTGGAGTTTGGTCAGGAGAGGCATCTGCACCCCTGCAGAGATCGCTGGCAAACGCCTAGTCAAGTCGCAGCCCCTGTAACGGATTCAGGTTCCTTGAGAAAGCATAAAGAGAGCTGAGGGGGGGTGGGGGGAGGGGATATGTCTTACTTTTCAGCTTTTCAGCGCTGCACCCAAACACTCACTCCTTCCTAGATGGAGCCCGGATAATTTTTTAGATGCAGGTCTGGACACATCCCGTCTTCTTCGGTAGCTATACTCCTAAAAAACTAAAGCATAGGCGCTGGTTTTATGAATTTGTTCCTTTAGTTTTGCTGCTTTAGAAACTAAACGAACTGGCGCGAAAGACGCTGCCAGGTAAATTCCAGCACAGTACCCTAGATGGGCGTGGCCTGGCGCTGTCCGTCATTCGGGCACCGCCCTCAGGCTCCGCCCTCCTTTAGGCCCGGTCCTTCTCCTGAGGGCCCCACCCGGCGCCGAGTTTGACGTCACTGTCTGCGCCGCTCGCCGTAGATACAGGAAGTGGGACCAAAACAAAGGAGCGCCGGCTGGGAGCGGACCTACCTGCGCTGGTGTCCCTGCAGCTTTGCCCGGGCCCACTCCACGGAAGCCGCACGACCATGTCCAACATGGAGAAACACCTATTCAGCCTGAAGTTCGCGGCCAAGGAACTGAACAGGAGCGCCAAAAAATGCGACAAGGAGGAAAAGGCCGAAAAGGCCAAAATTAAAAAGGCCATTCAGAAGGGCAACATGGAAGTTGCAAGGATACACGCCGAAAATGCCATCCGCCAGAAGAACCAAGCAGTGAATTTCTTGAGAATGAGTGCGCGGGTGGATGCGGTGGCTGCCAGAGTCCAGACTGCGGTGACGATGGGCAAAGTGACCAAGTCCATGGCGGGTGTGGTTAAGTCGATGGATGCGACGTTGAAGACCATGAATCTGGAGAAGATCTCCGCTTTGATGGACAAGTTCGAGCACCAGTTTGAGACCCTGGACGTCCAGACGCAGCAGATGGAAGACACGATGAGCAGCACGACGACCCTGACCACTCCCCAGAGCCAAGTGGATATGCTACTCCAGGAAATGGCAGACGAGGCGGGCCTCGACCTCAACATGGAGCTGCCACAGGGCCAGACCGGTTCAGTAGGAACGAGCGTGGCTTCGGCTGAGCAGGATGAACTGTCCCAGAGACTGGCCCGCCTTCGGGATCAAGTCTGACTGCAGAACCAGCCCGCCCAAGGTTTCCTTTCGACGCGCTCTCTGTTTTTGAGAGATGCCCTAGAATTGTGCCAGAATACCGAACAGTCTTCTTTCTAAAAACCTTTGGGTTTACAGCCTTCTCCAGATAGTATATGAAATTCCAGTTTTCCTCCACTTCTAACTGGATTTTAAAGTTCTTTTTAGCTTATGATGATGTGTATTTTTTATAGCTGCCTTTTAACAGAACAGGTTGATTTGTTCTCTATGAATCTAGAAAAATCGGCAGAACTCTAGCCCTCATGTATTCCGTTTTCACTTAGAATTATCAGATTGAAGTTTATTTTTAGTGTGGTTAATGATACATAGTGACAAGTGGTGCAAAAAATTAAATGAGGAGGAATGGGTACTTAGTTTATTTACAAATCTGTAAACACTTTGTTCGATTTATTTGGTGGAAAATACTCTTTCTGTATATCATTTGGTTTTCTTTGCTTTTGCTATCAAAGAAAGACTAACTGATGATTAATTTATTCTCATAACTTATACTAGAACCTTAGAAGATTTTTGCAAAATATGCATTTTACATTCTGTTCATGGAATAATGTGGTTTGTATAACTGGGGGAAAATGCCACATACTTTATTATCAAGAAAAATTAAATTTGTTCATTTATATTCTATCGAGATTTCTTAAGACTTAACATTTAATAATTTCTAATTGTGTTTTTTTGTTGTTGTTGGTTTGGTTTGGTTTGGTTTTACGAGACAGGGTTTCTCTGTATTGTTTTGGAGGCTGTCGGTCCAGCCCGGCCTCGAACTCACAGAGATCTGCCTGCCTCTGCTTCCTGAGTGCTGGGATTAAAGGCATGTGCCACCACCACCCGGCTCTTAGTTGTTTCCTAATGAAAGTCAACCCTCTATTGACTGCTGATCAAAATAATGTTCATCAACATGGCAGTCCTATTACATGCCTAACATTGCCAATGAACTGCTGATTTGGTCCTGATAAATCCTGGGACTGTTGTTATAGGTTTTGTTTTTATTTGATAACCAAAAATATAAATAAAATTAGAACAGTATTTTTAAGTTATAATTATTTGCATGTATGTTGTCTTAAAGCAACAACTCTTTTAAAGTCTCAAAAAGCATAAATTAGTGCTATAGATCTGCCAAAAGTTTAAATATACAATTTAGCTAGAAGTCTAGGACAAGGGAATGAGTTGGGGTTAGAAGGAAAGAGACAGAGGCCGGAAGCCTCCACCACCAGCCACCTTCCTTTTATCCTCTGGTGTAAAGCAAAGCAATTCCCTGGCCTCTAAACACAGAGAATAACTTGTGTTTGTTTGGCATATATATTAACCTAAGTTAAATATTTATGAAGTTTGTTTTATTTAATTCCCCTTTTCCTGTTTTTTTTTTCATCTAGAGAATTCCAGTGTTTCAGACAAAATAGAGATTCTGCAAAACTCTTTGGAAAATCCATTATTATAGTGTGATTTCCATGTAAATGAGTGTTTAATGAAAAAAAGTGCAAGCGTACACAGATGAGTACTGACACTCAGTTATTGAGAGTGTGTGTATATATGTATGTACACGTTTTCGAGACAGGGTTTCTCTGTATTGTTTTGGAGGCTGTCCTGGAATTCGCTCTGTAGACCAAGCTGACCTTGAACTCAGAGATCCTCCTGCCTCTGCCTCCCAAGTGCTGGGATTAAAGGCGTGGGCCACCTACACCCGGCCACACCTTTTTTTTTTTTTTAAAGTCTGCTCGAAGGGACTGGTTACTTGCCCAGTATCCTCTCTCAAAGGACCCTTAGCAGATGACATGTCTTCTCATATACACAGTTGTGCTGAGTCAGTCATGTATGAATACAACCTGTGTCTTAATCCACTTGACTGGAAAACCTTGATTAATTACAACTTAAAAAAATAGCATAGCCAGGCATTGGTGGCCCACACCTTTAACCCCAGCACTTGGGAGGCAGGAGTGGGTGGATCTCTGTGAGTTTGAAACCAGCCTGGTCTACAGAGCAAGTTCCAGGACAGGCTCCAGAGCAATACACAGAAACCCTGTTTAAAAAAATATATTAACTCCTTGGTAAATCGAGACCATGCTTTTTCCAAAGTTGACCTCAATCCTGAATTCTTATAGTAATTTGGCATTTTCTTGAATATTTCTGGGAACCTTGATATTCTTTGAATGTTTTTTTATGGATACATTTTTTTCTGAGCTGGATTTTAGAATTAATGGGGGAAAAAACAGACGGATGTGCAAACTTCTCTAGTAGTTTATTTTAGTGCAGGACCCCAGATGTGTGTAATCAGAGAACATTCTAACCAGAACTGTTCTTCCTACTGCCTTTGATTTGGGGGTGGGGAGAGGAACATGTGTAAGTACCAGTCTGGTCTGGTGACCTTAGGAACCTTAATAGTCTGTGTGTAATCACTATGAAGGATTTCTCTGCAATACATGCAACATCCTCCAGGGGGCATTTGCTGTCGAAACAACTCAAAGCTACCAGCAAAACCTTCAAAGCAGGGGACATTAAGCAAACTGGTGATGAGCCTATTCCTTTCTTTTCTTCCACTACCTGGTCTAGTAACCTGCTCAGTTTCTCCAAGTTCTACAGTTACATTGTCAGGCCATTAGGGAGCAGAATCAGACAGGATCTGCTCATACAATAGGCTCCTGGTGGTGTCTCAGAGATCCATGCAGTGACTACAGGCAGACTGTTTACACCAGTACAGTGAGCACAAGCCAGAACCCTGGTACTCCCCTACCACGTGGACGTTTTCATTCATCAGTACCTTTATCTTGTAGGTAAGTATGACTCACTTCCCTCGACAGTTATAGTGTGCTTTTTCCTTAACACAAAGAAGTTATTTAAAATGCGGATTGATGGCAGGTTCAGCAGTCTAATTACAAAGGACACCCAACAACCTGTCCATGGCTATCCTTGTCCCAGCTTGTCCCCACTTATTGATCATCTTCATGGCCATCAATCAACTTTTGAATTATTATATTAAAACACTCCTGCCGGCACTCATGCCTTTAGCTGTAGCAGGAAAATCTGGGAAATAGCAAATCCAGTTGGTAGGGCAGAGAGGCATTGTCTGTTTAATGTGCTGGGGTTTAAACCCAGAACCTCAAACATACTACATGAGCATCTACCAGTGAGCATATCCCCAGTCACACACACACACACACACACACACACACTTCTTTTTTTGTTGTTGTTTTGTTTTGTTTTAAAAGACAGGGTTTCTCTGTATTGTTTTGGAGGCTGTCGGTCCAGCCCGGCCTCAACTCACAGAGATCTGCCTGCCTCTGCCTCCCAAGTGCTGGGATTAAAGGTGTGTGCCACCACTGTCCGGCCACACTTCTTATTTTGAGACATAATCTCACTAAGTTTCCAAGCTGGCCTTGAACCCACTTGGTAGCTCAGGCAAGCCTTGAACCTAGAATTCCTCTGACACAGCCTCCCTAGTAACAGATTACAAACATACTGCACCAGGCCCGTTCCTCCTTAGTATCCACAACACAAGTGCTTTTTTTACTGTTGGAATTTGCTGTGGTTTAACAGCTTTGTGTGGTGTTCTGAACTACAAAGGGACATCTGCGGGGGACATTCTTAGATGGCCCAGTGTTTTCTCCTTCACATGAAACATCCCACTTAGAGACAACTCTGAGAAAGTTTTCTTAACATCTGTCTGTAGGTACAAACCCCAGCTTGAAAGGGTACTTCTGCAGGTTGCTCGGAACTGGGTCAGGGGTCAGACAGAGCCGGACAGTATTGGAAACCGCCTTGGAGAGGAGAGTGGGGAAGACTGAGGCACCTTTGTCTCTTTCGTTGACATCTCAGTCTCACAACTTAACTATGCTTCAGGAAGTTTCCCCCCACCTCCCTCCCACCGCTCCTCTGGAAGGCAGTGTTTAATTACATCCCCTAAGAACACCATAGGTACTTTTTGTCAACCACAGTTCACTCTTTCTACTTGTAATAATTATCATCCGAGTATATTCACCTACCTGCTCCACCCTGTGTGCACTGTTTTAAATTGGTCGCTTCCTAAGCTAACTGACTCTAGCCATCAGCTTCATGCCTAATTTTTAGCTCCTTGCAGCCCTTCCCATCAGGGATGTCTCTTGTTGCGTGTCGCGGTTGAAGGAGGAGGGCCCGTGTGTTCCTTCTGTGGATGTTCCCTAAGGACCGGGCAGCCACTTCTTCAGGTCTTCCCGGAACTGGGGAAGAGGGTAGGAGGAAGGAAAGCAGAGGCAAAAGAACAGAATACCAAAGTCAAACAGAATGCAGGCCTTGGCCTCCCACTGAGACAGATACATAGCAGCACCCAGACCCGTCCTCCCTGTCCCTCTGTGAATGCCCTACTGATGTAGCCAGGGTCCTGGGATGAAGTCCTAGAGAACCAGTCTGACCTTGTACTGATGTAGCCAGGGTCCTGGGATGAAGTCCTAGAGAACCAGTCTGACCTTGTTTGTACTGGCTTTCCTTGCAGTTTCCTGGAGAGGATTGACAGCGTCAGTCTGGTTGACTACACACCCACAGACCAGGTATGTGAAAGGAAAGTCATTAGAAGCTTCTGAGATAGTCTGCCAAGAGTGTTCCGTGATCATTTAGAAGATTCAGGGAAAACATGCTCACAATCACTGTTTCTTGCACCTTGTCATGCTGCCCCTCGTGTTAGTCCTGCCACCAAGTTCCGAGTCTTTGCCCCCCAATCTTGTGCTGTGACACCTAGTCAAGTCCTTCTCAGTAGGGAAGGAGACCCCATGCAGTAGGAGTACACGATTCCCAGGCTTCTTAGGACCATCAGTGAGAAAGCCAAGCCTTCACTTCCCTGTTGAGCATACTGGGGCCCTTCTGCTTTGGACTCCATGCTTGAACCCCAGGTACCATAGCGCACCTCCAGGTGTGTCCCAGGTACATCCCTTGGATTGAGCCAGACAGAAGAAATGAATGGAAAGGAAGTAAGGGGGGGAGGAAGTGAGCTAGTGAATTCCAACCAATAGAGGAAGGTATTCACACAAACTAGCCATCCTTATTTACCCCCAGCATTCACAACCCCTGGAGGCCTGGGACTTGAACCACATGGAGGCCCTCTCCTCTGTGTCCCCTGGAGATCAAAGCTTCTCTTTCTTTTCTGGGGTCTCTGTCTCTACAGCCGACTCAAAGAACTTAAGGTGATCCTAAAGTATGAGGCTCATGGAGTTTCTGGGGAAATTCAATGGTTTCTAGGGAAGGTAGAAACATTTTCTATACTCCAGTAAATAAGCCTTCACCCATGTTCCTGTAAGCAACCCTGATTAAACTCATTAAATCACCAAAACAAAAAGGAAAAAAAAAGAAATCAGAAGGGACTAGTTGGAAGGAGGAGTGGCATCAGAAGAAGAGAAAGAAATAGGAGGAAAAGGAACACGCTCAAAATAAATTCTATACATGTACAAAAACATACTAAATAATTAACGTGCTAATAAAAAATATATCTTACAGTGTAACCTGGGCTCTCTAGCACTAAACAGTGCAAAGGTGACCTACAGACATGGCTCAGCAGTTAAGAGCACTGGGAGCTCTTCTAGAGGACCCTGGTTTAAATCCCAGCACCCACATGGCCGCTCATAACTGCCTGTAACTCCAGTTCGGGGAATCTGACACCTCACAGACATACATGCAGGCAAAACACAAATACATATGAAATAAAAATAAATAATCTTAAATAAATAAACAATAAAACAGCAGAAACATCTCCCAGAGTGGCTGATTCATAAATAGCACAATGACACATGCCCACTCCAGGGAGACGCCTCCTGTCGATGCCCTTATCTTTGATCCTGGAGAGAGCAGAACTATGCAAGGAAGTGACAACAAACCTGCTAAAGTGAAGTAGCTTCCAGCCCTGAGATCCCTGACTTAAAATGAGACTTAAGCTTCCTACTGACCCTTCCCCGCAGAGACTTCCAGGTGTAGCCACAGAGCACAGGCCAAGACTTAGTCCCTGAATACTGTGCACTGATTTTTGACTGTCATATAACAGCAAGATGCTGGCTGAATCACTTCTTAAAAGTCTTGAGAGGGGCCAGACCTTGGTGGTGCACGCCTTTAATCCCAGCACTCCGGAGGCGAGGCAGGCAGATCTCTGTGAGTTTGAAGCCAGCCTGGTCTACAGAGTGAATTCCAGGACAGCCTCCAAAGCTACAGAGAAACCCTGTCTCAGGAAAAAACAGGGAAAAGTCTTGAGAGGCATGCAAACACAGTCACTGTGTAAAGGGCCAAACTGGCTTAGCTGTGGGGGGTTCTGCATCTGCATTTTAATTACCCCTTTTACGATAGACCTGTCATTTGTCAGTCGCCACACTTATCTCAGGGCACCTCACTTCTCTCTTCTTGCCTCAGGATCTCCTCAGATGCAGAGTGCTGACCTCCGGGATTTTTGAGACACGATTCCAAGTGGACAAAGTGAACTTCCAGTGAGTCCATCGCTAAGAGTATGCCCTGTGCAGAGCTGGGAAGCCCAGACTGGTGCCAGCCGCTGGCCAGAATGGGAGCCCCGAGGTTGTGAGGCTAAAGGGATTGGAACTGGGACTCAGGGCAGGCTGTGTGTGGCTGGACTCCAGTGGGGGTACTGAGAAGCTCACCCACAGGGAGACACAGCTCCAGGAAAGGGGAGCACTGAGCAGGAGGGGAGGGGGCAGTGAGAAGAGAGGCCGGGGTCCACCTGAGGAGCTTCAGAGAAACTCAGACAGAAGACTGTGTATGGGCACTTAACCCACCAGGTGGAGAGCCTCAGAGAGGGCTGTGTCATCTGCCTGGATGCAGGTGACAGAGTCCTCCTGACAGGCACTGAACATGTGCACATGGTGACCAGAGGGCCGTGGATGTAGCTGGATCAGAAGGAAACCCTACACTTCCCTGGGGGAGACAGTCTTTTGAAGCTGGGACATGTTATTATAAGGATCCGCTCCAGCACAGACTAAGCATGCACTTGGTACAAGATGTGGTATGAGCCAGAAACCGTTGCATCTATTAGGCACCTACTGTATGTCCCTAGGCGCCATGCCAGCCTTACTCTTGACTCCCGAAACTACAGTGTAGAATAAAGAGGAAGGGCTGGTGCTGCGAGAGACTTGTAGTTCAAGGTCAAGGGCTGAGACACATGAGCGGCAGCTGACCATTCTGACAACACAGGAGAAGGGTAAAAA
Organism: Mesocricetus auratus; assembly: GCF_017639785.1. Classification (NCBI taxonomy): domain Eukaryota; kingdom Metazoa; phylum Chordata; class Mammalia; order Rodentia; family Cricetidae; genus Mesocricetus; species Mesocricetus auratus. The sequence continues at coordinate 87,930,302 of NW_024429184.1, read as the reverse complement.
CATGTGCCCTTTACCCCAGTTTCCCTGAATAACCAGGGTGCCTGTTTCTCTTCCATAGCATGTTTGATGTTGGTGGCCAGAGGGACGAGAGAAGAAAATGGATCCAGTGCTTTAACGGTGATTTGCATGCTCTGTAGAGGGCTGGATGCTGGCTCCCACCACGGCATCCAGCTGTGTTTTAATCAAACTCCATATGTAAAGTATAACATAGCAAACGTCACATGTAAAGTAAATAACCATGTTCCTCCCTTAAACAAAAATCTCACAGAGTGTAAGCATCCCGCATCTCCAGTTACCTTTTGGTGAGACCCCAGGTTAAGTGCAGCAATGCCCAGCTGTGCATATAGCCCATGTTCTAGTCATTCTAGATACAACCCCCAAATGACAGTGCCCGGGACCTTAGCCGTCATAATCCCAGAAAAACTGGCATTGCCTGTCTAAAGTGCTTCCCTTTCCCTCTTTGCCCAACATAGATGTCACTGCCATCATTTATGTGGCAGCCTGCAGCAGCTACAACATGGTGATCCGGGAGGACAACAACACCAACAGACTGAGGGAGTCCCTGGACCTGTTTGAGAGCATCTGGAATAACAGGTGATAAGTAAATCCAGACTCACCCCTGGATCCCAGAGCCTTTATTAAGAATATATCCAGAAGACTTCACATGCTTTTGTTGTTGCTGTTGCTGTTGTTAAAAGTGCCCACATCAGCCAAGCGTGTCAGCACACACCTGTACTCCTAACATTAGGAAGGCTGAATCAAGAGGATCAGAGTTCAAGGCCAGCCTGGGCTACATAGATAGACCTCATAAGCAAAAAACGTGAGGGTGAGGAAATGGTTCACTGGGTGAAGTGCATGTCATGCAAGCATGAGGACTTGAGTATGGATCTCAGCACCCACAAAAAAGTTACTTAATTAATTAGCTAGTTAAAAATTTAAAAACTGACCATCTCTGTGAGCACCTGTAACCTAAAAACAGGGAGGTGAAAACAAGCAGATCCCTGGGGCTCGCTGGCCAACCAGCCTAGCCAAAATGGCAAACTCCAGTTTCACATACTTGGACACATACACACATACACACACACATAAATCTTCAACTTTAATAAGACGTTCATCCTTCCGGTAGACATTCTTAACATGGAGACTATTCTTTGATGGAGCTCCTATAGGTGTTTGGTTAGGACTGTTTAAATCTGTTATAAAATTAGAATTCAAAATTAGTTTTATTTGTTTATTTTGACCTGGCGTCTCCCTACATTACCCAGGCTGGCCTGAAACTGTCAACCCTCTAGTCCCTGCCTCCTGAGTTACTGGGATTACAGGCATATGCCACTGTACCTGGCTGGTTTGTTTGTTTTAGAATGTTCACTGATAACTAGATGGTCTCTGTGATCCCTACAGCTCAAAGTCATACATAGCACAGCCATATGATACTCCCAGAATCCCAAGGGGGCACGAGTGATTCCACCAGAAAGGAATGTTCAACATACACTCCACTGCAGACTCACACAGTTCAGAACCAGTTCTCATCCATTATTAAGGAAAAAACATCACTAAGGAATATGGAAAATAAAAGTTTATCTTGAAAGTTATTCGTCTGAGTCTGGAGAGATGACTATGTGGTTAAGAGTACTAGATGCTCTTCACAGGACCCTGGAAGATTCCTAGCACTCACATGGCTACCAGCAACTGTAATGCTGGTTGTTGTAACTCCAGTCCCAGGGGATCTGACATCATTCTCTGGCCTCAGCCTGTACCAGGCATGCACAATGCACCAATAATACATGCAGACAAAACATTGATTCACATTAAATATTATTTTAAAATTTAAGGTTTGTATTGTTAAGTATCTTTCTGTCAAGTGTTCAACTACTGTCCTCCTTTATGGTTCCACTGTTAATGGGAAAGAAATAGGACCAGGAAACACCAGGTATGCAGAAGCCTACTTCAGAGTGGTTCTCAGTGAACACACACACACACACACACACACACGCACGCACGCACGCACGCACCCACGCACGCACGCACGCATGCAGGAATGCACCAAAACATCTACATTGTTGCAATATGGGCAGAAGACTTTTGAAACTGAGACACACATGCAAGGCTAGAAGACCCTCTCAAAGAAACCAGGGTGGATCAGGCACAAGGTATATAGCTCGGCGTGGAACAGCATTTGTTGTTTATTTGGCAGCTAAGTTCCTTTTTCTAGACTTCAGCTTTCCTTACCTCTGTTCCTGGGCCTCAGCCCTTGGCTTCTCATATAGCATGTGGGGAGTTTGGTTCTGCACCCCAACCCCCACCCTTGTGCTCAGAGGAGGTGAGACAAAGGAAAACTGGCTGCTAATTATGCTCCTTGTGATTGACTAAGGAGCATTTTAACTTCTCCCGTTGGACCCCAAAATTACATCACAGAAGTCCAAGTGTATTCATTACATGCCTAGAAGTCTGCTTTATTACTGATAAGTGTGTGTCCCCACAGAGGTTCATCAAGAAAAGAGTGAACTGCTACACTGGGGGGGGGGGGGCCTTGTCATTGCTGGTACGGAGAGTACGAATAATGGTTTACCAAATGATAGTGAGTCGGCTTCCAGAAGATGCCACTGTTGGCCCACTCCCCCCTCCACCTCTTTGTCTGTCTTGAGAGCTGAGGGTGGGGCTGAAATCGGCCTCAGAGTGGGCAAGCACCTGCCACCAAGCTACACCGTTTGAGCTTCCCTTTTAGTCTGGCAGTGTCGTCGACTGGTACTTTCACATGCTAGTGTTGTGACGCTGGTGTGGATCTTTTGGCCTTTCTAGGTGGTTACGGACCATTTCTATCATCTTGTTCTTGAACAAACAAGATATGCTGGCAGAGAAGGTTTTGGCAGGGAAATCAAAAATTGAAGACTACTTCCCAGAGTATGCCAATTACACTGTCCCCGAAGACGGTAAGATTTCAAAACTGTCTCGCTTACAGTTGAAGGATCCAACTGTCCTTTTCTCATAGTCCTGAATGGTAAATCAGAGATGTCTGGGGAATCTAAGAAATTGTCTCTGATTATACCATCCTCTCTATGCTCCCCCTCCAAAGTACTAGGGTACCAGGTGAGTAACCCTATGCAAAATGCTTAGGACCAGACGTATCAGGGAGCTTAGAATTTTTTGAATTTTGTAATGTTTGCTTATCTGAGAGACGTGACCCATATTTCTTTAAAAGCAAAACTCACTGAATGTTGGAATGTTAGAATGTGTTTGTATGCACCTCAAATACATAGCCTGAGGGTTTTGACTGACCCGTGACATGAAGCCAGCTGTAGAAGTTTCTATCTGTGGTCTATATGACGTCAGTATATGAAGGCTAGCAGATGTGGGATATTTGAGATTTTATGTGTTCAGAATAGGGGTGTTTAGTCAGTATTCAAATGTCCTATTTGGGATTTTACTTGTAATTGGTCCAGAGTTTGATTTTCTACTAACGATAGGTCACATAAGGGCTATGTGTGACTATGTCATACTAGGTAAGTTCACTCATACCACCAGCTGGGTCTTCTGTGACCCACGCACATCATTCAAACCCCATACAGTAACCATAGGTGGTGGCTTCTGTTATTTTTTCCATAGGATACTGGTTCTCAATCTATGGGTCATGACCCCTTTGGGTTGCATATCAGATATTTACATCATGATTCATAGCAGTCAAAATTGCAGTTATGGCCGGGCGTTGGTGGCACACGCCTTTAATCCCAGCCCTCGGGAGGCAGAGGCAGGCGGATCTCTGCATTCCAGACCAGCCTGGTCTACAGGGTGAGTTCCAGGACAGCCTCCAGGGATGCAGAGAGAGAAACCTTGTCTCAAAGAGGAAAAAAAAAAAAAAAGGAAGCCCACCAGCCAGATAAAGCCAAACAAAAGCGGTGTTTCTAGAATCTAGAGTTGGAGTTGGGACTGGGTTTCTTACCACTGTCGAGGACAGAGAAACCTCAAACTTCCTTGTGTCCCCTTTGTCTCCTCCACCTGACATCCCAAACCCCTGGCTTTAGTGCAGTCCTAGGGAAATCCTGAGCACCATGGGACCAATCCTTGTGAGAATCAGCAGATGCTGGGAATGAGGGGGGTTGTCTGACAAAACAGCCCATTTTGTGGGACAGCCTCTCCTTTGTTGTAACCTCAAGCAGCCTGTACAGCCAGAGCGTGTAGTGTTAAATTAGGAACCAGCCATGGCTGCTGCCACTTTGTTTTGTTTGGCTGGTTGGTTAGTTGTGAGGTTTGTTCTTGTTTTTTTGTTGTTGTTGATGATGTTGTTTTGTTTGTTTGTTTGTTTTTTGTTTTGTTTTGTTTTTTTGAGACAGTGCCTTACCATGTAACTCTGGCTGTCCTGGAATTCACTACGTAGACCAGTCAGTCTGTCCTTGAACTCAGACACAAGCGTGTGCACGTACACACGCGTCTATGCCCACACACACCCCTGCTTGCATGCCCCTGCCTCCCCATTGCTGGGATTAAAGAAGTGCACCAGCACAATCAGCTACTTTTGCAGTCAGGGCATACTCAGGTCTTACCTCACGTCTGGCTAGTTGCTGTCCCCGGCTGAGCCAGGGCTCTTGGAAAAGCTGTCCAGGCATGGTTTCAGTTGCTGTGGCTGCCTTCTCCACCTTCCCAGATTGTCTTGTCCCTCTCCTCAGATGCCACCTGTCTCTCACTGCCCCCGAGTCCATCCAACAGCTGAGTTCTCTCTGTGGAGCCTTCTCCAAACATCGCCTCTCCAGGTGTGGTCCTCACCTCACTCCCCTCCCTTCAGTGACTCACAGTTTCCAGCTTAGCCTTCGTGGCGATGCATGCATGTGTGCGTGCATTCATTCGTGAATGCATGCATGCATGCGTGTTAACTTGCCTTCCCTGAGCACTTGAGATTTAGGCATAGCCATCTTTCTAAAGCACAGACACACCCTTCTGCCACGTCAAAGAGTACCAGCCCCAGTGGCACCTACTCTGCACAAGGAGGTGGAGCTTCCCAGCAAAGAACACCAAAGGGATTCATTGTGACAGCTGAAGGGACCTTGGTTCCAGCCACAGTGCCGGGCCCAATGACTGGTACTCACCTGGTAACATGTGTCCAGTCTGCCGGTGAGTCCCAGGGCACCCATCCCTCCCTGGCATGGGTAGTGACTGCTGGTAGCCTGGACTCACCATCTAGCTTGTGCGCCTCAACTCTTGAGTTAGCCAACAAGAAAAGCAAGAAAGTGTTCATCTGTGCAGCATGAGTGAAAGACACGGTAATTACACAGAATGAAAGAATTTCGGGCTGTATAACGTATAGAAAATGCAGAGGCCATAGTGCCAGAATTCTACCTGCTTGGTTGGGAATGGGGAGAAAGGGCTGCAGCGGAAGTGAGGACAGTCCAGAAGGTGTTGAATACATGGTTGTTTTGATCACTCATTATTTTGTATGTAGTGATAATTTGATAAGCCAATACATGTTGAACTGTATCAAAGTGTACATTTGAAATATGTACAGTTTAGGATCTATAAGTTATTCCTCCTTAAAACCAATGCCCAGTTCCCAGCAGTTGAATGTCCAGAGCATCTCTAGAGGTGGAGATGTCACTAGACCCTGAGATTTCAGGATATACTTGGATTGATAGTCAGAGGGTCTGCTGCAGTAGACTTCCCAGGGCCCCCAACCTGAGTCTGTGGAGTAGCTAGAAGAGAGTCCTCTTCCAAGACTGACCTTACAAGGCAGAGTATGTCCCAGACAGCACAGCCTTCCTCTACCATATCTTAGAAGAGGAAGTGGAAGACAGAAGGGGCTCAGCTTGTCAGCTTGTCTCAATTCAGTTAGAAGCCTTCCTGAGCAGGTATCACTTGTCCTAACATGTCTGTTTGAGTTGCTATAAACAAAATCCCTTAGGCAGGGTGAGTTATCAACAAAAAAGTGTTCTGGAGGCTGAGACATCCAGAAGCAAGGCACAGGAGATTTGGAGTCTCATGAGGCCGACTCTCCCTTCATTGAGTTCTCTGGGGTCTCTTGCATATGAGTGCTGTACCCCACTCATCATGGAGGAGCCCCTTGTAATGGAGCCATCCCACTTGCTGACACTTCGATGAGGAAGACTAGATGAGCACATACATGGCATGCAGACCAGAGGGTTATGGCATGCAGACCAGAGGGTTACGGGCATTTTCTCAGAGCTCTATCAGAATTACAGTGCTTCGGGAGAAGGAAAGGAACATTACCTTTAATTTTTGCCCTGTCAGACATGTATGTTAATGCTACGAACATACACAGCCCTGTGCGGTTGGTTCCTTCTGTGTTGCCATACTTCTGTAACTTTGCTTCCTGCCGGTTAAGTGAAATTTCATTTTTAATTTTGACAGCAACACCAGATGCAGGAGAGGATCCCAAAGTTACGAGAGCCAAGTTCTTTATCCGAGATCTGTTTTTGGTAAGTGATTCTCCTGCCCTTTGTTTCCTACCTTAACCTTACAGGTACCTCACTCTCTGCAGTTGGCTCTAATTATCCCTTCATGATGTCCCTGTTTCCCAAAAGCATGAGCCAAGAAAGGAGTCAGCCTCTCATGCCTCAGCACACTGACTTCAGCGAGGTGAGGTCTGTCACCCAGTTAGTTCCATAGAGCTTCCAGCACACCTGGAAGGGAGTAGCAGGTGACAGGGCCACACTCTATCCACATGGAAGCAAGTCCTGCAGGGTCTAAAGTGCACACATTCAAACCTTGGCGTCTGCTTCCTCCATCCAAAAGCACAAGCAGTCTTACGTGAAAATGAACTTGCCCAAACTCTGGCCCCTCCCTCTCTCAACTTGGCTGTATTTGCTATGTACTTTTTTGGTTTATTGATTTGTTTTGTTTTCCAGGACCTTATATAGGCTAGGCAAGCATTATACCACGAGCTGAATCCCAAAGTTGCATTCCTCCTGCCTCTGCATCTGGGATTATAGGTGCATGTCATCAGGCCCTGCTGTTGTTATTGTTTTGGAATAACCTACTCTGCATAGCTGGCTATGAGCTTTTTACTAGTTTAAAACTGAGAAATGCCACAGAGAAACCCTGTCTCGAAAAACCAAAAAAAAAAAAAAACTGAGAAATGCCATGACATTCCCAAGGTATGTTTCTATTAAGTCTCCATGTGTCGTACAGAAACTGACAGCAGTCCACTTCTGGACAAATGGGAACCTTGGCTCAGTCAGTGCAGAGATAGGCCACTACCCTCCCATATGTCTTCCCTGTGTCCCCTTAGCACCATGCCCCTAGAATGAGTTCCCTCTCAAAAGCACTATGGTGAGTTGGAAAATAGCTGTGAAGAGACCAGGTTCCGTGTCGGGACGTGGCTCAGTGACGCAGCACTCAACACCGCATGCATGGAGCTCTGTGCTTCTGTCAAGAGAGGCTAACAAAAGTCTCCCGAGATGTGAAGGACAGGGTAGGAAAGCATCTACAGCTGAATTGGAGCCCTGCCAAGTTCAACAGGGAGCCATTTTCTCTGTGGTTGGACTCTCAGGGCCTTTGTTATCCTGGTGCCTATTTACAGCCTCGTGCCTGCTACACAAAGACCACCATTAAGATACACGCCAATTCTGTTTTCAAATTACCCCATCTCACCTTGAACTTGTGGGTCCTCCTAAGTTAGCCTGCCAAGTAGCTAAGAGGACAGTTGTATGCCATCATGCATAGCTTGGAAATCATCTCAGTAAAGGAATGTATGTATTTCATAGTAAATCAACAGGTTCTCCCTCCCTCCCCCCTCCCTCTCTCATACACACACACACACACACACACACCAGTCACAGTTTTCCCCTCCTTCAACTCCTCCTCCCTTTCCATTCAGAAAAGAGCCTCCCAGGGATATCAATCAAACAAGGCAATACAAGATACAATAAGTCTAGGCACAAACCCCGTATGAAGGCTGAGCAAGGCAACCCAGTAGTAGGAAAAGGGTCCCAAGAGCAGGCAAAAGAGTCAGAGATACCTCTCCACTCTTCCACTGTTAGGAGTCCCACTAGTACACCAAACTATACATCCAATAATGTATGCAGAGGACCTAGCTCAGACCCATTCAGGCTCCCTGATTGTCGCTTCAGTCTCTGTGAGCCCCTTTGAGCCCTGCTTGGTTAATTCTGTGGGCCGTGTTCTCATGGTAGTCTCCACCCCTCTGGCTCCTACAGTCCTTCCTCCCCTTCCTCTGCAGGGTTCCCCTTGTGGCTGTGGAACTCTGCATCCCTACTGCTCTCATCAGTTGTTGGATGAAGTCTCTATGATGACTATTAGGCTAGACACCAATCTATGAGAAGATCAGAATAGCATTACAGATCAATTCATTGACACCATACCCATCTTGGAAATATATGTATCCTGTACATACTTGTTCTTGCCAAATGCCCTACCTGATACTTCAGGGCCAAAAGACATTCATTTCAATGTTCTTAAGCTCAAAAATGAAAAACTGGGCCAGAGCCATAGCTCAGTGATAAAATACTTTGCCACCTTGCAATGACTAAGGTTCCATCCTCAGCAACAAACACACTCAGCAGGGAAGCTAACATCCATTCTGAGCCCTCTGAGGAGTTTCATAACCAGATGAACACTTCCCCAAGACCCTTGCTGTGGTCCTAACAGCTCCTTGAAAGCTGTGTCCCAAGATCCTTTGCAGATAAAGGATGTTGGACAGGAGGCCCTGGGAACTTTCCCGTGGCCATATATAGCTAGAAAATTGTATATGATTCTGCTAGGGCTTTGGGGGCTGCCAAGGTGACACCCCACAGACCATCATCCCACAGACTAGAGGCCTAGCCAATAGAAATGCTTCCTCACAGCTCTGGATGCTGATGTTTTAAGTGAGGTGCCAGCAGAGGACCTAATCCTGAGGCTGTTCTTCTTGGCTCATGGATGGCATCCCCACTTTGTGTCTCCATGATCAGCATCTACATGTCTGTTTCCTGACCTCCTCCTCTTACGGGGACACCAGCTGTGTTGGACTCAAAGCTCAAGTTAAAGACTTTAACCACAATTGTCTCTTTAAAGATCTTGTCACCAAATGCAGGCACATCCTGAGATGCAGGCCCTGGAGAGTTCAGATCCAACATAGAAGTTTGGAGATGCAGTTCAGCTCTACCTTTCTCTAGTCTGTCCAACGTAGCTTCACAGATGGACCATGCTTAATCTTGTGCTTCCCACAGTTGACAGCAAAGATCTTTTCTCTAAGACACACACTGCCAGCCAAGGTCACGTGTGGGGAATGCAGAAGTATAACTGACATACAGCCCCATCACATGTGGATACTTAAACAAATTAGTTGTGTCGTGTGGCACAGGAAATGCATGATGAGACAGGAGGATGGCTATAGCTCTGGAGTTCAAGGTTGGCATGGGCAATATAGCAAGACCCTTCCACAAAACATAAAAATTAAAACTGAGTTAGAAATCAGTTCCTACCCCCTCCCCCAATGCCATGCAGTAGTTACACTAGCCTCCACATATACAGGCAGAATATATTTCTGCTAGCAGGGTTCTGCCCATCAGGGAAGCATAGACAGATGCTGGAAATTTCCATTCCAAAGCCTGTAGTATGTCTCAACTCAGATTCAGTGCCTGTGACTGAGGCCGGCTTAACTCCCTCCTGAGACAGGCTTGGTACCTAGACTGTTTGTGGAAGCCAGTCAGCTGAAGTCCTTCCTAGTCCCTATAGAGTGTCCCCTGCACTGGGCCTTGCCATCCTGACTACAACATTCTTTTTACAGAGGATCAGCACAGCCACGGGCGATGGCAAACATTACTGCTACCCCCACTTCACCTGTGCCGTGGACACAGAGAACATCCGCAGAGTGTTCAACGACTGTCGTGACATCATCCAGAGGATGCACCTCAAGCAGTACGAACTCTTGTGAGGGCCGCCTCTCCTCTCGGCTACCCCACAAGGCCGTGTATCTCCCTAGCCTGCGTGTCTGTCCCCCCAAGCCATGGTAGAGCGTAGTGAATGTTTAGTGTCACCGGGCTGCCATCTGTCCTGTCCTAGGTATGCCTTTGTGTGACCACCAAGCCTCTGGCTACCTCTGTCCCCCAGGTTTGGTTTCTGTAGCTTTTGTTTTTCACTGGACTAAACATCCCCTCACCACCAACCTGTATCACTGCAAAACCACCAAACTGTGGTCAAGTGTCTCTGAGTGGGAACCTGTTTAATTTTCCATTGAACAGGCCATGGGCTGACTTGTCAAAGACAAGCTGGTAAATAGGGGAAATACATTGTGTCAAGTTAACGTGGTAATGGGGGAAATGCATTGTTTCAAGTTATCGAGCATGATCACAAAACTGTTCCAACAGTGCCATGCACTGAGGCTCTTTCTGGTTTTCCCTTTATGAAACATCAGGCTAGCAGGTAGCTGCCCCTTCTGATATGCATTGGCCCAAGGCTTAGAGTAGACCCAAGCCAGCAACAGAGCAAGAGGAACTCTTTTCAGCCACAATTGCAGTGGCTGCAAGCCTCAGGCATTTGAAGTAGAGTGCTTTTTAGAGCCTTTTCCATTTAGGCAGAAAACCTGTCACATTCACTACTGTAAATTGTGTCCTGTCTATACACAAGGTGTCCCTACACCTTTGTGATAGCTGGGCATGACCTTTCCTAGCTTCTTTTTGTTGCTTTACTAGACTGTACAGACCACAAAATGTAGTGCTCTTTTGTATGACTACTGACGAAACCTCCTTGTAGAGTTCTGTGCCTTGGTGATGGCCACCCCTGAAAAGGGATATGTCCCAGTTGTTCCAGGCAGCTTACAGTCCACACGGCCTGCTGCGTACTTCACAGAGGGGAATCAGTGGGATCTGTTCATCTTAGGATATTTCTGATCAGGTTGGTATTTATGCAAGACCGTTGACTTCCCGAATCATCCACTTCACCAGCAGTGCCAACCCAACACTGGAACTGTCACAGTCACCTGCTTTTACTGCTCTGAACCTCAGCTGCTGCAAACACTGGGACAACCAAGGCATAAATTACAATCTACTCTTTTTCTTTAGTACCAAGGGTTTTATTTCCCCCACTCCAAAATCAAATGTTTCTGATGACTCCTTCAGGTTCCCTAGGCCATCCCTTAGTTAAGTTCTACACACACTCCCTACACACCTGAGGAAAACAAGGTAGTGTCAATGTTGTGAAGGAGTGAGGACAATAAGGACTAAATTTTTGGAAAATAGAATCCTGCAAAGCTACTTCTTATCTATCTCATTTATTATCTATCTGCATTGCTAGGGACAAGCCCAGCACATGGTGCATGCTAAGCGAGCACTCCACCGTTAATCCTTATCCAGTCATAATTCCAGCCTCACAAAAAATATAGGGCTGTCCTCACATGTGCAAGATCTGTAGAACACCTAGAAAATAACTCTTGCTGCACCGGTGCACTGCTCATTCTGTCTACAGCCAAGGCTTTGGGGATAGTTCTCTTAGGTTTGGAGTTTTCCGTAAAGATGTCCAAAGTTAAATTTTCATCAGTACGAACACAGAGGAGTGACAGCCTGCATTATTTACCCATCTACTTCTTGTTCTGAGTTTATCCCATAGAAGTCAGCACTGTGTAATGCTTTGTAAATTCATCCTGGCCGGGATGCTCTTCCGTGGAAGGATGGCAGCCTCCGCCAATACAGCACATCCCTTGGCTCCTCATCACTGTCTCCTTGTACCATTCTCCATCACACAAAACTTCCATGTGAGCCCACACATGAAATGAAAGTGACTTTCAGTTCCCCCGCCCTTTCAAAGAAGAAAAACTTACACACACACAGTGACGCTTTATACTACTATCTGCATTATTACTCAACAGGCCCCTGTTACTAAAGGACTGTTTGAAGCTTTTGCAGGGGCTGAATGTATAGCTCTAATGGGGGCACATGCTTAGCATGCACAAGCCCTGAGTTCAATAAGAATAAAGGAAATACAAATAAATAAAATCGGATCATTAAAAAAGATCCAAACTCCTTTAGGGAAAAAAAGAATATACTTTATCTAACAAAATTATCATACCACTATTGAACTCAAACATCCATGTCTTTTTTTTCTTTCAAGTTTCAATCAACAGGCATTGAATTCAGATGTGACATGGTCTCCTAGAGAGAAAATTACACTTAACTAAAAATCTGATTCCATTAGCACAGAAACACAAGCCTATGACAATGTTCCTGCACATTGGCTCTGTGCTTTTGAGCATATGACTTGATGATCTATAAGAAATTGACAGCCACTTCAGAGAGGGGCAGAGAAAATCCAACTTTGAGGTACACACATAGCCTCAAGTGTGCACCAAAGCTGCTGGGTCCTCCCTGGGGAAGCAAGGGCTGTGTGTTGTGCATGCGAGTGACAGTGTCGGTTACATTTATATACTTGTACAGACGCAACCTTTGATTATACATATATTTGATAAAACAAAAAGACACATTCCATTTTTTTATAGCATGAGAACAGTACAGTCAACTGTTTATTCTGCAGTCCCTGGCATTGATGCTTCAGAATTCCCATGATGTGCATTAGGACAATCAACACTGGCTCTCCTCTGGGGCTCATGTGAGCCCCACCGGAAGTCCTACGTCTCTGGCTTTGATTTACATTACCATACGCAGCAGTCACAAGCTCTTCATCTTCTTGTGTGCATTCTGCACAGTTTCCAACCAAGCAGAAAGGATGAGGGCAGACGCTCCAAGTGAGCTAAGACAAGGACCACGAGGCAGCCAGCTGCTGCACCGTATGCGGCCAGCACCCTGTCCTCGTTTGGGAGGTAGCACTTGGAGAGAGCATAATCCTTGGACGTCAGACTGCCCTGGGGAAGAAAGAGAAAGTTTATGCTTCAGGGCGAGTCCCAGGCACAGCAATCTGACTTAGGGGCTATCTTCTAGGTTCCCTGAGGGGGTCCGGGAGGGAAGAGCCCTTATCACCCAGGACCAAGGGGCTTCAAGCATAGCAAGTCACCACTGGCCGGAGGTGCTGGCAGAAGAAAGACGCCAAAGCTCTGTTGGCTCAGGGAGAAGCTCTGGCATGCTGACCCCTCCATTAAAACATATCCCTCATATAGTAGGGCAGCCCTGGAGGGAGGCCAGGAGGCACCCTGCCATTTGATAGCAGAGCAGTCCCTCTGTCACCCCGAAGTGCCCCTGCATCTCCACAGGCTTTCCATTTGTAAGCAGCTTTCGATGTGGAAATCAAGGTAGCAAATGTTTTCACTTACTTGAACTTGAAAACACACAGAGTCCCCACCTTTTTACAGATAGAACTATAGAACAGCAGCATGAGACTGGGTGCAAGAACCCATGGTTACAAACAAGGGGTTTCACTGAGTCAACACCTTTCGCCAACTTGGACATTTTGTAGGACCATGTGCCTGGCACACTTAGAAAATGAGAGATGACCAAGTCTGCTAATGCACAGACAACAGTTTCCTTGGAAACAAACTGGTACTTGCGGGACTCCACTCTGCTCTCGAGATAAAATTCCAGCAGCTGCTCCTCAGAGTCCTAGCCCTGAAGCCATGCTCTGCCTGTTTGTCCCCAGACAGACGGGCAGTACGTCCAACTCAAGAGTGCAAAGAGGGCATTTGATTTCTGACTTTTGTGTGTTTTTACAGATTGCAGCCATTAAATAGTTGATTACTGTGTTGATTTCAATACTCCAGAAAGCTTTCGGATAAAAAAAAAATAAAGGTTTACGTTACCATGATGAAGCTGGGGTTGTTTCTGTTCCTCCAACTGAAGGACGGGACGCTCACCTCAGGGACTCCTCCAGGATGGAGCACTTCACAGGCACTGTGTGTGTGGCCGCTCAGAACCAGGCGAGGCTGGAGCCACCACAGCAGCTGGCAGCCAAGGAGATGCAGGTAGACAGTTAATGCTCAGACTGGCAGTGATACCTCCATGCTTATTATCAGTACACAATAATCCTTAATAGGTAGGGCAGGCTTGTTTTTTCTCATAATCCCTATTCCTAATAAACCTTAGAACCCACGCTTCCTATCACAGACTGGTATGTTACTTTTTTGTTTTGTTTTTGGTTTTGGTTTTTTGAGACAGGGTTTCTCTGTGTGGCTTTGGAGCCTGTCCTGGAACTGGCTCTGTAGACCAAGCTGGCTTCGAACTCACAGAGATCTGCTTGCCTCTGCCCCCCAAGTGCTGGGATTAAAGGCGTGGGCCACCAATGCCCAGCTATGTTACTTTATTTTTACAAATTTATTTCATAAATACTTTCCACAAACATATTTATATTTAAAATATAAATTTATACTTACATTTAATATTTACACATTTACATTTTAATATATTTCTGTTATGATTTCTAATTGAATCACCCCAAATTAGAATCTAAGTTTCGTTTACACTCAGTTCATTTAAGTTGACTTAAAAAAGCTTAGCATAAAGATTAACCAAGAACGTAATTATAATGGAGATTAGGAAATAGTGTATCTACCAAGGGACAAAAGAACAAAGTGATTGGGTGAAATCTGAGATTGCCACAGCCCTTCCCCTTCCTACAGCTATTACCACAAAGGCCCTGTGTGCTCATTCCGCTGGCCCCATGCAACACTGGCATGAGGGCACGTCACCACACACCTTTTGTGAAGCCTCCCGAGAAAGCACATCGTATTTCTCCTTGAAGGGGACATTCCTTTCCTCTGGAGGAGCTGCATCTTCACCGGAACAATTAGCGTCGCTGGCCCGATAGAGCGGGTAGTGCTGTCCAGGATTAAAGTGGCATCGGTGAGACTCTGGGAGGCGAGGCTGGCTGGACTTAACTTCCTCCCCCAGCTCACCTGCAGCAGCACGGGGGCGGAAAAGGGGAGCCGCTGCTCACCTTCACACTGGCCGGAAGCCTGCACCTGCTGGTCAGAAGTCACCCTGTTAATCCAACCAACCCAGTGCTTACCCACTGGGAGAGGAAGGGGGAGCTGGGTGACTGACAGCCAGTGCACGACCGTGGCACCTTTGGAAGACAGGAGCGCAGAGGCCTCTGCTGTTCCAACAGTCTCCTACCTCTCGGGAGCAATTCAGTTTACGAGAAATCTCTCTGAGTTCAGCTTCCGCTTCAGAGCAGATGCTACAACCATCCCCTTCCATTGCGACGCTGTTGACCATCACAAAACTGAGGCAGACAGGAGCAGGCAGAAGGTCAGGCCACTGGACACATGTGTGAGCCTCTTTTCCCATTGTCCCCATGGAAGCATTATGCATCCATAGTTTGGTGAAGCAAGCCCAAGAGCAGGTTAGTCCCAGCTAAACTAATTATGAGTTAATATTGACAAGACAAAAATGGCACTATAGCCGAGATTCGATGGAAGCTGGGCTTGTTCTGTTGCTCCAAATGAAAGGACCTGTTACGAGAATTGTTTCCCACCAGCCTGGTCCCACAACTGCGTCAGCCCCAAATGAACACTCAGGGAATTCCATTATAATATTGTTGTCTGATGACTAGGGCTTCTTATTAGCTAGATCGGTCTTAATTATTAACCCATAGCTACTAATCTATGTATTTCCATGTGGTCTTGGCTTACCGGAGAATGCCAGACTTGCAGCTCCTTTGCCTGCTACATCGTGACTGTTATGGTGGGAGCCCCTTGCCTACCTTTCCCAGACTTCTCCTCCTCCCCTAGTCCCACCTATTTTACTGCCTCATTGGTCCAACAGTGTTTTATTCATCAACCAATAAGAGAAACATATACAAAAGGACTCCCCCTTGCACGGGGTCTGACTAGCCCTCAATCCAGCGTCCAGTTAGAAGCACGTCCTTGGGCCAGCTCCTGAACCTGTGTCTCACCTATGCAGCTGTGTGAAGACCAGGACGCCTACACCACCACCTGGTGCTAAAGGGTTAGTGAATCCATGCAGCAAGTGCTCAGAACAGCAAACTCTAAAGTAGACCAAGGAAGCTCACAGGACACTTCACACAGCAAGGAACACTCAGGACCAAGTGCTGCCTGATACTAAACTAGGCTTGGATAATCCCTAACCAGGATATCAAGTCAAGACTGGCTAGCCTTTACCTTTGTCACATTTTTATGGACTCCCATGAAAATATGCTTTTATGTCCTGTACTCATAGCAGCTGGGTATGGGAAAGGTACTTGTCAGCCAACTGCTTAAAATGCGAACAGTTTTCAGTACAGGGAGCTGAACTGGCCTGAAATCTAGTTCACGCATGAGTTCTGAAGTTAAACGGGAGTAACTCTGTGACATCAGTCCCGTGGCTCTGCAGAAAAGGAGGGTATTGCTGGAGAGACTACCCTCCACCCCAGCAGGCTTACAAAAGAGGAGTACTGGTGGAAACCCCATGAGACTTCCATCTCCAGCTCTAAACAGTGATGGCCTCACTGCATCACCATCAGCATGGTTCTGGGACCACAGAGGGGACAGGACTGAAAAAGCAAAGGTTCCCTCCACTGTGTGGACTAGAGCACAGGGACACAGTCTCGGAGGCTATACTGCCAACAACACAGAGAAGGTCCAGAGTGGCCCTGCTCATGGCCTCATGGGGGTGGGGCATTCAATGGCCAGACTAAGGGCTTGGCTTCTCTCTTCTAGAGGTCAAGGCTAATGAACTAAGAAGGCAGAGAGAGCTACGGAAACACTGGACACACTTGGCACCGAATGCCAGGGCATCATACCTATCAGAGTGGCCCTGGTAAAATGGTACAAATACATTTGGATCAAATGAGAAGCTGCTTTATGACGTACACAGTGGCATGCGCCTACAGTCCCAGCTCAGGAGTTTGTCACAACATGGACAACATAGCAAGACCCTGTCTGCAAAAGCAAGCCACAAAAGCACCTGGACAAAGTAGGATGTCAAATGCCTAACACTTGGGACAGTGCAGACAGAATGCCACGCCCACTGGGAATGGGAGGAGTCAGACTGATTTCTTCACTGTGGCTGGTTCTAAATGCTCCCATCTGTCAATTCCCACAGTGACCACCAGCAAGCAAGGCACCAGGTAACGCAGGACATGGGTCTGACCATACGGTGGCAACTCCCTTTGGATAACATTGGATTTGAGCTGGGGACACAGTTCAGTGGGAGGGTCTGAAGTCTCTGGGCTTCACCCCCAGTACCTCATTTTTTTAAAGAAGTTTCATAAGAATTCACAGGTAATACTCACTTAACTCCTTTCCAAGAGAACAGCCTTTCTGAGCTGAACACTTTCTCAAATCGTTTTATTCTGTATTTACTCATCCTGTATCCAATTATAAAAAGAGACACTTTTCAGGTCAAGCTGTCTTAGCACTGTGGAGTTACCATGAACATGAAAAATAACTTCTACAATCTGGCATTAATAACTGGCCTCGGGCAATTGAGGCTCAAAGGTCAGGTCCACTAGCTATCATAGGGGGAGAGTGAGTTACTTAGTTCCCTGGGACCTCAGTGGACCGGTAAGCAACAAGACACAAAAGAGAGAAGGGATACAGACAGTACCTAAAATGACTGCCACTTAAGTGTCACAGCACGCTATCATGTGAGCTAGTAAAGGGCATGGGAAATATATTCTGACTTCTAGTCTGACATGAAGTATACATTTTCATTTAGAGGTTGAAGGCAGGAGGATTGCAAGTTTGAAGGTCACCCTGAACTATAGAATAAGAGTGAGTCTCAAAAAATAAAAAAGTAGCCGGGTGTGGTGATTCCTTTAACCCCATCATGTGGGAACAGAGGCAGGCAGAGTTTGGGGTCAGCCAGTTCTACACAGTGAGTTCCAGGACAGCCTGAGCTACATAGTGAAACCCTGCCTCAAAAAATAATAAAGAAGATTAATTAATTACATTTTAAGTTAGATTCTTTTCATGGCACATACAACTCATTCATTCCAGATATTTGTTGAGGGTGTGAATATGCCCAAAAAACCTGTTTTTTAATTTCTTAAGGAGCCTCCATTTTAGAACGTCCATCTTTAAAGGAAAACAAATTTCTTCAGTAAAACACACACATGGCTTTCCCCAAGTTTTAACAGCTTTAAAATGCTAATGTCTGAGCAAACATTCTTGGGGCACGATTCTTTCCCACACTACTCACTGATAGTGGAAGCCAATGTCATGATTGCCAATGACCACCTTCAGCTGCACATGGCTACCATGCCTGAACATCTTCTGAAACCGCTGCACATCATCTGCCCAGGCCTGAGGGAACAAGAACCACAGCTGAAAGCCTCAAGCACTCTTCCCTCTGGCAAAAACAGGATCCCATTTCGTCTGGAAAATGAAACCCCTCCTCCAAGACAACAGTTTTTTGTTTTGTTTTGTTTTGTTTCATTTGGTTTTTTGAGACAGGGTTCCTCCGTGTAGCCCTGGCTGGCCTTGAACCCAGAGATCTGCCTGCCTCTGCCTCCTAAGTGCTGGGATTAAAGGTGTGCGCCACCACTGAGGGGCCAAGTTTTAGTTCTTTTTCCAAGACATCTATTTGCAGCCATGGCAAATGTAGTGGTAAATGCAGTAAAAATTTTCTACAAGAAGCTGACGAATTTTCCACTTTGGGACCCTCACTCAGGGAAGCCAGGATCATGACTAATGACACAGAAAAGATTTTCGAGGGAGTCATGGGAAGCTGGTAGGCTTACGTGTTCACAGTTTAGATTTAAGAGAAAGCATTGAGGGGAGACTGTGCAAGTGTCTTGGCAGCTTTATGTACTGTTTTGTGACTTTTGCAGTCACCTTGTTCAAAGATTAAGTTTTAAATTAGATAAAATAGACATTGAGCTAGCGTATGCATTTCTCATCTTGAAGAATACCCAACTTCAGGCATGGTGGCCCATGCTTGTAATTCCAACATTCCACAGGCAGATGCAGGAGGATCACCTGTTAGTTGAAGCTTTAAGCCAACCTAGTCTATAGAGTGTGTTTCAGAGCAGCCAGGGCTAGACCCAGTGTCTCAAAAACAAAACTAAAAAAAAAAAAAAAAAAAAAAAAAAAACCAGAAATTTCCTTTTGTGAATGAAATTATAAGTTAGTTTATGAGGGCTACTGTTCAAAAGCGTAGTGAGGAAAGAACAATGTTGGTAGGTATCCAGATCTGCTTCAGCTGTAATATAACACTCACCAACAGCAACTTGGAGAGGAAAGAGCTTATTTTTTTTTATTTATCTATTTATTCATTATTTATTTTGGCTTTTCGAGACAGGGTTTCTCTGTGGCTTTGCAGCCTATCCTGGAACTCACTCTGTAGACCAGGGTGGTCTGGAACTCACAGAGATCCACCTGCCTCCGCCTCCTGAGTGCTGGGATTAAAGGGGTGCGCCACCACTACCGGAGAGGGTTAACTTTAATTTACAGGTTATAGTCATTCACCAAGGGAAGCTGCAATGGGATCTCATAGCAAGAACCAGGAGACAGAAACTGAAGAGAGACCACAGAGAGACAATGATTACTGCCTTGCCACCAGGCTCACCTACCTTTAGACAGCAGGGATCGCCCTAAGAGGGGGCACTGGCCACAGTGAGCCAGACTCCTTTCCATCCATTAGCAATCAGGAAAACGCTCCCAGGGCCAGTTTCTTAAGTGAGGTCCCCTCTTCCCACATGTCTCTGTAGTTTGTTGCAAGCTGACAAAACCTAACCAGCACCAAAGGATTCACTGCAAAGGTCAAGTACATTCTGACCATAGCAGGATGACTGCTGACTGCTTCAACACTCTGACCTGACAAGGGAAATGGGTCTTATGTCTTTGACAGTCTCCCCTGATTTTGTCAGTGTTTAAGTTTTTGACAAAGGTTACTGGAGGGATGGCTCTGCTGCTCTTGCAAAGGACCTGGGTTTGATTCCTAGCACCCATGTAGCAGCTTAAAATCACCTGTAGCTACAGTTCAAGGGCATCTAACATCCTCTCCTGGCCTTCAAAGGCACTGCACACATGGTGCAGGCCAAGACTCAAACACACAAAAATCTAAAAAAAAAATAATAATAAAGTATTCAATAGGTATAGTGGGGTTCCTTACCCTTCACAGCTCCCCTTAATTCCCCTGCCTTTCTTGTGTGTGTGTGTATGTGTGTGAGTGTTGTGTGAGTGTGTGTGTGTATGTGATGTAGCTACACACATGCCATAACATACATGTAGAGATCAGGGACAATTTCCAAGAATCAGCTCTCTTCTTCCACCATGTGTTTCAGGGGTCAATTTCCCCATCCCCTGTTCTGTCTCACTTCAGTACTTTTCACCTGGTACTTAAAGCATCTCAGCTGTGATCCCCATATAATTTATTTCAAGACCCCTGAAGCCCATGAAGGACCCAGTCTGAGAAGCATCTCTGATCTGGATTGTTACAAGAACAGACCCAGGCCTGGTATTACTCTGAGAAATAAACATAACAGTAAAGTGAGTCTAAATGGTATATTGCTATGCCCATAGTACATAGCGGTAAAGTGAGTCTAAATGACATATTGCTGTGTCCTTAGAACATAATAGTAAAGTCAGTCTTAATGACATATTGCCATGTCCATTGAACATAGCACTAAAGTGACTCTTGATGACATATCCCCATGTCCACAGAACATAGCAGTAAAGTGAGTCTTAACGGCATACTGCTCAAAGCGTCATTCGACCCTCAGCAGAGAAGCTGCTTCCTGCAGCAGGTGAGAATTAACACAGAGACCCACAGTGCAACAATGTGTATAGAGTGTGGGGCTTTAGAGGACTCAGCCCTAAATGCATGTCTTATCACACCCCTCCCCTCAAGACTCACAGTGGAAGAAGAGATGGAAAGATTGTAAAAGGCAGGGCAGTGGACGATTTTAAAGAAAAAGCTCTTTCCAGACACAACAGGGCAGATGCACACAGGAACTCAAACTGTGACAGTGTGAGCAGGACCTGCACACACTCAAACCAGACAAAACCCCCAGCTCCTAGGAGGGGAAGTCCCACCCCAAGCCAAGGAGTCGTTCACCACTGACCCCTGCTGGGAGAGGGACAATCAGTCTTCTCCAATGGAGTGACACTGGGAATGCCAACCACACGCTCGGGAGTAGTTGGCCAATACAAATTGGACTCCGTGGTTTTTAGAAGTTTTGTTTTTGTTTTTTGAGAGACTGTGAAGTTGTGTGGGGAGGTAGGAACTGGGAAGAGTTGGGAGCTGGGAAAGAATATGATGAAAATATAATGTGTGAGGACTGGAGAGATGGCTCAGTGGTTGAGAGCACTTCCAGAGGTTCTGAGTTCAATTCCCAGCAACCACATGGCAGCTCACAACCATCTGTAGTGAGATCTGGTGCCCTCCAGTAGCATGTATGCATACGTGCCAAGAGAGCGCTCATAAAATACATACATAAATAAAAAATGTTAAAATATATGCTGTATGAAATTTAAAAATAAAAAAAACAGACCCAGTACATATCAAGTCAACCTTCACACATCTCAACCAAGACAGGGGTGATACCATCCCTCAGAATCCACTGAGAGAACAAAAATGAATGACATGTGGGAAAGGGGAAGACAGAAGATGTATATCACAATAAGTATGTCAGGATTATTCAGACATTTGCATTCACTATTAAAGATCCAGAGTTATGTTAGCACAGTTCTCCCTCTGAAGAGTCTAAGAGTGTCAACTGAATGGATAACCTAAGGTAGGCAAAACAAAAACAAAAAATTCTAGGTAGCAATCATCTATAAAAGTTGAAATACACCAGGCGTTGGTGGCACATGCCGTTAATCCCAGCACTCGGGAGGCAGAGGCAGGCGGATCTCTGTGAGTTTGAGGCCAGCCTGGTCTACAGAGAGAGTTCCAGGACAGCCTCCAAAACAATACAGAGAAAACCTGTCTCAAAAAGAAAAAGAAAAGTTGAAACACAGCACTATCTAACAAAATAAGCGGATGGAGTCCTTCAATACAGTTATAAAGGCTCATTTAACAAAATGTTTAAAGTTAAAACAACATAAAATCAGGATTTAAAAACTGAGGAAGAAACTTGAGATATTGCTATTAACGCTCAAAAACAACACAGAAGAAAGCTGAACTCGCTGTGCCGCTCGTTGCCTTACATACAGCATTTCCAGCAGTCCTCAACCTTTGGCAACCTTCTATCTCCAAAAACATGTACATTATAATCCATAACAATAGAAAAATTACAGTTATGAAATAGCAACAGAAATGATTTTATGGTGGGGGATCAGCACAGCATGAGGAACTGTATTAAAAGGTCACAGCATTAGAAAAACACTTTCACATTTTAGTTATCTATGTATTTGTGTCATTCTTTCTTTGCACCCTGTGGTAGACAGGCTTGGCTGCAAAGCACCCTCACCCACTAAGCTCTCTTTCCAGCCCCTAAGACTTGAGCAGCTTTTGGGCTGTTCTAGAAAATGCAAATGGATTTGTGATTATTTCCCAGTAAAAATCCCTTCTAAACTGCTGGAGCATGTGAAGGGGCCAGACCTGCAGATCCAAAGCTACAGGATCTCATGACACAAGACAGCAACAGGATGTCCAAGAGGAGTCCCAGTGAGGGCCCAGTATTGAGAGTGTAGCAGAAGCCGGAGGCCTCGAACCAGACCAATGACTCATTGCAATACGAGCAAAGATATACGGACCAAAGGGTATACTGTGTGATTCACTGGGCCACACTACAGGGTGTTTTGTCTTGTTTCGTTTTGTTTGTATGTTAGTTTAGTTGTTTTTGTTCTGGGAGTTTTGGGTTTTTTTTTTTAACTTTATTTCATTTGGGGGGGGGTGCAGAGGGCGGATTCCACCAGGAGAGGAATGGAATCCAGATGCATGATGTGAAAACTACAAAGAATTTTTTTGAAAATCCTTTCTAAAAATAAATTAGTGGCTGTACATATTTAAGTCAGCAGGAAAAACATTCCTCACTTAAGAACATATTAAGCAGAACACTCTGACAGCTCTCTCCTTTTGTGGAAAGATGTACATCACCCCCTTACCAAGCAGCGGTCTCAGGCCCCGAGTGCAGGGAACCCACACCTGCAGCTCCTTCTGTACAGTTGAACAGGGGATAAAATTAGGGTCTGGACCGTAGCTCAGTGGTGAAGTGCTTGCCTAGCAAGAACAAGAGCCAGGGTTCAATCCCCCGTGCCACCAAAGGAAGAAAAGAAGCGTATGGAGTTAAATGTCCATCTTAGCATGTATCCTGTAATCCCAGTAAAGGAGAATTAGCACCGCCTTACCTGTTTACTCAGGTTATAGGGCTGTTCTCCAACTATATAAATGATGTCAGCCTAACAACATATTTCCTACATAGATAATAAAAGATTAGACAACCTAATGCAAGACTGGCATTGGGAGAAAACCCTAAGGATCTTCAAGATAGACTATATTTGGGAGCTAGGGACCAAACTGAGGGCCCCACCCATGCTAAGTACCCACTCAACTAGTGAGTGACATCCCTGGCCATAGAACCATGCATTCCCAAGATCAGAATTCAGAAAAACTTGCAGCCCAAGCCTCTAGAACTTCACAGACTGTCTGGGCTGCTGAAGTTAATTCTTTGAAGCAGAATTAGAACCCAGATCCTACCTGGGCGGTACTCCACTTCCCTTCATCAAAGATGTCCCCCAAAATGAAGATGACTTCTGGTTGCAGCAACCGCAGTGCTGTCTGAAAGGCTCTCTCCATTTGCCACTCCCTTGAGAAAAATTAGAACATCGGTCTGTTTCTTAGGTGAAGGAAACTACTTGAGCCTTCTCAGTCATTTAGAAGGTGAATTAGCCTGGTGTGGTAGTGCCTGTCTTTAATCCCAGCACTTGGGAGACAGAGGCAAGCAGATCTCTATGGGTTTAGGGTCAGCCTAGTCTACATGGCAAGTTCCAGGACAGCCATGGCTACATAGTGAAAGCCTGTTACAAATAAGTGAGTTACATGAAGGAGTAGAGAAGCAAACACAAAGAATTAAATGATCCCATTCTCTGTCTCCTATGGCTCTAATCTTGATTTCTAAACTTCAGTTTTGGAACAACCAATTGACTTGCGTCTGATCAAAATTAGGGACTTTTAGGCTGTCCTTCTCTCACCCCCAAATGCCCTGATACCATCAGCCCAACACAAGAACTCCACCCACATGGCAGCTCAAAACTGTGTAATCCGGTTCCAGGGACTCCGGGCAACCTGGGTATACATGGCTCCGGCAGGCCTTGCCTTTCTCCCTGATTCTCTCTTCCTAAAGTTAGCACCAGGGTCTATTATTCCCTTATTTAACCACTTCCTCCCTCTGAGACTATCGAACTCCAGCTACCAGAGTATTGAAGTCCTGCAATCAAAAGACCCCTAGGCTCACCTAATCAGCATGCCCAATTAAAATCAAACACCTCATCCTACCTAGCACAGGGTTCCCCTTTGCCCTTTATAAACCACCATTTTACTGTGGTCCGAGTCTGTCCTCTCTTTATCCACAGGCAGTCCTTTGTCCCACTCCCAAATATCCCTGCCCCCTCACCCTTGTTCCTTCCCCTTCTCCCTGGTCACCTACAGCCTATCTCCCTGCCCTTTGTCCCTCTGGGCCAAATAAATCTCCTTTGGGTTGCGAACCTGGATTTTTTTTTATGCTTTTCCTTTCAGTTCTGACAGCCCCTCCACACACACACACATACATGCAGGCAAATTACTAATGCATATAAGATTTAAAAAAATTTTTTTTTGGTTTTTACGAGACAGGGTTTCTCTGTATTGTTTTGGAGGCTGTTGGTCCAGCCTGGCCTCGAACTCACAGAGATCCGCCTGCCTCTGCCTCCCGAGTGCTGGGATTAAAGGCGTGCGCCACCACTGCCCTGCTCAGATTTAAAAAAAATTTTAAAAAGCTCAGCTCCATCAGTTGTAAGCGGAGCCTTGGGAATCTTTCTCATTCTGATTCCCAGTTTCTTTCTTAGTAATGAAGACAAAAAAAAATAAAAAATAAAAAAACATTGCCAGCATAATGATGCACTCCTGTCATCCCAGCACTGGGAGGAAGAGGCAGGAAGGTCATGAGTTCAAGGCTAACACAGACTACGTAGAAAGACTGCCTCCAAAAATAATTGATTTCTTTACCATGAAAGAGCCCACTCTCCAGGGATAGCGACAGAGTTAAATTAGTTGGTGCTTGTGTGGTGGCAGCACAGGAACATGTGCGGGTTCCTCAGTCTGCACCTCCTCCCCTCACCAACTCCAGCTCCTGTCACTGTCCTAAGGGTCCCCCATCTTCCCTTGCCCTTAGGGCTTGCTCCAGGGTGCTTCTCTAAAGGGGAGCACCCAACCATAAAGAAATAAAAGAAAGCTGGATTTTTAATTGTTTAGTCACAGTAGGTTCCTTTAGAACCCAAATATTCAGTATACATCACTACTTAAAGGTTTGTCATTCCAGACAGTTCTGTGGCACAGCAGCGTTGGGGCTCAGCAGGGGAAACTGACCCCAGACAAAGCCTGTGACCTCACCCCGGCCTTCTCTAGCTCAGCCTCCATTGACCAGAGCTCTTCCTCAAAGGACCTGGCGGCCCCTCCCCTGCTTTCTTCCGGCCTTCTCCACCCACACTGGGAACATCACACATCCTGCCCACGCTGCCACCCTCGGTCACCCACACCTGCAGCACTCCCAGGATCCTGCCTCTTGAAAGATTGCTCCACTTTTAGAGAACAACCTAGCTGCCGTGAGGAGCACTACAGTTGGATCTGCAATGTCCCCAGGGGGCTCACATGTGGCGGACATGGTGGCCCACTTACAGGCATTAGAAGTGGCTGGACCCTAAGGGTTTGAGCATCACCATGCATTACGGGGAGGTGTGACCTAGCTGGAAGGAGATCAGTGGGGGGGGGGGGGAGCTTCTTCCTGTCCCTCCTGCTTCTTGTCCACAGTGAGCTGAGCAGTTCTGCTCTACTATCTCCTCCACCATGACACTCCGCCTCACTTCAAGGCCAGAAATAAGAGAGCAAAGCATTGCTGAACTAAGGGCCACCCCTCACCCCACCCCACCCCACCCCACCCTGCAGCTGTTAACCAAAATAAGCATTTTTCTTCTTTTAACATGTGTCAGGTATTTTGTCTCAGTGATAAAAGCTAAGACAAGGAACAGCTACGGGTTCACCAGTGGCCTGCTGCAAGAGCCTCACCAATGCCTCTGTTACATTGTCTACCCACTGAAGGTTTTCAAAATGTGCTCCAAGCTGAACCTATAATCCCAGCCCTTAAAAGACTGATAGGAGCTGGGTGGTGGTGGCACATGCCTTTAATTCCAGCTCTTGGGAGGCAGAGGCAGGTGGATCTCTGTGAGTTCAAGGCCAGCCTGGTCTACAGATCGAGTGCCAGGACAGCAAGGGCTGTTACACAGAGACACCGTGTCTCAAAAAAAAAAAAAAAAAGGACTGATGGGATCGCCACAAATCCAAGGCCAGCCTGGGCTTCATAGTGAGTTTAAGGCCAGCCTGGGCTATGGGATAAGTCTCTGCCTCAAATAGCAAACGAAACTATGAGGTCCAAACAAGGGAATATGGTTCATTTTTTTAAAGGAATGAAATCCTGGCATGTGCTACAATATGGGTGAACCCTGAAGAACATTATGCTAAGTGAAATAAGCTAGTCACAGAACGACTTGCTAATATGGTTCCTCTGTCTGCTGTAGCCAGGTTCACAGAGACAGAAAACACATGGTGGCTTCCAGAGACAAGGAAAGGGAGCAAAGTGAGGATTGGTGCCGCACGGGTACAGCGGCAATTCTAAAGGAAAACACCTAGAGGTGGACAGTAGTGACGACTGCTCAGCAATCTGAAAGCGAAAAGGCCATTGTGAGTCTGCATAAAAACAGACAGGTGAGTGTATGTGCTGTGTATTTCACCTCCATTCAAAATAGAGAACGTGAAAAACTTGCTGGAGCAGGTCAAAGTTGAAGAGGCAAAACCTCGTCCATCCTCCAGGAGACAGGCTCATACCTGCCTCGTGCCTCTTGTTACCCAGAGGAGCCGAAAACCCAATGTGCTCAGACTCACACACCACCAAGAATGAAAGGGAACTCAGTGCAGATTGGCATCCTCCCGCCCAGGGACCACTCCCACATGCCAGAGCCTGTGTGGGTGCCTTCTCCACACAGCTGTGAGGTTTCCTGTACTAGCCCAGTGACTGAAAAGGAAGCAGGACTTACAGACTCACCAAACTCCCAGAACCAGCCAGCAGCCCAGGCCATGCCCTAATTACAGGGCTCTGCACATAATAGGTGCGTAATAATTAGGAGAAAATTCAAAATCTCCCATGTGTCCTTAGACGGAAATGCAGCTGTAACCAAAAGCTTCTTAGCTGACCCATGGGATCAGGGCTATACCTTTCTGCCTGCAGAATTACAGAAGGATTTCCACCTTCACCTCTTACCTCCGTAATTTGTCCAGCCAGTGACCTCTTATCTCCCCAAGCAAGTGAGTGTCAGCCAGAAACATGGCTTTCAGCACAGGCTTCTGCCTACCGCCATGGGCTTGTGTCTTCACCTCAGGCCAACGGCACCGAAAGATGACTAGGTAGTAGATGAAATATTCACAAAACAGAAGCACAGAGATGACCACAACTATGAGTTTCAGCAGCAACACTCTGCTCAGCGGGTGGGAGTTCCATCTTCTCAGTCCCCATTTGACTAGAGCCATATCTCCCACCCAGGAGCTGCCGGCAGGAGAGGGTTGAGCTCATCAAGAACCCTCTGCTGAAGCCTGAAGAGGGTGATGGAGAGGGGTACCGCCCCAAGCTGTACCTACAGGGAAGAAGGAAAGAAAAATCCCTGAAACTTGACTGTGCGTGTTTCTACAAAGATGGGTTTGCCCTACAAATTAGTCTTGAAAGTTCAGATGGCCTTTCTTCATATGACCCCCATGTACCAGGACTTTTCTGAAGGACACTTAGACATTTCTGTGCTCATCCTGAATCCTAGGTAACCTTGCATCCTGTAAGGAAGCCGGTTTTTGAGACATCCAAGTAGCACGCCTGGTGAAAAGATGCCTTGAGATATGCCTTGAGCTTCATTCCAGAGAGGTCAGAATTCCTCAGTACAGTACTCAAGATGAGTGTGTGAGAAGGCCAATGGCCTGCAGGCCTCAGAGAGCTTAAGCATCAGAGAAGCCACCCCAGGAAGTGAGGCCATAGCCAACAGTGAGCAGAGATCCCAAGTGAACTCACAGAGAAAGCCAACAACAGCAACATGTCTGTGCTTCTTTACATGAATCCAGGATTGTATTGGTTCGTAGGCACCGAGTCATGAGCACACTCAGTGCTAGAGCGTTGACAATTGTCTCTGTGACCTCCAGACTTTAGGACCACTCACACAGACATCCCAGTTCCTGGCTCATTTCACAGTAGCATTCTACACTGAGCCATTGGCAGTGGGTGAAGAAAGTCTTTGAACACCTTACCCAAAGAAAAAGAGGCCAGGTGTGGTGGTGCACACCTTTAATCCCAGCATTCAGAAAGCAGAAGCAGATGGATCTCTGTGAGTTTGTGGCCAATATAGTCTACATAGTGAAATCCTGTCTAAATAACAAAACAGAAAAAGAGAACAAGCAAACACATAATTGGAACTGTTGTCCAAAGTGAGCAAATGGCTGCAGAATTGGAAAATGAAGCGAGAAGCTTCTGTTGTAACTCAGGCCAGTGGCCACCTTTAAGACAGAAGAAATAAGTTCCTGCTTCCTCTGAAATGAGGACAGTCACATAGAGGTGATGGGAAGGGGAAGGGCTTCACCAAAGCCACCATGCCTCTCAAAACAGTTCAACAGCTGGAAATGGTAGTACACACCATCCCAGTACAACTCTGGAGGCTGAGACAGAGATAAATTTAAGGTCAGCCTGAGCAACTTGGTTAAACTCTGACTGAAAATAAAATTTATAAAGACCTTGGGGTTTCTTCAATGTAGAATGTGTGCCTAGTATACACCAGGCAGAGACTGGATCCTAAGTTTAGAGGGTATGCAGGTGTAGGGGTGTGTGTGTGTGTGTGTGTGTGTGTGTGTGTGTGTGTGTGTGTGTGTGAAGAATATATATCCTCCCTCCCCCACCTTACAAAATTACCTCACACTAAGAACTTAAAAAATGAAAGTACAGTCATAGCAACAAGCGGAGAGTTAGAAGTTACTCCTGTTTGGCTTTGACAAAGAGGTTTAAAGGTTGTTAAGTAGGCACACAGAATGATTTTTCATCTATCCCATTTATAACTCTACAGAGGAAAACCCAGGCTTGCTCACCCTTAGGAGGAAGTGATGGCAATCCTCCCTTGAGGTTCTTTGGGGAAAGTTTTCAGGAAGAAATAAGTAGAAAAGTGCAATGAGTTAGGTTCCTCTACTCAGTTGATCCAAGCATCTGGGAAGCCATCATCCTAACTAAAAGGTCTGAGGATTTGTGATGGGAGTTATGGTCTCGAACAAAAGTCTCCTTCTACAGATTTGGATTTAAGACATGAGAGAGAGAGAGAGAGAGAGAGAGAGAGAGAGAGAGAGAGAGAGAGAGAGAAAGAGAGAGAGAGAGAGAGAGAGAGAGAGAGAGAGAGCACCTTGTGTGCCCTGCTTGGCCACAGAGTCAACATATTACCTCACCATGTAAAGAATGTTGTCCCTAAGCTGAGTTGGGTTCCAAGGCTCCAAACTGGCATCTGCATTCCAAAATCAGACTGCAACCAACTGAAATAAAACAGAAAATGTGTTTTGAGGCTGATTTTATTTAGTGAACTATCAACAGATAACCTGTGAAAGTAAAAGGGAAGCTGAATTTGTTTGTTGTGTTTCGTTTTTAATGACTGACATTGTGGTATTCAAGACCTATTCTTTCCAGGCCTAGGAATGTGGCTCAAGGAAGAATACATCTGATTCCCCACATCACAATCAAGTTGTCTTAGTTTGGTTTCTATATAAACACCATAACCATAAGCAACTTCGGGAGGAAAGGGCTTATTTGGTCTACATACCCCGGGTTATTGTCCACTCAGGGAAAACAAGGCAAGAACTCAAGGCTACCTAGAAGCAACTGAAGCAGAGACTTTCTCGCCCTGGCTTGTTCACTTTGCCTTTTTATCCTCTAAGGACCACCTGCCTGGGAGTGCCCGCCCACATCAATCATTAACCAAGAAAATGCCCCACAGACTGGCCCGAAAGGGGCAATACCTCCGTTGAGATTTCCTCCTCCCAACTCAGTCTAAGTTTGTACCAAGTTGACAAAAAAAAAAAAAAAACAATCCCACAAGTTTTTTTGGAATTATGGTATAAAAATGCTTATATAAGACAAATAGAGGCACTGTTCTGTGCTACCCAACACAAACGAATTGCCACGATCTACAATTGAAAACAAAATAGTTTATCTTCCCTGACTGATTCTTAATTTCAAAGCTACAATATTTAAAACCGCTTCCAAAACAGAATGAAAAGTAATACCTCTCCTGCTTGTTTATAATCTTAAATACCTTATTAACAATTAACACAATCTCATCAATCGCTATTCACTTGTGAATATTTGCATCTTAAGTGATCTTTTAAAATGATGTGTTTTTTTCTTTTCCCAAATCTGAGGAATAACTGAGATAGCCCTACAAAATCTACTACTCTCTCACTGAATATATAATGTATGGAAAGCTGTTTGTTCAGAGATTTAGCCTACTGTAGGGCCATGGAATTCCAAACATTTAATAAGAAACGGCAGTTGGCCTTGAAGTATAAATGTGACAGGGCCGCAGGACCCAGTCTTTCTCCTTTCTATACCCCAGCGCTCTTCAGGGCGCAAAGCCGTGGAAGCAAAGCCCAGGGAAGACCCTGGATCCTAGGACCCGCCCTGGGACCTCCCGTTGAGGGACCCCAGCTAGCGCTGCAGTCCCAGCGCTGGGCAGTGGAGCCCAAGAGTCAATCATCTCGGAAACCTGGAGTCCTCCAGTGCCTGTGCCCAGATTGTGGACCTCAGGCTCGGGAGACTCCGCAGCCGATGACTCGGAAGAGCCAAGGAGATAAAAATGGAAACCTACGCGGGGCTGCGGCGGCCTCATCTCTCCGGTGCCATCCTCCAGGGCCCGCCTGCGCCCTTTCTCCTGCCCGGGATCGGGGTGCCTCCAGGAAGTCGCTGCACAGGGCGGCGGCAGGAAGGAGCCGCCAGACGCGGGTAATGATGCACGAATGGAGGACGGGCCCGTTGGGGACCAAGCCGCGCGCGCCTGGGGACCACGAGGCCTGCGTGCTGCACCGTGGCTGTGGTGGCGCCGGCCGCCCCGAAGCCAAAGTCCTAGCTGCAGTGGCACTGGCTGGATAATCAACGCAGGAAGCCGCGAGAGTCCTTCCGGCCGCCCGCCTCGAGCGATTGTGTCTTCAGTCTCCCGAGTCCAGCAAAGTGCCTTTAGAAAAATACTCAAGGAAGATGGCATGTGTAAATGAGCCGGCCAAAGGCTTATTGTGGGGTCCCATTTCTTTTCAGTGACAAAAAAAAATTAGCATGTTCAACTTTGGGTACGCGCATATCCACTATCTTAAATAATAAGCCTGTAAAACAGCACCGGGATCATTAACCCACGCTTCAAGAAGCACATTAAATGCAAGCTTGTGAAACTATGTGCTGGCCTCCAGCCAGCAAATGCCGGTCCAGTTCTGCAAATTTGTGTACAGTTTGTAGAATAAGCCGCAGAGTGACAAAACAGAACAATGCCTGGGGTACCTTAAGCATGCAGTAAATGGTCACTATCTACTAAAAAGACTATAGTCTTTTCAACTCTGTCCAAATGAGCCACTTTTAACACCACCAAAGTATGGCATATCCGGACTGATGTAATGCCATGGAGATCCCGGGGCGAGGTAGGGGGACTAAATCCAGCCAACAAGAGTTTAAGAAATAACGGAGCCAAAAGAGCATACTGGATAGATAACAACACAGCAGGAAGCCATCAGCAAGAGCCAGAAAGCAGAGCTCCTGAAGACTTGAAACAATTTTTATTCAAAAGCAGATGTCATGCGCTGGGCTGAGCATGGTGGAACACTCTAAAGTCTCAGGGGAGGTTAAAGCAGTAGATCCCTGGTCCAGCACCAGCCTGAGTTATATAGCATCCCTGTCTCCAAAAGTTTTTTTTTTTCAATGTAATTAAAAATTTTAAAGGGCACCAGAAAAAAGGGGGAGGGGCAGAGTCAGAGGGAGAGCTGTCAAAGGAGATTGAGATACAAGTTAGCAAAATGCAGTTTGTGGGCCTTATTTGATGAAGATTCGGTTTGATACAAAGAAACTTTTTTGTTACATTTACTTATCCCACCCTCTCCACCCCCACCCGAGTGTACCTGCGGACACCACAGCAAACCATTGGTGCAAAAATGGACAATTTACCAGTGATTCTCTTCTTACCAGGGATCAAACTTGGGTCATCAGACTTGGCCTTTATCCATAAAACAATCCTAGGGTTCCAAATCAAGCTTTTTTATTTTTAAAACATTCGTGAGAAAATTGGGAAATACAAACATAGGCTGGATGCTAAATGATATTGGAGAATTATTAATTATCTTGCTATTAATCCGGCTTAATTAAATTTTTGGTTGTGATTTTGGTTTTGGCTTCTGTTTGGTTTTTTTGTTTTGTTTTGTTTTGATTGAGACAGTACAGTGCCTTGCTTTTTAGTCCAGGCTGGCCTTGAACCCACAATCCTCAGCCTCAGGAACAGAAGAATCATAGGTATACACCACTGAACTCTCCTTTCAGTCATATTTTCCTCAAGTCCCTATCAAAGAAGGACACCAAAGTGCTTACATGCCAATAACAGGATTTTTGAGGTTTGGTTTCCTAGTAAATTTTGTAGTTTGCCATTAGGGGGCAAGTTAAAGAAGGAGAAACAACACAAGCACCACGCTTAACACTGAAGAAGGCTGCATGGACACTGATGGCAAAATCAAGACCCCAAAAAGATGCCCAGATTCCAGACTCTATGGATATGCTACCTTCATGGCAAAAAGACCAGTAAGATGGTCAAGGTGAAGGCCAGGGGATGTGGAAATCCAGCTAGATGGACACAATTCCATCCTTTGGAGCCAATCTCAAGTCAAGAACCTTCTCCAGCCTTATGTGTGTTGGGGTGGTGGTGGCTGTAAGAAGAATAGTGGAAGGAAGGAAGGAAGGAAGGAAGGAAGGAAGGGAGGGAGGGAGGGAGGGAGGGAGGGAGGAAGGAAGGAAGGAAGGAAGGAAGGAAGGAAGGAAGGAAGGAAGGAAAAGATGGACTGACTGTATTTACTGAAGATGCAAGAAAAGTTGTGTCTAAATTCCAGTCTAAAACTGTGTCCTTTTTCTCTTTGGAATTATGGAACCAGTAACAAGATCCAGCCCCAACTTAGCAGCAGAGGACACTCTTTACTCTTGGCCAAGAATAAGAGAAAGGGGCTAGAGAGAGGCTCAGTGGATAGCAGTGCTTGCTGTGCAAGCATGAAGCCTAAGTTCAAATCCCCAGCACAGCATAAAAAGTCAGGCATGACTGTTTGTACTTGTACCTCCAGCATTGGGGCTAGGACAGGTAGATACCAAGAGCTCACTGGCAAGGTGAAATGAGAAAGTTCTGCCTCATTAAGAGACCCTGCTCAAAAAACAAGGAGGAGAGTGACAGAGACACTGAACATCTTGCTCTGGCTTCTGAATGTGTGTGCACTTGCACACTCATGCTTCTAAATGCATGTGCACCGACACACTTACCTGCATGCACCACATACAACAAAAGAATAAGAGAAGTGGGCCTTGTGTGGTCATGTATACTTGTAATCCCAGCACTTGGGAGGTGGCAGCAAGAGAATCAGGAATTCAGGGTCATCTGTGTTACCTAGGATCATGCCATCATGCAATGCTCCTCCGGCTTAATTAAATGATGACAGCTGAAAAAATTTGATTTTCAGAAGTGAAGTAACTCGTTTCTATAGATTTCCCCACCCTGTGGACTCCCAGGATGGCCACCACAAAAGATGTGTATCTGTCACCTGACATTCTTTAACTGCCACACACTGGTTACCACTATCTCCTCCCCTCCTTCCTCTAAAACCTATAAGGAAGGGGCACATGCACACCCAACTCTGTCACATGTGTCCAGACTCTCCTCAGAGCCCCACCAAGCTGCTGTCTGCCTGTCTGTCTATGGCACTAACATCTCTCCTAACAAATCTTTTATAAAAAGGGAAATCAGTCTCAGTGACTCCGTGGAACCAGAAACCCAAAATGTTTTCATCTTCAATAGCACAAGAAGTCCAGGCCAGCCTGGAGAACAGAAATGGGAAGCAGGCTGATAAATCAACTGCTTAAGCCCCACAAATAAGCAGGTTACAGCCAGAGAGGAAAAAGAAAAAGAAAAAGAAAAACTCAGGGTGTTGGCTAGGCTAATGTCTGGGAGGAACGTTCATATCTAAGGATGGGTTGAGATATTTTTCTGGGACTCATCACACTTCTATAGTTTTCCCAAGTCAATGTAAAGGCAGTTGTCAGCTGTCATGACCCTGGAGGGGATGTTATTTAGCATACAGATGAAAATATGGTAAAATTAGAGATAATCTGATGCCACTCTGGCAACTGGCCCAGCTGGTCTCAGTCAACCACTGGAGGAGAGACTTCAAGACATACCACATCCTGTCCTCAAATGTATACAAGAAGCTGGCCAGTCAGGATTAGGCTAGGGTAAGAACCATAGGACTTGAATGAGATGCACTCCCATAGGCTCATATGTTTGAATACTTGGTTCTCAGTCAGTGCTGCTGTTTCTTAAGGCCATGGACCTTTTAGGAGGTGGAGCCTTGATGGAGGAAGCCTATCACTGGAGGAGGGCTTGGAGGGTTTATAGCCTGTGTCCACTTCCTGTTTTCTCTCTGTGTTTCCTGCATGCTGATAAAATGTCAGCTTCCTGACGGCCAGGCCAGCCTCATGATCCTGCTGCCACGCCTCCCTCCCCATGATGGACTAGACCCAGAAGCACCCCCCCAAAAATAAAACTCTTTCTCCCCTAGGTTCCTTTGAGTCAGGGTCTTCTATCCAACAGCAGAAAAGGACCTGATACAAGCCACAGGCCTGGGAGTGCACAGGTTACACCCCTTCAGCTGGAAAATATGAGGACATGGAGACTCACGGAATCCCTAAGGGCCCCACAACCAGTTTTGGTTCTGTTAGACTTATTGGACTCCTAACCTACAGAACTGTATTTAACCAACGGTAAGAAGATTAATTTGTGTTATTTGGAGTAGGGCATTTAGGACCATGGGCAGGGCCCTGGGTTCAATTGAGCCCCATGCTGAAGAAGAAGAAAAAAAAAACTATATTGTTAAAAGTCATTGCATTGGTAGTTGTCCTAGTTGGTTTTCTATTACTGTGATTTAAAAAAAACAAAAACATGACCAAGGCAGCTTTATGGGAAAAAAAGTTATGGCTATGGTTCAAGGGAGATGAGAGTTCAATAAGGATGGGCGGGAGGAGGAGGAAGCTGGGAGACCACATCCTCAACGGCAAGCAAGACAGAGAACTGAAAGACAATGAGGCTGCATACACCCAAGGTCCATCCCTAGTGACACTTCCTTCAGCAAGGCCCTACTTTCTAAACCTCCACGGTGTCACCAGCTAGGAGCCAACTGTTCAACCTGAGAACTGTGGGCATATTTCTCATTCAAACCACCACGGTAGTTCTTAGCTGAAGCCCGCGAAAGAAGATGCTGCAAGCATTTGCTGACTTCTACCTTCATATATATCTAAGGTGTTTTGTTTTCTTCCTAGCAACCTAAGAAATACTTCTGTTGTTTGTTTTTCGAGACAGGGTTTCTTTGTGTAGCCTTGGCTGTCCTGGAACTCTCTCTGTAGATCAGGCTGGCCTCGAACTCACAGACATCCACCTGCCTGTGCCTCTCGAATGCTGGGATTAAAGGTGTGAAGCAGAAATACATTTTCAAAATACTTCATTTTTACCTGAAGGGTAGGCCCAGCGTAACATGGGGCATGATACATTTAACTTAAAAGGGAATTTTATGCCATGATACTTTGTAAAAGAAAGTTTAAGTAATAAAGTAGCATTTATTTTCAGTTACAAACATTTAAAAAAAATAGTGTGCACCTCCATTAAAGATGGCTTATCTAGGCTGGTTTCTGTCAAAATCTTCATTCTAAACCTCCAAGAATGTTAACAGGGGGCTGGAGAGGCTGCTCCGTGGTTTAGAGCACTTATTCTTGCAAATGACCCAGGATCAACTCCCAGCACCCACATAGTGGCCCAAAACCGGCTGTGACTCCAGCTCCAGGAAACTCAATGCCCTCTTCTGGCTTCTGTGGCCATATACATACATGCAAGCAAGACACCCATATACATAAAATAATAAAAATTAGTTTTAAAAAAGAAGCCGATGGTGAGACAACATAATTCTCACATCACAGAAACAACTGACTCTAAGTCAGTGGTTCTCAACCTGTGGGTCACAACCCCTCTGTGGGTCAAATGACCCTTTCTAAGACCATTGGAAAACACAGATATTTACATTATAATTCATAACAGTATCAAAATTACAGTTATGAAGTAGCACTGAAATTAATTTTATGATTGGGGATCACCATAGCTTGAGAAACTTTATTAAAGGGCCACAGCATTAGAAAGGTTGAGAACCACTGCTCAAGTAAATATATAACTGTAAATAATAATAATGATAAAAATAAATTCTTAAAATACTGCCAACATTTACAAAAATGCTCTTCCTACCGGCATATATAACCTGAAAAACCAGATTAGAAAGCTAACTAAAATGCATAGGAATTTTTAAAGAGCGTTATCTCCATGCTTCAGCTGGAGTACTTGTCTAGCATCCACCCTGGGTTCAACCACCAGCACCACATAAAGCCAGGTATGTTTGAGGAATGTCTACAATCCCAGCACCTCTGCAATCCCAGAAGATGGAGAAAGCCGGAGGGTCAGAAGTTCCAGGCCATCCTCAGCTACACAGTAAACTCAAGGTCAGTGTGGGATACATGTGCCCCTTTTTAAAAAAAATAATAATAATAAACATTTTTAAGTCTTCCAAACCATGTGAAGGTAGAACAGTTTAAATGGTTCCCAGGGGCTGAAAGCATGGCTCAATGGTAGAGCATTAACCTAACATGTTCCAGACCTCAGGTTCCATCCCCTGCAACACACACACTATACATTTTGTAGAATTAGCTCAGTTGGTACAGTGCCTGATTTCTAAGCCTGAGAACCTGAATTTAAATCTCCAAACCCACATCAAAAAGCTAAGCACCTTGGCACACACTTGTAAGCCCAGAGTTGGGGAGACAGAGACAGAAAGGTCCCTAAGACTTGCTGGCCAGCCAGCTTAGCTTACCTGGCAAGTTCCATGCCAGTGAGACCCCCTATCTCAAACTATCACACCAGCTCAGGTTTGCTTTCTGAGCTTAGTGTTGTGCCCAGCCTCCAGCAGAGGAGGTTCTTACTTCTTCAGGCAGTAGGTAAGAATAAGGGATGGCTAAGTGTCCGGGCACAAATGGAACAGCTGTGTCACTGCCCCCAAGGCTTAGGGAACATCCCAGAAGCTGGGGTGGTGGAGAGCGTAACAAAAAAAAAAGTGTCTTTCTGATATGCAGCCTTTGTGCTCAGGAACATAGTGCAGCTGCAGCTTCTGAATATGCCTTGCACAAGTCTGGGCTGGATGAGGGAGGAGCCCTTGAGACTACTGACAGTTAACATTGCTGAGGAAGAGGGGTGTCATTTTTCTCTGTGGTATAGTCACAGATAAGCTGGGCCTGTGCCCTTGAATAATGTCCCACCCACACTCAGGCGAGTGACTGATTAAACTCAGTGGGCCACATGCAGAAAGAAGAAAGGAAGTAGGAGGGGACACGTTGAGAGCTTGCACGCCGGAGGGGAGGAAGGGGGCACATGAGAGGAGGGGGGTGTGGAATAACTAAAATTCGTTTTAAAAAGAGGATGGTGCCTGAGGCACAGCCACTGAAGTTGACCTAGAGAGGGAGAGAGACAGAGACAGAGAGAGAGGGAGAGGGAGAAGGGGAGAGGGAGACGGAGGCAGGACATGATTGTGAAACTTTCCTACAATAAAAGCATGTCATAAAGACATACCCACCCACCAACACATCCATCAGAAATGTGTATGTATGCTTGCATGTACACATGGGCTCTGGGGATTATGCCCAGTACACTGGACCATGGTAAGGAATTATTAACTTCTATTATTGAACTACAACTTAAGTCCCTAACCTCTTTTTTTTAATTATTTTATTTTTTTAAAAGATTTATTTATTTATTACATATACATGCCAGAAGAGGGCACCAGATTGAATTATAGATGGTTGTGAGCCACCATGTGGTTGCTGGGAATTGAACTCAGGACCTCTGGTAGAGCAGTCAGTGCGCTTAACCTCTGAGCCATTTCTCCAGCCCAGTCCCTAACCTCTTATTTCAAAACGAGTTTAAAGAAATGCAGAGAATGATTGAAGCTAAAAGAAAACAAAACAAACCATCAACCAGAGTTAAGAAATCACAGAAATAAAGTGGCTCCTCAGAAAACAATTAGAAAGTAATGGGAAAACTTTAAAGAAATAAAAAATAAACCAAAAGCAACATAAGAGGAAATATAACTCACACCACCTTCAAAAATAAATAAAAGGTCAGGCACAGTGGCGTCCCCCTGTGATCCCAGAGCTCAGGAGGAAGAGATGGGATTGTAGCTTTGAAGCTAACAAGACTATGAGAAAGAGAGAGGAGGGAAGGAAGGAAGGAAGGAAATGAACAAAAATACAATACGGTTCTCACCTACAGAGCATCAAAGATCACTTATTCTGAGTCAAATACCAGTGACGACAGTGGTCTGGGAATGCAGGTTCGGCTTTGTCCTAAATAACATTCTAGAGTAGAAATAGTTACATAAGTGTTTATAGTCACGGAGCAAAAGCCATAAATCTAGACATTTAAATTCCTTTGGAGGGAAGATCAGATGGGCAGACTGAAGTAACACAGTGATTTTTTTTTTTTTTTTTTGGTTTTTTGAGACAGGGTTTCTCTGTAGCTTTGGAGGCTGTCCTGGAACTCACTTTGTAGACCAGGTTTCAAACATTGCCAGGTGACATTCTGAGGTTTGAGATGGTAGAAGCTAGTGGTCTGTTAATGCACTCCAATGGTCTGGGCTTCGTTTGTTTTTATTTTATGTGTATAGGTATTTTGTTTGCAATGTAGGTCCTGGTGTCTGAAGGGGCCAGAAGGAGATATCAGAGCCCCTGGATCTGGAGTTACAGACAGTTGTGAGATGCAGTGTGGATGCTGGTAATGAAACCTGGGTTCTCACAACTGCTGAACCATACTCCAGCCATATTCCTAGGGTTTTAAATGGATCTCTGAAAGATGTTAGGCCATGGATGTGAGCAATGGATGCTTAGTCTGGAGACTAAAGGGGACCCAAGGCAATTTGGCTCTGGATATAATACATTGTACTAGGGAAACCTGAGTTTCCTGTTGTAGGTTTGGTTTGTTTGTCTTTGGTTGGCTGTCTTGTTTTTTAAGTTTTTTTTTTATGTAGTTCAATGTATAAAACTCAAGAAAAAATTACTTATTGTAAAACCAATACGTTTTTATTTTTACTTAAGGGTTTTCAATTCCTCTGCTGTCCACCCAGGTCACACAGAGTCAAGGTTTCTGAAGATAGCTCTTCCTTAAAGAGAGACGCCTACCCACCCAGTTGTGCTGACAACCCTTGTTATTTTCTCTCCCCTTGAACTAAAGACCCATAGTCATGGCAACTTCAGTGTTCTCCACAGGGAGACTTCGGGCAAGTTATTCAAACAATTTACTTTAGGAACCATTTTAAGGTAGGCCTCTCACTTGCTGGCAACAGTAGGAAGGAAAGGAGTAGACAGTGACTCCTTCAGCAGGTGACAGCACTTGGCACCAAGCCTCAATACCAGGGTTGTTCCCAGGACCCACACTGAGATCAAACTCACAAGTTGCTCTCTGACTCCCACAGGGCACCCATACCCGAAACACATATATCCAACATAGAACAAAAACTGGATCGTTGGAAGTACCAGGTTTAACACCGCAAGAACCAAAGGCAAGAAGCAATGGTGTCAGAGAGTGAATGTCTATTGTACTGTCTTTCCAACACACCCGCAGCAAAAAAATGCTGGGTCAGACGCCATGCATGAAGGTTCTTAGTCTCCTTGCTAAAAGAAACAAAACCCATCTGAAAGGGCTGGAAACAAAAATAAGCTTGGTGTCACACAAACAGCAGAAAGAGTAGCTCAGAAAGACAATTTCTTAGAGGAGGAGGAGCACTGGAACCCAAAACCAGCTAGCCCACACACTGGAGCAGGAAATCCAATTGCGCTTATGGAACACAGCTGGCAACTGTCTTTCCCCATTGGCTGAGGTCTGAACTAGCTAATTTTAAAAGAATCGGCAAAGGGAATGAAGGAAGGGGGGGGAAGGAGTGACTGCTTCAGGCCATTAAGTTCGGGAAATTCGGTGGGGGACTGTATAAACAAACATTTTACAAGGTGGGGTAACATTTTTTAACTTTTTTTTTTAAGATTTGTTCTGTCTGCAGGCCAGAAGAGGGCACCAGATCTCATTACAGATGGCTGTGAGCCACCATGTGGTTGCTGGGAATTGAACTCAGGACCTCTGGAAGAGCAGCCAGTGCTCTTAACCTCTGAGCCATCTCTCCAGCCCCAGGTGGGGTAAATTTACAAAATGTTGACTTTTAGCCACTTTTGATAGGGAAAAAAAAATCACGTTTCTCACAGGAGACAGCTCATTTGAGAGAAAAATAATGGGGCAGACTAACCGAAACTGCCAAGAGGAGGGAGACCAAGAAGAAGGAAGCCAGGTCCCTTACAGGAGGCCTGGAAGCTGGAAAACTGCTGCGGGAAAGGCAGAGACCGGGTGGGGTCTCCAGAGAAGCGCTCCAGCAGCAGAGTAAGAGGGGACGCGTTTTTGCCCGTATCTGAGAAAAGAAGTAGAAGGGAAGAAAGAGGAAAATGGCACGTTCCAGTTCGAACTCTTAACACCAGGCAAGCTCATCAGTGAAGATCTGCAGCCACCGCCTCGGAGGAGGAGCTCCAG
The DNA here is from genome assembly GCF_017639785.1 of Mesocricetus auratus. Classification (NCBI taxonomy): domain Eukaryota; kingdom Metazoa; phylum Chordata; class Mammalia; order Rodentia; family Cricetidae; genus Mesocricetus; species Mesocricetus auratus. Next base: position 87,889,339 of record NW_024429184.1, on the reverse strand, counting down.
CCATACTTATCTGTTCCTCCCATCTGCCTAGCAGGTCGTCAGGCAATGGCTTTCCTGGAGGATGGGCTCCTGGCCCGGTGATTGACAGGCCCGTCTAGACTCACTCTTAAGGGAGGAGACAATAGAAAGTAACATTCTCACCTTTGCGGATCGGAATGCTGTGTCTCCAGCCACAGCTAGAAGTCGTACTGTTTCCTTTCCCTGGATCCTGAACGAAGTCTCCATTTCAACTAGGTTTCGCTTTCACGAATTTACACACCACCCACTTAGACCACCCACTTAGGAGCTCCATGCAGGGCCTCCAACCTGCCACGCTTCACCTGGCCTCAGTGGCTTTCTGGAACCCTGATGGGATCCTTCATGGGCCCACAAGTCTTACAAAATAGCAAAACTGAAGTTCAGGAAGGCACTAGGGACCAGAGATGGAGGCAGTGAAAGAATTCACCTGATCAGAAAAGGGCAGAGAAAGGTGATTTAGTAGCCACCAGGCAACAGCAAGCAGAACAGAGAAGCTGCGTTCTATAGGGCTGTACTTTGGAAAGTGTTTCTAAATGGACAGTCAGGCGGTGTTTTAACGCCACAGTGCCTTCAAATCATTTCAATCGGGGCTTATTATGGTCATCAAGAGCCTGGCCTTGAGGCAAAGAGATTCAACCATGATCACAGCCCTAAACAGTTCCCATCAGCCTGTTAAATGTGTCTGTCGGCCAGTGTTGACTGACCTGAAGAAGGGATGGATGAGACTGACAAAACCAGTTCAGCCAGTTGCCACAACTAATTCAAAATTGCTGCCTTAAACCCTCTCCACAACAGGTAATTCGTGGAATTACTACATCCATATCCAACAACGGAGGGGGGGTGAGGAAAATGTGGTCCACATATACACAGAATTTTTCAGCCATAATAAAGAGGAGAGTTGTGTCATCTGTAAGAAAATTAATGCAGTAAGAGGTGATTTTTCAGCCGGGCATTGGTGGCGCACACCTTTAATCCCAGCACTCAGGAGGCAGAAGCAGGAGGATCTCTGTAAGTTTGAGACCAGCCTGGTCTACAGAGGGAGTTCCAGGACAGCCTCCAAAACAATACAGAGAAACCCTGTCTCAAAAAACAAAAACAAACAAACAAAGAGGTGATTTCTCTCCTTTGTGGTTCCTAGATTTATTTATATATAGATACATAAAATCTCATATGAATATATGCATATCTTGGAAATTAAAGTAAAACCATTCAGGGAACAAGAGGACTAGCTCCCTAGTTCCAGGAGGCGGCGGCGGAAAGGGAAGCAGAGAATGTGAGGGACTGTGCTCAACATATGATATATACTTGTAAAAATCCTTTTTTTAAAAAAAAGTACAATTCTTAAACTCTGCTTGGTTTTAACTTTGTGGCTTGTTTTTTGGGGTCTGTAGTTGACACCTACCCTACTAGCCAAGGCATGGCAGCATCCACCTATAATCCCACGACTGCAGAGGTAGACCCAAAGGATAACATGTTCAAAGCCAGCCCTGGCTGTATCATAGGGAGACTCTGTGTAGGGAGTACAAAAGACAAAAGACATATCAGCATGCCTAGCACTGTTAAATTCTTCACCGCCACATCTGAAATGCACAGTGCAGTGTCTGAAGCAGAGCATAACTGCTCAACAGGTGACTAGACTTGGATGTTTCATGAAGAAAAAAAAAAGGTAGCAGTTTGTTTTGATGGGAATTTGAGGGTGTTTCTCTGTGTGTCTAGGAGAATGGGGGGGGCATCTGGCTCCTGAAGCTGATCTCAATGAAGAACTTGGGGCTTCATCTCTGCAGACAACTCTGAAGCCCTGACGTGTTCCTGATGAAGGAATGATCTCTGTTGAGTGGTTCCTCAGCCTTGCTCTGGGCTATCCAGGAGATTGTTAAACACCTACATGTTTGTCTTTGTGGGTTCTTGACCTCATTTGTATGCACATCTTCATTGCAGATATGCTTTCCCATATGAGCATATTAGGTGGAAATATGATTCAAGACTACGAGAAAAAAGAGTTAAGATTTCTGCTGTTTTTCAGTGAGGTGAGGAGACTGAATCTAAGACCTCACACATGCTAGGCCAGCCCTCTACCACTGACCTACACTCCCAACCTTGATTTTCTTTTAAGAGTTATTTATTATGTATACATAGTTCCTCCTCCTGCATGTATCCCTGTAGGCCAGAAGAGGGCACCAGACCTCATTACAGATGGTTTTATCACTTAGTTGCTGGGAACCCAGGCTAGAGCATGCAGCCGGGCATTGATGGTGCATGCCTTTAATCCCAGCACTTGGTGTTGTTAAAATGTTTAGGTTTATCCAGTAACGAGACACAAACTGTGACTCAACGATCCCACATGGAGTTTATTGGTAGACAGGGAGGGAAAGAGGGGGTGAGAGGTAACCATGCAGAGCTGAGACAGAGACAGAGACAGAGACAGAGAGAGACAGAGAGAGGGAGGGAGGGAGAGAGAGAGACAGAGAGAGAGAGATGAGAGTAAGAGAGGAGATGAGGAGATGAGATGGAGAGTAAGATGAGAGTAAAAGAGTAAGAGAGTGTAAGCGGGCAGGGGACAGTCCTTTTTTAAAGGGGTCCTTTGCACTTTCGTGGTTCTCACAGAACTCTGGGCTGGCCAGAGTGCTGCCTGAGTACATCCTGCCAGGTAAAAGGGCAGGCCAGCGTAATGCCTGAACCATTCACTTGGGAGACAGAGGCAGGTGGATCTCTGTAAATCACTCTGGTCTACAGAACGAGTTCCAGAACAGCCTCCAAAGCCACAGAGAAACCCTGTCTCGAAAAACCAAAAAAGAAAAAAAAAGGGGGGGTTGCTTGTTTTGGTTTTGGTTTTGTTGTTTTGTTTTGTTTTGTTTTGTTTTTGATTGACCTACCTTGAACTCACTATTCAGCCAAAGCTTGCTTTAAACTCTTGCTTCTCCCACATCTGGTTTCCAAGTGCTGGGGTTACACATCGAACCACCACAACTGGCTTGCCTGTTTAGCTTCAATTGCTAATAGCTATACTGCACTCACCGCTAAACCCGCTGTAACGATGTAAACTTAGGAAGAACAGTTTAGAGACAGCTTAGAGTGAGTGAGGTGATACATTGTGCTGTTGTCATTTGTAGGCCCAGAGGTCAAACCAAGGTCCTTCTGTATGCTGAGCACCCAGCTCCCCCAGTCATGTGGTGCATGCAGGTTCCTTTAATGTTGCCTTAGTGAAAGCTTTAAGATGACTGAGCCTTTGTCAGAGAGCCTTCTTCTTGTAATAGATGGCAACTAACAAAGAAATCCACAACTGGAAAATGTGCAGAGAGAGACTTTGCAGCACTCTGGCCTAAATGGGATGTTTCCACCAAAGTCCTCTCAAGGCTCAGTGAGCTGTGTGGGAGAGGAGACAGAAAGGTTGTAAGAGCCAGGGGGGTGGTGAACACCTCCAAGGAAAGAGTGTCTTCCAGACGCAGCAGGACTGATCCATATATGAAGTCACAGACTGGGACATCACACATGGGACCTGCACTGAGAAGGGGGAGTGAACACAACATGTCACCCTTGACCAGGAAGCTGTCTGCAACTGGTACCTGCTGGAAGGGGAAATCAGTTCTCTCCAATGGAGGGTCACTGGGTGTATCAACCACACTCCAGGGCAGGCTCCGTATGCTGGAGCAGTTGACCAATACAAACTAGACTCCTTTTGTGGATGCTTTTGTTTTGGATTGGCTTGGTTTTCTTGTCTGGTTTGATTTTCATTTTGTGGGAGTTTTGTTGTTTTTCCTGTTTTCTTTTGCTTTTGAGAGAGGAGAGAACTTAAAGTTGGGTGAGTAGAAGTTGGGAGAATCCTAGAGGAGCTGGAGTTGGGAATGGGGAAAGAGTATGATTAAAATGCATCGAATGACATTGCACATACCCTTGAATCTCCACAGTGGGTCCCCTTCCCAGCTACCCCTTCATAGTACGACGAGTTAACAGGTGACCTGCACAAAGAGAGACACAGCTATTCAATCTCTTGCCAGACATCGCTCTTCTTGGTGCAATGCTGTACAGGTCTCTGTAAAAAGTCCTTGCTGTCTCAGCAGGCAATCAACTTACAGTTTTTTTTTTCTGGGTTTTCGTTTTGTTTTGTTTTCTTTCTAATCCAGGTGTGAAAAAGTTCTAGGTTCAGCTGAAGTTCCTGATGAAGAAACACAATTGAGATTTTTTTTCAGTGATAAAATCTGCATATTTGTATTTCAACAATGTTGCTAAAAATTTGATGTAAATTCCTCCTTTTTTTCTTTTTTGGCTTAACGAATATCATTTATTCAGTATGAAATTTTCATACTTATGTTCCATGTGTTAAGAAAAAATGCACATTAAATCTTGGTTTAAAAAAATGTATCGTATGAAAACAATTCCAATACATTTTTTTAGGATTACTGAGCTTGATGGGGAGAAACCCTCTTTCCATCCAAATTAACAAAGCTGAGTACCTGACTTTTTAAACACAGAGTCTAATTGTATTCACACATTGTTGTCAGGAGCTACACAGTTGCCGGGGAAACAACACATACCTGGAAGCATTCTACTCGGTGTCAGATGAAGCAGAACTGGAAGGTTGTTGACATTGGGCCATATAAAAGTCATTCCAGACCATGTAAATCACAGCACGCTAGCTACCTAACTTTGTCATAAGTTGTTTCTTTATTTCCCTCTTTTTTTCTTAAGTGTCGTGGATCAAACCTAGGGCCTCAGACAAACACTGAGCTCTACCTCTGGTCCTTTTTTTTTTTTAAGGATTTATTTATTATGTGTACAGTGTTTTGCCGGCATGTATGTCTGCACACCAGAAAAGAGCATCAGATCTCATTACAGATGGTTGTGAGCCACCCTATGGTTGCTGGGAATGGAACTCAGGGCCTATGGAAGAGCAGCCAGTACTCTTAACCTCTCAGCTGTCTCTCCAGCCCCACTCTGGTCTTTTTGTAAAAAAATATATTATTAGATCTAGTGTGTGTGGGTAAGTACGCATGCGTGTACACACACACACACACACACACACACACACACGTGAGCACATGCACCACTGCCACAGAAGGAATGTAGAGGTCAACCTACTAGTGAGAATCCATTCTCTCCTCTCACACGTGTGGGTCCAGGGGATCAGTCATGTGGTTCCCCAAGTCAAGCATAGGTCATCAGGCTTGGTGACAAGGGCATTTACCAATAAGCCATCTCAGTGGCCCTTAACTCTCAAGTCTCACTAAGTTGCCCAAAAGTCTCACTTAGCATCCTCCATTCGGCCTCCTAAGTAAGAGTTACAGGCCTGTAGCACCATGCTGGCCTTTCTACTCCATCATTAATCAGGAAACACTATTATTAAGTATGCTCTATGTGCCAACAGTGTGCTAGCTTGTATTATATACAAAATTTTAGTTCTATCCTAGGCTTTGACACAAAAATAATTTTTAAAAAATAGAACAGAAAATTTGAAGTTGGGTGGGTAGTAGGTAAGGATTGAGAGAGTGGATCTGGGAGGAGTTGGAGCAGGTGACTATGATCAAAATACAGTGTATGAAATTCCCAAACATAAAATTATTTTTTAAAGACAAACAAAGTATATCCAGTTATATCTACAAGTTCAGGATACTTTTTATTATGACGCTTCCACCCAGGAGAGATACATGGTTAGATTCCTATATGCCTCTAATCACATTTTTATCAACCCATCAATACAAAACCTTGTTTAACATGCATTTCTGTTTAACAATTCCTTAGTCAACATATAGGTGATTTCATTTTAAATTTTCTTATTAAATTTTACATAGGACACGTTTTGATATTTCGCCTCCCCCAGATCCTGCCCACCTACCCAACTTCATGTTCTCATTCTCTCTCTCAAAAAGAAACATAAAACAAAGGTCAAAACAAACAAGCAAGAAACAATAAGACAAAAAAAAATAACAAAAAGCACATAAAAATATGGAGTCTGTTTGGTGTTAACTACCCTTGGGCACTGGGCCTGCCCTGGAGTGTGGTGACACACCCAGTGACCCTCCATTGGAGAAAACTGATTCTCCCTTTCCTAGCAGGGTATCTATTGAAAATTAGCCTCTTGGTTAAGGGCGAGACTTTGTGTCCACTTACCCTCCTCAGTCCTGGGCTTTTGAGCGGCTTGAACCTATGCGGGTCTCCTGTGTGCTGTCACAGTCTCTGGGTTCATATGTGCACCACTCCTACTGTGTCCGGATGAAGCTGTCTCCCTGATAGAACTAAATAGAGAGTTCTCAAAAGAGGAAACACAAATGCCTGAGAAAAACCTACCATCAGAGAAATGCAAAGGAAACTACTTTGAAATTTATTTTTTTCTTCCTTTTATTGGAAATGGTTTGGGATAGGTGGGGGGGTAGACATGGCTCAGAGGTTAAGAGCACTGGCTGTTCTTCCAGGGGTCCTGAGTTCAATTCCAGCAACCACATGGTGGCTCACAACCATCTCTAATGAGATCTGATGCCTTCTTCTGGTGTGCAGGCACACATGCAGGCAGAACACAGTATACACAATAAATTATTTCAAAAAGATGTTTTTAATGTGATGGTTTTGTTTTATTTTGTTTTTTAGTCTATAGAGGTAATTCCAGGACAGCCAAGCCAAACAAAGAAATTTTGTCTCAAAAAATAAGAAAAAAGATTTTTCCCCCTTATATGATATATCCTGATTATAGTCACCCCTCCCTCTACTTCTCCAGTTCCTACTCCCCTCCCATTTGGATCTATCCCCCATTTTTTACTCTTACTACTTTTTTACTCTTTGTTCTTTCCTTTCTTAGGCTCTTTTGGGGACCCACCACCCAGCTCCCAAATAGATCACACACAGAGCCTTTTATTACTTATAAATGCCTGACCTTATTTTAGCTTGTGGCTAGCCAGCTTTTCTTAAATTATGTCCCCTCCCCCTCCCCGGCCCGCACCACCTCTGGTCTTCTTTCTTTTCCTCTGTAATCTTACTTTCACTCTCACTCAATGGCTGGCTGTGTGGCTAGCCCCTAGCATTCTCTCCTTATTCTCTCCTGCTCCTTCCGCCTCTTCCCGGATTTCTCCTCCTATTTATTCTCTCTGCCTGCCAGCCCCATCTATCCTTGCTCCTGCCTCACTGTTCAGCTCTTTATTAGACCATCATGTGTTTCAGACAGGCAAAGAATCACAGCTTCACAGAGTTAAACACTTGCACCATAAACAAAAGGGACACATCTTTACATCACTAAACAAATGTTCCACAGCACAAAGAAATGTACACCTTAAAATATTCCACAACAATTCCCCTTCTGTCTCTCATCAGAAAACAAACAGGCCTCTAAGGGATAATGATAAAGTAAAATATTGTAAGATAAAACAAAAACTAACATTGGAATTGTCCAAAGCCAACAGAAGGAAAGAGCCCAAGAGAAGGCACAAGAAACAGAGACCCACTCATTTGACACTCAGGAATCCCTTAAAACCACTAAACTGGAAGCCGTATTACAGATGCAAAAGTCCTGGTGCAGACCCATGTCAGTCAGAAGAGATTGGGAAGCACTACGTTACACATCAAAGAAAAAACTCCACCAGAGGACATTGCTATTCTTTTTTGTTTGTTTGTTTTTGTTTTTTCGAGGCAAGGTTTCTCTGTGGCTTTGGAGGCTATCCTGGAACCAGCTCTTGTAGACCAGGTTGGTCTCAAACTCACTGAGATCTGCCTGCCTCTGCCTCCCAAGTTCTGGGATTAAAGGCGTGCGCCACCAACGCCCAGCTTGACATTGCTATTCTTAACATCTATGTACCAAACACAAGGGCACCCAAGTTAGTTAAAGAAACACCACAATAGCTGGAATCACACAGTGAACCTTACACATTGATAGTGGGAGACATCAATATCCCACTCTGGCCAATAGACAGGTCATCCAGACAAAAACTAAACAGAAATGCTGGAGCTAACTGACATTGTAAACCAAATGGATCTAACATATTTACAGAACATTTTACCCAAGCATAAAAGAATACACCTTCAGCCAGGCGGTGGTGGTGCACACCTTTAATCCCAGCACTCAGGAGGCAGAGGCAGGCGGATCTCTGTGAGTTCAAGGCCGGGCTGGACCAACAGCCTCCAAAACAATACAGAGAAACCCTATCTCGTTAAAAAAAAAAAATACACCTTCTTCTCAGCACCTCACTGAGCTTTCTCCAAAATTGACCACACACTGGGACACAAAACAAGTCTCAGCAGATTCAGGAAAGCTAAAATGACACTCTGTATGCTATGTGACCACCACACACTAAAGCTGGATTTTTAACAACAACAACCCCCCCAAAAAAAACCAGAAAGCGTAACTCATGGAAACTGAACCACTTATTACCGAACAAAAAATGGGTCAAGATGGAAATTAAGAAATTAAAGACTTCCTCAAATTGAATAAAAATGAAAACACAGCATACCCAAACTTATAGGACACAATGAAGGCAATTCTAATAGTCAAGTTCATAGCACCTACATTTTAAAAAACTGGAGAAATCTCCTACTTTGAGATTTCATCTTACCCCAGGCAGAAGGGCCAAGATCAATAAACAATTGGCAGCTCATGCTGGCAAGGATGTGGGGAAAAGAGAACATCTATTCATTGCTGGTGGGGATGGGGGAGAAGGAAAGTGGGGAGGGACAGCTAACAGCAAAGGCCTTTGAAAAACCGTTAAGGAAACTTCTTAGAGGCTTCCTAAAATGTATACACATGAAAGGATGCTAAATGGGTGATACATACTCCAACTCAACATCGTATGCCACCAAGTCAAAATTGCAGTGCCAGGAATGGGTTACATCTAACTGAGTTGTTGGCCAAAGTGGTCCCATAGACCACCCCCCAAACGCCATAAGCCAATGCTGTTGGCTACTCTCTACAACCTAATAGTAAGGCCGTATTGCTGAAGACGGTGCTTATTTAGAACAGAGAAACAAGTTGATACTCAGCTAGAAGTTTCACCTCTACTGACTAGAGTTCATGATGCTAGAAGGCATTTTGCACACTACCAGATGAGAAAAGTTATCATTGAAATCACCCAGCTACAAATCTGGAGACCTATAACCGTAACCCGCCTACAAGCATACAGGTACAACAGTGACGCAGATGTTTGCTTGGACTTAAGGCCCGCTCCATGAAACCCATATCTAACACTATTAAAGCGGCCAAAGCCCCTGAAGCTAAAAAGGTCGTGGGCCCTAGTTGAAAGCCTACTAAAGGAAGACAGCAGCAAAATGACTCCCCGTGAAGTTCTTCTGCATGCATGGACCAATGCATCACTCAGCCCTGAGCAGAGAAGCTTCTTCTTGCAGTATAGATGTGATTTCTCAACATTGGCACCCCTGTTCTCTCCGTCAGCCACACTGCAGCCCTCCTGCACTGCAGCTCTGGGCTTAGGACCTTTCAAGAAAATGGATGGAGCTATCACCCCAGAAGTACCAGAATTTGAAGCCACACAGCACTACTCAAATGACCTGTAAAGGTCACATGTTAACCATTGGAGCTGAAGTTGAGTCAGTCTCCTCGGCTAGGAATATGAAGATTGGTACTTCAATCTGCTGTCACTTGCAGGTGTCTGAATTCTCAAAGATCAGAACCCCTGCATGGTCTTACTGAGCTAAAAATAAAAGCCCCCTAGGTTTGGGTTCCTTCTGGAGGCTTTTCTTACCTACACAGGCCTGTAATGTCTACCCTCAGCTCACATTCTATCCAGTCATCCAAGTCATCTCCAACACACATGTGTAGACACACACACATGGGGGGGAAGGGGGGACAGGGAAAGAAAGAGACACAGAGAGAGACAGACATAAGACAGACAGAGACAGAAAGAGACAGAGAAGATATGAAAAGAACATGACATCCTGGGGCAGATGGCTGTGCTAACTTACAGTCTCAGAACAAGACTGCCATTGGCTCAGGGCGGACTGGGCTCAGAGCAAGGCCACTATTGGAGAGTTAATCACAACAAGCCCAGCTGTAAGTGTCCCAGGGTACCGTGGCACTGAAGCACCACCTGGCTGTTTGTATGGGGATTCCTCAGGTGTGAAAGCAGCCACTGAGAATGCTTCGGTGCCTAGTTTCTCTCTGCTGCCTTTCCCACTGTTTCTGTACCACAGAATATCTGAAAAACTCTCCATGTGCGGGGCGGTAATGGCACACACCTCCCAGACTCGGGAGGCAGAGGCAGGCAGATCTCTGTGAGTTCGAGGCCAGCCTGGTCTACAGAGGAGTGCCAGGACAGCCTCCAAAACAATACAGAGGTACCCTGTCTCGGGAAAAAAAGAAAAAGAAAAACAAACCCTCTCTATGCTAGCCTTTTAATTACTTGATGGCATTGGCCTGGTGCTGCTGTCTCACAGTAGGAGGGAGAGAGAAGAGGGAGGGAAGAGGGAAAAATAGTTATAAACATGGAGCTTGCTAAAGCATGCCCTACAGGTAATACACTAACTCTCCAGTGTCCCTAGAGAAGCATTGTGAGTGTTTTCATGACCCATGCTAATGTCACAGAAACACACAGCCTATTTCTAGACAGCCAAGTTTCCCCACCTGCCAAAGTGCCTTTCTGTTGCCATGGAGAAATCCGAAGCTCATCCTTACTCCTTTCCTCCTCCCTCTCACCTCCCAGTACTTCTGACACTGGCTGACAGGTGTGGGAGGTAGGGAGGGGGACAGAGACAGACATTCTCCCAGCCCCAGCCTGACCCTGTGATTTAAATAGCCCAGCTACGAGGGGGTATATAAACTTCAAGAATAAAGTCCCCAGCCCCAGGTGACTTTAAAGAAACAGCTTTTGTCTGGAAAAACTAACACACACTGGGGAGGGAGGGACAGGGTTTCCTAAAGCCCAGGCTGATGCTTAACATGCTTTGTGCTTGATAGTGACCTTGAACTTCTGATCCTCTTGTCTCCTAGTGTTGCGATTACAAGTATGTACCCACAGACGTGTGTGTGTGTGTGTGTGTGTGTGTGTGTTTATGTCCTGCCGGGGTCCAGCCTGTATCAGTCCTAAGCTGCAGGGGCCATCTTTTCTGAACCGATGTCTTTAGGGCTGTGTTGGGAACCAGCTAAACAGCCCCAGGTCTGTGGATCAGGGAAGTCCTAGCTACCTAGCGACATTAAGGACAAGACCGAGACGTCTTGTCATTTCAGGAGGGCTCTTAGTTAATACTGGAAGCACTGGCTTATTCAAGCATCCTCTTAAAAAGCTTTCCAAAAGTGGGGGTACTGGTAGAAGACATCTATTATTATGTATATAAGGCTGACTAGGAAACACTTCCTTTAACCCTAGACATGGTCCTAGAATGCACCTACACAACCCCTCAGACATTCTGTAATGGCACATCTCACCAGACTTCAGGCACATCCCACTAGCCTCATGATGGGCATGTGGCCTAGGTCTATTGTTACACAAACTAGAACACATTCTCCACTGTGGCCCGGCCATCTGGAGGTAACCAGCCAACATCTAAAAGACAATAGGAGATTCAAGCTCCTGGAATTGAGCTGAGGCCTACATCCAAAATATCATATTCAGGCCTGACAATGTCCATTGGTGTTTTGCCTGCATTCATGTCTGTGTGAGGGTAGTGGGTTCTGTTTTTTCCCTCACTCATCTAATTGTCCTTTCCTTCCTTCTTGTCTGTCTTAGGGATTCTATTGCTGTGAAGAGACACCATGACCACAGCAACTCCTATAAAGGAAAACATTTAACTGGGGCTGGCTCACAGTTCAGAGGTTCAGTCCTTTATTTCATCATGGTGGAAAGCATGGCATCGCGCAGGAAGACATGGTGTTGGGGAGTTAGCTGAGAGTTCTACATCCAGATCAGCAGACGGCAGGAAGAGAGACACTGGGCCTGGCTTGAACGTCTGAGATTTCAAAGCCCACCCCAATGACACACTTCCTCCAACAAGGCCACACCTCCTAATAGTGCCACTCCTTATGGGCATATGGAGCCATTCCATTCAAACAACCACCTTCCCTCCCTCCCTTTCCCCCTCCCTCCTTCCCTTCCTCCCTCCCTCCTTCCCTTCCCCCCTCCCTCCCTCCCTCCCTTTCCCCCTCCCTCCCTTCCCCCTCCCTCCCTCCCTCCCTTTCCCCCTCCCTCCCTCCCTTCCCCTCTCCCTCCCTCCCTTCCTCCCTCCCTCCTCTTTCTTTCAAGACAGGAGTTCATATTGTAGCCCAGGCTGGCCTGGAGATAAACTATATAGCCCAGACTAACCTAAAACTTACCATATGGCTGTGAGCCACCACACTTGACTTTTAAGTGTGTTGTTGTTACGGAGTAAGGAACATAGTATGATGGTTAATTTTTCAACTTTATTAGATTAAGAAATGCGTAGGCATTGATTAGGTGCAGGTTTTGTTGTGTCTAAGAGGGTGTTTCTAGAGAGAACTAATTGAACAGAAAACCTGCCCTGGGATGTGTGTGGCAGCATGCCATGGACTGGGACTCCAGCTTGAGTGACAATGTCGGTGGCAGCATTTTCTGCTTCTCATCCTCATGTGTTTGCTTCACAGCTGACAGCTTTTCTGGGTTCTCAAGCTGTGAGCCAGAATGGAGGTTCCTTAAGTTGCTTCTCTTTCTAAGGATGATATGTTTATTTTGTTTTACATGCATTGGTGTTTGGGTTGCATGTGTGTGTCTGTATGAGGATGTTGGATCCCCTGGAACTGGAGGTATAGACAATTGTGAGCTTCCATGTGAGGGTTGGGAATTGAGCCCAGGTCCTCTGGGAGAGCAGCCAGTGCTCTTAACCACGGAGCCGTCTCCCCAGGTCCCTTGAGTTGCTTCTTATCAGGTATTTGGTCTCAGCAATGAGAAAAGTAACTGGTACAAATAAGTGCTCAATAAATGTCATCTAAAATTAGAAGGGAATGAACTTCATTTCTGTAATGTGTACTGTGGAAACAAGCCTCTATATAACCATACCCAAGTCCCTAGACTCTTACACAATTGTCTGTGGTGATATCATTCTCGCACAAATAAAGCCTGTCTGAGGGGTCAGAGAATGGAGCTTGCCACTAGCTAACCATAGAGGTCTGGAGGTCTGTACAGACAGACAGGAAGTGACATAGCTGGGCATGTAAATTTCCCAAGATCACACAGCTAGTAAGACAGCTGGCATTTCTTATGTTTCACTAAACTGCTATCTATTCAAGCTTTGCTTCTGTGTATATTAATGTAAAATACCAACCTCTGAAATCTTGAAAGAGAAACCCATAAGCATCCAGAAGTCTTCACTTCCTTCACTATGCCCATAGTTTCCTTTGCCATGCCCATGTTTCCTTCACCGGCTCTGAGAAAGCTCTCTCCTGTGCTCTAACCCTCTCTGGTACTGTGGGTTGAGCTCAGAGTCTTATCTACTAAGCACCAACTCTACCACTGAGCAACTCCCCTTCCCTGTCCTGTTATTTACTTTGTTATGGTTGACTGTAATTTTTTAGAATGTAGAGTAATACATTGTAGTCTTGGACTGTCTGCATCTTGGATAAGAAAACGCACACACACTAACACACACATTTACACATGCTCTCACATGCATGAGCAGAAGTGGATGCTGCAACACTTGGCTCACACCACAGTAGGTGTGAAGAATGAAGTCAGAGTCTCTGAGAACACAGGAACCATTTCTTCTGCAGACAGAATTGTCTCGGTTGAAACCATTTCAAGTTGTCAGAACTTTGCGAAAGAATGTTAAGACAAACACTAGTTTTTATTCTGTGGAGATACCCAAATACAAATGATCTCTAGCTCTCCTCAGGCATAAGGCACATCCAGCCCCTCCCCGTTCTTGCTAACACCAGGAAGCTGGAATAGAGCTTCCAGGCTGCTCAGCAAGACTAATAACCCCGGTGCCCTCCCCCTGCCTCACCTCACCCTCCTCATTTCTAACACATCACTAGAAAGTCATCTTATAGAGAAGCAGGCTTATGGAATTAGGTCCTTGCCTTTCCAGTTTATATTAAAGCCAGCAATTTTCTCAATTCTCTACAAGAGACGTTTACTGGAGTCATAAACACAAACAACTGTGACATCCCAAGGGAAAGCAAGTGTCTGACGGCAAGCTGGCTCCACTCGCAATCAAGCAGAGACAGTTAAGGATCAGGGACTCAACTCATAGAAGCCCTGCCCCAGCAGGACACAGCTGAGTGTGCTTCAAAACCTGGGACCCAAGGAACCCCAAACCAGGAAGCCCAGCAAGGGTTACTGCTCCAAAGGCCCCGTGAAGGCCCACACAGCTGAGCGGGGGATGCGGGAGATTAACAATGTGGCCACTAGGTGGCGCGAACTGTCTTCTGCTGTGAGACGGCACGGAGAATTTATATTTTTAGCATTTTTTAATTGAAAAAAAAATCTCATGACATATTTTGACTTTTTTACCCTTCCCCAAATTCTTCCCAGATCCCATCTCCCTACCCATTCAATTTTATGCCCCTTTTCTCTCTCAAGAAGCAATTCCCTAAAAAAAAACACATAAAAATGAAAAATCAAAATTAACAAGCAAGAGACACCAATAAGAAAAAAATGCCAAAACAAAGCAAATGAAACAAAAACTCCACAAAAATATAATTTTGTTTTGTGTTAGCCAGCTTCACCTGGCATGGAGCCTGCCCTGAAGTATGGTTAATATACTCATTGGTGCTCCATTAGAGAAAACAGATTTTCCCTTTGCCAGCAAGTATCAGTTGCAGATAGCTCTTTGCTTAGAAGTGGGACCCTGTGCCCACTTACCCCTCCCAGGGCTGGGACCCCATTTGGCTTGACCCTGCGCAGGCTTCATGTGTGCTGGCTCAAGTCTCTGTGAGTGCATGCATGCGCTGTCCTGTTGTGTCTGGAAGACTCGGTTTTCCTTGGACACATCCATCACTCTGGCACTTCCAGTCTGCATAGCTCTGAGCCTTGAAAGCAGGGGGGTTTGGTGAAAACATCCCATTTAGGCACGAGGGATCCAAAGTCTTGTACTCTGCACATTGTCCAATTGTGGGTCTCAGCATTAATCCCCACCTACTGCAAGCAGCAGCTTCTCTGACGTGGGTTGAATGAGGTATTCATCTATGGGCATAGCAGTACTTCATCAGGAGAAATGTTATTGCTCTGCTCCTTTAGTAGAATAATAGTAGGCTTCCCGCAGCCAGTGACCTAGTTAGTCTCAGGTTACTGACACTTTAGCAGTGGCAGGCGTGGGGTCCATTTCACAGAGTAGGGCTTAAGTCTAATGAAAAAGTGGGTGGTTACCCTCATAATAGTGGTGTCGCTATTGCGCCGGTATCTCTCTCAAGCAGGTCAGTGTTGTAGGCCACAGGGTTTGTAGCTCGGCGACATTGATGATCACCTTTCTCCTCTAGCAGTGTGCACAGCACATTCCAGAACCATGAACACCAGTCGGGAGGGATGAAGCTTCTAATTGGTCAGCTCAGTTTCTCTGTGTTGGACGACATTAAGTGTTGTTTTCACAAAGACAACCAGGCCTTAGTGTAGGTGGTAGAGAGTAGCCGGTAGTCTTGGCACTAGCCTGTGATGCCTGGGGGGTTCTATGAGGTCCCTTCGGAGAAGGGCTGGAGACTTGAACCCATCCCAGGCACTGGAGGTTTTGCTTAGTGGCATTGTCTCCCCTATCTTTTGGTGACACCATTTAGATTCCTCTCGTATATGTCTGTGTTTTTGGAAGCTTCTACAGTGGTAAGCTTCCACATGGCTTTTCAAACCACCTTTAGCGTTAGAGTTGTCTCTCCCTATATTTGTCTTCCTGGATGACTGTTTCTAGCTCCATCCACCTGTCTACAAACCTTATAAGTTCATTTTCTCGAACAGCTGAATAATAGTCCACTGTGCAAATGTACTCACCTTTAATCCCAGCACTCAGGAGGAGGAGGCAAGCAGATCTCTGTGAGTTCAAGGCCAGTCTGGTCTACAAAATGAGCTCCAAGAGAGCCAGGGTTGTTACACAGAAAAACCCTGTCTATGGTTGTTTACTTGATGTTCAGGGTTTTGTTTTGTTTTTTAGTTTTATGTATAAATATGTGTATGTATATATTAAATGTTAAACCTCTATCAGATATATAATTGGTAAAAATCCTTTCCCATTTTTTTCTGCTGCTGTTTTGTCCAAATGATGGTGTGATGGTGTCCTTTGCCGTAAGGAACTTTTTAATTTCATGATTTTTTTCCTTTCTTTTTTTTTTTTTTTTTGTTTGTCTGTTTTTGTTTTTCAAGGCAGGGTTTCTTTGTGTAGCCCTGGTGGTGAAACTTGCTTTGTAGACCAAGCTGGTCTTGAACTCACAGAGATCTGCTTGCCTCTCCCTTCCAAGTGATGGATTAAAGGCATGTCCCAACACAGCCTAATTAGTTTTAAAACCCCAACAAAGACACGGAGATGATTTAGTACACAGAAACTCACTCTTTGGACCATGGCCTTCTGCCAGACCCACTCAATTGTAAAAGCTTGCCATGTCAAGGACTGGTTAACGTGTGGCATCTACTCTGGAAAACCATGTGACATGACCCACTACAGTCAATACACACCTGCACTGTGACACAAGGATTCCTCTCCAAAGACACACTAACACAGCACACATCTTCTCATCCAAATTCATAGGCAAAGTACTTGAAGCAGCACTGTATGCAATAGCTAAAGTCTACCACAGGAAGTGCCTTAGTTAGGGTTCCATTGCTGAAACGAAACACCACACCAAAAAGCAATTTGGGGAAGAAAGGGTTTGTTTGGCTCTCATTTCCACATTGCTGTTCATCACTGAAGAGGTCAGATCAGGAACCCAAACAAGGCAGGATCCTGGAGGCAGGAGCTGATGCAGAGACCATGGAGGGGGTGCTACTCATTGGCTTGCTCCCCATAGTTTTCTCAGTTTGCTTTCTTATAGAACCCAGGACCACCAGCCCAGGGATGGCACCACCCACCATGGCCTGGGCCCTTCCAGGAATTCATTACTAATTGAGAAAACGCCTTAGAACTGGATCTCATGAAGGCATTGCCTCAGCTGAGGCTCCTTCCTCTCTGATATCTCTAGCTTGTCTCAAGTTGACACACAAAACCAGCCATTACAACTGATCCCTTATCAATTTGACACACGAACATATCACTGTTAAGTCACAAACCTTCCTTTCCAGGAGCTCACATTAAAATCATTAATGTTAAAAGTCCCATAATCTTTACAAATTCAAACACATCAAAATTTTACTCTTTAAATTATCGAATCTCTTTTTAAAATTCAAATTTCACCTGGGGACTCCTTTAAAAATCAAAATTAAATTAAATAGCTTCAAGAGGAAAATCACTGCTAATTTCTTAGCCACAGCTGACCAGCATCAACTGTCCCAGTAACATAAAGGTTTCACTTTAGTAGTTCTGGTATCTTGTTAATCACAGCTGCTTCTTCAGCCCCCAGCTAACCACAACCACAGGATCTTAATTCAAAATAACAAATGGCCCCAATAGTCTTTAAACTTCCCTCTGAAACCTCACAAGCCAGGCCTCCATCCTCTGAACTGCTCTCAACACTCTTATATTCCAAGCTCCCCAAGAACTGAACTCTTAACACTCACCGTCTTTTCTAGCCCAAAGTTCCAAAGTCCTTCCACAATCCTCCCCAAAACATGGTCAGGTCTGTCACAGCAATACCCACATGATGCTGGTGGTACCAGTTTGTCTTAGGGCTTCTATTGCTGCGACGAAACACTGTGACCAAAAAGCAACTTGAGGAGGAAAGGGTTCATTTGGCTTACACTTCCACATCTCACTCCATCATCAAAGGAAGTCAAGGCAGGAACCTGGAGGCAGGAACTGATGCAGAGGCCAGGGAGAGGCACAGCTTACTAGCTTGCTCCTCATGGCTTCCTCAGCCTGCTGTCTTATAGATACCAAGACCACCAGCCCAGGGATGGCACCACCTACCACGGCCTGGGCCCTCCTCTGTTGATCACTAATTGAGAAACTGCCTTACAGCTGGATCTCACGGAGGCATTTCCTCAGCTGAGGCTCCTTCCTCTCTGATGACTCTAGCTGGTGTCAAGTTGACACATAAAACCAGCCAGTATAGTAAATAAATAGATAAGGAGTGCTTACACCGTGGAGTACAATACAGTCACAAGGATTAATGAAACTATATCGATAGGAAGTCTCGCTAAATAAATCAAAGAAGCTGAATTTTTAAAAACAACGAATATCAAGTGTTTCTATAGTCAAGATTCAAAAGGGAGCAAAACCACATCTTGTACCCCAGCGCAGAGTGTAATAGGAGCAATCGTCAAGTAGACATATATTAATAAAACAACTTTAAATTTTTAAGATAGTACCTACAGGGTCCTACTATACTGCCAGATGGGGAACGAAAGAAAACAGTTGGGATTACTAAAACGTCATGTGAGTGTCTTGTTACACTGATGCGGGTTCTGCTAGTGTTGGAAAAATCATCCAAGAAACTTCAGCTCCTGGGACAAGAAGAGGCTGCCTCTCTCCTCCTGCTGCTTCTAGAACTGCAGTTCCCTACCGTAGACACTTGGTGGCGCTGAGGACGGGAAATGGACTAGTGCTGGCGGAGAAAAAAGTGTGCGTGTAGCAGCTACTTGATTGATTGCTAACTGCCAGAGCAGCTTGTTTATATGAAGCTCAAACGAAGGATGTCTGGTGTTACAGAGGGGAGAAGGGATACCTGGGCAACCAGAGAAGGAAGCGGCCGCAGCAGGAACCGAGTGCCAGTAATACCTTATGGGAGACAGGCATTGGATGCGTGAACACAGCCTTGAGTTAACACCTGGCCTTTTTGGGTCTGCTCAGCTGTCTGACTCAGCTAGCACACAGGGACCAGTCCACTAAACGTCGGGGCTGGCCTCTCTGGTGCATGTCCCAGATTGTGTCATCACTCCCTCTCCCACCTCCCGAGGCTTAGAAAGCTTATCAGTCGACTCCACAGAAGCCCCCTGTGAGTGTAGAACTAGTTCTACCACTAAGCGTTTGGCACAGAACCCCGGGGTTCTCTCATACTCCCCAAGGTAGCATAGGCCGGGGCTGGCCATTGATGGTGTCTGTGAATAAGTTACCTAATGGCCAACTTCAGACAGGAGTTAAGTTTGCCTCCCAGCTCCCGGCCACCACCAGATAACCAGGAAGTTGGGAGAAAGAGCGCCCTTGGGGTTATTGCTTGGAGACAGGCCAGAGGATGACGCAGGGGCAAATCACCTGATGTAAACCCAGCCACTGAGGTCTCTAGGAAAGCCCCTGCAGAGCCTGGAGCGGAGCTGCAAAGCGCAGCACTCCGTGAGACCTTTGCCCTATTTGTAATGACTGATGTCTACTTGGACCCGGCCAGCGGTATGGGGACCTGTTCTGTCAGTTCTCACGCATGAACTTGAACAAGCGCTCATCACTCTCCAAACTTCACGTTTCTGCCAGGCTCTTTTTTTTTTTTTTTAACCAGGCTATTTTAAACTGTTCTTGGAAGTCCCCAAACTGAAGCTCTGAGGTCTTGGCTACCCTCTCTCTCCTTTCTCCCCCGGGGTCCACAAGGCAAGCAGGTCTCCAGATCTTAGCAGGCACAAAGATGTCTCAGCAGGTTTGTCACAAAGTCTGATGACCAGAGATCAACCTCCAGGCCCTAAGTTATGGTAAAACTAGACACACAACATTTATTCTCTAACCTACCCCTCCTACAAACACACTAAATGAATAATGCAGTAAAAAATGATTATAGTATATTTATTAATCCTTTGGCAATTTCATAATGCATAAAATGCATTTTTTATCAGATTCAACCCCTTATGTAACTGTATAAATCCCTTACTTAACTATATGGATAATTAACTCAAATCAAAGACCCATATAACTGTCAGAAGAAGGTAAAACACAAAACTTTCATGGCCCTGGATTCATCAATGAGTCTTATAACTCTAGTAACAGGAAACAAAAGAAACATGAAAATTTAAATATCTGGAGCCAGGAAGATGTCTCAGTGAATGGAGTTGTTTGGAACACATATATGCCACCTGAGTATAATCCTCAAGCCCACATAGCGTGGAGCAAAAGTCTGTAAAGTTGTCCTGTGCCCTCTGCACCTACCCTTCCATTTCATAAGTGTCCTGCTGCTTAGCACAAGGTTGACACCTATTGGCATCCAGCTGGAGTCCCTTTTAGGGAACTGTAAGGGAAAATGTAAGTCGGACCATTGACCTTTTGTTATTGGTGGTTCTGGACAATGAACCCAGGTCCTCACCTATGCTAAGCAGATCTACTGTTGAGTGACATCCCCAGGCCAGCCCTTGTTTTTAAATGCACCAAACACACCCAGACTCAAGGCTCTGGGTTACAGAATTGGTTACACGGGCAGTGCTGTGGGGGATCTACATTATAAATTCAGCCCTTTGGATGTTACCTTGTCTCACAGTGGTTTAGAATTTTGTTGCCCAACTTGTATTGTGCCAACTCTGTCTCTTAGTGCTATGCCTTGTTGAGTAGCCTGAACTAGTAAATGTCACCTCTGGCTCTGTGCAGGCAGTAATTCAGTGAGTGTGTCATGAAGTCACCGAGGTGACAGGCACCCGTGACCTTACCTCCTGCTCCATGAGGCAGGTTGTTTCATGGTAGCTGGTGACTTTAGAATGACTTGCAGGTCATTGGGAAGACAGCAAAGGACAGAAGACAGGGACGTGTCAATGGCTGCATTGATTCACTTAGGCTGCCTTTACAAAGAGTCAGCCTGTGGGGAGGAGGGCTTAAGTAACAAACAGGTCACCTCAAGTTCTGAGTTCACCTCACCTGGTTTATGTGGTGCTGGGGGCTGAAGCCTGGGTTTTGTGCATGCTAGGTCAACACTGCCACCTGAGTTACATTCCCCGGCCCTGCACACACCTTTTAACTTTGATGAGGACTCAAGAATTTGCTGGTTTGGATTTAAACCCTCTTTGTTCACAAGTGTCACATGGCAACAAATTACCCAACAAGTTACTTAAGCTCAGGGGTTTCCTACTGAAACAGATAGAATATCTTCTGGGGTTGGTATTACTCCTTATATTATCTCAGCTCTCTGCAGACAGGTGTTTTCTTCTGGGGTTGGTATTACTCTGTATATTACCTCAGCTCTTTGCAGACAGGTGTTTTGGAGCCTCTTAGCTGTTGCTGCTTTGTATTAGTGTCTTTCCTCATGGAGTTTATGCAGTAACTGATGGCTGGCCAGTTCCCAGTCCCGTGTGGAGCTGTTCTGTTCCTGCGTGCAGTGGTGCATGCTGGTCACGCTGCTCTTGTTTATGACAGACTCACAGCCAGCAGCCTCCCCACCCCTCCACCCCCATCTTCTGGAGGTGCAGGTGGTGGGGGAGGGAAGTAGCAAGAAAGAAGACTCTCGCTGGAGGTCAAGGTTATTGATTTATTTAGTCTTTAATAAGTGTTCTGCTTTGCATGTCCCTTTGTCTACATTCTGAGTGGCACATAATTTGATCCAAAACCATTCAGTTGGCAGCTTGATTGAAAACAGTACTTTAGGTGGGGGAGGAGGGGAGGGAGAGGGAGCTGGGATTGACATGTGAAACAAGCTTCTTTCTAACTTAAAAAAAAGAAAGAAAGAAAGCCAAAAAAAAAAAAAAAGAAAAAGAAAACAGTACTTTAAACAACAAGTGCATGAACAAATGTATCTTCTACTACCTTTTCTTAAAATTTTCTCACTTGATGGGCTGGAGAGATGGCTCAGCAGTTAAGAGCACTGGCTGCTCTTCCAGAGGATCCAGGTTCAGTTCCCAGGGTTCACATGGCAGCTCACAAGCGCCTGTAACTCCAGTTCCAGGAGCTCTGCTGCCCTCTTGCAGCACCCTTGGGCACTGCATGCATGTGGTACATCACATACACATCGGGACAGAACAGAAATAAAAACCTGTTTTAAAAAGTTAGCTGGGCAATGGTGGCGCATACCTTTAATCCCAGCATTTGGGAGGCAGAGGCAAGTGGATCTCTGTGAGTTTGAAGTTAGCTTGATCTACAGAGGGACAGACAGGGTTGTTACATTGTGAAACTCTGTTTTAAAAAAAATTTTTAAGTATTTTACTTGCCTTTTTTTATTCATTTAACTCAGACTTGAACTCACAGAAATCCACTTGCCTCTTGCCCCTGCCTTCTGGCTATTAGGATTAAAGGTACACACCACCATACCATCCTTGATTACATTTCTTTACTTGAAATGCAAGGCTGAGGATGCAGCTCAGAGGATGAGTACTAACTTAGCCTGGAAGGGAACTCCAGCACTGCAAAAGCAAAAGGGCAAACTCGGATTGCGAAGCTGGTCTGTCTGTAAGAAGCCTCGATGTGCTAGGTTCTACTAACTGTGCACAGGTAAGTCCTTCACTAGGGGATGTTCACCGTGAGTTTCTGTTATTATACAGCACGAGGGAAACCTTGGTGGATCCCATGGTGGGTGAGGGACAAACACACCATGTGGGAAGTTTTTACTGGGTAAGGGAAGGGTGTGAGTGAAGGGAAGGAAGAGAGGGAAGAACTTGGAGGAGAGCAGCCCTTGACACATGTCTGCTCTACCTCTGAGCTGTATTCCCCCAGAGAGAGAAGCTCCTGCCCACTGCCTTTGAACACAGGATTCTTCATTCTTGTACTGTTGCCTCTCACTGACAGGACAAAGCCCACCCCCTCCTCTTAATCCTTCTCAAGCAGTGACACTCCCTGGTGACTGAGCATTCAAATACAGTAGCCTATGGGAGCTGCTCTTATTCAAAGCACCAGGGATGCTCACCCTCACCTTGGTGCTGCTCTGTCCAATCAACTTAAAGTTAAGGGCTCAGATGTCTGACCAGATGCAGTGCAGTTCAGGACATCTACCTCCCAAATTCTAATTGCTTTGAAGCACTTTTGAGTGTACCCAACCCAACATACAATATTTCCAGGGTTAGTGAAGATTATTTTCTCCACTTTTTCTTTTCTTTTTTTTTTTTCTTTTTTCTTTTGGTTTTTGAAGACAGGGTTTCTCTGTGTAACAGGCCTGGCTGTCCTGAAACTTGTTTTGTAGACCAGACTGGCTTTGAACTCACAGAGATCCATCTGTCTCTGCCTCCAGAGTGCCGGGATTAAATGTGTGTGCCACCACTGCCTGGCTCATTTTGTCCTCTTGCCTGTAGGAAAACATACTGAATGGAGTCACAAAACAGTATTATTTATTTATTTATTGGTAAAGAAAAAAAAACTTTCATGCATACAAATGGGCCATAATCTCTCAGTAAAAAAATTCAGAGAAGCATTGCCCAAGAACAATCTAGTTTTAAAATGCACCAGACAATTTGTGAGTACATTTATTAGAAACCAGCTGATCCCTGAGCCTGCCTTCAGCAACTCAGCACCAGTAGTGATGTCATCATTAGCCACCAAATGCTGCATGTGTTGTGTGTGTGTGTGTGTGTGTGTGTGTGTGTGTGTGTGTGTGTGTACCCTTTAAGAGATCCCTGCCTGCAGGGTCCTTCCTGCAGGTAGAGCAGGGGAAGGCTGGTCCAGCCGGCCTCTTCCCGGGGTCTGAGCGGGATGGTGAGTGTCGAGGACTCAGACTCTCCCCCCATTAGTTACTGGGGAGAAAAAACACACACTGAGTCGGGAGTCTGTTGAAGCAGGATCTCGATTCATTCCAACAGGCAGGAGCTTATATAAGACTGAGGTAGGGATGGGAATCTTAGGATAGGGTAAGGTGATGTGAGGAGTTAAGGGCCAATAGTATTCCATCAAGCAGGCAGATAGCTAGGCAGGGGGCAATCTTGCATCAGGTCTGGCTGAGTCACCCCCATGTGGAGGTTACAGGTTAGAGACAGGTCGCCAAACTCTAGCCAGGCTCAGGAGCTTACACTGGGCCTCGCATCCGAGCCTTTCTTAGGCCCAACACTGCCATCACAGACAGTTCTCTTGCTCGCTCTGTCTGTCTGTCTGTCTGTCTCTCTCTCTCTCTCTCTCTCTCTCTTTCTCTTGTCCCTGCTCCAAGATAGCCTCTCGCTCCCCCTCCCCCAATAAATTTATGAGGGATTCCTTAGCTTAGATCTGACCAAGTACCCGCCACATAAACCCTAACATTTCCATCCCTGTTCATTTTCATCTGGACTCCAGTTTTTTCCCTGTGGACAGAAATCTGAGGCTTCTCTCACTGTACTAGTTAGAGTTCTCTGGAGGAACTGAACTGATAAACACACACACAAAATGATTACATATACATATAAAATATATCCTTATAATATATATATGTATAATACACACATATACATATATATATACATACACACACATATGTAATTGTTATATGTAATTGTGTGGAGTTCGAGAACACTGAAAATCCAGCCAGACTCTACCCAGATTTTAATCAGCCCTTGATCAGATTGGGACTGTGGCCCTGGCTAGAGCCAAGTGTGGGCAGAAGCGGGTGTTAAAGGCAAAAGTCACAATTCATTGCTGGGGATGTGAACTTTTGCAGATGCAATTCCTGTGGACAAGCACCCTGGGTCTTTTGCATTCCTGGAATTCCTAGAATGTTCTGACTCAAATTGCTGACAGGCCGATCACAGACCTCTAGAATGGTTAGTTGCTTTAGTAAAAAATGGAGTCACTTTAGTTGCTACAATATATATTATATTAAAAGAGGATTTATTAAGCCGGGCGGTGGTGGCGCACGCCTTTAATCCCAGCACTCGGGAGGCAGAGGCAGGCGGATCTCTGTGAGTTCGAGGCCGGGCT
Source organism: Mesocricetus auratus (assembly GCF_017639785.1). Lineage (NCBI taxonomy): Eukaryota > Metazoa > Chordata > Mammalia > Rodentia > Cricetidae > Mesocricetus > Mesocricetus auratus. Next base: position 87,864,601 of record NW_024429184.1, on the reverse strand, counting down.
GGACGGACAACCTCCAAAACAGTACAGAGAAACCCTGTCTTGTAAAAACCAAAAAAAAAAAAAAAAAAAAAAAAGGATTTATTAGAGTAGCTTATAGGTGTGGTCCAGCTAATCCAATAATGACTGTCTACCAACAGGAAAGTCCAAGAAACCAGTTGTTCAGTCCACAGAATCAATGTCTCAACTGGTCTTCAGTATATGTTAGAATCCCAAAGAAGGGAATGGAGAGATAGTTCAGTGATTAAGAGCACTGACTGTTCTTCCAGAGGTCCTGAGTTCAATTCCCAGCAACCACACGGTGGCTGAGAACCACTTTGAGATCTGGTGCCCTCTGCTGGCACGCAGGCAGAAGACTGTATACATAATAAATAAATAAAACATTAAAAAAAAAATCCCAAAGAAGTAAACTCTAATACCAGCAAAAGAATGCTTCAGCAGCAGGATAGATGAACTTAAGAGCGAGAGTGACGGCAAGTGCCTCACAGGCATGCCCAGCTGCTTAGGTTAGGGTTGATTGCAGATGTGGTCAAGTTGACAACCAAGATTAGCCATCATACCTACCCTGCAGGGGTGTGGCAGGCATTGGTTGGAGGAAGAACTCAAAACAAAACCGTGCCACACAGTATAATGCTGATAAAGAAAATAAAACCATTTGACAAAGAGGCTGTAAGAACCTTCCTCTTCATTTTGCTGTAAACCAAAAAAAAAAAAAAAAAAAAGCAGCAATGAGAAAACATCTGCCTTGCTCACATAAGACCCTGGCTTTGGTTCCCAGCACCACAGGAAATTAAAACATATCTGAGATGAAGGTGAAGAACCAGCCTGCCTCCCTCCATTTTAGGCTTAAAGGCCATCTTGCAGTAAAGAGAAACTAGGCTCATTCCTGTTTATGATTAAATGTTTGGGGTTTTTTGTTTGTTTTGTTTTGTTTGTTTGTTGGTTTTTGTTTTTTTGAGACAGGGTTTCTCTGTATTGTTTCTCTGTGGCTTTGGAGGCTGTCCTGGAACTAGCTTTTGTAGACCAGGCTGGTCTTGAACTCACAGAGATCCACCTGCCTCTGCCTCCCGAGTGCTGGGATTAAAGGCGTGCACAGAGCATAATAGTCTGAGTCAATCTCAGTGAAGTTGGGAGCAGCTTGAGGATCGCCCCTTTGGTCTGAGCTGAGGTAGAGTAAGAGCTAGTGGCTGACTGCTTTGCTTTTCTGATCTTCAGCTAGAAACTTGAACCCCAATATCAGTCTCTATGTCTTTTATTTCTCGTGCTATGGAGACAATCAACAAACAATTCAGCCCCAAAGAGCTTTTTACACATAAAGTTACAAATGGTCAGACATTATCAGGAGTCCATTTCTAGGGATGCATTCATAAGTCCAGCTGTGCTGTGCTAGTGCATGTCCTTAATCTCTGCACTCAGGAGGCAGAGGCAGACAGATCTCTGTGAGTTCGAGACCAGCCTGATCTACAGGGTGAGTTCCAGGACATCTGGGACTATACAGAGAAACCCTGTCTCAAAAAGCCAAATAAATAAAACAGCTGAGACCAACCAAGAAGTGGATCTAATGTCCAGGCCAATTTCTTGGACCTATTTGGTCCTACAGGATAATATCTAATTTCAAAGCAACCTGTAAGAGAAGTAGGTAGAAGAAACCTTTGCCCGGCATTTTCCTTCCTGAGCCTTTGCTGTGTTCCAGGATGGACAGAAGGACAGTCCTTACACACTGCTACCCTCTGGCTTTTGGGCTCTTGCCCAAGCACTTTGCATGAGGCCTCCTGGAGATCAAGGCACACATGGAGGAGGTACCCAGGGACATTGAAGGAAGGGGAAGTTGAGAAGGAGTTTTTGAGTCAGAGCACACTATGGCTGCTGGTTAGCATGCCTTCCAGCTGCTCAATGTGGTAACATAGGGACAGGACTCAGGCTGGGTGAAGAGCCATCTCACATGCCCACTGAGACTTGCCGTTTACACATGGAAGGGGTATGCTATCCATTATAAAAGACTGACTTCAGTATTGAGTAACAGATTTGTTAATTTACTTAATTTGTAATGCCAGGAATTTGACAGTTAGACGAGGACGTTATCAACATTTTCCACAGATGGGTTCAGATCTGTAATAAAAGGTTTATACCATGCTGTATCTGAGCTTCCAGATTGGATCACAGGAGGCGGGGGAAGATATGTTCAGAAAGCGTGGCTAAAAAGGGCCAAAGTTAATTCTTTTTTTGTTTTTGTTTTCCCATGATGGGGTTTCTCTCTGTAGCTCTGGTTGTCCTGGAACTTACTATATGGACCAGGTCGGGCTCCTCCTGAGTGCTGGGATTAAAGGTGTGTGCCACCACCAGGCCAAAGTCATGCCTAATTTGAAAAGCAGTAATGCAACACAAGCCACTTTTTAATTTCTTGTGGTGTGGCTTAGGCAGTATACAAGCCACTGGCAGTGGGACCAAGACCTAACTATACTGCATAAACTGACTTTGTGGAGCCCATTCTCCACATGCCCAGCCCAGACATGGGGGAGGGGCGCCTTGGTCCTGCCCCATGAGGTGATGGGACAGACTTAGTTAGGGTCCTAGGGGAGGTCTTACTTTCTCTGAGGAGCACTTGGGAGGTGGGATGGGGAAGGAGGGGAGAGTGGGAGGAGGGGAGGGAGGGGGAACTGGGAATAAAATGTAAAAAAGAAAAAGAAAATTTAAAAAGTAATAGTTATTATAAAAAAAAACGAAGAAAAGAAACCCTGGAAATGTCTTCGCAGCTGAGACTCCTCTCAACACATCTCGCCCCGCCCCCTGCCCTGAACCTCTCCTTCCAAAGCTGGTTTCTGCCCTCATCCCCACCCCCCAGTTTCTCTTCCGTATATAACTCAGCCATTTTGACTACATGCCCTCTCTGGTTCTCTTGGCTCCTGGATCGCTCTTGGTCTGCTTGCCCCCATCTCCTCTTGCCATCCCCCACCCCCAGCGGCGGTCTCCGTCAGTATGCTGGCCGTGTTCAGTGCGGACTCTACCAGAAGTCTGTGACTGCCCCCCCCTACAATAAACCTTCTCCTCAACCATGTCTTGTAGTGGTCATGTCCTCGTTATTCATCCAATTTAAAATTCCGTGTACTTATTTCTGTACACGCCTGTGTATGTGCGCACGCGTGCATGTGGTCTGAGGACAATTTTCGGAAGTGGATTCTCTCCTTCCACCTTGTAGGTTCCAAGGATCCAACTCGGTTTGGAAACACCTTTGCCTGCCTCATGCTTCGTTTATAAAAGAAGCGTTCAGAACAGCTTCGGGCGTTTCTCTGAAGCCCTACGCGCTTTTTTAAAAACCTTTTTTTTTTTTTCCATTTACATATCAGCCCCAGTTCCCTCTCCCTCCCCTTCTCCTGCCCCCCATCCCCCACCTCCCAACCTTGGGGAGTCAACAAAGTCTGATACCAAGTTGAGGCAGGACCAAGCCCCTCCCCCCTGCATCAAGGCTGAGCAAGGTATCCTGCCATAGAGAATGGACTCCAAAAAGTCAGTTCTTGCACCCGGGATAAGTCTGGGTCCCACTGCCAGCCCCTCCCCTCAACAGATCAGGCCATCTAACTGTCACCAGAGGGTCTAGGTCTGTCCAATGAAGGTTCCCCGGCTGTCAGCCCAGAGCCTACACGCTACCTTGAAATGAAAAAGCGGCCCCATGATGACCCGGGCAACCCTTGGTCCGTGAGGCAGACCCTAGCTAGCTAAAAAGATTCACTCCCATCTTTAGGTTAACTTAGGAAAAGTCTCCACGATGTGTTTACACGAACTCCCAGACTCTAAGAAGTGGCACTCCATAATTTTATTTAAACTCTTGGACACTCCGGAAATGCCTTCCTAACATTTGCATTTTCATAACAGGAGTGGCCTAGCTGTCAGCGCCCAAGGTTAAAAGGGTCACTCCTCGCTATAGAAATTCTAATCAGAGTCGCAGCTAGGGCTCCTAACAAGCTTTGAGTTTAAACAGTTTTACGAACCCCAGTGACTGTCCAGGTGTTTGGCTTGCAGCTCCCGCCCACTTCACACCTGGGCACACCTGGGCTTTATGTGCCCTGGGGAATGAGTTCCGGAGGGTGTTGCAGGCGGGTTTACAGAGGCCGCCCATCACCGGCCACCTCGGGCTGGAAGTGCTCACCTTGCACTTCCCGCAGCTGCCGGGCCTGGACAGTCTGAGACGTGGGCCTGGCGGGGCGCGTGGCTAGGCGGGGCGAGCACGCGGGGGTTGGAGGGGAACGAAGTGGGGACGGGGCGAACAGAGCGGGGTGGGACGAAGAACGGGGGGGCGGGAGCTGTTGTGGGAAGGCGGGACTAGTAATGGTGAGAGGAGGGGCCTTGAATGGGGAGGCGGGGCAAGGCCTTGTAATGGGAGGCGGGGTTCGGGGCGGGGACAATGGGGAGGAGCTAATGGGGAGGGGCGGGGCGGGGGGGCACGAGGCGCGCCTAGTTGGGCTGCAGCTCCCTGCCGGCCTTCCTGCTGCACGGCGCGCGGGCGGAGGCCCGGCTTGGCGGGAACGCGAGAAGAGCGTGCGGAGCCTCCGGTGCTGGCGGCCGCAACGAGTGGGATCCTGGGTCCGGCCGCAGCACGCGGAACTGATCTGAAAGTGGCGGGGCCCGGCGGAGCCGCGATGAAGCCGAGCAGCGAGGAGGAGGAGGAGGCGGTGTGGGGCGTGGGCCCCTGGGACGAGTGCTTCGAAGTGGCGGTGCAGTTGGCGCTGCGAGCGGGACAGGTGAGCAGGGTCGCCGCGTCCAGCCCCGAGGCACGCCCGAAATGGACAGCGTGGGCGTCCTGCGGGCGCGTGGGCGGGAGCAGGGCAAGTTGCAAGGACAGGGCCTGTGTTGTTTCTGGGGCGCACCTTTCTCTGGCCCTTCACCCCCCTGCAGCGGGAGATGGGGAGCATGGGGTCACTATCATGGAGAGAAGAAGGGCGCAGCCTTCGGGACGCACCCCTCACTTGGTGGTGGATTGACCAACTGCTGGGTACTTGACCTTGGTGTTTGAGTCACCTGGAAAGCCAACGTGTCCCTCCCAGACTAGAACACCGCAGTTGTTTCTTTTTAAGGACCAATCCTGCAACCAGGTTGTCGGTGTTCCCTGTTGCAACTCCAGGCGCGTGTAACTCTGGCTGGGTTGCAGCTGATTGTCCTTCTCCGGGCATCCTGAGTCCAGACAGCCTAGGCTCACAGTCTGAGAGCGCCTCCAGGGAGTGATTGGCACAGACCCGAGTTCAGGAGGAACTCGTTAGACTGCCGGAAGGATGGAAACCAGCGCAGAGCTGAAGAGAACCAGACTAGGTTTGAAAACTGTGTCGCCTCTGTTTTTCTTTTTCATCGTTGCGCTCGCTCCCTAACTGTTCCTCAGTCTCTTCCGCGGCGCCGAACTTATAATACTGGTGGAATGAATATGCAGTGGCTCCCCCAGAACATCAGAGCACGCCTTGTTCCGTACTTTGCTCCTTAAAACGTGATGTGCAGTACTGACTTGATGGTCAGGCAGGATTTACAGTAGTGCTTTGCACAGAAAGGCTTATATCAAAAAACATTTTTTCAGGTGTATCTGAAAATACTCTAAGGGGGTGTCTTATTAAAAAGTGCTGCAATGGTGCAGGGTATGGAGCCCAGTGGTATATTGCATGCACAAAGCCATCCCAACATAGCAACAACCAGCAGAACAAATACTTCAAAACTACCCTGTGATTGTGCAGTAAAAGAGACTCCAGCCCTTCCCAGACAACTGATAGAGCTTGTAGCTCAGAGCAAACCCTCTTCCTAGAAAACAGCTCCCCTATGAGCTCGAACTGACAGCCCTCTCCCTCCTCTCCTCGATTCTGTTCCAACAAGAGCGTCTTTCCAGAGACAGGATGTCAGCGTATGTGGGAACTTACACTATGCATCGGTTTTTTCCTGGTGACTCTGAGAAACTTTAGGACTTGGGCACTGCTGTGTAAAAGCTGGTGAGTGGAGTCATAGGCTCTGTGGCCTTTAAAGAAATAGAGACTTAAGTGACTTTTGGTAATCGACGATGCTCATCTGAAGTTTTCAGCACTGAAGGCACAGTTCTTAAGGGTTTTGTAAGTTTTAACGTAATGAGATTGGTGTTTCTGGAATTTCTCAACAACAAAAAAGCTTTAAAAAGAGGCAATGAAATAAAATTGTGACAGTAAGATCTGGTCAGTGAGCTCAGGACTCTGGGCTCCAGCTTGGGAATTATATGCCTGCCTGCCTGCCTGCCTGCCTGCCTGCCATCGAGTGAGGGAGAGGCTGAGCGGAAGCAGAAGGCATGCCGGGTCATGGTAACTATCCTGAGAAAAGAGGGAAAGATCCTCTAAATGAGTATCTATAGTAATCAGGTACTGACCAGAGAAAACACCCAAGCAAGGCAGCCCAGTGAGGGAGGAAAGACAGTACCTGGCATCTTTGAATCCTCCTTAGCCACAGGCTCCACCCATGCCAATGCTAGTTTATCATGGGCTACTCTGCGTTTCCAGCTGAGGGTCTGGGTGCTGTGCGCTAAAAGGTCAGGGCCGCAAAGCGAGGGAGCTCCCAAGATAGATGCCCAGTGTCCCCAGATTACACTATCTGCTCCCAAGTTCCCTTTGCTCCTGCTCAGAGGCGCCCCCTTGCCTTGCTGTCTCCCTATTCTCCCCCTTACCTCCTTTGTGCTTCGCCCATTTATCCTTAGCCTGTTGGAGTCCTTCCTGCCCTGCAGAAGTCCCAGTCACTCACATGCTAAAAGTGCCTGTATGTGTGTGTACTCAAGTGTGTGTACTCAAGTGTGTGTACACACACGCACTTGCTCACCTGAGTGGCATGTGTGTTTTGCAAGGAACCCAGCCAGGGCCCATAGCGCATGCTCTGCCACTAAGCTGTACCCCCCACCCCTTGTAGTATTTTCTCTCTCTTTCCTTCTGTTCTTTCCTTCCTTCCGTCCTGACAAGGCTCTCCATATTTAGTCCAGGTTAGCCTCCTGATCCCCTTAGCTCTGCCTCCCAAGTACTGGGTATTATAGTGCACTATAATACCAGATCATTGTAGTGTTTCCTGTGAGGGAATAGAAAGGGAAACAGCTTTTCCTATTGCAAAGTTGAATTTATTATCGATAGCTTAGAAAAATTATGATAGTACAACTTAAAATCTTAGAGTTGTCATCAACTGAGAACTTTACATTTTCTTTAGTGCTGCCGTATTTTATGTATTACTCGTACTGTGGAAAAGAGTGCTGAACAGGCCTGACCCAGCTGCAAGCGTTAACAGCCTCACCTATCCTGCAGTCAGCACCTCTCTGAGGCCAGCTGCCCCAGACAGGTGTACTCCTCTCTCTATACCGTGTGCTGTTGACAGCGGCCAGGCCAACTGCTGTGGTGGACAGGGAGAGCATTCTGAAAGTCTTCTCTCTACTGGCTGGCTGACAGTAACTTACAGACAGATAATGCCTGCCCATCACACGATAGGTCTCATCAAACCTATGTCTGCTTCGTCCTTCTTACCTAAACTGACCACACTCTCCTTGGTACCAGCTGATGCCAGGTCTGACGGAGAGTAGGGAATGGGTCAAAGGGACAGGTTCCATCCAGTCAAATGGCTGACTTCTGTCCACTTGCAAAAGGTGATCTGGGGAGTTGAGACAGTATTTCATTATTGTTTTTAAAATGTCTTTTACAGCCGGGCGGTGGTGGCGCATGCCTTTAATCCCAGCACTCGGGAGGCAGAGGCAGGAGGATCTCTGTGAGTTCGAGACCAGCCTGGTCTACAAGAGCTAGTTCCAGGACAGCCTCCAAAGCCACAGAGAAACCCTGTCTCAAAAAAAAAAACCAAAAAAAAAAAAGTCTTTTACATCGGGCATTGGTGACGCACTTCCTTTAATCCCAGCACTCAGGAGGCAGAGGTAGAGGCAGGCATATCTCTGTGAGTTCGAGGCCACCCTGGTCTACAGAGTGAGTTCCAGGACAACAGGGCTGCACAGAGAAACCCTGTCTCAAAAACAAAAAAGTCTTTTACATGTTTATTTACTTCTTTGATACTGTTTGTTTTAAAACTGTGGCACTAAAACACTGACGTTCAGTCACCTGACAGCATGTTGAGCAAGTCGGGACCTTCAGCCTTTGTCCTGTATGGGATGTGAGGTATTGTGTAGAGGCTGTGTGGTGTGAGGTGTTGTGTAGAGTCTGTGTGGTGTGAGGTGTTGTGTAGAGTCTGTGTGGTGTGAGGTGTTGTGCAGAGTCCTGTGTGGTCTGAGGTGTTGTGTAGAGTCTGTGTGGTGTGAGGTATTGTGCAGAGTCCTGTGTGGTCTGAGGTATTGTGCAGAGTCCTGTGTGGTCTGAGGTGTTGTGGAGAGTCCTGTGTGGTCTGAGGTGTTCTGCAGAGTCCTGTGTGGTGTGAGGTATTGTGTAGAGTCTGTGTGGTGTGAGGTATTGTGTAGAGTCCTGTGTGGTGTGAGGTATTGTGCAGAGTCCTGTGTGGTGTGAGGTATTGTGTAGAGTCTGTATGGTGTGAGGTATTGTGTAGAGTCTGTGTGGTGTGAGGTATTGTGTAGAGTCTGTGTGGTGTGAGGTATTGTGTAGAGTCTGTGTGGTGTGAGGTATTGTGGAGAGTCCTGTGTGGTGTGAGGTGTTGTGCAGAGTCCTGTGTGGTGTGAGGTATTGTGGAGAGTCCTGTGTGAGCCTCACTTGGCTGCTTCGTGGGTCCCACATGAAGATGACTGAGCTGTGGAAAGAAGTGATGAAAAATGATTGAGTTTTGAATACTGAGGTGAAACTTGGGGAAAGAGGTGCTAGGATGAAGTCAGGGATTTGGGCCTGAAAATCAGGTTGCACGATGGGTTTGTAATGTCCTGAGACAGTGAGCTGCAGTGGAGGAGGGGTGGGGTTCCGAGCTTGTGGCACATGGGCAGCCAGGGGGTTTCTCAGCAGAGACTGACTGGATCTGGATTGTGGGAGAGGTAGGAGATGTAAATGTGGGGAGGTTGGCGAGCTGGCTGCCCACAAGACGCCATCACCCCCAGGCTGGGCTCCTGGGTGTCCTCTTTGGGAGAGTCCCAAATGCCCCTGTATGGAGTCTTCCCTCTGGCGGCTTCTTTCTCCTGCCTGGGCTGAGACATCGGCCATTGAAGGAAGTGAGGAGAAAGAGAGTGGTGACTTTACATTTCCACAGTCTCCTTGTTTGCTTCAGTCCCTGCCCCGCCTGCCCCCAGCCCCAACCCTCATTTTCCCAGGAGAGAAAGCCCTGAAACTCCTGCCCGCCAGCCGCCCTAGTACTGGGGTTGACACCCAGAGTTTCCAGTAAGTGTTCCACCACAGAGCCACACACCGCTTTCCGTAAGGGCAGAGACCCCGTGAGGCAACACACGTACTCAGGAGCTGTGCTGACGAAAGGGGTGTGTTTCTTTTCTTAGGTTTGTTTAATAATTTATTTAATTTTATTTTATGTGCATTGGCGTGCAGGTGTCATATCTTGGAGTTACAGACAATTGTAAGCTACATGTAAGTGCTAGGAATTGAATCCAGATACTCTGGGAGAGCAACCAGTGCTCTTAACTGCTGAGCCACCTCTCCAGCCCCTGGTTTGGTGGCACGGGTTTCCTATGTAGTCCAGGCTGGTCTTTACCTTGGTTCCTCCTCCTTTGGCCTCCCTAGTGCTGAGCTTTGAGGTGTACACCCCCAAACACAAATGTCAGCGTCTGACTGTTATTTCTCGTCATCTTCCTCCTTGTTTTCCTTGTTTCGTTTCCTTTATCCATATTTTTCTTTAAATGAAAAAACAAACGTGTGTGTGTGTGTGTGTGTGTGCGCGCGCGTGTGTGTGTGTGCATTTGAAGAAAAAGGTTGATGCTGGATGTCTTCTCGGCTGCTTCCCACTGTAGGTTTTGAAGGTTTTTGTTTTTCTTTTTTGTGTGTGGAGTGTTTTTGCCTGCATGTTGATGTCTGTGTGCCATGTGAAGGCCAGAAGAGGGCCTTGGATTCCCCTGGACCTGGAGTCCCAGCGGTTAGCTGTCGTGTAGATGCTGGGAGCTGAACCTGAGTCCTGTACAAGGGCAGCAGTTAGTGCTGTAAACTCCTGAGCCGTCTCGGCATCCCCAGCCCTTCAAGGTTTCTCACAAGACCTAAGCTAGACTGACTGGCCGGGAAGCCTCAGGCATCCTCCCTGTCTCCGCCTCTCTGACTCTTATGTCACAGGTGTGTGCTGTCAGGCTTGGCTTTTCGCATTGGCACTGGGAATCCCAAACTCAAGTTCTCCTCTGTGCGTGGCCAACACTTCACTGACTGAGCCTTCACCCCAGCCTCCACGTTTTATTAACTTTTGTTTCCCCCCTGGGGAGTGGGCTCAGGGACTTTGTATTTCCCACACTCATTTTGCTGACAAGCTGTCTGAGAGAAATGGGGATGGAGATCTTTTCCCACAGAGAGAAGACTTGTACCTGCACCTTTAGTTCTTGGCAGGTAGGTAGTCTGGTGGACTTCCTTTGGTCTCACCTGAGGAAAAAGTGGTAGAGAGCCAGGCTGATCTATGAGACCCTGAGGTGGTCCTTTGCTAACCCAAAGGACGCTCTGCCTAGTGGTGATAAGTCCTTGGGGCTGGGGGAGGACGAGCCTGAAATCGTGTAGCCAGATGAGTGAGAAGTTGGTAATCAGTTCCAGGCGTTCCCCTCACCCCAGCACTGAGGAAGATGGAAACGGAGTAAAACACCAGGGCACTGGGAACAAAGTGGGGTGCAGAAGAGTCCTGGCCGGCCCTCACTCCCGACCTCAACTGGCCTGACGCTTAGGTTGGCTGGTCTGCTGCTGCCTTCTCTTTGGAGTTGAGGGGAGGCTTTGATTTCCTCAGGCGGAGCCAGTCACAGGATCCCAATGCTGCTGTCTCTGCTTGCTCCTAGCCTCTGGTGAATGCTGCCCCATGTTTCTTCTCATTGGATGGAGACTAGTCATGGAGGCATCCCAAAGGACTCCAGAGGAGGTCATAAGAGGACCCGAGAGGTGGGGACAGCCTCCTGAAAGATGTCACCGTTAATTTGTGTCTTCAAGGAGACTAGTTGATGGACGGGTTCAGGAGGGTGGAGGCGGAAGTACATATCAAGATGACAGGGCTGAAATGGAGTGTAGACTCCGGGAGCCGTGAGAGCCTTGGTCTAAGCTGGAGGTGAGACTTGATGGGCCATGAGAAAGAGAAACACACACTTGGCTAGAATCGTCACCTGGCTTAGGTTGTCTGACACTAAAGGAGATGCATACCTTTCTTTTTTGAGTTTGGAATTCAGGCTTCAGTGACTTAGGTCCACAGTTCATATATTAAACGTTAACCGCGGGCTCTCCGGGGAGGGGAGAAAGTCGTGCCAGGAGGCTCTGAAGCTCGTGCTGTAGATAGTGACTGTAGAAACGATTTTTTAATCACACACTAACTTGTTGCTGGTAGAATGATTAAAATCTCTTAAGAATGAAGGGGAAAGAGCCATAGAAAAGGGCTTTGAAAATAACAGTACACTTGTTGCTGGAAGAATGATTAAAATGTTTTCCTTTAATAAGAGTTGCTGTGGTCATGCAGGGCAGCGACGGTGCACGCCTTCAACCCCAGCACCTGGGAGGCAGAGACTGGTGGATCTCCGTGAGTTTGAGGCCAGCCGGGTTTACAAAACAAGTTCCAAGTTAGCCAGAGCTGTTACATAGAAAAACTCTGTCTCGAAAAACCAATAAAATAGAGTTGCTGTGGTCATGGTGTCTCTGCAGCAATAGAAAACACTTGCTGGGGCAGACACCATGACCAAGTCAACTCTTAAAGAAAGAAAGCATTTAATCGACAGCTTGCTTACAGTTTCAGAGGCTTAGTTCATTATCATGGCACTCTGCATGGCAGCATGCATGGCACTGGAAAGGTAGCTGAGAGCTAAATCCTGGTGCACAGGCAGGGGTGGACGGGGAGAGGAGAAAGAGAAAAACACTAGACCTGGCAGGGGTTTTCAAAACCCACCTACTCCAACAAGGCCATACCGCCTAACCCTTGCAGTCTTTTCAAGTGGTTTGCTCCTTGGTGACCAAGCATTCAAGCCTTGAGCCTATTGGGTCCTTTCTTATTCAAACCACCACAAACGGACGGTCTGGCACAGAAAGCCTCATAGAAGGATAGCATGGGAACGAGGAGGAGAGACAGGAGAGACAGGGCTCTTGCCAAAGTGCAGTTAGTATATGGCCCAGAGAGGGCCTCTGCTTGTGGAACCCCCAGGAGCCCAGGTTCTTTCTCCTGTGCCCAGGACCTCTTCTTGTGACTGCCCTGGCTGTCATTAGTGAAGATCACAAACTCCTGAAAGGAAGGACAGTGTCTTTTGAAGATATGGCTCTGTGTTGCAGAGGAGTCTCCATACACATCCTCTAAGCAGAGCTTCCCAAGCCCAGCAGCACAAGAGGGAAGTCGGGGTAATCTTTGAAGGCAGCTCTGGGCCTTCCTGGTGAAGCATGGGTGCTCTATTCCTAAGAAGAAGATAGATGCCTAAGGCCAAGTCCCCACTCCTCCCTCAGGACCTTGACCATCCAGGGTAGTGAGGGCCATCTGCGCTTTATGGGGGGGGGGTGCGTGGCTGTGGAGGTACTGCTGGCTGGTTATGGTGCGAGTGCACCCAAGGCAGATTGAGCTTGGCTTTTAAAACAGGATAGTAGATGAGGCCATGTTTTAGGAAGGCCCAGAGGATAGCGGGCTCTGGGCACATTGGAACCTTGGTTAGCACAACCAGAAAAAGAGCCAAGAGAACAGACACTGAGGTGGCCGGCGTTTAAACAGGCGTCAGTGGTCCTGTTGGAAGGAACGTGGTAGGAACCACTCCAGCGGTCCATGTGCCTTTCGTTCCTACAGCCCTGTACTGGAGGGGAAAACAAGCAGCTGAACAAAATGTCAGGGAACCTCTGCTGTCACGGAGCTCATGTTTCGATGAGAGCAACGCAGCCAACTACACTTACAAGACAGCCACAGGTGGGGAGGAGGGGCAGCCAGAGGACCAGACTGTAAAGGCCCTGGATAGGGACATTACATTCTGCTACCATTCTGCTCTCAGCTGGGGAGTCGGAGGCAGATGGAGGACAGCAACTTAGTATGGTAGCCTGTGGAAGGTGAGGTGACAGCTGGCAAGGGTCTGGCCATTTGGGGGTACTTCTGGCAGCAGTAGGAAGCCTTTGGGGAGTTTTCAGAGATTTGTCTTAAATTCTCAGTCCAGCTTCTAAATGGAAGCCACATTGGGCTACAGACTGGTTTCATGGCTGCTTCCTCTTAAGTAGGCCCCAGGATGCCCTGGTTCTGAATGGAGATAATCTACACACACACACACACACACACACACACACACACACACACACACACACACACACACACACACCACATACACCACACACACCACCTACCAAGATCCCAGAAGTTCTGGTGGGTGGTCCTGTTAGACTCTTTTTCGAGACAGGGTTTCCCTGCATATCCTTGGCTGTCCTGGAACGCACATTGTAGACCAGGCTGGCCTCAAACTGGGATTAAAGGTGTGCGCCCACTACGCCCCTGCTTAGTTATACTCTTTTTTTTTTTTTTTTTTTTTTTTTGGTTTTTCGAGACAGGGTTTCTCTGTGGCTTTGGAGGCTGTCCTGGAACTCGCTCGGCAGACCAGGCTGGTCTCGAACTCACAGTGATCCGCCTGCCTCTGCCTCCCGAGTGCTGGGATTAAAGGCGTGTGCCACCAACGCCCGGCACTTAGTTATACTCTTAAGATGGGTCTCTTTCCCTTGTTCTTACTTTCCCCTGCCTTCCCCACCACAACGTATACATTACCCAGAAACAATACCTGCACCCACACGCTGAGCCTCCCTCCCTGTTTAAGACATACACACAGTGTCAAGTGGCCTGCCTAGACTGGCCCAGAATTTAGGATTCCTGGCAGATGTCAGGTTCTGTGGGAGCTAGTCATTGAAGAGTGTTCAGTTTATGAGTACTTGTGGAGGTTGGTTTGGTGAGCGATGCTATGTGCAAATTGGTGTTGTAAGAGAATTAGCATGGTAGTAATAGGCAGGATATTGCAAGTCCTGGACAGGAAGCCCTGCAGTGCAGGATAGATGCTGGCAGGGTGTGAACAGTGGCGAGCTGACGATAATGGACTGTAGGTGGCCTCTTGGATTTTTGTATCACTCATCACATTTCAAATCTTCTGTCATACATATCTGTTATTTTTGCCACCCAGATTAAAAAACAGCATCACCTTGGTAGGCTCATTATGGGATGGGTCAGTTATGGGAAGGACACTGAGGCAGAGAGTAGGGACCACTGGATGTCATGTTTCTGTTTGTTCTCTAAGATTCCATTTGTGGGCCAGATAGGTGAGTCAGCGGGTAAAGGTACCTGCCACCAAGTCTGAGGACTGGAGTTTGATATCTGGGACATGCCAACTCCTGCGCATTTTCCTCTAACCTCCCAGCACACTGTTACTCGTGTGTGCCCACACAGAGGACCAGACAGACACACACACAAACACAGAAGTGAAATGTAATATAAAAGATTCTGTTTACTACTCTCTTCCACAGGGAAGACCTCTCCACCTTGCCATCATTAGTACATAGTGTGGGCCAGGTAGTTAGTGATTGTTGGATGGTATAGGCTAAGTATCACAGATAGGCAAAGGGGGTCAAGTCTGAGTAGCCAGTCTGGGTAGTACTTTTTATTGATTTCTTATGTATTTGTGTATGGGGGAACCATATATATTTTCCATGGTGCACATGTGGAGACCAAAGGAAAACTTTGTGTCTCACTTTTCTCCTTCCACCTTTGCGAAGATGCTGGAGATTGGACTCAAGTCTTCAGGGTTGTGTGGCTGGCACTTTACCCCTTGAGCAAACTTGCCAGTCCCTGACAGCACTTTTGAGTGAAATACATGATTTGGGGAGGTAGCTAGTTCTGGAGGGATTAGGGCAGGTCTGTTTAGGTTTCCTGATTTCACCACTTTTATCCAGTTTTTAGACAGACTTGGGGAAAACAGCCCCATATAGACCTGGAGGTGGCATTTTCGTTAACAAGCTGGGATTGATCCCCCTGAAGCACACAGCAATGGATTGACTGCTCTGATTTCCTGTTTGGGTCCCTAGAGGTTCCTAGGACTACACTAGGCCAGCAGAAATGGTGCCAAACCAGGCCTTACCCTTACAGATAGTGCATTCAGAACAGATGTTACTGGCAGCTTGCCCAGCTGTAGAGCCTGCTTTTGTGGTCCCTTAGCAACCTCCAGTATCTTTGATGTGCTCCTATAGGTGACTGGTGCTGTGCTGCACACAGCCACAAGAGCCAGCCTGGGTTCCTATGATACAGTTGGGCTCTCGTGGGGACCTTTAGTCTGCATTCACAGGCACACCACATGTTTGTGTGTTGCTGGAGTTTCTTTCCCACCCCATCCCACTGCCGCTTCGGCCCCAGATAAGCACACAGACGCTATATTAATTATTAAACTGTTGGCCCATAGCTAGGGCTTCTTACTGGCTAGCTCTGCCTTAATTATTAACCCATTTCTATTAATCTGAGTATTTCCACATGGTCTTACCTTACCGGAAAAGAGTCCGGATGTGTTACTCTTTCCTCCGCTATATGCTATCTCCTCGTGGTGCCTCTCTGCCTCTCTCCTCAGCATTCTCTTGTCTCCTAGCCCCGCCTATCTTCCTGCCTCTACTGGCCAAACAGTTTTATTCATCAACCAATAAGAAAAACACATATACAGAAGGACATCCCCCATCATTCGTAGGACTCAGAAAAGTGAATTAGAGGAAACTTTTTACACACAAAGTTACAAATTCGAAACCACAGAATTCTAGGAGACAAGCCTGTGACATGCCTTCTTATTTTGGGGCATTCCCATGGATGATGCTCCAGACTTTATCAGAACCTTTCCTTCCAGAGAAAACTTGTCTCAAAGGTGGAGTTTCAGTTGGAACTTGAATGTAGAATCTCAGGTTGGGAGTCTGTCTCAGGAATGGAGTCAGGGCTGGTGATTATGGTTCCTAGAAGCCCTGAGAGCCAGGCATATGAGGAGTCAGTGAAGGCGGAGGGGGTGACTACAGGCCCTGGCCAAAGCCAGGCAGCCCTGGAGGAATTGGGGGCTGGGGACGGGGACGGAGGAGGCCCACAGTCCTCACTGTCTCCCGCGCTTTCGTTTCAGATCATCAGAAAAGCCCTCACTGAAGAAAAGCGTGTCTCGACAAAAACCTCCGCTGCAGATCTTGTGACCGAGACAGATCACCGCGTAGAAGACCTAATCGTTTCTGAGTTGCAAAAGCGGTTTCCTTCGCACAGGTGAGAGCTCTCTTCAGCTGAGAAGCACTGCCGCCTGTCACTGGGGGACAGGCGGGAAACCCCAAGCTGCCAAGGCCAAGCCTGGTCCCTCCATTTTAAGGGAAGAAAACATTGCTTCGGTTCTCTTCACTGTTATCCTGACAACCATCCAGTCCTTATGTCTCTAGGGATATGGAAGAACCTCCACTTTTAAACGTATATTAAAAGTCATTGTACTAGTCATTTACTTCACATTTACTTCATTTACTTCACATTGAACTTATCTTTAAAATAGAGTTCCTTTTCCAGACATGAGAACTTTTGGGTTTTGTTTTTGTTTTTGGTTTGTTTGTTTTAGTTTTTCACTAGCATGTATATAACAATGGGCTTCATTATAACATTTTCTCATATATGTATGTAATATATTTTGATCTTATTCACTTCTCATTACCCTCTCTTGTCCCCTTGTAGTGCTTCTCTTTCCAGCTAGTGTCCTGGTCCTCCTCTTTCTATGTGTCTGTCTGTCTGTCCATCCCCCCTTCCCTCTCTCTGAACCAATGAGTTTTGCAAGAGTTACTACAGGGTGAGGGGCTGTTTACCAAAGCCCAGGCATCTCTACATCATCAAAGGAAATGCCTCTTTCCCTAGCAACCGTTAACTACCTGTAGATCTTCAGGAAGGGGCGGAGTCTCAGGAGCTCCTCTGGTGCCATGATCGATAGTTGACAGGCCCAATGATATGCAGGTGATTATAGCTGCTAAGAGGTAGAGAGTAACAGCCAGGTCCTTCCTAGAAGATGACATTGCACAACACTCCGCCCTTTCCTCTGGCCTTTCGATTCTTTCTGCTCCCTCCTCCTCTGTGTTCCCCGAGCCTTGGAGTGGGTGGTGAACCTCATTTAGGGCTAAGCATGTACTCTCAGCACTTAGGCCAGTCTCTGCAGTAACTGTCCCCACTACAGAAAGAAGTTTCTCTGCTCAAAGTCGACATTAGCACTGATCTGTGGACTTAAACGGAAATTTGAAAAGGTAGTTCGACAAGGCATATCATGCCCATTTAGCAAAACAATAGTAACTTCTCTACTAGGCTCTGTGATGTCACCAGCCACAGACTTTCCCTGATACCATATACGGGATACCCTTTTGTTCTATGGAATGGGCCACAAGTCCAGTTGGAAAGTGGGCTTATCTTGTCTGGCAGGTTGGTAATGCACACACAATGTCCACAGCAGAACAAGATCTTTGGTGTCATTTGTCCCCTCCGAGGCCTTCACAGCACCTCCCAGTGCTATGGAGACTAGTTAAGGGAGGCACCTCCCAGTGCTATGAAGACTAGTTAAGGGAGGCACCTCCCAGTGCTATGAAGACTAGTTAAGGGAGGCAGCTTCCAGTGCTATGAAGACTAGTTAAGGGAGGCGCCTCCCAGTGCTATGAAGACTAGTTAGGGGAGGCAGCTTCCAGCTCAGTTCCAGCTTGTTTTCCCTTCTTCAACCAAAGCATGCGCTGTCTTCAGCCGTAGGGGCTTGCCATCTAGTTCTGGTGGGCAGCCAGCAGCAGTGAGTAGCCTGTGTTGTTTTGGGGGCTTCAGGGACCTCCCTGGCGAAAACATTGTAAGGAGATAGCCCACCCAGGCCCTGGGTTTTTCATTGAATAAACTTTTAGATTCAGGGAAACTTTATCTACTCACAGAAAATATCTGTTCAAACTTAACATTTCTTTCAGTTTTGTAAAACTTTGTGTGTGTGCATAGATCTGTATCGGAGGTTCTGCTTCCAACAGCACATGCTCAGAAGTACTTCCTGCCTCTGACTCCAGAGGGCACTGTAAAAGTATGCCCTGCATCTGAAACTCAAAACCACAGTGGTGCCGCTCTGGCCACCCAGGGACATATCTTAAGAGCACAGGGTAAAATCACCTGTGTAGGACTCAGTCCGCTCCCAGTGTTCAGTAACACAGACATCCTTTGCTGGGGACAGTGGTGAGACACAGGCCTTCCTTCACAAGGGTGCCAGAGTTCTTCATCTTCTTGGGCTGTCTATAGAGGACTGACTACAAGCCATTCATCCTTTCTTCAGGATAACTAAAGTATTTACTGATCATTGTGCATGTAACTCTAGAAGAGTAAGGACTATAGAGCAGCCCTCCCTTCCTGGCCCCTGGTTTCTGCAGGACAGATCTTGAAGACCAGGGCCTTGGATTCTGGGCCTCCCTTTCCTTCCTCATGAGACATCTCACAAAGATTCTGAACTTCTAAAACTGGCATGGTGGTTCCTGGAGTTCTGGGTGTTGATTATTCTACTTTGGCTCTGTATCTTTGTGGCCATGGGTGACAAAAATACATACAGTAGTCTCCTCAGAGTCTATTTGGGACATGATAGGCGTCACCTATTTTTTTTTTTCCTGTGGATAAATGCATGAATTAAAGAACAAGTTTTTGTTGAAATATCTACATTCTTTTACTGCTTTTCAGTGTTCTCTTTGGGGAGGTGCATCAAGTTGAACCCATGGCCTGAGCATGCTACACAAGTTTTCAGCCACTGAGCTAAACCCCCAGCCCCCAGTTTTAGCTTTTTAAAGTCTACTTGTAATTCAAGAGCAACAGGAAAAGAACTTATCATGTAGTTTGCTTTACTTGCTAAGAAGAAAAAGTGTTACATCAAAGAAGCAGCTGCAAAGAGACATCATGACCATGGCAGCTCCTATAAAAGAGAGCATTTAATTGGGGCTGGCTTACAGTTTCAGAGGTGTAGTCTATTAGCATGGCAGGATGTAAGCAGGCACAGTTAGTGTTGGAGAAGTAGCTGAGAGATCCACATATGGATGCATAGGCAACAGAAGAGACCCTGAGCCTGTCTTGAGCCTCTGGAATCGCAAAGCCCACCCCCAGTGACATACCTCCTCCAACAAGGCCACACCTCCCAATCCTTCTAAGTAGTGCCACTCCCTGATGATTAAGTGTTCAATTATATGCACCTCTGGGGACCATTCTCATTCAAACCACCACAGAGTTTATTGGATCCAGAAACTTTCTGCTGGAGTCCACAGAGTCATTTCTGAGTAGACTCATATCATCTACAGATAGTTACTTTGATTTCTTCTTTCCCGTTTTTAACCTTTGTATCTTTCCCTTGTCTTGTTGCTCAACCTATGACTCTGAACACTTCATTGAGTAAGAATGGAGAGAGTGGGGGCTCCTTCTTTGTCTTGTTCTGGGTTTTAGAAGAAAATCTCAGTTTTCAGTATTGAATGTAACTCTGCCTATTGTTTTGTCATATATACTTTTATGTATGTGTTGTCTAGTCCTAGTTCTTCAGGACTTATGATGAAGTCATGTTAAAAGTGAGCTTTGTCAAATGCCCTTTTTGCATCTATTGAGATAGTATCCTTAAGTCTTTCTGTATGATGAATTACACGTCTATCCTGAAATCTGGTTATATGGAGTACTTATAGCGTTGAACCAACTTGGTATCTTTAGGAAGAAATCAGCTTGATTGTGATGTAGGATCTTGTTAATATGGTCCTGAATCATTTGCAAGTACTTTGTTGTTAATTTTTGCATCTTGTTTTGTTTGTTCAGTCTTTATCCAGTTTGGGTATTATTTAGATAATGCTGCATTTAATTATTTAGTCGGTACTGACTTGAGTGAGTTTGGTGGTGTCCTCTCTGCTCTGTAGAACAGTTGAGAAGTATTGATTTCCTTCAAGGGTTAGTAGGATTCAGTAGTGGAGCCATCTGATCCTGGGCTTTTATTTGTGGAAGGACTTTTAAGTTACTGCCTCCATCTCATTGCTTGTTACAGCCTGAGTACATCATTTGTATCTTCTGGTAGTTTATAATTAGAAAATTTATGTATTTATGTATTTCTTTTAGATCTAAAGGGGGAGTATTCTGTGAGCTCCTGAATTTTACTGGAGTTTGTTAAAAAAAAACTTTTTCATCTCTGATTTTACTAATTTGCATTTCCTATGTATGTTTGGACAGGGACCTGTCAGTTTGCTAATCTCTTAAGAGAACTAGCTGTCTGTTTGATGCTGTGTTTTGGTCTGTTCCTCTCTTTCTTTATGGTCTCATGTCACTGACACAAGTCCGGTGGTCATCCCTATCCTCTTGAGTGATGCATCCAAGATAGTGAGGTCTCTCCAGCTGGGGAAGAGGATGGCGGCTTGAGCAGCTGCTCAGTGTCCCTACTGCCTTCTGCCCTCTTGAGGTCACTGTAATCTGGTGCCCTGTGTGTACCCAGCACACAGCAATATCTGCTGAATGCATAAGTCAATCAGAACATAAAGCAGGGTCCTTGCCATAGGAAAAGCCCTTTCCTGCCAGGAAGGGGAGGGTAGAGGGTCGTCTGTGGTGAAGCAAAATGTAGGTGACAGCTATTCTTCCATGGCCCGGGTTCTGCTCTGCATGCCAGCATGACCTCTTGGCCTCTGCTGCTGAAATGGGAGCCAAGTTTGGCTTGCCTCTGCGCTCCTTCAGGCGTTCTGCACTCCCGCATCTCTGCCTGACCTGTTCCGTTTCCTTGTGTGCCACAGTGAAAGTCACTCTGGTTTGGGGTGGGGGTTGTACTGGGGCTACACACTCTTCTGCTGCATGTTGGACATTGACTCAGGCTGAGCCCCCTGCCTCAGCAGGTTCATTGCAGAAGAGGCCACAGCCTCCGGGGCCAAGTGCGTGCTTACCCACAGCCCAACCTGGATCATCGACCCCATCGACGGCACCTGTAACTTCGTGCACAGGTGAGGAGGACCTGGGAGCTTGCAGGCTCGGGGCTCCATGTGGCCTCTAGGTTTTCTGTTCAATATATGTAACACGTGTCTGCTCTTGTAAAAGAAAACCAAATCTTGACATTTTAAAAAGGTTTTCCTGCCAAGCAATGGTGGCACACACTTTTAATCCCAGCACTTGAGGCAGAGGCATCTCAGTGAGTTCAAGACCAACCTGGTCTACAAAGCGAGTTCCAGAACTGTCAGGACTGTTACACAGAGAAACCCTGTCTTGGAGGGAAAAAAAGACTTTCCATCAGCACTCAGGTGGCAGATCTCTGTGAGTGTGAGACCAGCCTGGTCTACAAGAGCTAGTTCCAGGACAGCCTCCAAAGCCACAGAGAAACTGTCTGGGGAAAAAAAAATTCTGCTAAGCATGTTGTTACACACCTTTAGTTCCAGTTCTTAGAGGCAGAAATAGGTAGATCTTTGTGAGTTCCAGACCAGCCAGGGCTATATAGTAAGTCCCCTGTCGTGTGTGTGTGTGTGTGTGTGTGTGTGTGTGTGTCTGTCTGTCTGTCTGTCTGTCTGTCTGTCTGTCTGTCTGTCTCTATGGTGACATGCACCTGTAACCCCAACACTTGAGAGGTGGAGGGACACAGGAGAATCAGGAGCTCAAGGCCAGCTTGAGCTACATTGAGACCCCCCCCTTTTAAAGTATTTTTTGCTAGTACAGGCCTGTAATCCAAAGGCCAAGATGGGATCGCAGGTTTGAGACCTGCTTTCCCTACCCTTAAATATGTCACCGTTCTTTAAAAGTGGAAAACGTAATTGTCTGTAGACAAACGAATTTAGAAGACTGTTTACAGTTCTAAGACCTTGACTTGGATTGAAGAGCAGCTGCTTTGAGAAGTTGTCCCTACAAAAGAGGTGGAGTTAGGGAAGGGAGCCTGGGGCTGAGGTACAGAGCCAGGATGTGCCGATGAGAGTTGAGAGTCACTCTCGGAGGAGCCAGCGCCATGACTGCAGACAGGGCTTACGGGAGTAAGGCTGAATGTGTGCTTGTCCACAGCTATGTGGAAGGAGCCGAGAGCCAGAGGTACAACAGGTGGCTTCCACAGAGAGCAGGTATCTTAACCTGCCATTCCCTGGAGACTTTCTGTGCTGCCAGCATTTCCCACCCCCAGACCCACACTCACAGGGTGGTTGAATAAGGAAGGGCAGCAGAGCCAGGTGTGGGGTGCCCTTGGTAGCCTCCATGCTATGCTTACCTGCCAAGGACACATCAAGCATGACCACTGTGTGGTGACTGTTAACCCTGAGAACTCAGTTGTGCATGAACAGGGGACCCTTTTGATGCCGTGGAGTAGTGCCACCTGCTGCCCACAAGGCTGTCACTTCACTGAAGCATAACTCCTTCTCTCAGTATGTTTTGCCAAATGGGGCTCCTACCTCTGTCTTCTGGTTTGTCATCCAAAGTACTCGTAACATGGATTCGATGTCCTGACCACGGTCCAGCTCAAGACCACATGTTCATGTTAAAGTCTTCTATGGCTCTAGTAACCTTGGGATCTCTAGTTCTTCCTGATCTGCATCCCTCGGGGGAACCAGGCTGGAAAGAGTGTCCTCTGAGAAACAGCCTCTAGTATTGACCTAGCAGCCCCAGGATCTGAAGGCCACAGCTGCAGCCTGTGATCTGAGCCATCAGAAAGCTGCTGGGCCCATAGCCAACACGGCGGAGGGAATGCTGTGAGGAGCCTGCCTAGGAAACAGGGAGTCTTGGCCCCAGCCTTCAGGTTTCTGTACAGGATTCTGCTCGTGGCCTTGGTTGGTGTTTTCCCTGTGAGTTAACAGTGTTTGGTCTTTCCTTCCCTGTTACACAAAGGAGAGATTATTTTGAGGCCCAGCAACACACTGAGGAAACTAAAACCACAGTCCCGAAACTATCCTTCTACCACTGGCTCTCCCTGCTGTTGCCTGCTGGGAGCTCAAGCAGAAGACAGGACGGGGGATGCTAGCACTACTGAAAGGTTGTATCTGTGTGGTAGCTGCGGTCCAGGGTCTGTGATGTCATCTACTGGGTCCTCCACATACATTCTCAAATAGGGGCTGGCCTTTTTCAAAATCTCTACTGGCTTGGGTTGCTGAGAGCCAGAAGTGTGGTTATTAAAATCATCCCTAATTAGTATTATGTGGTCATTGTTAAATTGTTATCAGTCTTAACACAGCTTCCAGAGCACGGCTGTTGATTTAAGTTAGCTATCTTACGGCACAGCCTGCTAAGTCTGTTTATATTGAAAGCAAGTGAGTGAAGCTGGAAAGTCATTTTGAAAGTCAAACCCAACCAAGAGCGCAGAAAGGTCCCTGTGTACTGGAGGGGAGCCTCCACACAGCCACTGAGAACTAGTGTCCCTACATTATGTGTAACCCAGTCTGTCTTCCCTTGCAGATTCCCTACTGTGGCAGTTAGCATCGGATTTGCAGTTCACCAGGAGGTAATGTGACCCTCCTTGTTTGGACTCCGCCTCTGCATTGCTCTTTGACTTGTGCCTTAGCTGTGACTAGTACATCCAAGTATGTATTTTTCCTATCCAAGAAAGTAAAGAAGTCCAGAAGGATTTTTGTAGGGGTGTTGGCTGGGGCCTTATCTCCCAGGCTGGGCTGGCTCCTTTTTTGCTGTGGTCTAGTCATAGCTGCTGTGGAAATCCATGTTCTGAGCAGATGGTCAGCATGCGTCTCCATTTGACCCCGAGAGCGTGTGATCTAGTCACAAACAAGGGAGCTCCTATTTTTGGATGACATTTTTAATCTCAATATTCTATTCTTCTTTAGCTCCTGGCTATTAGTATGAGAACGTGGCCCTATCAGGGTTCCCAGAGACTTTATGAACTGAGCCACAGTTCATGGGACCTGAAGGGAAGGCAGGTAGGTGTTAGAGGCAGAGTTGGGGCTCGTGCCTTCCTCAGCTGCCGTCCTTGAGAATAGCATAGCACTGCCATCTTCAAAAGCAGCATGCATTCCCCTCATGGGAACAAGAGTTAGCACATACGTCAAAGTGCTTTGGTGTAGATCAGTACAAACTTTATTATTGCCAGTTGGGTAAGGAATTGACAGCCATATGTGTCTCTGTTCGGTGTTGTCACAGAGACCAGTGAGCATGAATTTTCTTCTAGCCACCAGGTTAGCGCAACAGGAGTCAGGGCTGCCGGGAAAGTAGACGGGGACCACAAAAGTCAGATAGGTACTCGGCACGGCAGAGCCCTGCTGTTTTATCCTGTGTGTGTTGCTAGTTACAAAGCACAGTCATGGGCCAACCTAGGAAGCAACTCTCCCTTTCCTCTGCCCGTAGGACATTTCCCTTGATCTTGGGACCTTATCACGGCTGGCCAAGACCCACACAATTCTGATGCCTAGATTTGGGTATCATGCTGTAGCCAGAGTCATGGGGGGTGGAGGTGGCAGGTAAGTATTGCTAGAGAGCCACACACTGTTGGGAAGTCCCCATCCAGAAATGAACCTGTTCTCTAAGCTGGATGCCCATTGTTGGGGGGCTGAGCTTACCTCAGGGCTACCTAAGACTGCTAAGCCATCCTGACCTCCCTAAAGATGGACATGTGGCTCCCGACACCACACACAGGTGGTGAAAATCGGGCAGGGAAAGAGACAGCTGGTCACTTCCACGTTGGCATCTACTCGTTGGGAGGCTTTGTTAACATTGTGACTGTTGATTCTGCCTGCATAGGGACCCTCTGTGGGCAGTAGCCACACTCCCTGGGGATGTCCATGGGTTCCAGGTTCTGTTGGCTCTATGGATGCCAGCCCAGCTCCTCATACACCAGCAATTGGAGAACACTTAAGGGTGTTTTGGGGTTTTGTTTTTTGTTTTTTGTCACAGCCTTTTTGCCAGAGGAAGGGGAAGAGGGGAAGAGAGAGAGCTCATTCTAAAGATTTAAAGACTGAAACTTTTCAGTACTTTATTATGATAACTTTACTATAGTTCCATTAGTATTAATCCAGTGTTAATGTGTTCGTCTAAGAAACGGCTTGTTTTCATGTTCAGGTGTAGTTTGAAGTTGGCCTTTCTCCACCCCTTTTCAGAAGGTAGTTTCTGTCCCGTTGTCATGCTACTGGTTCCAGCTCCAAGAGGAGCCTATATTTTTAGACCACTGTTACTTCTGTGTCACGGAGTGACGTGCATCCGCTTTCTTCCTGCCCCTCATAGCTGGAATTCGGAGTGATTCACCACTGCACGGAGGAGCGGCTGTACACCGGCAGGAGGGGCCAGGGTGCCTTCTGCAACGGCCAGCGGCTCCGGGTCTCCAGGGAGACAGGTGGGGTTTGTTCAGCCCCTCTCGGGTTGTTAAAGAGATAGGTGGACGGGAAGCGCCCAGTGTCACTATTACACAGACAGTGGTGGCGATCTTCTGCAGAGGGTTCTAGCTCTTCGTAGGGATGCCATGTCCCTAGTAGAGATGGATGCAACTTATTCTGTGTAGTGGCAATGCCTGAATGCATTATTATATCCCCTTGTGTTATCATCTTTAAAGTGGCAGTTACTGGTTACAGTTTGGTCTGGTGGGACTACGAGAGTAGCCCAGGCTGAGGCCCAGCAGAACATCCGGGCACATCTCGGTGGTACCCATGGCCATAGCCATTCAAGTGCATTTGCTCTCTGCCCTGGGTGTTAGAAGAGCAAGCACGGTGGGAATGAGCTATGTAAAGAAAGCAGTGTTTGCCTGTGCCTCCGGCCTGCCACCAAGATTACGGCTGGCAGTGTGGAGGTTCAAGGACACCGTTCACCTGTGGGAGGTAAACCTTGGAACTGCCCTCCGTTGACAGTACGCCACCTGGGGTTCTCCCTCCTCCCTTTGTCACCATGGTGACTAATCTAGTACCAGGTTTTTGCATGTAGGATAGGTAGGGCGGGCAGCGGAGAAGTGCCAGGTTTTTTGTGTGCGTTGGCAAGGTGGACACGTGGCAGTGTGCAGATTCAGAGGAGGAGAAAAGGGAGGGGGCCTAGAGGAGAAGCAGCTGTGGGAGAGGAAGGCTGTGGGAGACCCTGCCCGTCTACATAACTGAGTTTGGAAAGTGAGGGCTGGGGTGGAGTACCAGCCTAGCATGCCCTCGTCCACTCTGCAGCACCAGGCAGGTCATGGGTGGCAGCCGCAGCCTCTGCTCTGATCTAACATAGTGTCAGAGGCTGCACATCATAAAGTACCTCAAAGGCAGTCCCTGCTTTCTCTTTGCTGATCCTGGCATCAGTCCCAAGATGACAGTGCTTGGCTCCCAGCCTGCCCGCCGCCTTTAACGGCCTCTTCTCTGTGCCCATTGCCGGTTTGTCTTTGCACGGTTTCTTCCTCCCTATTTCCCCACTGTTCCATCCTCCCTAGTTAGCACTGCTGTCCCTAGCCAGCCCTGCAACCATCAAGGGTGGCCGGGAGCCAGCCTGTGGGGAGCTGACCTACTGTGTGAAGGCTCTGTATGTGGACATGCTCATCGCCTTTGGGGAGGAGAGGTTGGGAGAGTGTGCACGGACCCAGAGCAGAGGGGTGGAACTCACAGGGACGCTACGGGGCTCCCCAGCAGGACGATCAGCCCAGTCAGTGCTCTGACCCTACAGTGGGCCAGGAAGAGTACCTTGCCTCGTTTCTGCTGCCAGAGTGTTTAGTTTGGCTGTGGGGTGTCTTTAGTTCCAGCCATGCTGGCAGAAGGCATCCATCCAAGCCTAGCTGGGAGAGGCAGGGCGAGGAAGCCAGCCATTGAACATGCTCGGGTGAACTTTGCTCCAGATTTCGTTTGATATGACACTAAACTATTCACACGCCCACTTCCTGGTTGGCTGCCTTCACAGTTCATCCAGTGGTGACTGCAGGCTCTGGTAGGTCCTCCCGCCTCTGCTCTGGCACCTCCTAACTGCACAAGGCTGACACTCAGTCTGGCTTCCACGTTACTGGGCCCAGGAAGCACTGGGGAGCTAGGCAGAAAGAAGCCGCTGTCCCTAAAGCTTCTGCCCTCACTGGTCACTCAACTCCCTGCTGCACATTGCCACGGTATCCTCACCTCGCCAGAGCTGCCATTTGTGACTTGAAATCCAGTGTGCTGTTTTCAGCTCTGGTCACAGATGTCAGTGTTCCAGACAGCAGGCAGACTGGATTCAGGTCCCCATTCTGACACCTGAGGCCATGCGTAGAGCGGATTAGGTGACCTCTCAGAACTCATGTTCAAAAGCAGCTGCAGGGGGACGATAGTGAGCTGTAGAGGCAGGGCATGATCTCAGAGGACTTTAATGGGGGGTGGGGGACGGAAGGCAGAAGCAGATGGATCTCTGTGAGTTCAAGGCCTGCATGGCAAATTATAGGATTGCCAGAGCTACATACTGTCCTCTTCACCATGCTGCCTAGTGCGGAGGCTCAGCTGACAGCAGTAAGCATGGGAGGTACATACATACCTGCCTTTTTTTGAAAGCTGTGATTGTAGGTAGCAGGGGTGTGGTGGGGCGGGGCCTGTAATCCAGCACTTGGTAGGTAGGTGCAGCAGGAGGTCTGAAGTCTTTAACTGTTGGGGAAGACACACGTTTTCCCAAGTTCTCTTCCTTGTTTCGATGTTTGAAACGGGCTGTCACTGATGTAGACCAGACCTGCCTTGAACTAGCAGCAGCCCTCCCTCCTGTGGCTCCTTAGGGCTTGCTGCTGGATCACAGGCATGTACAACCACCCTGACACAAGTTCTCCCAAATCCCAAACTCCACTTGACTTTATATCTGGTGATGTTGGTAATTGATGGGCTCACTTTTCCTCTTTCATTTCCAAATTCTCAAGTCATAATAATTTAAGTTTTTCAAAATCCTCTGGCAGTTGGGTATGGAGGCCCACTCCTTTAATCCCACCATTCCACTAGGGAGGAAGAGGCATGCAGATCTCTTGAGTTCAAGGCCAACCTGTTCTACAGAGTGAATTCCAGTACAGCCAGAGCTACACAGAGAAACCCTGTCTCGAGAATACCTCCCACCTAAAAAAACCCATGTCCTTATTGGGGCTGGAGAGATGGCTCAGTAGTTAAGATCACTGACTGCTCTTCCAATGTACCCAGGTTTAATTCCCAGCACCCACTTGGCAGCTCACAATTGTCACTCCAGTTTTAGGGGATCTGATGCCCTCATCCATGCAGGCAAAACACCAATGCAAATGACATGGAAATAAATAAATATTTCTTGCTGGGCGTTGGTAGCGCACGCCTTTAATCCCAGCACTTGGGAGGCAGAGGCAGGCGGATCTCTGTGAGTTTGAGGCCAGCCTGGACTACCGAGGTAGTTCCAGGACAGCCTCCAAAGCCACAGAGAAACCCTGTCTCGAAAAAAAAAAAGAAAACCAAAAAAATAAATAAATATTTCTTTTCAATCTTAAAAATCCTCTGGCTGCTTGTCTCCTTACTAAAAAGATTACAGTTCAGGGTTTAATGCACTTGATAATAGTCACAGCTTCAGAATTGTGAAGGGCGCATGCCTGTCTTCCTACTGTGTGTGGCCGGAAAACTTCATTCCTATTAGCATCAGCGGGGACCGTGAGGCCATGGGCTGCTTTGGTGGGGACACTCACCTCCCATGCTTACTGCTGTCAGCTGAGCCTCCGCACTAGGCAGCATGGTGAAGAGGACAGCGGTACCCAGATTCAGTGGGGGGCGTGCTGATGGAGAGCGGTGGGAACGGCACTTTGAGAGTCAAGTCCTCATTGACCCCTCAGGATGGGTTCATGAGAACAGTGTCAAGTGACTTCCTTGTGTTCATTACAGCTTAGCATTGGCCTTTTACTTGTAAGTTTGTTTTTCTAGCAATAAAATCAAAGGCTTGCCTCTTCTGTGTTGAACATCTAAAATGCCCCCAATTGTGTGCTGGCAGGCAGTGGTGGCAAAAGTCAACAGTTCAAAAGTGGGCCGGGCGTTGGTGGTGCACGCCTTTAATCCCAGCACTCGGGAGGCAGAGGCAGGCGGATCTCTGTGAGTTCGAGGCCAGCCTGGTCTACAGAGCGAGTTCCAGGACAGCCTCCAAAGCCACAGAGAAACCCTGTCTCGAAAAAGAAAAAAAAAGAAAAGAAAAAAAGTGGATGTCTTTGTAAGACAGGGTCCCACTATGTAACCCAGCCTGGCCTTAAACTCAGCCTTCCTGCCTCTCTCTTCTGAATGCTGAGGTTACAGAAGTGCCACCACACCCGGTGACAGTGCTGGGGTTACAGAAGTGCTGCCATATTTGGTGACAGTTTAATTTTCTTCTGCTTGTAAGGGACTTTGTTTTTTTTTTTTTTTTTTTCCTGTTTGCACTTTGTTGATGTTTTGTTGTTTTAGAGGGTTTTTGTGGGGGGGGGTGGTTTTGTTTTTTGTTTTGTCTCTAGACTACAATAATTTTACTGAGGTAGACTACAGAGCTGAGTCATTTCTCCTGGGGACATGGTTCTCTTTCTACTTCACGAAAGTACTCTTGAATTATAATTGTTAGTATTTATTTTCCTTAGCTGTTGCTTTGTGGTCTTTACAAGCCCCTGGGTTCCCCTGAGGTCCCTGCGCCTCTGCACAGTGGGGTGTCCCTGAGAGGCGGCTGGGGAGTGCTCCTGGGCAGTCACTTCTACACACTCAGCTCTGCAAGGTAGTGGCAGCTTGAATTAGAACAGGTTAGTTTCACCCTCTGCCCATCACAGCAGAAAGATGCGTGGAATCAGCCATTCTTGAGGGAGCCCAGATGACTCCCATCTGAACCTAGACTCGGTGTTTGTGTTGACGGGAAGTTCTTTCTTGCAGATCTCTCGAAGGCCTTGGTTCTGACAGAAATTGGGCCCAAACGTGACCCCGATACTCTGAAAGTATTCCTGAGCAACATGGAGCGGCTGCTGCATGCCAAGGCTCATGGGTACAGGTCCTCAGTCCCGTAGCCAGTGGGTTGAAAACCAAATGTGCTTTTGGCTAAGCGCTCCCAAGGGATGTGAAGAGGAGGCACCGAGAGAGGTAGGACAGGAGGTTGCTGACATCAGGCTCAGAGAGGCACAGCACGCACCGTCATCCACGGAACATTCTGGCTGCCAGGTGTCAGGAAACGGATGGGTCCTGTGTCCTTCTAGTCTGTGTTTGAGAGCCAACTGACTAAGCTTGGGTCCCTCAACCAATGAGTCTTATGGGTCTTTAGAGCTTCTCAGTGACTTCCCTTTGGGCCAGGGGTATCCAAAGTTACTTTTCTATTGCCATGATCAGGTACTATGACCAAGGCAACTTACGGAAGGCCTTATTGGGGGCTCACAGTCTCAGAGGGGGAGAGTCCATGGCCATCACGGTTAGAGCATGGCAGCAGACAGCCATGGTGCTGGAGCAGTAGCTGGGGTCTTACCTCTTGAGACAACCACCACAGGGAAAGAGAGATAACTGGGAAGAAGTGGTGTGGGCGAGCTTTTGAAACCTCAAAGCCCACCCCTGGTGACAGCACTTCCGCCGGCAAGGCCACACCTCCCAATCTTTTCCAAATAGTTCCACCGACTGGGGACCAAGCTCTGAAATGTATGTGCCATAAGTACCTAGGGAGGCCATTCTCACTCACTGCACCACAGTGTCCAGCCATTTGATGTTCCGTTATGGAGTTGCATTTATAAACAGGCTGGGTCACATTTGTACCTAAGCTAAGACAAATATGGCCTATGGGCCACCAGTGGGACATACCTGCTCGATAAACTGTTGGTTATTTATTTTTCACATGTGCTTAAGTCGAAATTACTTCATCCTTGTCACTCCCCCTCATCTGTGTGGTAACCATCAGCCCCGTGAAGGCCCTACATGTAACCTTCTAATGTTGAGTAGAGTGAGAACTTCAGGCCCTGGCTGCGTTGGTGACCAGCCTCACTCCAGGCCTGCACTCTGTGTCCCGAGCTTGCTGGCAGAATCCCTAGCAAGGGGTGATGGGATGGCGTCAGTCATGCCGCGGCAGGTGCCCCCTCTCTCACCCGCCCGTCCCTGCCCTCCAGGGTCCGAGTGATTGGAAGCTCCACCTTGGCGCTCTGCTACCTGGCCTCGGGCGCCGCCGATGCCTATTATCAGTTTGGCCTTCACTGCTGGGACCTGGCTGCTGCCACAGTCATCATTAGAGAAGCAGGTGGCACTGTGATAGACACCTCAGGTGAGCTCTCTGGCCCCTGGCCGCCCTCTCTCCACCCAGTAGCAGACCCTCGCAGGTGACGCTGGATAGAGCATGCCCGAGGTCCCCACCACCTCGGATCCCTCCACCTTCCTCTGACCCCTGCAGGTGAGACCTCACAGGGCGCATGGCCAGCAGTGGCCAACCACAGAGGGCTTTGGTCCTGCCCTTCCTCACACATCAGTGAAGGCCGCTTGGCTAGTAGCACAAGTGGTAGCATCCCACGTTCACACTTCCACAACAGTCCAGTTGGTCCATGGAGCAGACACTTCCCCAAGAGCTGTAGCCCAGAGCTGGGCCAGCCCAGTATCTAGAGTTGTTCTGTCCTGCT
Source organism: Mesocricetus auratus (assembly GCF_017639785.1). Lineage (NCBI taxonomy): Eukaryota > Metazoa > Chordata > Mammalia > Rodentia > Cricetidae > Mesocricetus > Mesocricetus auratus. The sequence continues at coordinate 87,833,133 of NW_024429184.1, read as the reverse complement.
TTCTACCATCAAGTCCCAGTCACTGGTCCTCCCCTATAGAGCGTACCCGAGCCCCATGAGCATCTCTGCTCAACCACTTAGTGCCCGAAGCCCCCTCCCCCGAGTTCTGGCAAATCTTGTTAGACCCATTTCGTTTGTTAGCAAAAATGCTGTGGGCTGCTTTTAACTATCGGGCTTAGAAAGTGGGTCTCCTGTAGTCTGGCTTCCACCTTCATCCTGTTTGTCCGCTGAGAGGTTTGAGTCTCCTTGAAGTGTATAAACGCGAAGCTGACTGGCCTTTGGCAGCGAACGGAACAGGACAGTCTCACACTAAGAAGCATCTCACACTCTGGGGTTTATCACTTGAGCACCTTCAGGCCTGAGCCTGTGTCTGCATCACCGGGTGTGATGTTTCCCACACTGTGCTCCCAGGGTCACGGAGCATTGGGGAAGTTGGGCTTGGTCCTTCCAGATCTACTGAGTCAGGGAAGCGCTTCACCGCTCAGCCACAGCAGCCTGCTGTGCGGTGAGGTACAGGACCATCCACTCCCATCCTGGTCTCACCTAGTTTTGCGTTTCAAAGATGGTTCTGTGAAATGGGGCAGCCTTGGCCGCATTCCCACCAGGGCAGAATAGGTAGCAAGAGTCACCATGGCTTCCACACAGCCAGGTTCATTCCTTGGCTTCTTGGTGGATACCAGCCCTGGGACTCCACCTCAGGCCTGTGAGCTGTTTTTTCTCTGCACACACACATCTGTAAGAAGTTGCTGTACAACACTGTTGTGCAGGCTTCCATAACTCAGATGTCTGCTCTCCATTCTGTCCACAGGTGGACCCCTTGACCTCATGTCTTGTAGAGTCGTCGCTGCTGGTACCAGAGAGATGGCGGCGCTCATAGCTCAGGCCTTACAGACTATTAACTACGGACGGGATGATGAGAAGTGAGCCACCCACAGACTGGGGCTCAGGCTGAAATTCAGCAGCTCCCTGGGAAAGAGCTGTCCCCGTGGCGAGGGCTTGGCGACAAAAGTCTCCCGCAGCTCTTGCTGGGACTCGGTGCTGAGCTGATTTCTCTGTAATCTCATGTAGCCTTTTCCAGGTCGGTACATGTCCTTTCATCAAAGCCAAACCCAAATATCTTGTGAGGTGTGTATTAGTCACTCAGTCTTGATTGTTTTTCCGGAGTGTAAATCTCAGGTAATAAAGCTTTGGAGTTTGCTCTGGGGCCTCCCCTGCCCACGGTAATACACAACGCAATAAATCGGAGTTAAAGCGGTCTGCTTTCTGTTCCCCTCCAGCCTCTGGCTCTCAGGCTTCCTGAACCCCCACGCTGTGCAGGCAAGGCTGTTACTGACGTCACCCCACAGGTCGTTTGCCGTTGCTCGGTTTAGATGTCTGGCACCCCAGCCATGGCAACACTGAAAACATTTCCCCTGAATATCAGTCCCCTGATCTACAGGCTGGATTTAATTGCGCATATAGATCATCTTCCATTTTTTTATACTGCCTTTAGTGAACCTTCAGAGAATAAGTGTGCTGTATAAATTAAAATGGTGTATGTATACAGAACCTTCATTGAAGCCTATATGAATTTGAAAGGGGGGAAAAGAGAAACTGAAAGACAATACTAAAAAATGTTTTGGCAAACTTTATAAGCAAAATCTTTTAGGAAAGTTACATCTTTTTAAACAATGGAGTTTGGTTTTGATATTTAGGGTTTTTTTTTTTTTTATGTGGGGGGCCCTGGGATAGAACTCAGGACCTCCTCATACACATTACGGGCTTTCTACCACCGAGTTATATCCCGACCTTTACTAAAGATCAGAATTCTGGTTATCAGTTAAACTGTGGCTCTAGACTGTTGAGGCAAGGCGCAGATGGCTCTGAAATATCTATAATTTGCCTCAGGGACTTTTCTATCCTGTGAGCCTAGCCGGTTCCACACATGCCACAGTTGCTGGGGGCAGACGGGACTCCTTCTGTGGCAGAAAATACCTTGTTCTTTTGTTTATATGCTTGTTTTTCAAGACAGGGTTTCTCTGTGTAGCCCTGGCTGTCCTGAAACTATAGACCAGGCTGGCCTTGAACTCACAAAGGTCCACTGCCTCTGCCTCCCTAGTGCTGGGATTAAAGGCGTGCGTTGCTGCCTTCACCACCACCTGGCACCTTGTTCTTAATTAGTGGGAAATTTGGGTGTTTCCCATGTTTGACTATAAGCTGATCTCTGTGCCTTTGTTAAGTACTCTCTCTTTGAGGGGCCCACAGGCAAAGCTCTCCAGCCATGGTCTTCCTGGAACTAATTGCCCTGGTCTTTTCAAGCCACTGAATATTTCCAAATGCAGTTAAGTCATTTTGAGATAGCTTTTGGGTTCTTTCTGCTTTTTTTAATCTCCAGAAGTTGCTTTATTTATCTTCGTGACTGTTTCATAACATATTCATTCTGGTAGCACTTTTCCATAGGTGGATTGTTTTATTCTTTGAGACAGGATCTTGTGAATCCCAGGCTAGCCTAGAACTTTCTATATAGCCAAGAATGGCCTTGAACTCCTGGTCTTCCAGCCTCCACCTCGCCACGCCTGGGATTACAGGCATGTGCCAATGCCTGGCACTAAGATATTTTCTGATTAACCTGGTAAGCTCAGATTTGTACCTTTTTATTTTCTCAGAATATACTCAGAACAGTACCTAGCATATATGCAGATACACAAGAAATTGCTCAGATTATTCATGCATTGTGAGATGTAGAGCTTAGTTAGGAAGACCTCCTGGACTGGATGATTAGGAGGTGATCCTCATATAAATAACTGCAGGGACCACCCTTCCTCAGGTCTTCAGAGTGCTTAAACTGCATCTGCATGTCACTCACTCAGTAGTTGGGGCTAAATCTGACTCTGAGCTTTGAGCATGACACCATCCTGCTCCAAGAGACAGAGAGAGCTCTGAGGAACAGGGAAGCCCCGAGGCTGGGCCAGGCAGGAGGACCCTGCTGGCTTGTTCCTTAGGGATGGATCTGTCGGGAATGCAGCTGACCACTTTCTTCCGTGGTGCCCAAGTCAGCAAAATCACCGGCCCACCCTCCCACACAGGTCATTTTTACTTGTGTTCCGAACAACATTCGTCATGTCTGGTGGTCAGTGAGTCCATCCCTTCAGAGCTCTCATCAGCTTCCACGCACTCTGCCCTGGCTTCATCTTTATTTCAGCAGCTCTGCTGGTGGCTGCCTGTAGACCAGCAGTTCTCAACCCGTGGGCCCTGACCTGGAAGGAGGGGGGGGGTTGTTGTCAAATAGCTCTTTCATAGTTGGAAAACACAGATATTTACATTATGATTCATAACAGTAACAGAATTATAGTTCTGAAGTAGCAACAGGATAATTTTATTATGGTCAGGGATTACCACAACATGGAGGGACTGGGTTAGCGGCATTAGGAGGGCTGAGAACCACTGCTCTCCAGGAGAAAGGCTTTCGGGGCAGCCTTTCGTCAGTTAGCCAGATGATAAAAGCCCTGACACCCACAGCAGGGCCTCAGTCACGTGTGGGTTTCTGTTCTGGCTAGTGTCCCCTCAGGAAAGCTGCTGGGCCTCCTGGTCCTGGCCCGCCCTTCCCTCATAACTGTCCACGACATCACTGGGCGTCATGAGAAAGCCAACAAGCATCAGGTGGGAATGTTCTCCAACATTCTCCGCACAAGTACACTATGGCGTTCTGAACACATTTTCCCCGGTGGTGTGCTGTTCTCTGATGTTTTGATTGGATTCTGACGTTCCCTAGGCCGCCAATAAAGTTGTTTTGAATCAGAGGATGGAGCTAACTACTAGCTGACCAAAATTAACCATAGAGGTTTTGGAGGACTAAGAACAGAGAGACACGGGAAGTGGTAGGATGGGGCTTAGAGAGGGTCTTGGCTCTTTTTTGGGTCAAGGAACGAGAGAGAGGTCACTGGTTGTTTCTTCACTACACTGATCGCTCAGGACCTTATCCCGATATCTGACTCCCGGGTTTTTATTGATAATGATTAGATAGAAGCTTCTGTGTGCTGTGACCGGGTTCTACTTCATGAAGTTGAGAGGGAACCTTTTGTTAGTGCGAGTTTCTGCCTGTGACCGCTGTATGCCAACCTCTCATGGGTCCATGGCCCAAGAGCCCACGGAGCCTCCCGACTTGTACCCCCCAGTGGGGCAACAGGCGCAGAGGGGAAGGCTGTACAAGGACACAGCATGGACAGGCCCACCAGGCCTCTCGGTGACGGTGAGGGACCTTGGAACAGTGCGAGGGGTTGGGTGAGGGCCTAGAGCAGGCCATCGATGGGGAGGAAGCAAGCGTGTGGGATGGGAAGGGGAGCGGTTTTAAGTGAGAAGAGTGGTCAGTCGTGCTGCTTTTAAGTGAGAAGAGTGATCAGCCGTGCTGCTTTTAAGTGAGAAGAGTGATCAGTCGTGCTGCTTGTCAGCACAGGAAGTAAGTTTGAAGCTCTCACAATGTCTCAGACGGAACAATGAAATAAGGTGGGCCCTGTCTTAGGGTTTCTATTGCTGTGAAGAGACAGTATGAACCACAGCAACTCTTATTAAAAAGAAAACATTTGGGCGGGCAGTGGTGGTGCACACCCTTAATCCCAGCACTTGGGAGACAGAGGCAGGTGGATCTCTGAGTTCGAGGCCAGCCTGGTCTACAGAGTGAGTTCCAGGACAGGCTCCAAAGCCACAGAGAAACCCTGTCTCGGGGGGGAAAAAAAAACAAAAAAACAATAAAAATAATGGTGGTAGCTTGCTTATAATTCAGAGGTTCGATCCATTATCGTGGTGGGTCATTGCAGCAGACAGGCAGACATGGTGCTGGAGGTGCCATAGGCAATAGGAAATGATCTGAGACACTGGGCGATATCTTGAGCATATATGAGACCTCAAAGTCCACCTCCACAGTGACACACCTCCCCCAGCAAGGTCGAGCCTCTTAATAGTGCCACTCCCCTTGGGGGCCATTCTTTCAAACCACTACAGGCCCCTTCAGGAGAACTCAGTTTGCCCAGTGCCGTTAGGCGAGTGTACTGTAGATGTATAATCATGATCAACATTGGGCAAGCTGAATTGGTAAGCTAATCCCTGCATGTTTGAGGAAGAGAAATGCAAGGCTGCCATCGGTTGCTTGGATCGAGTACAGCATCTCCCAGCCACCCCAGCCCCCACCCTGAGACTGGCCCATCAGCAGGAAGGAGCATGACTTAGTCTCAGCAAAGAGACACATCCTTCTCTGTCCAGCATTGGCTGGGTGCTGTCTTTAGTCAGTTCTTGGATTGTTTACTGAAACCATGGCAAAAAGCCAGAATGGAGCCAGTGGTGGTGTCCGCACAGGCCTTTAATCCCAACACTCGGGAGGCAGAGGCAGAGGCAGGTGAGTCTCTTGAGTTTGAGACCAGCGTGGTCTACAGAGTAAGTTCCAGGGCATCCAGGGCTATTTGGACAGACCTTGTCTCAAAACACAACAAAAGAAGATCAGGATAGTGGGAAGCCCTCTGCCCATCTGGCTTTATTCCAGCTGTTGGTGACTGCAAGAGCCACATCTCCCCATGAGATGCCATTAAGGTACCATAGCCACTCCTGTCCCTCTGGAGCTGAAGAAGGTGCTACCACCCCACCCTACCCAAGCTTGGAGTATGTCTCAACAGGATGTTAGTAACAGGGTCTCTCTCTCTCTCTCTCTCTCTCTCTCTCTCTCTCTCTCTCTCTCTCTCTCTCTCTCTCTCTCTCTCTCTCTCTCACACACACACACACACACACACAAAGTATCACTGTCTGGAGCTAAGGGTGTTTTCTGTTTTCAATAAGGATTGACTTAAAGCCTTTAATAGGTACAGCTATTAAATTTGTCTCCATGTCCCATCCCTGAATGGGTTGTTTGTTTTGTTTTTTGAAACAGGATCTCTATGTAGTACTGGCTGCCCTGGAACTCTGTAGACCAAACTGGCCTCAAACTCACACAGGTCCACCTCCCTCTGCCTCCTGAGTGCTGAGATTAGAAGTATTCAACACCACTGCCTGGCTTGTTTTTTCCATTTCATTTGACCTTTCAGGGATTGTAATGAAATTAACATTCATAAGGGAGGGTTTACCATTGTTTATTCTGTGTGCTTTGGACTCATGGGCATACACTGATTCCCTTGGAGGCAGAGGTATGCTGGCCTGTGTTGGGAAAAAATGACTCCTTGCTAGTGGACCAGTTTGATCCAGGAGGGACTCTCCTGACCAGTCTGAAGAGGTCACAGTCACATTAGGAGCACCTAGGGACTGTGACAGGACCTACTGGTTCCTTCAGTTTCAGGGGAAGATTCCAGGTCTCTGTAAGAACTACTGGGACACGGGAACTGGGCCTGCCTAAGGATGCGGGGGAGGGGCATGAAGACACTAGAAGGATGGCCCGAGAGGTATACTTTGCCTGGGGTTTAAATTTTGTCCTGGACTTCATTTGTTATCAGTTTTGTTCTTAGATCCTGTTTCATGGCAGCACTAAGGGAGGCAGGTGTGTCAGCCCCTTTGGCATCAGCTTCTCCCGAGAGAAGCAGAGACCCCATGCACTGTAATGCTAAAATAAATAGTAGCCAGCAGCTTCCAGCGCCCCCATGGGGCCATACTATAACATCTGGCAAGCTAAAGTGTCTATGCTGGAACAGGGAGCTTTGTCCTCAGTATTCACTGAGCTTCAAACTTCAAGGAGATTGTGCAATCCCATGTTGCTGGGTCCTAGTAGATGCAGCCTGTTTCTAGTCATTGCCAGAAAGGTCTATGCCCGACAAGCCTATGCAACCTGTTGTCCCAGATGCCCTTGGCTTTGCTGGCAACCTAGTTGAGAGTTTTTCTTCCTAAGGGTAGTGCGCCCTCTGTTGTCTGAGCTTGTGAACTGCACAACGTGCTCAGGCATTCTGAACAGTGCATGGGGTGTTGTATGAGGTGGTGTCCCTGGTAGTAGGGAAGTCTTAGCAGCAGTGAACCCCTGTACCTATGATTATATGGGCATAACGGGACAGTATTATGACAGAGATTACATGCCGTTTTGTGACGTGTGATAGATCATCTCTGAAAAAAACAAAAAATAGAAGCCATGTCAAAAAATGTGTGAAATAAAAAATCAAGTCTAATAAGAAAAACAAAACTTGATTGTTCAGAGTTCACTTGATGTTTTTGTTGGTGGTTGTTTGGTGACTTGTTTCTGAAACAGGGTCTCTCAGGTATCCCTGGCTAGATTGGAACTTACTATGTAGTCTAGATAAGTTACTAACTCACAGAGATCCATCTGTTTCTGACTCTTGAGTGCTGGGAGTAAAGGCATACACCACCATGACCCAACAGTCTTATCCAACTGTGAACCCTGTGAGCTCCAATAATGAGTATCCCAGCAAGATGTGTCCCTGGGCACAAATAAATGTTATGGGGGTAACCAACTGCTTTGTGATTGGATTTAAGGTCTACTGCACAGGAAAAAAACACATGCCTAGTAGTGCAAATCTGACCAGGAATTCATGGCTGGGGAACTCATAGGTGCCATGGTTGGCACCTACTATTATTTTGTTAAATGGCTATCTAGATTAGTGCAGCTCTCTTCCTACCAGAAGTTTCTTTGTGCAGTGAATGGCACACAATAATGCAGAAACTCACAGTTGATCAAAACGTAGAGAATGAGTGTCTTTGGATGCTCAGCCACGAATGGTATATCTTACATCACAAACTGTGACTGAATGTAATTGGCCCACATAAGGTCACAGGGAGTGACACTATTAAGAGGCATGGCTTTGTTGGAGTGGGTGTGGCCTTGTTGGAGGAAGAGTATCACTGTGGGGTGCGGGGTTGAGGTCTCCTTTGCTCAAGCTTCATTCAGTGTGGCATTCGGCTCACTTCCTGTTGCCTGAAGATCCAGATGTAGAACTCTCGGCTACTTCTCCAACGCCATGTCTGCCTGTGCGCCCCCATGCTTCCCTCCACGATGACAGTGGACTGAACCTCTGAAGCTGTAAGCCACTTACGTGTCGTCCTTTATAAAATTGCTGGGGTCATGGTGTCTCTTCACAACCATTGAAACTCTAAGACACATCCCCTTCCCCAAAGCTCAGAGGATACCAAGGAAGAAGAAGCAGAAAGATTGTTAAGAGCCAGAAGTTGGGGGGGACTGGGGCAAAACAGTGTCTTCCAAGCATGACAAGGCCATAGCACTCACGAACTCCCAGCAGTTGTAGTGTATATTATAATCTCAAAAACAAAAGGGAAGAACACCTGTACAAGATCTGGCCACTCAACGTTCTATGGAGGAACAATGAAGGGCCCCCCACCCCTATCTAAAGAGCTATTGACAACTGATGACTGTTAGAGTGGGAGAAACAGTTTTTTTTAGTGTTTGGTCCCTGGTAGGTTGGCCCCTTACCCATGTATGTGGGCAGTACAACTGGACTCGGTGGGTTATTTTTTAAAGAGTATCTAAAGTCTGAAGAGGTAGAGAGGAGTCTGAGTAGTGTTAGCGGCCAGAGAATGTGTTCAAAACACATTGTAGCATGCGTGAAAGTCCCCAAGAGGCACTTTTAAAAGTTACATTAAAAGCATAAAACAAGGACAGTGGATCAGCAGTTAAGAGCACTGGCTGCCCTTGCAGAGGACATGAGTTTGGTTCCCAGCACCCACATGGTGGCTTACAAGCATCTGTAACTCCAGTTCCCGGGAAGCCAGTGTCCTCTTCTGGTCTCCAACACACTGTAAGCATGTAGTTCACATACATGCAGGCAAAACCTCCATACACATACAATAAAATGTAAGCACACACCAAGGAAAGGAGTCGGCAGAGAACTGTCTTGCAGCTGCCTATTCTAGCTGTGTTCCTCATGCCAGGTGGTATATTTGAGGATGGTGTATTTAGAACCTGTAAAGTACTGTGCTAGCACTACTCCTGGCTGTGTTTACCACAGTTAGGTTCTTTTTCATTCTTTGATTGTTTCATGCAGGTATATAATGAATTTTAATCATTCCCACACACTCATTACCCTCTCTCAATCCTCCCACTGAAATCTTATATGTTTGTTTGTTTTGGTTTTTTGAACCAGGGTTTCTCTATGTAGCTCTGACTGTTATGAAACTGGCTCTGTAGGCCAGGCTGGCCTCTAACTCACAGAGACCCGCCTGCCTCTGCCTCCTGAGTGCTGGGATTAAAGGCGTGCGCCACCACCGCCCAGCTGAAATCTTGCCCATAAGCCCCCCTCTACTTACATGGCATTCTTTTTGTGTGTTACCCACTGACTTAGAGAGGGTCCCTTGCATGGAAGTGAATAGGGCATTATTTACTGGAGCATGGGCAACACCATTGAAAAAACTGGCACCCATGGAAGGGGGCCTCATAAACCCCTCTTCCATCCATGGTGGCATGTTAACAGGCATGTCTTATGCAGGTACCCACAGCTACTGTAGGCTCATGAGTGCAATGGATTTGTCATATCTAGAAGACATCTTTTCATGGCACACTTCAAAGTGTTCCCTAAGCCCCCAAAGAGATGATATAGACATCCTGTGTAGGGCCAGGTTACATAACAGTAACATATTCTCCTTAATCTGACAATCTGACAGGTTGTGATATATATATATATAATATATATAATATATGCTTCTCTGAACCAATGCTGAACCTATGGGTATAAATTTAAATATTCATAATGCAGTTTGACACCATGCTGATGACTAGTTTTATGTCAACTTGCCACAAGCGAAGTTACCCGAAAGGGAGAAACTCAACTCAACATCTATAGGGCCAGGCATTGGTGGCACACGCCTTTAATCCCAGCACTCAGGAGGCAGAGACAGGCGGATCTCTGTGAGTTCAAGGCCAGCATGGTCTACAGAGGGAGTTCCAGGACAGCAAGAAAGAAACCATGTTTCAAAACAAACAAACCCCAAAAACCACAACCCCTTGTGCTGGATCTTGAAGGGTGGATGTCATTTAGACAGGACAAAAAGTATTTCTGAGAAGAAAAAAGTCATAAATAATACAGAATTATGGTGTTGGAGAGATGACTCAGTGGTTAAGAGCACAGGCTGTTCTTCCAGAGGACTCAGGTTCAATTCCCAGCACCTATATGACAGCTCACAACTGTCTGTAACTCCAGTTCCAGGAGGCTCTGACACTCACACAGACATACATGCAGGTAAAACATCAATGCACATAAAATAACAATACACAAATTATAGATAATACAAAGTCATTTGGAGCATGTGCAAGTAACACCGATCATGGAGAGAGTCACAGAATTGGCTGGTGGAGGACAGCAGTGTAGCCAGAGGGAGGGATGGCTGTGAGCACCTTGAGAGAAAGTCACAGTGCCACCACCTCATGACACTGCCGTTTCTGCCTTGTCCACAGACGGTGAAGAGCTATTCAGGGTAACGGCAGATGGATGCTTGCTTTGGCAAGGGAAATACCACTGCAGGCTCTGGTAAGCATGTGGTGAGATAAATTGACCTGGGTGCTGGCAGAATATATCTGGGGCAAGTCTCATGTAAATACGGCAGGATGTAGAAAGACGTCACAGCAGTAAAGTAGACAAGGCATGGTGGATAAATAGCACTGTGAGAAGTTCAAGACTCGTGCCTTGGTCTGGAGCGATGACTCAGCAGTTCAGAGCACTGGCTGCTCTTCCCAGCACGCACATGGGAGCCCACAACCACCTGTAACTCGAGTCCCCTTCTGGTCTCCTTGGGCATTTCACACACAGTGCAGTGTTCTGACATATATGCAACCAAAACACCCACACATATAAAACATTTTTTTCCAATTAAAGACTTGTGGCTTATTTCAGAAATCCTGAAAAGCAAAAGGTGCTGCAGGAAGCCAGTATCTTTGGAACTGACACCTCCCCATGCCTGTTAGGCCTCTGAGTATTGCTTCCTGCTCCCAAGATAGTAGGGTGTGACAAGAGGGAGTATGCAGTGAGGAGGTGTGGTCTCCATCTGGCCCTACAGGTACAGGAATGAAAATATAAATAGGAGCTTGCAGCTTCCTGAGCCAATCGAAGCGGATGCACACTCAGGGATGAGCTGTGTCTGCCTCCATCTGGCTCCCAAGGCTTTGGTCAGGTGCAGGGACCCTGCCCTGGGACCTGTGCGCAGGGCATGAGACAATGACTCGTTATGATACACCCTGAAAAGCCCATGGAGTTGCACTCGCTAATAACTGCATCTTTTCTAGAGCGCTTCAGAAAGCCCAGCTTGCAGGCCATCAGAGACGCTTGTGAGCCCCCAGGCCTCCCCAGAGGTGTCACTAGCTGACAACTATGACTGCAGGTGTATGCAGTACAGAATGCAAGGCACTGGGTGGTGGCAGCGTGGCCAGCAGGCTAGAGAAAGGCCAGCAGGTCTCCCGCGGCGGAGGCAGCGCACAGCAAGTTACTTCACCAGCACTGTGGTTCCCACTGGCAATCTACACCCAGCAGGAGTTAGGGTGCAGGCAAGTTTCCCCTGAGGGCTAGTCACAAGTCTGGTCAGCACCCTCTCCCTAGGGCTTTCTGCCCCCCACTGCCCCACCCCCACTCCAGAGGGCAGAGGGCCACTTGAGGAGCCAACCAGGTCAGGAGTGAGTGTTGTGTAAAGAGACCACAGGGCATTAGAGCCGCCTCTCCATCCCATCCTTTGGGGGAGAAAATGAGGCTTTGCATGACCAGGGTCAATGTCAAACTTGGTGCTAACAGAGTGGTCCCCGTCAGCTGCAAGGGCAGTGCCCAGAAGAAAGGGAAAAGGGACAAAAGACAGAAGTCTGCACTTCCTCGGTTTCTTTCTTCCACAGTCACCTCTGTGTTCCCAACAGCCAGGAGGGGGCGTCGCCCCACTTACAGCTCAGCCTTAAAAAAGGCCAGACTCACAGAGATGGGTGTTGACGGCGGCGGCGCTGCAATGAGGGACATAAGCCAGCCCGTGACATTCAGAGCAGTCAGGCCCGTAGAGACATGGGGCGGGGGTGGAGCCAGAGGCTGGATATGCAAATGAGGCTGCTGCATAGTGGGTGGAACAGTCCACCTGGGAACCTGGGAACGTAAAGCACTTTGGCCTCAATGCACAATGTGACTGAACATGAGGCTGTATGCAAAGATGGTTGGTGGGCTAGGTGTGGCCTACTATGAGGACATCCAGCATTTGATCCCCAGGACTGTAGGAAAAGAAAGACCATTATGATGGCCAGCTTTACGTCGCATATTTTTTGTCACTGTAAAACATTTTTTTAAATGTGTTTCTTTTTATTTTAGGTGTATGAGTGTTTTGCCTGTATGTATGTAAAAGCACTCCATGTGTGCCTGGTGCTCACAGAGGCCAGAAGAGGTTGCTGGATCCCCTGGGACTGGGGGTACAGATGCTGTAAGCTGCCGTGTGGGTGCTGGGAATCAAACCCAGGTCCTCTGGAAGAGCAACAGGTGTCCTTAACCACTGAGCCATCTCGAAAGTCCAACTAAAGATTGTTTTTGTTTATTGTTTTGTACTTTCAAGACAGGGTGTTCTCTGTGTAGCCCTGGCCGTCCTGGAAACTCGCTCTTTAGACCAGGCTAGCCTCAAACTCAGAGATCCACCTGTCTCTGCCTATCGTTGGAATTAAAGGCCTGTGCCACCACCATCTGACAGATTCTTTAAAATTACTTTTAAAATATGGTGTTCATAATTAGCATTATTTGTTTTGTATTTTATACTCTATTGTATTGAGATGGAGTTTATCTAAACTAAACCACACTGCTATGTGTTTGGTCCAGAGGTTTTGCTTTTGTTTTTTTGAGACAGGGTTTCTCTGTGTAGTGGTTTAGAGTTTTGATTACTCCAAACTAAATCCAAACATTCCCATCAGCCTAGAGTGCCCTGTGTCCCTTCCCCTCAACTCCTAACCCAGGCTTCTTCACTCCTCCAGGTGAAGTTGCAGTGAAGCACACTTCTTTCCTAAGTTTGGGGGCCTGTCAGTGTGGACCTCCATAACCCTGTCACATCCCAGGCGGGGCCTGAGGCAGATGCTCATTGCTCTCCTCAAAGGCCCCACCTGCTGTGACCATGCATGCTTGCACGCTCCCTGTGCCTTCGTGGCTGGCCATTGCATCTTCTCTCTTCTATGAGAGAGGGTGCTGTGAACATGACTTTTGTGAACACACGCTGTGTCCTCTGGGATAAATACCTGTGAGTATTGGACTTCCTGGGTAACTGGATAACTGCGTATTTAATTCTGATGTTTTTAAACTGTCAAGAGTTTTCCTAAGTGATTATACCGTTTTGTACTAAGATCTTTCCAAGAAAGAAACCATTGCTAGCGCCTGCAAGATGGCTCAGCAGTTAAAGGTGTTAGCTCACATGCCTGACTGCCTGAACTGAATCTCCAGAAACCATGTGAAGCAGGACAGAGCCAGGTAGTAGTGACCTTTAGTCTCAGCATTCGAGAGGCAGAGGCAGATGGATCCCTGTGAGTTCCAGGCCAGCCAAGGCTACACAGAGAAACCCTGTCTCAAAATCGAAAAAGAAAAAAGGGAAAGGTGGATTTGGGAGTCCCAGAGCAGCCCCGGTCATAATAGATCCCTGTCTCTTGGGGCTGGAGAGGTGGCTCAGCGGTTAGGAGCAGTGGCTGCTCTTCCAGAAGTCCTGAGTTCAATTCCCAGCACCCACATGGTGGCTCATAGCCATCTGTAATGGGATCTGATACCCTCTTCTGGTGTGCAGGTGTACATGCAGATAGAACGCTCATATATAATAAATAAATCTAGGGAGGGAAGAAAGGATATGGAAGGAAGGAAGGAAGGAGGGAGGGAGGGAGGGAAGGAAGGAAGGCATCTGTTTAAAATCCCGGGTCATTCATATGAGGAAAGCAGAGCTCTGAGTTGGCACGCCTTGTCCCTTTGCCCTTCTGCTCAGTTAAAGAAGACCAGGCATCAGCCCTGACACAGAGGTTTCTCTGGACACGTCAAAGATAAAAAACAAAACAAAATAAAAACTTCACTGAAGTCAGCAGCAAAGAACATCACTGTTGTTCCTACACTTGGAAGGAAAACAAAAACCCAAGCCAGCAACAGCAACAACCAGAAAGGCGCCAGGCAAGGGTTATTAATAGCACCGGCTGAGGGTCTGCCAGCCGCCTGGATAACCCTTCCTCCAGCTGGAGCTCCAGGGAGTTGTGGGTACTGGCACACGGCTGGTGGGTGGGTCATGTGAGTTCATTAGATGTGTGACCTTGAACCCCAATAGGTTGCAGCCCCTGCACAGGGGCTGGGAAAATATCCAGTGCCTGTAACAGCTTCATACTGCATTTTGGTTTTGCTTTGTTTGTGGCTTTGGATTGCTTCCTATCTCTACATTACTGGACTTAAAACCTGGCACCCCAAGCACACTAGGCAAGGGCTCTACCACTGAGCCGTGTCCCCAGCCCCAATAGGAAGATTTTGTTTGACACAGGATCTCACTATGTAGCCCTGGCTGTTCTGGAACTCACTCTGTAGACCAGGCTGACCTTGAACTCACAGAGATCTATTGACTCTTCCTTGAGAATGCTGGGATTAAAGGCATGTAAGTTTTAAAGCAGGCTATGCACAAAGTTGTGAAGACACTAATCTCCATTCTAGAATCCACGGCCTATTTTTGTTTAATCTAGTCAAAGAAATAACTGTCTACAACAAGGGATCTTCGCACGAGTGTCCTGACCACCCACCTTTCCACCCACATTTACCCCCCCAAAGGCTCACACTCCAGTAGGACAGTGGAGGTGACTTTCTTTTGCATTCTTCAGACTGTAACTGGCCTCAGGCAGAGTACAGGGCTTGAACCTAGCAAGTAGTAACCCGTTCAGCTCTAGCACACCCATTACCTGGTAGTGGCTCCACTTCCAGCATAGGCCATTCTGAAATGGAACCGCAAAGCCGCTGTAGTTCCAGACAAAGGCTGTGAGGGGCTCACCTACCTTGGGACTTAAAGTGTAACCTGTCAGTGTCCCATCTACAGTCCTGGTCTTTCTGGCTGTAAATGCCTGCATTGGGGTTCCCTCACCCCGATTTCTCCCCTCTAATAGCCACACCTGATCTCATTCATCGACAGAAGGGGAAGCGCACACTTCTGCTGTCCTTGAACGCGCTCCTCAGTCACTCAGAAATGCACTTCAGGTTGCTGCTGTCACTCGCTCAGAACCCTGGCATCGCCTTTGCTGTGTCTTGGTCTCAGAGGCACCTGAACCCAAACCAAGCTTCCTCAAGTTGCAAGTGACAGGGCTGGACCACCTACCCAGTCCCCAACTCTCCCTCCCATGCCTGCTCCTGAAGAACTAGGCTTCTCCGTGCAACCCACATTCCTGAGGGGACACTCAGGTCTTGTGCCACTCAGATGTGAGAGGGCAGTCACCTTGACAAAGCTGCGGCCATCTTGAGTTGTGGCCTCCTGGCTGTTTTGCCTGCAGTATCCCAGCAAACTGTATGTAGATAGGAACCATCGGTATTGTACATGGAGTTTTCTACCTAGTCCCAGACTCTTCAATGGTGTCTTAAGACAAGTCAGGTGCAGTGAAGCCTGGATGGTCACTTTTGTCCTAGGCCATAAATATGCCTCTCTTCCTATACTGGCTGGTTTGTGTGTCAACTTGACATAAGCTAGAGTCACCAGAGAGGAAGGAGCCTCAGGAAATGCCCCCTTGAGACCCAGCTGTAAGGCATCTCCTCAATTAGTGGTGAACTTGGTGGGCGGTGCCCTCCCTGGGCTTACTTTGCTTTCAGTTGCTGTGAGAGATATCATGACCGAAAGCAGAAAGGGTTTTTTCTTTCTGTTACGTTACAGCTTACGTTACATCCAAAGAGAGGTCAGGACAAGAGCTCGAGGCAGGAACTGAAGCAGAGGCCATGGAGGAGTGCTGATTACTGGCTGGCTTGCTTTCCTTTATTTATTAATTACTTTTGCTTTCTTATGCAACCCAGGACCACCTGCCCAGCAGAGGCGATGCCCACAGTGGGCTGGGCCCGCTCACACAGATCATTAATCAAGAGAATGTCCCCACAGATATGCCCCACGGATCTCTGTGCACTGCTTGTCAGTTGATAGCCATGGGTGAATCCTGTTCTCTAGTCCTGGCTTACAGCCCCGGCCTTGCCCACCTGACATCAACATCTAGTACGAGGAAAGCACGGACTCTTACACCTGGGGTTTCTCCACTGTGCTGTAAGTCTGTATAGAAGGCTGCTCCTTCCTTGCAATAAAAAGACGCACATGCATTTTCATAGCACAAATGTCTGGACGTCTTTTTAGTTATAACTCCAGGCTTTCTCCCGATACATTGGATTTGCTCGTGGCACAGGCACCACACCCACAGGCCATCTAACGGAGGCTCCTTCTCAGTCTAGGCTCTGACACCCCAGTGTCAAACTGATCCCAAAAGAAAACAAACGAACAAACAACCCTAACCAATGCCCTTAGCCATAGAACTTAGGAAGGCATGAGTCAGTCTCGGAATTCATTTTTCAGTTGGTTACCAAAACAAGCAAAAATCTAAGTAAATGGTTCCTGAACTTTCTTTTTTTCTTTTTTCTTTTTGGTTTTTTGAGACAGGGTTTCTCTGTATTGTTTTGGAGACTATCCTGGAACTAGCTCTGTATACCAGGCTGGCCTCGAACTCACAGAGATCCGCCTGCCTCTGCCTCCCAAGTGCTGGGAGTAAAGGCGTGCGCCACCAACGCCCGGCGGTTCCTGAACTTTCTATGAGCTCCAAGCACCTACGTTTTTCAAAGCGATCCCCGTAACTGAGAAGGCACCTGTCCTCTGCTTCCAGCAGGAATCTCCCCTGAGCAACAGCCAACACAGCAGAGCTTGGAAGGTGAGAGGTTACTGCTAGAGTAGATTCAGTTTAATCTCTACTCCAACCCCAAGCTGACCCTCCTACTTTCTCATCTGTTACGTTGTTGTGCTGTCTCTTCAGTCACTCAACTAAAAACGCCAGGGGCCTCTCCAGCTTGTCCCCTCCGTTATCATCATGTCCTTGAAATGCCCCAGCCTCCCCTCATTGTTGGCATCATTTATTTGGGTGACTGAAGTTCCTCCCCTACCTAGTCCTGTCTCCATGCTCCCATGCCATTAGTTTCCCCACCACCACCCCACCCAGACAGGGTTTCATTCTGTGTAGCCCTGGCTGTCCTGGAACTCACTCTGTAGACCAGGCTGGCCTCGAACTCACAGAGATCTGCCTGCCTCTGCCTCCCGAGTGCTGGGGTAAAAGGCATGCGCCACCACCGCCCGGCTCCATTAGCTTTCTTAAACCCAGGTCTAAGCAGGCCACGCACCACCTGCCAGGACCCACACCTGCCTCCCTGGACAGCTTTCCTGGCCACTGATGTCCCACGGTGCTTCTACTCTTGCTAAGAGCAGCATGGGACAGTGTTGATGCGGCCCCACCTCCAGCTCCTTCAGCCTCGGCACTGCCATTCTGGCCATTCGTGCTCTCCACAGCAGCAGCCTTCCTTGGCCACCAAGGCCATCACCTGTGGTCAGGCTATCCCTCAGCAGCCCCCAGGCACAGTTCTCTCTCTTGTCTCTCTTGTGGTAATCCTTGTACTTTCCCATCTGCCTGCCTCTCATGTCCCCACTCCTAGAGGACCTTTTGCTCTCCCTCCCCTTCTCCCCCCTCCCCCAGTAAACCTCTTGCACTAACTCTGTTGCAGATGGCGTATTTGCTTAGTGGCATACCTTGGCAGGGCCCGCCCAAAGGTCCTCACTTTGCCTTTTAAAAATAATCATCACGCTGGGCGGTGGTGGCGCACACCTTTAATCCCAGCACTCGTGAGGCAGAGGCAGGTGGATCTTTGTGAGTTCGAGGCCGAGCTGGACCGATAGCCTCCAAAACAATACAGAGAAACCCTGTCTCATAAAAAAACCAAAAAAATAAATAAAAAAAAAAAGAAATGCAAGTTTCGAAGAATGGGTAAGGAAAATGTGGTACATTTACACAATGGAGTACTACTCAGTGGTAAAAAAAAAATTACATCTTGAAATTTGCAGGCGAATGGACAGAACTAGAAAAAGCCATCCTGAGTGAGGTAACCCAGATCCAGGAAGTCAAATATAAGATGTACTCACTCATAAGTGGACATTAGACATAAAGTAAAGGACAACCAGCCTACAGGCCGCAACCCCAGAGAACCCAGATAACAAAGGACTGTGAGAAAGACAAGCATGGATCTGATTAGGAAAAGGAAAAAGACAAGGTGTCCTGAGTAAATTGGGAGCATGGGGGCCAGAGGAGAGGGTGGAAGGGGAGTGGGGAAAATGTATAGCTCAATAAAAATACATTTAAAAAAAGAAAAAGAAATGCAAGTTTGCTGGGAATAGTGACACAAACCTTTAAGCACAGCTCTCAGGAGACAGAGGCAGGAGGATCTAGAGGCCAGCCTGGTCTGCAGAGGTGTGGGGAGGGAGGGACCGAGAGAGTCTAAGAATTTAAATTGAAGGTGTTAAGACAAAGACATCAGAGAGCTGCGGGCTCTGAATCCGGCGGATCAGACGTTCACTCCAATACCCTGTGCATCTGGACATTAGAATTTCTCTACAGTAAGGAAGGCATTTTCGTAAAGGTGATTTGAGTTGGTTGGTCCCATTGTCTCACCTCCTAGGTGAGGGATCAGTGGGAGGGTGAGCTAATGACCCCAGGTGACTTTGTCCAGCCCCATAGCTCTGTGAGTCTGTTGCTGGGCGTTCACGGGAAATTGCTCTTGGCTTCTATTTTCCTGCTGGTCAGGAGAGGTTTGTTGACACCTACTGAAGACGAGGGCTAGTGAACACAGGCTCCTGGCCAGCGATGGTGACCAGAAAGGAGCACCAGCAACTCCCTGTTTCAGAATTTGCAGCCTGCCAAGAAAGCCGTCTTCAACTTTGCAGGGGAGCTCTGGTGCAAGTCCATCCACTGGGCTCCTCGAGGGTGTGGGGCAGCCTGTGCTCACTGCGAGCACAAACTCCTGCTGGCCTCGTGAATTCTGAGCTTTCCATCCGTCTCCCAGAAGCGAACCCACAATTCTAGTAATGAATGGTGGCAGCCAGATGCTTCCTCCACTCCTTCTGCTTACCCTCAGGGAAGCCCTGGCACCTCCGAGAACCCGAAGGGCTACGCTTCCCTGTCCCCAGCCCCGAGTCGGGCGCTGAAGATTCCAGCGAGAACACAGCGGGTTCCGGCACGCTGCTCGCCGCTCGCCGCTCGCACACCTGCTTTTCCACTGTCAAGCGATGCCGCTGGCATTGGGAACGTCATCAGTACTCCAGCCTCCAGAAGAGAAAGCAAACAAACTGACAGTAGCCACCAGCACCACCAAATCTTGGGGTCCCAGGGCCCTCGAAGGGGCGTGGCCCCGGAGCCCAGGCGTGGGAGCCAGACTGCTGCTCGCAGAAGTGCTGCCTGTCGCCAAGGTCCGGGCGGGTTCAGGTCAAGCCCCTGAGGGGCGGGGCGGACAGGGCAGTGCTTTAAGAGGCCAGGCCCGGGGACGCCTGGACGACCCGCACCAATGGAGACCGCTAGGGACTACGCGGGAGCGCTCATCAGGCGAGTGCCGCCCTTACCCCCCTGCGCCCTGCCCTGGGTACCCCGTTTGTCTCCATTCCCTCTGCTCCCTGGGTCCTCCTGCGTCCCAAGTCACTCTCTCCCCGTGCGTTCTTTTTAACCTCCTTCGCACACCCCATCCGTCCCTGGTCTCCGCTGCTCCCTCGTCTGTGGTCCCCCTACAAGTCCCGACCGCACTACCGCAGGGCCTGTCCCCACCCTCCCCAGCCAGCACTTCTCGCTTAGCAGCCCCGAGGTTCCTCCCGCAGAGGGTCGCAGGTGCCCGGTGGGGCGCTCCCGAGGTGCATGGGGCATGGGAGTCCGCGAAACAAGTGACAGTGGTGAACGCGGGGGCGGGGGGGGGGGTGGCCGCATCTTTTGTAGCTCCTACAGACTACAGCTACAAACCCTGGCAATGTGTCTATGCTAGACAGGGCTTCTCCTGGCCCTTGGGCTGAGAACCAAGGGGGAGTGGGGTGAGGGGAGAATCCCTGTTTAGCTACTTTGGGTAAGTGCGGACTCTGCTTACCCAGGAGAGGCAGGGCTCACCCAGGTTTGCGAGGGCAGTTTTGGCTCCCAGCCAGCCCCACACCTAGGCCTTGCTCAAGTCACTGGCATCACTCCCCTTCGGTTTATCTCCACATGCTGATAGAACATCTGAGTGTCTGTAAGAAAGAGACAGCGACCCAGAGAGACACAGAGACAGAGATGTGGAGATAGAGACGGGGAAGGAGAGATAGTGAGGATGAGAGAAATAGAGATAGAGAATAACACACGGGGAGAAGGAACTAGAAACATAGAGACAGAAAAAAAAAAAAGAAGACTGGCAGACACACAGGGTCTCCTTTTATGGCCCAGCTTAGAACTAGCTATATAGTCCAGGCTGGTCTCGAACTCCTCCTACCTCTGGTTCTCTAGTCTAAATGACTGATGTTCAGCGTCAAGGCCAGTTGCATGGCAGTGAATCTACAGAGCAGGTTAAACCAATTTTGACTCTCCAAAGATGGTGAGAGTACTGCAAAGGGATGAAGAAGTGAAGAAGCCCATGTGCATAAAAATCCAGGTCCCCACGGTGCAGAGATGTGGGTGAGGAAGGATGGAGCTGCCGACCGTGCGTGCTCCAGCTTGTGAGACAAGGTCACAAGGAAAACTGTGTCGATTCCCAAGGTTGAAAAAGTGGCTACCAAAATGAAAAGGCTGGTCTTCAGGGATGGAGCTGCTTCCTGTGGAACAAATAAAAGCCTTGACTTTAGGGGTTGGGGGATTTGCAAAGGCTCCCAAATAACATCGGCAGAAAATGTGTGGGAGGAGCATGGATGTGTAGGCGAGAGGATCATGGGCAATTTCCCAGGTGGGAGCAGTTCTTTCCAGGTTTCTTAATTCTACCTGCAGCCTCGTCCTCCCGGACCCCTTCCCCTTAGCTCCCCAGTTTCCTCCACTCCTGCTTCTGCTTGTTGCGGGAAACCTTGTTTTTCTCCATCCATCCTGTCCTGCTGCTCACACTGCTCTAGGGCCCTCACACGCCATCTGCCCTCACCAACACTTTCAAACTCAAGGAGAGGAGAGGTGGCTCTGTGGTTTTCAAGGGCTGAGGTTTATGGGTGCTCGTTAGTATTAACTGAGCAGTTGCCAGTTGGCCTCAGGGTAGGAGGCATGAAGGTAGAGCCTGCCCTTGTGTCTAACCATGCAACAGCTCAATGAAGTCCAAAATGTATCTGAGGGATGTCTCCATGGTGTCATGTATGAGGCAGAAGTGACCCCAGAGATCCAAACACGGTGGAATATATGATTTGTGACACCCTCCATTCCAGCCTGGCAAGGCCCAAGAGCTCATGACTTTTTGTTAGTGACAGGGTTGCTTCATTCTCAAAATAATCTACCTACTTCCAGACCAGCCTGTTCTGGTCACTTATGACCTGATTCCAACCCAAACTGGAAGAAAACAACCTATAATACTTGCTGGAGGGAAAAGGTTTTTTTTTTCTCCCTTCCCCGCCCTTCCTTAAAATCCTGTCTAGGCTAAAGAGCCACAGGCAAGGTCCACTGTTTGTTCTTTGTGGTCTTACTGTATTTCTGCTTTATTTCAGTGAGTTTAAACAGACCAGCACTGTACACGGTAGCTGCCATTCATTAGTTACTAACTGGATTCTCCCAGGGAGGTAACTGTATCAATAGACACCCTATGAAAAAGTTAGATGCTAGTTCTGAGGGTGTGGTGGAAGCCCTGGGCAGAGATGGGTGAAGGGGGATGCTTGTAAACAATTATGAAGCAGGGGAAATAGCTTGGGAGTGGGAGTGCTGCTTTCTGCATAAGCACAAAGACATGGATTGAGACCCCAGCACCCTGATGTAAAGTCGGGCATAATCACAGGCACCCAGAACCCCAGCCATGAGGCAAACAGAGACAGGAGGATGGCTGGGGATCACTGGCCACCAGCCTAGCTCCAGCCTTAGCAAAAGACCAGAGAGGAACAAACCAGAGAGACCGATAAAGCAGGGTACCCAGTGTCCCCCTTCAGCCTGTGTGTGTGTGTTCACAGATACATGTACACACACCACGTTCACACAAAGTACAAATTCTTCTTGAATGACTTTTTAAAGTTTTATTTGTGTGCATATATGTGTGCTGTAAGTGTGTGGAGTGCCTGAAGCGGACAAGAGATGTTTGGGAGCCCCTGGAGCTGGAGTAACAAATAGTTGTGAGCCCACCTGGTGTGTGTGCTGGGAACTCCTTCTCAAGAGTGGTATGTCTCTCCCAGCACTCGGGAGGCAGAGGCAGGCGGATCACTGTGAGTTCGAGGCCAGCCTGGTCTACAAGAGCTAGTTCCAAGACAGCCTCCAAAGCCACAGGGAAACCCTGTCTCGAAAAACAAAAAAACAAAAAAAACAAAAAAAAAAAAAGAGTGGTATGTCTCTTAACTGCCCAGTCATCTCTCCAGTCCCTAATGGCACATTCTTAAAGAGCTTGTTGACAGGTTGTAACCAATGGAAACCGTGGTAATAAGGAAACAGACTGGAATCTTCTAGGAAAACTCTGGATATTTATAGGTGTTTATTATCACAGACACAATCTACTTTGGCCAAACTGAAGTTGTTACAAAGCTGATATTTACCCTGAAAGGGCAACACGAGACTTTATAATTACTTAGATCTTCTGTGGCTGGACGCTGTCAGAGGTACAGTGAGTGCCTACCAAGTCTAAGATCAGGGGCTCCATCTCCAGTATCACTCAAAAAAGAATTAGAGGACTGGAGAGATGGCTCAACGACTAAGAGCACTGGCTGCTTTTCCAGAGGCCCTGAGTTCAATTCCCAGCAACCTTATGTTGGTTCACAGCCATCCATAATGAGCTCTGGCGCTCTCTTCTGGCCTGCAGATAAGCATTCAGGCAGAACACTGTATGCACAATAAATAAATAAATATTTTTAAAAGAATTAGAATATCTTCCCTTTTATAAGGGACTTGGTTTTGTACAGCTGCTCTTCCAGTTCAGAATCTAGACTGACATCACTGGCTTAGAAAGATAAGTTTGCTACAAGCAGCTCTTCCAGGTTTCTGTTTCTGGAACCAAAGCTCCTTTTAGAATAATGTTGCAAAATGTTAAAAGGCCCTTGTACCAAGCCTTCTGTTAGGTGGCAAGGAATAAATGCCTGTCAAGCCCCCTGTGTTCAGACTTCTGGACAGGCATGTTCCAACTGTGTGTGCTACCTACCAGGAGCCATGTGGGAGTTTTGGGACGGGAAACCTAACTCTGCCGACACTTGCCATTGGGCCCTGCTAACCTTGGATGCTGCTGCACAGTCCATAGACCCCTTGCTAAGTCTAATGGGCACTTGTCAATCCTCGCCTCCTCTCTCTACTGCCAGCGTTTGACCTCACCATTGCCTGGCTATTGTTCCTACCTTAATGTTCTCACACATTCTTGCCCCTCCGGGGTTTGACTGATGAAGTTCTGCTCTTTACTGCCCTCCTATGCATTCCTTGTTTTCTGGATAACAGTGAAACACACAGCAGCTAGGATGATCCCTGAATAGCTTCTATTCCTAGTAACACCACAGGACCACTGGTCTCTACACCCATGGCATCTGCCTCCAAGGATTCAACCGACCGCAGGGGGAAAAATAGGTGATTGATTAATTGATGATTGATTGATTGATTGATTGATTTTTGTTTGGAGAGGAGGTTGGTTGGTTGCTTTTCTTGATGTTAAGACTATAGATTTCCCTATGTAGCCCAGGCTGGTCTCTAACTTGTGATCTGCCTGCTTCTGCCTCTTCAGGTACTGAGACGCAGTCATTTTATACTACCTGCAGATATGAACCACCTGAGGGTATAGGCGCAGGTGCTCACCCCCTGAGGGTGCAGATATGTGCCACTATCTCTAGCTCTTTTTCAATTGCACCTGTGCACACTTGGTCTTTTCCCTCCCCGCTCCGTTATAGAGAAAAGCAGCTATTGACATTGTGTTTGGTATATGTGAAGGTTCCTACAAGCACTACATCTTTTATACGGGGCTGGAGCATCTGTGGAGTTGGGGATGTTGGGGCTCCTGAAACCTACCCCCGAGGATACTGAGAGACAACTGTCTTTCTCTCCAAGACCTATTTCCAGGGCCTTCCCCAGCACTTTCAGGATAAATATCAGCCTGTGGGAGGCATTCAAAGAAAAATTTTATAGATTTGGGGGGTTTCACATGGAATGGCAGGCAAGGGCAGTGGTGCAGGTGGTAAAAGAATGTACCAAAGGTACAAAGGACAGGAGGGACTGATTGAAATACACTACAAATAAGCTGCAGGTCAACTCCCAGGTGTCTGAGAGGGAATAGACGTCTGTCATAGTAGTTATGGGGAAGTTACTTAGTGGTCAGTGGGCCCTTTATATGGGGTCCGAATCTGGTGGACATTTCCTTATCTTGTAAAGCAATAAATTTTACAACATGCATTTTATTTCCCCTTGAGACTAGTCTTATTCAGGTGCATTGGATCATGAGAAAAAGGCTCCTGTTTAAAACATGTAGATCACTAAGATGAGGTCCCAAGTAATCATGGCCTTGATGTTGAAGTGTGAAGATTTTGATCTTGTTTTGGGTCTTTTCCCTTGGCATGTAGATGTATATATGTGGGGAGGGTTAGTTATCTTATTGGAGAAAAGTCAATGTGGACTGTCTATGGCTTTTTGATTTGTGTCATATATTTTGATAAATTCCCTGGGGAAGAATGCAAAGCTCTCCTGTGACCCCACTCTTCTGGGAGAGCTGATGTTTGACAGTTTTCTAGAATATTCTATGAAGCTTGATTCCTACTATTGTCTTGATTTCCACTAAACAACCTACTTCCTTAAATGACCTGTTTCCTTATTGTTTTTCCTTCAATGAGTTACTTCCCTTCCTGTTTCATAGAACTGCCTGCACCCATATTCCAAGGAATTCAGGAGCAACAGTTCTCTCCACTGAGATGGTTAAAAGCAGAATTTTGAGGTTTCTCTGTGGTCGTGTTGCTTTTGGGGAGCCGCTGAGGAAGGAAGACTGGACCCAGGGCCTTATACTCTGTTAACTACACCATACCCTAAACTCTTCAGGCAGACTGTCTTAACTTTGACAAGTCAGAATATTGGTGGGGGGCGGTAGAAATAGAAATCCCACTTTCAGCGATGTGCCAGTGACCAGCTGTAAAGCCTTCTGTCTTTCCTGTGGGACAACGTGAGTAGGGGTTACACACTGTTCATTAATACCTTGCCCTGAGTTCATTTAGGAGCTTGGTCCAACTGATCATTTAGTTGGAGCAGTCTGTAATCATACATGTTTGTGAAGCAGGTTTAGTGTACATAAAAGTTCATCTAACCCCTTCATGTCTTATAAGATAGTCTTAATTTGATAGAGAGAGACATATGGTTGAAACAGGGTCTCCCTTTTGGACCTAGGGCTCATGGGTTAGACTAGGCTAGGTCACAGTTGAGCCCTAAGGATCTGCAAGGTTTTATTTGTTGTGCCAACTAAGCCTGCTATTTTATAATCTGGCGCATTAAGGCTCTCACCTTGACTAAAATGGTAGGATTTGGTTTCCATGGTGTGTGTGTGTGTGCGCGTGTGTATGTAGTCCATGAATGAGACTTATCTCCAGCAATGAGTCAGTTCGTGGTTGGGAAATAGTAGTAGGCTAAGAACAAAAGATACACTGTCCTTTCATAGCCAAGAAGACTTCCTTGAGGGCAGGTAGAGGCAGCGAGGGCCAAGGTGACTGCCAGCCCTTATCTTGTCAGATGGGAAAAGACAATGGGGACTTCTGAGCTCTCCAGCTGGGTCAGATTTCTACTAGAGTACAGAGGGGTGCTTGGGGAGACCTGAGGCTTAGATAACTAGGCCAAAGATGTGCCTTCTACTGCTAGGGTTAGACTAGGCATTTGTCTCTTGTGTCTTTGACTTCTTCCCACGATGCTTTTGACTCAGCAAATACATGCCAGGCAGTAGAGGTGGAAGAGAAAGGCCCCAGCAGACCCTGGTCTCTGTGAGCAACTTCCAAAGGCCTCGTGGGTAATAGCAATGGCCTCTCACTCAGGAGTAGGAAACAGATTCGTCTTCACAGGGAGATTCAGACTTTCCTGTGGGAGGGATGGAATCAGGTGGGGCAGACCCCAAGGTGAGGAAGCTGTGGACAGAGTGTCAGGTGTGGTGACACAGGCCTGAAATTGTAGCACACAGGAGCCCGAATCAGGAGGATCAGGAGTTCCTGGTCAGCCTGAGGTACATAGTGAGACCCCAGTTTCAAAAGCCACCCTTCCAAATGTGGGTCTATATTCAAAACTCCAGCCTAGCACTGCTTAATAACCTTTTCCACTGAGTCCCTGAGTCACTGTCGAGCTCATGACCATGACTTACACGTTTCTTGGTAGTCTGTTAATGCACACAGGTGTTGGCCCGCTGTAGAGCTCTTCTGTCTTTCTTCCTCATGAGAACTCGACCAGCTGGTTAAAGTTTCACAGTAGAGCAGGTTGAGAACAAGGCTAGGGTTCTCGGAGCTAGGGAAGCATAAACATAGCTGGTCCCCAACCCCTGCCTTCCAAGTCACCAGGTGTGACAGTGTTGCATGAGTTCTGCCCTAGCGTTAGCTCGGCCTTACGTGAACATCTCGTTCTTTGGGTTGTGTAACAGAAACCTGGTGTAACTCCTCCGAATCAAGGCAGAAGTTCAGGAGCCGTATGCCAGGGCCACTGCTGTCTGTGCCGGCTGGTCAGGTTCCAAGGCCATTCCAGTGGGAGACCCAGGTCAGGGACCCCTTGGCATGTCTCATTCCCCTCAGCACAGCCCCACGGGAAACTTTGTACACCTGAAAGGGGAAGGAACTGAGTGTGTGAATGCAAACCTGCTGAGCTTGGGGCTGGGGGGAGAGCTCTGGGGCTAAGAGCACTTGCTGCTCTCACAAAGGACCTGAGTTCAGTTCTCAGCACCCACATCTGGAGGCTCACAACCATTTGTAATTTCAGTTCCAGGGCATTTGAGCCTCTGGCCTCCGTGGGCATCTGCACTCACATAGACATACCCACATGCCAACATGCAGTCTACACCTAATTAAAAACAACAAAAATAGGCCGGGCATCGGAGTGCGTGACTCAGGAGGCAGAGGCAGGCAGAGTGAGTTCGAGGCCAACCTGGTCTACAAAGCAAGTTCCAGGACAGCCAGGACCACATAGAGAGACCCTGTCTTGAAAAGTAAAATGAAATGAAATAAAATAAAATACATGGGGCTGGAGAGATGGTTCAGCAGTTAAGAGCACTGACTGCTCTTCAGAGGATCTGGGTTCAATTCCTGGCTCTCACAGCTGTCTGTAACTCCAATTCCAGGACTCCTGACACCCTCACACAGACACACATGAAGGCAAAGCACCAATGCACATAAAATAAAAATAAATTATTAAAAAGTGTAAGAAAGTTTTTAAAAAATAGTAGACAAGTAATTAAAAACAAAAACAAAAAGAAGCCAGCCAGGGTTTCACAGAGAAACCCTGTCTCGAAACGACCCCGAAACAAAGAAAATAATAATAATAATAATAATAATAATAATAATAATAATAAAATAATCAACTCTTTTTTAACTGCCATGCTTTCAGCCTAGTTGCTCCAGGCTGCAGTTGATAGCTTGTGATCTGAATTTCAACCACCTTTGATCACTTCCCATGATGTCAGGAACCATGTGGGGCCTCGGTCTTCTCGCCTGGGAAATGGGGTGTGATGTGTGGTAACTGTAGTTGGTGGGTTTGAAGAATTACCGTGGCAGGTGCTCAGAGGCAAGCAGCATAGAGTCCTGATGATGCTGGTTGTGCATACTTCAGACCAAATTGTTGCTAGCAGTCTAGTCTGCTTCCCGAGTGCCAACCTGCTGATGGGGCCCTAGGAGGGAGAGGGGGAGGGGGAGGGAAGACAATGAGAAGTTGCAAGTGGCGAGCGTTGGCAGTCAGGCCTCCCTTTTCTGAATTTCCTGAAACCTGTCAACCCAGATAGCAACATAACTTAACCTGACAGAGTTTTTTATTTTATTTTACTTAAAAGATGTATTTATTTTTATTTTATGCACATGAGTATTTGTATCTATACACACTGTGTGTGTGTGTGTGTGTGTGTGTGTGTGTATGTGTGTAAATATACCACATGCATGCAGTGCTTACAGGTGCCAGGAGAGGGCAGCAGATCCCCCCGGAACTGGAGACAGTTGTAAACAATGTGGTTTGCTGAGAGTCAAAACCAAGCCCTCCAAAAGAGCAGTCAGTGCTCTTAACCTCTGAGCCATCTCTCCAGCCCCCGGAATAAGGTCTTTACGGGTCTGCTCCTAACGAAAAGAGCCCACAGGCTGGGTTAAAGCTCCTTTTGTGTTGCTCACCTGCTCTCCACGCAGGCTTAACCACTGAGGGTCAACAGCGCACCTGTCACCCAGATGCTATTATTTTAGGTAGAGTCTTTTTTCTTTTTCAAGATAGGGTTTCTCTATGTTACAGTCCTGGCTGTCCTGGAACTCACTGTGT
The DNA here is from genome assembly GCF_017639785.1 of Mesocricetus auratus. NCBI lineage: Eukaryota > Metazoa > Chordata > Mammalia > Rodentia > Cricetidae > Mesocricetus > Mesocricetus auratus. Next base: position 87,804,611 of record NW_024429184.1, on the reverse strand, counting down.
AGAGCAGGCTGGCCTCAAACTCACTGAGATCCGCCTGCCTCTGCCTCCCGAGTGCTGGGATTAAAGGTGTGCACCACCACCAATTAGGATAGGTAGTGTCTTAATGCTTCACTCCCCAGGATTATTTTTCTAGCTTGTTAAATACAGCCCTGCTTGTTGGTCAGAACATGCAGTGGTTATGTCAGAGGCGGCTTTCATTATTCCACAGCGATCGGGGCACCCTGTGTCGACTAACATGCAGACTTTGCTTATACGTAACTTACTTAGCCACAGCGCCTAGCTGACCTGTGAAGGGTGATGGTGGGTACCTGTGGATGAATCAGAGGCCCAGGGTCTTCCTCTCGATACAGAGGGAGTTGAAGCCTGACCCAGGCTACATGAGACCCTGACTCAAAACAGCAAAAACAGAAACAATCCCATCACACTTGAAAGTTTAAATAAATATTAAGGCCAAATAAAACAAATTTATTTCTCCTAAGTCACTACTAAAAAAGTAGTCATCGTCACTCTTTCTTATTGACCCTCCATACGACTTTCTTATAGTTTCCCATGGACAAAACTTGGATAGTGGAGGATTGGGTTGTTTTCCTGGGAAAATGCTGTTTTGATGTTGCTGTAATTCCTTCCCTGCTCCATTAGTAAAGATCTGCCTCCGTTCGAGTTTATGACTTGGTCTTTGCTTAGGAAAGAGAATATTAACTAATATTTATCATCTCTGTGAGTACATGTGAAAAGATTATTCTGAGTGCATGCTGTTTTACATGCCGTAGCCTGGTTTAGCGGAAGGAGTATGATCCCACATTTTCCAAAGAATTAAAACTACATACAAGGTTTCACATGACTCAGGACCTCGAGCTTTCCCTTTGGTTCTGCTTACCCTGATCCCCAAACCTTGGCTGAGGCCCTGGAGGTCAGCTCAGTGGCGGGCACTTGCCTAGCAAGCACACAGCCCAGAATTCCAGCCCTTACACTAAAAACAGAACAGAGTAAAATCCTGAACTGACTGCTGCCTTGACCAGCATTTGGCTTTTAAATTAATTCCTGGCCCAGTATCATACAAACATACACCTGTTTGTTTTTCTGTACACACCAACTCTCTAAAGTGGCTTAGCTACTTTGTAGTCACTAGAAATCATTCTCTTGAATTTTTAGTTCTAAAACCTGCCTGGCAATCTCCTGAGATGGCTGAGTGGGTGGAGGCTCCTGCTTCACAAGCTTGCACCCTGTATTTGATCCCCACAACCCACACAAAAGTCAAAGGTGAGGACCATCTCCATCAAGTTGTCCTCTGACTCCACTCATACACTGCAGCGTGCGCGCACACACACACACACACACACACATCACACATACCACACACTCTCAGGTACGTGCAAACTAATAATTAAAAAGCTTAGCGTATATTTGGGGCTGGAGAGATGACTCCGGGGTTAAGAGCACATATTGCTCTTGCAGCAGACCCAGGTTCTATTCTAAGCACCCACCCAGTGTTTCCCAACCTCCTGTAACTCCAGTTCCAGGGGATCCAATGCCCTCTTCTAAACTCCACAGGTACCAGGCACACATGTGGTATACATACACACATGCAGGCAAACCACTCATGCACATAAAATGAATAAATCTAAAATGTTTTGAGTCCATATTCCAGAATATACTTTGGAGAGGGGCTGAGGACTAACCCCAGGGTAGCCCTGGATGTGCTAAATTGATGTGTTACTTGCTTGCCCCTTGGAGGTATGGATGTGTGTGACATTTAGTAATTCCTGGGCAGTGTGTCTCTTTTAGATGCTTAAAAACCCTTGTCTGAAGGATGGTTCCCCTCTGTGCCTCCTTCTTAGGCCCCTGACATTCATGGGATTGCAGACTAAGAAGGCCCTGCTGATGCCCCTCATGCACCCAGCTCGTCCTTTTAGGGTCTCAAACCATGACCGAAGCAGCCGGCGTGGGGTGATGGCCAGCAGTCTGCAGGAGCTCATCAGCAAGGTACTGTGGTCACTCAAGTGCCCTCGACCAGCTCAGGGTCCAGGCCCTGGGCATTAAGCCAATGTCAAGGCACAGGAGTCAAGAAAAACAGCATATCTGCTGGGTAGTGATGGTACACTCCTTTAATCCCAGCACCCCGGAGGAAAGAGCAGGCAGATCTCTGCATTGGAGGCCAGCCTAGTCTACAGGGCAAGTCCAAGGACAGTCAGGACTACATGGAGAGAGCCTGTCTCAAAGAAAGACAGGGATGAAAAAGGGAGGGGGAAGGGAGAGAAAGAAAGAAAGGAAGAAAGGAAGGAAGGAAGAGAGAGAAAGAAGAAAGGAGAGAGAGAATCAAACTCATCAGCCCCTCTCTAGGTTTCAGGGCCTTGAGGGAGATTAACAGGCAGGTGAAGGATGGGTCTGAATCCCCCAAGAGCCACTGCATCTCTGCATCATGGGAGATGGGGTCTGGCATGAATGACTTAACAGCATCCAGCAACTTAAAACATTACTTTCCTTCTTTGACAAGGGTGAAATAGACCTGGGAAATCTGACCAGGATGGGTAGCCCTCACGCTGAAACAGTACTCTCAGATAAGGAGGCAGCATAGACTCTCAGAGGTGCTACAGAAATGAGAAATGGGCATCTAGCTTGCAGCCTCTGCAGCACAGGGTAGGGAGGTGATCAGGTGTGCTGCACAGGTAACAAGACATGCAGGGTCATCTGCTTAGTCCTCTATGTAATAGGCAGTCATAGAAATTGTAAATATGAAACAGATCACGTATTTCTTAGGAAGAAAAACGTCCAGTTAAAATCTTGGTTTGTTTTTCTGAGTGAAGGCTGAATCGTAAATACCAGCCAATGGGGTTTCTTTTCCTCTATAGCTTTATCACAGACAGACAGACAGACAGCCCTCCTGAAACCCTAACATAAACGTCACTGATGATCCCGTGAAAATAGCTCCCTTCACCCTGTACCTTTGCTTCCTTGCAAACCTAGACTCTAGATGTCCTGGTCATCACGGCTGGCCTGGTTACACTGGTACTGGAGGAAGATGGAACTGTGGTGGACTCAGAGGAGTTCTTTCAGACCTTAAGGGACAACACGCATTTCATGATCTTGGAAAAGGGACAGAAATGGACCCCGGTAAGTATAGCCTTGCTATGCAGACAACAGGTAGGTGTTGTACCCACAGGCGCACTGTGTCGTTTAGTGCTGGCTGAGCCATGTCCTGATCACATACTTTATGTACTCACCTCCTAGCTCAGCCACAACCCTCCAAAGGATTCTTGAGTGCTTCCAGAAAATTCAATGTCTCTGTATTATTCAAAACAAATCATTTTGAAGCATAAGCTTTGGCTGATGAGCTGGCCGAGGCAGATCAGCAGATATGACCTTTGTAACTGTTGATTTTAATGCTTGGGCAAGCTGGCATGGCCAGGTCGTGTGTGTGTGTGTGTGTGTGTGTGTGTGTGTGTGTGTGTGTGTGTGTGTCCATGTGCACATGCACTCATCAGCCTTCTGCCATTTTAATAAAATCATTGAGACAATTAATTTAGAAGAAAGGTTTATTTTGTTCACCATTTGGGAGGGTCCAGTCCATGATCAATTCTGCATCCTGGCTGAGGCAGCACACCCTTGCAGGAGCAAGCAGGGCAGCAAAGCCACACGTATTGGAGTTGGAGAGTGCGGTGAGCAGAGAGGAAACGGGAGCCCCATGGTCTTCCTTTTCCATCTTTGAGAAGGAGGATAATCCTCCTTCCCCTCCACAAATTGACATTTAAACAACAGAGTTGAGACACAGTCTGTGACCCAGGAACACAGATCCATGCCTGTGCACATGGCCCTAGAACACACTAGCACTATATAGCTGATGTATCAGACTCTCGTGCCCCCTTGTGAGTGATGGAAAATACTGGCAACAGACCACAAGTCCATCGCAGCAGGGTGGAGAGGTACACCCAGCCATCACTGCGTGTCCATTTCAGCTCACATAAGTTGACGTGCTGCTGCATACTTACTGAGTAAAATGCTCTTCAACCATGAAGACACACGAAGTGCATCTACAAGGCATCGTCTGAGTAAATCCCACGACTGTGTTGAGTGAGAATAGTGCCTCAGGCAACCTACCTTCAAGATTTTCATCCCAGGATTTATGAAAAGTAATGAAGACTCCAAGTATCTTTTGTTAGCATAGGTTACATCAATACAGTCAACAAACACCTGTCAATCAAAGTTTATTACCTGCGCATATTTTGCCCTGAGGAGCCGTGGAGTAGTATCTGAAGACAGTTTAGAATGTTAAACTAGGGTAGAGGACACAGCTGTCACCGTCTAGTGTGGAAACTGCAATGACAGTCTTTGAAACGAATATCATTGTGCCAAGGTTGAGAAACTTTAAGCCATACATACAGATGTTTCCAATAGCCAAAATTAAAACTGAGAAATTAAAAGATGTGTAGCAATTAGAAGCAACTAAGTTAAAAAAAAAAAGAAGTAACTAAGTAAAGGTTAGCTTGAACTACATATTTTAATAAGAAAATATTTTTGACAGAGAGTGGTGGCCCACACTTTTAATCCTAGTACTCCAGCTGATCTCTGTGAGTTCAAGGCCAGCCTGGTCTACAGAGCAAGCTCCAGGACAGCCAAGTCTACACAGAGAAACCCTGTCTTAAAAAAAAAAAGAAAAGAAAATATTTTCTTAAATGACCACTCTCTAAAACAAGAGCAAGGGATTATATTTTTATATTTTTGCAAATCTCTTTAATGTCTAGAAGACACTTGAATTCTCAGGTATGAGTCTGGAGAGATGGTTTGGCGATTAAGAACATTTGCTGCTCTTGCAGGGGACTCAGGTTCAGTTCTTAGCACCAAATGGCGGCTCACAACCATCTGTACCTCCAGTTCCAAGGGATCTGATGCCTCTCCTGACCTCTAGGTTAGAACATATGCACACACACACACACACACACACACACACACACCATAAATAATTCTCAGGCATACTTCTGCATTCACTCTGCTATACTCTATCGTTTGGGTGGAACTCTGAAGGAAGTCTGGCCTGACTGCAGATGTGTAGATGCAGCGGAAGGGAGGGTGCTGGTGGTCTCTGCGTACTGCTGAGAATGCGCTGCTTTGATTCTGCGCCGAGAGTCAAGTTGCCGGTTCCACAAAATTCAAGTGCATGGAGAACAGCAGACTGTAAGCAGTCCCGGTGGAGCTGGTCACTCTGCTCCACTAAGTGCCTCAGTCTGTCTTACACTTTGAAAGCATCTTTCATCAGTGTGGTCTGGGAACTTCATATTTCGGTCCTTTGGAAAATACCGACTTGCAGCAGAGGTGTAGTTTGGTGATGGGTGCACTTCACATGCACCAGGCCTGGGTTGAATTTCCAGCCCCCAAAGAAAAACAGCAGAAAAAGAAAAAGGACAAAAGAAAATATTGATTCATTAAGCTACATATTTTCGCTGGGCGTTGGTGGTGCACATCTTTAACCCCAGCACTCGGGAGACAGAGGCAGGCGGATCTCTGTGAGTTCGAGGACAGCCTCCAAAACAATACAGAGAAACCCCTGTCTCAAAAAAACAAAAAAAAAAACAAAAAAAACAAAAAAAAGCTACATATTTTCCCTAAGTGTGCTGTAGAAAGCCAGGATTTAGGAGAACAGAGAAGGACAATTGCCTGTAGCATTTATTGTGAAAACAGTCTTAATCCATGAGAGATCTTAACCCTGACCCTCCATCTCCAGACCACACCATAAGAACCCCTGGATTAAATCATTTCTAGCTAACTCAAAACAAGACACAAAATTAACAATATAGTGTTCACGGGAAAGAGGCGCAGCCAAGGTAACTTCCTCCTGAGGAGGCCGTGGGATAGCCAGAAGAGACTTACAGGACCCCTGGGGTAAAGTTTTGTTTTGTCTTACTACTACATATATATGTACACCAGCATGAGTACCTCATAATTTTTAAGATTATTTTATCTTATATATACAAGTGTTTCACCTGCATGTGTGTGTGTGTTAATTCCACAGGCACCAGGAAAAAGGCCCCCATCCCGAATCATGGCCAAACTAAAGCAAATTTTATTCATGTACTCGAGCTGCTTCCTCCTAAGGTGGGGTTTGAGAGATCAACACTGGTCATAGGGAAGATAAGGCTTTTGTAGCTCAGGAGCATGGGGTTTCCAAATGGGGGTCTTTGCCTGGCTTAATATCTCAGCCACTTTCCTGTAAGGTAGAGATGGTGACACCTCCTCAGAGTACAGATGGCCACCTTACCTTAGGAAGATTATCCCAGGACCCATTTGGACTGGAAGAAAATCTTCAACCAAGGAACAGCCACCAGATGTCTCCCTTGCTCAGTCTAAGGGCCCCCAACCCCCCCCCCCTGTCACCCTGGAAGAAGACAGGGTCTACTTGTAGAAGCCTGCATGCCCAGGTGCGAGGCCCTGCATCTTGGCTTACCACAGAGACTAAAGGCTTCCTGAAGAGAGAGTCAGATGAGCTTTGAGAAGCCAGAGAACCATGTGAGACGCCAAAGAATTGCTGGTGAGGTGACAAGTTAGTCGTGACTCATTAGTTTTGAGAAAGGTCTCTTTGCATAGCCCTGGCTGTCCTGCCGCTTGCTACGGAGAGCAGGCTGGCCTCAAACTCACAGAGATCTGGCTGCCTCTGCCTCGAAGTGTTGGGAATAAAGTCGTGAACCACTGTGTTCAGCTCAGACATGGATTTTGAAATGGTGTTTCCTTTCCAGATTGTGGATAGCTGGTATGCAGAGATGCATTGGGTGACAACCAGAATCACCTGTCATTTGTGATCTGGGTAACAGGAAGAGAGGGACACCAGCAGTGGCTTCAGCAAGAAGGGCTGGCACACTTTTAGGGGAATTTTTGTTTAAGTTTCAAATGTATTTGATTGTTTTCATTATGTAACATTCAGTTTCCAAGTACTCCCAACTCCAAAAGTCCCTGAGGCATAGGGACTCTTACATCATCTTAGCTTGACCCTGGATACAGTGGGACCTGTGCGGGGTGGGGGGGGGCACTTAGCAAAGCAGCTCACGACCTGGCTCCCCGCCCCTACTCCTACCCCCAGGACTGGAGACTGTATTGAATCCAGAACCTTGCACGCTAGGCAAGTTCCCTCTTGCTCAGCCACATCCCCATTTGCATCTCGGGACTTCTTTGTTCCCTTGGAGTCTACTGTAGAGCTATCTGCAAACCTAGGAGTGTGTGTCCCGCCCAACCAGAAGAGTCACCTGGTGTCCCTGGTGGACAGAGTGATTCTATAAGTGGTTAATGTTCCCACACAGTCATCTTTCCTCCTTAGCAGTTCCTGGAAAATAGGAGACACTCATTCCCTGAGTCTCAGAGTTCCAGCGTTTTCCTCATCAGACCTACTTATGAAATGAAACAGAAACCGTGCTTCCTGCTCCTCTCTGGCTTTGTGACAGCTACCGGAGGAGGCTGACCATGTCCTCAGATACTCAAGGAGTAGCTTCAGGGCTCCAGGCAAACAAGCAAGCCTGAGTCCCCTAAGGCAGGACCCTGAGCACCTCTGTACATCTCACACGGAGTTCTTAAAGCCAAAGCAGACTCATCCTGAGTCACTAAAGTGGAAGCTGATGAGGAAAGTGCATATTTAGGTGTGGTTGTACTATAACATGATGGCCTGCTGTAAACACGACTGGAATAATTACAGTTAGGAGACCAGCTTTGGCAATAACCCCAGAGTTGTGTGGTTTGGCTGTCTTGGCCAGTGTCGATCCTAAGTCTATCCCTATTGCTTCTTCATTGCTCTAGGGCAGTAAGTTTATCCCAGTCTACAAGCAACCAAAGAAATCGGGGATAGCCAGAGTTACCTTCGACCTATACAGGCTGAATCCCAAGGACTTCCTCGGCTGCCTCAACATCAAGGCCACCATGTATGAGATGTACTCGGTGTCCTATGATATCCGGTGCACAAGTGCCAAGGCCATGTTAAGGTAACAGTATCTGTATCCAGGGGTGTCTGGAAACACCCAGGTGTGGCACAGGTGACTCCTCCCCCTTGTCTTCTGCCCCAGGGCACAATAACAAGGCCCAGCTGGATCCTCTCGCGTCATCAGGTGTGCTCTGATGTAGTAGTCTTCGGTTTAAATCTTAGACTATAGGGCTGGAGAGATGGCTCAGAGGTTAAGAACACTGGCTGTTCTTCCAGAGGACCTGAGTTCATTTCCCAGCAACCACATGGTGGCTCACAACCATCTGTAATGAGATCTGGTGCCCTCTTCTGGCATGCAGGCACACAAACAGCATTGTATATGTAATAAATAAATAAATCTAAAAAATGTTTTAAAAAAATCTTACACTATAGACTTACATCAGAAAGTCAAAGTCCAGCTGGGGATATAGTCCAGTGGTAGAGCGCTTGCTTGGCATGTTAGAGGTCCTAGGTTCAGTATCTAGCAGTATGCACAAAAACACAGACACACAGACACATATGTATGTATGCACACACATGTGCACATACATATGTGCGCTCACACACACACATACACACACACAGGCACATGCACATATGCACCCACTCCATAGAATCTGGCCTGGATGTTCTGCCCAAAACTTAGGACAGCTGGAATGAAAACTTCTGGGACCAGAAAGAGAATAAGAACTCGAGGGAACACTTTTTGTCTGATTTGATCTAAAATAACACTAGTTTAGTCTCGGGACTGCTACGACAGGCAGCGTGCTTTCACTGTGAGGAGCAAGCTGGACCACCCCATCTCCCTACCATCCACTTGCAGAGCAGAGGATCATCCCAGTTTTTTCTACAGCTTTCCTCAGCTTGAGTGGTCTTGTCACCTTGAACTAAGGGACAGCTGCAGCAAGCCCAACACACCCACCTAGGCTGCTAGAGCCCTCGAAGAGCAAGCACTTGCCCTCAGGATCAGCTGAGTCTCTGTGGGGCACATGAGTTCCTCCTTAGGCTTTGAGGACTGTGTACCCCAATAGGTGGCCCTGGACCTGGATAGTACTGGCAGCCTACCCGGGAGTATCCAGACACTGTGTGCCCTGAAAATGGCATTCCATGGATACCACAACTCAAGCATGATTGTACTTCCTTGGAGCTTAGTAATATGGCGGCCTGGGGTGAGGTATTGCCACCATTCCACTCTGGCCAGGCCAGGGTTCCAAGCCTGATGTGTTTTCATCTCGTTCTGTTGCAGGAGTCTGCTTCGATTCGTGTCCTATGCTGCCCAGGTGGCAGGACAGTTCCTGGTCTACGCAGGCACATACATGCTCCGAGTGCTGGCGGATGCGGAAGAACAGTCTCCCAAGCCTAGCACCAAAGGCTGGTTCATGTAAACAGGTCACAGCTCCAGAGCCCAGGTGCATTCCTTTCTTGTAGATTTATAGGCTGTGGGATGCCAGGAGAAACAAAGGGACTTGGTGGCTCAGCAGCAGGATTCCTGCAGGGGAAGGGGACCAGAGAGGGGCCTTCAAGGGTCTTCAGACGAGATTAACAGCACGGCATCTGGGAGCAGCATGCACATGAATTAGACTGTGGATCCTTGTCTATTGTAATAAAGCAATCACCAGAGTCCCTTTAGTACATGCCGTGTTCCTTGCACACGGTTTGCCTCTTTGGAGGGGCCACACTTTCACACAGAACAAAAGCCAGAACCAAAGACAGAAAGACAGATACCGTGGCTGTTTAATCTTTCCTTTTAATTTTATTATATTGTCTTGGGATGCGGGGGTTGCCTATTATAAATCTAGGCAACATGCGTATGCAATGCCCCAGAGGGCCAGAAGATGGCATCGGATCTCTCCAGATGAGTGACAGTTGTGAGCCTCCTTGGGGATGCCTAGGCTAGACCCTGGGTCCTCTGGAACCTCTGAGCTGTGCTCGGGGCCCCACTGCTGTTTAATCTTTATCAATACTCACTGCAAAAGGAATGATCTGTCACATAAGCCACGGTTTTATTTGGTTCAGTTTGTCCTTCAAAAGGATCTTTTCCTCTTAGAAGTGTGTGTGTGTGTGTGTGTGTGTGTCTATGTGTGTGCACATGTTCATATGTGTGAATGCAGGAACTTGTGCGCTGTGGCACAGGTATGGAGAACAGAAGACAACCCGGGGGTCAGCCCTCACCTTCTACCCTGTTTGGAAAGTTGCACGAGTCAGACTAGCACAAGCTTCTCAGTCTCCTGTCTCCACCTCCACCTGACTGTGGGAGTGCTGGGATTTAGATCCGTGTTACATGCAAACCAGCGGTTCCCCGCCTTCCTAATGCAGTTCCTCATGTGTGGTGACCCCCAACCATAAAATTATCTCATTGTTACTTCATAGCTGTAATTTTGCTACTGTTATGAATCATAATGTAAATATCTGATGTGCAGGACATCTGCTATGTGACCTTCTGGTGTTACAACCTACAGGTTGAGAACCATTGATTGTATTGCATCAGGGACTCAGGTCTGCAAGTTTGTATGGCAAGCGCTCACCTACTGAGACATCTGCCCCCACTCTGCCCCTGCCCCTACCCCACCCTGCCCCTGCCCTGCCCCTGCCTGTGCCCCTGCCCCACCAAGGCTTTTAAGGAACCCCAAAGATCCTAAAGCTTAAGGATCTATACAAGGGGTCTTGGGGGAATGGGTCGGTTCAGTCTTGATTTTAGAAAGAAACAAAACTGTTGAAACTCGGGTTGGAAGCCAGTGCTGCCATGGCGTAAGAGAAGGCCTTTGGCCAGGAACCAAGCTCTGCCTAGCACTGGCCAAAGCAAAGGCCATGTTGGCTCTGGGTTCTAGCTGATGTTCAGCTGGGCATAGACCCTCAAAGCACCCTTGAGGGACCTGTTTGTCACCTGGTTCTTTGCTTGGAGATAGCTTTACCATTGGGCCACACTGCTCAAAGGGAACATAAGTGTCACCCTCAGCCCCAGTGTGGGAGGCTCTGGCTGTGCCTTTCCTACCCTGTCATCAAAGCCCAGAGTAGACTCCAGAGCTATGAGATGCTGTTTCCTGAGTGATCAGGACAAGCCCCGGGAGAGCCATCTGCTCCTGTTAGCTCTATCCTGCTGAGTTAGGTTTCCCTGGCTGTGACATTGCTGATGGAAACGGTGGCTTATAGGCCTAGTCCCAGCACTATGAACAGAAATGAAGAAACGAGCCCTAGGAGTCCCCCGTCTCTCCCCCCCACCTGCCACACATATGCTGTACAGTTCAGACGCCCTCCCCCACCCCTGTGCCCCACCCCCACCACAAGCCTGTCCTAGGCCTCACTGTGCCTGCCATGGGCAGACCTCACACCCCGCTGCCACTGTGGAAGAAGAGGCGAAGGGACCCAGGGCACGAACTTGCTCACATGCTGTTTTTCCTAGTGTAGGGACAGGCAGGCGTCGCTGGTGTCCACCACCCTCCTGATGCTGTCTGGCTCTTTCAGAAACTTCTGGAAAATGATAAGGCTGGGGGAGGAGGGAGACTTGCAAGATCTCTCTCTCTCTCTCTCTCACACACACACACACACACACACACACACACACACACACACACGTCCTGTGGATTTCAACCCTATAAAAGGAGCAAGGTGTCCGCCTTCTGCAGCCCCTGCAGTGACAGCCAAGGAGGGAAGGGGTGTGGCCTGAACGGGAGGCTTCAGAACCCAGTGCCCCCTCCCCTTTGGGCTTGCATCACTTCCCCAGGATCCCACCCCTCCTCAGAAGCCACTGCCTGGCTTCCAAAAAAGGAATTTTCACTTCAGATTGATCCTGTTGAGTCAGCCGGCTATTCAGTTGCCAGCCAGGGGGGCTGTCCTTTTCCTCAGGATGCAGGCGGGGTTGGGGGTGTGGAGGATGCTGCCAAGGGAGACCTAGGGAGGGACTGGGCTCTGGTCACCCACCCCCTCCCTGTGAGAGGGGGCTTGCAGCTGGGAGGACCACCTGGTGCTGGGAAACTCCTGAACAGGTGGCGGGTCTGTCTGCCTCTGTCCACAGCTCCCCAGTCAGCCATTGGCCCTGGACAGAGCAGCTTCTCCCAGAATTCTCAGGAGAGGAAGTCACAGAGGTTGGTGCTGTGTCATCAAAGGCTGCACAGGGCCCTTTAAAGAGACTTTGAAGCTGAGATGGGGCGGCGAACAATCACCCCGTATATGGAAGGGCCCCTGCAAGAGACAGCTCTCTGTCTCTGGTTCCGACTAGGCGGCGTGATTTCCAATGTGACACTTTCTCATTCTAATCTTAGCTTTTCTACATCTCAGAGAGAAGCAGGAGCGGGCTAGGTTGGCCCCAGTAGGAGAGGACTGTGCAAGGCACTGGATGCTACAATACTCAAGCCATTGCCGAGTCCACTCGTGCAGATGTCCCTGTCAAGGGCTGTGTGTCCCTGATGGATAAGGCTAGGCACAAGAAGAATACTATTAGCCGGGTGGTGGTGGCACACACCTTTAATTCCAGCACCCAGGAGGCAGAGGCAGGCAGGTCTTTGTGAGTTTGAGTCTCCAAGACTGGTCTCCAAGAAGCTAGTTCTAGGACAGCCTCCAAAACCACAGAGAAACGCTGTCTCAAAAAAAAAAATACATATATATGTATATATACACTATTTATGTCTGCAATAACAATTTAGAAACTTTTTAAAATTTTATTTTATGTATATGACTATTTCATCTGCATGTATGTCTGTGTATCATGTACATGTCTGGTGCCCATGATAGTCAGAGGAGACGTCACATCACTTGGAACTAGAGTTACAGATGGTTGTGAGCCACCGAGTGGGTGCTGGGAACTGAACCCAGGTCCTCTGTAAGAACAAAGGGCTCTTAAGCACTGAGCCTCCCCAGTCCCACCTTGATGTTTCTTAATGGGCCTCTTTTTTCTTTCAAACTAAAGCCATGTCCATTGTGGCTGTCACACACACACACACACACTAATGACTATAATAATGCTAATGACTATACCTTGGGGTCAGTGGGCCTGATCCAGAGCTTTCTGTAACAGCTGGCTCAGCACGTCATCCAAACCCTGAGAACAGTCTGGCCAAAGGTAGACTCCAGTGTGAATCCCCTACTGGGGACACCTGTGCTAGCCCAGCCTCTCTGTAAAATTAGGGTTCGCCTTAGGTGGACAAGGAATCCCATTCCTGGAAAACTCAGTTTGCACAAATCTTACCTTATTTTTATCATCATCATCATCGAGACAAGAGTCTCACTAAGTAGCTTTGGCTGTCCTGGAACTCATTCTGTAGACCAGGCTGACCTCAAACTCAGAGATCCACCTCGCTCTGCCTCCCGATATGCTGCGATTAAAGGCATGTGACAACAGCATGGAGTTTTGCAGAAACTTTAGATATGTAAACATCATGCCTTTGGTCAGCAGGCATCTCTCCATGGGCCACAATCCTGCTGTTGCTCTTTTAGAAAACAATTGTTTCCTACCGGACGTGGAATTCCACCACACTTTGTTATCAGCTGGGTTCCCGTCTCCTCCAAGTTCTTCCAGATCCCATAACTGCTTCCATTGGGCCTTTTTCTTATTTGTTTGGTGTTTTTGAAACAGGGTTTCTCTGTGTAACAGTCCTGGCTGTCCTGGAACTCACTCTGTTGGCCAGGCTGGCCTCGAACTCACAGAGATCCATCTGCCTCTGCCTCCAGAGTGCTGGGACCAAAGGCGTGCGCCACCACTAACAGCTTGTGCTTTTTCTTTTCCCCTGAATGACACCCCAACCCTGCCTATGCTTTTCCTTACTGCCAAGAAGCAAGCACATCCACATCCCGAGACACGCTGGGGCCCAGGGTGTGCTGGCTGCTTTCCCACAACCCCAGGCTTTTTACATGTGGGCCCTCTTCAGCCCGGGAGCCCTGCATGATCTCAGCACAGAGATGAGCCTCTGCCTCTAAGGACACCTGTCACCACACAGGGTCCTTCTGTCACAGGCGTCCTCCCCTTCCTGCCACTCCCTTTGGGACCCCTGCTCTTTGTCACAGTTATCTTCAGTTTTTCTCCAGAGTACATGAACAGGCTTGAGGCTGGCTGGCAGCCTACAGCCACACCTAAACCTTCCACAACCCGGAACAGAGTGGCTAGCAGAAGAGGGCTCCTTCAAGTCATTCCAAGCATTCCAAGACCCAATAGTACAGCACACACAAGTGCTTTTTGGCTTTGGTTTTACTTTCCTTGGTTTTATGAGACAGGGTCTCTCTACATAGCCCTGGTTGGGCAGGGACTCACTGTGCAGAGCAGGCTGACCTTGAACTCACAGAGAGCTGCCTACCTCTACCTCCCAAACACTGGGATTAAAGGAGTGCTCTACCATCTGGGATCATGGAGGGTTTTTCTTTTTTCTTTTCTTTTCTTTTTTTTGTTTTGTTTTTTTTGTTTTGTTTTGTTTTGTTTTTCGAGACAGGGTTTCTCTGTATTTTTTGGAGGCTGTCCTGGAACTTGCTTTGTAGACCAGATTGGCCTCGAACTCAGAGATCCACCTGCCTCTGCCTCCCGAGTGCTGGGACTAAAGGCGTGCGCCACCAACGCCCGGCATCACGGAGGGTTTTGATGGGCAATTTCCTCTTCTCCGTCCATTCCCTGTCACTGCCACTCCCTGCTGTTCTCTGAGTCACCTGCTTCATGGGGGATTTTATACAGGAGAACTGAACTTTCTAAGTTCAAGTAGAAGGGGATTTTGAAGGTATAAACCAGGGCTCACCTTGTCATTGTTGGAGTAGGACCACAAATGGGCTGGGCCCTGCTTCTGTCGTCACCCTGGTGAGGCAGAGGTGATATTGCTGCTGCATTTACCTTGGGTATCATGTAGCTCTCTCCTGAGCCAAGGACGTAAACCAAGAACCTTGCATCGTTTGCCCTCAGATCTCTAGCTTTCCCCTGCTCGTTCAGGTATGTTCCACACAGAGGTGCACACCCATGGCCCCAGAGTTCTGAGTCAGAGCCATCGAGCCCCGAAGTTCCAGAACAGAAAACTTTAAAAAGACTTTTTAAGTAGTTGGTAGAGTCAGGTCAGCTGGCTCTGCTGGCCATAGCACTGGGTGCCCCTGCTGTCCCCAGGCCCCCTTATCTAGGTCATAGCTTGTTCTAAGATGACTCAGGAAGGAGCCACCATACCACCTGTGTCACGATGAGCAAGAAGCACCCTTCTCTATCCTCAGCCATGCTTCAAGCATCCTTGGGTCCACAGTCCATGAAGGGTTGTCTGAGGGTGCGGGGGTGGGTGGGGTATCCTCAGCTGTCTGGGTGTGACACCTGCTGTGGATTCTTCAGGCCTGTTACTGACTGCCAAACCCGGTCTAGGTGGCAGATGGTCACATAAAAATAGCCCCGAAGTCTTAGTGGGCCACTCGTCCAGCTGTCCTGCTGAATGGAAGGCAGATGAGCTGGGGAAGGAGGACCGTCCCTGGCTAGGTCAAGGGTGGAGCCCAGCTAAGTGCTGTCACCATGGAACCGGGAAGGCTCTACCATCAGGAGCTCAGGCCAAGATACCATCTCAGCCAACAAAGCTTGGTGACCCGGCTCTCCCTGGTAGAATCCCTTCCCTTGCTAAGGGAGTTAGACAAAGGGTCCTCCTGTCTCATCTATTTCCTTTTTTTTGTTTGTTTTTTGTTTTTTGTTTTGTTTCTTCATGTTGTTGTTGCTTTGGTTTTTTTGAGTCAGGGTTTCTCTGTTAGTTTGGGGCCTGTCCTGGAACTCTCTTTGAAGACCAGGCTGGCCTTGAACTCACAGAGATCCACCCTCCTCTACCTCCCGAGTGCTGGGATTAAAGGCATGCGCCACCACCTCCTGGCTCTATTTGGTCTGTTTCAAATTCAAGGCAGCTTAGAGTGGTCTGGTGGCTCTGCCAGCATGTGTATAACCTGACTGTTATGGACTGTTTCACTTGTTTAAAGATATAGGGGCTGGAGCATGAGTGAAGCCTTCGGCTCCATCCTCAGCACTGAAGCAGATGAAAACCACAGAAGAAGGAGGCGGTGGTGTGGCACAACACAGGTGGATAAAAGCACTGGCCTCCAAGTGACAATCGGGGGTGAATTCCCAGAACTGAATAGCAGAAAAACTGACTCCTGGACTGCCTCCTGACCTCCACACACGCTCAGTGGAGCAAACGCACGTAAATGTAAAAGGGGAGGCAGGGGAAACGGCAGCAGCAGCTGGGGTCCAAATGTCTGGCTCAGGCTAGGTTGCTTAGCTCTCCAGACCGCCGTTGCACACCTGAAAAACACAAATGTACCCTGTCTCAGACAGAGTGACCTGCCCAATAGAGGTGGACACTTGGCACACATCCCTTGGTTTTCCTCTGGATTCTGGACCATGCACTTGGGAGTTAGTAGCAAATGTAACTTGGAAAGGAAGGGTTAAAGAATTGAGGGGCGAGATGTGGGGGGGCAGGGAGATGTTTTGTGAATCACTGGGCCAGCTGAGAGCCAGGGAGTGGCTGCTGCAGAATTCCAGAGAACAGCTGAGCCAGCTGGGGAGGGGCAGACTGGTGCATGAACTGAGTTAACTCGCTCCACATCGCTACAGTTCTGTCTTCCAGAATAAGGAGAATTTCATGTCACTTCTGACTGACAGTTTGTCCCAGTAAACCCACTAGGCAGAGAGAGTGTTTGTGCATCCCCAGAGCCTGAGAGAAGCAGATTTTCCACCTGTCAAGGGAAAAGGCGGGGGTGCGAGCATTGTGAAAGCAAACATTGCCACTTGTGCCTTTTACAGTGGACACGGCACATGGCAGGACGCATCTCTGCTGGCATCTGCTCTCTTCCTAACAGTGCAGTTGGTGAGAGGAGGGGCGGCAAGGGGGGAAGACAGATCCAAATGTTCTAGAGCCGTCCAGGGGCAGGAAGAGGCGAGAGGGGGTGATGCAAGCAGCCTGAGGGGCTCTTGCAGAAGTTTTAGAAGTTAATGAACACATAGTCAGGCATCTGGGCAGAGTCTGGAGGTGGAAACCTGAACCCAGGGACAGATATTGTAGCCATGGAGAAAGCAGGCAATGGGAAGTTAAGTGGGGCTTCCCCAGGGAGTGGCCCTGGTATTCTTGCAGGACTCTGGGAATTCAAGACAGGGTAGCCAGGCAGGGTCCACATCCCAGGGAAACAGAGGTATGTAGATGAATCAGAACAAGACTTGGAGCTGGAGCCAGCTAAAATAGCTGTTCTTCAGCTAACATTACTACACAAAGATGAAAGTAACTGACTTGGACACAGATTCTGATGTAAAAGACTTTCATCAGGAAGGGACATTTTGCTGATGACAGGACAACTGGTCCATCATGAGCACAGTTTGGAAACTATGGAGAGCTTGGGAAGGGAGGGCAGAGGTCATTATGCTACCCCAATTGAAAGGACTGTGTGTGCCACTCAGCCATATGGTCTGTGGCCTGTATCCGCACCAAACAGTGTTGTATCAGCACTTCTCAGTTTACAGACAAAGAGCCCGGCAACCAGCCCTCATCATTGAGACAGCCAGGTCATAGGGATCCCAGGGGTCCACAGACCTAGGCATCCAGCCAGTCCATTTCTAACTGAAGTCCTTCAAGGCACTTTCTACCTGTCCCCTCATCCCTGCAGCCAGCCTTCTGTGTCCATCCTCCTTCCTTAGCGGTGATGTTAAAAAAAAAACAAAAAACTTCCATGGCGCCTGGGAGCTGTGGTGCATTCCTGTGATCTTACCACTGCTTTATTTACTGTGTATGTGTCTGTGTGGGATTGTGCACAATTAGAGAATAACTATCAGGAGCTGATTTCTCTCCTTCCCCAGGGGATCAAACTTGAGGTTGGATTATGTCCCAAGGAAGCCTTTCCTCAGGCCTGTCCTGTGAAGTGTGGCTTCACAGACCCCTTCCCCAAACCTGTCAGGGAGCTGGACGCCCTGGCCTTATGAAAGAACTATCAGGGATCATCCCCATGAAGGTGTGAGCTGTCTTTGCCACAAATCTCTCTCTCGTAGCATGAAGGGTTTTGGTTTTTTGTTTTGTGTTGTGTTGTTCTTGGAACAGGATTTCACTGTGTATCTCTGGAACTTGCTTTGTAGACCAGGCTGGCCTCGAACTCACAGAGACCCACCTGCCTCTGCCTCCCGAATTCTGGGATTAAAGGTGTGAGCCACCTACATGCCTGGCTGATTTGATTGTTTTGTGAAGTATATATGTATCAAGGCAAATGTAACATGTGACACATATACATATATATATAACTGTTTGTTGATTAAAAATAAGTTTTGTTTTGTTTCTTTTTTTAAGAAACTAAACTTCCTTGACACAAACATTCTTTAAAATGGAATAGATGCACTGAGAGTACAGCTCTGTGGTAGCACTTGCCCAGCATAGCAGAGGCCGCTGTTTCATTCCCAGTACTGTAAAAAGTATAATAAGGGGTGGCACACATCTTTAATTCTAGCACTCAGTAGGCAGAGGTAGGCGGATCTCTGTGAGTTCAAGGCCAGCCTAGACTGCAAAGTGAGTTCCAGGACAGCCAGGGCTACACAGAGAAACCCTGCCTCTAGAAAAAAAAAATAAAACAAGGCTAAAAGATCTGGGCATGGTGGTACACACCTTTAACCACAGGAAACCAAGACAGGAGACCAGGCTCAGAATAGGCAAGTAAAGAGTAAGTTTGTAACATGCTCAGGTGACATTCGACAGGCTGCTGCCAGGTTTGAAAGGAGCTCCACTGTGAGTTTGGGTAAGCCTGTGCAGGTGCCCCTTCGCCACAGGTCACTGCAGGCTGATGGACTTGAAGTGGGCTGTAATCATACCCATGTGCTCACTGACATGGGTAGGGCTGCCTCATGGCTTAGAGAACTTCCAGAGGATCATGTTTGGACAGTGATTTATGGAAGGCACTATATACCAGAAGCTCTTAACACAAGCTAAACATGGAGCTGATAGAGGTGAGCAGGCTCTGGCCCCCAGCAGCAGAGTCAGAACCACTGCTGTCCTAGACCCAGATGAGAGAGCCCCTGGGCTGCCTTCCCAATGTGCTCAGTAAGCTTTAATCACTGCTTTAGACTGTGCTGAAGCCCCAGACCCCAGGATTCCTGAGACTACTGCTTCCAGGGCCTCTTCCTCCCTGCCGGTGGCCCGAGGGTGGTATCTGTGGGTGCAAGGATGAATTTGTATTGGATGTAGGATGGTCGGTATCAGGGGAGAGACCCTTCCAAGTGAGGGGAGTTGGGGGTGGAGAAGAAGGGAGTTGAGTGGAGAGTTGGGACTGGAGGTGACACATCAGTGCTGTCCCACTGCCTCCTGCCATCAAGCTTCAAGGAGACTTAGAGTTCTAAGTTTGCCACTGACTTTCCAGTTACCAAACTAGGGTGTGTGTGTGTGTGCACATGCGTGCATATACATTCATACACATGTGCACGAGTGTGTGTGCTGAGGATTAAACCCCAGGCCTTTTTAAATGCAAAGCACATGTTCCACACAAGCTGTGTTTCCTGTTTTACAGATATCACTTGTGTGTTCTTGCTCCTCTTCCTCAGTATGCTGGGCAAACCTTAGACCTAGGACAGAGCCCTGTCATCCAATTGTAAGCCAGATGATGGAGTCTCAGCAGGACACTATTTTTCTCATCTGCTAGAACACCTGCTAGTATTATGTTAATCCTATGAATTCTGTACAAAGACATCCAGTAATATGCCTCATTATTTTCTAACCCTCTCCCACCATGGTGTAGGGGGTAGGTAGGCCAGGAGTGGGGAGTCCACAGAAACCCCAGTAAGTCACATTGTCCCTTGTTGGGGAAGTCTTATGTCAATAAAGCACTGTTGAGCCAATAGGAATCTAGATAGGTGGGACTAGGAGTCCAGGAGAACTCTGGGAAGGAGAAACACACGGAGAGTCCGGAGAGTCAACATGTAATGCCATGGGGTAGGAAGCCCGGAACTATTCTCTGGTAAGAAACATACTTAGATTAACAATTATGGGGTAATTACTTAAGTCAGAGCTAGCCAGTAAGAAACAAGCAAGGCCAACAGCTTCATAATGAATATAGCCTCCTCTGTGTGTTTATTTGGGACGGATGCGGCTCTAGAACCAGGCTGGCGGGAAGGCATTCTCAAGGAAAAAGCTTCTCTTTACAGTCCCTTATTGAATCCTGGCCATTGTGGTGGAGTTCCCGGCATCTACTTTCTAGCCCAACAGGAAACCACAGGCTCAGATCATAGCCCCAGGACCACCTTGTAGAAATGGCTACCCCAGCAAAATCGGGTAGTGTCCTTTAAACTGCTCCAGTGACTGAAGATGAAGAGGAGACACCCCCCCCCCAACTACACAGCTCTCTATGGCCACCTCCTACCCTAACCTCAGTTCCAAGCAAAAGGCAAGGGTAGCATTTACTGGGAGTCAGTAATTACACAGAACCTAGATGACAGTTATGATGCCCCATACAGGGAGTTGGATAGGTTCAGACTTGGGGTTTCAGGGCACCTGGGTAAGGTTGGGACCTTTTCTCAGCTTCTCCAACATTGGAGATCTCTGCTTTGGGAGGTCCAGGGATCATGAGAAGGCAGGCAGGAGAACAATGTTGGGGTGATGGGAAGGAATCCAGTGGGTAAAACAATACCCCAAATTTGGAACCATTTGAAAAGCTCTAGAATAAATTTTTTCTTTTTTGGTTTTTCGAGACAGGATTTCTCTGTGACTTTGGAGGCTGTCCTGGAACTAGCTCTTGTAGACCAGGGTGGCCTCGAACTCACAGGGATCTGCCTGCCTCTGCCTCCCAAGTGCTGGGATTAAAGGTGCGCCACCACCACCCATCGAAGAAAAATATTTTTAGATGTCTTTTGCCCCCTTTCAAAGACAAGTAAATAAGTTGTCTTAGGGTTGCTATTGCTGTCATTGTTGTGAAACTCCATGACTAAAAGCAGCTTAGGGAGGAAAGGTTTTGTTTGGTTTACAATCCACTGAGGGAAGCCAAGACAGGAATTCACATTGGGCAGGAACTGATACAGAAACCATGGAAGAGTGCTGCTTACTGGCTTGCTCATCTTGCTTTCCTATAGAACCTAGGACTACCAGTCCAGGGGTGGCCCCATCCACAATGGACTGGGCCCTTCCCCATCAATCGATAATTAAGAAAATGCCTACAAATGGATCTGGTGGAGGCATCTTCTCAATTAGGGTTCCCTCCTTTCAGGTGACTATCAAGGACACCTCTCTCTCTCTCTCTCTCTCTCTCTCTCTCTCTCTCTCTCTCTCTCTCTCTCTCTCTCTCTCTCTCTCCTTGGGGACAGGGTCTCATATAGTTGTTTGCCTCAAATGTGATACCCAGCCTAGACTGATCTTGAATTGTCTGAGTGCTAAGAATACAAGCATGTACCACCACACCCAGTTTTATGAAGCCCTGGGGATTTGATCCTGGGCTTCCTGCATGCATGCAGCTCCACACCAGGGTTTCCTCAGCTTTCACAGATCTAAAAAGAAACAAGTGCAGATTGCAGATCTTGCTGCTTCCTCCTTGCCTGGCATGTCTAACCGGCCTAGGGTTAGGAGTTTTCCATATTCCCCCGACAGAAAGCTTTCTTGCAAGAACACCTGGGAATCTTTAGTTGCACAGACTACAGGTGCCAGAGAATCCTGGCATCTGAGAGCCTGTCAGGTGGTCTCCAAGATAAGCCTTCCGTTTTGCAAACGAGGAAAAGTGGAGCCCGGAGTGTCATCACAGAACTCAAGTGTTATCACCAGGATGGAAAAGCAAGCAGCCCCAGTGGTCATCCGGGACTCACAGATATCCTGAGTTTCATCTGCTGGTGTTTCCCCCTGTTCTTGGGTGAGATCTCTGCCAGACGAGCCTCCCATGAGATTCCAGAACGTTCTATGTTCCCTGGTGTCAGGACATGCCTGCCCTTCCTGTTGGTGACCAGTCCTTATGGGCTAGGCATCTGAAAACAGGATGAGACTGCCTGCTGGAGAGCTGGGGACAGCCTCCAGGATGGAATGGCCAGCAGTGGCAAAGCCCTTTGCTGAGGTCACCAACAGACTCAAGGGTATCAGAAACCTGGGGCCTTGGGCATCACAGTTGTCGGGCACTCCCTCACCTCCGCGTGGCCCCTTGTCTCTGATGAGACTAGAAGGACAAGCTCTTTGGGTCGCTTTCCTCCTGGCCCTCTCCCTCCAGCGGCACTGAGCCTGGGTGCTTGTGCGCCTCCCTTTTGGCAGCGCTGTTTTGTTTTGCTTTTTTTCAAAAGTGAGGGAGTGAAGGTGAGAGCCAGCCCAGCCCTAGCTTTCCAACCGCGTTAGGAATTGGAGGCTGTGTGGGTGAGGCTGTTGTTAGTCAAATACAGCGATGGAGTCGCTTTATGGATGGTTCTGGGGAGGCAGGCGGAGAGGTGCAAGCTAAATACGCGTGCCTGGGGTAGAGAGACACCACGAACCCACCGGGTCCCAAAGGTCGCCTTCCACCCGCAGAGCTATGGGTGGCTCCCTCAGCTCTCCAGTTAGCAGGAGGCCAATAAATAGCCTGGGTTCCAGTCTCCTCGGGGTACCAACAGCACCGAGGAGACGACAAAGGGTGGTGCAGTGAGCTTAGGGCTTCCCGTCACCTCCTCCTCGGGAGTCTCCGTCTGTCCACCACGCTCCTCCGGACCGGGCCCCCAGGGTTCCAGCTGTCGGAACCGGAGCCCAGGGCAAGGATCAGCCCGCTAGCTTTTGGGGAAGGGGCGGGGACTGCAAGCGGGACAGCCCACTGCCATTGGCTGGGAAGACAAGGGCGGAGGGCCGAGCGGGGTCGAGTCCCGGGAGCGCGCAGCCGGCCGCAGTCACGCCGCCGTCGGGAGAGCTAGCACCCGAGCGCAGACGCGCCCGCCATGAGGGAGATTGTGCACATCCAGGCGGGCCAGTGCGGGAACCAGATCGGTACCAAGGTGGGCCCGGGCGCGCGTTCCGCTCCCGAGGGTGGGCAGTGAGTGTCGCCGGCCTCGGAAGACCTAGCTTTGCTCCTTGGAGCCAGGCTGACCCTGCGCACCCCTGGGGGAACAAGTCGCGTAGATCCCGCCTTGTATCCCCGCGGCCAGACCCGGGAATCCAGCCCAGAGAGTGGGCCACGGGTCCTGGGATCCAGCTCAAAGTGGGCCACCAGTCCCAGCTGCGGGGTCCACAGAGTGCACACCGAGGACACGATCTGAGAGTGGGCCACCGGTCTCGAAGGGTGCGCCCTCGAGAGCTGGCCCTGGGGAGTGGCCTCCAGGTTCCTGCGGCTGGCCCCGGTGACCCGGCCCGGAGAGTGGGCCACGGATCTCAGCGGACCAACCCGGGGTTCCGACCCTGAGTCTGAAGGCTCGGGGAGCCGGCTCCGCAGAGCTGGCCACAGGTCCCGGGGTGGGGGTGGGGTCCCTGGGTGGCGGGGGCGCCCTGGGCTCCGGGTCACCTCTCTGTCTCTTCGCCTCCCTCTCGCAAGTTTTGGGAAGTGATCAGCGATGAGCACGGCATCGACCCGGCCGGAGGCTACGTGGGCGACTCAGCGCTGCAGCTGGAGCGGATCAGCGTCTACTACAATGAGTCATCGTGTGAGTCGCACGGCTGCGGGCGGTCTCCCCCCGCGCCACCCGACCTCCGGCGCCGGCACCTGGCCTTCCCTGCTGCCTTTCAGGCTTGCCCCGACAGGACCCGACCGTCCCTAGCGGGGACTCCGGGCTACCCAGAGAGGGAGGCGCTCGGGGTGCGATCCCGGCTCCGGGAGAGTTAGCTCAGGGAAAAGTTCGGGCGGGATGGAGTCGATGCGCGGCCACTCCCTCACTCCCCCTGCAGCGGGAAACCCGCCTTAGGTCTTTTCAAACTGTGGGATCCCGCCTATCCTGAAGGCCCGGAGACTTGAACCAGACAATCTGTTGCGGTTGTGAAATCGCCTCAGCACTCCCAGGCCATCCTTTTTCTTAAGCTTTTAAAGAATGCAGCAGAGTTACTGAATGGAAGGAAGCTTTAAATGCTACATTTGTTAGGGATGCTTTTGTTTCAGTGATTATTTTTTTCTGGTCCTTCACCTGAAATTATGTTCGCTTGACGCTAAAACTGCAGACAGCTCTAGTAATTAATGGGGAGATTAGTAAAATTCCAGACCCTGAGTAATCCCAGTTTGGGAATAATAGCGCCACTGTCCTTTGAGCACTATTTTGATAGTAACTTTTATTATAAAAGTGTGACACACACAACTTTCAGAGATGACATGTGCAGGCACTCCCGTGGCATGACATCGATAGTCTCTGGAGTCACCAGGTTTTTAGCCCCTTCCCCTGTTCATCCAGAACTGAGGAGGATGGTAGACATGAATCATGGGATGTTGTTCACTTAAGTAGACCTGGAAGAGAAACTCCAGTGTACCCATCATTTCCTCTTAAACATGTGTGACCTCTGTGACACCCTTTCCTCAGTCTGGTCATGTGTGGAGCCAAGCAGGATTGGTGGGGACCACTTCACTTCCTCCTTTGAACCCATCCTCACTGGGAACTACAGCTTGCCCTGGTGTCATGCAGGACTACACAGGCATGCTCGTACTTTTTTTTTTTTTTTTTTTTTTTTTTTTTGGTTTTTATGAGACAGGGTTTCTCTGTATTGTTTTGGAGGCTATCGGTCCAGCCCAGCCTCGAACTCACAGAGATCCACCTGCCTCTGCCTCCCGAGTGCTGGGATTAAAGGTGTGCGCCACCACCGCCTGGCTAGCGTGCTCTTACTTAAATGAGTGAACTTCCAGGGACACAGGATGCCCGGGATGGCACCAGGAGAGCTGCTCAGACAGCCCGAATGCACATACATTCACACATATGAATGGGGGAAGGTCAGTTTGCTGCTGCAGACCGTGTTCATTTCCTGTCGCTAGAGAAGAACTGCTGTGTAATGGGAACCGAGGGTCAGGTGAACTGGAAAATGCAGTAAGCAGGAGGGTCGATTTCTCACTGGTTCTGCCTCGTCCTCATCCCAGGGTTAAGATTCCTTGAGAGAAAGCACAGTAGCCTGTCTGAAAAGGCGCTGGTTACCCCAGACAGGCGGCTCTGAGCTGGTGGGACTTGCTGAAAAGAAGTCGGTTTTCCCAGAAACCAGGAAGTAACTCTTGTGGGCTTTTCCCCTCTCCAGCTCAGAAGTATGTGCCCAGGGCTGCTCTGGTGGACTTGGAGCCGGGCACCATGGACAGTGTGAGGTCTGGGCCTTTTGGGCAGCTCTTCCGGCCTGACAACTTCATCTTCGGTAGGTTGTGTCTTGTTTGTTTGCTTTTCTCACTTATCGTTTCGTGTTTATTTGTTTATTGAGCTGACTGGGGTTGAACCCCGGCTTGGGATTGGGACTGTCCACTTGTGGCGCCCTGTACATAGTCAAAAGGCTTCAGAGTTTGGAGCATTCTGAAGTTTTAAGCTAGGGATGCTGAGCCTTACTCGTGAAAGGCAGAGTGTATTCCAGGGAAATGGAAGAATTCTAAGGGTGATTCTTGACCTACAAGTGTTACAGAGAGTGAATGTGTCATAAGAAATCTGTGTCCCGGCCCCCTCTTCAGAAGGCCGGGTAGACACAGGCAATTCTGTTACCTGAACCATTGCTGAGAGGAAATAATGGGAGCTCCAGTATTCCCTGTGAAGTTGAGTAGCCATAGACCAAAGTCATTTAAATAATCAAGTCAAAACACGAGATGTCACTGCGTTTAAAAACAAAACACTGCTTTGAGGGGTGTTGTAGCGCATACCAATGCTGTACCCCCAGCATTGGGGAGGCAGAGGTAGGTGAATCTCTTGAGTTGAGGTCAGCCAGAGCTACATAGGCCCTATCTGAAGAATGGGAGAAAGAGAAGGTATTGGAGTCAGTCAGAATAAGCAGACAGGGTCACAGTCAAGAGTCTAGTACACTGCCACCAGCCCTCTGGCCCCTCCGCTCCCCACACAACTTTAGGCTGGCTTTCTAACCTTCATGGGGACTGTCTAGTCCTTAGTGAGACAGAATTGAATGGGTAGGTCTGTAGGATGTCACAGAAGTGCTCCCACATGGAAACTGCGATTTTGCCTCCCACAAAGCTTTTGTGCTTGGTTCTGTTCTAAAGAAGGGAGAAGATCGTGTGTGTGCACGCCTGTAATCCAGTGCACACCTGTAATCCCAGCACTCAGAGGTGGAAGCAGTGAGGGTCAAGAGATCTGGCTACCTCAGGAGCTTGAAACCAACCTAGAGCTACATGAGATCCTGTCTCAAACACAGCAGAAGAACCTTGGGTGACACTTGCTATGGCAGGAAAGAGTGGCCTGCTCTACACAGATTGGTACCGAACAACTTCCAGTTAGTAAGTCCTGTAGTTTTGGCAGCAAGTTTCACTGGGCCCGTCCTGGGTGCTGTGTAGCCCGGAAGAGACACAGGACGGTCACCATGGCTCTGTGTGTTTACCTTATCTGAGCTCCTTCAGCTCATGGTCTGAGGGGGCAGATGGAGCCCTTCCCCGGTATCTGACAGGAAGGGCCCCGTCAAGAACCTTGAAGTGCTGACCTCTTCTGAGAATCTGAGTTGAGGTAATGGCAGTGGGTAAAGCCCTTGCCTTAGCCTGAGCAGAGTTCAAGCCCCGGAGCCCACCTGGAGGCAGACACGGGAGCGACATGGAGATGAGAGGAGGGTGCAGGACTAGGCAGAAGCCCGCAGGCCGGGAGCCTGGAGGTTGAAGCAGTGAGAGATTTTATCTCACATAAATGAAAGATTGTCTCTGGCCTCCGCAGGTGTGCACAGGGGCTTCCCCCGCCCCCCGCCCCCCCATGAGCAGTGTTGGCAGTGTTTTCAGGTGTTCTGGCAAGGATGCACAGATTGGTAGTGATTGAGACAGTAGCCACAGCTGGCTTCAAACTCAATGTGTAGCCGAAGGTGACTTTTTTTTTCTTTCATATTTTTTTATTTAACTTTTTATACATGTCACTCTCAGTTCCCTCTCCCTCCCCTCCTCCCCCAGAAGATGACTTTGAACTGAGCCTCCTGCCTCCCCCTCACAGCAGCTGGGATTAGAGCCGATGGCCTTCATGCCTGGTTGATGCTGTGTGGGGAGGGGTACAGCGCGGCCCTTCACAGGTACAGTCAGCTGGGAGGCGGATTCAGTTAGGCTGAGGACCCATTTCACTCTGGGTTTCTGGCAACTAAATTCACCCCACCCCCTGCAATTAAATCCAAGAAAGGAAGTGACCCCATGTCTCTGCCCCTGAAAGAGAGTTTACATGCCCCTCCATTGTAGACCAGTGTTTATTTTTAATTCTTACTTTGCCTTTATTTCCAGTAAAATCCAGCACAATCATTATCAAAAATAAATTATAAGTCAGGTGCCACGCACCTTTAATCCTAGGAAAGTCAGAGAAGGGTGGATGTCTGAATTTGAGGCCAGCCTTGTCTACAGAGCGAGTTCTAGGGCAGACAAGGCTATGGAGAAAGACCCTGTCTCAAAAGAAAAAAGTACCAAAACCATTTCACCTGCTGCCCATCTCCATGTAATCAGAGTCAGCTTTGGGGACTGCCTTAACCTGTCTTTATTCCTGTAGTCTTCTGTTTTAATTATACCATTACGTAGATATTGTTTTTCACTGAATAGTATAAACCGTGCTCCATTCTTGGTGTGTAGTTCTAGGATCTGTGGTTTTAATTGGTACATAATGTAATTAGTGGTAACTAATTCTCAGCTTTATGAGGCCAGCTCCCAATAGCCATTTGACGAGGAGGCAGTGTTTGCTCTTATAAAGAATACAGTAATAAGGTGGCGGGGAAGAGGGCTTCACTGGCTTGCTTTGTAAGCACGAGGACCTGAATTCAGGTCCCCGACAGCCCAGCACTCCAGTGCTGCCTGTACTCCCAGTGCCAGGGGATGGAGCCGGGTGGACACCTGGGGTTTATTCAGCTAGCCAGTCTAGCCAAATGGGAGAGTTCCAGTTAAGTCAGAGACCCGGTGGAGGAAGAGACCCAGCATGGCTCTCTGGCCTCCACTCACGCATACACCCACACACCCACACGCATGTGTGCACACACAGAATACTGTCGTGATCCGGGAGTGGTGACATGGGCCTAGAATCCCAGAACTTTGCATGCCGAGGCAGAGAGTTTGGGAGTTTGAAGCCAGTCTGGGCTGTGTGAGACCGTGCCTTAAACAAGCAGACAAAAGAAGGCCGTGAGAACTGAGGATGCTGGCTTAGTGGTCAGGAGCACCTGCTGTTCAGCTAAGAGAACCAGAGCTTGGATCTCAGCCCTCACACACCAAGCCTAGCATCCCACACATACTTGTAACAGAAACTCCGAGAGGCGTAGAGACAGGAGGATTACTGGGACTTGCTGACTTCCAGCCTGGGGAGTGGAGGGGAAACAGAACAACGTAAGCTCCAGGTTCAGAGAGGGATCCTGCCAAAGTGGACAGAGAGTCATAGATAACCAGCACCTTCTCTGGCCTCTGCGAATGCATGTGTTCCCACATGCATGCACTCACACACATAGGAGCGCACATAAATCATTTTAGAAAAAGAACATGAGCATATTGGCCCACAGAAGTTCTTTTCTGACTTTGATTTCTGAGTAGACTCTTAAAGTATAATAAGCAGTTAGGAAGACTTGGCCAGGCTTCCCATGGGATAAGTGCTACCACAGTACATACAACTTACCTCTGCCTTTACCTGAACTTAAACTTGATACTTATCCTAGCAGTGACGGTAGTGCTCTTAGAACTGCTTTATCAGGATTGGGGTGTGGCTTGGTGGCAGAGTGCATGCTTAGGACCACAAAAATAAACCAGGGGAAAAAAGTTATAGAAATCACCAAAACAAACCTGAAAGTGGCTGTTCTGTGTATAGTGTCTGTGCCGAAAAGAGAACCTTAGACACAGCTCACGAGGCTCACCCCAGAGAAACCTGAAGATCCATGTTCAAATAGCTGTCCAATACTTCCCGTGAGGAAGGCACATACCCCATCCCTGCTCTTTGAGAGAACACAGGAAGCTTGTTTCAGGCTCTGCACAGTTTATGATGTTCCAGTTACATTGGGATTTCTAGAATGTCGATGGTGTCTGTCTCACATGGGTAGCAGAAGTGTGGGTGGTCACCATGTTATTATCCGTAACCTTTTACATGTCTTCAGTCTGTTGTAAAGACAAGGAGGATCCCTGGTACCCGCTAGCCAGCCAGTGCAGCTGAGTCAGTCATCTCTAGGTTTGGTGTGAGCTTGTCCAAAAACACTAAGAGTGAGGGAGGAAGACACTTCAACCTCTGGCCTGGACACTGCCCACCCTACCACCCTACACTGTACACAGTGTGCATGCGCACACATACGAAGAAGAAAATGACATTTGTCATTTAAAGCTCTCCCCAAATTCACTGGCTGGCCTGGAACTTGATTCTACCACACCCAGGCTTATATTTTTTCATTTCTATTTGGGGGTGTATATATGGGTACCCACAAAGGCCAGAAGGTGTTGAATCCTCTGGAGCAGCTGTGAGCCACCTGGTGTGGATATCAGGCATTGAACCCGGGTCCTCTGGAAGAGCAGCAGTCGGTGTTCTTAACCACTGAACTATCTTTTCAGTGTCGTGTCTCCCCCCCCCCCACTCTCTGTTAAGAATGTATCTATTTGAAAAAGGGACTCACTATGTAGCCCTGGCTCGCCTGGAACTTTCTATAGAGACTAGGAGCTCTGCTTGCCTCTCCCTCCCAAGAACTGGGACTAAAGGCTATGCCACCATGCTTTTAACCTCTGAGCCATCTCTCCATCCCCAAGAAATCCTGTCTTTAAAAAACAAAAATTGTCACTTGTCTAGAATGCTTGTTTTCAATTTCTTCTTTGTTACGGCTATACCAATGGGCCAGTGAACTCATGCTCAGACTTTTCTGTGGATTCTGGGGATCTGAACTCATGTCCTCATTCGAAATTGTCTAATTACAGCTGACTCAGGGATGGTTCATTTTTGCTGGTTCCAAGCTCTTGGGCAGCTTTGGTAAATTATAAAATAGACCATGGTCAAGCAGGGCTTAGTGAGCAGAAGAGTGTGTGTGAGGACCTGTCTGTCCCCAGTACCAAAAGACTGAATCAATAACCCCGTGTCATTTCAGTTCTAGAATAGCTTGAAATGGTTTAAAGAATACAACTGGTGTTGGGTGTAGTGACACAAGCCTTTTGTCCCAGCACGTGGGAGGCAGAGGCAGGTGGATCTCTGAGTTTGAGGTCAGCCTGGTCTACCTAGTGAGTTCCAGGATAGCCAAAGCTACCTAGTGAGACCCGTTAAAAAAAAAACAAAAACAAAAACAAGGGTGTTGGGGGGGAGCTAATTTGCATCAGTAATATATAATTTTAAAAAGTGAGAGTTACTTACATTTGAGTTCCCAGTGATGTGATCATATGCTTTCTAAGCTGCTTTTCTTAATTGCTGGTTGCACAGCAGTCATGCCAGGGAGACTGGGAAGGAAGCTAAGTGCCAGACAGGCTGTTTCCTTAGAGCCCCTTTGTGGATCTGTAGTTTTCCTTCAGATGGAGGACTAGCTACGGAGCCAGGGAGCACAGAGAGCTGGAATACTTAGTTTTTCAACTAGCGTGAGTTGGAGGAAAACCAGAGGGAGGACTGTGAGGAAACCCTAGGCGCCCGCAGTGCGCCTGCCAAGCCTCAGGGTTCTGCAGCCTGTGTTTAACAAGCTGGAGTCACTGATTAATGGCCCAATGCATCATGTAGCCGTTCAACTTATGACCCCCAAATATTTAAGCAGAGATGATGTGTTGCTATGAGACAGTGGCAAAATATTTTTAAAAGTCGCCAGCTTCCTCCTTTTGTCTAGAGTAGAGACTACTTTGGGGCTAATCTGTGCTATGAATAGGGAGGAATCTGAGTCGCCGGGAGAGTTCAGACTCGCTGTAACACCTACAGCTTTGAGGGGTTTGATGTGAGGTCCTGCGCCTTGCGTGCAGCTGCCTTCTGTGTCCTCTGCTCTTTGAATGAGCAGGGGCTCCGGCAGTGTGCAGTCCTCCTGTAGAGCAGCGAGGGGTCCACACTGAGTCCCCAGTGCAAGGTCAAGCCTGCATTCCAAGTTGCTCCCAGGGTTTGTTCTTCTCATGGCCTGTCTTGGACTCTGGCCTGCTGCTGCCTTGTGTGGGAGGGGCAGACACGAGTTTGTGGGTGCTCAGGGAGACAACGATTATCTGTGCTGCCCAGTGTTTTGTCGTCTTGACTAAAGCTAGAGTCATTTGGGATTAGAGAATTATAGTTGGGAAAATCCCCCCATCAGGGGACCTCTCTCTCTCTCTCTCTCTCTCTCTCTCTCTCTCTCTCTCTCTCTCTCTCTCTCTCTCTCTCTCTCTCTCTCTCTCTCTCTCTCTCTCTCGGTTTTACGAGACAAGGTTTCTCTTTGTAGCTTTGGAACCTATCCTGGCACTTGCTCTGTAGACAAAGCTGGCCTCAAACTCGCAGATCTCTGAGTTCCAGGCCATCCTGGTCTACAAATGAGTTCCAGAACAGGCTCCAAAGCCACACCGAAACCCTGTCTCAAAAAACCCAGCCTGGTCTAACTAAGGGGCTGCAGGATGCCAGGGAGACCCTGTCTCAAAACAAATTATTATCTTGAGAAGACTAAATATTTGTAGCCTGCCGGTAGTGGCACATGTTTTTAGGTGGGAGGCAGAGATAGGTGGATCTTTGAGTTCAAGGCCATCCTGGTCTACAGAGCAAGTTCCAGGACAGCCGAGGCTACACAGAGAAACCCTGTCTTGAACCCCTCCCCCAAAAAAGTGTTTGTATATAGTGCAGGTTTCAAATCCTTTACCCAAAAAGTCCTTGAAACCAGAATTTTTTTGGCATGTTGAAATATTTTCGTTTGTCTAAGAAGCTTCCTTCCTGGTGGGATAGAAAACATGAGTTATGTTTACTGTACACTTTATACCCAGAACCTGAAGGTTCCATACAGTATTTACAGTGCTTCTGCATTTTGACTGACCTTTCACATGAGGTCAGGTATGGAATTTTCCACCCGTGCCATCAGTATTCAAAAAGTCTGGGGTTTTGCAAAGTTCAGAAAACTCAAAAGAGGGAAGGTAAATAACTGATGTGCCTATCAGAGCCTGACTTGTTGGGGCTACGTGAGTTTGAGGCCAGCCTGGGCTACATAAGTAGGCTGATTCAAAACAAAAGAAAATTACATTACCAGGTCAAGACAAATGTATCTTAAACTTTTATATATAGATTTATATTCATCATTAGTTATTGTCCTGGGGTTGACTCCAGGTCCGGGACCTCTGCATGCTAAGTGCGCCCGTCTAATGAGAGGCCCCACCCCTGTGTACATAGTTGACCTGTCTAAAGAGGTCTGCTCATGTTTTCTAGCCACTGTGGTGGGAACCTGTTACCCGGTTCCTGTTCTTTGCTCTAATCTCTTACACTCAGAAAACATTGATTGCGGAAAGCAGGTCACTGACGTCCCCTCTGGAATATTGCCGTCTTGCAGGACAGACGGGCGCCGGGAACAACTGGGCCAAGGGCCACTACACTGAGGGCGCGGAGCTGGTGGACTCGGTGCTGGATGTGATTCGCAAGGAGTGCGAACACTGCGACTGCCTGCAGGGCTTCCAGCTCACGCACTCACTGGGCGGCGGCACGGGCTCAGGCATGGGCACCCTGCTCATCAGCAAGATCCGGGAGGAGTACCCGGACCGCATCATGAACACCTTCAGCGTCATGCCGTCGCCCAAGGTCTCAGACACCGTGGTGGAGCCCTACAACGCCACATTGTCGGTGCACCAGCTGGTGGAGAACACCGACGAGACCTACTGCATTGACAACGAGGCCCTCTACGACATCTGCTTCCGCACTCTCAAGCTGACCACACCCACCTACGGGGACCTCAACCACCTGGTGTCTGCCACCATGAGCGGTGTCACCACATCGCTGCGTTTCCCCGGCCAGCTCAACGCTGACCTGCGCAAGCTGGCCGTGAACATGGTGCCCTTCCCACGCCTGCACTTCTTCATGCCCGGCTTCGCCCCACTCACAGCCCGGGGCAGTCAGCAGTACCGTGCCCTGACCGTGCCCGAGCTCACACAGCAGATGTTCGATGCCAAGAACATGATGGCTGCCTGCGACCCGCGCCACGGCCGCTACCTGACCGTCGCCACCGTCTTCCGGGGCCCCATGTCCATGAAGGAGGTGGACGAGCAGATGCTGGCCATCCAGAACAAGAATAGCAGCTACTTTGTGGAGTGGATCCCCAACAACGTCAAAGTGGCGGTGTGTGACATCCCACCCCGGGGCCTGAAGATGGCTTCCACCTTCATTGGCAATAGCACTGCCATCCAGGAGCTATTCAAGCGCATCTCTGAGCAGTTCTCGGCCATGTTCCGCCGCAAGGCCTTTCTGCACTGGTTCACCGGCGAGGGCATGGATGAGCTGGAGTTCACCGAGGCCGAGAGTAACATGAACGACCTGGTGTCCGAGTACCAGCAGTATCAGGACGCCACGGTCAACGACGGGGAAGAAGCTTTTGAAGATGAGGATGAAGAAGAGATAAACGAATAGATGCTCTTTTCTTAGCCCTGATGGTGTGAGCATGGTGCCCTCTCAACCAAACACACGGCACTGTTCCCCAGGTTATCTGGAACAGGGCACTTTGCTTTACCCGACCATTGGCAGTCCCACCAGACCAGGGTGGTTTTTGTACAGGAACACTGAAAGCAAAGATAGGGGGCTGTAAAAGGCTGAAGACAGAGACCACCTTCCGTTAAGTGCCCAGCCATCAGAGTTAGCAGGGAAGTTAGAATAAGGATTTGTTTCTTCCTTGGTGATAAAAACTAAAGCACCGCAGTGTTGCCTTAATTGAATACACAAGATGGAACTTTGTGACAATCCATTCATAATAAAGTGCTAAACCTGTCCTTTGGTGTCTTGAGCTTCATCAAAGCAATGTGATATGTAGTTCTCATTTTTCAGAAACCGATTTTGTGAGCTGTTTGGAGGAGGGCCTGCTGTGGGTCAGGCTTTAACTGGTAGCACACAGCTAAGCCTTGCCACACCCATTCCTGTGCAGGTGAGGTGGGTACCAGACACCGCCATCTGTGCAACTTCGTTGTTTACCCAACACAGGGGAGACACCACTCTCCTGCCCCTGGGTCTCACAGGCTTGCCAGGACAGTGGCGCCTCTATTGTTCTTGTGAGCCAGGGAGGGCAGGAGAAACCCTGGCACTCGGCTTGCTGCAGGCATAGCAGCTGTAGGGCTAAAGGTCGCCACTTTACCTGCTTGAAAACTTAGGTCCTACAGGGAAGCTAAGAACTTGCCGCTCTGAGCTCCAGGTTAAGGGCAGCCGAGCCCAGACGGCACAGGGACCAGCTCAGGGAAAACCTAGCTGACATAGGCATCGCAGTGCTCCCAGGGACTGACTCTCAGATCCAACAGCACCAGTCCATTACATGGATCTGGAAGGCTGCAGCTTGTTGTGAGAGCTGACCTTCAAAAACGAAGATCACTTAATTTCTTGACACTGTTTTCTAAACATAAGCACAGCATGGTGACCCTTCACATGTTCAGGAAAAAAAGTACAATGTCCACCTTTATTTCTGATGTAAAGAATCCATATTTACACAATACATTCATGTTTTTTAAATATGTTACAGTTCTCTATAGAAAACCATTCCATTAAAACAGCAGTAAGTGATCTGAATTCAAATTTTAAAATATTTGCTTGAATCAAAATATTATTGCGACTCCAACTGAATTTCACACAGCACTCTTGTAGAGAGATCAAAGGAGAGGGATGGAGAGTGGGTAACGGGGAAACATTCTTCTACATGTAATAGAGCCCACAGGACAGTCTTGGCAGGTGGTGCTCTCGCCCCTGCTCCACTGTTCCTCAGGCCAAGGCTGAAGGCAGGAGAGTCCCCTCAGAGTCCAGGGCGGTTGCTGGCACTCCTGCAGCCTCGGTGGAGGCCCTCCGCTCAGCTGGCTGAGTCAGCAGCCGGCTTTGCACCAGGGCCGTTGTTCTGAAGGAGGCTGCTGCTGGAACTGCACACTGAAGCCCAGGGAGGACAAGGTAAAGCAGCTTCCGGCCCTGGGCCTAGCTGACCACCTTCTCGTTCAGGGGCTCATCTTTCTCTTTCTCCTTCTTCTCCCGCTCCTTGTTCCAATCCTGCAGGCCCTCAGGAAGTGAAGTGTCCTCATCCAAGCTGCCAGTGCCTTCTACAAATTCTTCATACGTGGATTTTTCAGCAAATGGTCTGGGGCCCAGAAGTTCAACCATATCATTCTTATCTAATACTTCCTTTTCTAACAGTAATAGAGCAACCTGAAAGACAAGCAATTTCCATTGAAAGTTACTTAGCAAAATTCACTCAAAGTTAAAACTTTTACTTATAGCTTACTTCATTCTAGTGAAAACCTAAGGGCTTGGAAGATTAACTCTCATTCAGAGCACTTGCTGCTCCTGCTGAGGACATAGGTTTGGTTCTTGTCACTCTTGTTCCAAGGGATCTAATTCCCTCTCTGGTCTTTAAGAACACCAGACACACACATTGTACACACATGTACATTCATGCAAACACTCGTTAAAATACTTTAATATTAAAAAGTAAAACATAAGCCAGTCAGTGGTACACACCTTTAATCCCAGCACTTGGGAGGCAGAAGCAGTCGGATCTCTGAGTTCAAGGCCAGCCTGATCTACAGAGCTAGTTCTTAGGACAGCCAAATCTATACAGAGAAACCCTGTCTTGAAAAACCAAAAAAAAAAAAAAAAAAAAAAAAAAAACCCTAAGACAACTGAACACATCTCACAAATAAGATATTTTTTTAGAGTACGGTGTGCAATATACGGACATCACAAATGTCTGTCATAGGCAAACACATTTGTGTACAGCTACACAATTAAGAATGATGTCACTGTAATAAAGGAATGTGCACACTTCTCTGAAAGTAAGAGCAGCACAAATGTGCAGCGCAGGCCACGGCTGCTGTTAGGAGGGAGAGTGGATACGGGCTGTTAGGAGGGAAGAGTGGACACGGGCTGTTAGGATGGAAGAGTGGACACGGGCTGTTAGGAGGGAAGAGTGGACACGGGCTGTTAGGAGGGAAGAGTGGACACAGGCTGTTAGGATGGAGAGTGGATACGGGCTGTTAGGAGGGAGAGTGGACACGGGCTGTTAGCAGGCTGTCACCTGGGGGCTGTTCCTCATCTGAAACATGCAAAACTGGCTGAGTGCACTTCTCACTGGACTCATTCACTCACTCCTGAATGGACTCAGGAGTAACGAAGGCTTCAGGAATCCCTCTAAGGTCACCTCTGATGCAAGTGCGCAGTGCAGTCAGGGGGAAGCATTGAAAACTTAACTCTTACCAGGGACATCTGCTCCTACAGACCGGCCACTGTCACCCACACAGCACTGGTCACATCCCAAGTGCCTGGTAACTACCCACAGCTATCAAGGACACAGCCGAGTGGAGAGGTGACTTGCAAAGGCTGTCACTCACAACCTTTAACGTTGACCTCTCTACATTGTTTCTTTACTGTAAGTGGTGACATGACACCAGGAACCTCAGGAGGTTGCAGACTTAGCTGGTGCTGTGTTACCTAGTTCCCCTGATCCTGAAGAAGGGCCCTGAACAACCTGTCCAAGTCCTCACTCCACAGGGTGCAAACTGAGTCCCTGAGCAAAGGCCTCAAGCCCTCTCCTCTCAGTAGCCTGGTCCCCTGACTGGCTCAACAATCCTCATCGCTTCCTTTTCTCTGCTGGGTCAGAAAGAACTTGTGTGTGACAGGATCCTTACCCTGCTCAGCTCAGTTCCTTCCACCAAACATTTCTTTGAACACACTGAGTACAAGCAGTCTGGGCATGGGTAAGAGAGGGTGCCCTCTCCATCTCTCCCCCTCCCCCATGATGTCTGCAACCTCTCTGCCAGCACAGAGCTAGTAAGACCGATTCTGGCAGCTTCCCCTTATTTCAACGACTCCTTTCATGGGGATTCTGGCAAATCTCGCGTGGAATGAGGCTGGCCGTAACGTTTTCCTTTGCTTGTTCACAGACTTTCCTCACCTAACATACAAACCAGAACATTGCTGCTTCTGTTCACCAGGCACAGGGAAGACACTCAGCACCAGAGGAAAGAACACAGGAGGTAGTCGGGAGAAAGGGATGCCTGAGTCTAGACACCAACTAAATCATCTGCAGAAAGCCAGACATGGTGACTCATTCCTGCAATTGCAGGACTCAGGAGACAGAGGCAGGAGAGTCACAGCAAGACTGGTACCAGCCTGCTCTACATGAGTTCCAGACCAGCCGGGGTCACACAGCAAAATCCTGTCTCAAAAAACCAATGAGGCTGGCAAGAAGGCTGAGCAAGTAAAGGCACTTGCTGAGCAAGCCTGATGATCTAAATTTAACCCCTGGAACCCACATAGAGGTGGAAGGAGAGAACCAACTCCACAGAGTTATAATTTGATTGACATTCGTGTGCATGATTCACTTGTGAGCACGTGCTCACGCGCATACAACCCACACACTTCTGTGGAGAATCATCCACATGCTGGCACCTACCTTCTCCACGTCAGCCTTCTTCTCTGTGAGAAGAGCCACAGTTCTTTTATAGGCATCGTTAATGAGTATTCTCACTTCATCATCTATCATCCTCGCAGTGGCTTCACTGTAAGGCTTCTCTAGTACCATGTCCCCCTGGCGTGGGAGGTCAAACGAGATCTGCCCCACCTTCTCATTCATGCCGAACTGAACAATCTGGAAAAGACCCATGACTATAAGGTTAGATAAGAGAACCTTTACCTTATTTTCCCCTAAGATAGAGTTTCTCTGTGTATCTTTGGAGGCTGTCCTGGAACTCACTTTATAGACCAGGCTGGTCTCAAACTCACATAGACCAACCTGCCTCTGCCTCCCAAGTGCTGGAATTAAAGGTGTGCCACCACCAACTGGTAAGACTTACAGCAGCCAGGGGCTGTCGGAGTGAACAAAGATACTCTGTAGATGGTGGCCCAAAGTAGCAGTATGATTAAAACTTATATGGGAGCACAATCAGGACAAAATGAGCGGACAAACAGTGGGCAAACTACAGCAGCTCTGAAGACTGCAGGCTACCCCACTTGTGGAGGGTGTGAGAAGCAAGAAGCACTTGATACTGCTGGGTGGTGGTGGCTCACACCTTTAATCCCAGCACTCAGGAGGCAGAGGTAGGCGAATCTCTGTGAATTCCAGGCCAGCCTGGTCTACAGAGCAAGTCCCAGGACGGTCAGAGCAACAAGGAGAAACCTTATCTTTTTTTTTTTTTTTTTTTTTTTTTGGTTTTTCGAGACAGGGTTTCTCTGTGGCTTTGGAGGCTGTCCTGGAACTAGCTCTTGTAGACCAGGCTGGCCTCGAACTCACAGAGATCCGCCTGCCTCTGCCTCCCAAGTGCTGGGATTAAAGGCGTGCGCCACCAACGCCCAGCTGAGAAACCTTATCTTAAAAGACCAAAAAGCTCTTGGTAAGATCAAACTGCCAACAGGTTCTCCTGTGGAAGACAGTCTAAACCGGAGATCACGTAACACATGATGACATCTGCATTTTTTCCACAAACTGTGTCCATGGAGCCATGGGACAACGTGAAGTGACAGATGTACTGTGACTCTTGTGAGGCTCCCAAACTAGATAGCACTGCTTGAGTGAGAAGCCTTCAGAAGTAAAATCCAAAGTGAGTTGAAGAGAAGGACCAGGGCTGGAGAGGTGCTCAGTGGATAAGAGCACTGTATGCTCCTCCAGAGGACCCGGGCTCGGTTCCCAGAACCCACATGGAGGCTCTCTACCATCTGTAACTCAGTTCCTAGGGATCTGAGGCGGCTTCTGACCTCTGCATGTACCAGGCATGTACATGGTGCACAGACACACATGCAGGAATAACACCCATACACATAAAATAACAATAAAAGAATCCTGAGGGAGTGTCTCAGATAAATGTGGGAAGCAGCAACAGAGACAAGGGAGCGGAAAAGCTCAGGTTTCCTCACGCCACTGCATCCCAGCCTTTCTGAGACCAGAAAGATAAACATGGAAAGAAACGGACGCCTTGTGAAGTTGCTGCGAGAAAAGACAATGCAGAATAATGTCTCTGGAGAAGAAAAGCAGGGTGGAAACACAGGTCTGCATCACAGAGGAAACTGTGACCCACAGAAACAAAGCAAGCAGACGGAAGCGGAAAAAAAGACTCCATGAGCCAGACACAGAAGGACTCCCGGGTGATAGAGGACAGAAAAAACACTTTTTAAAAAGATTAAACAAACAAAAAGAACTAAACTAGAAACAAGAGCAAATAGTAAGCAATAATGCTGTAAGGAAAAAATGTAACACCAGAAATAACTAGTTAGGAACTATGGCTTTCAAAGCAGGACATGAACAAGGAACCGCCTCAATGGACAGCAGTTCCCACACTGGTGGTTCATGGCGGCTCAGAGAACAGATCCTCCTGCTGGGGCTTCGGAAACCAGCAGTAAAAGCTGAACAAAACACAGAACTGGTTACAGGTCAGGAGAGGGCTGCTGCTAGGGGCGTGGTCAGAGACAGGTGTGCGAAGATCCTGAGTTCAGTTGTCAAACTGCTGTGGGGACATGGAGCTTAAAATTAAACTTCAGGGTTTCCAGAACACCCAGGTTTGGTTCCCAGCATCCACACAGCAGCTCACAATCATCTGAAACTCCAGTTCTAGGAAGCCTGTGCACTCTTCTGGCCTCCAAGGGCACGAGGCACACACATATACATGTACTCAAAACATTCATATAGACCAAATAACAAAATAAATCAATTTTAAAAATTAAAATTAGTCAGGCGGTGGTGGTGCACGCCTTCAGTCACAGCACTTGGGAGGCAGAGGCAGGCAGATCTCTGTGAGTTCCAGGACAGACTCCAAAGCTACACAGGGAAACGCTGTCTCGGAAAAGAAAAAGAAAAAAAAGAAAAGAAAATTAACCTTTACAGCTGGGTATTATGGCACATACTGAAATCCCAAGACTTGGAAGGATACCTGAGACTAGCCTGAGTTACAAGAGACCCCTTCTTAAAAAATAAAAACTTTGAAAATTAAACTTTAAACTCTACCTATAAGCATTACATACAGGAGAAAAACTCTAAAAACTGCAATACACTTTTTATTCTATAAGTTCTTATTTATTTATTTTTTGTTTATCTTTTGTTTTTTTTTTTTTTTTGAGATAGGGTTTCTCTGTATAGTCTTGGCTGTAATAGAACTCGCTCTATAGACCAGGCTGGCCTTAAACTCAAGAGATCTGTTTGCCTCTGCCTCCTGAGTGCTGGAATTAAAGGGTGCCACTAGCTCCCAGCAAGTTTTTAAAGTGGATTTTTAAAAGGCTTTGGTTTTTTAGTATTTTAAATTATCTGTATGTGGGTGTCCTTGTGTGTGTCTGTACATGAGTCTAGGTGCCTTAGGAGTCAGAGGTGTCAGATTTAGAGTTACAGGAAGTTGTAAACTGTCCAGCGTGAGTTCTGGGAAGAGAACTTGGGTCCTGTGCAAGAACAGTATGCACTCTTAACAACTGAGTCTTCTCTCCAGTCTCTATAGTGGATGGAAGAAAAAATCCTTCCTGCAAAATCTAACCCAGTGAGACATCTGTGTCATCTCAGTCATTCACAAAGGCTGATTTTCTAGGCTAATAGAAAAGGAGGCGGAAGCCCAGTCCACAGACTCACCTGGGCATAGGCACTCTGGGTAACCTTCCTCAAGTCATCCTGGGCACCGGTTGTGATTCTTCCAAAGAAGATCTCTTCAGAGACTCGGCCACCCAGGGTCATGCACATCCTGTCCAGCAGCTGCTCCTTTGTGTACAGATACTGCTCCTTTGGCAAGTACTGAGCATAGCCCAGCCCCTTACCACGAGGGATGATGGACACCTGGAGAGCAGGAAGCACGGTGGTAAAGGTCCCACTCCCAATGCAGTCCTGATCAGGGACTGTGTACAAGGAAACTTGCTGATGAAAGGAAGTGCCTTGCTGGGCTGCATACCAGACCCAGTTGCCACGAGATCTAGCAGGGACCAGGAGGGAAACCCCTCACCTCAAGCTCCTGAAAGCGTCTCTGCCCTTACATAAAGGAGTCCTGAGGACTGCTGGCTGTGCTCTCCTCTGGCAGACCACAGAGCTGACTCAACTCTGGCATAGCCACTTGTGCCTCAGAGAGATGTTTGCCCATCATGTGTAAGGCACTGGGTTCTGCAGAGGACTGTCACATATGTGAGCAGGTGTATGTGTGCCCACACCTGAACACATATACATCACGTATACTTAAAAAATAAAATAAGCCGAGTGGTGGTGGCGCACGCCTTTAATCCCAGCACTCAGGAGGCAGAGGCAGGAGGATCTCTGTGAGTTCGAGGCCGGGCTGGACAGATAGCCTCCAAAACAATACAGAGAAAGCCTGTCTCGTAAAAACCAAAAAATAAAATAAAATGAAATAAAATAAAGGGGCCAGGGTATGGCTCAGCTCATGTATGAGGTCCTAGGTTCAATCTCCAGTTCTCTGTCAAGATCTGTGCTGCGGGAGGGTGTATGTAAACATTTCCTTCAGCCATCACTAGTTTCTGCTACGTCCCTCCAAAGGTCCATTGGATCTGCTATCTCTTGGGTGACTGTAACTCCTTCTCAGTTACTGCACACACACTAAGCTGGCCTGCCTGTTGCAATACACTCTTTGGCACCTTTAAGAGTGGGTCTGCATGCTCCAGATACCAGCCGGCGACCGCATGGCCTGCTTCATGGTAAGCTACTGTCTTCTTCTCCTCAGGCTGTAGAACTTGTGTTTTTTTCTCCAAGCCTAATAACAACAAAAACCCCAAACCACTGTCTTAGTGACAATGACATTAAAAAATAGTGATACAATGCTACCTCATTACCCAAGATGTAATTTAACAACTAACCTGCCTAAACTTCCTAACCAAAATCCAAATAAAGGGCCAAGTCTGAAATATATCCAACTACAATAAATATGTGTATTTCTCATCTCTGTCCCAGGCTTGCTTTTACCCTAACCTCCCACTGTTTTAAACCACATACTTTTTTTGGGGGAAAATCAACAGAAATGTAAATGCAATTCAGCATTTAGGTCATGTGAAACACGAACCTCGTAAAGAAGTCTGGAGGGTCCTCTGTTTGGTTCTGTTATTCAGAACCATCATGTCCTGGGACAACAAGGATGCTTGCCTGTTGCCAGTGGGAGGCAGATGACAGGAAAGTATCACCCTAGTCAAAACCTGAACTTCCTACTCAGAGCTGCAAGCTGGCACAGGCCAGACAATTTAAGGGATTAAAGAATTTGTCAAGAAACACTCTGGGAAGGTGGCTCCCAGACACACAATCCAAAAGACCCTGTGTTAAAGAGTTCAATGCCTCCAGGAGATAGTGGTGCAAGCCTTTAATCCCAGCACTCAGGAGCCAGAGGCAGGTGGATCTCTGAGAGTTCAGGGTGAGCCTGATCTACAAAGTCAGTTCCAGGGCAGCCAAAGCCAGACACAGAGAAACCCTGTCTCAAAAAAAAAAAAAAAAGAGTTCCATGCCAACTACAGTGCTCAAAGCTCTGTAATTTCAGCTTTTTCCCAGCTTGCAGAGAGGTTGGCTTCAAGCCTCATTTTGTATCATGACCTATAATTGTAAACCCTGATGGCGCATATTCTGTGGTAGGCAAACCATCACACCATCTTTCAAGTGTTCTGCTTTGTTCAAGGTAATTTATCTGGGGGAGGGGCGCTATGCTCTCAATGATATAACTGAGATAAATGAATCCCACAAAGCTATGAGGGTCAACAGTTACTAAGAATGAGTTAGTACACCCATTGTTCCACAGCATCTCTTCCTTTTTCTGTTTCTTTTTTGTGGTGCTGAAGATGGCCCCTGGAGCTGTGTATGCTAAGCAGGTACTCCACCATTAAGCTACAACCCCTAACCTTCTTGCTTATCCGAAAATACAAACCATCTCCCCACAGTTCATCACAGCATTTCTCCCTTTCTCAGTACGCCACTACTACAAAGCATGAGAGGAGGCTTTGGTTCATGGAGGCAGCACTGTCAATAGGCAAGCTCCTTTGTACCTCAGAGAGGAGAGGGTTCAGACACAGGAAAGCACAAGGTAAGCCTGGAGAGGGCATGGCAATCCCACCGCTACATGAATACTCTTTCTTTGTAGATC
Source organism: Mesocricetus auratus (assembly GCF_017639785.1). Taxonomy (NCBI): domain Eukaryota; kingdom Metazoa; phylum Chordata; class Mammalia; order Rodentia; family Cricetidae; genus Mesocricetus; species Mesocricetus auratus. Next base: position 87,761,554 of record NW_024429184.1, on the reverse strand, counting down.
TTGAAAAAACAGAAGTCAAGGGCTGACATTTTCTCTGACGCACTTTTAAACTAGAGACATGGCCTCACCATTGACCGTAGAGTGGGCTCACAACTGAGACCCTCCTCCTTCACCTCCCACTGGAGCTGCAGCCACATCCCAGCTAACACACGGACTACCACCAGCCTTTTGACCTGAGTTATACTCAGCTGCCTCACCTCCAATCACTCGCTCAATTGCTTGTTCAAAGTGCTTCTCATTAATGGCATCTGAAAGATGTCTTGCAGCAATCAAAGCAGCTTCATTGCAGACATTGGCAACATCAGCTCCTACAAATGAACATACAAAATCATGCTCAAACTGACCAGTCATATAGTAGGGGAGGACCGAACCCACATGGACCTTACCTATCAGGAGACTGAGAAGGCATTTAATTGAAACACAATTCAAGGTGTTTGCAGCATCCTAAGCTATTCTAGTATAAAGTACAAGCCCACACAGTCTTGGCCATGTGAGCTGAGACTTAGTAGCAAACAGGTAACCGCAGATGATGAGTCACCTTAATAGACAATATGGTTCAGGTGACGGCAAACTACAACAACATTTTAAATTGTTTATTTTATTTATGTATATGAGTGTGTTGTCTACATGTATGTCTGTGTACCATGTGTACGCAGTGCCAACAGAGATCAAAAGAGGAAGCTAGATCACCTGGAACTGGAGTTACAGGTTGTTGTTAGCTGTGCAGGTGCTGGGAATTGAACCTGAGTCAGTTCTCTTAACTATTGAGTTCAATGACAGTATTTTTTTTTTTTTTTTTTGGTTTTTACGAGACAGGGTTTCTCTGTATTGTTTTCGAGGCTGTCGGTCCGGCCTGGCCTCGAACTCACAGAGATCCGCCTGCCTCTGCCTCCCGAGTGCTGGGATTAAAGGCGTGTGCCACCACCGCCCGGCCAATGACAGTATTTTTAAAAAAAAATTGTAAAACTTTACTCTTCTCCCATCCTGACCAGAGTTCCCCTCCCTCCCCTCTCCCCATCCACTCCTCTATTTCTTTTCAGAGAAGGGCAGGCCTCCCATGGCTATCAACCAAACATGGCATGCCAAAGTGCAGTAAGACTTGGCACCTCCTCTCATATTAAAGCTGGACAAGATAACCCAGTATGAGGAACAGAGACCTGTGCAGGCTCCCTGGCTGTCAGATCAGTCTCTGTGAGTCCCTAAGAGCCCAGGTTAGCCGATTTTGTGGATTTTCTTATGATGTCCTTGACTCCTTTGACTCTTAGGATCCCTCCTCCCCCTCTTCCACAGGATTCCCTGAGCTCCACCTAATGTTTGGTTGTAGGACTCCAATGACAGTATTTTTAAAAATGTACATTAATTTTCTTAGTTTCACCATCTTTGCTTGGAAAACGACTTATGGGCATGTTAGACAACTTGCTTATAAAACATATAAACATGTGTTATAAAGTCTAGATGTTTGACTAACAAACTAAATTTAATAATGTAAAGCTTGTCAAATGTTTGGTACGTAATGGATTTTGTGCATTTTTCTGCTTAAGGGTGTGTTAACACAAGTAAGCTACAACATATGCTAAGTTCTAAACAGGATAGTACGTCTGGGTAAAATGACCCACAAGAAACTGCCTCTGTGTGAACCACTGAAGGACAAGAATCAGGGTAAGAAAGAATGGAATTCACTGAAAAGATAGAAACAAAGCTTCAGAACTTCCCAACAGCAAGGACAGGACGGCTGGGAAGCACAGGGCATGGAAGTGTGACATGGGGAGACATTAGGCCAAGCAGAACGAGCACGGGCCTCACAAGCATCCATCCTGGTGGCAGGCTTTGGTGAGGTAGCAGATGACTTCAAGTTGTCAGGTACCATCACGAAAGGAACTAAGCCAGGTGGTGGTGGCATACACCTTTAATCCCAGCACTTGGGAGGTAGAGGAAGGAAGATCTCTGTGAGTTCAAGGCCAGCGTGGTCTACAGGGCCAGTTCCAGGACAGCCAGGGCTATACGGAGAAACTCTGTCTCCGGAAAAAAAAAAAAAAAAAAAAAAAGCTGCCCCAGAAGTCTAAGTACACAGAACAATCACTAGTCAGGACTTGAATTAACCTGCTACAGTTCCAAGGTGAGAAATGTCTCTGGAAGGAAGCTGTGGAGAACAGGAAAGCCAGATACTGACAAGCAAAATAAATAAATAAATAAAAAATAAAGAGGGCAGGAGTGCACAAGAAAAGGCAGGGCCACCCTTCCTGCCAGGAGAAGACATCACTTACTGAGGATGGGAACTCAGGAGTCACAGCTCTGAGCCTGCAGTCCACAGACGGATTAACCCCTGGAACCATTGCTTTCTGCCCCTGCCCCTCTCATGAATACCCGACATCACAGCTCTATCTCTCCAGCAGGCTAGGAGCACATAGGAGACTGAAAATCTGAACAAGGGTTTTGTGCCTTACACATCCCTTCCCTGCCCTCCAGCTAGACCTGGAGCACCCCAGTGGACATAATCCAGGGGTCCGTCAAGCAGCAGGGCAGAACCAGTGCTGCCTGCAGACTGCAAAGCTAATAAGCACAGCCAGGGGAGGCTCCAGGTATGCAAACAAAGGAAGACACGGAAGACTTTCATCCACAGCATCACTTCCTTAAGACACGCCCAACACCAGTGAAAGTCACCTAAGAGAATCCACATGTCCAAGCAGCTGACTCTACCCAGGGGACATAACCAACATGCTCCAGTTTCTAAAGACTCAGAAACAAACTACAACTTTTGTGCACCAACCACATGTTGGCAGGAGCATGTGCGCGTGCCTGCATACCCCCAAACACACACACGAAAATAAACAATTACTATTTATCTATATGTAGCCCAGGATAATCTTCCTACCCCCCCCCCCAGAGATACCCTTGCCTCTGCATCCCAAGTGCTGTGATTAAAAGAGTGTGATACAATTCCCTTGAACAAATTTTACCTTCATGATAAAGCCTACATTACTTTTGCCATTTCCTGTTTTTAAAGGACTGGATATGTGTCTTCCTATCTTTCATGGTTTGAAATTACTACTGCTACAGAAGTTTGTTCTTTCTTCTCAGTAGCAGTACACACTGAGCCCAACAGAAGGCTGCTCAATAAGACACACAAATAGAACCACAGATGCTGACCAAGAGAACATATGACTAGCTGCAAACAGAAACCCAAGAAGCAAGCGATCCAACTCCCTCACAAGAGTCTACCTCCTCAAATATTCATTCAAAGATGCTGAAAGAGATAAAATGCCAGATGATAACATAGAAACTTAATAATAAAAATGACCAAATGAGTTCCATCTGGGTCCTGGAGAAGGAAGTCAGCAACACAGAGGTAAAGTCAGGGAAATGAATGAGAAGTCAGCAACAGCATGGAAGAAAACCTCAACAAGGACACTAAGGTTTTGAAATCATCAAACAAATTCTAGAAAGGAAAAACTTAATGAGTCAAATAAAAATAGAGAGTATCCCCAACAGACTTAACTAAGAACTCAGGATTAGGATCAGAGAACCATTTAAGAATCCACAGAATAGAAAGAACTGAGATAAACACTAAAGGCTTCCAGAATATAGTTAAAAGAAAAATCTCCAAATCTCGAGAAAGAAGTAGATATTCAAATGTTAAAAGCTTTTTTATTTATTTGTTTTTCCAGAGACAGGGCTTCTCTGTAACTTTGGAGCCTATTTTGGCACTTGCTCTGTAGATCAGAATGGCCCCGAACTCACAGAGATCCGACTGCCTCTGCCTCCCCGAGTTCTGGGATTAAAGGCGTGCGCCACCACCGTCCTGTGTAAAAGTTTTTAGAGCTCCAAACGCACATGTCCAGAGAAGAATGTCTTTACAACATAGCAGAACCAAGTTGTCAAAACGCAGCACAAAGAAATTACTAGAAGCTTTAAGGGAAAAAAGCTAACTCACCCACCAAGGCAAACACATCCAAGTAAGCACAGTACAAATGAATAAGTAACTGCAAACCAAGACTGCTACTTCAAACAATGGCATATTTTAAAAATGACCAAAATGACTTTTCAGCTGGGCAGTGGTGGCACCTGCCTTTAATCCCACCCCAGCACTCGAGTAAGTTGTGTTATATTTCTTTAAACTGTGTAAAGATATGTCACTGTGATTGGTTTAATAAAAGCTAAACAGCCAGTAGCTAGACAGGATTACCTGGGCAGAGATGTGAGGAATCATGGAGGAAGCAGAGAGACAGAATGGACAGCTCATAAATGAGGTAAACGAGCCTCGGGGCAGCCCATAGATTAACAGAAATGGGTTGATTTAAGTTATGAGAGCTAGTTGTTTCTAAACAAGCCTAAAATGCCGGGCGGTGGTGGCACACATCTTTAATCACAGCACTCGGGAGGCACAGGCAGACGGATCTCTGCGAGTTCGAGGCCTGGTTGGTCTGACAGCCCCCAAACAATACAGAGAAACCCTGTCTCGTAAAAACCAAAAAAAAAAAAAAAAAAAACCAGAAACAAGCCTAAATTATCAGCAAAATTTTCATAATTAATAATAAGTCTTTGTGTTGTGATTTGGGAGCTGGGTGGCAGGACAAAGAAAGACTTGCTACAAAAGTGGATCTCTGTGAGTTAAAGGCCAGTCTACCAATCAAGCTCCAGGACAGCCAGGGCTGTGACACAGAGAAACCTCTCACCCCCTCCTCCAAAGACACTTCAAGATTAGCACAAAGTAATATAGTTTATGATGAGCAAGCCCGCACCACAGAAGATACTTAGAGAAATAATATTCACAGAGGACAAACATCTCAATCATGACAGCACAGAAAAAATAATTATTAGAAGAGATGAACAAAAAAAGCTAGGAAGGAATTAATTCCATCCAAACACAGTAAATAACAAATAATCCAACCAACCAGAAAAAAATTAGTAAATATTTTATAATAACAATAACTATAAATGGCTTAAATTTAAAGTGATATGCACATGCTGACTAGAATAAAAAAAAAAGATCCAACTACACTGTCTTCAAGAAACACTTCACCGGCAAAGACTCCAATAGAATGAATTAAAGGATCAAAGTCAGTCTATCAAGCAAACTGAAACCAAAAACAAGCTGGTGTAGCTATTCTGATAGTGGATTTATTTTTTTTTAAGATTTATTCACTTATTTTAATGTAATTCTAAATTCTTATTTATTTCTATGTGTGTGGGTGTTTTGCCTGCATGTGTATCTATGCACCCCATGTGTGCCTCGTGGCTTTGAATAACAAACCAAAACTTCAATGAGATGCCAATTTTTTCCTCTAGGATGACTACAATAAAAAGACAGATGAACTAACTGTGGTGGCTCACACATGTAATCCCAACACTGGGAGGCCTGAGGCAGGGGACCACCACAAAATCAGGTCAGTCAGGGCTTTGTAGCAAGATCTTGTCTCGAAACCAGAGGTGGGAGGAGACAAAAGAAAGACAGCCAGAGAGAACAGCAGTCACTGGCAAGGATACAGAGAAACTAGCATACATATTCACAGCCTAAGGTGGGAAGTTAAAATGCTGCAGCTGAGCCAGGTGTTGGTGGCACACACCTTTAGTCCCAGCACTGGGGAGGCAGAAGCAGGCGGATCTCTGTGAATTCCAAGCCAGCCTGGTCTACAGAGCAAGTTCAAGGACAGCCTCCAGAGCTATAAGAAACCCTGTCTCAAAAAAACCAAAAGCATTAACAACAACAACAAAATACGAAGCAGTCACTTTAGAAAATAGCTTGGTTGTTTCTCAGAAAGCCAAATACATACTCATCACATAGGCAATTCTAAGAGAAATGAATATATCCGCACAAAAATCTGTAGGTGAAGGTTATGAGAGTTATTCATAACAATCACAAAGTAGAAACCACTCAAATGCCATTACGTGAAACATGGCATACCCATATACCAGATAGTGAATAATCAGAAAAACATGTTGCATAATCCAATTATAAAATGTCCAGATAGGAAAATCTATGAAGACTGAAAGTAGATTACTGTTGTCCAGGCCTGGAGGTGGAAGAATATTCTTCTCAAGGTGATCCAAGGTTTCAAAGTTAAATTATAGAGATCACTGGGCTGCTATTTAATAAATACACTAAAACCCACCTCACTTACAGTTAGTACTGGTGAGCACTGCAGCATGCTGTCTCTATCAGCAATTGTTAAGATACTCGGGATCAAATCCTAAGATTTTTGGATACAGTGATGTGCTACTAGGAGCTGCTCATAACCCACAATGACGGCAGAGGGTGGGGCCAAATGCAGAGCATCTGAATGTTAATCGCTACCTGCTCATTCCCAAGGCTGGTAAAGTGCTCAAGGTTCAGTGTAAAGTATCCTCTAATTATGTGCATATCTAAAGTTTCCCATAATTAAAAGGTAAAAACATCTGACGAAGGCCAAAAGTGAGAGGAACTACAAGCACCTGGTGCTTGCTGGCGATTGAAAACTGCTTTAAAACCAGCAGCAATTTCCACTTACCTGAAAACCCTGGGGTTAAGGACGCCAGTTTTCTAGCCAATTTCTCCTTTTCCAAGGCACTGTCTAGTTTCAATGGCCGAAGGTGAACTTTGAAGATTGAGGCTCGTCCTTTTATGTCTGGGGGTCCTTTAGAAATTATTTTTAAGGGAGAAAAGGTCACAGTGAGACACATCTCTACCATAAAACCTAGACTGAACTCAATGAATGCCATCTCACCAATAAAGATCTGCCTGTCGAAGCGACCTGGCCTCAAAAGTGCTGGGTCCAGGATGTCTGGTCGATTTGTGCCTGCCAGGATGACCACATTGGTGGTTGTGTTGAAGCCTAAAAAGGTAGCAATTAAAATGTGGGGTCAGAATTAAATAACAGGACAGAAAACAAGACTAGCTGGCAGTAGATGGGCATCATAAAGCCCTATCTGTATTAGCCACTGTTTTCTTTTATCATCTGGAACTTTAAAAAAATTCATGTGTACGGGTGTGTGCCTGCATGTATGCCTGTGCACCACATGTGTGCAGTGCCTCTAGAGACCAGAAGAGAGCGTCAGATCCCTTGGACTGTAATTAAAATATTGTGAGCTGTCATGTGAAATTCTCTGGAAGAGCAGTCAGTACTCTGAACGGCTGAGCCATCTCTCCAGATCCTTATCTAATACTTTTTAAGCCAAAAACTTAATTATTTTTCTCACCAGTCACCTTGTTCTTAGTTATAATAATTATACATTAAAGTTTTTGCCAATATTTATTCATATTTTTAGAAATACTTTATCTGAAACACACTTGTATGTATAAATGAGGCACAATATGACTCTTCAGCATGAGAAACAATGTGTGAGTATTTATTAGATCAGGATAATTGGACATCCATCAACAACTCAGATATTTAGCATCTGCTGGAACACTGAAAATGCCCTCTGCTATTCTGAAATAAACAATTATTGTCAGCTGCTGTGATGGCTATTCTTGATTGTCAACTTGACTACACCTAGAATTAACTAAAACCTAAGAGCTGGGTACACCTGTGAAAGATTTTTTTCCCTTTAGGATTAAATCATTTGAAGTGTGAATACTCAATTTAATTGATTTTTTTTGAGGTGGGAAGATCCACCTATAATCTGGGCCACACCCTCTGTGGCAACCTACACAAAGGGCACAGAAGAAGGGAGCTTTCTCTAAGCTTGCTTGCCCTCTCTCTCCCTGGCAAGTCCATCCCTTCACTGGCATTAGAATTCACTTCTTCAAGATTCTGGTGTATACTGAAGACCAGCTGAAACTCCAGCCTCATGGACTGAACAACTACTGGATTCTTAGACTTTCCATTGGCAGACAGCCATTGCTGGACTAGCTGGACCACAGTCTGTGAGCCGTTCTAATAAATTCCATATATATATACCCTCCCCCAGTTCTGTTCCTCTACACAACTGTGGTTATCCTGCTGTTTTAAAGACTAGAAATGACTCCTCTATAAGTAACCCAGCATCCACTAGTCTTTCTCTCTAGCTCTTTTCTCTACACTTTTCTTATTTTTAAATTATTCTGTCTTGTTACGGTACAGAGTCTTACTCTGTATTCTACACTGTCCTAGAACGTACTATGTGGACCAAACTTGTGGTGACTCTCCTAGCTCTGCTCCCAAGTGCTAACCCCTTTGCTCAGCAGTTTTCTTTCTATTCCAGATTTTTTTTCCCAAGACAGGGTATTTCTCTGTGTAGCCTTGCCTGTCCAGGACTTGCTCTGTAGACCAGGCAGACCAACTCAGAGATCCTCCTGCCTCTACCTCAATGCTGGCAATTTTTATTACTTAATTACATGTGGAAGAGTGAACTTACTGTCACAGAATGGAGCAAGATCTCCACCTTCACATTCTGACACTGCGCCTGGCTTCCTCATCTAAGCCTGTACAGATGCCTGGCACTATGCTTTCCCTTTGTGTGGACACACAAGCAAGTGTCCACATACCTCCAGCAAGAAGGATGCAGAAGCCCCAGAAACTGCTTCCTTAACTGACAAAAAAAGCTGGCCAGCATGGAATGACTTTGCTTTCTAGGATAAGGAGTATAGGTTGCCCTCAGCTTAGGGTTTTGTTTAACTCAATGGGGTGAAAGTGATGCACAATCAGTTAAAACTGCATTTCAAGTTTTGAACCTGCCTCTTTCACAGGACCAGCACTGTTTGGCTTGATCCTCTCTAGCTATGCTGGGTGACAGCAGTGAGCTGCAACTCTCAGGCAGCCACACCACCCTTAAGAAACACCCCACAGTGCACTGTGCTGTACAGTAGAAATTACTGTGGGTCAGGGGTACTCACTTTATTTTGGACTTAGGATATTTTCAACTTAAATGTAAACCCACAAAGGTGAAAAAGCACCTGTATCTGCCAAATTCACACTTCACTGCACTTGGGTTTCGTAATGTTTCAGAACCACATTCAGAATGAAAGACATTAGCTCTTTTGTCCATCAAAAGGATGCTAGTTAAGGTATTGGCATAAAATAGCACTGGATGTATGTAGGTATGTGCATCAGGTGCATGCCTGTGGAAAACAGGAGAAGGCATTGGATCCCCTGACACTGGAGTTACAGATGGCTGTGAGCCACCATGTAGGTGCTGGGACTGGACTCAGGTACTCTGCTGAGCCATCAGAGAACGTTCTTTTACTTTTTAAGGTCGGTGTCACAATAACAATCCTCATTCTGAGATCAAGACAACTGGAGGTTCAGTTTCACAGATGGGTGACTGCTCACCGTCCATCTCCACAAGCAGTTGGTTGAGCGTGTTCTCCTGCTCACTCTGCCCTCCGAAGTTGCCTCGACCCCTCTTCCTTCCCACAGCATCAATCTCATCGATGAAGAGAATGCAAGGGGCATTCTTCCGAGCAAGGGCAAATAAGTCTCGGACCTTGACACAAAGAAGTGAGTTACTTGTCAAGTCAATGTTACTAGTTTAGCAAGACTAACCTCAAAGTGGCATGGTGGCACACACACGTACTTGTCACACTCAGGAGGCTGGGGTAGGAGGGCTGCAAAATGGAGGGCAGCTTGGGCTACATAGTAAAACTTGCTCCTTCTCTAAAGACCATTAAACTCTAATGTTTCTGTGACTCATGTATGTACCCAGATAGTTTCTCAGTTATAACAGTGGAGTAAGACGACTCAGTGCATAAAGGTGCCTGCCACTGAGCCTGCAGACCTCTGAGTGTGATCTCTTGGACCCACCTAGTGGAAAGAGAGAACTAACTCCCACAAGTTGTCTTGCACACATTGCAGCACACACATGCCCACACACATACATACATGAAATAAATCAAAACATAATTTAAAAAAATTTAAGGAGTGAAGAAATGAGAAATGATAGTAATAGCAACTGTCTTAAGGCACATAATTAAACATCATTTCTGTAACCCACACATTATTGTACACTGACTGAATGTGCTGGATTTTTTGTTTTTGTTTTGTTTTTTTTGCTCTGTTTTGTTTTTTGAGACAGGGTTTCTCTGTAGCTTTGGAGCCTATCCTGGAACTCCCTCTGTAGACTAGGCTGGCCTCAAACTCACAGAGATCCGCTTATCTGTGCCTCCCGAGTGCTGGGATTAAAGATATGCAATACCACCGGCCAGCTGTATCTGCTATTCTTATAATACAACAGATGAATACTGTGCATCTTGCCCTGCAGATACACTGCAGCTGATCACTATGCTTACCCTAAGCTGGTTAGTCAGCTTCTTCAAGGCTCACACTTCATACCCAAGACTACTAACCAGTAAGAACTCTAAAGCCTCACACAGGGCTCAATTTCCACACCCATCAGCTGACCAACACAGAGCTCACCATGAGCTCTTGCTCACAACAGGGGCCATTGCTGGTACCCTTGCACCTGGCTGTCTCTCTTCAGGCCACAACTTGGGAAGACAGAAAGGGAAACATCACCATCAGCCTCAAGCCCTTCCAAGTGTACAGCCCAGCTCCCCTTGCTATCTGACAGATTAAAAGCGCTGTGTTTACTACATCAAAATTCTCCATGTTCCTGATGCCGTCCGGCACTCTTTTCCTCTGTGGTGCACATGCATGTGACTGCGGGACTCTTAGTTCCCTTCCCGCTCAGACAAGGCCACATTGCCACAGGGCCTTCTGCAAAACCAGCCTGAAGCTGTCCATCCTGCTTACCCACCTGCCACACTAATTCACCACGAACATCCTAAACATCTCACTGACCAAGGCTTGATTCCCTTCTCGGCTCTCCCGCCAGGGCCTCACTCGCATCATCGCACACCTCTCATTTTCAACTCCCCCTTGTGCATATCATCCTGTCACCTGACTCCCTCTTCTATTCCTCTAGGAGTTAGCTGTCCTGCAAACCCCACTAACCCACCCGTTCCGTTAACTATAGACATCACCCACCCGGAGATCCCCAGCAGAATACTCGCTTTCAAATGATAACACAACACTTTCTTACAGATTAAAAGCTATTTCCTTATGTTTAGAAAATACTGTGATACCACCTTGCACTTTTGATAGCATTTTTTTTTTCATTTTTAGACATAGGTAAAATACGAGAGAATTAAGAGTCAAGAAACAAACCCATGTATCTACGGTTAATAGTGTCAAGACCATATTTATCCCTGGCACACAAATGGACTTTGGGCGCCCATCCCACAATGAGGGAGGCTCTCTCAGCCTGGACTCTTGGGGGAGGGTCTAGGCCCTGCCCTGGATGAAATACCTCCCATGGAGGGCCTTATTCTCCCTGGGGAAAGGAGTGGGGACTGGGGGAAGTGGGGATGGGGGCTGGTGGGAGGAGAGAAGGGAGAAGGAGAGGGACCTGGGATTGACTTGTGAAGTAACCTTGTTTCTAATTTAAATTTAAAGAAACATTAAAAAATTTTAATACAAAAAAAGTGCCAAGACCATTCAGTGGGGGAAATGGTATTTTCAGTGAATGATGTTGGGAGAATTGGACATACATATATGTGCATAAGAATGAAAGAATGAGATTAGGCCTATACCTCATGCCACATACAAAAACTGAACAGCCAGGCATTGGTGGCGCACACCTTTAATCTCAGCACTCGGGAGGCAGAGGCAGGTGGATCTCTGTGAGTTCGAGACCAGCCTGGTCTACAAGTGAGCTCCAGGACAGCCTCCAAAACAATACAGAGAAACCCTGTCTCAAAACCCCCCCCAAAATAAAAAATAAATAAAAAATGAACAAAAAACAGAGCACAACATAAATATAAAGGCAAAAAATATAAAACGTTATTTAAAAAAGTAAGAATAAATGTTCACAACTTTTATTAGGAATGGAGTCTTAAACATGATACCAAAACACAGGAAACAAAAACTAGATAAAGATTTGTATCAAAATTACAATTCTGCCGGGCGTTGGTGGCGCACGCCTTTAATCCCAGCACTCGGGAGGCAGAGGCAGGCGGATCTCTGTGAGTTCGAGACCAGCCTGGACTACCAAGCGAGTTCCAGGACAGCCTCCAAAGTCACAGAGAAACCCTGTCTCGAAAAACCAAAAAAAAAAAAAAAAAAAAAAAAAAAAAACAATCCTTTGTGATGGGGGCTGGAGAGACGGCTCGGTGGCTCGGTCGGCAGCTCCAGTGTGGGGTGCACACTCTCTTCTGACCTCTCCCCTTTCCTTTCACACAATCCTCCCTCCTCTCCCTCTCCCCAACCTAACACCCGCACACATGCATATAGACACACATAAAAATTAGAAGTGGGTATTTAAAATATTCTAAAGATTTATTTACTTTATGTATATGGTGCAAATAGAGCCTACATGCCAGAAGAGTACATCAGATGGCTGTTAGCCACCATGTGGGTGCTGGGAATTGAACTAGGGACCTCTGGAAAAGCAGCCAGTGCTCTTAGCCACTGAACCATTTCTCTACCCCCAAAGAAATTGTTTTTAAAAATCCTTTATGCTGAGTATGTGGCTCACACCTTTTATCCCAGCACTCAGTAGGCAGAAATCTCTGATTTAATGCAAACGACCCCTTCATTGTCTAAAATTAGAATCCTTTATATGTTAAGAATTTAATGACTTTTGGCTGGACATTGGTAGGTTATGCCTTTAATCCCAGCAATCACAAGGTAGAGGCAGATGGATCTCTGTGAATCAGAGGCCATTCTAGCTTACAAAGCAAGTTCCAGATCAGTCAATGGCTACATAGTGAGATTCTATCCCCAAAAAAGTATTTGCAAACCAATTATCCAACTAGGAATTAGTAGCCAGATTATCTGAAAAACTCTTGACCACTCAATAACAGAAATACCAATTATTTAATTAATTAAATTAAAACCAGGCTCAACAGGTAAAATATCATGGGTTCAGAGAAGAGGCCTACAGCAGAAGGATAGGGGCTTGTAAAAAAGTTCTGATCTGAGGTCTGGAGAGATGGCTCAGAGGTCCTGAGTTCAATTCCCAGCACCCACATGGTGGCTCACCTCTATAATGAAATCTGGTGCCCTCTTCTGGCCTGCAGGGATACATGAAGACAGAACACTGTATACATAATAACTAAATCTTTAAAAACAAAGAAGCTCTGGCCTGAGGGCCAAAAGGAAATAAACCGGCTCATACATGCACTCCTTGCATGGCTCTTTATTCTTCAAAAGTGTTCTTCCCAAAAGTTCTTTCTCAAAAGCTCTCTCTTTAAGAGCTCTCTCTAAAGTGCCTTCTCTTAAAGTTCTCTTAGGATCTAAAAGTTTCTCCTAAATATTCTCCAAAAGTTCCTTCTAAAAATTCTCTAAAAAGTTCTCTCAATCCCACCAGGCTTCTAGTTTTTAATACCCACAGGCACATTTAACAACTCTGACAATAGGGCATGCATATCTCTCAGAATCAGGAAGACCAACAAGGTCTTGAGAAAAGCAGGTGCCTCACATCTCTCCTCTGGATGACTTGCAAAATGTCCTGGAAAACTTAAGTCTTGGGGGGGACATGTGCTGTTAACTGATTAAAGGAGACTTCTTAGAAAACTAAGGCTATGGAGTGTGAGATCTGGAGGCTGCAGCTCTTCACTGCTGACATCCTGGTGAGAAGGAATTTCCTTTCTCTGGGGCCTTTTTGAAAATATAAGGCACCCAGTATATATTCTATAGACAGTCAAACTCATAGTAACAAATATTCAGGCGCCCATACCTAGATTATTAATTGCTACTTCTTTAATAAATGATAAAGGCTCTCAGCAGTAAAAGCACTTGCCATACAAGCTGACACCTTGAGGTCACGCCCTGAAAAACTAAACCACCCCCCCCCAAAATAAAACAGTAGATGCAATGGTCCACATCTAAGAAGCCAGCACCCTGGAGATGGAGTGTGTGGAGCAGCAAGCCTACACCTAAAGCACAAGAAACAAGAAAGACTATCTCAAGCAGCAAGAACTGGCTCCACAGGGCTGCCCTCTGACCTCCACACTCACACCATGACTTAGACTTGTCCACAGGCACATGATACACCCAGGAATGGTGGCACACATCTATAAGCCTATCCTTTGAGAGGCTGAGGCAAAACTACTGCTGTGAGTCAAGCCAAGCAGAACTACAAAGCAAACACCAGGCTAGCCAGGGCTACATTGCAAGACCCTGTCTCAGGGCTGGAGAGATGGCTCAGAGGTTAAGAGCACTGACTGCTCTTCCAGAGGTGCTAAGTTCAATTCCCAGCAACCACATGGTGGCTCACAACCATCTACAATTCAATCTGGTGCCCTCTTCTGGCATGTAGGCAGAACACTGTATATGTAATAAATAAATAAATCTTAAAAAAAAAAAAAAAGGCCGGGCGGTGGTGGTGCACGCCTTTAATCCCAGCACTCGAGAGGCAGAGGCAGGCCTCTGTGAGTTCAAGGCCGGGCTGGACCGATAGCCTCCAAAACAATACAGAGAAACCCTGTCTCGTATAAAACCAAAAAAGAAAAAAAAAAAAAAAGAATGAAGCAAGACCCTGTCTCAAAAAACAAAAGCAAGAGAATGACTCAGCAGGCGAGAATGTCTGCAGTCAAAGTCTGATGTCTTGAGCTTGATCACCAAGCTCAAGATCACTACGGAAGGAGAAAACTACTACAAATTATTCTCTGATCTCCACAGACACCCACACATGACATGCATACATCACACACATAGGATAAATAAAGGTAAACAAACAGTCCCCACCCCAATCATACACTCAGGGCTGGCAGGGTGGCTCGTGCCTATAATCTAAGTATTTAAAGAGCCTGATCAGAAGAAGTTCAAGGCCAGTCTAGCCTGCATAATATTCTATCTTAAACAGACAAAACCCCACACCACTGGGGTCTGGAGAGATGATGACTCAGCAATTAAAAGGACTTGCTGGGCAGTAATGGGGACCAGGGCTTGGCTCTCAGCACCTATGTTATGAACTGGGCATCCTAGCATATGTCTGTAAAGAAGGCGGAGACAGGAGGATTGGTGGGCTTGCTGGCTGTTATCCTGGGTGATAAAACTAAGCTGCAGGTTCAGGGAGACTGCAGAGTGAAAGAAGAGCCCGCCCCACCCCCACCTCCCAGAGACAGGGTTTCTCTGTGTAACAGCCTTGGCTGTCCTAGAACTCACTCTGTAGACCAGGCTGTCCTGGAACTCAGAGATCTGCAAGTCTCTGCCTCCTGAGTGCTAGGATTAAAGGTATACACCACCAAGCATAGCTTATTTTTAAAAACTACAAAATAAAAAGCCCAAAACAAAACAGATCACACATTGTACAATTTCATTTACTTAAAATATCTGAAACAGGAAATCTAAAGATGCTAGATTCTGCTTAGGTCTAGGTTATGGTGAGATTACTAAGGGACCTGGGTTTCTGCTTAAAGTGACTAAAAACCATTTAAGTGTACACTCATGTCAATTTGTAATATGTCTCAATCAAGTTACTAACAAAAGAAATTGCCCAAACACTAGAGTCACTTATTGAAATGTATAAATTATCTTAAGAATGGACTACAGTACTGGCTTGGGGGGGGAGGTGAGTGGGATTTACACAGGCCCTGCTGGTATAGTCTTGGAGGACTGAATTAGGAGGTGACCAGTGAGGTCACTCTGGAGACTCCAGGAACAAGGTCACTCTCACCAGTCCACCCCCAGGAGAAATGGGTTGGAATAAAGAAGTTCCATCATCAGAACAGAACAAAACTTACCCTGGCTGGACCAACACCCACAAACATCTCCAGAAATTCTGATCCGCTGACCGTGATGAAGGGGACATTGGCTTCTCCAGCTGTGGCCTTAGCTAGCAGTGTCTTCCCAGTACCTGGAGGGCCGGTGAGAATGGCACCCTTCAGACACAGAGAGATTACATCTAATCAGAATCTTAGTAATCCATAGTGATTGCAAAGGGTACCTCTGTCTCTAAATCTTAGTAACAAATGGGATATTTACATTATAGTGGAATGTTTTTTACAGTAGTAAGGATAAGAGGGTTGTTAGAGAGACAACTGTTTCAAGATAATGTGATTAACAATGTAATGGCAAATCTAAATACTCCCTACTCCCTTATAGAGACCCTGAGTGCTGAGCTTTGGGTAGCTCAGAGACAAGACTTGGCTAGCATGCACAAAGCACTGGGCTTCATTCTCAACATCACAAGGCTTTGTGTTGTTTTCATGGTTGGGTATTGTAGTGGTGGTTGTTTCAGTAGTTTTTAAGCCATCCTAATAGTATGAAAAGAAACTTGAGCTAGGCTAATAAACTGCTACTTAAATAATAAAGAAACATGAACACCACACTCTCTATTTACAAAATTATTTTGCTCTCTACAAGTAAAACTGGTTTTTGAATCCATATAATTAATAAACGTAAACACTGCCGTTTACTTTCATGGAAATGTATACGTTAGTAACTATTTACATAGATTCAGGGCTACCTAAAACCCTAACTACACTGTGTTAGTTTGAATGAGAAATGCCCCCCCCAGTCTTGGGTATTTGAATACTTGGTCCCCAGCTGATGGCACTGTTTGGGGAGGCTGGGGAGGTGTGGCCTTGCAGAAAGAAGTGTATCACTGCAGGTGCTCTTTGAGAGTTTAAAGGCCTCGCCTTTACTAGTTTGCTCTCTGCTTTGTGTTTGCGGCTCAAGATGTGCTCAGCTTCCTGCTCCTGCCATCCCACCTTTGTTCTGCCATCATGAACTCTTGCCCTCTGCAACCATAAGTTCAAATAAACCCTTCTACAAACTGTCTTGCTCATGGTGTCTTATCACAGCAACAGAAAAGTACCTAATATATGTATGAATTCACTCCCATGTTTACTTTTCACAAAGTGACCAACTATAAATGGTTCTGTCTTGGCTCTGAAGAGACGGCTCAGAGGTTAACAGCACTGGCTGCTCTTCCAGTGGTTCTGAGTTCAATTCCCAGCAACCACACGGTGGCTCACAACCATCCATAATGAGATCTGGTGTCCTCTTCTGGCATGCAGGAATACATGCATGCAGAACACTGTACACACAGTAAATGAATAAGTCTTAAAAAAAAAAAAACCTGTTCTGTCTTGTAAATATACATATGGCTAGCCTGAGATAGCTCAGTGGTTAAAGCACTTGTTGCTCTTGCAAAGGACCCAGGTTCAATACATACATAATGATTTACAACCATCCATAACCCCAGTTTCAAGGGATCCAATAGCACACATGGTACACATACATACATACGAGCAAAATATTCACACACACAAAGTAAATAAATAAAAAATTTAAAGAAGGCAGTGGTGGTGCACACCTTTAATCCCAGCATACAGGAGGCAGAGGCAGGCAAATCTCTGAGTTTGAGGCCAGCCTAGACTACATAGTAAAGACAGATACCTTCATAGTGAAACTGCCTCGATAAACCAATAAATAAATAAATAAACATATGTGTGGTGATATATTATTTGCAATTTAATAAAGACTGCCTGAAGTATCAGAAAGCAAAGTCAGTCATACTAGTTAGCTGTAGAAGCTAGGCAATGGTGGCACACCCCTTTAATCCCAGTACTCAGGAGATGGGCAGATATATCTCTCTGAGTTCAAGGCTACCTTGGCCTACACAAGAGAGAGTGAAGAGTAACAGAGATCATGCCTTTGATTCCGGCATTTGGGATCACACATGCTTAATCCAGGGGAGGTGGAGACAGGAAGATATGGCTGGGTGGAAAAAGAAATATAAGGAGGAGGAGACAGGAATTCAGAGCTTTTGCCTCTGAGGATTTATAGAGACAGGACTGACATTTCACCTAGGTGTAGGGAAGATCTACTACTGGGTTGGCTGCTTTACTTCTCTGGTCTTCAGCTTGAAGCTCTAACCCCAACATCTGTCTCTGGGTTTTTAATTATCATGAGATGAATACTATGGTCAAATGATGCACTTTTTAAGACTGTAATAAACACGCTGGGCGTTGGTGGCGAATGCCTTTAATCCCAGGACAGCATCCAAAACAATACAGAGAAACCCTGTCTTGAAAAACCAAAAAAAAAAAAAAAAAAAAGACTGTAATAAACACTTAAATACTCTCTAAAATTTATTTTCATCTGCCTATATACGATGTGAATGGCACTAAGTAACGGCAAATTATTTTAACATGAATACGATATTTTATCCAAAAAATGGGACATGAAAATCACAGAAATGATTCCTTTTACAAAGCACATGTCTTTAATGCCATCATGGGAGACAGAGGCAGACAGATCCCTGTGAGTTTGAGACGATCCTGGTCTACACACCAAGTCCCAGGTCAACAAGGACTATATCCTATCTACCAAACAAACAAAAGTATTTATTTTACAAAATATTTATCTGTATTTATGTATGTATGTTTAGTGTGTGCACATGTATTCGAGTGCCTAGAGGCCAGAAGATGCCACTGGATTTCCTGGAGCCAGAGTTACCAATGGCTGTGAACCACTTGATGTAGGTGCTACGAAGCAATCTCAAAGAACAGAAAGTGTTTGATCTTAACTGCTGAGCCATCTCTCCAGCCCCTAAGTATTTCTTTAAAGTAAGCTTTATTAATGAATTATTTTAGTCACTTAACAGCCAATCCAAGCTGGGCCTTGTGGCAAAGATCTATAATCCAAACTCTCTGGAAGGCTGATGCAGAAGGATAGCAAATTCAAGGCCTGCCTAGGCTACAGGAAGAGCTCAACAGAGGTAACATAATGAGACTGTCTCAAAAATCTATGTAAAAAGAGGGCTGAGAGTATCTATCACTCAATGATTTACTTGGCTAGCATGCACAAGACCCTTGTGCTAGCAAGCAAGGATATTCAACCCACAGAACCCCACCCATAAGCAATCCATTTAACAAATAAGCTGCTACCTTATGTCTAGTCAAGGGCTGCAAAGCTGACATGGTACAGGCACAGCATTACCACAGCAGCTATGAGGTATGTGCTGGAAGTGAGCATTAGTATTGTCTCTTCTTCAACAATGTTGTGCCAAGATCCTCAGTATCGGGTACCGGCAGATAACCCAACACTAGGTGGAAAAGGCTCGGTGGGCCAATGCAGTATGAAAATGCAACTAGGGGCTAGAGCTGCCAAGAGAAGGTGGTGTCTAAGTCAGACTAGAGGGAGAACAAAGGTCAATCGAGGAAGGCTTCCATGAGGAGAAAAAATACTTTCAGGAATACACAAAATCCATATAATGAGATACAGAAGACAGGCCACAGAGCTGAATCAGAGATCAGAAAGAAGAATGACTAAGTAAGTAAGTAATAAGGTGACAGCTTTAGACACAAGTGTTGGAACTAATCCTCTCCAAGTACCTTTTTACCTTTGGGATTTTTGCTCCTAGGTCTTGATATTGCTTTGGGTTTTTCAAGAAATTCACGAATTCCATTATTTCTAGCTTGGCCTCCTCACAGCCAGCCACATCTTTGAACTTCACATCTATCTCATCTTTTAAGACCTTGGCCGTGGTTTCTCCAACACTGAAGAGTCCACCCATTCCCCGGCCAGTCCGACCAATGCCAGCAGGCCCTCTTCTTATGGTGTAGAGTAGAAAAGCGATAATGAGTACCGTGGGCAGCATGCTCAGCAGGAAGGAACTGTAGGGACAACACACAACAGAACAGCTGGTAAGACTGATGGCAAGTTTCCTAACCACTTCAGTTATCAGGACAATCATTGAAAATCTAGTATTTCCAAAAAGCTAATATTTCAAAATAGTCTAGTAGTTTGTCTGAGACACAGGAGAATATTGGCATTTTTGTTATCATTAAAGTCATGGAATAACAAAAAAAGAAACTTGGTATTTTATTCCCATCTCAATATACACAGTACTGCTAGCTACAATCAAGCTTCTTTTCTTTCCAATTACTCACTTAAATGTTTAGCATAATCCTGGTATAGTCTCAGACTCCAGTTCTCTTACTGGGAGACTTCAACCAAGAAAAGTCTTTATTTAACAGCATGCCAATTTGGAAAGTAATGCATACGATGTTTAACGTCTTTGCCCTGTGCCACAGGCCTCCTGTTTAACAGACATCAAGGCTCTCTCCCAGCAGACCCTCTGCAATATGAGGTCTGCACAGATGCCTTAAAGCCCAGGGATATAGACTATTTTTTGTCTTAATAACACCATCATCATTATCCTCATAATTTTGGGGCGGTTCAAGACAGGGTTTCTTCTGTGTAGCTTTGTAGACCAGGCAGCCTCGAACTTACAGAGATCTGCCTGCCTCTGCCTCCCGAGTGCTGGGACTAAAGGTGTGCACCACCACCGCCCAGTTTGTCTTAATAACCATTATTCAATGTAACTTCTGAATACAAATTTACTAAATGTTTACATATTTTTAAACACTAAAAAAAAAAAAAAAAAAAAAAACTAGGGAAAAAAATAACCAGCACTGGAAAACAAGTTTATAGACAAGTGCAATAAAACTTTCTACAGCTTATGAGCATCCCTAATCTAAAAATATGAAATCTGAAATGCTGAAAAGCTATAGTTTTCAGTGCCAACATGTTTAAAAAATATAGAATTTTGGACAAATCTGAATTTCAATTTTGGACTAGGGATGCTCAATGAGTAAAGGCTGACATTCCAAACTCTGAAAACATTTCTGGCCCTAGGCATTCCACATAAGGGCTAGAAATCCTCTGGAATCCAGTCTATGTAACACCAATACCAACTTATCAAATCAGGCAACTACCTTAAGATCTTACACAAAGCATCCAATCAGCTATGTGGCATCACACTGCAGCAGGGTGTGAATGACAGACCCAACTGCAGAAATCTCTAGCTATGACTAATACCAACAGTGCAATTACCACACTAGCTCCTAGGTTGGTTTTTGTCCTTACATACACAGAAAAATGAAAAATGATTCAGTGTTAACGTCGCTGCAGAGCTGGCTGTCTCCTAGCAGGACATACCTTCTGCATTTAATGAAAATGACCCAAGCATTGGGTATGCATACCATGAAAGACCACACTGATGATGGATGAATAGTATACTAAAAACCTACAACCCAGTCCACGTATACTGAAGCATCTGCCCAAATTTCAACTGGAGTTATTGAGATGAACCCTAAGAGAAATAGTTCTAGAGAGAAAGGATTTTTTTCTTCTCTTCTTCTTCTTCTAAGTACGTACGAATGTTATGTCTGCGTAGATGTCTGTGTACCATGTACATGCCTTGTGCTCACAGAGGCCACAAGTTGACACTGGATCCCCTGGGACTAGAATTACAGGCAGATGTGAGCCACATGTGGGTGCTGGGAATTGAACCTAGGTCCTCTGGAGAGCAGTCAGTGCTCTTAACCTCTTGAGCCATCTTTCCAGCCTGGAAGAATTTCTTAAATCCTGGAAAACTATCAACTATAAAGGTAAACGACAGCTAAAGGTGGGGTGCTTCTCCTTCATTAGGGCTCTTCATGCAAAAACCCCACAAGAAGAACACACTGGACCTTAACACTCTAAATCCTGCCTAATCAAGAGAAGCATAATCATGTAAAAAAGGAAGGTCGTCATGTACTAATGATTTGTTTTTATTTTCATTTTTTGGTGATTTATTTTTCAATATGGCCAAACAGAGCAAGGCCTGCTTAAGATTTTAATTTGTAGGGGCTGGAGAGATGGCTCAGCAGTTAAGAGCACTGGCTGTTCTTCCCAGGTCCCAAGTTCAACTCTCAGCAACCACACAGCGGTCATTTATAATGGGACCTGATGCCGTCTTCTAGCGTGCAGGTGTACACAGGGGACAAAGCACTCATCTACATACAATACATAAACAAAAAAGCTTAAAAATAAAAAGACTTGGTGACAAAAGGATAGCAAGTCATGAATAGCACTGGTCCTCAAATCTGTTTTTCTACTATTTACTCATTTTTCCAGCTTTCTGAGACAAGGTCTTTCTATGTCCCCAAGGTTGGCCTCACACTCCTGTCAGTCTTCTTACTTCAGCTTCCCAAGTGCTAGGAATGTAGGTGTGTGCACCATGTCTGGCACAAAGCACGTACTTAAAATGACTTCTTACCCATCACTTTCAGTGATGTAGACCACAGGTACCCGATTCTCCCCTTCTATGCCCAGCTCTTGCTGCAAGGTCTCCAGATTCCGCTCAAAGGTATCCACACTGCCAATGTTAAACCAGACGTATTGCTAAAAAACAGAAAAACAAATATCCTTAGAACAAACAAAACTCCATTTTCTAAAGCATTTAATTAAGAAATTTTCAGGTCAGGCAGTGGTGGCTCCTAGCAGTTGGGAGACAGAGGCAGGAGGATCTCTGTGAGTTTGAGGCCAGCCTGGTCTATAAAAGAGTTCCAGGACTGTCAGAGCTGCACAGAGAGAAACCCTGTCTCAAAAACAAACAAACAAACAAAAATACTTCTTTCATAAACACTGAAGACTTATAAATAAAAAAGCTTTATTTTGTTTTTTAAACTTGACAAGAACATGTAACAATCCTTGGCAAATATTTCCTTAGCAATATTCCTTAGTGACTTGAAACGTAAACTCAAAGACTGCACTGGGATTAGAGAAAGGCTCTATGATTGAAAGCACTGGATGTTCTTTCAGAGGACCCAAGTTCAATTCCCAGCACCTACATATCAGCTAACAACTCTAACTCCAGTTCTAGAAGATCCAACACCCTCTCCTGGCTTCCGAAGACATTGCATGCACATGGTACACAGACATACATGCAGGCAAAACTCCCATACACATAAAATAAAATCTCAATCTTTTTTTTTTAAAGAAAAGCATTTAAAACCCTACTTGAAAAGAAAATCCTTTCTGTAGATGAACAAGTACTCTTTACTCTTGTCCATTTCCCAGGGGCCTATTTCCAAAGCAAAGCCCAGTGTGATACAATAGTAACAGCTCAAGTTGACACACTATGTAAGGCCCTGCTAAGCACTTAATGTGCTCATTAACTAATTTCACCTTGAGGACCCTCCTAAGAAGTGGGATTGGGGTGACAGTGATAATCAAACGTTGGCCAGTAGAAAAGTACCAGATATGCTATGCTGGGCATTACCCTTCTAATACTTAGGGCTGGGGGACTCTTGAGGGCCTGGGGACAAATATCTTGAGGAACCTAGGGGAGACAGCTATTCTACAAGACAGAACAAAAATAATGACTCCCTCAGGATCCACAGGAAAATGGTTCCAAATCCCCAGAAAATATGAGATAAAAATCTAAGATGTTCAAGTCCCTTCTGTGAAATGGGACAGTATCTAAAAATACTACATCCTATATACTTTAACTCTAGATGACTTAAAGTGCTCAATACAATGGCAAATGCTACGGGAAGAGTTAGTATGATTTACAGGGTTAAGGAACAGAGATGGAGAAAAGCCTGTACACACTCCATGCAGACAAGAATGTCCTTGAACTCTTGATTCAAGCACTGGAATTACAGGTGTACACACCAGACAGACTACAGTCTTACAACACCAGGCTGGGGATACAGCTCAATGGTAAAGTACTTGTTACACACCTATAGGGCTCTAGGTTCAATCCCTAACACCAAAACTCAAAAAAACATAAACTTTGAGATATAAACATTTACTATGGCATAATGGAGAAATAAAAATAATACAGTGTTTGTGTACGTCAACCCTAGAAAACAAGACCTCTCCATTATCAAAGTTGTCCTTAATAGAACCACAGGACAGTACTAACAGGTGAAAACTGACAGGGAAGAGTGATCTCCAACAAATGGATGCCTAGTGAGCCTAGAAAATGGGTCAGGAGCAGCCTGGCGAAATTTTGACCTGGCAGGACAGCAGGACTGCAGATACCCAGGATTGGGAGTCTATAGAGGTGGGGTCAGAGAAGGGAGGGGTTGCCATCACCTGGGAGCCTCCCTTCCCCCTTCACAATGGCCCCTGTGCATCCAACACTTCTGCTGGGTTTCTAGATAGAATTCAAACTAGGTTGACCAGAAATACAGATTATTTCAAAATCAGCAAAGCCAGCTGTAATGGTTTATGCCTATACAACGGTCATGAGTTTGAAAGCAGCCTGGGTTACAGAGTAATACCCCATTTAAAAAATAAATAAAAGTTAGGGGGACAGATAGATATCACAAGAAGGTTGAAGACAAATGAACAGAGAGAATCCTAAACTAATTTGAAAGGCGTTACCTCAAAACACATGGAATTCAAATTTTAACGTTTTCCCCTGACCAAACAAATGTCTTCAAGAATCATAGCTGAGAGCCGGGCAGTGGTGGCGCATGCCTTTAATCCCAGCCTCGGGAGGCAGAGGCAGGTAGATCTCTGTGAGTTCGAGGCCAGCCTGGTCTACAGAGCGAGGTCCAGGACAGCCTTCAAAGCAATACAGAGAAACCCTGTCTCGAAAAACCAAAAAAAAAAAAAAAAAAAAAAGAATCATAGCTGACAACTAAGCTCTTCACTATGTCCTAGGTGTCCTAGGTATAAAACTAAAATGATTACCCAAACCAACCCAACATGCACATACCATCTGTGGCACACCAGATCCCACTGTCCCCAATGCATATATCTAATGTAATGCAAGGGAGGTTTTCGTGTCAGTTCTAAACTTGAAAAAGGTTAATTTACTACTAACTCACATCAATTCATAAAATTATTTACCCCATCAACCGGAGTTTTTCCTGGTGTGAAGGTCACACGAACAAAACGCTTGTTGACAACCTCTAGTCTGTCCACCTAGAATGTTAAAAAAGGGAAACATTAAAACATAAGTTTACAGAAAATACTTGAGATGTTACTTTATTCTCAATTTTTAGCAAGCTCCAGGTCAGCCAGGAATACCATGGTTTGAGACCCTATATCAAAATAAGATGGGGGGGATGAGGAGCAGACAGAGGGATGGTTCAGTGGTGAAGAACACTTGCTGCTCTTACACAAGATCTGAATCCCAGTCCCAGAATCCACACAGTGGATGAGTCCCAGGGCATGTGACAACTCTTCTGACTTCTGCGGTCATCAGGTACATACATAGTGCACATATTAAAAGCAGAAACACATAAATACACATAAAAATAGCTGGGCATTGGTGGCACACGCCTTTAATTCCAGCACTTGGGAGGCAGAGACAGGTGGATCTCTGTGAGTTCAAGGCCAGCCTGGTCTACAGAGCGAGTTCCAGTACAGGCTCCAAAGCTACACAGAGAAATATTGCCTCAAGAAAAAAAATAATTGTATGCAAAGAAACTTTCTGATGGACAATGTGGCTAGCTGGGTGAGTGCTGACCACTTTGAGGTCTGACTTAACTGCACTTCACCTTGAGAACCGTGACGCCCCACCCCCTCGTTACTTACCACTCCTTTAGAAAGGTAGTTATTGACAAAGTCTTTCCACGTGATCTCTCTCCCAGAACTCTTGAACAGGAAGTAAATCATGACTCCACCCCAAAAGAAAGCAGTCCAGAGAAAGTACAATCTGAAATCCTTGTCATCCCATGGAAAGTCACCCTAGACAGAGAGGGACACAGTTTCTGTAAGGAAATATGATCTGAGCTATATGGGCTTTCCTTGGCGCCACCAGCCCAACCTCAAAAGTCAACAGTTTGGGGCTGGAGAGATGGCTCAGAGGTAAAGAGCACTGGCTCCTCTTCCAGAGGTCCTGAGTTCAATTCCCAACAACCACATGGTGGCTCACAACCATCTGTGATGAGATATGGTGCCCTCTTCTGGTCTGCAAGCACACATACAGACAGAATACTGTATACATAATAAATCTTTTTAAAAAAAGTCAACAGTTTGAAATCAAACCTTCTGGAACCTGGACCACCAGTGAGAGTCTTCTTTCTTGCCACGACGCTTCCCTCCCCCACCACCTGTACCTCCAGAAGACCGGGGGGGCTGCTGGCTGTGAGTCTGTCATAAACAAGAGCAGCGTGACCAGCATGCACCACTGCACACAGGAACAGCTCCACACGGGAATGGGGATCTAAGGACCCACTGATTGGCCAACCATCAGTTAACTGCATAAACTCCACGAGGAAAGACACTAATACAAAGTGGCAACAGCTAAGAGGCTCCAAAACACCTGTCTGCAAAGAGCTGAGATAATATACAGAGTAATACCAACCCCAGAAGATATTCTATCTGTTTCAGTAGGAAACCCCTGAGCTTAAGTAACTTGGGTAATTTGTTGCCATGTGACACTTGTGAACAAAGAGGGTGTAAATCCAAACCAGCAAATTCTTGAGTCCTCATCAAAGTTAAAAGGTGTGTGCAAGGGGGGGGGGGGGGGGGGATGTAACTCAGGTGGCCGTGTTGACCTAGCATGCACAAAACCTAGCATGCACAAAAGGAGGGAGAGAGGGAGGGGAAGGAAGGAAGGAAGGAAGGAAGGAAGGAAGGAAGGAAGGAAGGAAAGATGGAAGGAAGGAAGGCCTGCCTCCCTAAATCAGTAGACAGGATTCTCTTAAGGTTCAGGATTTAAAATTTTAAATTAAAATTTTTAATTTAAAAATGTAGGAAGAATGCACTATGGAACTATAGACATGGCTCAATGGTTAAAGAGTACTTCCTACTTTTCCAGAGGACCCAAGTTAGTTCCCAGCATCCATGTCACCCCCATCAGGCAGCTCACAAGCACCTGTAACCCCAACACTGGGGGATCTGCCATCTTCTGAACTCCACAGGCACCTACACATTACATGCACACACACACAATATTTAAAATAAAGCCAGGCAGTGGTGGTGCATGCCTTTCAGTCCCAGCACTTGGGAGGCAGAGGCAGGCAGATCTCTGTGAGTTCAAGACTAGCCTCATCTACAAGAGCAAGTTCCAGGACAGGCTCCAAAGCTACACAGAGAAATCCTGTCTCAAAAGACAAAACCAAAACAAAACTTTAAAATAAATCTTTGAAAAATAAAACAGCCTGTGCTTTCCCACAACAAATGTCAAATAAACTGCATGTGTCCGGTTTCTAAGACTTTTCTCAATAACTTAAATTATGTGTCAAGGTCTCTTTCTTCCTCCCTTATCTCTCTCTCTCCCTTCCCCCAATAAACTCCCCACATAAAACAAATAAATGAATAGGTAGGTAGACAGACAAATTATGTGTCAGAGATGCCTACCAAATACCTTTAGTTTGATCAGTGTGTCTTCAAGGTGACTTTGAACTACTTCAGTGTGTAAAATGGCAGGGAGACACAAAAGGGAATCAAGAGATAAAGCAGGGTTCACTGAACCTTGAGTGTGTGGGTAACTACAGTTACATAGCCAACTTCTGGTGAATCTTTTCTCAGGTTGAAATATCACAGGAAAATAATAAAACCAATCTTTTTTTAAAACTACCTTTTTTATCTCCAGCAGCCTCCTTAGGTTCACTAGCCTTTTTTCCATTTTTTCCATTAGGAAAGTACTTTTCAAATCCTGTTAGAAAAGATAAAAAATATCTTCACACTAAAATTCATCAGGTGTTGTGCATATTGTTCATAAAACGGGTGAGACACCATCAAAAATCGTAACATTCCTTGGGTAGAAATACATCAAAGTCTAATACAGTTCACAATCTAGAGGTGTCAATTTCCTCACCTGTACAATGTTCACTAGTGGGTGACATATTTCCCCCACTACCATCAGACAGAAGCTGAAGTCAGGGTATAGACACAGAGGACAGATAACAGCTAGTCATCCTGAAGCCAACCTATGTACCCACATAGGAAGCCCCTCCCAGGGCATGTTCCTTTAACAAGAACACAGGGCACCAGAGGCAGATTGAGCACTTACCTTTGGGAGGTCGGGAACACAATCTTTGATAAGCAGCAATGACATCCCTCAGAAGAGAGTTTCTGGTTGTTGTCTGCACTGTAGCATATTGATAAAGCTGCAACATGACATCAAAATAAGAGCATGACGGCTATTCCAAAAAACAGAGGAAAAGGACTTCATTCCTAACATCCAAGAGAGTTATGAACTTCCCCTTGGGAAGAACCAAGGCTTGATGGCACAAGGCTACTCTATTCTAGCATCAGAACCAGGAAATGAACACTAACCACCCAAAAAAATGGGTCTTCAAGATCAGACACAATCCGGACTACAGTCTAATTATAAATACCTATGAACTCATTCACCTGGGCAATATTTATCTGATTTGAAGCACCCAAAGATAAACTCTGGCCCAAAATCTAATGTTTCGCACTGAATCGTTTTTCAGGTACTTACCTAAAGTTACAAGCCAGCACTACTTATAAACAATGCTAACTTTACCTCTCTTCTATGATAAGAAAGTCAGGGCTAACTGTCAATCCTTACACTAGGCAACTGCTAAAGATGGGCTGTCATCTTGACAAGAATCGCAGCCTTAGGAAAGTCTACTATAGACACATCTCTGCTTGGAAACATGCTACTAAGAAGCTGTTTGGGGGCTGGGGTTTGGCTCAACAGGAAAGCTCATACTTAACGTGTAGGCCCTGGGTCTGAACTCTAGCACCACAAAATTGCCATCAACAATTACTTGCAGGGGCTGAGGATGCTCAAAGTGAGGTTCATCTGTATTAGTTATTCTATTAGTTACTGCAGTCCAGTCTCTTCTGTGGTCTGATGAGAAAAATGAAGCAGCATCCTCTCAAGTAGGACAACTCACACCCACTTGGGTGTGCAAGCACCACCAGAAAGGCAAGTATTAGAGAAAATAAGGAGACACAAGCCCTTGCACACTGCTAGTGAGATGTAATAGCCAAGCCACTCTGGAACAGTTTGGCAAATTCTCAGCATGTAATGTAGGGGGGCCAGTCAGACACTGAAGTGGGTGAAGACACTTACCACCAAGCCTGATGACCTAGGTTCAATCACCTTCAGAACTCACATGGCATCCTCTAACTTCCACTTAAGTGTCATGGCATGCACATGTACGCACACATGCAGAAGCAAGGAGAACACAATGCATGATAGCTTGGTGATGGGAAAGTCCTGTGTATATGTTAATAAAGCACTGTTGGCCAATGGGGAAGCAAGATAGGTGGGACTAGGAGTCCAGGAGGACTCTGGGTAGGAGAAACACAGGGAGTCAAGATGTAACCACCATAGGGGTAAGAAGCCCAGACCCTTTTCTCCGGAAAGAGAAATACTTAGATTAACAATTATGGGGTAAATACTTAAGTCAGAGCTAGCCAGTAAGAAACAAGCAAGGCCAACAGCTTCATAATTAATACAGCATCTTGTGTGTTATTTGGGGACTACAATGTGGCAGAGCCCAGGCGACTGATGGGGAAAAACCAAAGTGGCTGGTAAGGAAAAGACTTCACTCTACAGCTTGGGATGGAACTAGGCACATAGTTACACTCTACAAACATCTGTCACCTCAAAAATACCCTGGGTGGGGGGAGGGCTAGAGCTCAGTGGTTAAAAACATGTTACTCTTGCATAGGACACAGGTTCAGTTCCCAGCAAGCACATGGTGGCTCACAAGAGTCTGCAAATCAATTTTAGGGATCAAAGTCTTTCCTGACCTTCTTGTGCACCAGGTATGCATGAGGCACAAATACACAGAGGCAGGCAAAACACTGAGACATCATTCACATAAAACACATGAATCTAAAGGTTTAATGCCTTCTGGAGCTGAGGATGTAGCAGAGGGTGTAGTTTCTCTAGTATGCCTGAAGCCCTGGGTTTGATGTCCCAGCACCAAACAATAAACCAGGCATGGGCCACGACAACTGTAATTCCAGCTCTCAGGAAACAGAGGCAGGAGGATAACATGCTCAAGGTCATCCTGGGCTACATACATCCTATGTAGCAAAGAAATGTTCAGGTTATCATTTATATAACGCCAGTATTGGGGAGTATATGTCACACACACCTACACTAATTAGCTATAGCTGTCTGAAACAAGGACTTCCTTACGTCTGGTGACTCACAGGTACAACAGTCCCAGTATGCCTTTTAATATGAGACTCA
The DNA here is from genome assembly GCF_017639785.1 of Mesocricetus auratus. Lineage (NCBI taxonomy): Eukaryota > Metazoa > Chordata > Mammalia > Rodentia > Cricetidae > Mesocricetus > Mesocricetus auratus. The sequence goes on along the minus strand of NW_024429184.1, from coordinate 87,731,731 downwards.
ACCTTCTCAGGCAGATCCCGGAGTCCAATGTTCACTGACTGTAAAGGGATCAGATGAGCAAGGTGAGATGGGAGAACAGACGAACACTGCACAGATGGCATACAATAGGAAAGTACACAGTGGAAAAGGTAAGGACTCAAATCAACACACGGATGACAAGGGAGCTTCGAAGCAAATGTCCCAAACAAGTACCCTCAGCAATCCCTACCCACGGCTTCTGTTCTCGTGTCCCACTAGTGAAAAACACTCAGAAAAGAAAAAACGTTTACATGAGCTGGTGTGGTGGTGCATAGCTGTAACCCCTGCACTTGAGAGACGGGAGACAGAAGAATCAGGACTTCAAGACCAACCTCAGCAATGAAGAATGCTTGAGGCCAATTTGGGTTTAGTTGCTATTTTCTGGTGGTGGTGGGGAGGTATTGGTTGGTTGGGCAGTGGTGGGTTTTGGTCATTATTCCTTGAATGCTAGGGCATAAAAATTATTTACAAACCATATTTATTAGGTATTAAATTAATCTAGAGATGAACGTGTACGGGAAGAGCCAGCCTGACGAGGAGGAGCAGGTGGGAGATTAAGGCTAGCCTGGGCTACAGTAAGACCTAGACTCAACAATCCCCAAACAAAACATAAACAAACCAAAGCACACAGAAGTGCGAGCATCTTATGACTTTGGTACGGGTCCTAGCATCAATGCCCTGTGGATACTGAGAGCCTGCTCTAGCTTGTAAGTGAAGGGGCTGAACTAACGTCGGTGAGGGCAATGACCAGCTAGTAAGTGGTCAAGCCTGGTTCCAGTGACTAATCGCATTCCTCAACCGCCATGCTATGTACCTCTAGGTAAAACCTGGGCTGGACTGGCAGACAGCAAGAAGCTGTGTCATGGTCCTGCCAACACAGCATCACTTCAATAAAATGTACCAGATCGTGTGTGACCCTACACCAGCAGTGAACCCTCATGATAGGTGCTGTTATGCAACAAAATACACAGGCCCTACGGTGAGCAGTATATTTATGACACCAGTGATATTTGCCGGTGTGTTCAGGAAGCCAGCAACGGCCCCATTCAACAGATGGGAAAGGGAGGTACCACAGCCCGCTCTCTCCCCTCCAGCTCCTCGGTGCAGCTCACTCGTCCGTCGCTTTCCAGTGCCACGAAAGCCAGCCAGGCCACGGCAGCAAGCAGCAAAGCCGGGGCGTGACCTTCCCGGGCTCCCGGCGCCACTCACGGCAGCGCGGCCCACACGGCCCGCGGGAGACCAGGGGACTCAGGCCGTCACGCGTCAGGCCAGTGACCTTGACACCTGCGCCCGCGCCGGAAGCCGGCCGAAGCGAGCAGCGGCGACGCGGGACTCACCGTGCGGAGGAAGGGCCGCTGCCCCGGACCCAGGCAGCGGCTGGGCACGAGTAGCGGAGGGAGGCCGCGACGGCAGCCGCCCCTGCCCCACAGCAGCAGGCAGCGGTGAGCCATGGCGGGCTCGGCCCGCTCCCGGGCGCGCGCAGGCACGGAGCCAAGGCGGGCGAGCGGCGGCGACCCTCAGCTTCCGCAGCTAATCGGTTCTCCGGGAAATGCGCGCCAGCGGCGCAGGGGACCCGCGGCGGTACGCGAACACACGCTCCACACGCGTACGTCGCGCCCCGCCCCGGCGTGCGGACGTCGACGTGCCCTCTAGGCGGCCGACCACGCCCTCAGGACGGGAGGGGCTGGAGCAAAGTGCCGGAGCCTGACTGGAGGCGGGACTAAAAGAGGAGCAGGGTGTGGCCGTGGGCGGGGCCCAGTAAGAAGTAGAACCGGATTGGGGCGTGGCTCACGAGGGAGATGGGCGGAGATAGGGCGTGGTTGGAGCAGGACTACAGAGGGGCGTGGCTGGAGGAGGGCCCTGGAGGCGGGGTCAAAGGATGAATGGGACAGGGTCGAATGCTACTGTGGAGGCGGGGCCCAAAGAGGACAGCAGAGGCGGGGTCAAATGAGAGGGGCGGGCGAGAGGCGGGGAGGACGAAGGAAAGGGTGAAAGGAGCAAATGGAGGTGGAACCGAAAGAGTAGCGGGGCAGGTAAGGCGGGGCTAAGGGAGACACCAAAGAATGAAAATGGGAGGGGCCAAATAAGGAGCGCTGGATTGGAGCGTGTACCTTAAGGAATTGACATACTTAACAAAGGCTATATGGAAAAGGACTTGTTTTTTTTCATTCAGGACTGGAGACCGCTGATCTTGTTTGACATTTTAGCATTCACTCTTTCACTCATCAAATACTTAGTTAAGTGATTGCTCACTGTCAGGCCCGTGGCCAGGCTCTGCAAAGGCCACAACGCAGATATTGACTTATTTTTCTTTTGAATTTTGGGACAGGGTCTACTATGCAGCTCTAGCTGTCCTCACACACTACTGTGAATTGAAGTTATGTTAACGATTCTACCATTGCTGACTGACAAGTCAAAACTACGTGATTGAGCTGGGTGGGGTTGGCACTTGCCTTTAATCCAGGCACTCAGGAGACAGAGGCAGGCAGATTTCTGTGAGTTGGAGACCAGTCTGATCTACAAAAGAGCTAGTTCCAGGACAGCCTCCAAAGCCACAGAGAAATCCTGTCTCGAAAAACCAAACAAAAACAAAAACAAACTATGTGAAGAGTTGGAATGTTGCAAAACCAGAACCAAATTGTCTTGGGCTATGTTTAGTCCCTTTAGTAACCCTAAGTGTTATTTATCCTTGTGTCTAACCTAACATCAACATGACTAAATTAAACCTCATTAATATTTATAACAAACTTCTGCACCACTGGCATGTGTGAAGGCCTGAATTCCGTTCCCAGTGCCATAAACAAGGGGAAAAGGAATCTTCCTGTGCACAGTATTTTCAGGGCTCTTTATGTAAGCATTTCAACGGATCTGATGGGATGGACAGGGATAGATTCTGGCACTCCGGAGTCACAGAATACTGAGTGTTACAGCTCAGACAGAAAGGTATTCTGGCACTCGGGAGCCAAGGAATACCACAAGTCACAGTAAGCATAGCAACTTATAGCCCTGCCTCAGGGAAAGGCTTCCCCAGTGTATTAGCTCGGCTCCAGGAGGAGAGGGTCTCTCCAGCGAAGTTTTTACAGTTCAGCTCCAGTCCCCAGAGAACAAGTATAACAACTTCAGATCACCAGGGGAAGGTTCCCCCAGCGAAAAGTGTTACAGCCCTGCTCTGCTCTGCTCTGCCCAGGGTGGTCTCTGTTCCCTCAAAAGAAGGTCTCACCCAAACCTCATTCAAGAAATTTTTGGGGAGGGAAGAATCCAGGAGAGTGGCTGCCCTCTGCCATCCTGGAAGCACGAACAGCCAGAAGCTGAAAAGGCACAGGGTTTATATAGGGCTTCTCAGGGGCAGAGTTTTCCAGGGAGAGTTCCAGAGTGGGGATTGGTCAGATTTCAGTCCCTGAGTTTACGATGGCTAGATCTCCTGCTCAGGGATTGGTTGGTTTTTCTGCACAGGTTTAGGGTCAGATTTGGCTCTGGTTTCAGGGCCAATGTGTGTTTCTTTCTCTGGTCCTTTTTAGCCTTTGGCTCTAGTTTTAGGGCCAGGGTGTATTTCTTTCACTGACTCAGATTCCAGGGAGAAAGTGTATTTCTTTGGCACTGGTTTCAGGGTCAGGGTACATTTCTTTGTTTCTGGTTGCAGGGCCAAAGTGTGTTTCTTTGGCTCTGCTCAGGGTATGTTTCTTTGGCTGTACCCTTTTCCCTACATTTTACCCAGACAACCATGGATCATAAAAAGATGACAAGAAGCAAGGCCCTGCACTCTATGCTTGCTAGCGACAGTGAAACAAAACTAGAAATCTGTATCAGAAAAATCCCAGGAATGGGACTGGAGGATGACCCAATGACAGGTTCCCATATGGGATTTCCACAAATATTTCATTTTGGTTTCTCCTTCCCTAAGCTTTCCCTCCCTTATGTACCCCTTTGCCCCAGTTTCCCCCTTCCACATTATTCTATTGTTTTCTCTACCCCATTCCCACAAAGCCTCTCTTTTTCTATTCTGGTTTCCTAGCCTTAACCCTCATTTAATTCCACCTTACAGTATTTGTCTTTCTGAGTCTGGGTTACCTCGATGTATGTTTTCCAGTTTCACCCATTTTCCTCCAAGTTTCTTTCTTTCTTTTTTGTTTGTTTGTTACCAATAGCAAAAACCTTGTCTTGTTTTGTTTTTGTTTTTTGGCTTTTGTTTTTTGAGACAGGGTTTCTCTGTGTAGCCTTTGCTGTCCTGGAACTCCCTTTGTGGATCAGGCTGGCTTTGAACTCACAGACCTCCACCTACCTCTGCCTCCTGAGTGCTGGGATTAAAGGCATTCGCTAACGTGTCTGGCAAGAAGGGAATTCTCTAGTTCTGTAAGAACAGCACCATGCTGGTACCAAAACCAGATGAACATCAGACAATATACCTTACATATGTACATGAAAAGCCTGAACAAAATTCCAGAAAACCAAATATCGAGTTAGGTGCACTCTTACATATTTAAAATACTCATCATGCGCAAATGAGACTAATTTTTGTTTGTTTGTTTTTCGAGACAGGATTTCTCTGTGGCTTTGGAGGCTGTCTTGGAACTAGCTCTTGTAGACCAGGCTGGCCTCGAACTCACAGAGATCCGCCTGCCTCTGCTCCTGCCTCCTGAGTGCTGGGATTAAAGACGTACACCATCAACGCCTGTCAAGACGAATTTAGATGTGAAAAGTTGGTGAACACAAAACCAAAAAAAAAAAATCAAGTTAATAAATTGATGGGAAAAAAATCACACAAGGTATTGGGAAAGGCACCCAGTACCATTACCTGATAAAAATATTCATAAAGGAACATTCCTTAATTTGACAAAGGAACTTGTGGGGACACCCCAGTTAACATCGGAGTCAGGGGTAAAAGATTGAAAATTCAGTAAGCCATAGCTTCATATTTACTGTGACAGGAGGTATGGCCAGTTTTTTCAAAGGCAGTAAGTATCTGTAAGATGTGGAGAAACTGGAACCTCCACCTGTGGGAATGAGAGAGAGAGAGAGAGAGAGAGAGAGAGAGAGAGAGAGAGAGAGAGAATGTGGCTAGTGAGCGAAGGCTCCCAGGGTAAGATCACTTGTCGCTCTTATAAAACCCTGAGTTCCCAATATCGAAGAGATGATTTAAATTTAAGAGCTGGGTGTGGTAGTGTACACCTTCAATCCCAGCATTCAGGAGGCAGAAGCGGATCTTTGTGAGTTTGATGTCAGCCTGGTCTACAGAGTGAGTTCCAGGGCAACCAGGGCTACACATCAAAATAATGATGATGATGATGATGATAAATAAATAAAAAGAAAGAAAGTGTGTGGCACTTTAGGAGACAGGGGTGTTGTGGAATATTATTTTAACTGGGCAAGGATGTTGTTATAATAACTCTTCCCGCCAGCCTGGTCCCAGTGCCACGCTAACCCCAAATAACACACAGAGACTCTATTAGTTACTGTGCTGTTGGCCAATATCTAGGGCTTCTTATTGACTAACTCTATCTTAAGTATTAACCCATAACTACTAATACATGTATTTCTACAAGGTCTTATCTTACTGAGAACACCAGACTCATGTGTCCCCTCCTCCCAGAATCCTCCTTATCTCCTAAGCCCGACTATCTTGCTTCCCTATTGACCAACAGTATGTTACTCATCAACCAATAAGAGAAGCATATGTATAGAAGACTTCCCCCATCAGGATGTGTTACATTTTTTTATGCTGTGGAATATTAATTTAACTGTGTAAAGGTGTGTTACATTTGTTTCTGCTGCATTTGTTTAATGATGTAAGGATGTGTAATTAATTATGTAAAGATGTGCTACATTTGTTTTATTTTGCCTGCCTAAGGTACCTGATTAGTCTAATAAAAAATTGAATAGCCATACCAGGCTATGGGGGCACATGCCTTTAATTCCAGCAGAGGCAGAGGCAGAGGGATCTCTGTAAGTTTGAGGCCAGCCTGGTCTACAGAGGGAGTGCCAGGAAAGGCTCCAAATCTACACAGAGAAACCCTGTCGGGGGGTGCTGAATGGCCAATAGCTAGGCAGAGAAATGATAGGTGGGGCTGGAGGACAGAAAGAAAAGAGAAGAGAACAAGAGAGGAGAGAACAAGGGAGACATCCGGGGCTAGAAGCTAGGCATCCTTCACCAGTCAGGAGAAGCAATGAAAGTAAGATACACAGAAAGAAAGAAAGAAAGGTAAAAAGCAAAAGGAAGTTAAAAAGAAATAATTTAAAAGATTTAGCTAGAAACCAGCCTAAACTAGGCCGAGCATCCAAAACTAATTAAATCCCCATGTCATCATTTGGGAGCTGGTTGGTAGCCCAAAGCATATAGCCTGGTACACTGGGAGTTGGAGGATTTTGAAGTTAAGGCCCATCTGGGCTACAGAGTGAAATCTGGTCTCTAAAACAAACAAGGACTGGTAAGAGGTGTCAGCCTGTAAAAGTGCTTGCTGTGCAAGCCTGATGACCTAAGTTTAATCCTGAGAACCCACATAAAGGTGGAAGAAGAGAACCATCACCTAAAGTCGTACACACACACATACACGCACACACACATGCACGCACGCACGAACGCACACACACACTCTTCATCCACATGGTGCTGGAGGAATTTGGGGGGGGCAAAGGCCCTTAACATTCATAAAAGGAAGAAACACAGATGGTCTAAGTTGGCACATGGGATGGTGCCCAGTGTCTCTATCCATCACAGACAGGTAGTTTTAAGGCATACCTAGAGCTGGACATGGTTGTGCACATCTGTGTTCACAGAAGTGGAAAGACTGAGACAGGAGGATGGCAAGTTCAAAGACAGCCTGTGCTACATAGTCAGACCTTACCTCAAAAAGCGAAGTAAGCAGAGCTGGGTGTGGTGGCTCATGTCTATACTCCCAGCATTTGGGAAGCTAAGGGTCACTAGCCTGGCCTACACAATAAGAGCAGGGTAAGCCTGAGCTCATAAAGAAGCAAATTAAAAACTTCTTGATTTCCCTTTCTTCTATTCTCACCAACAGCTTGTCTATGCATGAATCCATGTTCCATATGTATTATAAAATATACACTGTATTCTTTCATGAAGTTCTATTTGAATATACATAGAGTTCTGCGTTATATGTAGCTTTGTATGTTAATAGCATTGAGTCCCCTTTTTGCTTTCTTTTCTTCCAGTACTGGGTATGGAAACCAGAGCCTCACACATACCAGACAGCTAAGGCCCAGCCCAGCTCCCCCGCTCAGCATTTTGTCATCTCCATTATGTTCTGGATGCTTGTAAGTTTTCCAGCCAAGGCCGGGTGTCCACTTTATTGCTCTCCAGCTTCCTCTTTGGACTGGGTCTCGGGCTGAGCTTGGAACTCACTGTTTAAGTTAGTCTGGCTGACCATTCCCCAGCTCTGGGGTTACAGGCATGTGCCACCACACCCTGCTTCTTACATGGGTGCTGGGGATCTGAACTCAGGACTTCATGCTTGCACAGCAAGCAATTTACCCGCTCTGCCATCTTGTCAGACCCCAAGGAGCATTGAAATAGCTTCTCATGTATTTCCAGTTCAGATGATAAAATAAATATTTACATTATGTATATGTAAGCTAGCAAACATCCTCGGCATATTTTACTTAGGATAGGGTCTCACTTAAAACTCACTGTATAGACCAGGCTGGCCTCTGCCTCTGGCACTGAGATATATCCCCAGCCTTTCTCTTCTTCTTTTTTACTTTCTGTTCACTTCCTTTTTCTTTTTTCTGTCTTTAGCATTTTATTCTTTTCAAATTTTGAGGCAATCTCAGTGAGTTTCTCAGAATAGCCATGAATTTACTGTGTTATCCCAAGCAGGCCCTGAACTTGTGATCCTCTTTCCTCAGTCTTCCAGGTACCTGGAATGCCAACAAAACAAAACAAAAACAAACAAACAAACAAAAAAACAGGTAGGGGGCTGGAGAGATGGCTCAGGGGTTAAAAGCACTGATTGCTCTTCCAGAGGTCCTGAGTTCAATTCCTGGCAACCACATGGTGGCTCACAACCACCTTGAATGAGATCTGGTGCCCTCCGCTGGCATGCAGGCAGAAGACTGTATATACAACAAATAAATAAAATATTAAAAAAAAAAACAGATAGTAATTTGCTTTGGTTCAGGACAGGAGCTTGGGATTGCCCAAGTGCGCAGTGCTGCATGTATTTGTCCACTAGGTGACAGGAGAGCTCTACAAAGCTCTCCAAGACACCCAGCATCTATTTGTGTTTCAAAAAGCCTTAAAATAAAGTGGGGCTGGGTGGCATAAGTCTTTTAATTCCAACATTGGAAAACAGAGCTAGGCAGATCTCTGAGTTCAAAGCTAGCCTGGTCTACAAAGAAAGTTCCAGTACAGCCAGGGCTATACAGAGAAACCCTATCTCAAACAACAACAAACAAGAATTAAAAAAAAAAAACCCACAAAACTTAAAGACAGGTTTGGATTTCTTTTGAAGTCATCATTAAATGATTTTACTACAGCCCTTAAGAGTCCATCTGTTGAAATCCTAAGATTTTGCCAGAAGACAAAGCCGTGTGCAAGATCTACTCCAGTTAATGTATCTCAGGGGAAACACCCCAAAAATGTCCATTTAAGATTGGCTAGAGCCGGGTGGTGGTGGCGCACCCCTTTAATCCCAGCACTCGGGAAGCAGAGGCAGGCGGATCTCTGTGAGTTTGAGATCAGCCTGGTCTTATAGGCTGAGCTAGTTCCAGGACAGCCTCCAAAACTACAGAGAAACCCTGTCTTCGAAAAACAAAAAACAAAAAACAAAAAAGATCGTCTAGGGTAGTAGTTCTCTACCTTCCTAATGCTGCAATCTGTTAACCCAGTTCCTCATGTTGTGGTGACTCCCAACCAGAAAATTATTTTTGTTGATACTTCCTAACTGCAACTTTGCTACCGTTATGAATCATGATGTAAATATCTGTGTTTTCCAATGGTCTTAGGTCAACCCTGTGAAAGGGTCATTTGATCCCCAAAGGGGTTGTGACCCATAAGTTGATAACTACTGTTCTAGATGATAATGAAAAATAATGAATTAACAACACTAATCTGGAATTCCTTAATCAGCATTTTCCTCATGGTGACTTAGTATGCAGTGTTCAGCCTGCATGTGTGTCTGCACACCAGATCTCATTACAGATGGTTGTGAGCCACCATGCGGTTGCTGGAAATTGAACTCAGGATCTCTGGAAGAGCAGTCAGTGCTCTTAACCTCTGAGCCATCTCTCCAGCCCCATGAGTTAGCACTTTTTTTTAAATGTTTGCTCAGTAGTACACTAAAGTAAAACGATAATGACATAAAGTCCCCAGACTTGGAACATAGCTCAGAGCTAGAGCCCTCTCCTAACATGTGCGAGACCCTGAGTTTAATCTTTGGCAAAGCAAAGCCAACCCAATCGTGTCTTCCTGAAAGAGTACATGGGAACGCCAGAGTGTTGGTGAGAGCCACCTCAAAGCATGCTTAACTATAGAGAATTAATGTGTACAGCCGAAATAAGGAGGAAAACTTTTTTTTGGGGGGGGAGATGGACAGCAAGACAACATGGCTGATCAAGCTGAGGAGGAAAACTTTTAAGGTGTGTATTGGCAAGACTCAGACGTTCTAAGTAGGGAGGGCTTGGGAAGAGAACACCACAGAAACAAAGGGATTACATGATTTGCACCTTGGCTAAATAATGTTCAAGATAGATTTGAATATGTCTGTATTCTGGTAATTTCTTTTAGATTTTTGTTTTTAATTTTATGAGTGCTTTTGACTAAGAGTAAGTATGTAGGCCGCATGCACACAGTGCCTGAGGAGGCCAGGAGAGGATAGCGGATCCCCTGGGACTGGAGTTACAGACAGTTGTGAGCCACCATGGAGGTGCTGGGAACCGAACCCAGGTCTCTAAAGAGCAGCCAGTGCTCTTAACCACTGAGCATCCTCTCTAGCCCCTCCAATCATTTCTTTTTCAGTGTCGGCATTTGAACTCAGAGCACCAGGGCCTGGGTAAGTTATATCACTGGGCTACATCCTCAGTCACTCCAAGTGTAATCTGTCAGGAAGAGCTCAGCAGACCTAGCTAGTGGCCACTCTTGGCTGCCCCTGTGTTGTCTGCTCTAACAACACAACACAACAAACAGTAAGTCTCTGAAGAAAACCTTTATTGCGGTTGTATTAGTGAATTAATGACACACCTGTCCCTGCTTTCTCATGTAGTTCTGGGGTAATGAATGAAACAAATGTCCATGGGAAATGGACAAGGAGCAACTCCAAAAGTTTTTTGAAATTCCTCTCCTGTTGGGAGATTGGTTTTTCTCCCAAAGTTAAACAAACAAACCCTACTCAGGTATTGCAACTCTCAAAGACTATTTTTAACAGCAGAGTCTTTTATTTTAGGAAGGAAGGGCGGGAGGGAGGAAGGAAGGGGAATATTTGAAGTATGGTGGCTCAAACCTGTAATCCCAACACTGGGTGGGAATGGAGGCAGGAAGATCAGGAGTTCAAGACCAACCTCTGTCATATATTGAGCTTGATATTATCCCAGGTTTCATTGAAACCCTGCTAAGGAAGAGAAAAAAAAATTAAAGGCTTGTGCCACCATGCCTGGACCAAAAATAGATGTTTAAAGGGTAAGGGAATTATTTCAGCAGTAAATCACATACTTAATACCCTGGGTTTAATCTCACACACACACACACACACACACACACACACACACACACTCACACATACACAGATACCCACTACACATACAGACATACCACACAGACAGACAGACAGACACATACACACACACAGACAGACACATATACACACACATACCAGACTCCCACACACACAGATAGACAGACAGATATCACACACACACATACACACACACAGACATGTCACACACATCACACAGACATACCACGCACACATACAGACACACAGACACACCATACATATACCACACACAGACACACACACACACACAAATACACACTCCACTGGCTGCGATAATGCAGGCCTATAATCCAGTACTGGGAACCTGAGGCAGGATGATGAAGAGTGTGAGACTAGCCTGAGCTACACAGCATGAATCTATCTCAAACAGCAAAAGAGTAAGACCACTGCAGGACAAGCCTGTAGGTTTCCCCCAGGTGGTCAGTAGGGTTGAAGAACAGGGTGGAAACACTAGACTAGCTACCCACTCAGAGTTATCCTGGGGGGTGTGCCTCCCTCCCAGGGCCGGGCCATTCTTGGCTTTATCACTTCCTAGGAATGATCCTTGAGTCACTGAACAAGCAATTGGCAAGTACCTCCTGTTGGCCAGAAACTGGGTTAGGTCGCATGTACACAACAAATGGGGTTCAGAGCCTGTCCTTGGACAGCTCAAAGAGGTTGAGTCCCACTTTCCAAACTTTAGGCAGCATTTAGTGGTTCAGGCTGTTCATAAAAAAGTATAATTTCTTTTGTTTTTTTAGACAGGATTTTTTTGTGTAATAGCTCTGGCTGTTCTGGAACTTGCTTTATAGACCAGGTTGGCCTCGAACTCACAAAGATCCACCTGCCTCTGTCTTCCAATTACTGGGATTAAAGGAGTTCACCATCATTGCCTGGCAAAAGTATAATTTCTGAATCTTGCCCCAGAAAAGCCCACTCAAGAGGCCTGTGAGCAGGCCTGGAAACTGGCCCCACATCAGCATGAGTCTGTCAGGAGAGACAGACCATCAAATCCAGCAGCTACAGAGCTTGATGAGCAAGGCAGAAGGACTTCTGAGCTTTGGGAATGTGGGAGGCGCACCCAAGGGCAGCCCTGGGAACGGCAGGGCATACCTACAGAAGCATGAGACAGGCTCTCAAGGACAAGTCACAGCTGTCTGGCATGGGGTGGCACAATGTATTCAGCCAGGCTGATAGGAGGCTGTGAGACCAGTCAGGAGGGGCTCTGGTGCCGTCAGGAGGCATGACAATGACAGCGGCAGAAATCCAGGCTTGTGGTTCATTCCATTCTCGCCCGCCCCTCAGGGTGACCGCTACTAGGAAAGGAAAGGATTTATTTGGCTTACACTTACTGTTTAGGAACTCAAAACCGGCAGGAATCTGGAGGCAGGAGCTGACACAGAGGCCATGGAGGGGTGGTGCGTACTGGCTGGCTCAACCTGCTTTCCTGTAGAACCCAGAACCACCAGCACAGGGATGGCCCCACCCACAGAAGGCTGGGCCCTCCACCATCCATCACTAATTAAGAAAATGTCCTACAGGCTTGCCTACAGCTGCATCTTATAGAGACAGCTTCTCAGTGGCAGCTCCCTCCTCTCTAGTCAGTGACTCTAGCTTGTGTCAAGTTGGCATAAAACTAGCCACCGGAGATGCAGGCTGGGAAGTCAGTGGACATGTTCCCAGGGAAGGTTCAGAGAAGAGGGGAATATACAAAGGAATCTGGGAAAGGTGTTCTTGCTACGTGGAGAGTGAGATAGCGAGAGAGGATGCAGACACTGAAGTAGAGAGCAGCAGTGATGTAGGACATGGGGCTGAGCGGCCCTGAGTGGGCTGCGTGGTCCTGGCTGAATGAGAGGTGCTTCAGGAACCCCTTACACGAACTGTGGACTATATAAGCAATTAAAATTAAACAAGAGCCAGTGCGGGGCTTCACTCCCGTCATCCCAGCACTTGGGAAGCAGAGGCAGGAGAATTGCTGCAAGTTTGAGGCCACCAAGGTCTTCAAAGAGATTTCCAGAGCAACCAGCATTAAACAGGGAGGCTCTGCCTCAAATAAAACAAAAACAAAGAGATGGACCCCAGTTCCTTTCCCCATCAGATCTAGTTGCTGGTCTCGGTTTTTGTACAGCGGGAAGACTATGCCAAAGCTGTCTTCTCTGAGATGTAGTTTGTATACAGCATGAGACCCAGATTCAAACAAGCCTGAACTCTTTTTGTAAAATGGGGTAATCTGGGAATTAGAAAAATGATTGTGAAGTTCTAGGCAGCTGTAGCAATTGCTGACTAAACAGTGGTGTGTGAGGGTGGGAAGAGGGTTCTCTGGTGTCCTCTGAGGGCTTTTGGTTTGAGGAGCTGTTTTTGTCATTGTTTAAAGTGGCGTAATGAGTAAAGGGACCCTCATCTAACATTTGGTCTACAGTTAGAAGACATCACAGGAAGGAAGGGACACGAAAAAGGGCAGCTCTGAAAGAAGAAACTTGTGGCTGATGTACGACTTATACCCATGTGACTTGATTGATAAAGACTTTTGTGTGAAGTGAAAAAAAAAGAAAGAAAGACAGGGAGAGAGGGGAGACAGACAGACGGACAAACACAAGAGAAAGCATATGCAGGACAGGTTTGAAGCATAATTGCACCAGAGTTATAGAGGAACATAGTGGCCCCCAACACAGTGATGTCCAGTGTTGCTCCACATGGGTTTAGCATGAACTTCTCATTCACCCTTTGGTTTCTACAAATGAGCTTCTGTAAAGGGAAACCTTTTCCTTGAGAGAAGCCTTCCCGCCAGCCTGGTTCTAGAGCCACATCAGTCCCAAATAAACACACAGGAGGCTATATTAATTGTGAAGCTGTTGGCCTTGCTTGTTTCTTACTGGATAGCTCTGACTTAAGTAATTACCCCATAATTGTTAGTCTAAGTATTTCTCTTACCAGAGAATAGTTCCAGGCTTCCTACCCCATGGCATTACATCTTGACTCTCCGTGTTTCTCCTTCCCAGAGTTCTCCTGGACTCCTAGTCCCACCTATCTTGGTTCCCTATTGACCCAACAGTGCTTTATTGACATATACATAGGACTTCACCCATCAAGCTTAGTACAAATGTATTCATTTTTATTAATTGTACTGGAGATGGAACCCAGTGACTTGTACATGTGAAGTAAATACTCTACCATTGAGCAACTACAAATGAGCTTTCTTGTCCAGGCAAATGACTCTGGTTCTTTCTTGGTTTGTTTTTTTTTTTTTTGTTTGTTTGTTTGTTTTTTGTTTTGCTGGGATTAAAGGTATGTGCCACCATCATCTGACTTACTTTTTATCTTGAGACAGGGTCTACTAACTGAGTTACCCAGGCTAGCCTTGAATTTTCCACTTTCTTGCCTCAGTCTCCCCAGTAGTTGTGATTACAGCCTGCTCCAACAAGGTTGGCTTTTTTTTTTTAACTTTGTATTTAACACTAGCTATATAGTCCAGCCTGGCTTCTAATTCTCCACCTTTCTGCCACCCTACCAACTGCTGGGATTATAAGCATGAGCCACCATACCAGTACAAGACGTGATCAATATATTTCTCTGAAGTTCCCAGAAAAAAAGAAAAGTCATACCTTGCTAAAGACTCCAAGAACAACCAACTGAATTTAGTGCTTATGGAGAGTTAAAATGTTGCAGACTAGAACCAAATTATCTTGGCCTATTTTTAGTCCCTGTTTATCTGTGTGTTTGTGTGTGTTCATGTTTATAGTTGCACATATGTAGGCACATTTGTGGGCACATGAACTTGTGTTCAGGAATCTCTTGCCAAACTGTAGCTTGTTGTTAGCCTGGTTAGCCACCTTGCTTGCTAGATTCCATGTCTACCTCCAGTGAGCTTGGATTATATGTGGGCTGCCATACTTACCTGTAGGGGTTTCTGTATAGCATTGACTATCATCATTACTCACCCAGCTGCCCTTCTGAAGACTGTCCACTCATGTGTCTGATCAGCCCTTACCTATCAAAACCTTTACAGAATACCCTATAGCAGACCACTGGCTTTTCACCAATCCAAATGCTAAAAATGCTCTATCATCTAAGACCTATAGCTGAGTTCCGGACTTGCTCCGATTCCTGCTTACTTAGAAAATACCACGATTTGTGCCTTTCTTTGTTCTGTAACTAATACAGTTTCTTGTAACCGCATCCTCAGCGGGACACGTCTTTCAGAGCAACCTTAGTCATTGTTCCTGGATCATGATGATTTATATTTGGCTCAAAAATAAACTGGGTCTTAACTCGCTCCGAGGCGAGAACTGGTTTGTGTCTACAGGATAAAGGCTATTAGCTCCATTGGAGCAGCGCTCCAGTTACTGGTAACTCTAGGACGAAGTCCGCCTTTGTCCCCAAGCCTTTTGCTGCTGCAGCACCACGTATTGTTCACCTCGAAAGCATTTGCGAAACCGGCTACTTCAGTTTCCTAGGGGTGAGGGCTCTGTCCTGGTAGTCTCTCTAGTGGGGTGCCTGTGACGCGCGCGTCGATAGCATTGGGGTTTCAAACCTACTCAATACCCAGGCTGTTTTTTATGAATTGTGATCTCTGCTTTGTCCACAACATTCCCGTGTGGCTGGAAAGGGCAGGGGCAGAATTTGGACGGCTTCAGAGCCTGGCGCTGCCATTCGTGGCTGCGCACTCGCGCAAGTCCCTGCAGCAGCATTGCTCTGGGTACCACCCGCCTCCCACATCCCTATTTTTAGCCTCTGCAGCCCGGGCCACGTGACGGAGGAGGCGGTACAGCGGGCGCCCCGCCCTCGTGGCGTCGCGCAGCATCCCGCAGAGCGACTAGCCCGCGCCTAGGGCCTGCGGCTGCCGGGATGAAGATCTGGAGCTCGGAGCACGTGTTCGGGTGAGCGGGCTGAGGGCTGCGCTGGGAAATGCGTGGACGAGGCCAGAGCCACGCGCATCTTCGGGGAGGGGAGGGTATTGGAAGAGGCAAGCTCTCTGGGTTCGGGATCGCGGGGCGGGGAGCGGCGGCAGGTGCGTGTCGCAGGCCTCTCCAAACTCAGCCGCCCTGTGCAGGCTGCAAGCTGCGCCGCGGGGGCGTTGCGATAGGTTCCGAATTGCACTGCGGGTGTCACAGACCGTGCCCGAGGGGCTTGAGCCCGCGGGAAGACTAGATGCGAGGAAGGCATTTGGGGAGTTTGGTCCTGAATACCTGTGCATACTGGCGCCTCAAAACCCCCGGAGAAACCGCGAACTGCCTCAAGTGCCCTCCAGACTCACGCGCGCCTTCCACCTTGTCATTGAGTGTTTTAATTAAAAAAAAAAAAAGATTTTTGAGAATTTCTGATCCTGCTTAGAGAACCCTTTCGTTCTGAGCGGGGATGGGGGTGGGGAGACTGCATGAAACAGAATTGTCATCCGTTGTCTTTTAAAGTGTTGCGTTTTAATAAAGATGTATCACCTGGTTTCAGAACTTCCGACTTAGTTTTTGATGGTGTTGGGGATCGAACCCAGTGTTTCGAGCCTGCTTGAAAAATGTTTCAGCACCACCACAGCATCCACCTTTGAAAAACAAAACAAAACAAAACAAAACAAACAAACCCCAACTTGCAGCCCTTGTGAAGGAGGTTCCCCCAAGATGCAGGCATATTTTGTACTGTCTGAATTCAGAGAGGGGGGAAGGGAAGACATTAAGTATCGGGGATCTCAGAGTATTGACTTGGACCTTCTGAGAGCTGCCTCAGGGGCCCTGAAATGTTGACTAACCCTGAGAGTGGTGACCTTTTTTTTTTTTTTTCAAGACAGGGTTTGTCCTGGAACTCTGTAGATCGGACTCGCCTTAAACTCACAGAGATCCGCCTGCCTCTGCCTCCTGAGTGCTGGGATTAAAGGCCTGAGCCACCATGGCCTGGCCAGTGTTGACATTTTTGATCATTTTTGCACCTTTTTTTATTCTATTGTTTTATAATTTATAATTTTGCAATCTCTAATGTGTTACCATTTTAATGCGTGTTCTAGAGTTTTTCTTGGGTCCGCCCTCTCTCCCTCCATTCCTCCCTCCCTCTCTCCCTCTTTCTTTCTTCCTTTCTTTCTCTCTTTCTTTCTGAGACGGGCCTGGAGCTTCCTATGTAGACCAGGCTGGCCCCCGAGCTCTGCTTCCCCAGTGCTGGGATTAAAGGCGTGCGCCACCACAGTTGGCCCTTTTTACTATTCTTTTTTTTTGGGGGGGGGGGTTTAAGACATGGTTTCTCTGTGTAGCTTTAGAACCTGTCCCAGAACGAGCTCTTGTAGACCAGGCTGGTCTTGAACTCACAGAGATCCGATTGCTTCTGTCTCCCAAGTGCTGAGACAAAAGGTGTGCACCACAACCGCCTGGCGCCTTTTTTTTTTTTAACTATTCTTAAAATTACATTTAATTAATTATTTGTGGTGTGTGTGTGTGTGTGTGTGTGTGCCTCAGTGTGCAAGTGATAGTCAGGACCACATGGGGGAGTCAGTTCTTAATTCCTGCCTCATGGATCAGGAGATCCAACTGAGGTTTGATGGTAGGCATCTTTAGCTGCTGAGCCATCTTGTTGGTCCCAAGATACCCATTTTAAAATGTATTCTACAATTCTGGGCTGGGGGGATGGCTCACTGGTTAAAGTGCTCTACGTGCAAGTGTGAGGACTGGAGCTTGGATCATAGGAACTGGTAAACGTGAGTGCAGCAGCTGTTGGATCATAGGAACTGGTAAACGTGAGTGCAGCAGCTGGCCTGTGATTCTAGCTTGGTTAACTGGAGATGGGGATGACTGGAGCAAGCCAGCTAGCATAACTACCCTTCCTTAGTGAATAACATGTAAGAATAACCAGCTAGCATAACTACCCTTCCTTAGTGAATAACATGTAAGAATAACCAGCTAGCATAACTACCCTTCCTTAGTGAATAACATGTAAGAATAACCAGCTAGCATAACTACCCTTCCTTAGTGAATAACATGTAAGAATAACCAGCTAGCATAACTACCCTTCCTTAGTGAATAACATGTAAGAATAACTAGCTAGCATAACTACCCTTCCTCAGTGAGTAACATGTAAGAATAACCAGCTAGCATAACTACCCTTCCTCAGTGAGTAACATGTAAGAATAACTAGCTAGCATAACTACCCTTCCTCAGTGAGTAACATGTAAGAATGACCAAAGTGTTCTCTACATCAGCCTTGGGCCTCCACAAGCATGTACACCCTAGTGCACCTATGCACACCACACATGAAAAGAGAAAAGAGTTAAATGTATTACACAATTGAGTAATTTTTAGTGTAGTTACAAAAAAATGAGTTTTTGTCAACTGTGCAGCCATCACCATGGTGCCAATTTCTGTTATCTTCTAAAGAGATAGATAATGAACTTGGTTATCTGAGATCTGCTTCCCATTCCACTGATCTGTTTCTGTAATTTTTTTCCTGGATATCCTATGTAAATATGTAAATAGTCATCATTATGTGACATTCTGGGTCTGGTTTCTTTTGGAAAGTTTTTTTTTTGCTTTTTTATTATTTTAATTTTAAATAGCTTGTTTTACATGTCAATCCCAGTTCTCTCTCCCTCCCCTCCTCCTGCACCCCCCCCACCATCTCCCCCCGCCATCTCCCCCCCACCCTCCCACCCTATCGCCATTTCCTTCCACATATGGGATATCTAGAGTCTGTCATTTCACTCAGGGCAGGGTCCAGGCACTCCCCTAAGAGTCCAGGCTGAGAGAGCATTCCTCTTTGTGTTATGGACACACGATGTCTGTTTGTATGCCTGGGATAAACACTGATCCACTGCCCATGGCCCCATAGGTTGCCCAGGCCTCCTCACTGACTCTCACATTCAGGGGGTCTGGATCAGTCCCATGCTGGCCTCCCAGCTGTCAGTCTGGGGTCTAAGAGCTCTCCCCTGTTCAGATCAGCTGTCTCTGCTGGTTTTGCCAGCCCATTCTTTGCCAATTTGCTCATCGCTCCTCTCTGTGTCACTGGGTTCCTTGGGTTCTGTTCAGTGCTTATTTGTGTGTGTTTGCCTCTGCTTCCATCAGTCACAGGATGAAGGCTCCAGGATAGTTATAGACATCAAGTTCACTATCAGGAATGGGCATTCGAGGTGGTCTCTCCACTATTGCTTAGCTTGCCAGTTGGTGTCATCCCTTTAGATCACACTGCCCGGCAATTGCATATTTTTTAAAAAATTACTTAATTGTGTATTTTTTATGTGTGAGTGCTTTGTTTGCATGTACACCTGCATGCCAGAAGTGGACATCAGATCCCATTACAGCTGGTTGTGAGCCATTGTTTGAGTGCTGGGAATTGAACTCAGGACCTTTGGAAGAGCAGGTGGAGCCATCTCTCCAACCCCTTGGTTGTATCTTTTAGTAGTTACAATATCAGAGATCTGTGTAAACTGGCATAGCACTTGTACACTGTATACAGAAAGCCATGTATACTGTAACCCAGCGATTAGGAAGGAGGGGCTTGAGGCACTCCTTGACTGTGTACAGAGACCCTATCTTAAAAAACAAGCATCCGCCGGGCGGTGGTGGCGCACACCTTTAATCCCAGCACTCGGGAGGCAGAGGCAGGCGGATCTCTGTGAGTTCGAGGCCGGGCTGGACCGATAGCCTCCGAAACAATACAGAGAAACCCTGTCTCGTAAAAACCAAAAAACCAAAAAAAGCATCCGTCTCTGTGTTGTCATTAGACATTTCAACTGAAATTTTAAAATATTCATTACAATGAGCAATAATACACCTTTTTTGGCACAGGGTCTCATGTTGTCCAGGCTGGGTCGCTGTGTGAGGGTGACTTTGAATTTCTGATTCTCCTGTGTCCATCTCTGGAGTACTTAAATGACAGGCCATGTGCCACTATGCCTTGTTTTAAGTCTATACTGTTAACAATTTAAAGTAAAATTTTGGATAAGGATGGTAAAATGCTTGCCTAGAATGTGTGAAACTCCGGGTTCAATCCCCAACACCATAAAGTTGATATGGTGGTACATGCCTGTAATCTCAGCATTTGGGAGGTAGAGGCAGGAAATTCAGGAGTTCAAGGCCAGCTGAACAAATATGAGACCTTCTCTCAACAATTAAAAAAAATTAAAAACTTAACAACTGGATGATATTAAAAACTAATATCCATGACCTCCGGATTTCTGTAGCTTGATTCTCTTATCTACTTCTGCATCCGGTGTTTTGCGATATATTGCCTTGGTTGAGGTGTGTGGATAAAGTCCAGCCTCACGCAGATAGGGGGGCTGGGAAAGCTAAGTATATCTTCGTACCTTTACTTTACTGCTATGACCAGAAAATGATAGCTTCTTTAAAATTAATAATATA
This sequence comes from Mesocricetus auratus, assembly GCF_017639785.1. Lineage (NCBI taxonomy): Eukaryota > Metazoa > Chordata > Mammalia > Rodentia > Cricetidae > Mesocricetus > Mesocricetus auratus. The sequence continues at coordinate 87,711,681 of NW_024429184.1, read as the reverse complement.
AAATAATATAAAAAGAACAGAAAAACCAGTGCTGAGTCAATTTCTACCTCTTGAGAGACCTGCACCCATCCTTTGGATGTGTATGCTCTTCAAGTTTGTAGTATGGGGCAGTTATGCTCATGGTAATGGATACAAGGTTTCTAAAATTCCAGCTTTCATTCAAAAGCTCGGGTTTTATCTTTGACAACAAACACGAAAGATGCTTGCCTTAAGGTGACAGGCTCACTCCCTCCCTTAGTTACCCAGAAAATAATTGCCAGGTCCCCAAGTTTGAGCAAAGGGTTTGTGCATTGTTCTTGCAAGGGCAGGCTGTGGGTGGTGAGAGGCAGTGGGGAATTGGGTGGGTTCCCAACACCCCACAACCACCCAATATACGGAGGGCAGCCTGAGAATGGCTTGTTCTGCACAAGTATTTCTGGCACACAGCCTGTCCTCCTGCAGATTGTCAAAGAGTCCTCAGAGGTCAAGTGATGATAAAATTAACCACTTTGCCATTTCATCACTTCACTCCTAAGAGAACCCTGAGTTGTTTCCCTGAGTGCATGTGTGAGCAGCGGTGACCAGGCTGTGGTTTGGAGGCTGGCCTGCATTGCTGGGAGAGTCCAGCACTTTCCCCCATTGCTTTAAGAGTCATCACTGTTAATGTTGATATGCGAGAGAGCTAGCAGTGTCCCAAACACACTGTGACAGCCACCTCCTAAGAGGGTCCAGAGCCCCCAGGGTGTCACCCATACTCCAGAACCCGCTGGAAGTAGGGTATAGCTGAGCTTTTGGTCCTGTGACTGCCTCTTATCCACCCTTCCCCGAAACTTTACCTCTGCACCTTTTAGAAATAAGCGATCGGGGAAAGAGTCAAGTTCTGGACACATGGTGCGTCTCCTGGGCTAACTGGTCCTCTTACAGCTTGCCTGGTTTCACGTGCATTCCCACCTTTGGCCTTTCCCCTGGATGATTTAGGCAAATCTTGGACATCAGTTTCTACCACCCTGCTTTGCCTAGGGCTTGTTCTCCTTGGCATGTGTGATGGCTGACCTTGGTTGTTGACGTCACTGGGTCTCGAATCCACTCAAGTGTAAGCTGCTGGGCATGCCTGCGAGGGATTTTCATGATTGGGCTATTTGAAGTGGAAGGTTCACCCTATAGCCACACAGATCAAAGGACGTGGAAGAGGGAAGCTTTGCATTCTGTCTGCTTGCTGTCATCCCTGCTGGCAAGTTCATCCTTCCTGTTGCTATGGCATCCCTTCACCTGTTCTCCGGGATTCCAGCACAGCCTGAAGAGCAGCAGCTTTCCCGGGAGTCCTCCAAGCCATCAACGCCAGATTCTCAGCTTCTCCAGTGAGAGACAGCCATTGTGGGACTATCCAGGCCACATCGTAAGCCAATCTGATAGATCCCCTTTAATATATATTATATATTATTACACACACACATATATATATATAATTAGTTCAATATATGATATATATTAGTTCAATATCTATATTATATCAGGAGGTCAAGGCCAGATGAGCAAATATGAGACCCTCTCTCAACAATTACAAAAAAAAATTTAAAACTTAACAACTGTATTTTCCAAAAACTGGAGGACTGGTACTTTAAAAGTAATATCCATGACTTCTGGATTTCTGTAGTTTGATTCTACTATTTACCTCTGTATCTGGTGTTTTGCAATATATTGCCTTGGTTGAGGTGTGTGGATAAAGTCCATCCTCACACATGCAGATAGGGAGCTGTGTGTGTGTGTGTGTCTATGTATATATGTAAACAATATTTTATTATTATATATTTATAGATTATGATATATTTCTATATAATAATATATGAATTATATATTATATTTAATGTATGATTGTTATATATAATAAAATAATTCAAAAATATTATACACACACATATCTATTCTATCAGTCCTCTTCCTTCAGAGAACTCTAATACAGCATGGAAGCCAGCATTCAACCTTTCACCTGCTCCCTGTGGTTCCAGGCAGACTCTGATGGATGCTCGGGACCATTCTAGAGTGGGTGGCAACAGAGGCCTCCCTTCCTTGGGATAGGACTCAGTCGCACTGTGTCTCAGTGGACAGCTAGGACTCTGCTGGTTGAGAGTGGTCTCCATCCAACTCCTCATCTGCCTAAACTTGGCAGACAGCGTTTTGTGCACTTGCCGCTTTTGCAGGCAAATGACCCAGCAGATGTTCCTGCAAAGAGCTCTTGAGCCCCCAGCTAGCCATGCTCTTTTCAACACCTAGTGTCTCCAGGCATGCACGCTGCCTGTATCTTAGTTTTCTTCAACCAGGGGGTGCAATAATGACTTTTGTGCCTAGACTTTGCCACTTTATTTTATTTTTTGTTTTTTGAGACAGAGTTTCTCTGTGTAGCCCTGACTGTCCTGGAACTCACGCTGTAGACCAGGTAAGCTTCAAACTCAGGTCTGCCTGCCTCTGCCCTCCCTGCTGGGATTAAAGGTGTGTGCTACCAAACCCAGCTGGACTTTGTCACTTTAAAGATTCCTGGCAGTTTGCAACTGCCGCTAATTCCAGTTCCAGGGGACCCGATGACCTCTTCTAGCCTCATGGGGCACCAGACACACAAACATACATGCAGGCAAGACTTTCATACACATAAAAAACTTGAATTGCTTCAGACCACGTACCACTTAGAAGTTTGAAAGAAGTGCAGACGCTTCTGTCACATCCAGAGTGCAGGTTGAAAATATCGTCAGTCAACAATGCTGGAGCAATGGCTCGGCAGTTAAAAAGCATATACTGATCTTGTAGGGGACCTGGGTGGGGCTGCTCACAACTGCCTGTAACTCCAGCTTCGGGGGACCTGACGTCCTTTTATTGTGTTCTGAAAGTTAAAGACGATGACTGTGAGATACCCATTTGTACCATTATGAAGTCGATCGTGTCCTAAATTCACCACCTGGGAACTGTCCTTGGTTCTCGATAACACTGAGCATGTGGGAATAAAAGCTTGCTTGGGTACACTTGGGTGTTCTGCGGGGGTGTTCTTCAATACACCATGCTACCTACCGGTTAGCCGGGCAGTCAGATGGGACTGTAAGCTTCAATGGAAGGCAGGGGCCAGTATTTTTCAGCGAGGTGCAGTCAGGGAGACTTGTCTCACCGCTGATCAGTCCCCACAAAAGGTTTCTACTTCCTGTGGGCCAGAGAAGATCAAGGACAGGAAAAACCCGAGGTCAGCTAAGTTTTGAGGCTCAGCACAGACTTGGGGTCCCTCCGGAGACTGGAGCTCAGACAGAACCCAAGACAGCTTTCCCTGCATAGATACAGGAGCCTCAGCCTCAGGATCACTTCCTCGGCTAATTGTGTTCTCTTGCCAGCCATCCCTGGGACACGGTGATCAAGGCTGCCATGCGGAAGTACCCAAACCCGATGAACCCGTGCGTGGTGGGCGTGGATGTGCTGGAGCGCAGCGTGGACGACTGTGGGCGCCTGCACAGTCTGCGCCTGCTCAGTACCGAGTGGGGGCTGCCTGGCCTCGTGCGTGCGGTGAGCCTCCCGGCGTGGCTGCCCACACTTACTGCTAAGGGGTGCCACGAATGGCTGGGCAAGATCCTTGCAGTCCCTGTGCCCCCTTCTTCTCCTCGGACTGTCCGTGGGTCCCATTTTGTTTTCTTGGAAGGACACTAGTCACCGTGGGGTTAAGTGAGCTGGGTGACCTTTCTTCAGTGTCATCTGTGCCCAGAATCCCACATTTTGTGATGCTGCAGGTAGACACAGCATAGCTCATACTCGCTCCTAGAGCCAGGGATGGGGGTGGGGTGGGGCCGGGTGGAGAACAGTGAGAATAACAGACAGGACAGCTTTCCTCTGCACGGTTGCACACTGACCTCCCCTCCACACGGAACCCAGGTCCTTACATGGTCCTATCGTCTCCTGCTGTCTCTCCTTGTGACTCATTTGCCGCTCCTGGATTCTCTATCAGGACGTGAAAAGCGTCTCTGCAGGTTGAGTCTTCACTTCAGAGCTCTTGCTCGCAGAGGAGCCTCTCTTCTCAGGATGCCGGGGGTTCCCTGGTTTAATTTTTGTCAAAACAGTCATTACTGTCACGTGGTAAGCTCTTCACTCCGTCTTGTGTTATCTTCCAGGGGTTTGGCCATTCTGCCTACTGCTGTATCCACAGATATAGAGGGTTTGCTGTAAAGAATGAGCAACTGGACTTCAGCATGTCACTATACTGCCTTTGTTTCGTCCCTTAGATTTTGGGAGCCAACAGGACCTTGACGTACATCAAAGAGAGCTCTGTTGTGGATCTGGCGGCAAGGAAAATGGAGCTGTGTTCCACCAATGTAAGCAGTGCTCTAAGATGCGAAAGGTGCTTCAATGTTTCTTGGCGATGGTCATAATGCCTCCCTTAAATTGTACTTCCAGTTTGCCTTCTGTCTAAGTGGGCTTATTTTTAGTAGGAGGGTTAGATTTATTTAGTGGTATTTTATCTTTGTTTTGTTTTGGGCAGAGGGTCTCACTGTACCCCAGGTCAGCCTGGAACTCTCTGGCTGGTCTTAAATTTACTGTAATCCTCCTGCCTTGCCTTTTTCTAGTCTTTTTATTCAAGTATAATCAACATATAGAATAGGCCAAGGGCAGTGGTGTGTGTGCCAGGCAGATCTCTGTAAATTTGAGGCCAGCCTGATCTACATAGTGAGTCCCGGGACAGGCAGCTACATAGTGAGACCCTGCCTCAAAGTAAGTAAATAAACAAGCAAATAAATAGACTAATAAATAAATAAGATAAAAAGAGAAAGAAAAAAGGCAAAACCCAGCTAGATAAAAGGCATGACTACATGGAAACTCAGTGTAAAGTACAAGTGGCATTTTCATAACGATGGACTCTGTAGATTAACTGAGAAAACAGGCTCAAGACAAGGAGGAGGTCTCAGCCACACCGATGGCCCTAAAGTCACCAGGCTGTTAACCATGTCCACTTCCAGCCTTCTAGGTGGAAAACAGGTCATACAGCTTTCCCTTTGAAGAGACAACCCTGTGTGTTTAACATGCCTGGTTCCCTAGTGCTTATCTGTGAGTGCGGGGACCTCTGTGCCTCCTACGGTAGAGATACTTCCAGTGGTGTTTGTTTTGAAACAGGGTCTCACTGTGTTAACCTGGTAGTCTCCAATTCCTAGGCTCAAGTGATTCTCTGGCCTCAGACTCCAGAGTCCCAGTACTTCACCTGGGTACAGCTGCACGCCACCATGCCCTGATTGTGGCTGTTGTTTGTTTTGCTTGCCCGGTGCTTGAGTTCAGACCCAGGGACTTGTGAGCCCTCTGCCAGCTTTTTAATGGTCATTTGGGGGGGGGAGGTGCAGTGAACTTTATTGATGACATTCAAGAGAGTAGGGCTCCCCAAGCCCCTCCTTGTTTTATTCTGGGGGTCTGGGACGGAAACTGTGAGGGAGATGATCAGTGTGGGGTTGCTGAACATATCCTGCTCAGCAGCCAGGGCCTCTCTCTTGCTCAAGGCCTTGCTGGGGGTGGATGGTCCAGGGTGGGCTTCTTACTCCCCGGAGGTCACGTAAGCCATGAGTTCCACCACCCTGTTGCTGTAGCCGAATTCATTGTCATACTGGGAAATGAGCTTTACGAAGATGTCATTGAGAGCAATGCCAGGCCCAGCATCAGAGGTGGAAGAGTGGGAGTCGCTGTTGGAAGTTGCAGGAGACAACCTGGTCCTCGGTGTAGCCCAGGATGCCCTTCTGTGGGCTCTCGGATGCCTGCTTCACCACCTTCTTGATGTCTTTACACTTGGCAGGCACTTCTCCAGGTGACATGACAGACACGTTGAGGGTAGGAACACAGAAGGCCATGCCTGTGAGCTTCCCGTTCAGCTCTGGGATGACTTTGCCCACAGCCTTGGCAGCACCAGTTGATGCAGGGATGATGTTCTGGGCAGCCCCACGGCCATCACTCCACAGCTTCCCGGAGGGGTCATCCACAGTCTTCTGGGTGGCAGTGATGACATGGACTGTGGTCATGAATCCTTCCACAAAGCCAGAGTTGTCATGGATGACCTTGGCCGGGGGCTAAGCAGTTGGTAGTGCATTATGCATTGCTGACAATCTTGAGGGAGTTGTTGTACTTGTCATGGTTCATACCCATCACAAACATGGGGGCATCAGCAGAAGGGGCTGAGATGATGGCCCTTTTGACCACACTCATCAAGTAGGCTCCAGACTTCTCCATGGTGGTGAAGACATCAGTTGACTCCACAACATACTCAGCACCAGCATCACCCCATTTGATGTTGGCAGGATCTTGCTCCTGGAAGACAGTGATGGCCTTCCCGTTGATGACAAGCTTCCCATTCTCAGCCTTGACTGTGCCTTTGAACTTGCCATGGGTAGAGTCATACTGGAACATGTAGACCATGTAGTTGAGGTCAATGAAGGAGTCATTGATGGCAACAATGTCCACTTTGCCAGAATCAGAGGCAACCCTGGCAAACAGTACAGCCAAATCTGTTCACCATTGTGTCTCAGGAACGAGGCTGGCACTGCATGAAAAGATTCGGCTGTTTCTAGAACAGGGAGGAGCAGAGAGAGCCTTAGTGGTCTTTAAAGCTACTTTCCAGCTGGAGAGATGGTTTAGTGTGTTAAAGATACTTGGTGCCAAGACTGAGGACCTGAGTTCAATACCTGGAACACACATAGTAGAAGGAGAGAAGCCACGCCCAGACTCTCTTTTGGTCTTTACTCATGTGCTGTGGCATGCTCACCTACACACATGTACATGCAATAAGTAAATAGATAAAATGTATCAACCACTCTCCCCCTCCTCATATTGCTATTAAAAATACATACATAGAACTAAGCATGGTGGCTCACACCTTTAGTCCCAGCACTCAGGAGGCAGAGGCAGGAGGATCTTGAGTTTGAGGTCAGCCATGTCTATAGTGTGAGTTCCAGGACAGCCAGGGCTACACAGAGAAACCCTTTATTGCCCCCACACCACACACACAAAGCACATACGGGGGCTGGAGATGACTCAGCAGTGACAAGTACTTGTTGCTCTTGCAGAAGCTCTGGGTTCATTTCCCGTCACTCACATGGTGGCTCATAACCATCTGTAACTCCAGTTCCACGGGATTTAACACCCTCTTTTGACCTCTGCAGGTTCAGGCACCATATATGATACATATACATGCATGCAGGCAAAACATTCATACATATAAAATAAATAAATCCAAAAAATTAAAAAAAATTAATTTTTGGTTGTTTTGAGGCAGGGTTTCTTTGTGTAACAGGCCTGGCCTGGTTGTCCTGGAACTCTCTTTATAAAGCAGGCTGGTCTTGAACTCATAGAGATTCACCTGCCTCTGCTTCCAGAGTGCTGGGATTAAAGGCATGCGCCATGACTACCCAGCTCCTCCTAAAATCTTGAGCATTGCTTCTAGGCCATAAAACTCATCCTCGTGAGTGATGTTACATGTACTTTACAACAGCCTAAGTGACTTCTATGTTATCTTAGGGCCAGGCCAAATCCTCACTCCCACGGGCATTTTGAGATCCACCTGCCTCTGCCTCCTGAGTGCTGGAATTAAAGGTGTGGGCTACCAGGCTTTTTTTTTTTTAAATTTTTTATGCGTGTTTGTTTTGTTTTTAAAGATCACACTCACGAATCTGGTGTCAGTGAACGAGAGGTTGGTGTACACACCTCACCCAGAGAACCCTGAAAAGTGAGTCCTCGCACCCCGGGATGGACATACTGAACAGCAGGGGTGGATGAGGGAAGCCTCCTTCCCGGGGTTGGTCAGCCCCGAGCTCACCTCTGCTCTTCTGCAGGACCGTGCTCACCCAAGAAGCCATCATCACCGTGAAGGGGATTAGCCTTGGGAGCTACCTGGAAAGTCTAATGGCCAACACGATATCCTCCAATGCAAAGAAGGTGCATACCTCAGGGTGGGGTCCTGGCAATGAGCCAGGAGAAGTGGTGACATGTCTGGTTCTCCTGAGGACTGGGCTCTTTGTAAGTGGGAACGGAGTTGGAACAGGAAGGCTGGCCAGGCTCTGAGGGGAAAGGCTTCTGTCCTAGTCGGTTACTGCTGGGTGAAGTCCATCGCAGTCTCTCTGGTCTCCACAGGGCAGCTTTGGCTCCGGGATTTTGGGATGTCTTAGGTCTCTCACAGGTGCAGATTTGCTGTGAGCCTAAGAGGGGTATAACTTTGGGATAGCCCAAGCGGGTGCATTCTTTAACTGTTAGAGAACTTTAGGCCTGAACACATTGTGCTGTTTCTGAGCTTGAGTAGCCTGCTTACATGGGCCGTGGCTCAGGAAAGTTATTGTCACACCTTTGCCACAGTAGTCCCCTCGGGGGACTTGCTGCATGCAGTGAGACTCAAGTCCCTCTGTTGTTGTTGCAGGGCTGGGCTGCCATTGAGTGGATAATTGAGCATTCCGAGAGCGCCATAAGCTAACAGGTCTGCATCCATGCCTGGTGACACAAGGGGGCAGCCACAGTAACGTCTTAACCTGGTACAGAGTTCTAGCTTTATATTACCTGTGTGCGTGCAGTGCAAGAGAGAATGCTTGTCAGCCCTGCGCTTCCGACTGTCTGTCTCGGGAGCAGGTCCAGCCCCAGATTCTTTCCAGGGTATGCCCCAGCTATTGCCAAGTGGAGTCTGAGGAAGGCACTGTAGCATTGGCTGCCCCGAGGTCTCAGTACCTGGTTGCCTGAACATCCCTCAGGATTGTCACCTGCTAGCAAAGAGCCTCCGTGAGTAGGTCCACAGTGTTATGGGCAGGTTTAATCTTGAGGGGTTTTTTTTTTTGTCTTGGGCAAAATTTGTATTTTTTGAAAATATTGTTTTTTTTTTTTTTTTGTTTTGTATTTTGAGATAGGGTTTCTCTGTGCCTTTGGAGGCTGTGCTGGAACTAGCTCTTGTAGACCAGGCCGGTCTCGAACTCACAGAGATCCGCCTACCTCTGCCTCCCGAGTGCTGGGATTAAAGGTGTACGCCACCACTGCCCGGCTTGTTGTTATCATTTTTATTAGCTGGGGAATGGGACCCGGGACCTCACACCTGCTGGCTTGAGTAAGCGCTCAGCCTCTGAGCTCCGCACCCAGGCTGTACATGTTCCTCTGAGAAATACTTTGTGCCTATTTATTCACTTGGTACAAGCCAGTGTTCAGCTACTGGGTTAGTCTCTCCGTGGCAAAGGCATTTCTATGATCGTCATGGACTGCCCAGGTGTTCCTTGGAATCTGATGCTTGATTGGTTGGCACTCATCTTGTCATCACAGAAAGAGTCCCACTTCCCTTTAGGAAGGGGCCTCCTCACTTCCTGCCAGCTGCTGACAGCTACGGCTTGCTTCCCTCCCTCGCCCCAGCACATATGTTTGCTCCCTCATTCCCCTCAGCCAACAGGCTGTGGCGCCTGAGGTGTCTTTAAGACATTCTTGCTGCTTTTTCCTACGTCAGCGAAACTTGCCAGAGAACTTTACCTGGAGTCCAAGGCCAAGGCCTGCGGTGGGGCCTCCTAACCTCACCCTGAGCTGAGCTTGTTGTGGAAGCTGTGTGGGGCTGTGTGGGCCTGTGTGTGGAGAGAGGGAGGCCTGGTGTGAGGCTAGGCTCCCCAGATTCTGTTCCTTTGTAAACAGAGCTAACCTGTCCCCACCTTCTGTCAGATATCTCACCAAAAAGAGTCAAAGAAGAAAGGGAAGGAGGAAGGAAGGAAGGACAAAGAAAATGAAAGGCAAGTGTGGATATGGTTCCTGACAGGCCTGGGAGTCTTCCCTGTCCGTGGTGACCCCTCAGAACAGCATCAGGTGCAGGCGCCAGCAGTGGGAGCCTGTGGTTCCCGGGAGCAGTGTGGAGCCCTATGCTGCCAGGCTCTGCTGTAGGTATGGGCTGGGCAGTACGGGGCTGCATTGCCCCTGCATCTGTCTTAAGCTTTTACCTGCTTCCCCTGGCAGGAGTGCCACCTCTACCCGCTCCAGTCACTTCACCAAAGGAGAGCTGCCCTCTCCTCACGCCCTGCCAGCTAAGCCACACCTTCCCCAGGGGCTGGCTGCTGTCCTTTGTTCCTGGTGGCCCTGTGTCCTTAAGAGTGTTCCACTTGCCTCTGTGAAGAATTGAATGAGAAGTTAGTTGCTTTCTGACCCTCAGGGTCCCCTCCATGTTCCGTATGCAAAAAAAACAGTGTGGAGCTCTCTACGGAGAGCACTGTGGGTTCCAGCGACAACTGGGATTTTCAAGCTCGGACTGACCTTGAACTCCCTGAGTAACTGAAGATAACCTTGAATTCTTGATCTTCCTGCTTCAACTTCCCAAGTCCTGGGATTAAAGACTTGGGCTGCTATACTGTGCTCTTTTTGGTTGTTGTTCAGACAGATCTTGCTGTGTAGCCCTGGCTGTTCCGAACTCATGGCATTCCTCCTGCCTCAGCATCTCAAGTACTGGAATCACCGGTGTGCACCGCCGTGCAGGCCTGGACTGAGACTCTACTGTCTTTTCAGCTTGGCCTAACTAAAAAGAGAGGATGGGGACTCCTGCTTTGTAAGAGCCTTCCAGCTAATCCCCCCCCACACACACACCTCCGAGGTCCTGGGGTCGCTGGCTGTGGGTAGTGGTTTTGTGCTCCTGGCCTAGGTTGAAACCTCTCCCCCAAGCCCACTTTTCCTTCCTCCCTCAGAGTTTCTGTGTTCCTCGTTTTCTCTTTGTAACCTTTTTTGGGGGGAGGTGGAGGTGTCTCAAGACAGGATTTCTCTGTGTAGCAGTCCTGGCTGTCCTGGAACTCTGTAGACCAGGCTGTCCTCAAACTCACAGAGATCCGCCTGCCTCTGTTGGGATTAAAGATGTGCACCTCTCCTTGTAGAATTATGAGTAACCCAGACTGGTCTTGAACTCACTGTGTAGATGAGGCTGACCTCAAACTCCTACCTTTCAAGCATTAGAATTGCAGGGGAACACCATCATGCCTGGCTTTTATCTTAAGTCAAGGTTGTTTAAAACCCTAAATGTATATAGAAACATAGTTATGTGTGTACAGGCAGTTCATGTTTATAGTTTAAAATAGGAATTAAATATATTGACTAGTATAGACATTTGTTTTTCCTCTGTCAGTCAACTTGCCATTTTTACAGAGCTTTCTAGAACTTTTCTATGCCTATGAAAGTTGTCTGTCTTTTTCTTTCATTAAACTTGGGTTCACACTGTAACTATCTTTGTGACTGTTTCCTTTCTACTTTTAAACAACAGTGTCCTTTTTTTATGTGCATTTGTGTCTCAATTTTTCTGTGTCTGTTTGAGGGCATCTGATCCCATGGAATTGGAGTTAGATATTTGTGAGCTGCCATGTGGGTGCTGGGAATTGAACCCTGGTCCTCTGGAAGAGCAGCCAGTGCTCTTAACTGCTGAGCCATCTCTCCAGCCCTAAACAACAGTGTCTTGAAGAGTCCCTGATGCCACTGAAGGCTCTTGCCATGCATGGTCATTGGGCCTGTCACCATAGTAAGGTGGGGCCCCAGCGGGACACTGGGGTTTCTTTTTTGTGGGTATGGCTCCTTGCCACTTTGCCACTTTGAGACGGTTATAGACTATTGATTGACGGCTTGACTGGAGTAGGAAACACCCAGGGCATTAAGGAGGAACACGTTTGGATGTGTGTGAGGGCATTTCTAGAGAGGTTTGACTGAAGAAAAGGCCATCCATCCCATGGGCAAGGGCCGCATACTTAACAGAAGAGGAGGGGACGGAGAATGACGGTAGAGTGTGGTGTTTCTGTCTTGCTTCCTGATTTTGCAGCCATGATGGACTTCTCTGAACTGTCAAACCCTTTCCTTAAGTTGCTTTCTGTCATGTATTTTGCTACATCAGTGAGAGAAGTATACAATACTCATTTTGGGTTGGTACTGAATTATGAGATTGTAGTCATCATTTTTCATATAAGCTCTGTGTAAAGTTGTTTGGTTTTGTAGCTTCTGCTTTGGTTGGAAGTGGATTCTACAGCCCTTTCTTCGGGGACTTCATCAGCATAAAGGTAAATGTTTTACGATTTAGTGTTATACATAGACCTGCATTTTTTTTGTTTTTGTTTTTTTGTTTTTTTTTTGGTTTTTCGAGACAGGGTTTCTCTGTGGCTTTGGAGGCTGTCCTGGAACTCACTCTGTAGACCAGGCTGGCCTCGAACTCACAGAGATCCGCCTGCCTCTGCCTCCCGAGTGCTGGGATTAAAGGCGTGCGCCACCAACGCCCGGCTTAGACCTGCATTTTTAAGTTTCGAAAACAGGCAAGTCAGCCTCACACATCCCATCCACAGCCAGTCAGTACCCGAGTACTCGGAAGAAACATCTCACATCCCAGGATGTTCCACAGAAGAGTCCATAGGTCCCCAAAGAAACAAAACTCACAGGGAAGACACAAACTCAAAACCTAATTGGAGGCACAACACAGAATACAGGATGTGTGGGAAGCCCCAGGGGCCTCTGGGAAGTTCCGTAGTGCTGGCGTAATCTTGGCAGGGTTGAGAGGCATTGGGGTTTGGTCATTGACCCTTGAACGCTGACCCAGAGAACATGTGGACAGCAGCCCATGAGAGTGTGAGACCATGCGGGGGATGGAGGCTAGGGCTGGGCCCATTGCCACAGTGCTGTCCCCCAGGTTTGCAGTCAGCTCACACCAGGAAAGGGGTGCCAGGGAGCCAGTGGGCTCTTCTTGGACCCACTTCTCGGCCTCTTTTTCAGTAGGAAGATTGTTTTGTTGGTTTTAGGAAGTTGATTAAACTTCCCAGAGCCCATCCATTCTCCAGTATGTTGAGGGAAAAGGCTTCCTTGCTCTGCAGTCTCACCCGCCAACAGGTGTTTGTTGTGCCTTTTGACTACCGTGGCTAGTAGGCTAGACTGTAGTTGTGACTCTTAGAAAAGCACGCTGTGCCCAGAGAGCCGGGGTCATAGTGTCCCTGTAAGCTTGCTGACTCTAGGTTTCAGGTAGTCCCCACAGAACCCCTTATGCTGCAGAGGCTTGCTGCTGGTTCTCATGTAGCTACTGGGCACATGGCTGAGAAACAATGGACCCAGCACTGTGCCTCCACGATCTCTTGTTCCAGCCTGTGTGTGTCCTCCTTTTGTTCCAGCCATTTCTACGTGCACGTGGTACCAGCTCATCATCTTCCCATGACTATGGGCTTTAGTGTGAGTGAAGGATGAGGATTGTAAACTCGTGTGTCTAACAAGTAATACCAAATCTGTTTCATTCTTGGTAGGAATATGAATTAGAATTTTTTCTTTATTGGTTAAACTCTTAAGCTTAACCAGTTTAAATTGTAGAGGAGAAACAGAGAAAGACAAGGACAGTTGTAGAGACTTGTTAAAATGTTGGTTACTGGGCCAGGGCGATGGCTCTGTGAGTAAAGAGACTTGTTGCCAAGCCTGAGGGCCAGGAAGCCATATTGTGGAAGGAATAAAGATTACCTCAGGTGGTTCTCTCACTTCCAGTGGCACACGCACACGCACATGAAAATGTGGTTTCAAAATTTTTTTCCCTGTGTGTGCATGTTGATGTCTGTGTACATATGAACTTGTGTGTGTGTGTGTGTAGGCCAGAGGTCTATCTATGTCTGGTATCTTCCATATCTCTCTCCACCTTATTGTTTTGATTTTTAGAGTTTTTTCCTTTTTTTTTCAAGACAGGGTCTCTCAGCATGTATAGCTTTGGAGGCTGTCCTGGAACTCTCTCTGTAGACTAGACTGGCCATGAACTCACAGAGATCCGCCGGCCTCTGCTTCCTGAGTGCTGGGATTAAAGGTGTGTGCCACCACCATTGCCTGGCTTTGTTTTGGAGTTTTGAGACAGAGCCACAATGTAGTCTTGGCTGGCCTGGAACTCCCCGTGTAGACCACACTGGCCTCCAACTCACGGAGATTCACCTGAGTACTCGGATGAAGAATCTGTGCTACCGCACCCAGCTACCACCTTCTCTTGTGAGATAGGGTGTCTCACTGAAACAGACTTGACAGGGCTGGCTAGCTTGCAAAGTTGGGGGTCCCCCTGTCTCTGCCCTCTGTCCTCAAATTACAGGCACAAGCCACTATGCCGTGGCTTTTTTCCATGGGTGCTGGGGATCAGAACTTAGGTGCTCGTGCTTGTGTGGGGAGCACTGTACTATCTAAACCATCATCCCAACCATAAACTGCTGTTATTTTTTAAAGATTTATTTTTGTTCATGAATGCGTCACAAGTGCAGATGCCTTGGAAGCAGATGGATGGGACCAGATCCCCCTGCAGGCAGCTGTGAGCCATCCCATGTGCATGTTGAATTCCGGTCCTCTGCAAGGACAGCGAGTGTTCTTGACTGCTGAGTCATTTCTCCCACCGCTCCAGGGAAAGAAGTCTTTACGGAACTTGATGTTTCAGCATGGGGGAGGAAGTGTGAGAACCTGTCTCCTAGCCCACCACTAAGTCTAAAACCCAGGAAGCAGTGTTTGGCCTAATCATAGCCATCTGTCAGGCCGACACCAAGGCTGTGCCCACTGCTTACCTGCTCCCATTGCTTGCTGCTGAGGGAAATGAAAAGCCGTTACACGGCCCGGTGCCTGCCCATGGTTCCTGCCCAGCTAGGGCCAAAAGACTCTCAGCTAGACTGGTGACATTGATACCTCAGGAACTTACCTTGCTAGTATCAGTTGTGTGAGGCTTTGTTTTATACACCATCTTCAAGGGACCTCAAGGAACACTCATACCTCCGGGATCCCAAGCCCTTCGCAGGAAGCACAAGTGTCTGTATGTATTCTGTACACTTCTCCGTGTGCTAAATCATGTCAGGTTACAGAGCCTCTGGCTGCCTCTTTCCCAGAAGCCAGGCGGGCCTCACACAGGTGATGAGCAAGCCATGCCAGGACCTTACCATCTTCAGAGCTGCTGCTCCTTCACAACTGTGAGCAAGCCCACCCACCCCCACCCCCAGGCCCAAGACAATCTGACTGGTAACTTTTATCCAGTGTCTTCCTGCCTGCGATTGGAGACTAGCTCATGTGTGTGGAACTCCCCCTGTCCTTGATCTGGAAGCCTGTAAGATACAGCATTTTCTGTCTAGAGACCCCTAAGGGAGGGCATCCACATCCCCTTTCTAGAAACCCACTTGGTAGCTCACAACTAACTCTGGTTCCACCCTCACACAGACCTACATGTAAGCCAAACACCAATGCACATTAAACAAAATGCAGAGGGCACCTACATGGCAGCGCCTAACCACCTGTAACTCCAGTTCCAAGGATCTGATGCCCTCTTCTGGTTCTTGGGCACTAGGCACACATGCAGTACACAGGCATACATGCAAGCATTCATACACATAAGATAAAAGTACAAATCTTCAACACACGCGGCTGCTTATCTATTTGTGCCAGTGGGTTTTGGCCTCTGAAGTGTTTGCCTTTGTGTTTCTACTCAACCTACATTTGGGCGGCCTGAGTGCTCTGAAATGGGAGTTTGCTACATCCTTTCTCTGCCCTTTCCTCTCCCACTTTTGGGCTCCTTTAGGGCTAAGACTACGTAAACACTTTTTCTTTGGCGTATTCTCACTGAGCCACACAACCCAGGCTCAACACAGTTCCATATGCTGTTAAACCTTGGTGTCGCTGGATTTGGAACTGGATTGTGCTGGGAACTTGAGGTAGTCAGGGAAGAGGAGCCTTGCAAGAGCCAGGTGTCTGATCTTCACAGGCGTCCGAGGAAACCCGGGCAGGCATGTGTCTGCTGAACATGCAAGAAACATGGACACAAATACCGACTCCAAAGGGCTGGGAGAGCACCAGAGCAGGCGTGAGGATGCAAGGTTGCAGCGACGGCGCTCACTTACTCAGGGAGGGTTTTTTTTTTTTTTTGGGGGGGGGGTTTTCGAGACAGGGTTTCTCTGTGGCTTTGGAGGCTGTCCTGGAACTAGCTCTTGTAGTCCAGGCTGGTCTCGAACTCACAGAGATCCGCCCGCCTCTGCCTCCCGAGTGCTGGGATTAAAGGCGTGCGCCACCAACGCCCGGCTTCAGGGAGGGTATTTTTATGTTAACTTTTAAGTCATTAGCAAGAGCTATCAACTGTGAAACTATCAAGTAGTAATTTGCACTTACTAGAATCCATTTGGGTCTCCAGCCTGCTTTTTCAAGGTCTGGGCTGGCTGCTGGTTATAGCACACTTTTGCAGGGGCTCGTAAGCCATGCTTGCTGCCAGGAATAGTTTTGCTATTTTCAGAGGGTTGTGAAAAAAAAAATCTCTCTACTCCAGGCTATCTGACAGAGACGCTGAGGCCCACAAAACCTGAAACACTTCCCATCTGGCCCTTTTCGATCCTGTTTTATAATCCTACTGTGTTCAGTCACTGTAAATTAAACCAAATTCGTTTCACCAGACAGCTTTCCTGTCCTCATCGACAGAGTCCAGCTTCCATCTACCAACTCAGAGCTCTCACTAAGGCTCGTTTCCCTGATGCTTCTGTGCAGTCATTACACAGGGAAACCTCCCTTGGAAGGCCCAGGACCCATTTTAGTTTCATATTCTACTGTCCCAGTCCACAATGAACAGTCATTTCCTCCATGGCCCCAGGAGGCTGTGTCCCACGGCCTCTCCTAAGCTCTGCCGGTCTGCATGCATACCAATCACTGCATTCAGTCCCTAACAGAATGTATTGATGGCACCTGTGACTCAGCCTGCCACGGGGTAGGGCCACTGAGAAGCCCAGCAGGTCCCCAGGGCACCCAGCTGTGTGAAGAGCCACATTGAAGGCCCAGTGCAGCCTTCAAGTACTGATGGCTCCGCGGGCATGTCTGATGCACTGTGCATGGAAACGCTGTCCCAGGCTGCTGCTCAACTCCTGACCCAGAAACTTCTGCTATAATGAAGGCCAATAACTTCGGGATGGCTTCCAGGTAATTTGTTACACAGCCAGGGATGGCTCCCATGTCACCTTCCAACTGGCCTCCCTTTCACACTGCTCCATTCACTGTAAGTTTTCCCCATCTAATCCTGTCTCCACTTTCCCTGACTAGAAAGCCTTTTAGGGAAGCTTAATTACATCTATTTATTTACTTGTATCTTAGATTCCTCACTCCTTTCTGAGGGCGGTAAAAGCTAAGACTGGGTCCTGGCACTGACGGTGATGTGACTGGTAGATGGCACTGCCCTCCCTTTGAGCTGCCTTCACTCAACATAGAGCTGGCCTTGTTCTTTTGTTTTTGTTTTTGTTTTTTACGAGACAGGGTTTCTCTGTATTGTTTTAGAGGCTGTCGGTCCTGCCCGGCCTCGAACTCACAGAGATCCGCCTGCCTCTGCCTCCCTTGTGCTGTGATTAAAGGCGTGCACCACCACTGCCCGGCCCGGGGATTGTATTTTTAAAGTGTTTTTAAACTGCTGTTGCAAGTTTTACAACCTGAATGACTTCTAACAGCTAGTTAGTTCCTGGAAGACATCACTACTTTACAATAGGAACTCAACACAGAAGGTATGACGAAAACCATTTTATTTTCCCCCTACATAAGTTTTAAAATAAAAATGCCTTTAAAAAAAAAGACTACAACAAGGTCTCATTGTGTAGACCAGGCTGGCCTTGAAATCAGAGATTTTCTGCCTTTGCTCTGTAATGCTGGGATTAAAGGTATGTGGCATCACACCTTTCGAAAATAAAATACTCTTATGGAGCACATTAGGCACCGTCATTACCTTGGAATGAAAGCAATACTCTGCTTACACATATGGAAGCCAGGTCACAGACCAGTCAGTGGTACACATTTTTTTCATGGTCCTTCAATGTGTAAATTTTTGTTTTATTTTAACAAATAGCAATGTAATTTAAAACTTTCATGTCACCTAAACGTCAGTCCTCTTAGTAGTTAGAAAAATAAAAACCTTACAAATTTCATAGTGTTGAGTTCATGGTAGTAACCACACACCTCTTCAACACAGGTGATTTTTGTTGTTTTTGTGTGTGTGTGTGTGTTTTCGAGACAGAGTTTCTCTGTGTAGCTTTGGAACCTGTCCTGGCACTCACTCTGTAGATCAGGTTGGCCTCAAGCTCACAGAGATCCGCCTGCCTCTGCCTCCCGAGTGCTTGGATTAAAGGCATGCGCCACCAACGCCTGGCAACACATAATTTTTAAAACTACTGCAATAACAACTTTCTGTTTTAATTTGGAAGGGCTGAGACTTGAAATCTGGTAATTAAGTCAATGTACAAATCAATTATTTAATTTTCACTTGTCTTGGGAGAAGTAGCTCCCACTGCCAATAACAAATGTCTTTCAAATATTAATGACTATGTTACAATATTTACACACATTCTTACATACTTTGACCTCATGGTCTGTGGGACCAATAGGACTGGTGCTTGTGCCTCGAGGCGATAAGAGGGACAGCATCCAGATGTGCTGAGGAGATGCATGGGATTCCGGGGTCAGCCATAAACAGCTGCTGAACTAAGAGCAGCACAGCCGGGAAGCGGGACGGAGGGCCTGCATACTGGAGAACAGGAAGCTGCACAAGCTGAGGCAGCTCTGGAGCGCTTAGCCTATGGGATCCTAAGTCACTGTGGGTGCTGGGGGAGGGCAGTCTATCTTGTAGACAGGGCAGAGTTAAACACACACACACACACACACACACACACACACACACACACACACACACACACACACACACACCTCTCCTGGTGTTCCTCAGACAGGATTTTATTCCTACCATTTCAAGCGGGTCACATGTCACTTTCCCACCACTTCCTGCAGGCTGTTTTATGAGCATGGCATATGCTTGAACTCTTTTAACACACTTGGAAAATCCCATTAATGTTCTGAAAGATTTACACCCTGATGCTCTAGTAAAAGTGCTCACAAAGCCCAAATCACTGCGCACAGCACTGTAAGCCTGAGGGAATGAGGTCAAATCCATGAGATTTACTAGGTCATTGATTCGTGAATGTGAATGAAATTTTCATTTGGGGCAGTGGGTGTGGCTCAGTGTCTTCTGTGGGAAGTCAAACAGTAATTAGTTACCATTTTACAGAAGCATGTCACCCCAGGTACATGCTTGTAAACCTACACAGGAACCTCCATTCCTTCTTCCTTGCTCCCTTCCAGGATGTCGGGTTTTTCGTTTGTTTTTTAACTAATCCCTGGGGCCAGGGCAGTGGGTGTAAATTCAGATGGTCTCAGGGAAAACAGGATAAACAGCAGTCTTGCAAACAGCTCGAACGCGGTTGGTAGGGTCTTCTGGTGGCCACCTCCACATGCATCACACAGGAGCTACTGACATGCATTGCTTCAGTCAATTGGTAAAATTTATTTCATCAGTATAAGTAATTTAAAGCCATTTACTAAGCTATAAATTTCAATGCATTAGAAATGACTACTGCAGCATTTCTGATGTGTCACTGTCAATTGAATGTGGAAATGTTGCTCTGTCTCGATGTTGGTATGAACTGCATCTGTCATGCCTTTTATTAAACGGAGCCATCATCGGTGGTGACCATGAGGGAGCTTTTTTAAAGCTTTCAGGAATTACTGTGCATATGCCTTCACTAATTTTCTGAACATTAGTGGCAATATGATTGACTGGTTGCTTTTAAGCATATGGAAATGAGGGACCGCCCACGGTATGTGTCACAGGAACTGAAGAATTTCAGGTACACAACACTACCTGCCAACTGCCCTTCACCAGAAAAATCAGAGACATTTACAAGACAATTAGTACAAAAAGCATCCAAAAATTATGCATTGCAGGTCAATTTTCTTGAAATTTTAAACAGCCAGGATTTTTCTTTTAAAATTCATTTATAAAAATAAACTTCAGTTTGAGACTCAGGTACCAAACTGTGGTTAATTTCGTCACAATGGCCACACTATAAAGTTGTGGAAAATGTTGCTAAAACTGTATGAGATGTAGCTCTTTTCTACAGCTCCTCTGGGGTCATAGTCTGTCAGTTTGCCAAAACACACATAGCTGCTTGACAAAATCTTAGTCTTCCTTTTTCCTCACGGCCACAAAATTTTAATTCTTAAACACATATTACAAAACATTCACAACAGAAAATGAAGGCCTGTTAGCAGCTCAGCAGACAGTGAGGCATAGTGCCTGGGCAGGCCCGGCAACTCAGAGAAGGGGCCACTGTACGGCTTCCTGGACGCTGCCTGCGCCAGGGAGGAGGAGAATCACCAGCAAGGCCTTCTAGTTTGTGCTGTGAGACCCCAGGCAGCGGTGTGCAGCCACAGGGCTTGGGAGCATTATGTGGATAGGAACACTGTCAAGTGGAATGCCAATATGACTTACTGCTGAGAACTGTGCTAACATCAACACTCTGTCCGACTGACTTCACACACAGGAAGCACTTTGCCTTAGTCAGGAAATTATGTGAAGAACATTGAGGAACCAAACTAAGGGAGTTTCTGGCTTCCCTATTCACACACACAAAATCAAGTTTCAGGCTTTCTGAGTGCAAATGAGCAACTGGCTGGCCTGCCTCGTCCGTCACTACGGATATAAACACAGCCTAGAGCCTGCGCCTCAGGGGCAGCATCTGACCTGCCGCAGATGGAGCCTGTCAAGGAAGCCCTGCAGACTCCTGCAGCACTGCTGCCCTGAGGCCGCTCTGCTCTCACACAACAGCAAAGGGAAGGCACAGGGCTCAGATCTCATTGATAGTCCTTTCTGAGGGGCAGTACTCCGAGGGGCCCGCTGAGGACATGTAGAAAGACTGTGTCTTCCTTTTCAA
The DNA here is from genome assembly GCF_017639785.1 of Mesocricetus auratus. NCBI lineage: Eukaryota > Metazoa > Chordata > Mammalia > Rodentia > Cricetidae > Mesocricetus > Mesocricetus auratus. The sequence continues at coordinate 87,690,979 of NW_024429184.1, read as the reverse complement.
CCGGGCTCTTTTGTTGGCCAACACCAGGCTGCGCCGGCTTGAGCTGATGATTTCGGAAATGAACTTTTTGCAGTCTACACACACCTCCATTGTACTCCAGTCCTCCATGAACTCTTTGGGAAACTGGAGTTCTTCGTCTGATTTGTCCACTGATTTCGATTTTGAGGAAAACCTGCAGGGAAAACTAAAACTATTTAGTATTCTTAATAGTTCTACTGCAATAATAAAAACAGGTCAGAGAGCTTGGCAATGGTGGTGCACACCTTTAGTCCCAGCACTCGGGAGGCCTTGAGTTCAAGGCCAGCCAGGGCTATATAGATAGTGAGAGCCTGTCTCAAGAAAAGAAGACAGAAGGAAGAAAGAAGAAAAAGGAAGAAGGAAGAAAGAGGAAGAGAAAGAAATAACAACCAATAACACTGTGGGGTGGAGTGGAGATGGAGCCATGGCTCAGGGGTTAAGAGCACTGATTGCTCTTCCTGAGGACCTCACTATAATCCCCAGAGCTGCATGGCAGCTCACAACCACCTGGGACTCTAGGCGCATGGGATCTGAAGCCCTCTTCTGGACTCCACAGGTACCAGGCACACAAGTGGTCCACAGACTTACATGCAAGGAAAGCACCCATATGCATAACATACTAAAGTAATAAAAAAACAAAACAAGTAATACTTGAGCTGGGAGATGGCTCAGCAGGTAAAAGCTCTTGCCCTGCAAATGTGAAGATAGGAGTGTTGATCCCAGCACCCTTGTAAAAGTCAAGTAGGCAATCAGAGGACCCTGCAGCAAGTGGCCAATTAGAGGGAGCTCCAAGTTCAGATCCAGTCTTAGTATGAGATTGAGAGAGACTGAGGAAGAAACTGAATGTCAACTTCTGGCCTTTAAATGCACACTGTGTGCCCACACACATAAACACTCAAAACCAAAAACAAAGCCAACAGCAAAACCCAATGCTGTGGCTAGGCAGCTGCTTAGCTGCTCAGGGGTAGAATACTTGTTCAGCATGTGAAAGCCCTGGGTTCAACCATAGCGCCACAACAAACAAACACACAAGAAACAAAGAAAATGAGATCACTGGAAATTCTCATCTCCTAGAATTTTTGGGAAATAGGGTGTCCGGGTATTTTCTTGATTACCACACATCATGAACTGTTTTAAACACCTAAATGTTTAAATAAATGAAATACAAATGTGTTGCTAACATTGTGTTGAATCATTTTGTTTATGGTCTTTTTCCGAGGTCCAGTGTTCTGTCTTTACTGATCAACTTTTGTAGATGGCAGACAGTAGTAGATCAGACTACAGGAAGTTGAAATAACTTATGTGTCTGATTCTGAAAACATACCTTTTCACCCCTCTTCTTATGTTATCAAATGTGTTCACTCATCCCCAATAATTCTGTTTGGCTAGATGGAGCCAGAGAGCTGAATTATAATCACAATCTTTTCAAGACTGAGGTAACTGGAGATCACATAACTCAGCTATTATGTCAATTAGCTACTTCCCCAAAGAGAAAACAAAAAGGAGGATACACAGTAGGTTCAAAGTCATTACTGAATGGAACAAATGTCACAGCCAGTTGATAGCTGCCCTGGGCTTGTTCCTGTCCCATCAGCGCTTACCATAGACAGCCATGTCCCAGGAGAGCAAGTCAGGGCTCAAGGCTTCATGGGTCCAGGTTATATACTATGCATAAGGTTTTCTTCCTTACAGTCCAGAGCCAGGGATCTCAGGGCCCTGCCAGAATGTGGCCTAAGTGGACTTTCCCTTTCTGTTAAGGACAATACTGCTTTACCCTGTACTGAATACAATGGTTTGAGACACAATTCTTGGCATGAAGCTTTATCTCTGCCTTTACAATAATAAAGCAAGTCACAGAAAATAGTCACAGATGTTACAGACACAAGTGTCAACAGATTTTACTTTAAACTATACAAGGAGGAGAGGAAGACTAGACTAGACTGGAAAAACAAGGTCGATGTTTTTTGTTGTTTTTGGAGACAGCATCTCAGGAAACAGACTGCCCTAACTATGTAGTTGAAGACAAACTGAATTTTTTTTTGAGACAGGGTTTCTCTGTGTAGCTTTGAAGTCTGTCCTAGAACTTGCTTTGTAGACTAGATTGGCCTCCAACTCACAGAGATCCACCTGCCTCTGCCTCCTGAGTGCTAGGATTAAAGGCAGGTATCACCACCACTGGAGATTTTTTTTTTAAGATTTATTTATTTTTATTTTATGTGTATGAGTGTTTTGCCTCCATGTACGTGTGGAGAATAGTGCCTATACAGTACAGAACAGAGCACAAGAACCCCAAGACCTGAAATTTCAGTTGTGAGGCTCCAATGGCACTGAATTCAGGTCCTCTGCAAGAGTAGCAAATGCTCTTAATTACTGAGTTACCTCTCCAGCCCCAATGACCTCCTAATCTTCCTGTCTCCCTCTCCCAACTGTTGGGATCACAGGCATGGCCCATCTAGCTTAAAAATCAATTTTAAAGATGTCTTTTAAAGGGATAAAAGTTATTTTTAAAATGTAATTAAAACAAAACTATGTTAAAGTATCTTTTAAGAGACTAGGTATTATCAGCTGAAAAAAGTACCCTGACCCAAGTCCTACCCCCTGGCATGACCACCCAGCCCCAAATATTATTTCTGCAGAGAATGCTCTTGAGGATTCAGGTCCCTGCTCACCTGGCGATACTTCGAAGTGGCCGATGGTGACCAGTGGAGGATTTTTCTGACCTCGGACAACTTTCTCCCCTTTGCAAGGCAGAAGGTCCCAATGAGAAGATAGGTAGAGTGGAATATGGCTTGGAGGGCAGTCGCATCTGTTATCCCAAATAAAAGTGAGAATGAGCTCCAGGATGGGCAGGGGCAGTAAACAGGTACACTGGTGATTTCACTGAGTTAAGCTTACCTTTTTGCAACACTGTGAGCACACGGGCCTGCGTACAAAACGAGAAACGTTACTTGGTGGAACACAAGGATATAGGTGAAGCCAGGATTGTAGAGCTATGAGCTTCTTCCACCAACTGCAAACATTCTCTATCCTTCTGTCAGAATGCAGCGATACAAGTGCAGACTCAGAGACAATCTATAAAATTTAACTGTTATGTTCTCTGTCAAAAACAGGGTGGACAACTGTGGTGGTTCATGCCTGTAACCCTAGTACGAGGAAGCTGAGAGAGGGAGACTGCTGAGAGCCCGAGGTCAACTTGAGCTTCAGAGTAAGTTCCAGGCTAACTTATACTACAGTGTGACCTCATCTTAAAAACAGACAAACAGACAAACAAACAAAAAGGGTCTGCAGAGCCCACTAGTTAAAGAGCACTTCCTGCTCTTCCAAAGGACCTGACTTCAGCTCTCTGCACCTTAGGGGAGGCTCACAGTGAACTGTGACTCTAGATCCAAGGGATCCATGCCTCCTGGCCTCTGTGGCACCTACACTCATGGGGGGGGTTCACTCACAGAGATACATATACATACACATAAATGAAAATAATAAAAAGAAAATTTGTTTGGTTTTGAGGTAGGGTCTTACTATATGTAGGGCTGGTTGTCCTAGAACTCACTGTGTAGACCAGGTTGGCCTTGGGTTTATAGAACACTTCCTACCTCTGCCTCCTGACTGCTGGGATTAAAGGCCTGTGTCGTCACATCACCACTACCACCTAAAAATTAATCTTTTTTTTTTTTTTTGGTTTTTCAAGACAGGGTTTCTCTGTGGCTTTGGAGGCTGTCCTGGAACTCGCTTGGTAGTCCAGGCTGGTCTCAAACTCACAGAGATCCGCCTGCCTCTGCCTCCCGAGTGCTGGGATTAAAGGCGTGCACCACCAACGCCCGGCTAAAAATTAATCTTAAAACTTACCAGTAACAACAAACTACAACACAGACTAACAAATGAAAAGGATCAACTTCTGTTTGGAATTTAATTAGTGTATCCAAGGATCATATGATAGCCATGGATGTTGTTTGTTTTTTTCCTGTTCAATGATGACAGAGTCACTTTGTTTATATGAAAGAAACAAACCAGGCACAGTGGTATAGGCCTGCAATCCCAGCATTCGGGAGGCAGAGGCAGGGGGATTAGGAGTTGAAGACCACTCAAGGCTATGTAATGAGTTCCAGGCCAGCTGTCACATGAAACCTCCTCTCAATAACAATAAAAAAGAAAAGAAAAAGAAGAAAGAAGCAATATGCAGAATAACTTTTTCCCCCGGGTTCAACAACAGTTCAACCTACTCTTGAAGAAGCTACAGCGATAAGACAGGCACAGGGCAAAGCCACAGATTGGGTCCTTTCTAATGCCACTCTCAAGTGGGGTGGAACAAAAGAGTAACTGGCCTTTCTCTGTGGCTGTCAGAGCTCTACAGGACAAAAGCCTTACTTACCTTTTACAGAACTGACAGGTGTAAGACCACGTGAAGAAGGAAAACCTCCGCGTTCGGCAACAGAAGCAGAGCTTAAAAAATACAAAGTTAAAAGAGAAGAGAAACAGACCCAACCCTTCCCGGCTTCTATGCTGGATCTACCTCCTGGTCATCTAGGGAATGCTGCAGGTATGTCTGCAGACAGAAGAGGACGAGAACCCAGAAATCCTGCTTTTATGCTTGGCACGACACATAACCCAGTCCTATGTTTAATGACAGTTCTTCAAAAATAACAATGATCACAGTGCTCAAGCACCTCATGGTCACAGGATCAATTCTGAGGAAAGCTAACTTCTGTTTCCCAGACATGCTTGTTTTGCTGATCCTTTGAAAGCACAATTCAAGTGCACATGACTTTAGGAAGCCATACTTTATCTTTTAGAGTCGTTTTAAAACCTTTTATTAATGTTGCCAACAGAGAAACAACAACAACAAAAATCCCCTCTTGTGGATAAGAAGAGGAAACAGCCTAGAATATAAAAACCTCACCGTCTAAGACCCCTAAAGTCCTATACCACCTGGCTAGCATGCAGGCCTCTTAAGACACCATGCCTGTACAGTTCCATCCACTTTAAACAGTTCTACCTTTCCTTTTTTCAGGGCAGTGTAGATATCCTTATACTGTTGGTACTTTTCCAGCTCTGCTTTCACCAGGACCTGACGAATATGCATCACTTCCTCCACAGTGAGAGCCAGGCACTCCACTGGGTAGCAGAATTCCTCCTGAAATTCAAAGTGCCTCGTGAGTAAGGAGCACCTGCCCTGCTCTGGGACTGCAGTGCTCCCTCAAGATCAGACACCTGGTTAGTAGCCTCAGAGGACAGGATTCCCATGATCACTGGGACAGAGCTGGCTCCCTCTGGGGACCACATCACTCCTAAGTGCACCATAGAAAACAGGACTGTGATCAAGTGAAATATTGCAGCCAATAAACCAAAGTTCCTCACATTTGATCAGATATTTTTGTCTTCGGGAGAGTTATGTATCTATGGTTGAAATCTTGAGAAAACATGGTTATTCTAAACAAGTTTTGTGTCACAGATGATTCTGCAAATGTGTTGTGTGCTACACTCTACTAGAAATAAAGCAAATCTACAAGTTTGGTCCTGTTTTCAAAACTGGTTTGTGGTACCCAGAGCAGCCAAGTGAAGTTGGTTAGTACTTTATATGGATAAGCATTACTGAGTGATCAGTTACATCAGCACACTTTCAAAACTCCCTGATACTCTGAGTGGAACCGCAACAGGAAGCAGTAGCATGGACCCCTTACTCCCCAAGCCCATCTCTCCATCTCGGGTCTTTTCACCGACTGCTGGATGCACAGTCAGCACAGATGGAGACAGCCTCTCTTGATAAATATTTATGTTGGCTTCTTATGCTAATACACTCCTTACAAACAGCTGCGAAAAATGTTGATGTAACTGATCCACTGAATAAGAGCCTCGAACCATCCGTTCTCCATCCGGTGCTGTTGATTGGTGGATCTAAGAGAAAGACAGAACAGCCCTGTGCCCTCAGGCCCTGCCAGGCTTCAAGGGGCCATTGTGGTGCATTGACACTGAAACTTAATGTTCTCAGCACACACATTACAATTCACTCCCACACACCGCAGCACTGCTCCCAGGCATTCTGGAACCAAATAAGCCAAATGAGAAAGCACATGACCACAAGGGCAGTCAGTTTATGGAGTTTTAACATTCAGTTCTGTCTTTCAATCAGAAAGAAACAAAAATAAATCTAGGTTGCAAGTTTGACAAACATTAGCATTTACTAAGAAAACCTAGTCTGTCTCACTTTGCTTCAATTCAACACAGAATTTTTTAAGCTAATTTAAAGGGGGCAGGGTTTGCTTTAGCCGCTTTGGGAAGAGTCCTGCAGCTGAGTTGTTAAGCCGTTTCTCAGCAGGTGGGGGCCAGGGCTTGCAGAAGGAGATTGCGTCATCGGCTCTAAGATGCTCACAATGGGCATTCAGAAAGAGCTACCATCACCCACTTTCCTTTTAGTGGGAACGTTTTCAGAGATTACAGGATTAAGCAGTGTGCTCAATATGTACTTACTTTGTTTTACCCGGAGAACAGAACAGTGTCATAGGGACAATGAGCTACCTTTGTGAAGGTTAGACTGTTTAAGTGGGCTATTAAATTAGTGGTGCTGGCTGAACATGGTCTTGTGGTGAGTTTTCTTCTTCAATGTTTGTTGGAGAAGCTTTTCTAGCAGTATTTACTAAAGGTGGCTGATAGCTAACTATGACAAAACTGCTAAACTTCAGCAAAGTCCTATACTATCCAACAAATAAGCAAGCATTTGGATCCCTGAATCCTGCAGCTCCCAGGCTGTGAGGTGTTGCCATGTGAGGAGACCACATACAAAACAAGCTACCAGCTGCGCTTCCCTCTCTGCATCTAAGTCACACACAGCTTACTTTGTCAAGATACCTTCAGCTTTCTGCTTTGAACCCCTTGTAAATCAGTGCTTCACAGAACACTATGAGAAATCATGGAGTTTGCTTATTTTCTTATTCTTTTTTTAAAAATTTCAAACAGACTGCCCCATAGTAAAAATAATTTCCATCAGGTCAAATGCTAATGTTTTAACTCTATAGCTTGCCCAAGGACAACAAGACTTTAATGCAACATTGTGACTAGAACAGTTTTGTTTTTCCATTTGACAATATTAATCTCTGAAGCCAAATCAAACTGTAACAGATCTTATCTCCAAGCTGGGACAAGAGAGCGCCTTGCCCACCTGATCCCGTGTACTGTTTCCTGCCGTGGGTTCAGTGGGTCGGGTTATACCAGCCTGACTCCATCACCCTTGTTGCTCTATGTCCCAAAGAAACTCAAAATGTGGGGGAAAGCAGCAACGGCTTTGACAACGGGGACACACATGCCACAGCTGACTTACATACTTACAAGTTGAGTTTTACTGAATATTCTGGTTATAGTTTAACCAGACAAAAGGGGTCAGAATGAGGCAGCACAGACATTAGACAACAGAATGTGAAGCTCTGGCCATTAGTTACCGGGCCACGAAGAAATGAGAAGATTGGGCTGTCTGTCTGTTTTAATGCAGGGCATGGGCACATGAGTACCACCATGAGGCTGTGGACATAAGAAGACCACTCGTGGGTCTCTCCTTCCACAATGTGGGTCCTGAGGACTGAACTCAGGCCATCAGGTTTAGTAAGCAACAAGTGCCTTAAACTGCTGAGCCATCTTGCAGGCTTTGGGAAGAGAGATCTTTTATATAATGACTTCAGTAAAAAAAGAAACTTAAGACACAACTGTAACAGGTATTTATAAGCTATTCAAAGGGAGGCCAATTTAAATAAAAAATAACTTACATTTAATCATTCATTTCTTTATATTCAATTTTAAAACTGGAAGTGAATTTGTTTTTTGCTTAAAACAGTTTTTGGACTTGCAGGCATTTCTGTTTGAGTGTATTCATAACACGATGTCAACATGTATTGGTAAGAGGAACTAAAGAGTCACCTATTTTGTCTAAGGGGCTGATCTAAAGTTAGGTGGGAAGTGATGGACACAAAATGGGACAGAGATTATGTGACAAATGACAGAATTAGGAATGTGCTCACTGCTCATTAGGTCTTTTCATTCAGATGAGTAACAACCGAGCTGCTGGGGGCATCTATCTGCCCAGGGCTTGTTTCATAACACAGACCCTTGAAGAGCCTGGTCCTTTCTGCTCTCTACCACTGGCTTTAAGGTGGTCTTTCCAAAGAATTCAAATGATAGTAACATATATTATTCTGTGAGGAAAAAAATCCCCCAAAAATGATAAAATGAGAAACAGTCAAAATGTTTTGAAAAACTATCAGTAAAAAGAAGACTCACTTCTCTTTCTGGAGAAGCAGCACTCTGAGGGGGGCTGGATATTTGGCCACAGAGCTGGTGATGGAGTGTAGAAGATCAGGGATGCACCTAAACCTCTACAGGTGTGACAGGCTGTCCATCGTGGCCAGAATGGCTGTTTGGCCAGCAGGGGGCCTGGTTTGCCAGCTGGGTGAGTGACTAAACCCTTCCCAAGGCTCCAACAGTGGGAGATGACTGGCCCACACAGGAATCAGGAGGAAGCCATGCCCTGCTGAGTGAGTCATTCCCAGACACAAACGCCCACAGGCTTTCTAGCTGATGCTGCATTTGAGTTTGTTGTCCTTCCAGCTATTTTCTTCTCCAAGGAGATCACAGCATCATCTATGCGTCCTAAACACGATTGGAATCAGCGATCAAAAGCAAAGGGCCCATCTGAGCTGTTAATTCTTGCGGAGTGCAGTAGCTGAGGATCACTGTCAGAGACACAGAGAGTAAAGGATTCCCAGAACCAGCAGAAAGAGGCCAACCTTTGAGGGTTTCCACCTGCTGGTAAAAGCTCTCTCAAACAGATAATACATAGCCCCTGCTACCCCAAACATGGCTGCTTCAAAAGGATGAGAGCTCAGCAGAGAAGCTGTTTGTATGGTAGAGAAAAGTGGTCGGAAAGGCGTCCTTGGCCATACACTGGTTATCCTAGGAACCTGAACAATGGAAGGGAAAAAGAAAACAGCAGGGGGAAAGACAAGGAGAAAATGCTGAACATGTGACCTACAAACGGCAATTACAGACTGTGAAAGAAAAACAAACAAAGCAAAACAAAAAGCAACGCGTGGATGGCAATGGTCCATGCTGATATCCCATTCATTTTTCTAAGTTGACAACTCATTCATTTTTGTAAGTCAGGAATCAACCAGTAAGCCACAGCCTGAGGGTCACTCAGCAGAGACTCTTAGGGCTGTGAGTACTGTGATTTTCCCAAACCAGGCTGGTTGAGATGCAGGGTAGAGTTCCTGGCTCCTGTGCCTACAGCCCACCTGCCCCTGTCCTGGGAAGGCCCTTAAAGACAAGCTTTTCACTTGAATGGGCAATCAGAATCAGTAATTTGACCAAACAATGAAAAAGTATTTAAACATAATAAAATAAAATTTATTAACAGCAAAAACATTCCTGCCAGTTTCTTCTTTTCTATAGTGCAGTTAAAGTGTTTCATGACTACGCTTTTAAGAACAGTGATTTCCACAGACTGACCAAGTACTAGTGAGGGAGCAAAGCCACTGTGTGGAGGAGGCGGTCTTCCTCGCACCTGGTGTCCCTGTGCACCTGAAGGAGCTGCCCCCAGCATGACCTCTTCCCTTCCCTTTTACCTTCACTATCTGTGTGGGCCAGGGCCCCTTTCCCACTGCCTGTTCCCCAGACCCTCCCTTCTCAGTGAGTGCAAATAATTTTCTTGTGTTTTTCTCCTTCTCCACAGGGAGCTCACAGTGTGACCAAGTGTCCACCATAGTTCACCGTAGCCAGCAAACAGTCTTTGTGTGCCCTGCATGTGGCTGCAGGGCTTGGCATCACTTACACTGTCAGAGCAAAGCACTTGGCAGTAATCTACAGCTCCTTTACGATCATAACTATCTGCCTTTTTTTTTTTTTGGAAACATAGTCTCATGGGACCCAGGAGGCTGACCTCAAGGGTGACCTTCAACTTCTGACCTTCTTTGTTTTAGCGTCCCAAGTGACGCACACATTACAGGTACGCACCACCACAACTAGCTATGTATTTTGGTAAAGTAAAAATTTGTTCATACTGGCTAACAGGTTTTGGATTTTAAATCTGAGCTTACTTTACAGAGTTGCTTTACTGATGGTAGGCCATTAACAAGCCATTTCACCAAAGAGGAGTATCTGTCTTTTTTTTTGGTTTTTCAAGACAGGGTTTCTCTGTAGCTTTGGAGCCTGTCCTGGAACTTGCTCTGTAGACCAGGCTGGTCTCGAACTCAGAGAGATTTGCCCGTGTTGGAATTAAAGGCATGCACCACCACTGCCCAGCTAGTTTCTATCTTTGAAACAGGTTCTTATTCTGTAGACCAGGTTCTGGAACTCACAATGCATCTCAGGCTGGCCTTGAACTTGTGGTGACTTTCTAAACATTAGAATTACCAAGCACACCACTACATCAGACAAGAGCAGTGGCTCAGTAACTATGTAGGAGTTAGAAAAATCTCATCAAAAAATGGCCATCATCCCATGAATTCTTTAATTATATTATTCTGGAATAGAGGTGACATCCAATGCCATATTCTTAAGCTCTGCTCACACTTCCTGTCTATACTGACCACTGTGTCCCCTCCTTGAAGGAAGGACATCTGTTTGCTGCCTCATTTGAAACATGTAGGACTCCTCACAGGTAAAGATGGAGCTGTAAGTATGTTCATGTGACTTTTATTCCTGAGTATTTGAAAGAAAACATTAGCTATTAGAGCAGGGGTTCTCTACCTTTCTAATGCCCTGCTGACCCCCAAACATAAAATTATTTCATTGCTACTTCATAACTGTTATGAATTGTAATGTAAATATCTGATATGCAGGGTATCAGATATATGTGACCCCTAAAGGGATCATGACCCACAGGTTGAGAACCTCTGTATTAGACTGTGGGTGGAATGAAGGTGGACCCCTTGCATTCTTACTATACTGTAGAAGCACATGAGGGAAACCAAAAGGATCTCTGCAGATTTCTGCTGCTACAGCAATAAACTTTTCTGCGTGTGCTACCCCACTGTAAGGAGCTGTTTGCCACTGTTAAATGCTCAGACAGAAGCTCTGGCCTGCATTATACACACTAAAAAGCAAGGTAGAGCTCTTCCTATTCTGCTCAGATAAAGTAATCTATCCAGTCATAGTATTCTGAGAACCTTTTGACAATTTTAAGTGGATTAATATGCTCTAAGAGAAAACAAGCATTTCTTTAATGATAACTCATCGACAAAGCTTTTGAAAAAGAGTATTCAAAATAAAGCAAAGACTGGTCAAGTGTAGCCAGAGCCCATTTTCCGCACACAGACATTAAATTCATGCTAATCTGTGAGGGAGGACTTTCCTCTTTTTCATTCTGAAAACAAGCCTACTCCTCCTCCCTAGACATCTCTGTTCATCCTTTGGTACTTACAAGGGAGCGAGAGCTCTGTCTGGATGGCGGCAGAAACTGCCTCACATTCGTAGGTGTTTCCTTTTCAATGGAATGGCGCCTCTGCGGTGGTTGCCGTCTCTCTGGCTGGGGCGTTGACGAGATGGGTAAGAACTTTGGAGGCTCTAAAGATTTAACCAAATAAATGGACTAGATTAAAAATAAAGTCCTAATGTAAAATGAAATAATAAAAAATGTGTAAAAAATAAAATCTTTAATTCTGAATTTTCCAACAGATAACCTTTTGTACTATGTGCCAACACTGTGTTCAAAGACAAAGCACTTATTTCAGTGGAGAGCTATTTTAAGATGGCAGCTCAGGGGAAAGAGGCTGCTTCATACAGTAGGGATGAAAGTAAAAGTCAACAGAGTTAAGTGGGATTCATGTCTTTGGATTATCTTATGAAGGCAAACTACTAAGGCAAATGAAAACTGTAGTTTCCAGTTAAGAAATGACAGTGAAGTTCATTACACAATTTGATGGGCACTCTATTTATTTTGAGACAGGATCTCCTGTAGTCCAGGCTGGCCTCGACTCGACTACATGGTTGAGGGTGACCCAAACTGCTGATCTGATCCTATTACCTCTACCTCCTAAGTGCTGGGATTACAGTCATTACTCTACAACTGAGCGAAAGCGCCAGCTCAAGGCCTCTGGGATGTTTAATGGGCCTGGACGACAACCAAGGCCAACTCTTACTGACTTACCTGTGTGTGTGTGTGTGTGTGTGTGTGTGTGTGTGTGTGTGTGTGTGTGAAAACACGTGTGTCCTGTAACAATGCACATGTGAAAATCAGAGAACAGCTTTTAGAAGTCAGTATGTTCTTGCCGTCCACCATGGGACCCATGGACAGAACTCAGGTGGCTAGGCTTGCATGACCAGTACTTCTACCCTGAGTCATTTTGCCTGCCTCCATTGTTTTTATATAACTTGTTTATGGAACTGAAATACTATGTAATCCCAGCACTTGGGAAGGAGAGGCAGGAGGATTAAGAGTTCAAAGCCAAAAAAAGGAAAAAAAAAAAAAAGAGTTCAAAGCCACCCTGTAGTACACGAAACCCCATTTCAAAAGAGTATGAGAACTCAAGCCAACATTTTAAGAATATCTTAAAAAAAAAAAAAAGATTTAGCTGGGTGGTGGTGCATGCCTTTAATCCTAGCACTCAGGAGGCAGAGGCAGGTGGATCTCTGTGAGTTTGAGGCCAGTCTGGTCTACAGAGCAAGTTCCAGGACAGTCAGGTTGTTGTTATACAGAGAAACCCTGTCTAACAAAATAAATAAAGGCCTTGTTTCTATTTTATGTGCATTAGTATTTTGCCTGTTCATATGTACATCATGTGTGTGCCTGGTGCTTAAGGGGACCAGCAGAGGGCATTACAGATGATTGTAAACTGCTATGTGGGTGCTGGGAACCTAACTTAGGTCCACTACAAGAGCAATGAGTGCTCTTAACTACTGGGCCATCTCTCCATCCGCTAAGAATATCTTAAAATCCAATGAATTAATTTCTAACTCTTCTTAATGATTTTACATTACTAAAAGCCTTTAGAAATCTCTTAAGTTTAGACACTGTAGTCAGAATCCACTGCCCAATATCTATAAAAGTATTTTTACTACCTACACATGTATTGGATATGGCTGTATGTAACTTATACCAGGTGGGTAGGGAGCAAATATGGTTATTTAGTGCTTCTGAGCTTAAATTCAGACTAGTCATTAATCTAAAAAGTGCACACGTGTTCATGCGCACGCATGCATACACAGATATACACTCTGCTGGCTTATCTATATGTGTGCTATGCGAAAAAATAAACTTGCCTGATCTAGTTAAGGTAACTGTCCATGCAGCCTGGGAAGATACCTGAGCCTGTCTATTCCTGACACTCAAGTACAAGGGTTAGCTGTATATATGCCACATGATGACAGTGCACTGTGGGGCTCTTGCTCTAGTCAAGTGTTCTGTAAGGTGTGCACTCACTCTTCCTTGTGCACATGGCCTCCAGCACGGGATCCTCACAGAGGGAGGGAGACGCACTGCTGCTGCTGGCTGACTTGTGCAGAGTTTCCTCCTGAAAAAGGCAAGTTCATGAACTTCAGCTCCTGTGCTAGTGAATACCATCCTAGTAAACAGATACTTTAACGTAACAGGACACCAAACTACAATGTCAGAGGCTCAGGGCAAACTAGAAGGGGTCTAAAATCAGGGATGGGCTCATGTTCTCACTTTGCCTAATTAAAAGTGATGGGACAGGGTGGGAGAGATCAAAACAGTAAGCCGCATCCCTCCACGATCTCTGCTTTGCTTCCTGCCTTCAGGTTCCTGCCTAGTACGCCTGCCCTGGATTCCCTTAATGGTGGATGTAACCTATGGGCTGAAATAAACCCATTCTAATCCAAGTTTCTTTTGAGCATGCATACCATAGCAACTGGAAAGCAAACTAGAATAAGAGCTTCATCCACTGGGCCCAGCTCCAACACTTGCTCTTATAATGGAAAATGGACTTCCCAGTGTCCATGAGATCCTGAAAGACAGGTGCTAGTCTTGGGCGGACTGAGCTGTAGCTCTCATTCCATTTCTAGCTGTTGGACATTATACTTCTGCATGCATCTGGTGTCAAAATGTTTTTGTGTTTAAAAACAAGGGATGTGGATACGCTTCAAGATAGGAGGAGATGTTCAGGTGGGAGGGAGGGAGGGAAGAAGGGAGGGAGGGAGGGAAGATGGGCCTCTCCCCCTCCCGGAGACTCTTCTCTATTTGTTCACTGTACAGACTCAGCTAGCTGGCAGAGCCACCACAGACACAGAGACAGGAACGAAGGCATGAGGAAGATGTGTGCATGAGTCTGGCTCATGAGGACAACTGCATGACAGTGCCATGACACAGCAATACCAACATCACACAGAACAGCAAGTACTCTGCCTGTCTGCTGCAGGCATGTGATCAGTACTGAGGCGTCCCTGGTCCTTCCAGACGTTTCAGTCTTTGAACCTTATAGTGTTAGCTGCACAGAATAAGGCAGTCCTAGCAAACATGTGTCTCCTCAGGCATGCTTTTAATTACCATTTGAATTAGAAGCAATTGGAGTGTTAACGACATCACACTTATGCCACTGCATTTGATACTTAGTGAAGACATACAATAATGGAAACTTTGAATGGAAAAAGAAGAATTTGGTGAAAAGAAACAAAAAGAAGAGAGGAAGAATCCATGAAGTGGGGAACAAAATTCACCAGGAAAAGTGAACAGAGTCTACTGTGTGATATGGGAAACACCTAACAGCTTTGCATTTATGGCCATTATCAGAAAGCAATATGCCCACGCAAGCCAATCAATGTTGGTTTAGGGGATTCCTGACATCAGAAATTAATAGAGGAGTGGGGGATATCCATCTGCCAAACTCGGAAGCTTTGTTCCTTGCTTCATATTTCTGGGGAAGACCACAAGTTCTGGATCCAGAAGGCTGAGGATCAACAAAACCAACTGCCCTCACCAGGTGGCACGGATGGGAGGGCTGCCAGCCCCGCGAGAGGACAGAAGGACTGGCTCTGTCCCCAAATGGGAGGCACAGGCTCTGACACACGAGGATGCACGGACAACGTGAAATGCTTGTCCTCGTGCTCTCTCCACATGCTCAGAGCCACGGCCCAGGGCAGGTACTGCATGAAGTACTGTCCTCACTATTTCACACCGTTAAGACCCATTCACCCGTGTAAATATCTGCCTTTTAAAAGAGACATTATTTTGTGGCTTTAATCAGGTAAAAGATAGTCTGGAAGTAGCTGATGTTGAGAGAGAGGCGTAGGATGAACACAATTTATGTATCAATATTAAACTAAAGCTGTGTTTCACCAATAGAAGCTTTTACAAAATACTCATGTGCATATATAGTGGGATTCAGGACATCTGTCCTTATCACCATCCCTCAGCCTGTCCCCCAGTCTCTTTGGGAACCCAGGGAAGCCAACAGGCCCAGAAATTCTCCTGTCTCTGTCTGTTTCTGCCCCATTTGGAGCTAGAGCCCCAGCCCTAGTCCTAGCTCCAAGTGGGAACTTGGCTTGTCATGTGTGCACTGGGACCTGAACTCCTAATTGCTGCTCCATCTCTCCAGCCCCATCAATAGAAACTCTGATAACATAATACAACTCCCCAATGTGAACAACAGCTGGTTTCAAATAAGCCACCCACATACCTATGCTTTCTAAACATTAAAGATTTAATGTAATTAGAAATTGTAAAACTTGTGTCTAAAAAAATGAACACAAAGCACTCCTGGACATCCCTTTGATTAGTCTTTCCTTATACTTAAAAACACCAATTTAAGGCCGGGCAGTGGCAGCACATGTCTTTCATCCATACATGTGTCCATGCAGCATGGACAAAAGTGAAGAATGCCATTTTTGTCTAAGCCAGGACCAGGAAGTGGAGCCCTAGCAAGCAGCAACATGCCATGTTGACACTTGCAGCTCAGCAGATGGCAGAGGTGCAGCATGGATGCAGGTATGGAACCCAAACACACCACATTCTCCCCTGAAGGGCACAGAGTAAAGCAGAGACTCCAGGGAGCACAGCTCTCTTCCTGAGGGTTTGCTTGTTGGCATTACAATCCCAGAAAGAACACTCCTACATGTGTCTGTGTGTACTGCAGAGGGAGAAGAACCTATAGAAACATGTCTCAACTTTATTTTCTCCTTCTCAAAACAAAGATGAAGGTCATATGAGTTTTAGGACTGCTGATTTATCTTACTCCTCCTTACCATAAGACTACAGACCTCAATTTCAGTGCTATTTACTAAGCACATCCACCACACTGGTCTGGAGAAATAACAGTCACTATCCTTCCTGCTAGCCAGCTTAACTTCAATCTTACCGTTACTGACTGAATCATGAAGAGAAGAGGAAACAGCTTAAGGAAACAGGTAGGGGCAGGGTCAGAGGACATCTGCATGCCTGGCGTCCTTACCTCAGAGTCAGAGCTGTCCAGCTCAGCCAGGGTTGGGGCCTTGAGGAGCTTCTTCCGTTGTGCAGGCCCTGGCTGGCCAGTACCCAGCCCATTTCCTTTTGTTTGAGATGCTAAGCCTCCATTCACCATAGATGATTCCCCAACATTCTTTGGAGATTCTGGGGTAGTGACATCTAGTAAGAGAAAGGCAAAAGCTTACCTTTTCTTGAGCCAGGAAAGGTAATCTGTGTTGGAAGCACAACCAGGTGACAGCATTTCCATGTCACACAAATAAAACACAAAGGCTCAGTACAGTGATGCCATGCCTGTGCATATGGAATTTGTTAAAGCTATTGTCAGATTACAGGAAAGCTTAAAGTGATGATTGTATATGCACATCTGTAGTTTAGAACTCAGAGTTGGCAGAAATCCTAGATAAGGGATCTTGACGTCTTGTTTCCCAGGTAAATAAACTGAGGCTCCAAGAAGCAAGCTGTACTCATGCTAAGGGCCAGTTGTGGATAGAGGAAAGAGGCAGCACACTCGGTCCCCCTAGGGATAAGGTCTAAAAACATCTTGTCCTAAAAATCAAAGAGGCTAAGAATCCATACTCAAACACATTTATGGAAGCACAGAGGTTCTGGGACACATCTCCTCAATACATTAGATTTAAATTATTAAGGGCTCGCATCTGAATGAAAAGGCCCTTCCACATTAGAGAGAAAACAGTAGTATACAGTTGGCATAACCCAGACAGGGATCAAAGTCTACCTCTACTGCTAGCTGTCTGGGTAAGCTCTCTAACCTCCAGCTCCTCCCCTATAAAGCAGAATAGTACAGATTAGTAACTGTGAGTGTTTTCCTGTGCCTAGTACAGTCAATGTTAGCCAATGGCAGCACTAGTGTTCCGCTCTCCTTCTAAGTAACCCAAGCCCTTGACTGACAGTGGTGTGAGCCAGAGTTGATTCCCAACACCTGCTTTTTGGTACTCTAGCCTAAAATTCTCCAATGGAAATAGAATAGATTTTCTTGAGCATTTCAAATAAAGACTTAACATGGATTATCTTAAATAGCTAACTATAAAATCAGAGAAGTGACAATGTGACAATTAGTGCATAATTTAAAGTGCAGACCAGTGTGATCAACTGCACAGAGAACCATCCATGAAGCTTCTTTTTGGTATAGGGCCTTCTAGACACCAAACTGAGAAAGCCTTTGGGAGGGAAAGCACTATGATTGAAGGCTATTTTTCTCTCAACAAGTGATATCTATATTCCTAAGTAGAAAACACTCAGCACTTAAGTATGTTCTTATTGATTTTTTTTTTTTGAGATAGGGTCTAACGTATACCAGGCTGGTCTTGAATTCTCTGTGCCGCTAAGAAGGATCACCTTCTGATGCTCTTACCCCACTTCCCTTGTGCAGGGATTTCAACTGTGTAACGCCATGCTCAGTTTACATGATGCTGGGGAATCTCACCCAGGCCTGTGTACATATGAGGCTAGTACTCTAGCAATGAGCTACATCCTCAGCCCCTTTATAACTGGGTTCACATATTTTCCTTGACATTACTTAAAGGAACTATATATCATTTCTTACTACAAAGATATACTTCTTATTTAAAATTTACAATTTTTTGGTACATGTCTATAATACCAGCATTTACAAGGCTAAGGCAGGAAGGGCTCATTGTGAGCTTGATAGCCTATGATATACTGCATGTAAAAGGTCAATTGCTAGGACATAAAATAAATCCGGGCAGTGGTGACACACACCTTTAATATTAGCACTCAGGAGGCAGAGGCAGGCAAATCTCTCTGAGTTCCAGGCCAGTCAAGGAAACCCTGTCTTGGAAAAAAAATGAACAAAAATTTATGATTTTTATTCTTACATATCAAGAAGGCCAGAAAACAGGTCCTTCAAAAACTGTAGAAGGTTTGACTAGGCTATAAAGGGTGGAGGATTGAAGGAACAAAAGAGGACAGAGGAGGAGAAAGAAGAGAGAAGACAGGGCTTAATAATTATCATTTAGGTGAAAAAAACTTTGAGTCCTGACTTGATATGTGGCTTTCTTCCTGCCTGGGTAGTTTTAATTAAGAGAACCCAACGCTAAGTGTACATATTTATTTACTTTGTTATTATGGTCCCAGGTATTAAGTAGCTAGGACAAATAAATAATAATTGGTTGCAGTAAAGTGAAAGGGAAAAATAGAAAAGGAGGTGAGATTTCATACAAATTGCAGAGGTGAAAATATGAAGGCAAAATACCCACTTATATAATAAATAAAAATAATTAAAACGAAAACGAGTTTTCCAGAAAGCAAAAGATGGTTAATTTCTATTCAAGAGAAAAGCAGCCAGACTTGGTAGCTTTCACCTGTGATCCCAGCACTTGAGAGGCTAAGGCAGGAGAATTGCCAGGAGGCTAGTCTGGGCCAGAGAGTAAGATCCTATTTCATAATAAAACAAAACAAACTAACTAAAACCAGTAACAACAAAAAAGAAAAGAGGTAGTAAGTATCTCTGTGATTTTAATGAGTACACATGAGCACTCAGGAGGATCTCTGTGAGTTCAAGGCCAGCCTGGTCTACATAGTGAGTTCCAGGATAACTAGGGCTACATAGTAAGACCCTGTTTCAAAACAAAACAAACAAAACCCCCAAATAAATAAAATATGAAAGGAAAGACAAACTGTGCACATTAATGTGCATTCTCAGCCACTCATGTTCCAGCAGAAGCTGCTGAGACATGTCACCTCCCACAAAGAGATTTAGGAACAAGAGCAAACCCAGCTCCCAAGACTGGGCTCACACTGTCAAGGCAAAGAGTTTTACTGGCTATATATTTTTACTATCTTGTTTTAAAAAAACCAACTATTATATCACATCCACATGGGTGTTATTGTTTAAGAAAATTTAGAAGTTGTTTATGGTAGATTAATTTAAAAAGGATTTTCTTATTTTTTTACTTTGTCTTAATTTAATCTCTGTGTCTTTCACATCATGCATCTCGAACCCATTCATTTCCTGTTTCTGCATATCTGCCCTCTGCCCTTGCAGTCCCCCCAAAAAAAGAAAAAAGAAAAGAAAAGAAAGAGAAAAAAGAAGAGAAAGAAGAGGGAGGGGGAAGTCTTGTCATGGAAGTTGTAGTATGACACACTGAGTCACACAGTAAACCCTTTTGTCCATGTATCTTGCAAGTGTTCATTGCAGAGAGTTATTAGTCTGGTTTGAGGCTTCTGGTTTCTGCTACACGGTTGATGCTGGGCCCTCATTAGAAATCCTCTTGGTTAACATACTGTTGCTCTGTGTTGTGGAGATCCTGCAGCTTTGGGCCTGCAGGACCAGTCCCTTCA
Source organism: Mesocricetus auratus (assembly GCF_017639785.1). Lineage (NCBI taxonomy): Eukaryota > Metazoa > Chordata > Mammalia > Rodentia > Cricetidae > Mesocricetus > Mesocricetus auratus. Next base: position 87,671,244 of record NW_024429184.1, on the reverse strand, counting down.
TGTGCTCTAGCAGATCACAGATGGGGTGGATGCTGGGGCAGGCCAACACATAACCCTGGTTCCGGGCCTGGGTCATTCCAGGGTTGGTCAGCCCGCCTGCTCCTTGTCTTCACCATCAGTGTGAGCTCTTCTGCATTCCTGTCCTCAAGGTTGGATCTGCACACCTACACCTTCGGGGCCAGCTCTTCTGCGCTGCCCAGGGACCACTCTCCCGAGTGCTGCAGCTGACGAAGGGCAAGGCTAGATCTATGTCTTACGACCTCTCCCACTTGCCTTGGGTTGATGGGGGTGGCGTGGCGAGAACACCTCTCCCTGCCCATGCTGCCATATGACAGGTGAGTAATGGGAACAGCTCTCCCATGCTAACAACTTGGAGGATGGCTCACCCATACCTCTGCCAACAGGAGTGGCTCTATTGTGCTGCCCAGGCACATGCAGGGCCTGTTCTCCAGAGTGTTGCAGCTGGTGGCAGGCGGTGATAGCTCTCCTGCCTTTCTGGCCTCAAGGCCAGTGAATATATTTATTTTTTTATTTTTTGGTTTTTTGAGACAGGGTTTCTCTGTATTGTTTTGGAGGCTGTCCTGGAACTCGCTCTGTAAACCAGGCTGGCCTTGAACTCATAGAGATCCGCCTGCCTCTGCCTCCCGAGTGCTGGGATTAAAGGCGTGCATCACCAATGTCCGGCTGAAAAGATTTATTTTTACGTACATGAGTGTTTTGCCTACATGTTATGTATATGCATCAGGTATGCAACTATAGAAACCAGAAGTGGTTGTCAGATCCCTGGGTTCTCAAATTACAGATAGTTGTGAGCTGCAGTTGTGGTGCTGGGATTTGAACTCAGGTCCTCTGGAAGAGTGACCCATTTACTGAGCCATCTCTCCAGACCTAGGGTAGATTGAAAAATTTAAATTGTGTTGATAGTGTTTAATATTATTTAGATTAAAAATATTAAAGTAGTGTTGGTGTAGTTGTTGGTTATTCTTGGTTGTTAATTTAGCTGGGCACACCTGTGAGGGATTTTTCTTAATTAAATCATTTGAAGTGGGAAGACCCACCCTAAATCGTCATCTTTATGGGTGGGAAGATCCACCTTAACTGGAGGCAGCCTATAATAAAGGAAGCACTTGTTCTTTGCCTGTTTGCCCTCACTCTCCAGCAAGTTCATTCCCTTACTGATATACTGAAAACCATCAGAGACATTGAGTGTCTCGGACCAAACAGCTTTGGATTCTTGGACTTTCCAACAAAAGACAGCCATTGTTGGGTTGGTTGGACCACAACTTGTAAGCTGAGACACTCTATTAATTCACATATGTGTATATCATCTACATATAATATACTAGTACAATTGGCAAAAAACAAAGTCTGGTGTGGTGGTGCATGTCTATAATCCCAGCAGTTGAGGGGCTGAGGCAGTAGAATCACCAAGTTCAGTTATCAGTGTCTGCTTGGGATACAATGTGAACTCAAAGCAAGCCTGAGTAACCCTCTCTCAACATAAAAAGGACTCCACTGGGAAAGTGCTTGTTTAGTGTGCACAGGCTCTGGGTTCAAGCCCCAGCACATATAACATCAGCCATGGCAGTATTCCCTGTAATCTCAGTGCTCAGAAGTGAAGGGAGGAGGGTCAGAAGTCATCCCTGGCTACACGAGACCCTATCTCAACAAACAAAACAAAACAGGCTTTAAAAGTAAAGAGCCAGGAAAGTAACTCAGGTGGCTTAGTACTTGCCCTCCCTGTGCAACACTCTGGGAATTCAATTCGTATCAGACACACACACAGACAGACACACACACACACACACACACACACACACACACACACACACACACACACACACACGGAGGAAGTTGACAAAATGACATAGGAACTGAAGTTCAGGGAAAGTCACTAAATGATAAAGGCTGCCTGAACAATATGCTATGGGACCAATGGCCGTCATGTGGCTCACTGACTGAGATGATGGAAACAAACATCCCTAGTAAGTTCAAAGCTTTGAGGGGGATGTGACTGGTAAAAGGTTCTGCCAGGAGGCTTCTGGTGATCTCTAAGACTAGATACTGTGCAAGCCTCATTTCCTATAAGACTCGGCACAACATATTTTAAGGAGTTATTATTTGGATTTACTGTTGAAATAATAAATACTATTATTTCAGTGTATTAAGTGAGAAGCGTCAAACTCTTTTTTGTTCATTTGTTTTCTGAGACAGGGTATCTTTGTGTAGCCCTGGATGTCCTGGAACTTGCTCTGCAGACCAGGCTGGCCTCCTGGGATTAAAGGTGTGAACCAGTTCAACTCTTGAAGACAGAATTTCTTGAGGAAAAAAATGATAATCTCATACATAGAACAAATGTTAAAGACAAAAAGTAGAGATGATTTTAAAAATTACTATCTCTTAAATTCAGACTCTAAAGGGCACACCCGCAATATTAAATACTTGAATAATTTTGTGTCTACTGCTTTATTTATTTGCACTAGAACATAGATTATATACTTAATATTTGTACAGGAAAAATAAATCAGACTTACCTCAATTGATGCTGAATGGCTTATTAGGATTTTCACTAAGAAATATTTCTAAGAGAGCCTTGAACAGCAGAATACACTTCCTTCTGTCTCACTCTGCACTCAAGTTCAGAGTCATTATCTATGCTACATGTTTAGACTGTTCATTCCTTGGCTTGTTCATTTTCTACTAAGACCACATATTTAGTCCTTAAAGCTGGAAGGATGGGTTACCCTTTCCCACTTACAATCTGGGACATTTAGTTAACAGTCAAATGCAACAGTGGAAACATGTAGCAGCACAAGCAGTGGACAGGCAAGCTCTGGGAACCACACAGAATACCACCAAGGCACAGATAGACTACAGCAGACAGTGAACAGACAACAAAACTATGCTGCCCTGTTTTGTTCCTGACACAGGGCCACCAGGAGCCTGGAAGACCACCAGAGACCACATGCCAGAGCATGTCTGAGAGCATGCATCCTGTCCTGATCAGCCACAAACCAGCCAGCAATCTGTATGTTAGGTAGCCTCCTACTCCTTATCCAACCAATGGAAACATGACCAGTAGGTATCCAGAGTGACAGTGGCCAGTTTTTAGAGATTAACCATAGCATACATGGTCCAAATTTTTGGTTTTATTTTCCAGTCTAAAATTTTTACAGGTTCACTGCACAAATGATTTATAAAATAAATAAAATTAGCCAAATGGATAAAGAAAATAGAAAAGGCTCTTGGGTGGTCAGTCAAAAATAGTTAAATGAAGACCAAAATAGTAAAGTTATGTCTGAGAGCTACAAAAATAAGCAGAAAATTTTTAAAAAAATGTGGAAACTACCTTGTAGTTAGAAGACAGTAAATATTCAATAATGACACTAGAAAAAGATACTCAAACTCACTGGTTTGTTAAACATGGATCTGTATGCCAATTCTTTTTAACTTAAGAAGTATTCTATATCATTTCAAGGAACATTGTAGAAAAATACATCTTACCTCATTTTAGCTTGAAACAGTAACTTGTGAAATTAAAAACTTGAATCTGAAAATATCTTATAAGAACTAAGAAAATATGCAAATTTTCTCATAAATATATTTAAAATTTTTATTTTAAAGGACATAGTTTTATAATCAAATATAGCCATTTTCAGTTATCATTTAACCATATTCACAGATTACTACACAGAAAGTGTAAGACACCCTGTAAGTTTATGGCACACATTAGGAGGCCCTGACAGAGATCCTCAGTGACTACCACAGAGCCATGCATGACAGGCTCTGCCCATTGACCAGAGGGTATGGAAGGCAGTCTCTGCCCACCAAGGCTCTCAGTGTTTTAAAGAGCAGGGCACTTTCAAAAGGTTTCTTCCCAGTTGTTTTTCTGTTTGCTTACAGGAAAGGCTCTGCTCCAGTGAGAGCTGCCACACACTGGACAGTCACATCCACAGCTTGGCCATGGCAACACAGCTCCTTCGGGAGGCCCAGAGGCTGCCATCCACTGTGGTTTTAATTATATGGACTGCTTTGAAATAGGTAGGATATTTTATTTTACTGACCACAGCTTAGAAGAAAGCTTTTCAATTTTCTTTTCTGACATGTTTAAACAAGCAGACAAATGAATGTACTCACAGAAACCACACAGCCCATGTCAGGTGTGAGAGTGCTTTTTTTTTTACCTGACAAGTCAAAACTGTGAGACATGCTAAGTGGCCGCATTGCTGAAAAAAAGAAAACAATAAAGAGAAAGTAATTCAGCCATTAGGGATACACAGGGAGACAGGACAGGGAGAAGGGTCAGAGCTCTTACGGGCACTCCTTGGAGGGTAGCTAGAAGCTACAATTCTGAAATAGAAAAAAAATCCACGCAAGAGTCTTAATTCTAGCTCTATGACAATGACAAGAAAACATGAAAAAAATACGAAGAAACATTTTAAAGAATACACTGAAAATGAAAAACAAGATAAAGAGAAAAAATATGAACCTTATCTCCCAAGAAGTGATAGCATTCCTTTTGTATGCAGTGATCAATTTTATTCAAATGTTATGTCCACCAAATAATAAGTATGTTGCAAAAAATATTTGGTGGTCAGGAACTCAGAGGTTAAGCTATCCATCTGAATGTGCACGTTAAGACTCTTAGATGTCTCAGGAAAGTGGAGAGGGATTTTGTGTTGATGAGAATAATTTCCTACCTGCCACTCAAAAAACCAAAATGTATTTCAGATTTCCCTTGCTAGGTATAGCAAATAAAATATACATATTCTCAAATCACTCTTTAACCAAGCTTACACATATCTGTTGTTGAGCTCTTTTCTTGTATGTGAATGTAACTTTTGAATAAACTGACCACTGTGTATCAAAGAATGTTATCAGTCCCTGGGCAGTGGAGTTCATGAATTCATATTTCCCAGTCTGTCTGTCTGTTTCGCTTTTGTACCGGTTAAGCTAACTGAACCTGGGGCTTTACGCAGGATAGACAAGTATTCTACCATCTTAGCTACATGCTTGGCTTCCCTTTTTGTTGTTGTTGTCGTCTGTTTTGGGTCTGAGTGAAATTCCTACCGGAGGCTCTCATTTTTCAGCTCAATATACCACAAAAAGGACAACAAGTAATCAAGGATCACAGTAATTAAGAAGTCTGGAAAAGAAAAGTACCAGTGACACCAATAGAGGGCACGTACAATAGATAACAGTAACTTCAGATTTGCTAGGGAAAAAATGAAAATGGCCCATATAACTGTAGGAGAGTAGGTAAATACATCATTTAGACATTAGTTGGGAGATCATGTCCTAATAAATCATGATTTGATTTATGTTAAATGGTGAAAGATGTTCAGGCCATAGCCAATGTTAAACCAAGAGGATAACATATTATAGTTTTGTCATTTAATTTTTTAATTTTATTTTTACTGCATGAAAATGTTATGGAGCTGAAGGACCAGCTTGGGTGGCACCATTAGGAAGGCCTTCTACCTCCTGTAAGGCAAATCTTTCAATGGCTTGGATACTGTGAAATAATTCAGTATACTGTAAAAATGTGTTGCTCTCATTGTTAATAAAAAGCTGATTGGCGATGGCTAGGCAGGATTTTCAGGGCAGAGAGGATTCTGGGGAAATGAATGGTGGAGACATAGGAGACACATTGGGATGCAGAGTGAGCAGGATGGAAAGAACGTAGATGAGGTAAACAAGACGCAGAGTAGCACATTAGATTCATAGAAATGGGTTAATTTACATTATAAGAGCTATCTAAAAAAGAAGCTTAAGCTACTGGCCAAGCATTTATAGTTAATATTAAGACTCTGTGTGGCTATTTGGGGAGTGGCTGGAGGGACAGAAAAGTCTGTCTATACCTTAAATTTACCAATTAGGCTAGACTGGCTGGCCAGTGAACCTCAGGGATCCCCCCTTCTTCATCATAGCTACATAATGAGACCTTGTCTCAGAAAAACAAACAGAACAGTCAGGAGTGATGGCACATGCCTATAAAATCTGCACCTAAATCAAGATCATTCTTAGCTACAGAGTAAGTCTGAGGAGCACCTCACCTATATGAGATGCTGTCTCAAAAAACAAAACAAACAAAAAGTTCCAAATAAGAAAAGTCCTGGACTAGATGTGTCATTCATGATTCTACCAAACTTGAAAGATGAATTAGTTCCAATCTTTACCAAACTATTCTAAGACACAGAAGAGAGAAGACCACTGAAGCTAAAACAACAAAGAAAGAAAACAAGAGCTCAACAAATACTGTCAAGCCAGTCCAACAGCACATTAAAAAGGCCATATACCATGACTAAGTGGGATTTATTTCTGGATACAAGGATGGTGTCCTGGTTAGTTCTTATTACCGTAAGACAACCTAGATCACTTGGGAAAAGAGAATTCAGCTGAAGAATTGTCTCTGTCAGACTGGTCTGTAAGAGACTGTCTTCGACTGATGACTGATGGGAGGGTCCATCTCTATGCAGGTTGGCCTATACTGTGTAAGAATACTGACTGAGCCAGTGAGCAGCCACGGTAAGTGCACTCCTCCCTGGTTTCTGCTTCAGTGTCTGCTTGAGTTTCAGTCCTGACACCCCTCAGTGATGGACTGTGACCTGGAAGTGTAAGCTACAATAAATCCTTTTGTCCCCCAAATTGCTTTTGGTCAAAGCAAGAGAAAAATCAAACTAGAAGCAATTAATGTGATACATAACTAATGATGGATAGAGGATAAAAACAAAACAAAACATGGTTATATCAAAACAGAAAAAGTCATTTGACAAAATATAACACTCTGGCTAAAAAGCCAAAAAGCTGGGAATACAAAGAAATTACTTTGCTGTAATAAAGACTACATATAAAAAGCTCACATTATATTTTCCTAACAGTGCTGAAATCAGAAACAAAGCAAACATGGCCTTTCTTGTGTTCATCACAGTACTAGGAGTCCTAATTAAAGCAACCAGGCAAGAAAAACAATATAATTATTCTGACATAATCTTACATAAAGAAAACCCTACAGATGCCATTAAAAAACAGTTACAGTTAAAACATTCATGGGCTAGAGAGATGGCTCAGCAGTTAAGAGCACTGGATGCTCTTCCAGAGGACTTGGATTTGATTCCCAGCACCCACAGGGCAACTCACAACCATATGTAACTCCACTTCCCTTTTCTGATGTCCTCTTCTAGACTCTACAGGCATCAGACATATACATGGTGCAGAAACTTGCATACAGACAAACCACCAATACACATAAGGGAAAAGAGTAATAGAAATCTTTTTAGAGGTGCTACTAAATTCAGTCAAGTTTCTTGATAAAAAGTCAACATACGACAAATGTATTGTGTGTTGATATAACATATGTGAGAAGTAACAAGAAAACAATACCATTTGTTACACAATTTAGAAATAATGAACTATTTAGGAACATTAACAACATGAAAAATTGTAAGACATAAAGATGGTTTATGCTCACAGATTGGAAGAATTAATAGCTAAAATATCCAGATACCAGCTAGTGGTGGTGGCACACCCCTTTGATCTTAGCATTTGGGATGCAGAGGCAGATCCCTATGAGTTCAAGGCCAGACTGGTCTACAGAGTGGTGCAAAGACAGCCAAGGCTTCACAGAGAAACTGGGTCTCTAAAAACCAACATATATATTCCATATACCCACTGGGTGTAGAGGCCAGCACTTGGGAGGCAGAAACAGAGGTATCTCTCATTCATGCTCAGCCATGGAGCTATATCCCCAGGCCCACAGAGAATCCTCTTTAAGAATTTTTTAAAACAAGATTTAATTTTGTATGTATGAGTGTTTTGTCTGCATGTAAGTATGTACATCACATACATCCACGTATGTGTCCTCAGGGGTTGGGAGCATGGGGTTGGGGGCTGCAGCACATTCCCTAGAACTGGAGTTACAGACAGTTATAAGAGCCATTTGAGTGCTGGGATTCGAACTAATGTCCTCTGATGAGCAGCCAGCACTTTTACCTGTCTATTCACCTCTCCAGCCTCCTGCCCCCTCCATAGGAATCTTAATAGTAGTCCCCCTAGAAATGGAAAACAAAAACAAAAGCAAAACAAAACCCTCCTGAAATTCTTATGGTGCTATGGCTTGAATGTGAATGTCCCTCTGGGCTCCTGTTTGGGGAGGCTGTGGCCTGTGCTGGGGGCAGGGACTGACAGTCATGAGGGGAGGTCTGGAAAGCACTGCTAGTCCTCATCTTCTTCACACCCTTGGCAGTCCGGTTGCTACAGGACTCTTACAGTTGAGAGATGGCATACTTCATGGGGAAAAGAATTTGATGACCACACAACTCATTAGGTTAATGTTCAAAATACTAACAAACGCTAATAACTCAATAATAAAATAATAACTGATGGCCTTGATTTAAAAATAAGCAAAGAATCTAAACAGACAATCCAAAGGTGACACAGAAATAGTTCACAACTACATGAAAGAATACTCAAACATCAATCGTCAATCACTAGTAAAGTGAAAATCCAAACTTCATTGAGAAACCACCTTAGATGTCAGGATGGCTATCATCAAATAAGTTTCTCAAGGCCCCAGTGGTAGTAAGTGGAGCAAAGATGTAGAACCAGGGCTTTTGCTGTGCTGAAGAGAACACAAAATGGTACGGCTGCTACGACAAGTCCTTCCAAACAGAGCTGGAGGATGGCTCAGTGGGCAAAAGGCTTGCTGTACAAGTATGAGCCCTAAGTTTGGATCCCTGAAACTCATGTAAAGGCTGTGACCCCAGTGGTGGGAGGGGGTAGAGACAGATGGATTCCAGGGGACTGCTGGGCCAGCTAGCTTAGCTGCAACAGTGCACTCCAAGTACAGTAAAACATGGTAGAAGATGGCAGCAGACCCCCTCATGTTGACTTCTGCATACACAGAAGCACCACCCCCACATCCACCCACTAATCTTCCCACCCACATATGATTAGAAGGATTCTGAAAGAAATAAGGTAACACATGTATCTATCATCTATAGTCGTACACATATGAGTTTACAAAGCTCTTCTTTCCTCTTAGCACAATCTTACTTAGTTTTTATAGCACTCGGGAGGCAGAGGCAGAAGGATCTCTGGGAGTTCGAGACCAGCCTGGACTACAGAGTGGGTGCCAGGACAGCCAGGGCCGTTACGTTACAGAGAAACCCTGTCTCGTAAAAACCAAAAATAAATAAGTAAATAAAAACTAAACAAACAAAATAAATGAATAAATAAATGAATAAAATAGAAGCAAGATCTTTTATCCCCCCTTTCTGCTGCTGCAGGTAGTCAGGCCTAGAAAAGGAGGAGTGTCTCTTCAAACCTCAGCACAGAGTTGGCAGTGTTCTTGTCATTATACTACAATGTTCTCATATAGCTCAACATCAGAGAAGGACTGCCATGAATTTCAAGTATCAACAAACGTGAGGGTATATGCAAGTGAGCAATAGCTAGGAGGGGAGGGGAGAGGGAGACACAGGAGATAAGGGTCGCCTACAGACAAGGACTGAGAATTCTGTGATTACTTTCATGTGTACAAGTATAAACACAACTTTTCTGGTGGAGACTCACCCAGTCTGCTCCGTCTAATTTCTTCTGGTGAGACAGGCCGCAGCTTTCTTTCTGCTTTAATCTCTTCTAATATTCTTTCATGGAGGCTCCGTGGTCGTGGAGGGGTTGGTTTCAATTTTCTGGCTGAGGCCTTGAAAAGGAAGCTCAACGGTTAGAGACTTTGTTTGTTTGTTTATGTATACACATGCCAGATCTCATTTTAGATGGTCTGTGAGCCACCATGTGGTTACTGGGAATTGAACTCAAGACCTCTGGAAGAGCAGCTAGTACTCTTAGCCTCTGAGCCATCTCTCCAGCCCCAATTCTTACTTAATATAGTCATTCATACAATACAAAATTATGAATTGTATTTCACTGTTATGTTGCCCAATAAAAGACTATTCAAGTCATTCAATATCAATATTTCTAATTTTTAATGTGTGTATGTTTAAGTGTGCATGTGTGTGTGTAATCCATTTTGTGTGTTTGCACATGAGTGGAGGTCAGACAATTCAAGTGAGTGTTTACACCTTCCACTTTGTGAGGTCCTGGGCAAAGACCACTGACCATCAGGCATGGTGGCAGGTACCTTTACAACTGAGCTATCTCTGAAGCCACACTCTCAAGACTTTTAATGCAATAGGACATTACTGGGTCTCCACATGATTTACTCACATGTGCGCAGGTAAACTGAAGTCGTCAGTTCTGCTAAAGCAAAAGTCTTAGCCCCTCTATGCCACTGTTTTGGAAACTAACTTTATTACTGTCACTTTGAGACTCAGTTTTATTCTGTAGTCCATACTTGTCTCAAGCTTGAGGCAACCTCTCAGCCTCAGCCTCTTGAGTGTTGAGATTACAGGACAAACCATAATACCTGTCTAAAAGCAATATTTTTAATTCACTGCCTTGGATTATTATTGTTTTCAGTTGGTTAATGAGGACACTGAGGCTGAGAGAGGCTGATTAACTTGCTTAGAGCTCCATCAAGCTAGACTGTGGGGCTAATGTGAACCGAGGTTCATCTGACCCCTCTCTGTGGGACTAATGTGAACTGAGGCTCATCTGATCCTTCTCTACTGCACCAACACTTTCCCCTTCTTTCAGAAAGATCTAAAAGGCTAACTGATTACACTACAGTCTACAAACTGGGAGGACACTGCTTTGCCCTCACTATTACTTTATGTACATAGGCTTGACACAGTTTGGTGGAAACTGGCCACGGAGCCAGGAGGAAAAGAAGTAAGGAGAAACACAAATAGCATTTGGAACAGTATTCTTATTCTATGATCATTAGGAAAAACCCTGCCAACAGACTGATAACATAAAAGTGAGCGCACATTTACCGTAAAATAGAGTCAATATGACAGTGTACTAAGCAGTGTAGTAGCATGATTTGAGTTGGAAGACAACTCATGCCAGAAACCGTGTAGTATTAGTTTTCAGCTGTTATAGCAGCTATTCAGCCAGATTGTGCACTATGACTCAGAGTGTTTTGATGAAAACACACTGAGTAACTATATTGAGTAAGTGAAGGTTTGTCTCTGTGCTGTCCAGTGTAATTTACAGGTGGGCTGCACACTCTAAAGGGAGAGCTTGGTAGTGAGGTACAAACCCCTCCCTGGGGAGAGTGTGTTATGTTACATACTGGATTTAAAGGAGGTCTTGATCTGATGAAGTCAAGGATGATCTCATGAGCACTCTTTCTTAACCGAGGGGGAATGTCACCATTTACCTAAAAGGAGACAAAAAGCCAAAAACAAAACAGATCATGTGAATTGAGGAATCATCACTGTATATTTAGTACCTGAGATCCTGACTTCCCAGATGGCACAGGTGTGACTGTTTTTCTTACAGGGTAGGTTTTTAAATAAGGCTTTGTGTACCTCAGGTTGGTTTTGAACTCATAGGTAGTGGACAGTGACCCTGAACTTCCAAACATCTTGTCTCTACATCCAAAGTGCTGGGGTCACAGGTATGTGCCATCATACATGGCTTTGTTTTCCAGTCTTTCTTAAACAAAGCAGGTTGAATTGCCACCTCAGGCCTGGTCCTTCCCCTGTGACAACTACACTGGGATCTACCTAACAACACCCCCTTCTTCCATGTGCCCCATACCTAGGCCAGATGGCAAGCATCAGCAGAAGTCACTGTAAAGTCCAGCCCAGCATGTGTGTGTCAGTGCCTAGCTTAAGAAGGGAGCTGTAGGACCTAGCAGCGGAACCAGAGACCTGATGTAGCATGACCCTTACTTGTGGATTTCCCGGTGTGTAAAAAAAATTTTTTTTGGTTTTTTTGGAGACAAGATTTCTCTGTATTGTTTTGGAACCTGTCCTGGAACTCGCTTAGTAGACCAGGCTGGTCTCGAACTCACAGAGATCCGCTTGCTTCTGTGAGTACTGGCATTAAAGGTGTGCACCACCAACACGCGGCTGTGTAAGATTTTTTAAATCCACGGATATTATACAAGTTAATCAGACATTCCTATACTCAGAATTTTACTTCTAAACAGACTAATATATCCCTCTAAATAATTTTCATATGCTTTTTCCATCACAAGAAGAAGATGAGAAAATGAAAAAAGTTAAGTCATTGTACAAGTTCCAACACCCACACAAACACCTCACTTTTTTGGTGTTTTTGTTTTGAAACTGGGTCTTACATGATATGTAGCTAAGAATGACATCAAACTCCTAACCCGTCTGTCTCCACCTGAGGGCTCACCATCACTTTTCTCAGGGTGTATCTTCTGCACCGGATGTCGTCCATGAGCATCTCATATGGGGTGAGCTGGTATTCAATAGGCAACGGGTTGTACTGCCGCTGCTGGACCTTCTTAAGTTTTACCCCGTTTCGCAAATCCCTCATCACCTGTACCCAGAATCGTGCCTGAAAGAACCAAGGATGGATAGTGATCAAAAAATAAACCCACTAGTTTTCTCTGAATGGCTACAGACAGAGAGAATAAAGGAAAGGCATGGATCTAAAACACCAAGTAAAGAAAACATTAGATTTTAGAATATCATTGGATGGGTAGGAAATCATAGGCTGCATTTCAAGACATAACCCTGTGGTAGTTTGAATGTAACTGGCACCCATAATCCTATAGGGAGTGATACAATTAGGAGCTGTATCTTTGTTGGAGTGTGTCTGGCCTTGCTGGAGGAAGTGTGTCACTGTGGGGGTGGGCTTTGAGGTCTTTTCCCTAAGCTTCAATAAGTGTAACTTCAACTTCTTGCTGCCTACAAGATGTAGGACTCTAAGCCACTCCTTCACCACATCTGCCTGCATGCTGCCATGATCCCCGCCATGATGATAATGGACTGAACCTTTGAAACTGTAAGCGAGACGTCCCAATTAAATGTTTTCTTTATAAGTATTGCCGTGGTTGGGGCTGGAAGATGGATCAGCTGTTAAAAGCACTTGACTGATCTTCCAGCGGTCCTGAGTTCAATTCCCAACCACCACATGGTGGCTCACAACCATCTGTAATGAGATCTGGTGCCCTCTTCTGGTGCCCAAGCATACATGCAGGCTAAACACTGTATATATAATAAATAAATAAAAATCTTTAAAATAAAAGAGTTGCCATGGTCATGGTGTCTCTTCACAGCAATAGAAGCCCTAACTAAGTAAGTCCCCAACACTACTGCTTACTGAAAAGCATGTATTTCCCCACACCCTGACTTGGGGTCTGGTCATACGTTGTGGTCTGTGCACAGCACTGCTGCACCTACAGCTAATAGATACATGTACATCCTATTAGCTTCTGACACCAGCAGCTACTTTACCTTCCTGAGTTATTCTCATCAATGAGAAATAAATAATGAAAAATTTGTGCTTCATAAATATAAAATGCTCAAAATTACAATCTTAATTCTCTAGTACACATCTTACTAGCAGTTTTCTTATCTAGAAATAATAAGTTGCTCTGTCCACCTTCAAGAGTTCTAATAAAATGAGAATTACATCAAAATACTTAGTATAACACATACTAAAATGTGTATTATTCCTTAACCCCTTTGATTTCCTGTCTTATCTAGCATTGACTACTTCAGTAAGAAGTCAACCAATAACATTTAATTAAAATGTAACTTGTCAAAATTAATGTGTCTTCAATAGCTACCTAAAAATATTTAGTTTGAAATCGTAAGAATTTTCATACTCAGCTCACCTATAGAGGTATTCATGAGTTTTTAAGTTCTAACTGCAGTATCAAAACATTTTCTCTTATATAAAATAAATGATTACATTTCTCAAAACAATTTTCATCTACAATATATTAATACATTTTTTTCACTCTCGTCTGAGGACGGAACTCAGATCTTCAAGCGGGGCATCAAGTACCTTTCCCCACTGAGCACCACTGGCCTGCTTTTAACAATCATTTTCTTCTTTCTCCTCTTCCACTCTCATCTTTCTAGATAGCTCACCTGATGGGTGTTGTGAGAAGAGGTGATAATTTAGCAAAAGGAACTCCCCTTGAAGCTCTGAAGTTCTTGTCAGTGACTGCTGCAGTTTGGATTATTGTTTTAATTATTTTTCAAAACTTAGATGATTTATTACTATTACTATTTGGTGTGATGTGTGTATATGTGAGTGTGCACCCCCACGGAGCATATGTAAGTCAGGAGACAACTCTGAAAAGTCAGTTCTCTCCTTCCACTGTGTGGATCAAAGAGGCTTGAAGGCAAGTCTTTTATCCACTGAGCCAAAACACCTGCCCCACATTGGTTTTTGTTTACTTTTGAGTCAGGGTCTCACTATGTAAACTTGGTTGGCCTGAAACTTGCTATGCAGACCAAGCTAGCCTTGAACTCACAGTGATTGATCTGCTTCTGCCTCTTGAGTGTGGGGATTAAAGGCATGTGCTACCACACCCAGCTGTTGCTAGTACACACACACACACACACACACACACACACACACACACACACACACACACACACACACACGTCCGCCCCCTCCCCAACCCACCTACGCACTCCACCCTACCCCACCCCATATCACACACCAGGGGAGGATCAAGCAGCCAAGATGGTCTACAATTTGCTAAGTCGTCAAGGATGACTTTGAATTTCCTGGAGCTCTGCCTCTATTTCCCAAGTACTGGGATTACAGGAGTGTACTACCACACCTGGTTTTGTTTACTAACTTTACAATGTTTGGAGTTACTTGTCTGACTTCAATGACTGGGGAAGACTGACAAAAATAGTCTATTACAAATACTTTTTATGGGCTGGAGAGATGGCTCAGCCGTTAAAGGCTAGGCTCACAAATACTTTTTATGCTGGGCAGTGTTGTCAAACATCTTTAATTCCAGCACTTGGGAGGCAGAGGCAGGAGGATCTCTGTGAGTTTGAGGTCATCCTGGTCTACACAGAAAAACCCTGTCTTGGAAAACTTACAGTATATCTCTAGCAACACTGCCACAGAATTCTACACAAAGGAAAACAGGTGATCAATATTAATCTAAAATGACAGTCTAGCTTTTTTTAAAGGCAGGGTTTGTCTATATAGCCCTGGCTGTCTTGGAACCCACCATGTAGACCAGGCTGGCCTTGGACCCACAGAGATGCACCAGCATTTGCTCCTCGGTGATGGGAGTGCTTCCAGACCTGGCAACACTAGCTTTTAAGATGATGGGTGGGGTAAAGAAATGGCACAGCAGCTGGAGTGCTTACTGTTCTGAGTTTGGGTCCAGCACCTATGTCGTCTGGCTCACAACTGTCTGTAACTCTGGAGGTTCCAGGGAGTTGTGACTTGTCCTCTACAGACACTTGCACTCTTATGCACGTAACCTCATACACACATACATACTTGCATAAGAAACGTATTCTAAAGGTTAACAAGAACATCTAAAAAAAAAAAAGACAATATGTGCAACACTCCTTTTTAATGTTACTATAAAATGTTCCAGATTATTATACTATTCTTAATGTCTCAGAAGAGGCATCCCTTTTAAACTAAGAGTATTAACAACAAAAAAGCAGGGGATGAGGGCTCACATTTTTTCTTTTCTTTTTTCGAGACAGGGTTTCTCTTTATTGTCTTGGAGGCTGTCCTGGAACTCAATTTGTAGACCAGGCTGGTCTTGAACTCACAAGTGCCTCCCAAGTGCTGGCATTAAAGGCGTGCGCCACCAACGCCCGGCTAAAAGTGTATTTATTTTTATGTGCATTGGTGTTTTGCCTGCATGAATGTTTCTAAGAAGATGTCAGGTCCTCTAGAACTGGAATTACAGACAGTTGTGAGCTGCCATGTGGATGCTGGGAATTGAGCCCAGGTTCTCTGGAAGAACAACCAGTGCTCTTAACCTCTGAGCCATCTCTCCAGCCTGAGGACTCACACTTTTAATCCCAGTACTTGGGAGGCAGAGGCAGGTGGATCACTTTGAGTTCAAGACCATCCTGGTCTACACAACTAGTTTTAGGACAGTCAGGGCTGTCTGTGTACAGAGAAACTCTGTCTCAAAAAAAAAATCATCACATACAACAACAAAACCAAGAAAAAACCCAAGTGACCATCCACAAATGAATAATAAGCTGACTTCTATATAAGGTGGAATAGCATTTAGTAATAAATGAAAGTGGATAGTGATACAGGTGGCTACTGCATGAAGTCTTAAAATTATTGTGCCTAGGGAAAGAAGCCCAGTACAAACCAGCACACTTACCGCCATCTTACATAGAACTCTAGACAATGCAAATGGAGAGAGCAGGAGACAGGAAGCAGAGTAACAAATGAGGAAATTTCAGGGGGAATGACAGGATTATTATTTATTTTCAATAAGGTGACAGTCTCATGGATATACTCATCAGTGTGTCAAAACCTACCACACCTTACCTTTTAAACATATACACCTTATTATGGCATACAAAAACTAATATGGTCAAGGCAACTTACTCATAGTTCTCAAATCTGCATTTATTTTAAAAAGTATTTTACTTAATACCACTACTTCCTTTTAAAGATTTTATCTATTTATGTGTGTGAACCTGAGAAAGCTTATGTGCACTATGTGGGTAGGAGCCCTTGGAAGCCACAAGGACATCTGATCTGGAACTGGAGTTAGTTGTGAGCTGCCCTGCTGTGCTGAGAACTGAACCTGTGTCCTCTGCAAAAGCACCAAGTAAGTAGTTTCAGCTGCTGACCCATCTCTCCAGCCCCTGATCCATTGTCTTTACTCTCACAAGTCAGAATCCTGACGTGTGTCTGCCCTGCTTGATACCTGGGAATGCTTTACTTAGCACTTTCTGACGCCTATTGTCTTGTGCCCAAGACTACCATATTTGAAAGCAGGGACTCTCAGTGTCTACAGGATGTAGTATGATATGAAAACACCATAGTCACCTGTTTTAGAAAATGTCTCCTCTAGTCTAGCCTGTGCTTTGGAAGGCGGAAACTCCATATCCCTCACTCTGAATCCACAGGTCTCTAACCTCGTAAATGCTCATTGGATTAAAAAATGCACCACACTGCTAGTCTCACACAGCATCCCGACACAGCTTTTGTTTTAAGTAATGAGTATTATTTAAGGTATTTATAATTATAAATGTTAATAACAATATTTCCAGACACAATGGGGTGGGCATATCTTTCAAAATAAGAAAAACTTTTATAATGAAAATATGTATTCACTTGTAAAGTCAAGCATTCAAATTTATGTACTAATGCATACTTCAGTAGTTTTAAAAGCTAAACTGATCAGAAAGCATACCCAGTTTCCTTACCCAGTCAGCATTTTTCAGGTCCTCCAGATCTGTGCTAGATTCATCAGTCTTTTCCATTTCTTGAATCTTCTTAAGATTCTACCAGTTAAAATAAAATTAAAAAACCAATTATGGAAAATTATATTAAGCTACTTACTTTCTTATAAGCAAGTTATAACTCCAAAAAGTTATCTTTAGAAAAAATGCAGACATTTTCACAGAAGTATCAGTGAAGACAATAGTTCCTTAAAGGCCATGGGTAATTATTTCCTTTTTTAAAAATTTTATTTCTTTTTAAACTTACACTCTCTTCTTTTCTTAACTACTGAAATCAGCCCTGCATTAGACAAGGGCTAGGAAAGCAGTCTCCGTCCTGGCCATTCCTCTCTTCACTGCCCACTCCTTTTCTGCAGACATCAGGTTGGTACAACTAGACTACTAGCTCCTCAGACAGGCCTTCCTTTCTTCCCTTTTAATACAAACCTCTTTCCATCTATGGACTCTTAGCATCATGTTAGGTTCACACTTGTCTGTGATTCCCCTCTAGTCTTCCTGAGGCAGAAGTCCACTCACAGAGTCAGTACGAGCTTTGGAACTTTTGGATGCTTGGTATGCATTTGTGATGGCTAATCTTGATTGGCAACTTGATAGGATTTGGAAATGAATCTCTGGGCGAGTCTGAGAGTGGTTTTTAAAGATTGGGTTAACCGAGGTGGAAAGACCCACTTTCAATGTGGATGATACCATTCTATGCTGGAGTCTGAGGCTGAGTTAAAGGGAGAAGGGCAGCATGCCTGTCTCTCTGCTTCCTGGGATGAAATGTAAACAGCTCTGCCTCCTGCTCCTGTTGCCATGCCTCCCAGCCACAATGAACATATACCCTTAAACGTTGAGCACAAACAAAGCTCCCTTGTTTGAGTTGTTTTCCTCAGGTATTTTGCCCAGCAACAAGAAAAGCAACTAATACAATATTTATCAAGTAATTTATTTATAAACTTCAACTGATAAAATGTCTTTTAAATAGCATCAACCCAACATTGGCAACTTGTAAGAAAATACTGACTAATAAAACATATGGGCCAGTGAGATGGTTTGATAGATAAAAGGCGCTTGTCATCAAGCCCAATGACCTGACTTAGATTTCTAGGACCGACACAATGGAAACAGAAAACTCACTTCTGCACGTTGTCCTCAGACCTCCACACATATGCATGGGTATGCAGGTGCGTGTGCACAACAATAAATAAATGTAATATAAGTTTTGAAAAGCATATTTATAAATTAATTATAAAGGCACTGTATTCCATGCCTACTAATATCAATTCAACCTTAATATATGTTACCTTTGACTGAATTATTTGCCCACAGATTAGATTTAAATGTACTATATGAAACCTAACTTGTTTTATATGACATTATAAATAAAACATTTCCAAACTTTATTTTTAGCTTCCTAACATCTCATGTTATCCATCTGTAAAACAAGGATAATATCACCAGTTTTTAAAAATACACTAATAAATAAATTTCAACGAAGGAGAAAAAGAAAAATTACTCCGAACACTGAAATTGTGATGCAAGTAATGCATTCTTTCTTCTATCCCTATGGGAAAACAGAAGGAAAAAAAAAACTCAACCCATTTCCAGTTATTTCAGAATGTGTTTACACAATTTTCTTTAGAAGTCAAGATTCCTTCTGAGATGCTGAAATAAGATATGTGCCATTCTTCAGGTTTGTGGTCTTGTCAAAGTTACCCAATCTGGGTCTTCTGTTCACCAATAAAAGTATCACTACCTACCTCTCTACTCTAAGTATTAAAGGAAGTGACACATTGAATTATCGGCACACTGCTTGGCACAAAAAAAGACCCAGCATAATTCCCTGTACCTCCTAAGTATAATAAATCATAATTCATCATACCATAGGACATATCAAACTTAAAACACATTAATTTTTTTGCATCTGTAGTCTCTTCAGAAAAGCTATTTCACAAGCCTGCAGATGATTTTTTTCTGTGCTACCTCAGTTCTAGTCCCTTACACTTATCTGAAGCCTGGTTCTTTCCTAACGTGTTTGTCTACTGCTATTGCCTAGAGTAGGGTCCTGGAGCAGTAATCATGACAGCTAGAAAATGAGAAGCAGTAAGTGATAGAACAACCAAAATATATCCTAATCCACGTCACAGAAGAACTGGGGCTAATAAGGCCTAAATCCCATGTCTGTGGCTTCTCTGCAATGAGTGGAGTAGGCCTGAAACAAAGGACATAGTCCAGGCTCTCAGATATGTGGGAGATAATGTTTGCAAGGGTGACAAGAAGTATGGTCAGCTGTTGCCAACAAGGCTGCCCCACCCCTCGCTGGCTGAGGCAATCCTCATCAAACAGCTGGGTCAAGTTCTACTTACTTTGTTAAAAGGAACCTTCACAAACACTTAAGAATTCTAATAACACAAGGAAAGAGAATAAAATTTATGATTACTAACTGGTCTTTGCAGAAAGTGGCAAAACTTCACATCAAAATCTGAACAGGAATCATTATTACTAAATCAGGATTCAACAGTCTATCATTTAAGATGTACCAACCTGGTAAACAGTAATTCTGATACTCAAAATCTCTGCTTTTTTTCCTCCCTAGAAATTAGGAATTAAAAAACAAAGCAAAAACCTCCGATGATTCAAACCATAGTCTGAAATCACAATCTCCATGAAGCACCAAAATGACAGCTGAGTGGGGAGGAACCCACACACAGGCAGAGGCCCTTCATCTGGCTTGCCAGATGTTATTGATGTTCTATGCAAAAAGAGTTAATGCCTGAGAGTATGCTATTCTGTTGATTGAAAGAGTCTCCCAGGTTCTTAAATTACAATGCTAGAAGAAAATGATCTAGGAGAAGAACTGCTTCTAGGTTGCCTGGGACCACATCTTACAGACTAAGAATGTGGGGAACCAGCACTGTCCAGGTCATGGCAAGGAGCCCATTTCCTGCTGTTCCAGGCCATGCCAGTCTTTCAGCCCTGCTGAGGGCCCCCTGTGTCCAGTGCTCACCTCAGATACTGAGCAAGCAAAGCCTTCCCTATGCTTCAGATTCTTCTTCAATGGCCCAGATCCACCCCTGGCCTCTAGCACTGACCCTAGTCTACCCTGTTTCCAAAGAACACCCTGACCGTAAAGTCTATAGATATACTGGTCTGTGTACTTTCTGTCTACCTCCTATAAGAGCAGCAGTTTTTAAAGTTTACTTTGTTCAATGATAGGATTCTCAAATATGTAGAACAGTGCTTTGTACAAGGTTGACACTTAGCATTTGTTCAATAAATAAGACACTTTAAAGCAAGAATGTGATATTATATTATTAGTGCTTCAATTTCTTTAATAGCTCTTTAATAAATCAACTTTAACTGGAGCAAATTCAATCTGAGGGAAAATTATTATTCAGAAGAAATCTCTGGTCTTTAAATTCAAAATCCTATGGGAGAGTTGGAGGTAGAGATATATATGCCTATTCAGGAAAATACTTAACTTGAGCTCATTCTATGTATCAGTGTTATATTCCACCAAATAGATAATAAGTAAATAACAAAAAAGAAATTCATTTCTAAGACCATAGAGGTTTGAAGCAATTATGTCAGCAGCACGAGTCCAGCTCAAGGGCAAACTTGCATGTGAACACACCTCCACAGTATCTTTTCCTCTTGTTTCAGCTGAAGACTCCTTAGAAAACGTTAAGTGTGCCCAAAAGAATTCTTGCCTACCATCTTTCTGTAAGCTAAACACACCCACAAGTGTCCTTGTCCACCACTTACTTTAACATGGTGTGTATGTGCCTCAGGACTCTGAGCTGAACAGGTGCCCAGACGCATCCACTATCTTCCTTTCCTAAACTGAACATGCTCACTAGTGTACTTCTTAATGTAGTATGTTCAGGACTGTGTCCACCCCAAGTGATTTTGTACCTAAGTATGTACAGGCTTCCTGAATAAAATATGCTTGCTTCCTTTGCCTGAAAGACACTCACTGCTTTCGGAACAACTACAGTGCTCTCCTGGCTGGTTGCAGGTAATAAACCTCCCTCTATTCTTTGACCTTCAAGTTGTGCATATCGCCTTTGCAGACACCAAGAAAAGAACCCACCCATTGTTTGGTTAAACTTCCATACTAATCAGGTCAGAAAGATTCAACTAGCATCAAAATAGACTGGCTTGACATCTCAGTGATTGAGAGAAATTGTCAGGTATTAGTGGTCTAATGTTCTAATCCTCCTGCCCACACACAACTGGATGCTCTACCATGTTCTGTCTTCTTTTCATTTAAAGGCTCATCCTACAGCAAGAACTACTGTTTGTTTAATAGCCATCAACTAAAAGGTAAAAAAATTCAGGAGGTGCAGCAGAGCAAGCTGGGTTACACAGATGCAGCAGAGGCTAGCACTGAAAGTCAGGATTTAGTATGCTCACACGATTCCATAAATATCAACTTCTTCTATGACTTTTAGTCACATGGTGGAAAGGCATGAGACGCAGTACTAGATATATGCACTCCAAACCCTGTTGCTGTAATTCCTGCCATAGCACAATTGTCCATTCTCTTTTATTATTCTCTTATACATTTCTGACTAATATAGGTCTTTATAGTCCTTGCTTTTACTTCACTGGCTCAAATTCCTACCTCCCTACTACTAAGACAAACAACCCGTTCTTTACAATATTAAAAGTAACTTAAATGCATCTTGTCTTAACTTTTCTACATAGCAGTATACATGGTTATCAGATGCTTTCTAGCTGTGTGACTTGTCATGCCTTAGTTAACTGCTCTAATCTTCAACTGATTTTGTCATCTGTAGAATGGGCATGATAAGAACTCTTAGATTTTAGCAAGATGTTGACAGAAAACACCTTTTATCCCAGCACTCTGGAGGCAGAGGAAGGCAGATCTCTGTAAATTCAAGGCCAGCCTGGTCTACAGAGCAAGTTTCAGGACAGCTAGAGGGCTATACGGAAAAACCCTATTTCCAAAAAACAAACAAAAAAACAAAACAACCCCCCCCAGAAAAAACCAAAAAAGAACTCTAGGATTTTGATAAAGGATCCTGGCTCATATGCAGAGACTTAGTAGCCAAGTGGGTAGTATGCATGCATGCATGTATGTAAGCATGCATGCATTTCACTCTGAGCAGATTTGTTTCAGATGACACCTCTTTCTAATCTCTTCAATGAAACTAAAATCCTGACTTGAAACAAATAATTAGAGTTGTTGCAAGTCCATAAATGCTACAATTTTACAAGCCTGACCAAATATGTAACAAAAACTTTTAGTTTTCTTTTCTTTTTTTTTCTTTTTTTTTTTCTTTTTTTGGTTTTTTGAGACAGGGTTTCTCGAGACAGGGTTTCTCTGTGGCTTTGGAGGCTGTCCTGGAACTAGCTCTTGTAGACCAGGCTGATCTCGAACTCACAGAGATCCTCCTGCCTCTCCCTACTGAGTGCTGGGGATTAAAGGTGTGCACCACCAACACCGGCAACTTCTGGTTTTCTAATAACAAAAGAAATTGAATTATTTGAAAGTAAACTACAAATTTCTCTTGTTTCAGAGCTGAGCTTGTCTTCTTGCTGATTCTATTTTAGCTTCTGAATGAATTTTTTCTTGTATAAATGTAATGACAGATGCCGGTCTATGCTTGGAATGGGGTGAGAAAGCTCTAATTGGGAGTATACACATACCAATTAACTCTTCCCTTTCTGGTGAAACCATTCTCAGCTAGCAATTAGAGTATCTCCATGCCAACATATTGGTTATTGGCATCTTCAAAAACAAGTAAACAAAATGTACTTCATAAGACACATACACACCAAATGCTCAGAGTATAATTCATTTCAATAGGTTCAACATCACCTCTTATACAAATGCCTCCTTTTGATTAAGTGTCTCTTCCATTTTAAAGATCACTATTTTTCTCATTTTGGTAATCATTTTAACCCATGTGTCACTTTCTCTGTGCATGAGCACTTGGAGGAGATCTTTCATGTAAAATGTTCTTGTGAAACACTTTTAAAGTGGGAAAATAGTGACAAGAACAAGCACACTCTGGATAGAAATTATTTAAATATTATGGCAAATGTGAGCATTCATGTACACCAACATTTACAACAAAACACAAAGGCAGCAACAAGGACCTCGAAGGTTACAAATGATGAATGAGCTAATTAAAACGAACAAATGGCTACCATTCACATAGACATCTGGTGGTGATTCTGTCTGTCAAAAAGCGGGATGTTCACCATTTGGAGGGACATAAATCTACTTTAGGAGCGGGAATACATTTCCAGCCAACTTAAATACCACGGTTGTATGGTCAGAGGTGTTGAGAACAGGCCGGAGGGAGGGAAATGCAAGGAGAGAGAGAAAGCTGATTAAAATGCTCTTCAGTATGAGAGACAGAGGTCTGTGGCTTTGTTTCTTTGGATCTCACAAGCAAGCATTTCAGTGTGAGCTGTCATGGAGTCTGCATCGTGACACAGCTGGAGCTGCCTGTTTGGTTGACAAGAGACAGTGGATTGCAAACATTTACACTGATTTTCTGAAAAGCCAACTTTCTTTTTTGGTTTTTGGTTTTTCTCTGTGGCTTTGGAGGCTGTCCTGGAACTCGCTTGGTAGTCCAGGCTGGTCTCGAACTTACAGAGATCAGCCTGCCTCTGCCTCCCGAATGCTGGGATTAAAGGCGTGCGCCACCAACGCCCGGCGAAAAGCCAACTTTCAAATTGTAAAATGTAGTTACAGTATCAACAACCATTTCATAACAACTGAGTGAATTGCAAAAATGCTCTCCTGGAGCATTTCATATATGCAAATAAAATTCTATTTTAAGAAAGATATTTTAGCCAAAGTCATATTTAAGATAAACTGAGATCAAAGATTTCATCATGAAGTCATGATTTCTTACAAAGGACTAAGTAAAACAATACATGTAAGTCACTCAGTAAAGTTTCTCAGTAATAACTGTGATCAGAATATAAAATGTAATTACAATACTCTGAAAAATGTATACAGAGCCATTTCCAATTTAGTTCCTCACCCCAGAACTTCATTATATGGTGAACTACTAGAAATTAAACTAACTGGTATCTAGCAGTCATCTTCCCATTTTACTGACTTGTTAAACGTAGGACAACGTTAAGTCATTTGGAAGAATGTGATAACAAGTTTTTTCAATGTCACATGTGAGAATTGTTTCAACATTTGAAAGTTAAGTCATTAAAATAATGCTATTATTTGTGGAGGGTTTGCATGCTGGGTATGTGCACATGTGCATGAGGATGCATGTGTACATGCTTGCTTGGCTCTGTGTGTGTGTGTGTGTGTGTGTGTGTGTGTGTGTAGGACCATGGGACAATAACTTGTATTTTCTTCCATCACTCTCCTCATGGTTTGAGACAAGGTCTCTTATTGAACCAGGAACTCACCAATTTGGCAACAGTAGTTGGCTGGCAAGCCCAAGCTCCTGTCTCTACCTACCTAGTTCTAGTATTACAGGCACATACCACTGTGACTGAATGAATGCTGGGTTTCTGAACTAAGGTCCTTCTCAACCCTGAATAATCTCATTTTAAAGCAGTAGTAGCTATTAGTATTGACCCAGAAGAAAAGTACTTCCTTCTCTAGGACAATTATAGAAAAAAATTTGAGACATGAAACACCAAAAAAGTTGATTTAATTTTCAGTATAACAGATCAGAAAGCTGAAGGTGAACAATTTAATGTTGCTCTTTTCAATAATGAAACCATTATATCCTCATTTACATTTTCTAATAATTTGTAAAGTTAAAACCAATAAAAATACTTTTAAAAAAACAACACATCTTTGGAGTAAGGAGATGGACCAATGGGTAAAAAACTTGTTGGAGAAGCATGAAGATCTGAGTTCAAATCCCTAGAATTCACATAAAAAGCTGGATACAGTAGTGTATATGCCTTGTAGGAGGTCAGAGGCAGAGGACTGCTGGGACTTGCTGGCTACCAGCCCAGCTACAGGTTCGGGGAGAGACCCCATCTCAAGGATATAGGGGAGTGGGGAGTGATAAAGAGGACGAATCCTACAATCAAGAAGAGAGAGGGCCAAAAAAGTTAAAAGAGAAGTAGGGGGTTAGAAGATGAAGAAGATATAGCTCCAGGCTCCTTTCATGAGTTCTGTGAGAGTAAAAGTTACGGATTGGGGCTAGAGAGATGGCTCAGCACTTGCTGCTCTTGCAGAGGACTTGCATTTGCTTCCTGGCACCCAGAGTGTAGCTCAAAACTGTCTGTACCTCCAGCCCCAGAGGAACTGATGCCTTCTTCTGTATTGTGCAGGCACTGCACACACACGGTGTACTTATAAACAGCAGGCACAATAAACATAAGATAGATCTTTAAGACACAAAAGAATTGTGGGCCAAAAGCTGACAAACATAAATTTAAATTCCAGCTCTTTGTCTAATTTGAGTATAATCATTACCCTGTTTAAAAAGAATTATCTTGAATGCCTTTGTATTTGGGGCATAGACATTCAGAATTGAGACTTCATCTTGATGGATTTCTCCTGTGATGAGTATGAAATGACCTTCTTCATCTTTTTTGATTGATTTTAGTTTAAAGTCTAATTTGTTAGATATTAGGATTGCTATACCCACTAGTTTCTTGGGTCCATTTGATTGGAAAATCTTTTCCCAACTCTTAACTCTAAGGTATGTCTGTCTTTGAAGTTGAGGCATATTTTTTGTATGCAGCAGAAGGATGGATTCTGTCTTTGTATCCATTCTGTTAGCCTGTGTCTTTTTATAGGCTAAGTAAGGCCATTAATATTGAGGGATATTAATGACCATTGATTGTTAATTCTTGTTTGTTTTGGATTTGGTGGTGGTGGTGGTATTGTGTGTGGATTTCCCCTCCTTTTTTCTTTTGGTTGTTGGTAAAGTGGGGTTATCTATTGCCTGCATTTTTGTGGGTGTAGTTGGCTTCCTTGGGTTGGAGTTTTCCTTCCAGAACTTTCTGTAGGGCTGGATTAGTGGATATATATTATTTAAATCTGGAAAAAGACCTTCATCAATCCCATATCTGACAGAGAGCTGATTTCCAAAATATACAAAGAACTCAAGAAAGTTCTCAACATCCTTAGCCATCAGGGAAATGCAAATCAAAACAACTCTGAGATACCATCTTGTTCCTGTCAGAATGGCTAAAATAAAAAAAAAACCAATGATAGTTAATGCTGGGGAGTATGTGGAGAAAAGGGAACACCCGTCCATTGCTGGTGGGAGTGCCAACTCTACAGCCACTTTGGAAATCAGTATGGAGATTCCTCAGGAAAATGGGAGTCAGTCTACCACAAGACCTATCAATTCCACTCTTAAGGCATATATCCAAAAGATGCATATTCATACAACAAGGACATCTGTTCAACTATGTTCATAGCAGCATTATTTGTAATAGCCAGAACCTGGAAGCAACCTAGATGCTCCTCAATTGAAGAATGGTCAAAGAAAATGTGGTACATTTACACAATGGAGTACTACTCAGTGGGGAAAAAAAACAATGGAATCTTGAAATTCTCAGGCAAATATATAGAACTAGAAGAAACCATCCTGAGTGAGGTAACCCAGGCACAAAAAGACAAACAAGGTATGTACTCACTCATATATGGATTTCAGACATAGAGCAAAGGATTACCAGCTTACAATCCACACTGCCAGAGAAGCTAGTAAACAAGGAGGACCCTAAGAGAGACATACATGGTCCCTTGGAGAAGGGGAAAGGGACAAGATCTCCTGAACTAACTGGGAGCATGTGGGGAGAGGGGGTTAGGAGAAAGAGAAGGGGAGAAGAGGAGGGGAGAGGAGGACATGAGGGAGCAGGAAGGTTGAGTTGGGAGAAGAATAGAGGAGAGCAAGAAAAGAGATACCATAATAGAGAGAACCATTATAGGTTTAAAGAGAAATCTGGCACAAGGGAAATGTCCAGAGATCTACAAGGATGACCCTAACTAACAATCTAAGCAATAGTGGAGAGGCTACCTTAAATGTCTTTTACCAATAATGAGATTGATGACTACCTTATATGCCATCCTAGAGCCTTTTTCCAGTAGCTGATGAAAGCAGAAGCAGATACCTACAGCTAAACACTGAGTCGAACTCCTGGAATTCAGTTGCAGAGAGGGAGGAGTGATGAGCAAAGGGGTCAAGACCAGGCTGGAGAAACCCACAGAAACAGCTGACCTGAACAAGGGAGAGCTCATGGACCACAGACTGATAGCTGGGAAACCAGCATAGGACCCAACCCAGACCCCCTGAACGTGGGTGTCAGCTGGGAGGCCTGGGCAGTCTATGGGGCCTCTGGTAGTGGATCAGTATTTATCCCTAGTATACAAGTGGACTTTGGGAGCCCATTCCACATACAGGGATACTCTCTCAGCCTAGACACACAGGGGAGGGCCTAGGCCCTGCTCCAAAGGATATGACAGACTTTGAAGATCCCCCAATGGAAGGCCTCACCCTCCCTGGGAAGCAGAAAGGGGATGGGATAGAGAATAGGTGGGGGGCAGGGGAGATGGGGAGGGAGAGGGAACTAACATGTAAAGCACGCCTGTTTCTAACTTAACTTCAAAAAAGGAAAAAAAAAGAATTATCTTACTCTTAACTATATGTAGTATGTGTGGATATGTGCACACGAGTGTGTTTGCCCACAGAGGCCAGCAGTGTCAGATCTCCCCAGTGCTAGAGTTACAGGTAGTTGTGAGCCACCAGATGCCGGTACTGGAAACCAAACTCGGGCCCTCTTCTCTCTTAACTGCTCAGCCACAGTGTAGATCATCAGAAGAGAATACTGAGGGATAACAGAAGCATTAACTCTTTCCTTCCTTCCATCCTACAGAAGGCATGCTTGGTGTCCTGTTCTCTCACACCTGGCTCCTCTTGATGTCAGGCCTTAGCACTGGCCCAGAAACACCAATCACCAAAAGCTGCAGCTTGCTTCCTCACTCCTCCTACTTCCTGGCTGAAGTTCCCTGATGAGCACAGACTCGTCAAGATTTCTATTTTAAAACAGAGTCATCTTTAAAACAAAGCAGTTTCATTTCTAGAAAACCGTACTTTGTTTCTTTTCTGTGTCTGTCCCTGTAGGTTCATATGTGTGTAGCAGGGCAGAGATCAACCCCATGTGTAGGTTCCTTGGGAGTCACCCACCTTGTTTTACTGAGAGAGGGTCTCACACTGTCCCAAAGCCTACTGGGTAGGTCCCAGGGATCTACCTGTGCTTACAAACTGGTGAGCCAAAGCCTCCAGCTTTTACCTGGGCTATAAGGGATTAAACTCTGGCCCTGAGCTGTTACCAACTGGCCTTTGTCCCCAATCCTCTAACTACATCTGTAAGTGCTAGCTGTAAATAGCATCAGAGGAAACTGTTCATCTTCTTTGTCATGTGCTTTGCTCAGGAGTGTTCCATGGCATCCCCATGGAGGCAGAGTGATCATCTACATATGCTCAGAGGTTTACGACCTGACTAAACACAGTACTGAGCCACGTAGACTAAACTAAACAAATGCAGTCAAAGGTTCGCGTCCCAAACATACACAGAGGTTTGCTTAGTGCCAAAGAAAGCATTCATAGGATAAGCAGTCACCCCATCTCAGATGCCTGATTTCCGCCATGGAGCATCCTTAAGAGGTGTTCCTCCTAACAGCGGTCCCTCTGTCTGAAGATCCAGCCTTCCTGTCTTCCTGCCCTTGCCCACTAGCCCTCACTTGGGCTGTTTCCATTCACCACTTTGCTCAGCAGCATTCTAGCTTCAGGCCAAAATCAGTTCTGGAATGCAGCTCAAGTCCTGTCTTGAATTAGTTCCCTATACACACACATCACAGCTTTTTTACACTGTGCTGAGCTGACTCCGAGAACGACACTCCTGCTTACAGCGCTGGATGTCCAAATTCACCTTGTTCATCACTGTACCTCCAAGGAAAAGGGAAATAGCAAGAGCACTTAACACATGGTCTTCTGTGATGACTGAACGAACTAACGTGCACAGGTATCTTATGATGGTATCTAGCATAGACTAAGGAACAGATGACTAAATGTAGCACCTGTTACCTAGTATGTACATTAAGTAACTGCTTTGAGAATGCCCAAGTCCCTGGTTTTCCTCATCCAGGACCTCCTTTCTTCACTAGCATGCCTAACTAGAAACAGTTGCTGCATCCTGTCAGATTTTCACCATAATTCCCAGTTCCTCTACTGCTTCTCACACTGGGGCTGACAGAAACCTCCTCATGCCCTGGTCTCTCATCTCAAGCTCCATTTTTAGTATTAGAGAGAGAGGGAGGGAGAGAGAGAGAGAGAGAGAGAGAGAGAGAGAGAGAGAGAGAGAGAGAGAGAGAGAGAGAGAGAGAGTGTGTGTGTGTGTGTGTGTGTGTGTGTGTGTGTGTGTGTGTGTGTGTGTGTGGAGGCCAGAGTCTGATGTTGATGTCTTCCTCTATCACTCCTCTACTTTATTCATTCATTGAGACAGGATTTCTTACAAAACCTATAACTATTTTATATGACTTGTAAAGCTTTCTGTTATTTTTGTGGAACAAAAACAGGACCATTCACACACTCACCAAGATATACCCCATTTTATTTCCATTTTTCAGCTAAGATGAACTTAAACTAACTCTACAGCACAAAAAGGCCTTGAATTTGCAATTCTCTTGCCTCAGTCTCCCAATGTCATTAATTAAAAAATTTAAAAACCACATAATAATTCATAACACTCAATTGTTGGTCCTGTCTATTCATCTTATTGTGTTTTTCCCCCTTTCCAGGAAATAAATTTCTCCTTTAAGGGATTTATCTACCACTAGGTTGTAAAAGAAGGCATTGCAATTTTAGTGTCAAACTGTAAGCAATGTCCATACTGAGTGTTGTAGTTAACTCACCAATTTAAAAATTAAGTCTACTGTTTCTATAAAGATCTGTGGCATTCTCAAATTTGATCAACACACTCATATCTATAATTCTGAATTGCTTATTTCTAAAAAGCTGCCTCAAATTTAAAATGTAATATAAGGCGACATTGTCCCTTTTCTGATGTCAGACATGAGTGAGAGGAGAAACTCTACTTGAATGGGGTGGAGACAGCAACAAAGGTTATGAGATGGAGGAATGACCAAAAGAGGAGCCACTAGCCTGGAAGTGGAGGTGCTATAACTTCATGTCTTCCGTCCTCTATCACTTTTTCTGGGTGGTTAGGTAGGAGTACCCTTCTTATGTAAGACTGGGACCCTGCAGTACTGAGGGCAGTTCTAGGGACACAGCTGAATCCAGGCACCAAGAGGCCTACATAGAAGCCTACAGATAAAAGGAGGGAGCTTCAGGACGGGGTGTTAAAGAGGCCATGGCAGCTAGTCTGTCATGAGATGGGGATCTGTTAGCTCATGAAGACTTCTCTGCTACACTCGGAGATCCTGAGACCCAAAGACAGGTGGGGCCAGCCTGGTCAAAGCCGACCTGTTTTCTAAGGAGGTGTCTGAAGGGCTCCCTCTTGTCGTGAACATTTCTGAAAACACCTGTGCACACCTACGCCTTTCCCCTCCCACAGGCCTTAGTCCTGCCTGGAAACTGAGGGAACCTAAGGCTGCCTTAAAGACCTTGGCTCTACTCCAAGCCCTTTGAGAACTGAAGGGTTGTGCCAGGAGTGCTGTGATCTGGTTTATACTCCAACAGGATCATTCTAGTTTTCAACTGGAATTGGAGGACACAAAGACAAGACTGGTGAGGATACTACAGCTATAATTCAGGTAAGAAATGCTGGTGGTCTCAAATGGTAGGTAACAGCCAGAAGAAACCTTCAGACAGCAAAACAGAAACAGACAATAACGAACAGTACAAGAAAGACAAAATAGGCAGATACAAAGAACCACAGATAAAGGAAGAAATAAAGACACTAGGAAAGAAAGAGAAGAAGCCCATAGACAGAGGCTGGTATCAGCCGTGAGAAACAGTGAGGGGGAGACAGAGGGAGGAAGAGAGAAAAAGAAAGTGGGGGAGGGGCATCTAACACAGGCTATCTTATTTAAGCAGTCACATGACTAAAGAATGGCAGAATATGATTCAAAAACAGTAAAGGAACTTTTTAAAAATTAAAATTAGCCAGGCACGGTAGGGAGGCATAGGCAAGAGGATCTCAGTGACTTCAAGGTTGGCCTGGTCTACATGAGTAAGTTCTAGGCCAGCCAGGGTTACACAGTGAGACTGCCACACAACAACAACAACAAACAAACCCTGAATTAATTATTATAAGTCAGTGGGTTTCATTATGTTATTTTTATACAAGCCCCCAGGGTCCTGCTTGGTAGCTTCTGGATGGCCTACTATTAGCAATGTAGTTCCAGCTGGCTTCGAACCTGCAACAATGTTGTTGTCTCAGCTTTCCCAGTGCTGGAATTACTAGCATGTGCCACCATGCTTGGCTTGGCTTCCCTTTACTTTCTCTCTCCCTCCCTCCCTTGCTCCCCCCTCTCCCTCCCTCCCTTCCTCCCTCCCTCCCTCTCTCTCTCTCTCTCTCTGGTTTTTCGAGACAGAAAGTTTCTCTGTATTGTTTTGGAGGCTGTCCTGGAACTTGCTCTGTAGACCAGGCTGGTCTTGAACTCACAGAGATCCTCCTGCCTCTGCCTCCCGAGTGCTGGGATTAAAGGCGTGCGCCACCAATGCCCAGTCTCCCTTTACTTTCACTACCTTTTTCTTTTGATTCTAAATTCTACAAATGACAGGATATATGTGTTACTTGTCTCTGTGAATCTGAATTATTTTACCATACATAATAAGCTCCTGGTTACATATAATTTAAATGTGTCTACAAGCCCACATGTGGGGGTTAGAGGACAACCTCAGCTGTCACCTTCAGGAATGATATCTACCTCTTGAGACAGGGTCTTTCATTGGCCTGGTGCTCACCAGTTTGCTAGGCTGGCTGGCCAGCAAGTTCCAGGAATCCTCCTGTCTCTGTCTCCCCATCATTGAGATTACAAGCTATGCACTCTGCCAGTCACTTTTACATGGGTTTTTAAGATTGAACTCTGGTTCCCATGCTTGTGAAACAAGCATTTTACCCACTGAACTCTCTTATCAGACCAATTTCTTTCTTCTTTTTAAAAGGACAAGCAAACAAAGTTTACTGAGAGGTAGAGAAACAGCTCCCTGAAACAGGACAGATACTTAAAAAGAGTTGCCTAATGTTGTCTTCTTTATGGCAGAAACAAGAACACAGCAGAAAGGAACCCTTATACAATGTCGATGGGGATGTAAATTAGTTCCGCCAATATGGAAATCAGTATGGACGTTCCTTGGAAAAACTAAGAATAGACTAACCATATGATTTTACTGTAACACTCCTCGATACATAGCACAGGGAATTAAATGTAACACAATACAGACACTTGCACACCTACATTATCATGGCACTAATTCACAACAGCGAAGTTATGAATT
Organism: Mesocricetus auratus; assembly: GCF_017639785.1. Classification (NCBI taxonomy): domain Eukaryota; kingdom Metazoa; phylum Chordata; class Mammalia; order Rodentia; family Cricetidae; genus Mesocricetus; species Mesocricetus auratus. The sequence continues at coordinate 87,638,501 of NW_024429184.1, read as the reverse complement.
AACCTGGATGTCCATCAATAGATGAATGGCTAAGAAAATGTGGTGCATATATACATAATAGAAATAGAATTTAGTTTTCCCATAGAGACTTTAAAAAATGGGTCAGTGTTAGTATCAGTATCTAAAATCATAAACTGAAAATGAGTTGCTTCTTTTAAAAAGATGTTTGTTTTAAAAACAAAGCTCCTACTTTTGTTTGTTTCAGACAAGGACTCATGTGGTTCAAGTTGGCCTTTAATTCATTATGTAACAGAAGATAACCCCGCCTCTACCTGCCAAATGCTGGGGTTACAGGACAAAGTTCCTTTTGAAAAGATCTATTTCTCTGGTACACTGAGTCTTTTCCTACAGTAATACACTTCTGGTATGCTGGAGAAGTAGATGCAAATAAGGGGTCGTCTTTTACCATGGAGACAAAGACTGCCAGTGATGATTTTTCTAAACTTAAAATTTTATGTACTGATGTTGTGCCTGGTGGTTCCCACCATTAATTTTAGTACTCTGGAGGTAAATGGCTGCTTAATATCATGTGGTGCTGGGAACTCAACTTCTGTAAGAGCATCACGTGCTCTTAACCATGGGGCCATCTCTCCAGCCACCTAAAGCAAAAGTTAATCAAGGGTAAAAAGAAGTTTTTCAAGCTAGTGGAATGGAGTGCTAAAAATACCTACTGTTCTTTAAGTTCAAAAATATTTTCTGAGAATGTTAGCATTGGAAAGATTTTAAAGCTCCTTTACTGTACCAAACCTGAAAAAAAATTCTCTGGGAAGGAAGATTCAATCTTAACAAAGGGGTTAGTTAGGTCAGGACAACCCTAAAACATAATTTTTCTACTCTGATGCTCTTTGGCTGAGGGCAGGTTTGAGACACTAACTGGGGGCCTTCTATTCTACTGAGTATGGCCTGTCTCAGTATCTAAATAGATATAGTAATCTTCAACAACTCAATCCACTCTGCAGTCTTTTGACAACTTTCCTCTTGGGTCCAGTTTGTCAAATTTATTTTTTAGAAGTACAGGTTTCTCTGGCCTGTCCCTGGCACTGCTATGAACAGTACCCAGATAGAGCAAGAGAAAACTTGGAACTGTCACCTGCATCCACACAAAGGGGCCTATGAAGTATGACTTAGTGGATGTGTCACCTAAAGTCTCACTTGGCAACAGCTCCGTTTTTCTTCTGACTTACATACCCCACAGGTGTCACTCCCTAAACATCTTAGCCTAGTGTTCCACATAAGCTCTGCACTCTAGTCCTAAAGGAAATGAGCTCTTACTTGGGGCAGATGCCACCAGGTCTTATGTAAGATCTCAGTGAACCTTCACAACCATCTGTGCAATATAAAAGAGGACTCTCCTTCCAAACTGGAATGCTTCTCTTTGAATCTAACATTTAAACCTTACACATGAACAAATGATAAGTAAACAGAATTGCTGAGTTATTCAGATTATCTAAACAGAAATTCCAGTATCCTCCACTAAATCTTTAATGGAGCCTACTTCAACAGCTGAACAATGAGAAGAAAGTGTGGCCTTACAGATAAGAGTGTATCCACCTTATCCACAACTTCCTGAAGGAGGTACTAATATATCCCAAAATGAACAAAAGGAAAATGCAGAATGAGGTGAAAAGCCAGTACACAGGAAACAGACAAAACAATTCTAGACTGTTTACTTCATTTAGAAGGACACTTTATGAAAGTTTTCATTTTATAAAGTAAATTTACAGTGTTAATATTCAAGAATGTTTCTGATAGAACATGCCTGTAATTCTAAGACCAGAGAGACTTGGGTAAGAGGGTCCAAATCCAAGGCCAACCTGGTTGCACAGCAAGACCTTGTATTTAAAAAAGGAAGAGAAAACCAAAAAGCACAGAATGGACAATACTGAAAATCAATGTCTATATTAGTGTTTGTACCTACCTCCTTTGCACTCTTAATTTTGGTCAGAAATGTATGCAGTTCCATGGTTTCTGCAAACAGTGCTCGACATACTGCCTGATAATGATTTGGTGCCTCCGACTCAGCTGGAAGATGAGCAGCACATATCTACAGGAGAAAAAAATGAAATAATGGAACTGGGCTATTATTGGCATTTTAGGTACCATTAAAACAGACATGCCCAGTCTACCTGTGTTTTTTTTTCTTTTAGATGAAGACAAGTTCCATCATCCAAGGGTTAATGTACCACAGGACCATGGAGAAAGTCCACACAATCATATGGAGAAAATGACTTAACTAAAGGATATCTACAGCAAAGATAAGCTGACTAGAATTAGCTCCTATTGGAAAGTGATAGGACATGTGCCAAAGTTTAGCCTGAGAGAAAAAAAGGGAGGGATTTGCTAAATATTGAGGATAACTCAGGTATTTTAACAGTGTCATAACTAGTTTCAGCTGTCAACCTGACAGAAGTCTAACCTGGAAGAAGGGAACCTCAACTGAAGATTGCCTTAATCAGATTGGCCTATGGCCAAGTCTTTTAAAGACAGGGTTTCTCTATGTAACAGCCCTGGCTGACATAGAATTCATTCTGTAGATCAGGCTGGCCTTGAACTCAGAGATCCACCTGCCTCTGCCTCCCAAGTACTGGGATTAAAGTTGTGTACCATCACTGCCAGCTATGGCCAAGTCCTAACTGTGGCCATTTTCTTAATTGCTGATTGACTAAGAGGGCTTAGCCCACGGTAAGTGGTGCTATCCTTAGGTAGGTGGGTCTGGGCTGTATAAGGAAGCTAGCTAAGCAAGCCAGAGGGAGCCAGATAGTAAGCAACATTCCTCCATGGTTTCTGCCTCAAGTTATTGCCCTGACTTCCCTCAACAATGTACCCTGTAAAATGAAACAAACCCTATCCTCTCCATGTTGCATACGGTCATAGTATTTATCATAGCAACAGGGAAGAAAGCAAACTAGGACAAGCAACCACCGTTTTGTGAGCATTTATCATGCCAGATACATGTTTGACATGTCATATGTACAGCAAAATACCATGCACTCTCCAATATAATCCTGAATCATCCTCATTTTGTTTTGTTTTTAACCATAAAGAGAATTTAGCACACCTCTACTGGGTTCTGAAGCCCATACCTGCTCCCTTGTGAAACCTGGGGAAGTGGGAATGGAGGGTGGAAGAGGAGGACAGAGAGCCAGCCAAGCACTCAGGTGCTGCCGATGGTTCTCACGTCCCAAAATGACTGTAAGAGAGGAAACTTAACATGATGCAAAGTGATTCAGAAACAAATGCACACCAGGTCCTTATTACACTGCAACGATATCTTCATAAAAGTCCAAAAAATAATGTTATATTTCTATAAAATAATTATAGTGTATCCATGTTCAATGGTCAGATTTTAAAGCACTTCATTTGCAATAAAAGCTGCTAACTTCTCTTAATAAATTAGACATTAATATAACTGTTGGAAAGAAATCTGCAATATTTTAACAATTTCTATAAAGAATCAAGGGAGCTGGGTAAAGTGAGTCCATGGCTGCTAGGTAGGCAGAGACAGGAACACTAGGAATTCATGGTTATCCTCCACGACACAGAGGCCTGCCTGGGCTCCATGAAATACTGTTTTATTGAAAGTGTCAAGGCCAGGCAGTGGTGGCACACGCCTTTAATCCCAGCACTCAGGAAGCAGAAGCAGGCCGATCTCTGTGAGTTTAAGGTCAGCCTGGTCTATATAGTGAGTTCCAGGCCAGCACTCAGGAAGCAGAAGCAGGCCGATCTCTGTGAGTTTAAGGTCAGCCTGGTCTATATAGTGAGTTCCAGGCCAGCCAAAGCTACATAATGAGACCCTGTCTCAAAACAAACAAATAAAAAAAGAATACCAAAAGTCAAAAGAACAAAAGGCATTCAATGGTAGTTTTATTGCTTTTCATGTTTCTTAGCTTCTTTTTCTTTTCTTTGTCTTCCTTCTGTCCTTCCTTATTTATTTCTTTATCACACGGAAGGTTTCTGTGTTACTTGTCTGTGGTGACAAGGTACCAAGAAAGGAGCAAGGATTAATTCTGACTTGTGGCTTCATAGGACTTAGTTCAAGCTCACTTGGCTGACTTGGTTCTGAGCCCTTGTGTGGCGAGAGGTTGGACACCATAAGGAAAAGATGAGGTAGAGTACTGTGGCTATATCATGGTGGACAGGTGGCAGAGAGAGGAATGGGCAGGGGAGAACACCCTCCAAAGGCACCCCACAAAGGCTACTTCCTCCAACAAGGCCAATCTAACTATGATCTTACTAGAGGACTGATGAAGTTACCACCTAAATAGCACCATGAGGTGAGAACTAAGCCTTTCTGGGGTTATCTATCCAAAATGTACTATCTCTACTCAAATTCAAAATTATTTCCTTAAGATTCTTTTTTTTAGTCGGGCAGTGGGGGTGCACGCCTTTAATCCCAGCACACGGGAGGCAGAGGCAGGCAGATCTCTGTGAGTTCGAGACCAGCCTGATCTACAAGAGCTAGTTCCAGGACAGCCTCCAAAGCCACAGAGAAAGCCTGTCTCGAAAAACAAAACAAACAAACAAACAAAAAACATTCTTTTTTTCTTTCTAGAGATGGGGATCAAACAGTGTCTGTGCTCCATTGGCAAGTGCTCCACTCCTGAGCTAAATCCCCAACCCGAGGATGTGTTTTCTAAGACAGCAATTCAATATCAAATTTCTTAATATGTTCATCACAAGCAAACCAACAAAAAGCACATTCACAAAGACTATTATAAATCTGTATGTTCTCGAGGAGGAGCAAAGGTTCTTTCCCATGGACCATCTCTCGAGGTCAGAAAGGGTATTCTTTATTTAAGGGGAGAACATGTCTGTCTAAATTTGTGTGTGCAATGCATGTGGCTTTAGAATCATCAGCAAAAAGCCCCAGAATGAATCAGAAAAATAATTACATATGTGTGTTTATGCTTAACCTATGTGAATTCTCTTTCTTTCCACTATAATCAAGAGGCATAGATAAAAATATAAAGTTTGCATTTGTTATACATTCAGAGATCTTGATCACTAAAATGATACAAATTTTCAGATTCTATAATCCCTATCATTTGTATTATTCCAACTAAGTTTCATGCTTTGTAGCATGAATTTTAACTGGTATTAATAATAAAAACTTGGAGTCAGCTATCAGGGGATGAAAGCTGAGGGATCAGAGAAGCAGAGTGGCCAGCCACTGGAGTTCTTATCTGTACCAATTCTCAAACCAAAGGGGTGATCCTGTCCTTAGACTGTATCCTCAGACTCCATCACCTCCTGTCTTACATTCCTCTCTCTGCTCAGCCATACCCCTTCCTGTGTCCACCTCCTTAGTGCTGGGATTAAAGGTGTGAGTCATGTATGTGTCCCTTCTTCCTCTATTCTCAGTGCTGGGATTAAAGGTGTGAGTCATGTATGTGTCCCTTCTTCCTCTATTCTCAGTGCTGGGATTAAAGGTGTGAGTCATGTATGTGTCCCTTCTTTCTCTCTTCTTAGTGCTGGGATTAAAGGTGTGAGTCATGTATGTGTCCCTTCTTCCTCTCTCCTCAGTGCTGGGATTAAAGGTGTGAGTCATGTATGTGTCCCTTCTTCCTCTCTTCTTTGTGTAGCCAGTCCAAACCACACATGGTCAAGCCTGTAGCAGTGACAGAACATAAATTTTGCTTCTTATGCAATGCCTTCTTCTATTCTTCACATTTTACATTACTGTTTATCAGTGGTCTTCATAGAATTAGCAGGTCAGAGCCGGGCGTTGGTGGCGCACGCCTTTAATCCCAGCACTCAGGAGGCAGAGGCAGGCGGATCTCTGAGTTTGAGGCTCGGCTGGACCAACAGCCTCCAAAACAATACAGAGAAACCCTGTCTCGAAAAACCAAAAAAAAAAAAAAAAAAAAAAAAAGAATTAGCAGGTCAGTTTTGATCTGCCAACTCCCAAATATGTTTATTTTATTTCATTTTTTGTTTGTTTACAGGACAGGGTTCTCTGTGTGATAGCTCTGGTTATCCTGGAACTAGATTTGTAGACCAGGCTGGCCTCGAATTCACAGAGATCTGCCACCTCTGCCTTCCAAATGCTGGGATTAAAGGCATGTACCACCATTGTCTGGCTATATTTTTGTTAAAATTATTTTGTTTTTGACTACCCTGTATGTACTGATGGGGTTCGGCATGATACTTCCACACAGGCATATGACCTGTAGTGCCTAACCTCTACTAACCCCTAGTTTATATTTGGATCAGTTTTGTTTTTCTTTTACATGAAAGGAACATGGTGTTTCTTTTTATATATAGCTTATTTCACTTAGGATACTATGCTTCCATGTCTATTTTTAAAATAAGCCTTAACATCTCCAATATCTAATATGAATAAAATTTGTGGAAAGTTAACACAGGTGGCTCACAACAGCTTGTAACTCAAGTTCTGTGGCATCTGTCACTTTCTGCTGGCCTCCTTGAGCATCTGTGTATGTATGCATCTCTGTTTCTGTCTCTCTCTCTCTCTTTATGTCTCTTTAAAAAAAAGCTGGACCAGCCGGGCGTTGGTGACGCACGCCTTTAATCCCAGCATTCGGGAGGCAGAGGCAGGCGGATCTCTGTGAGTTCGAGGCCAAGCCTGGTCTACAGAGCGAGTTCCAGGACAGCCTCCAAAGCCACAGAGAAACCCTGTCTCAAAAAACCAAAAAAAAGCTGGACCATGGTGGGCACACCTTTAATCTTGGCACTTAGGATCTTTGTGAGTTCCATGACAACCAGGACTACACAAAGAAAACCTGTCTCCAAAAACAACAACAGAACTAGTAAAGATTCTATCTAAATAAGTCAGAATAGAGACTCTCAAGGTTAATTTGTCAACTCTGTCTTAGTTTTCATCTCTATACATTTAGCCTTCAGGTAGGTAGCAAAGCTGGACTAAAAAAAAAAAAAAACAAACAAACAAAAAAACACCATAAGAACAAAAGCCTTCAGTCTTACCGTTGTATACAAATCCTATGGTAAGGCCAAAATCACAACGCAAATAACAATCAGCTGTGAAGGGACAGCTCAGTCTTCAAGTACAGAACCTCTCACAGCTGCCATCCATTCCACAGACAGGAAGGGCAGAAGACAGCTGACTGCATCATGCCCAGTCAGACTGCAGTGACACAAAGATAATCAACACCCCACACATCTACAAGTGGCCCAGAGCTATGACCCAGCAATAGGCCACAGCCAGGCCATAGACGGTCTGAACTGTTGTCAAATGCTGAGTCACTATGCCAGTCTTGTGAAGTATGAGATAACGACTCACAGAAGGACAAATAGTACATGAACTACGGCTTTACCTTCATGACATCTTGATAGGACCGAATAGCTGAGATGTTTCTCTTTCCTCCAGCTTCATCTTCTGGGCCTTCATCTGCAGCCTCATAACCCTCATCACTGTTACCATCAGCTTCCACAGTGTTGGCCATTTGGTCGATGAGCAGCTCTAGAGGAGGGCTCAGCTCCCTTTCTTCATTTTCCTTCAAGCCATAGTCCAATGCTTTATAGATAATAATTCCCAGGGATTCAATAACCTAGGAGCATTAAAGAAGGTGGTAAATAGGGGTGACTGAAGATGCCAAGGACTAACTAGGGTATAAAATGTTCAGTATTTCAAAAATAACTAATATCTGAAGAGAAATTTAAAAATTTTTACCCATACATACATTTAAAAATTTTGAAAACAGCAAATTTTTGTGTCATTTCATTATATCCTATCCACAAATCCTTTTCATACTTTCTTAAATTTATACCAGATGTTAAGATCAGTATTTCCCATTCATACAAAAAAAAAAACCCCTGATCAAGCTGACTTGCTATATTTAAAAAAAAGTATGCCAATGTTTAGAGACTTCACAGATTCCATAAAGTAGCTGAGACTGAAAATTCAGTTCTAAGTAGCAATTCACTTAAGCCCAAATAACAAGAAATTTCTTCATATCAATATATAGACTGTTCACCAAGTTCTACTCATTGGAGACTTACTTATTTTAAACCCAGAGCTTGCAATGAAGGACACAGACAACCCTCCCTCCCTCCTGCCCACCCACCTTCATCAACAATACTTCCAGGTAATGTGAACCTGACTTGTGAACCGGCGGGCCCATCATTGCTCAACAGCACGCTGACAAGAGCTCTGGATTTGGCCAGTAAGGAGAATTCCAGATTATTCCTCAATACTGCCTTTCTCACTTGCGCAGTAAAATCATAAACGTAGTGCCTTTATTTTACTTTAGAATACCAATAGTGCTATTTATTTCATCTTAGATCTTTTTCCTTTAAAAGAAAGTAATAGAGTCAATGACATAATAGATTTAGAATTAAAAATGCTGACCCTTATTACTAGTCATCTAGCTCATGGAAAATTACTTTAGGTGATTTTTCTGTAAAATGGGTACTAATAACATTTACATTTCATGAGATCTTGTGTGGGAACACTAGACCTTGAGTAGAGACCCACTTCCCCTTCTGCCTGGGAGTAGGCAGCTGTAAGACAATGTTTAGTAAAAACATGTTTACTAAAAACGATACAATAAGTTCCTGGCCACTTCCCCTTCTGCCTGGGAGTAGGCAGCTGTAAGACAATGTTTAGTAAAAACATGTTTACTAAAAATGATACAATAAGTTCCTGGGAAAGGCCTTCCCACAGAAACCGCCCTGACCTCGACCTTGTCCAAAGACTAACCGCACCTTTAAAAACCCACACACATCCACCTCTGGTGTCAGAGCAGAACCAGCCAGGGGAGAGGAGAGAGCAGAAGCTTCTCTGGTGGGAGCTTTTTCTTAGGAAGTTTTTCTTGAACCTTTTTGGAGCCTGTTTAAAGTTTTCTTTATATCATTGAACGAGTCTCTGTGTTTTCAATACCCGACACCCTCCGCACGTTCTCGGACACAGGCCGTGCAGCAGACGTGACAATTGGAGGTCCCACCGAGATCGTGAAAGTGAGGTAAGTGGACGGGGTTAAAAAACTATGGGGAATAGTTCCGGGAAGCTAGAATCATTACAGTATCAACTAAAAAAGTTACTTAAAGAACATGGGACTGCAGTCAAGTCTAAAACCCTAGAAGGCTTTCTAAAATCGATCGAACGAGCCAGTCCATGGTTCATTACTGGGGGAAGCTTAAATATTCCAGATTGGGAGGAGGTTCGCCGTGATCTTCATAGACTTTTACGAAAAGAGGGATCTGAGTCCTTGCCCCCTACGACATTCTCCTTATGGAGATTAGTGAGGGGAACACTTTTGACAGATAAGGTAGTTCAGGACACAAAAGAGGCTTTTTTAGAGTTACAAGAGACTGAGACTCAAGCCTCCTTGAGTTCAGGGGCAGAGAGTGATGATAAAAAGACCGTGATTAAAACTAGAGGCTCCATTGTTAGTGAGGATGAGGAGGAGTCTCTTAGTAACAACAAAAAAACGGGTAGACATCTCCGGGCACGACCCAAAAAGAAGGACTCCGGTCAAAATCGGTTATATCCTTCTCTATCAGACCTAAAAAATGGAAGTAGCTCAGACTCAGACTCGTCACAGTCTGAAAAGAAACGATTACTTGCTGAGATCACGGCCCTTAAAAAAGAACTAAAAAAGATTCTAATTAAGGAAAGACAGGACAGGGAGAGAAACCCTTCCCCATACTCTGAAAAAAGGGACTCCTCCTATGAGATAACCCAGTCCTTCTCAGACCTGGAGGGAAGACCCAGAGGAGGGGTCCAATGCTGCCCGGTGGTGGCCCCAGTAATGGAAGTTCCAGATCTAAACAATTCTGGACAGGTCATTAGGCGTCATAACCCTTTAAATTTTAAGGATATAAAACAACTTAAAGAGGCAACTTTAAATTATGGCGCACAGGCTCCCTTTACACTTTCCTTAATGGAATCTTTTGCATCTCTTAATTTGACACCTGGCGATTGGCAGCAGCTTTGCAGAGCAGCTCTGTCGGGGGGAGATTATTTGATTTGGAGAGGTGAGTTTCAGGAAAGATGCAGCCAGACAGCCCAAAGAAATGCACAGGCCGGACAGCCCCAGAGAAATGTGGAGATGCTTACCGGAAGTGGTCAATACGCCACCATTCAGCAGCAAATGCAATATGACATCGCAGTCTATGCCCAAGTGGCAGCAGCGGCCCAAGGGGCTTGGAAAGCATTGCCTTCCAAGGGAGGAGGGGATCATCTGTCCAAAGTCCTTCAAGGACCTTCCAAACCTTTTCAAGACTTCGTAGACCGTCTCAGTCAGGTAGCAGAAAGAATATTTGGGGGCATTGGGCCTGCGATGCCAGTCATAAAGCAGATGGCATTTGAAAATGCAAATAAATATTGTAAGGAAGCCCTTCGCCCCTATCGCAATAAAAGTCTAAATGACTATATCCGGATCTGTAGGGACATTGATGGGAACTTCATCCAGGGCCAAGTGTTAGCTGCTGCCATTCGGCCCCAAGTGGGGAAAGAAAGACCTACTCTGGGAGGGAGAAAAACATGTTTCAGCTGTGGTAGAGAGGGACACTTCCGTAGAGAGCGCCCTCAAAATAGTACTACGGGTCTCAAGAGACCTGGTTTATGCCCCCGTTGTCGAAGGGGATATCATTGGGCCAATAACTGCTACTCTAAAACTGACAGGGAGGGAAATTTCCTTTCTGCTAATAATAATCAGGGAAACGGGAGGAGGGCCCCGCCCCAGGGCCCCAAAACCAATGTGTACGGGGCAATGACCCCTGCTCTGGGCAGTGGCAGGACTCATTTTCTCCCCCAGAGCAACCCCTTCATATCTCAGACCTCCTTAGAGCCACCTCGGGAGTGCAGGATTGGACCTCGCTCCCTCCGCCCGGGCAATCCTAACACCAGAAATGGGGATCCAGGCCCTCCCTACTGGGGTGCATGGGCCATTGCCCCCAGGCACGGTCGGACTACTCTTGGGACGGTCCAGTACTATTCTTCGAGGCCAGGCTAGACTGACAGCCTCAAACAATACAGAGAAACCCTGACTCAAAAAAAATTTTTTTGGTAACAGTAAAGAGGTACTGGTATTAAGTAAAGAAAAAAAAAAAGGACAAAGGTACATGGAATAAAAAATTTTGTTTACATTTAAATTCTAATTTGTGAGTCATCTCTAAAAACTTTTGGCCAAAAGCCTGGCCTCTCCACCTTACATCTACAGAGTTACAAGGAGTAGGTACGACTGTACCCCATGACTGTAGCTCAAATGGAGGAATGATAAAGAACATACAGGACTTTTTAACCCTTTTAGTTCAAGGATTGGCTGGAGTTGTTCTTTTACATAGATTTCAATTAAGGGAGCTTCATTGCAACAGACTAATCATTACCTAGGGAAAAAGGGTGACAGAAAGATGCATGTATGTTCTAAATGTATGGTGTGGCCACACCGGTATGTATAAAATGTGATTGTGAATGCGTGAGTGTGAACTGCTTATATGATTAAAAGGATACTTAAATCCCTTCAAAAATAGTTAAGAAGCTACCTAGATTGCTTTAAATATAGCCAAAAGGAACATCCAGCCAGTCTGTTAATGTTTTAAAAAAAAAATTTTAAGATACAAATGAGGCCTTGTCAGCTAGTGAGAGCTCTGCAAGTTAGATTGGGAAAGACTACTCACAGACTTCAAATAATTTTCAAAAGTTATTTGGACACAGTATAGTTTACAATCTTTGAGTGATTTTCAGAAGTTTTTGGGAAATATTTAATGGATATGTCCTGTTTAATGGGCATCTACAAATAATCTAAGTAGTAATCCCAATTTACCTAGATAGTTAACCAAGGAGGGTAGACAAATCCTTCTACTGTTATGGTCCAGCTTCAACAGTTCAAAAAAAAACTTTTTTTTAGAAAATAAAAAAGGGGGAATAATGCCCCCAGTCCCCACATGACTCATCAAATAATACACTCCTCATTTAAAAATTTTATAATGTAAATGCCAGTGAGCTTCAGACAGATTCTGGCATGACGGAACCTGAGCTATCATTGCTCAGGTCAAATGGAGACATCCATACACTAGACAGTGGAAAAGACCCTAATTTGGGGTCGAGGGCATGTTTGTGTTTTCTTGTAGGAAAAGAATAAAAGCTTCGGCATGGAGCAGAGAAAAACTGGACCTGAGACCATGGGAGCCTACCTAAGCCAGTTTGAGTGAGATCTCCTAAATCAGTGTTCCTGACCCTTAATGTCATCGAATCTACAGCCCAAAAAAAGAAAGAAAACAGTCGGTTCGAGATTTCCAGTTTCTCAACAGACCTGCTACATCAACCTTCCGGACCCATGAGTTTTCATCATAAAGCTAACAGAGAAAAAAGGACCCATTTAAAGCATTTGGACATTGGTATGGACTATGATGAGTGGCAAAAGCCTCTTTTCAGTATTTGAACAGGACATGGTCACTTGATGGTTCCTGTTTCTGGAATCACGACTAGGCCAGTGTATTTTTCTGGAGAAATGCAACTTGTCCTAATGCGACAACTATTGTTCATATTTTTCGTAATGCTACATGTGTAACATCAATGATTATACCTAATGTATCTGTGCAAGTGCACTTTCTAAATGCTTTCCTGAGCAGATCTTGAAACGATTGGAAACTTTATCAAATTGTAAATGTAAATCACATGCGGGTTACCCTTGTAACAGATGAAGGCTGGTAGAATGTTATGGCCCAGATCTGGTGATGGGTATGGTGATGGAGAGGCGCTATGTCAATGGGGGTCCTAAAAATGGTGGCAGTGGCGGTAGGCATTCTGGCTTTATGCCAAGCTCAAACGTGCCTTGTTCCAGAGACAAGAGATCCGTAACCAAGTATTGCTTAGCTTAGCCCATGGCAATCCCGATAGCCATGAAGGTTGGTTACAGATGATTTAAGGTTGGGGTATCTCCGATGACGGGCAACCTGTGGGGAAGACCCCTCCCACCTAAAACAGGGGTTCAAGGTCCCCCAAAGACGGGAAAGGGAGGGTGACCCTACTTGACCTAAGCCAGGAGTGCCTCATTTAAAAATAAAAAGGGGTGAATTGTGGGAACACCAGACCTTGAGCAGAGACCCACTTCCCCTTCTGCCTGGGAGTAGGCAGCTGTAAGACAATGTTTAGTAAAAACATGTTTACTAAAAACGATACAATAAGTTCCTGGCCACTTCCCCTTCTGCCTGGGAGTAGGCAGCTGTAAGACAATGTTTAGTAAAAACATGTTTACTAAAAATGATACAATAAGTTCCTGGGAAAGGCCTTCCCACAGAAACCGCCCTGACCTCGACCTTGTCCAAAGACTAACCGCACCTTCAAAAACCCACACACATCCACCTCTGGTGTCAGAGCAGAACCAGCCAGGGGAGAGGAGAGAGCAGAAGCTTCTCTGGTGGGAGCTTTTTCTTAGGAAGTTTTTCTTGAACCTTTTTGGAGCCTGTTTAAAGTTTTCTTTATATCATTGAACGAGTCTCTGTGTTTTCAATACCCGACACCCTCCGCACGTTCTCGGACACAGGCCGTGCAGCAGACGTGACAATCTTGAAGACATTAAATGCATGATTATGTACAAAAGGAGAGTACCTGAGCTATAAGTGTAATCTATCCTTCCCCCTTCCCCTACATTCACTTGTTTCCAATGTTTATCTAGTTACCAACCTCAAAATTGCAAAGAAACTTCATTTCCTTTATTCTACCTTTAGTTATTCAACGATGTGATTTTTTTTTTTTTTTTTGGTTTTACGAGACAAGGTTTCTCTGTATTGTTTTGGAGGCTGTCGGTCCAGCCCAGCCTCGAACTCACAGAGATCCGCCTGCCTCTGTCTCCCAAGTGCTGGGATTAAAGGCGTGCACCACCACCGTCCGCCCGGCTAACGATGTGATTTTTAAAGAATAATCTGTGCAGTATTTTTTAACCCAAGTTGTAAGATACATTAAACAAAATAGCATCAATGTCATCATATACAATACCCTGCAAAAGCATTCACTTAATTACTCAACAAAGTCTGAAAGCTGTATTACCACAGGAAATAATTCAAGCATTTAAAATGAATATAATATTTCTTAAAATTCTCTTTTTAAAAGATTTATTTTATGTATATGAACGCTCTATTGACTTTATGCCAGAAGAGGGCATCGAATCCCATTACAGATGGTTGTGAGCCACCATGTGGTTGCTGGGAACTGAACTCAGGATCTCTGGAAGAAAAGGCAGTGCTCTTAACAGCTGAGCCATCTCTCCCACCCTGTTACTCAAAATTCTTAACCTCTAATTTCAGCAATGAAACTACTTTTTAAAAAATACTTCTGTGTAAGATAGCAGATTAGAAGCTGCCTCTGTGACCTGATGAAGAGAGAAGAGTGAAGATGAGGCAGACGGATTGCTCCAACAAGAGAGAGAGAGCAGATAAGCATCAGGGATACGTCCCTGGAAGACTGGGCCAGCAGAAACTGGAGAGAGAATGACGTGGGGAGTGGGGAGAAGCACATGGAAGGGGGATTTGGAAAGTCCTCCCCGCTTGCAGAAGCCCTTGGAGCAACTGTCATTTAGTACAGGGCCTGTCCACTGACACCAAGTGCTGGGCTAGAAAACATGGCACCAACACAGGATTTGGGGCCTTGGGAGCCAGAAAAGAATAGAAGGGTCCTGGAAGAGCCAGAAACTAGTAGTTATTATAGGTACTGGCTGCAAGGCCATGGAATGTGGCAGTCTTAGGCTTTCTTACTCTCCCATCATGCCAGAGTGAATTACCTGAAGGGAAAAGCCCATCCAACCCACACCCGAAGCAAGTGACAACCTAGGAGTACAATCACCAGAAGTAAGCCAAGGTGAAGAGACTCCACAAGGACAAAAAACAGACTCAGCAAAGACAATGGGAGCCGGAAGCACCCAGAGGCAAAAGAAGTACTAGTTATTTACTGTCCCCACTTCCTCAGAGCCTTGGACACTGGAACTCATGTATCCAGAAGTGTGGGCCTGGCAAACCACAGAGAAACAGTAGCTGGTAGATGGTGGAGAGAGACTAAACGAGCCATCCCAAGGTCTGAAAGAGGAAACCACTAACTAAATCTGACACAAATTCTTGACAGGAAGGACATTCTGATCCAGGTGGCTTGGCAAACACCAAGCAGGATAAATGCAAAAACAAACAAGCATGCAAACAAACAAAATTGAATTTAGACATGTGTTTTCAAATTACAAAAATTCAAAGAAAAATCTTTCTAAAAGAAGCTAGTGGGGGAACAGCCATCTTACTAATAAGGTAAGGAAATGAGGGGCATGGGACTCTCAGAAATGTGAAGGACTCCAGGAAAGACACCATTTGCAGAGAGTGACTGATTAGAATTGCAGTACTGTGGGAAGACAGAAATGTCATACATGTCCAGACGCTAGTTACCTTATCTCGGGCTAACATTAGCCCTGGATAGTTTCACCTTGTCCACACCTGTGTGTCTGCACTAACATCCTATGAATAATAGATAAAAACCCTTGGAATCTACTGACTTAGCAGACCCATTGGCCTCCACCAACCCAAAAGCTAAGAATGTGACCAGATAGCCTCTAAGGCCTATAGGAAAGTTCCCCTCATCTTGCTGTATCTGCCTCTCTGATGTTGCCACCAATGTTCTGTAAAGCCTCATGAAACTTCTGGCTCCTGGGCCAATGTCACTCAAAACTAGCTGGAGAATAAATAATATCTTATTTTCTTTAGAGCAAGAGCTGTGTTTTTTGCATCAACAGAAAGCATTCAATCAGATGGAAACAAAATATTCAGTGCCTAGAGGTAAACAACAAAACCAACCAAAGTTTGTACTTTGCAAGGTTATCCTTCAAAAGTGAAAGAGACTTTCTCAGAACCCTTGCTTAACAATGTCCTAGGTGCCATCACTAGCCTGGGGGGGGAATAATTCTTTAGAAAGAAAGAAAATAAGTCAGAAACTCAGATCTCTATGAAAAGAAAACCACCGAAGAAAGAATAAATTAAGGTCAAGTAAAAACTTTTCTTCTGACTATTAATAGATGCCAGTTTAAAATAATAACAGCCACACTAATTATGTGTGCTTACATATGTATTTCCTGTGTTGCATATGTATGCCTGACTATAAGGCAGAAATAATATAAGTGATAGGAGGAAGAACTGGGATTATTTTGGTAGGACAGGTCATTTGTACTACCTACAAAGTGGATGAATAGTATTACAAGAAATTGAGCTTGAACTAGTTGTAAATGCACACTACAAGCTTTAGGGCAGACAGTGTTCTAAGAAAGGTGAGAAAACACAATCATATAAAATGTTCCTTTGAAATCACAAAAGGCAAAAAGGACTGTTGAATGCAAAAGAGAGGAGCAGAGACCAAAGGTTGATAGAAATAGAAAACAAATGTGGTAGATGTTAATACAACTTTATCAGCAATAATTTTGAGCATCAACAGTCTACATGCTTCAAATAAGAGTATAAAAGTGAACTAAAAACCAGTATATTATCTAAAAGAAACTCCCTTAAAGGAATGGAGACAAATAACCTAACTGATACTAATCTAATAAGAACAGGACTACTCCATGACACTGCCTTGTGAATCTCTGTGGCTCACTCAAAGATTGTAAATTGTTAGGGACACATCTTAATTCTCCAATAAGAAGACTAAGCTCATTAAAAGCAAAAATCCCTCTATACTTCATCTTTGTAAGTTCAAATTGCTGTATAAGCAGTAGGGACTTAATAGTCAATGAACAAGTCAGTAAGATATAAACTCTTCCACTCACTTATGCAAGGTTCCAAGTTTAGACATGGACCTTATGGTCACAGGTAGGATTACCTGTCATTTCAATCTCTGTCCTCCCAACTGACCATCACAGTGGTGGCCCAACCTGATCGGCTCTGAAACATCCTAGAGTTCTTCTGCCCAAATATAAAGAGCAACTGGCCCATTTCAACATTCCAGAACTGTTCGTCTTAAGCCTGACTTCATCCTGAATCACAGGTAGTTCTAAATAAAGCCAGTCTCTTACAGGGATAACACAGCTGGCCTTCATTAGACTGGCATGTACACCAGGCATGTCTCTTCCCTTTGAAGAAGCTATACATTGTATGATTTTCAAAGGAACTTCAAGTAAAAATGAGACACTACTTTACCCTTTACTAGAAAGGCTAGTCCAAGAGCTGACTTGTTAGTCAAGTGCTAACAAGATGTGGAATATTGGGAACTCTTTCTCTCCTCTCTTTCTCCCTCTCCCTCTGATGGTGTTTCACAATGATACTCTAGCTGGCCTCAAGCCACCGTTCTTCCTCAGTCTAGGAAGTGGCTGAATCTACAAGTGCATGCCAGCTCACCAGCTGTGACCAACAGGAACTCTTATTCACTGATGCTGGGAATGCAATATGGCATGCTCACCATGTCATGCCCACAGTTCAGCAGTTTCTTATAAAAGTAAACATCTTACCATATGATCCAGCAATTATATTCCAATAAGCAGGACATTTATGTCCACATAAAAAAATCAAGCCATGAAATATTGACAGCAAATTTATTCATAATTGCCCAAACACAGACAAGACATCCTTCAGTAAATAAGTGGATGAGTAATGTGTAGCACATCAAGACACTGGAATATTATTCACAGGTAAAAAGAACTAAATTAAGGCTAGATACAGCTCAGTGAGGCCTGAGCCTAGCAATCAAAAAGGCTATCAAGTTCAAAAGAACTGTACAAAATGTGAGCCCTTAATGATTTTACTAAAGGAAGCAGTCAATGTGATAAGCTGTTCGCTGTAGCATTCTAACCATGTCACATTCTGGAGGGAAAAAAACATGGTTGCCAGACTCAGGGGAAGGGAGAAGGCAAAGCACCAGAGTTTTTAGGGCAAGGAACGTACTCTATCTAGAGGGCACAGTAATGAGAGATGCATCATTACATGTGTCGGGACCTAATAGATGTGCAACACAGAGTGAACCCTAATACACTATGGACTTCCATCAATAACAATAGACCAAGATTGGTTCTTCAGCAATAATGAACGTCCCAAAATTATGCAGAACATATGGGAGAAGGGGAGGACTGTGTGGAGCCTCTTCTACTCTGGAAACCTAACAATGGTCCAAGAAAATGAATAATACACAGAGGCTGCAGCTTAGAAGGCATGATGGCAAAGAACAAGTTAGAAATCAGCCCAACAGCATGGTTGCTTGTTTGATGTCTTCTTAGCAAACAGGCAGTGGCAGGCATTGCTGAGCATGGGTCCCTCCACTCCCGCCTCCACCTGTGACCCTCACTGGGGAAGCTTATGTATTTACTATAAAAGCATCGTGTGATGCTTGAAAGCTTTATTTAGGTTTACTTAGCAATCTCACCAAGCCTTTATCTTATTTTTTTGTGATGGGGTCTTTCACTGAACCTGAAGCTAGCTACTTCAGTTAGATTGGCTGACCAGCAGGCCCTAGTGATCCTTCTGTCTGTGCCTCTCTTCCGGGGCTAGCACATGCTACACTGCATCTGCGTGCTGGAGATCAGTCAGGTTCCCATGCCTGCATAGTCCATGCGTGGGATTGGAGAGTGTCTCTGATTCTAAGACCCCTAATCTATACCCAAGACAGCAGAGTTTTAAATATACCTGAAAGATGACTGTGGAATCATGCAATTAGAATTATCCTAATCAGCTACAAAATGAAACTGCTGGAGGAATCATGTGACAAATCTCCCAGAGACAGCCACAGTCTGGATTCCTACTAAGTTTCTGGGAATCACTGTGAAATCAGGAACAAAAGCACCTGTGCAGAAGCCCCTAAACCCTCAGGAAAAGTTACCAGATGAGCATCTAAAACTCACTGACTCTCATACAGTCCCTTTGAGATGGCAAGCAGATAGCTTCTACCAGTATTGAGCCAGGAATTGAGGCTGATGTCAGGGTGGCAGATGCTTAAGTCAATGTTAAAACAATTTATGAAGCATTAAAAGGGGGAGAGGGTATGGAACAACAGTGTGTGCAAAGGAAGGAACCTATGGAGGAAGTGAATAGGACTTTTCAATGTTTTAAGTGTAGGAAGGGGAAGTCCTATTTTTAGCTTGAGCTAGTAGAGACTGTGGTGGCATTCTGGTCAGTTCAGACACCTGAAGGGAATACAGTCCTAGGCAGCTATGTGATCTAACTATAAGGGGTTTCTTGGTATACACTTAAGTCAGTGAAGTCATGTGAAATAATCTAAAGAGAGCATAGACAGGAAGGGAACGAAATACTGAACCATCAGCTGGAGGCTAAAAAACCCAGGACTGGACTATAAAGGAGGGACAGTACTGGGGAAGGAAAGGGAGAATGAAATAAAGACAGTCACAAAAGTAAGAGTGAAAACACTTGAAGAAGGAAAACATAGCCGTGTATATGAATGTGGCCAAGGGAGAAGGGGAAGCAAAGAGCACACCCACTGGCTACAAGGACAGTCACGTGTATAAACAGTCATGTGTAGCCAGCAGTCTCAGAAAATTTCATCAGGAGGAAGAAAAACACATGACAG
Organism: Mesocricetus auratus; assembly: GCF_017639785.1. NCBI lineage: Eukaryota > Metazoa > Chordata > Mammalia > Rodentia > Cricetidae > Mesocricetus > Mesocricetus auratus. The sequence goes on along the minus strand of NW_024429184.1, from coordinate 87,619,042 downwards.
CATCTGGCTATGAGATGAGGTAGAGGGGAGGGAGGGTGTGTGTGTGTGTGTGTGTGTGTGACACTTTCCCTGAAGTAGATCTGCCCTGTTTGTGTGGTTTTGCTTATGGTGTAGACTTGTGCTTCAAGTGCTGGCCCAGGTGCTTTTGTTAAGTGATAAAAAGTCTATTTGCACATGCATGATTATCCCTCCTTGACTAACATTAGAGAACGTTCTATGTCAACATATCATATATGCATTCACATGTCATTCAAAGTCATCATAAATGGTCCCCAGGCTTTCAGCACCCAATGTACAACACTTGAAGCATTGTGTTGAACCTTTCCTTTCTGACTCACAATACCCTCTGCTAAGTTGTCCTCATCCAGTATTTTGTCTGACAAATCCCATCTCCATTCAGCCTTTAATTCCAAGTACTGGGGCGGGTATGAACAAAAAGAACTTTCATATTTGCTAATATGAACAGACTATAACTACAACTATATTGTAAAATGTCTAACAGTTTATTCAAAAGTCAAACATTTGCCACACTAAGTACCAGTTACATTTCCAGCTATTTACTGTCTTAGGATTTCTCCTTCTTTCTTTCTTTCTTTCTTTTTTTTTTTTTTTTAGGATTTCTATTACTGTAATAAAAACACCATTACCAAAAACAAGATGGAGAGGAAGGGGTTTATTTCACGGGCACATCTACATTACAGTCCATCATTGAGGAATTCAGGGCAGAAACTCAAGGCAGAAATCTGGAGGCAGGAACTGAAGCAGAAGTCATGGGAACACTGCTTATTGGCTTGATCCTCATGGCTTTCTTAGCCCATTCTCTTATACTATGCAGAACCACAGGTCCAGGGGTGGCACCACCCACAGTGGGCTAGGTCCTCCCACATCAACCACCAACCAATCCCCACAGACTGAACTACAGCCAATCTGGATGGAGACAATTTCTCATTTAAGGTTCCTCTCCCCAAATAATGCTAGCTTCCTCAAGTTGACAAAAACCCAACCAGGATATTTCCCCAAGAACAGTAAACATGTATGTCTATAAAAAGTTTACACAGACCAGGCATGGCAGGACATGATATTAATCCTAACACTCAGGAGGCACAGGCAGAGGTAGGTGCATCTCTGTGGTTCAAGGCCAGCCAGGTCTACATAGAAAGCTTTAGGATAGCCAGGGCTACTTAGAGAGATCCTGTCTCAAAACAAAGACTCACACAAGCTGGGGAGATGGTTCAGCAGGTAGAGTGATTCCAAGCATGAGGACCTGAGTTGGATCCCCAGAACCCACCTATAATTTCTGTGTTCCTATAGCTTGACAGGAGGCAGATAAAAGAGAGTCCCTAGGAGCCCTCAGGCCAGCTAGCCTACTGTATACAGGGGTGAACAGCAAAGGGCCCTATCTCAAAGAAGGCAACAACCAACACCCAACATTGTCCTATGACCTCTACACGCACACACATCATATACAAGTACTGTAAAAAGACTCATAAATAAATGCTCAAAATAGCCACATACTATAAACAACCGAATTGTTCAACAACAGATAAATAAACTAATATGATACAGGAACAGACACAACCCAGCAGCAACAATAAAGGCAGTATAAAAGTATATCCTGATGATTCCATGTACAGGAGATTGGGGCTAGGGTAGGGGAACTGACTGCAAAGATAACTTTCTGGGATGAAGAAATGATTTGGAGAGCATTTACACAAGACTGCAGATTTGTTTATATATCAAACTATTTAAATTAGAAACATTTCATTACATTTAAATTTTTTGTGACTCAAGATTTGTCTGTTTTCAGGCAGTGCCTCACCTTGTTAGCCTCGGCTGGCCTGGAACTCACTCTAGTCCAGACTGGCCTTGAACATTTTCTAGTCTCCTGCCTCATCCTCCCACGAGCTGGGACTGAAGGTGTGAGTCACATATCCTGACTCTTAGGATTGTTGAAAACTAGCTGAATGAGGTAATTCTGTGACGAGGACACTGAACCAGGAATCTTGAGATGGGATTCCGCCTACTATCTGATATGTGACCTCACACCAACCACTCAATTCCAGGTTATGCTATTCAGCTTACACCAGCATTAATGAGTATGATAAGTAATAAAACACAGAACTAAAACATGAAAACTATAGGTATAATACTTTAGTTTTGATTAACAGAAAGGCTAGGCAAAATTTTTTCAAGTAGGTGCTAAAATAAATTATACTATAAAAAAGAACTACATTAGCAGCATGGCAGTCATCATGAGAACCTGCCTGACCTCTCTGAAGAAATGCTCAGTTCTGGAATTGGTTCTCTCCTTCAGTTGAAGAAGAAATCAACCTTTAAGGTCATCTGGAGATGAAACAAATCAAAGACAATCAAGTCTGAACACTGAGAAAAAGAGGAACTTTGTTCCACTGCTGAGAAGAATTTATACATATACATTACTAATTAGTAATGAAGCCTGCTTAAAATGATTGGGAGTCAGGGCACGGTGACATGTGCCTGTCATCCCAGCACTTGAGACACTGAAGCAAGAGGAACGGTAAGTTTAAGGCCAGACTGAGCAATGTAAGACACTGTCACAAACTGACAGATTGAGGCTATATATACAATAAAGCAGCACCAAGCCCCTACAGCGATGAAACTCTGAGCCATACCATATCATGGATGAACCTTAAACACAAGTGTGCTGCTTAGTTCTTTTGTTAACTCAAACAAGCTAGAGTCATCTGGGAAGAGGGAGCCTTAAAAGGACTGCCTCCATCAGACTACACTGTAGGCAATCTTTGGGGCATCTTCTTGACTAATAACTGCTGTGGGAGGGACCAGTTTACTATGAACAGGTGGTTCTGGGTTGTATAAGAAAGCAGGCTGAATAAGCCATGAGTGTCAGCCAACACACAACATTTCTATATCCTCTGCTTCAGTTCCCCTCCAGGTTCTGCCTGAGTTCCTGCTTCGACCTCCATTCTTGATGGACTGTAAGCTGTAAGATGAAATAAACCCAAATGGATTTTGGTCACAGTGTTTTATCACAGCAACAGAAAGTTAACACCCACAATATGCTAAATAAAAGAAGTCACACACAAAAAGCTAGGATTCCACTAAATAAAAAAATCTAGAATATGGAATTTATAGACAGAAAACATTCTTGAGACTAACAGGAAGAGGTTAGTTAAGGTTTGGTGAGTACAGAGTTTATATAATAATTTTGAAAGCAGACAGTAGTGACAGATGTGGATCACTATAAATGGATTTAATGCCATGGGTGCATGCTTGAAACAATTAAGATGGTATGTGTATGGAGTACTACTCAGCAGAAAAAAGCAATGGAATCTTGAAATTCACAGGTAAATGGATGACACTAGAAGAAACCATCCTGAGTGAGGTTAAACCAGTCACAAAAAGACAAACATGGTATGTACTCACTCATATATGGATTTTAGAAATGGATCAGGATAGTGTCATTCTGCACTTCCACTGACAGAGAGACTGGGAAACAGGAAAGAACCTAAGAGAGATATGCATGGTACCCCAGAGAAGAGGAATAAGGCAAGATCTCCTGAACAGATTGGGAACACGGCGAGAGGTGTGGGGGGGGGGGGCTGGGAAGAAGAGAGGGGGAGAAGAGGAAGAGAGAGTAGGTCATGGGGGAACAGGAAGGTTGAGTGGGGGGGTAGAATAGGAGGAGAACAGGATGAGAAATACCATAATAGAGCGAGTCATAGGTTAGAAGAGAGATCTGGCACCACTGAGACCTCTAGTTATCTAAAAGGATGACACCAACTGGCAAGCTAAGCAATAGTGGAGAGACCACCTTAAATGCCCATTCCTGATAATGAACTTGACATCTACCCTATATGCCATCCATATAGGCAAACACCCACAGTTAAAGACTGAACTGAACCCATGGGACCCAGTGACAGAGAGAGAAGAGCAATGAGCAAATTGGCAAAGAATGGGCAGGCGAAACCAACAGAGACAGCTGATCTGAACAAGGGGGAGCTCTTGGACCCCAGACCAACAGCTGGGAGGCCAGCATGGGACTGATCCAGACCCCCTGAGTGTGAGAGTCAATGAGGAGGCCTGGGCAACCTATGGGGCCCTGGGCAGTAGATCAGTGTTTATCTCTGGCATACAAACGGACTTTGTGTGTCCATAACACAAAGAGGGATGCTCTCTCAGCCTGGACTCTTAGGGGAGTGTCTGGACCCTGCCCTGAGAGAAATGACAGACTCTGGATATCCCCTATGTGGAAGGAAGTGGGGATAGGGTGGGAGGCTGGGGGGGGATGGCGGGGGAGGCGTGGGAGGTGGGGAGGGAGAGGGAACTGGGATTGACATGTGAAGCAAGCTATTTAAAATTAAAGTAATAAAAAAAGTTTTAAAAAAAAGATGGCATGTGTATTTTATTACAACAAAAATACTGGAGTTAAAGAAGGAGAGATGGCTCAGTGGTGAAGAGCACGGATTGTTCTCACAGAGAACCTGAGTTCAATTTCCAGCACCCACACCAGGCAGCTCACAACCGCCTGTAACTCCAGGTCCCGACCTCCTCAGACATACACACAAATTATAAATTTTTAAAAAACTAATGTGCTTAATTTAATCTTAGGAAGTATTACACTTGGCAGCATTCAAAAGGCCCATCGCCTTATATACTGTGATTCCTGGAGTTTCCAAATCCTGTAGCTGTCCGGGAGTCACCTCCTCTCCTCAGGCACCGGCAGCAGTACTCCTCAGGAGGGGCAGCTGCATCTCCGGCCTCCATTCTGTGCAGCACTGGGCAGGCCTCAGGGGCCTTCAATCATTAGGCCTCTGAACCCATCATGGCTGCCCGCATAAGACCCACATCGGCTCTCCTCCTTTTGAGCCCGTTTCTTCTCCTGGTTTCATACTCTTCTGCTGTTTTCCATGCAAGTCACAGTCTGCCTAAGAAGCGCTGTTCCTGAGTAGGTATTTCAGCAGACTCTGAAAGGCAGCACACTGGGTGGAGGAGGGTGTGGAAGGTCCCCCTAGGCTCTGTCTGTTTTCTTGAGTGAAGAAAACTGCAGTTAGAGCTAGGAGTGAGGACGGAGGAGAGCACTGAAGAGCTGTAGAGACAAGGTTTACAAGTGTTTCCCAGCTGAGCAGGGACATGGTTTTGGGGAAAATCCAGTGTTACCATAGCTCTCTTGCACAGGCAATACTACTAAAAAAAAGTACACTAAAGAATTTTCCCGTGTGAGTCATGTGAAGAAATGCCTTCTGTAATGGGGAGGAAAGTGGTAGTCACTCTTAGATGAAGGGGTGTGCCCAGGAGCCCAGCATGCCCTCAGATTGACTGGGAAGGCAAGGAGCATGTCCTGCAAGAGGACATGGGGAGTGAGATGCAATGTAATTTCTATTTACCACACAGGCATCTCTGATAAAAAGTATCTGATGCTAAACCACACACCCGATGTGAACAGTGATGCTGTAGATACTCCTCATGTAATAAACACCCTGTGACTCATGGGGATCTACCTGTCCCTTCTCCCTCACCAGTGGGGAGATGTCAGACATACCAAGCACTGAGCTTCTGTGTGGGTGCTGAGGATCCACACTCAGACCCTCGTACTTGCACGGGCATTTCACTGACTAAGGTGTCTCCTCAGCACCTTCTTTGCATAGCTGGCACATACCTCTGAGCCTCACAGATTCTAAACAAACACTCACTGAGTTACAGCCTCAGCACTTTATACAGCAAATTTTATTTTTAAATATTACAAAAATATAAAAATGGCTATAAACTTCAGTGAAAGCCCAAATCCATCAAATGCAGCATGCAACTTTGGTGTAGCCATACAAAATAGTATCAGAGGGTCACAAAACAAACACACAAATGCCCACTGACATACAGGGATTCTACCACAGACCCTGAAAAGCAAAAGAAGTCACACTATTTATAGGAACTATCTTGTAAACAGATATTTCTCTGTCCTACTCCACCCCATAGTTGCTTTTAAATAATCACTCAGAGGCTTAATATTAATTACAAAATGCTTGACCGAATAGCTCAGGCTTTAACTAACTAGCTCTTACATTTAAATGAACCCATTTCTATTAATCTATATTTTGCCATGTGGCTTTGTGGCTTTACCTGTTCTCTAGTACATCTTGCTTCCCTGGCAGCTGGCTTGCATCTCCCCCAACTCTGACCCCTCCTCATCTCAGTCCTCAGTTTGATTGTTCTGCCTAGCCTTATCCTGCCTGGCTATTGGTCAAACAGCTTTTATGATTAACCAATGAGAGGAACACATATTCACAAAATACAGAAAGGTCATGCACAGCAATATCTGTGACTGGTAAACCTACAGAGCCAGAAAGATTTTTATTGCCTAAAGTTGGACTGCTGAGGAGAAGTAATAGCTGCCAACAGTTATGAAAATCCTTGGTGCTGGCAGGATGGCTCAGTGGTTAAAAGTGCCTGCTGTTCTTCTAGGGGAACTTTGGTTCCTAGCACCCATGTCGGGGTGGCCCACAAACTCCTGTAATTCCAGCTCCAGGGTATCCAAACCTTCTGCAGCATAAGGTGCGCACTTGGTTCGCTTACTAGATGCAGGCAAAGCACTCAAATACATAAAATAAAAAACATAAATATTTTTTAAAAATTGCTAGGCAGTGGTGGTACACACCTTTAATCCTAGCACTCAGGAGGCAGAAGCAAGCAGATCTCTGTGAATTCAAGGCCAGCCTGGTCTACAGAGCTAGTTCCTGGATAGCCAGGAATACACAGAAAAACTGTCACAAAAAAAAACAAAAAACAAAAAAAACCCAACCATCTTGGGATGAAGAAAATATTCACAACTTGGTGGTTGTAATGCTCAAAAATATACTGAGGCAAACTGGCTTTGTTCTCACCTGTTTTTGCCTGTTCCCACCTCCAGGTTCTTTGAGTTCCTGCCCTGACTTCCCTCGCTCAATGATGGACTGTGATATGGAAGGGTTAAGTGAAATAAAGCCTTTTCCTCACTTCCCAAAAGAACATACTGAACATCAGGAACTACACATTTTAAATAGACAAGTGGAATGGTATGCAAATTGTATTTTGATAAAAATATAAAAATCTACAAGAAGTCAATGACTGCTCAGGAGTAGGGAACCAGTGTTTTTCAGAGACATAACTTCAATCCTTGAGTGGTCAGTCCCAAATACATTCAAGTAACAGCGACACTAACTGGACTCAACAGTGGGGGATGTACAAAATAATTATAAAAGAGGTCATGAATCTGAGACAGAGGCAGGGGAAAAACAGAGGGGTTAGGAGGAACACAGCAAGAGATGAAGAGAAAGGGGGTGGGAATGATGCAAATATAATGTAGCCATGTATGAAATTTTCAAATTAAAAAAATAATTTAAAAAATATTGCTAAGGGCTGGAGAGATGTCTCAGCGGTTAAGAGCACTGGCTGCTCTTCCAGAGGTTCTGAGTTCAATTCCCAGCAACCACATGGTGGCTCACAACCATCTGTAATGAGATCTGGTGCCCTCTTCTGGCCTGCAGGCACATATGCAGACAGAACATTGTATATATAATAAATAAATAAATAAATAAATAAATCTTTAAAAAATATTGGTAAAGTTATAGTAAGAAATGGAAAATGGTAAAAGCGAACAAAAACTACAATATGGTATATCTAAAATAATATCTTAAAATGTGGATTTGAAGAGCAGAACCCAATCGAATGAATAAAGATGCATAGTAATCTTTATTCTAACTGCAGCATTGTCTAATAACAGAACAGTCTAGTATGACATGCTTTGTATTTAGGCTTCCAAGTGCTGAACACCAGGCACAAGGGACCAATGAGAGGCTGAGATTTTATCTAATTTTGATTTTAAAAAGTAGAAAGTGGCTACCAAACTAAACAACACATGTCTACAGGTAAGGAAAGCAATGCTTTCTATATGAGCCTATGGACAAGTTAAAGACATAACAAAAAGGTGAGGCATTACAAGAAAGACAATGTTGGGATTTGGAGCATAGTCATATTCTATACTACCAAAGCATAATAAGGACAGGTAGGATCTGACAAACACCACAACTTCAACCACTGTTAGTATTATTATACAACAAAGAAACCAAATCATTTAAAAAATTTATATGTGGCATTAAAGGGTGATTCCCTTCTTTCTCCATGTATGTTCTAAGGATCAAACTCGGGTTGTCAGGCTTGGCAGCAAGAGCCATCTCATCTCAATGGTCCCAGGAACCTAATATTGTGAGTATGAGTTAACACACTTATGTCCAAGAATTAAGTAAATTTAGGATGACTTGGTGCTTTGTGACAGTACACTTACAGAAGAATAGGAAAATGAGATGTTTTCTGTGGGCAAATACTTCCCTTTCTTTACTTCTAAGTGGTCATTGTTTGTCATGGAAGCATAGATCTATCTATGACCATTTCCTAGCACAATGTCTTATACACGGCAGAGTCTCTATAAATGCCCATCAAACTACTCGGTTTTATTTCACTGAATGAAATAAAAAAGACAAGAACTCCAGAGGGTGGGATTGAGAACTCTTAAAAATAACAAACATGGGCCCATCTTATCAAAGTAGCACAAAATAATCATGATATGTAAGGCAATGATCTGAGGTCAGTTGTTTCTCCAGAAAGTTCAACTGCTCATTTGAAATGTTATTATGAACTTTGAACTGAAGGGACTTTCATCTCATGGTTAAAGCACATGATTAGTAAGCATTAATTAAGGCTCCATACGGCACAAAATTATAATCTCCATCTTGAAAGTCAAGGCACCAAAAGGTTAAATACTAACCATGACTAAAAGATTCAGATATTGAAAGTAAAAAAAACCTGTTTGTTGGTTTTTTAACTTTACTCTGATTAAATATGAAAATACCTCCCCCCCTTTAAATTTATCTATTGAAAAAGTTCACTATGCAGCCTAGCTGATGTTCCCAACACTTGAGACTGAGAATACAAAGAACTCGACTAATTTCTCAATCACAGGTTTCACTAATAACTACAATTTACAACTCTGTGAGGCTCACAGGCTCTCAAAGAAAACTCTATTCCCCAGTTCCACAGGTGGCTCAACTCAAATAAGCCACCCTAAGTACAACATAACAGAGCACCATAGAAACAAAGTCAACCCCATGCCCATGGCAACTCTGTCTTCTGGGATGTGGGAACCACATCTAGTCCAGCCACTCATGTTCTATACTTCAATACCTTCTGGTTTTGCCAGTTACTGACACTGACTATGAGAAGGCAGAAGGTATGTGTACGGAACAGTGTCTTCTAGACCACAAAAGAAGGTACAGGAAAGCTTAAAGAACATTTGAAGAGAAAAAATTAACAAAAGGAAATATTTAACCTTGCTTTATATTACCTAAATGGTGATGCCTACTTATCCAATTTAAAGAAGAAAAAAAAAGGTAAAATTGTGACTTGCTATGTGTTTGTATATAGGAAACTTGACCCTACACTAATTACATTAAGTAGGTTACCCAGTAATCAATGCTTTGCATCACAATTTTCAACAATGGGTAAAAAAAGTCCATAAAAAAGTTTAAATAATCCCAAATCTGTATAATACTCACTTTCTATAAGAACTTTTGGTCTGGATCCTGTTATCATGGGTCAGGAGGACAGAAAGAGCTGTGGGGACTTGACTACTTGGAGAGCAAGCCCATGGCTTTTCAATGTCACTGCTTCTATGCAGAAATACATGTTTGACTGCAAAACGTGCTTTGCGTGGGGTGGGGGTGGGACACACACTTCCACCAAAATGGGGCAAGCAATCAAAAGACAGAAATTAGTCCATATTTATTAGACATCCTAAAAAATGCAAACATGCCCAGTAAGGGACAAATTCTCAAGAGGGCATTGTTTTAAAAAGGCAACTTCACATTATACTAGTCATTACAAACATACCTAAAACACAGCACAGAACAGAACTGCCATGCCAGGGAAAAAACAAATCAGAAGAAAGACTGTATTAACAAAAAGGAAAAACAGGTTTAAAGAAAGTAGTACTTCAAAAACGAGTAAAGACAAGCCAGATACACAAAAGGACAATTTTGTTTTATTTAATTTTCCCCTTTGAAATACAGAGCTTTGGATGTCATAGAATGCCACTGAGCTTCTAATTTTACACCCAGGATTTGTGGTTAGTTCTTTCATCCCAGCTATGAGCAATGGCACAAACATCTGAAAATGGTTAGTGTCCTCTTCAAGAAATCCAGTCCCTAGTCAGGAGTCCTTGAGAGGGGATCCAGACTGGGGTTAGATTTCATTATGGATTTTTTTATACAAAATTTGTTATTTCTTCCCCAAATTCCTCCTCACCCCTGCTCCCCCTCCTGTCCTATAGCCCCCAACAGCCTCCTTGCCCCTGCCCATCTTCTGTTCCCCCTCCGTTTCTCAGTACCTCATTTCCCTCCCTGGTCTCCTACGTAGTTCTCAAGCCAGGCTGTTAGGTTACCTAATGGTAGGAATGGAGGTCAGCCCACAAGAGCAAGAATGACACCTTTCTTTCTCAAGTCTCAGGAATATCTGAATTAATAAAGACAACTCTTTCCAAAAAACCTTTACAATACAGTGTCTGCTACACTCTTACCAGGAGATGAGCAAACAAGTTGAGAAGAAGAAAATTAAAAACAACATGAATTAGTCTTACTCTAAGATGCTTCATGGGCGTTCACATTGATAGTTCCCAGCACCCACATGGCATGGGTTACAACCATTTGTAACTATAATTCCAGGGGATGGATCTAATGCCCTCTACTGACTTCTGTAGGCACCAGGTTGTATAATATATATACATACATACCAAATGTATGTATGTGTATATGTATACCACACGTATATATGTATGTACATATATAGGGAAAATCATATACATAAAAATAAATATTTTAAATGATATACTATTTACAGTTAATGGTAAATTTTTACATACTATTTGGTTATACCAAAAACAAACATGACTCTTACATCAAGTTAGAATTGTTGAGGTTTGTTCATGGTCTTAAACCAAATTTTATTTCTGGCAAACCAGCTATTACTTCTGACTCTGCTGTCAGAGTTACTGCTTCAGTGCTGGAAAATTACGGACTTCACTTTCCAGTTCACAATTGCTCTCCTTGTTTCACTTAAAAAAAAATCCTCAATGGACTTGCTCCAGTCTGCTTTACAAACCCTGTTTCTTTCTATCCCTTTCTTCCGTTTCTATTGACCTACTAACTGTCCTTGAAGGACAGTTATACAAGCTCTCTCAGCTTGTAAGCACCTCCTTCTCAAAACTCTAGAAAACTGCATTGACTTTTTTCACTTAGTAGAAGTTTTTAAAAATTAAAGTCTGCATTTAAATCTCCATTCCTGGATCAGCTTAAATGTTCTAGTAACTGTCAGTTTCAAGGCACACAGGTTTTCCTACTGGACACTGTGCTCAAGGTCAGGTCTGTTTTGGTCATTCTTGTGTACTCAGTGCCGAGCAGATAAGTTAATATACATAAAAAGAGAATGTGAAAGAAAAGCACAACTTAGCTAGATTTTCCTATCAGTTGACATCTACCCAACTGTGATGTGCAAGGTCCCATGTTAAATATTTTCATCTACCTTAATTCTCATACTAGCATTGGTAAATAGGCATTAACCTGCAATTAACCCCCAATTTTAGAGTCTTGGAAGTGAGATCAAGGATATTAGGGATTTGAGCAAACAATGCAGCTACAGCTTATCTCCAGTTCTATTCCCAGAGCCTATGAACTTGCATCTGTGTGGCTTTATTCACACATGGTCAATGTGAACAGCAAATGAGGGAAGAGGAGACATTGACCTTGGGCCACCCTGCCCAGGAACTAAGAGAGGAAGTGTGCAGGCAGCCTGCCCTAGTGGGGCTTCCTAGAGAGAAATCAGGTACACTTTTACCATGATCTGCTTTCAAACACACACAAACAGCAGCAGGACAGAAAGGGCCAAACTCTGCCAGTATACCAGGAACATTTGCCCTCAGCCCTAGGTGCTTGGGTAAAAACTGCTCTAAGTGGTTTATAGTGCATCACTTCTAAGAAGAGCTTCTGTGCCAAGTTGAGAAAACCAACAAGAGGGCCCAGCCTGAGGAGAAACAGGACAAAGACAGACAGACACACAGCTGCAGGCTCCTTCTAGTCTAATCCAGTGGCAGCAACCACCTTTGCTGTCTTAGGCATCAAAACAAGGAAGCAGGGACCTAATGTTATTAAAGATCAAGTTACCCTTTGCTACATGGAGGATGGTTTAATGTTAACAAAATGAGTACTTCCCATTAGCTGCTCACATGTAACTCATTTGCATAAAGCAGACACTGATGAGGAGTGTACAAGTTCAAGCTTAGACTAGCTGGCACATGAGGGCATTTTAACCAGAAACTGATGGTCATTCTAACCCTGAACAGATCAAGTTTCAAGGTTCTCTTCCCAAGTGGTCTGTAATTTAGAAATTAATTTTCCTCATAAAGTTAGGAAACATTCCAGTATGAGGCCACAACTCAAACTAGAAGTAGCTCAAAAGTAGCATGAGGTTCACGTCCACCACACAGCCTAAGCCAGGAGGGAAAGGGCAGCATGAGTGTGAGGGTCCCCAGGGGGTCCCTGAGAATACCATCCTCATGGGGGAGGGACCACAGACCCCTGGCCATGCTGCTCCAGCATGGCATAGCAGGATACCTCTCCTGAGTCAGAGACTTTCCATATCCATGTTTCTGTGTGCAGCTTGTGAAATGGGCTGTACTAGTGTCATGATTTCTTTCTTCCTTTCTTTCTTTTTTTTTCAAGACAGGGTTTCTCTGTATTGCTTTGGAGGCTGTCCTGGAACTAGCTCTGTAGACCAGGTTGGCTTCGAACTCAGAGATCCACCTGCCTTTACCTCCCGAGTGCTGAGATTACAGGTGTGCGCCACCAACGGCAGGCTTAGTGTCATGGTTTCTTTTTTTTTTTATTACTTTAATTTTAAATAGCTTGCTTCACATGTCAATCCTAGCTCCCTCTCCCTCCCCTCTTCCGGCACCCCTCCCATCCCCCCTCAGCCTCCCACCCTATCCCCACTTCCTTCCACATAGGGGATATCCAGAGTCTGTCATTTTGCTCAGGGCAGGGTCCAGTCACTCCCCTAAGAGTCCAGGCTGAGAGAGCATCCCTCTTTGTGCTATGGACACACGATGTCTGTTTGTATGCCTGGGATAAACACTGATCCACTGCCCAGGGCCTCATAGGTTGCCCAGGCCTCCTCACTGACTCTCACACTCAGGGGGTCTGGATCAGTCCCATGCTGGCCTATGAATCTTTATTTCTTTATAAGCTGAACATAAGCTCACTGGAGGAGTGCTTAGCCAAAAAGATGCCTCCAAACACTACAGACACTTAACATTTTATACAGATGAGGAAAGTCCCTGAAGATGAAGTTAGCTGCTCCGTACAGCAGAGCTTGTAACACAACAGAGAAACCAAGAAAACCTGTGCTCTCTAAAGTTAAGTTCTTGTAGGAAAAAGACGAGATAACCTGTGAAAAGAACAGGTATTTCAAGGCAGCAGCGTAAATTTTTAAATAATTAATGCATACTTCATACCCTATGGCTACACCAGAGCAGAATGGAGGTGGGTGAGGGATAGACAGCTGGGGACAGAACAATGTGAGACAGCATTAGAAGCAGGAGTAGCCAGCACAAAGACCCTGACACAGAAGGTGCCCGAGATGCTCTGTCACACAGGAAGGTAGCAGCCAGTGACAAGAGAGACAGCACAAGCGAGAAGCCAGGCTTCTTTGGACAACAGAAGGCTGACCCAGCCCTGTAAGGGACAATGGGCGCCTGAAAGAACCCCCAGGGTGACAACACCCTGCCTTTGGACTGTGGCGGTGGGGAAATGGGCAGTGTTGGAGAGCAGGTGAGAGGATGGTTCCCGGATGCACCCAGCAGCAGTTACTGGAGGAGCAGAAGTGCAGCTCTGAGAACAAAACTGAGCGTTGAAACACAAAAATCGTTTTCTATGTTTGAACATTAGAAAAAAAATCAAAGAAGATGCCTTATAAAAGTGAGTTCACAAGCCAGGCGGTGACAAACGCATTTAATCCTAGCACTGGGGAGGCAGAGGCAGGCAAATCACTGAGTTCAAGGCCAGCCTGGTCTACATAGTGAGTTCCAGGACAGCCAGAGCTACACAGAGAAACCCTCTCTTGAAAAAATGAAGTGAGTTCATAATCTATCCATTACTTTTGTTCTATAGAAGGTGAAAAGAGGTTAAATGACTTGCTCAAAATTTCTACACACAGGTCAAGGTAAACTACAACACCAGTTTGCAGACTCCAGGCCCAGCCTCCCTTCCACAGCTGCCAACGTTAATGTTCTCCTCATGGCAACAACGGCAAATCTAGCATGTGTCCTCAGAGGCTCTTCACAGCTGCACCACACCCTGAGCACGTCCACGTCAGAATCGTGTCCCCGGTGATGGCACTGTTTAGAGAGGATGTCCAGCCTTTAGGAAGTGGAGTCTCGCTGGAGGAAGTGCATCACCGAGGGCAGTGTGTCTACTGTCTTAATCAACCTCCGGTTCAAGCTTTCTCTGCTCCCTGAGTGTGCCTGAGATGTGATCTCTCAGCTTCCTGTTCCTGCCACCCATCACGTTTCCCACATTAAGGAACATCTAGTCTTCTGGAACCATAAGCCAAAATAAATTCTCCTTTAAGTTGCCTTTGGCCATGCTAGTTTACCTCAGTACATGCACACAGTACTGTATTCCAATAAACCCATGATAAGAAAAAGGATTTAACCCACCTACCTAATAGCTTGGATGGTCAATCTCTACCACCAAAGCAAAGATCTGGAGGCTCTGAGTTAGGTGAAAAAATTTGATTACAAACCAGTATTGTTCACGTGTAATACAATTCTTAGAAAAACGACATGCTCACAAAAAAAGGTAAGAAAAAAAATAAAACGCTAATGGTTTTTATTACTAGGGAGTGGGAACTGGAGGTGATGGGGTGGCTTATTTCCCAAACATTCTATTTTTTACTGTAAAAAATTATATAAACACACACATCTTTAATCTCAGCACTTAGGAGGCAGAGGCAGGCGGGTCTCTCCAAATTCAAGAGCAGCCTGGTCTACTTATCAACTTTTAGGTCTACCAGGGCTGTATATAGTGAGGCCCTGCTCCCAAAACAAACAAAAATCAATATAAACAAGACAAAGTGAACTAGAATCCGTTTCATGGGTTAAGTGCATTAAAGAAAGCAGCATAGAGTGAACCTGCCACGGAGACAGGAGAACAGTAGACATTTAAAGTTGTCAGGCTGTACACCTGTAAGCCAAGCACTCTGGAGGTGGAGGCAGGAGGATCAGGAGCTTACAACAGCCTCAGCTATCTAGGGAGTTAGAGGAAAGGCTAGGCTTCAAGAGTACTTTTCTCAACCTTCCCTCTCCCACAACAAAGCTGTGTCTGTGGTTTCTAAGTAACTGCACCTAATCTTCATTAAGGCCTGCTTCATACCACACACTGAAATACGATTATGAAGACAGATGAAGCACAGTCCCTGACCTGTTTTCAAACAGCTCAGTCAAGATACACAAGTCCACACACAGTGTGACCTGGAGGGCTGGGGGAAAGCTCAGCCAGTATAGTGCTCGCCACAAAAGCACAAGGGCCTGAACTGATCCCTACCACACACATCAGAAAAATCTAGTGTGGTGGTAAACACTCACAAGGAGGGGAAGGGAGTGGGCAGAGGAGGGTGGGAGGACAAAGGGGGGAGAGGGGAGAGCGGAGGAATTTGGTGTTTGGCTTGAGGAGGCAACTGTCAGTAGAGATGACACATAGCAGTAACTGTAGAGATCTGAGGTCAGAGGCCACTGACATTTGAGAAGGCAGTCCTTGCTATCTTCCTCATGTACTTCAGGGAGTCATATTTATCCCACATCACCTTGACCTATTTGTCACCTGAAGAAAGTTGGGGAGAGGGCTGTGCTCACTCCACAAACCAAAACTACAATGTAGTATTGATGTACTCAACCTGTCTTACAAGGAGCCATTGTTGGAAGGACACAAGGGCCCAACCAAGAGTCCTTATCGCCGCTCCAGCTCCACCCCCCTCTGCAGCCTTTTGACTGAAAGGACAGGTGTGCAATGGGGTCTGACTCCATGTGGACAGTTTTCAAGTACATCCAAGGACCTTAGAAAAGGGGAAGCCTTTTACCTAATGAAAAAAAGGGGAGGCATTTAAATAGAGGCCAAGAATAGGCAACTAGTACTTTCTCTTGTTTTATGAGTCAAGTAAAGCAAGATTTCCCCTCTCCCCTTCAGTCTTAACTCTTCAACTCTTGAAACCATTGCTATAATTTCAATTTTATCTTGCCTTTTTCGTGTCACAGACATATTTTTATCATACTACTTCCAATTTTGTAAAAACACAGTAATACATACCTTAATCAGACACAAAAGACAAGTCACTGAGTATTTAAAACTTTACTGTACAGAAACTTAGAAGTATGTCCCTACAAAATTAGAGATGAGTATTTTGAGTAATCAACTTAAGTAACTGATTTGTTGTTGCTTGTGACAGATAATTCACAGTGAAATGTCATGAGCGGAAATCTGTAGCTTAGTTAAAACTCCATCTATTCCAAGGACAAATACTGTTTTGTTTCTGTTTGATTAATCTTAATGTTGAAAATGACAAATAATTCACAAGAAATGAGAGACAGGACTCTTGTCACTAATTTTTCTAACAACTGATTTCATGTTCCTTAAGAAGTCACTGAAAGCTAGAGGTGTAGCTCAGCTTGTAGAGTGTCTGCCCGATGTGCAAGAGGTTCTAGGTTCTTCCCAGAGCACAACTGAGTAGGGTGGTGCACACACCTGTAATCCTACGACTTGGGAAGTAGAAACAGATGGATAGGAACTTCAAGATTCTCCTACTGCTGGCCTGGGATATGTGAGACCCCGTGTCAAAATACATAGTCACTGCAGATGTGAGCCATTCGGGACTCTGCCAACCTCTTATT
Organism: Mesocricetus auratus; assembly: GCF_017639785.1. Lineage (NCBI taxonomy): Eukaryota > Metazoa > Chordata > Mammalia > Rodentia > Cricetidae > Mesocricetus > Mesocricetus auratus. The sequence continues at coordinate 87,602,025 of NW_024429184.1, read as the reverse complement.
ACCTCCTCCACTGTAAAAATAAGCAAACCCTACTGGGTGATGGTGCACCCACCTTTAATCCCAGCACTTGGGAGGCAGAGGCAGGTGGATCTCAAGGAGTTCAAAGCCAGCCTGGTCTACAAAGCAGTTCCAGGGCAGCCAGGGCTATACAGAGAAACCCTGTCTCTAAAACCAAACCAAAACAACAACAAAAGAATAATAATAATAATAAAAACCCTGCTCCAATCTCCAGTCTGCTGCTTGCACAATTACAGCTCTTGACAAAGAGGTGCTTCTTTTGCCTCTTCATATAACCTGAGCACCCCTTACTCAAACTCATAGTCATTGTTTCATTTCCCACCAGCCATTCCTGCTTTCTGGGCTCCAGGTAAAGATATGGAGGGAAGACTGTGCTGTAAGCAGGTGACAGGTGCTGCTTTCACCCCTGTTAACAGGCACTGAAGACTCACCTAGACAGGTAGGAGTCAGGACAGCTTTCCTTTGTCACACTGGTACCAACAACTAAGGAAAGACTGATTCTGAATGTCTATGCCTGGTTGTTTTGCATTTGCTAAATGACTGTTTCACCTCAGGGTCCCCAAAATAAATTTGATTGCATCAAAGACATGGCATGGAAGAAAAGAAATGCTGCAGAATGACAGTCTGCTGAGAATTATATACCAGCAGCTGTAACTCCCACGTTCTCTTGTACTAATGAGGCTCAAGAAGCAAAGTAGATAAGCTTTCCACTGCTTTTTCAGAGCTTCTCAAAGGCCTGAAATCCTTCATTTCTTGACACCACTTTCCAGGAAGTCTGTGACAGCTAATACTGGTGTCTATTGGACACACCTAGGAAGAGGGAAGTCAATAGAGAAACTGCCTCTATCAGATTGGCCTGTGGGCACATCTGTGGGGCATTTTCTTGGTTGCTAACTAATGTAGGCAGGCCCAGTACACGGTGGGTGGTATCATCCTTAGGCAGTAGGGCCTGGGCTGTATAGGTAGCAGAACACAAGGCTGAGAGCAAGCCAGTAAGCAAGCAGTACTCTCCATGATTTGACTTGAGCTCCTGCCCTGGACTGTAACCTGTAAAGCAAACTAAACCCTTTCCTCCCCACATTGGTTTTGGCTGATGTTATTACAACAACAGAAAGCAAACTAGGATGGTGCCTAATTAAATATGCTAGCTGAAGGAAAGAAGAATGGAATCCAGTGGTTCTCATGCCCACACTGTTGCATAGTTGGCTGTGTAGGCCCTGCCACAGCATCTACTAAGGACTCCAGGAAGCTGGATAAAGTGGTGGGTATGGAGACAACTGGCCTGTACTGGTATCTGCTGGCCAAGGCAGTACACAGTCTGAATATTTTGCATTTTTATACAACAGACTAGACTGAGTCACCAAAGGAAAGGGTATCAAATCACTAGCATTTCAAAATTATGAAATACATGGTAGAAACTTAGTAATAACTGTGACATTTAGGTGCATACTTTATTGTACTTGCCTAGTATGACTACATCTTTCTAACTGTATACAATTATTTTTTACTTACTGCGCTTTAATTCATTTAGACTGGGTGCATGTGTATGGGAGGGGGCACACGCATGCCATGGCATTGCCTTCGGAGGTCAGAGGACAATCTTCTGGAGTCATTTCCACCATGTGGGTTCCAGGGCTGGATAAACTCAAGTTGTCAGGCTAAGCTGCAGGTAGCTACAATTATATTTTAAACTAAACTAAACATATACAGTGTTTATAAGGTATCTCAAATCTAAAATTTATTCAGGAACACTGATTCTTTTCTGAATACTCTCCATGCTCCTAGGTTTGGTTAAAACAGTATTTTACCTCTATGACTTCCCTCAGAAAAGACACAAGTCTAAGGACAGACATTTAATGACCACAGAAGAAAAGGAAATGGCTCTCTCCTCACACTTGCTTTCAGACTGTTTGTCTCAATGAGTGTTAACATAAAGCACTGCTTACAGGTTTTTAATGACAATAAAACTGCATCAACCAAATTAACTAATAATGCAAGAAAACTTTCGATGTTAACAATAAACTTTTAATTTTATGATTTCTTTGTACTATTTTGAGATTTTTCCATGAGTCTTAGTTTGTATCAAAATGAAAACTTTCAAAATCTTTTTTTTTCTTGGTTTTTTGAAGCAGGTTTCTCTGTGTAGCCCTGGATGTCATGGAACTCACTCAGTTTCGAAGTAATCTTTTTGTGCACTGTCACTCTGATTGGTTTAATAAAAAGCTAAGTGGCCAGTAGCTGGGCAGGATTTCCAAGAAGAGAAGACACTGGGAAGAAGGTGGCAGAGATGTCAAGATCTAGAGACAGCAGCTGACTTCTGACCATAAGGACAGACTCTACAGTGGCCCTGTGGTCTCCACATCCACGTGGTCATGCAGATGAGACCTGCAATACACCTCTAGGCAACAGAACATAGCAAAGCTGATGTGATGCTTGTGGTTCCAAGTCCATGGCCATGCTACCCAGGGTTGGAGGAGCTTCTTGGCTGGCTCTGAGGAAGAGGGTAGCCATATTGGAGTCTCACACAGAACTTCAGACAGCTGAGATACATTTCCAGTCAACTGGCAGCAAAAGCACCATGGCTCTCCAACTCTGTGCTGTGCTAGGGTTACAGGTAGGTGCCCCATGCTCCAGTTTGCAGCATGAATAATAAGAACCCAGAGACAGATATTAGGGTTAAAGATGAAGATCAGTTAAGCAAAGCAGCCAGTCACTAGAGAGTTCTCACCTCTACCAACGCTCACACCAAAAGGGCAAACCTGTCCTCAGACTGTATTTCCAGACTGCATCTGTCTCCACCAAGCCACAGACTCACTGAGTTCTTGTCTTCGCCCACATTATATTCCTCTCTCCACCCAGCCATATTACTCCTGTCTCCACCTCCCTAGTGCTGGGATTAAAGGTGTGAGCTCTGTTTCCCTTTTAGACTGATTCACTCTCATGTAGACTAGGGTGGCCTTGAACTCACAGAGCTCCATCAATTCTATCTCCTGAGAGCTGGGATGAAAGGTGCCACCACTGCCTGGCCTCTCTGGCTAGCTAGTGTGGCTGGCTTTGCACTCTGACCTTCAGGCAAGCTTTATTTGTTAGATCATAAACAAAACATCCCCACACCAGTTTTCTATGGGTGCTGGGGTGAGAACTCAGGCCCTCAGGCTGCATAGCAAGCACTTTACCAGCTGAGCCACTTTCTCAACCTACTAAATTTTTATTAAAAGCATCACATTACTTCTTTCAGGTTAGATTTTTTTAATCACTTTTGAAATTAACCAAAGTTTATCCAGTGCTACCCGAGTATCACATGAGCATTCATGAACCAGAGGTGAGGTCAGAATGGACAAGCAGGTTTGGCTAAAGACTGAATGCACATTCTTCAATGTTCTCTGCATTAAAGTGTCAACCCTACACATCACCTTTAGTGATTTATCTTATTTATTATCAGGATCTTATTATCAGGAATATTTTTCATCTACTGAAGTAAAGACCAAACAAAGACCCACAACCATGGGGAGTAAGTCTAAGATACTAATGTCAATGTATTTTTTTGCTTCTCAAGATATTTACATTTCCCCAAGGCACACCTAGAATTATAAGTCCAATTTCCCCAAGGATTTTGATATGTAGGACAATTGTTAAATGATCCTGAGTGATTCAGAATCGGCCTCTTTCACATATTCCTATAGAAAAAAAACCCTGTACCCACCTAATCCAGGAGGGCTGAGGGCTCATGGCTGCACTGAGGCCTTTCCCCAAGTTTCATTTTAGCTGAAGCATGTCCCATGGCTTCAAAAGGCCATAACTGAAGTAGTCACTGGTGAAGCATGTGCAGAACAAAAGGACACCAAGATGGTCTCCAGCACTCTGGAACTGCACTACCCTGATGGTGACAACACGTTGGATAAAGGAAGCACAGGGAAGCAGGCAATGGATGCTGCCGCCTACTAGCCATCTGAGCTTCGGCAAGTGCATTAGTGACTTTTGGAAGGTTTACTCTGGCTCCCAGTGGATAGATAGTATAGTCCATCATGACAGAAAGGCATAGCAGCAGGAGCAGGAGGTGGCTGGTCACACGGTGTCCACAGGAAGCAGAAGAGTGTTGGCGCTCAGCTCACTTCCTCCTTTTCACCTTCTCAGTCAGTGTGGGACCCTCGCCCACAGTTAGGGTCAATCTTTCCTCTTCAGATAAACCTCTCTAGAAACTTCCTCACAAGTGTATCACCAACTGTGTCTCCCAAGTGATTCTAAATTCAACAGGGAAGATTAACATCAAAAACTACTATGTGTCTCTATTCTCATCCTCAAAATGTCAAAAATCACAATATCAGCTTCGTAAGTTTGATATTAAAATTAATGTCTGTATCAATGCCCACCACAGTGGACCCTCAGCAGTTTCTTAAAATGCATGTAGGAGTATATATGTATTATAAAAAGTATTTATGAACTGTGTTTAAGATATAAGTATAAGGGGCTGGAGAGTGAACAGTTAAAGTAGAAGGACCAGAATTCTCTGTACCTATCCCGGGTGGCCCACAACAGCCTGTAACTCCAGCTTCAGGGAATCCAATGCCTCTGGCCTTCATTGGCACTGCACTCAAACACATATACCCACACACATATACAAAACTTAAATCTTTTATAATGTAAGCATGAGTGTTTTTAACTTTCCTTCAATGAAGCTTGGGTTTTTCTGTTATTGCATAGATTACAATTACTCTATTAATAAATGTCCAATTAAATGAGCTCTATCAAGATTAAGTAATGATAAAAGCTAACTTCATGTTATATAATGGTTTAGCCTATTCCACTTAAAACACAGCCAATCCTCCACAAAAACAACAGCCTGTTCTAGTTACTCATTTAGCCATTCTCTTTTCAAAGGGAAAAAGCTGAGTGCTCTGTGATTGGCAGCAGTTAATATACAAGACAGATGGAACATGCTCAGATTGGATACTACCAGTTCAGTTACAATCTAGTCATTTTAAGCATCCAGCAGTTTTCTTCAAGGATTCCAGTTCATACATACTATGAGATAACGGCAGTGGGAAAACTTGTAAAATGGCAGTAGTAAAAGCTGTCCCTAATCCTGGATCAGATTTGCCTTCTGCACAAGCAACTGCAAGCACAGGTTAGTCACCCATTTATAAGTTTATAAGTTACCAGCTGGAGCTGTGACCACTTGTGGAAGAGAGAGGGCAGGTCTCCCTAGAGCATTAAGAACAGCAAGAGATGGGTGGCTGTTAGGCATGGGAATGTGAAGGTATGCGGTGGGACTTGTGAGGGAGATGGGATCTGACCACAAGGATGCCTAACAAAGGACTGTGTTAATAAACACTGCAAATTGTGCTTCAAAAACCAAGTGGTCAGCCCTGAAATTATACACATAGAAACAACACAAAATAGGGGCTGGAGAGATGGCTAGCTAAGAGGTTAAGAGCACTGGCTGCTCTTCCAGGGGTCCTGAGTTCAATTCCCAGCAACCACATGGTGGCTCACAACCATCTACAATTCAATCTGATGCCCTCTTCTAGCCTGTAGGCAGAACACTGTATATGCAATAAATAAACAACAACAACAACACAAAATAGACTCAGGAGGTTGTATTCATATATTTGTGTTCATATATACATATGCATGCATGTGTGTATGTAACAATAATAAAAGAGACCATGAATTTGGGGAGGGGAGTTGGAGGGAAAAAGCATGAAAGGATCTGGTAGGAGGAAAAAGAAGAAAGAAATTATGTAATTATATTTTAATTAAAATTTAAAAATTAAGAACCAAAAAACAGGGGAAATTTAATTGCCTATTAAAAATGCCTAAATATTCACGTTGAAGTCAGACATGGTGGCACATACCTGAACTCCTAACACTCAGGAAGATACAGGAAGAGTGTGAGTTATAGGCCAGTGTGTGCTACACAGTGAAAACCCTGTATTTAAAGGAACATCCCTAAAACAAACCACATGAAAGCTGAAAACTAGCCATGAGGGAAGACAAGAAAGAACAGCTAAGCTAGCCCAGGGTGTGTCCCTGCTACCTAACATGCATAAGGCTGAGGCAGGAGAACTGCTGGCATGTTAAAGCTCATCCTGTGCTACAGTTCAATGCCTGGCCTCAAAACAACAACAAAACAAAAAATTAATCAGTATGCGGATGGGGGCAGTGTGTCCCCAAAGACATAACCCCAAACAATATAGGATATAGGCATTGATCTCTTGTCTTCCTAAACTTCACAGCAGGTAAGACCCTACTGCTGAAGTCACCACACACTTTGGTCACAGGACATGGAGAAATCAAGCTAGTCCTGACCTTGAAACTTTGTCCTTACAACTAGCTCCTATGGTAACCAACTGTGAACCCTATGGGCCACAATAATGACCAGAATATGGCAAGACCGATATCCTCATGGGTGCAACAGTGGCATGAATGCTGGAGAAACCAACATTTTATACACAGGAGGAAACCAGTTATCTGGTCATAAACTCACTCAGAGTGAACAAGATCAAAATACATTGTATACATTTATGAAATCTCAAAGAATAAACTAAAATTCATATTTAAAAGCTAAAAGGTAATTCATATCATGTTTTTATGTGCTATTAAATCTCTATGTTGACTACATTGCTTTCATCAGGCTCCTACGGCCTCAGAAAAGGTCATTTTATTTTCCTCCATGAGCCTACCAACCCTGCTTAGGAATCAGAAACATCCTGCTCCCTTTCAAGAAGGATTAACAACATACTACATGCTTCATTTTCATCCAGCCCTCCTTCAAAGTAACCCATCACGGATAGACTCTAGAAATCTGGAAGGAGAGGCCACTGACCACCCCTCCCACCACCATTCACTCCCACTCATAAGCTCAGGATCTGACACATGTACAGTCCGGACAACACAACCAGCTCTGTACACATCAGACACATGTACAGTCCCGACACAGACAGCTCTGTACATTCTTAGCCCAGCCTTCATGCCAGCAAGAGCACAAAGGTTTCTTGCCTCATACTCCTCAAGAGAAAATCAATTCAGACACCAAGACAGGCTCTCAGAAGTACTTCTAGTCCAATGCACCCACTCTCTCAGGACTGGCTTTTGTGTCACCCAGCAGGGACTCCATATTGCTGCCTCAGCACTCTGGCTTCCTCTCTTGGCCCAACTCCACTTCTCAGAACAAGCTGCACTTAGGTGCTCTCCAGCCCAAGAGTGCCTGGTTCTCCAATCTTGACACTCTTTAAAACAAAAAAACCAACACATCACTGCTAAAAAGCTTTTATTGCTACTACCTGTAAACTACTAACATTCACAATGCTAGAAATCAAATTTTAAAAATACTTATTAATTTCTCTCTCTCTCTCATCCTCCTCTCTCCCTCTGTCATGTGTCCGCCTCCCCTTTTTGGTCTCACTATATAAACTATGGTTAATATGCTCTCCATGGCTTGTGTTCCGTCCATCCCGATGGTCCAGGTTCCATAATTAACAACATATGCTGCCAAGACTCAACAGGTTTTCCCAGCATCTCCTCCTGCTTTGACTGAGATGCCAACAACCTGTGAACTTCAACTTGGTGGCTTTTCCAACTAAGGATCTCTGGACTCTTCCATCCACCACCACCATGTCTGGTAAGCCCGCCCCTCCCTTGCTTACATGAGTTAGGACTTACGAGATTGTGGCCTCTCTCCTTTTTTCAGACCAGTAGAAAATCCCTGTACTGGTGACCACATGTCTTTTTGGCTCTAGGAGCCTGGCACCTGATCTGTACTTGACGAATCACGGAAATCAGTCGTTGCCTTTTGCATCAATCCTCCCTTAGTCTCTGGGACGCTGGAGATTATAGGTTTTGGATCTCTGTCTTTCTCGTGGAAGATGCCCCCCCCCCCCCCCAATCAAACCATGTGGCCGCTTTTTGGCACCTATATTCTACCAGTGATCCATGGTTAGAAATGCGGCCTTTACTCTTCCTCAGTTGTCTTACTTTTCTGTTCCCTGCACGCTAAAACTCCCTCGGGCCACAGAGGCTTCCCACTGCTTCCCGCTGCGGCTAAACCTGTCTCTGGGCAGCAACCACCTTCAAACAGGAGTGTCCTGTTTTGTCTCTCCTGTTCATTCAGCTTGGAATGGCAAATTCCTCTTTTACATCCAGCTATGATTCTACCGGATCTCTTCTCATGAGGATGCCAGAGCTCCCAAGGGCCTGGCATGGATTAGCGTCCGCTAGGGACGCAGCTTCTACCTCTCTGCTGCCCTTCTACCATATTTCTTCTCCCTACAGATGCCAGCAGCTTACAATGGCCTGGCTTGGGTTAGTGTCTGCTCGGGATGCTCTAAGAGTTTTTCATTTTTTTTTCCCCACGAATGAGGTTTTCGGGTTTTTTACTGCTCAGACCCACAAGGGGTCTCTCCGGTTTTATACCCTGGCAATGGCCATTCATTCATTTCTTAGACCTACGGTGGTCACACATTTCTGCCTTACTTGTGGAGAAAAAAGGCCACTTCTGCCGGCAGACAGAAATGTGCCTATAGAGGCCACCATCTTGGCTATCTTAACCATGTGGCCTAATATGCGGCCTAGCTTGGAAACGAGTTTACTGAGGCTGCCATGTTTACTGCGTCACCTAGCTGTAGACATGCCCACTCAGTCTAGCCAGCTTCTGCAGACAAAGCCTGCTAACAGATACAATTCACTTACTTTTTGTCTCATTTGCGCTTTTTATTTTGCCTCTAATTTCATCTTTCACTGGCCCTATTGCAAATGGCTTGTTTATGGAACACTGTTCCTTTCCAGGGACCCCTGTTCTATCTACAGCAAATCTGCATTCTTGTCACTGACTCTGTCTCTTTAAATCTGTCTGTTTGCTACAAGTACAGATCAAAAATTACACTCTAGTCCTTCCTTCTTTTACCCAATCCTGTTTAATGTATGTATATGTATATGTAGCCACTGTTTAAAAAATACAAGGTAACTTTATATACAATTGAAATTCAACTATACTAAATATCAAATATTTCTAAATTGTTATATGTTTAAATGATGGTAAACATTTAAAGTTATAAGGGTCTCTTTCAAATTAACAAAATATTTATAGCACCCAGTCCTTCCTGTAAGCTGTTTAAAAAGGTAAAACTTCTATTACAAAAGGGGATTTTTCTGTAGTCACCAAAGTACTTAAGGCAAGTCACTAAATATAAATTTTGTCTACTGAGATATGCTAAACAGACAGCCCTCAAATGCTCAGAGATCTAGAGAACATGGCATTTAAATGTTTTATTTAAAAGCTTTTTACAACAGAGAGACAGGCCAGCTGCTGGTACCACCCCATTTCCTCCAAGAAGACTGGTGGACACTGAAGAAACTCCACCCACAAAAGTGGCAACGCTTGCCACTGAGCAACTCTGCCCTTCACCTCAACTGCTCCAAAGACTCTTCAGACCATGGACAAGAGGACAATGGAACTGACTTTTCTCAACGTTGCTCAGGTCAACGGTTGGAAAGCCTTCCTAAAAAGTCCCCAACCCATGGGTCCCATGCTTATCAGCAGAAGGCAGGTGTTATTGGAGCCTCTGACTTCAACAATTGTACAGGACCTTGGAGGTGGCTGTCCATGCAGTCAGCTAGTAAGTCTCTCCAATCTCAGGTAAAATCTTATTCTTCTCAAGAACTCTGATGCTTTTGACAGCTGGTAGTTTTGACAGCTTAAAGTAAGTTCCAGTTAATTCTACTAAGGAAATACTGTGGAAGCTTTCCCATTCAAGTATGTTATTATCATGACACTCCAGATCATATTATGAGAAAATAAACTAAACTTACAATAATTCTTATCAGGGCTCAGGATGTTAAGTCATTTTACAAATACAGGAATTAAGCTATGTTTAAGCCATTTCTTCTAATGCTATATACAAGCAGACAAGGTAACTCATTTTTTTTACATTGCTCTTTCTGAATAGTGAAAACATGTGCCTGTCCTCAATATAACATGATCTGAAAGCAGAGAAACAAACCCACAGCAAGAGTTTACTACTCAAGTCATGCCAAAAAGAGTATGAGACTGTTTTACAGAAATAGCCATACATTTCTCTTACCTCTGTTTCTGTAGAGTGTGAATATCCCAATTTACCTGTAATAAAAACACAGAAAGTTACTTTCAGATGATTAAGGGCTTTTAAAATCATCAATAATATGTAGTCAACCAACTACAGCCATTACTTAATTAAACATACTAAACATATGAAAATAACAAGTGATAAAATGATGTTTTTTATGTACAAAGTTGTTAGTTCATTCAGCTACCAAGCTGTCTGCATACTCAGAATTCCAGAATTCAAGAGACTGGAGAAAGAAGATCACTGCATGTTTTGGGCTGGCCTGGTCTACAGAGCAAGGCCCAGGACACTAAAGAGACTGCCCCCAAAAAGAAAGAAATTTTTAAAGAAAAATAAAAATACTGTACTTATGGTCACAAGAAGGGAGAAAGAAAAAAAAAAGCCTGAGGCCGACGCAGGTGAATCTCTAAGTTCAAGGCCAGGCAGGTCTACATAGTGAGTTCAAGGCTAGGTTGGTCTATACAGTGAGTTCAAGCAAGGCAGGCTGGTCTATATAGTGAGTTCACGGCCAGTCGGGGCTAGATTACTTAAAGGATTAAGACTCCTATAGAATTGGTAATTAGTTTACCTAAGAACACCATTAGAAACAGCTCAAAACAGGACACAGAGTATATCTGCGGGAACCCTGAGTACTCTACTCTGCAGGGAATGAAAAGGAGGACAGGGCATCAGATTGTAACACAGAAGAAAGCAACGTCTTTAAAAGTACATGGATTGTTGGGCAATGATGGTGCATGTCTTTAGTCCCAGCACTCAGGAGATAGAGGCAGGCGGATCTCTGTGAGTTCGAGACCAGCCTGGTCTACAAGAGCTAGTTCCAGGGCAGCCTCCAAAGCCACAGAGAAACCCTGTCTCAAAAAACAAAACAAAACGAAAAAACAAAACAAAAAGCCCCTCCTCCATACACCCCAAAGGAGGAAAGCAAACAAGCAAGTATTAGAAATCTATACTAACATGGCCTTTCTTGTTTGATTTTTGAGACAAGGTCTGGCTATTCAGCCTTGACTGGCCTGGGACTCCCTACACAGATCAGGATGGCCTTGAACTCATAGAGATCCACCTACCTCTCCAGAACTATAATTAATGGTGTGTACAACCACACCTAGAAAACCTGCTTTTTACTGGTGAAAATTCTGAAATCCATTTCCATGTATTACAGCATGAGAAGAGAAAACAACAATGCTCGGAAGTCATGGCTTGTGCTGGGTGACAATATACAAACCCAACCTATGGGAAGGCAAGGAAGCTCTGCGTGCTGATCTGCAACTAGAGGTATTACCTAACTTGAAAACCCAGCTCTGCACACCAAAAATGGGGAAACCTCACTCTGCAAAAGCACACCAAGCCTATCCCACCCGATTCAGTGGCCTCAGGAACCCTCAGGAGACTGGCTGACACTGGCTAGGACAACTATAAGAAGTTGTGAACAACTTTGTGCACCTGAAAATAATGGAGTGCTCAAGGGATTATTGTATGATGCTAAAAAGCATAGGCTACTGAAATTAGAATCCTTTAAATCACCTGATGCAAAACAAAAATTACTTTTCTCTAAGAATACCAAATCTTTGTGTCAGGTGAACAACTGTACTTGCTTACCCCACACAAACTGCTGAGCACCACAAGAACGCATGCAAGTTGGGAGCACAGCATTCTCAACCACCTACAAAACTCTGTCATCCAACTCCACACCCAGGTGCTGACCTAGGAATCGGAAATCCTAATCACATGTCACCAGAGCTAAAAGGGTAGCAATGACTGCACAATCCATTCACTCTGCAGATGAGCCGTGGGAAGCCAGAGAAGTCAAGTACATGACTGGGACACACTCATGTGCCCACACAGCAGGTGGGAAGGCTACAGGGACACTCCAGGTCTCACCGAGCCTTGTCATACATGCTAATGCTAGCATGGCTTTGTTACACACTCTCCATTGCTACTGCCAAGGTCAGGAGGGGAAATTGCAGGCATGCAGTTCTAGCGCTTAAACTGCTTTCCTCCAAAACCTTAAATTGGAGTCCACCTGTTTAGTGTCAGGGATTTTTGCTTCATCATTTTTGAGTCTTTCTTCAAGGGCTGGCTGTCCCTGCCTTGGAGAAACAATATCTATCCAAGAAATCCCTCTCAAACCCAAAAATCCATGATATTACCTTATATGTTTTCAATAACCTAAACTACAGTAGGCCTTAACAAATCTTCAGATTAAAATCACAGTGAATTAGCTCTTTCAATCGAGTAATAATTTTATTAGGTTGCATTTAAGAAAGTTTTATTTGTTTGGTTTTTTGTTGTTGTTTTTTGTTTTTCAAAAGAGCGTTTCTCTGTGTACCCCTGGCTGTCCTGGAACTCCCTATGTAGAGCAGGCTGGCCTCAAACTCAGAGATCCACCTGGCTCTGCCTCGCAACCGCTGAGATTAAAGGTGTGTGGCACCACCACCCAGTTTAAACCCTATTTTTTAAAAAAAATTTATTTTTAATTTTATGTGCATTGGTGTTTTGCCTATGTCTATGTGACAGTGTTGGATCCCCTGGAAGTGGAGTTACAAACAGTTGTGAGTTGCCACATGGGTGCTGGGAATTGAAACCAGGTCCTCCTCTAGAAGAACAGCCAGTGCTCTCTCCAGTCCTTAAACTCATATTTTTAACTCAATGTATAAGATGCTGTGCTCTGAAGATAAAACTCCCTCATGGCCTACCAATTAGGAAAACATAACTTCCTATAAAGGATCGAATGATGTTAAGTAACAAAGTAGTCCTGGCAGACAAAACCTGTAAACAAAACAAAACCTACTTTAAGAGGCATTTGCAAGCCTTAAATCCGTATTCATGTGCACATGTGCACACATATCACAGAGCGTGTGTGGAAGCCAGAGGACCACTCTCCACTGGGAAGAGTTGCTTCCCTCCCTCCAGCATGTGGATCCCAGTGTGTTACCAAGCACCTTTACCAGATGAACCTCTCACCGGCCCTTCTACAGACATTTTAAACCCTGAATGTAAATGACCAGAAAAACTCCATTCATCCAATATGCTCTAGAAGTCTCAGGAAGAACATCTGTGAATGCCTCAACTCAGGCTGTTCAGGGTTAGGTATTACATAACACACACACACACACACACACACACACACACACACACACACACACACACACACACACAGAGGCATGCACCCGTCAGTACAATAAATGTTGATGAACTACACAGCCTATCAGTAGAAATTAAAGTAATTTCAGAAAGAAAAAAACACATTTTCATGTAGATTAATTTTTTTTGTCTTTTTTTTTTTCAAAACAGGGTTTCTCTGTGGCTTTGGAGGCTGTCCTGGAACTCGCTCTGTAGACCAGGCTGGCCTTGAACTCACAGAAATCCACCTGCCTCTGCCTCCAGAGTGCTAGGATTAAAGGTGTGCACCACCACCGCCTAGCCCCACATACACAGTTGAGCTGTTTAAATTTTACTATGTTTATTAACAAGAAATAACCCTTCGTTAATTTTTCTAATTACACATTTTATTATTAATAAAGACTAAGTAAGTTTTTGTTCTGTCTTGACTAAGGGCCTCACTATGTTATCTGGCCTAACATGAAAGTCACTAGTATTCAGCCTCTAGAGTGCCTAAGTTCTTTAAGGATAAACAGAATGAAATAAGCACAAACGAAAGAACATGAGGTCCTGAGAGCCACTATGCCATTGAATGGTCAATTTCCAAGACTTAATTCTATACACCTATGGCAATACTCCAAATGTCTCATTTAAACCACATATCAAATGAAATGTTACAGAAATTAAGAAATACATCTGCGCTGTCTTATTGATGTAAAGAAGACCTCCTCTACTTCCCAGAGGACTTAAAGAAGCTAGACTAAATAGTCAACAAACAACTAACAATCAGTTGGAAAAAGCTGAATTCAAGAATATATGCATGAAAAGTTATTTGTGTCTACCCAGGCCAGCTAGTGAAAAAGAAAGTTTCTCCAACAGAGGGTCTTGGGGAAACTGGATATTCACTTACAGGAGAAATTAAGAAATATCCTGCTGGGCGTTGGTGGCGCAGGCCTTTTAATCCCAGCACTCAGGAGGCAGAGGCAGGTGGATCTCTGTGAGTTAGAGACCAAGCCTGGTCTACCGAGCGAGTTCCAGGACAGCTTCCAAAAAAAAAAGAGAGAGAGAAATATCCTTATCTCATTTCATTGAAAAGAAAAAAATTTAATCTAACATCAATCAAAGACCTAACAGGAAGAACCCCCTAAAACTCAACCACAATAAGAAGAAAAACAGCCCAATTCAAATCTAGTTGAAGGGACATAAATGGGTCCCTCTGCAGATGGTCCATAGTCAGACAGTGAGCATCATTAGCCATAGTGATGACCCTATCAGTCAACATGCTCTGTCTGAATAGAGTTACCTCCCCTAGATAGGTCCTACTCATGGAAATCATGCAGAACTGTGAATGGTGATCAGACACTAGCTTTCTCAGACAATCTGAAGAAATTCTCCTTAGCTCATAAGTCTATTCAGATGACCTGTTCACAGACCTAGGGTAACTACAAATATCCACGGTCCACATTTTTGTCAACCTCATGTTCTGAACTTCAAAATATAGAGTTGATATTGTTTTAGAATTTACCAATCTTTAGTCAAAGGATCTTGAAATGCTTTTCACAAAAAGACAGGAAAATACCTTTGTACCATGTGTCTGAGCTCACAATATATCCTCATGTACAGCCTTACAAGCTGGACAAACAATTCCCACTTTTTACAAAAAACAAAAACAAAAGCCAGAATCAGAAAGGCCACTGGCTTACCAGAGGCTTTAGCTACACATTAAACTTCAGATCCAAGAATCTAAACCATATCTCTTACAGTTCGATGCAGTCCTGTGCTAGCAGGGGACATCAAAGGTGATTTGCATGCATCTGAAAAAGCAAAGGAACTTGGTGGAAATTAACATGACTCTACCTAGAAAATATGCTGCACGCCACCTTAATTTCCATGCAGCATACATAAATCATCATCTTCCCACCCTAACCTGCTCCTCCTGCCTTCCCCATTCCCAGCTAGTGTCTGAGAGTCTTCCAGGCTTCCTTCTTCTTCCACCTACACATCAAAAGAGTCAAGGCATTTCATGGTCCATTTTCTAAAGTACCAAACTGACTTTCTATTCTTACTGTTCTAGTTCAAACTGTCTTCATCTCTGGTCTGAAGCTGAAATACTGTGAATAGTTTATTAGCTCAAAGGCTACTAATACCTAAAATAGCATGAAATGCCAACTGGTGTCTGTCCAATTACATTCTGTAGAAGACATAGCTATTCTTTTGTTTTATTTGACTAAATCTTGCTGGTAGCCCTGGTTGGCCTGGTACGCAATATGTATCCCCAGGTTAGCCTCAAAATCAAATAATCCTTCTGTCTCAGCCTCCCAAGTGCATACTGTAAGAGAAGTACTTTCTACGTAGCCTGTATATCTTTCTAAAAAGAATAATCTGTTTCTCCATTTTCCAGTTTAAATTCCTTACATGCTCTCCACTGCCCAGCCAACCTATAGACACAAACAATAGTGTGGCTCCAATAAACATGCCTTTCCAGCCTGTTTCACTCCCTACCACTCCCACACACATCCTATGCTCCAGGCACAGTGAACACCCACCACAAAGCAGACAAACAGGTATAACCTCACATGCCAAGTCCAGATAATTGTAGTGGCTGCCTGAAGAAGCATCCTGTTGAGAACTCAAGAGGCTGCTCATAAGTTTAGCAGCAAATAAGTCATGACATATTAGTAAGCAGTGTTTGCTTCTAGCATGAGAAATGTCAAATATCAAACGTAGGTGTATACACATGTAGTACCTTAGCCTTTGGATACTATATGATGTCCTTCCACATTTCTAGACTTTTCTATGTACGTACTTCTGTCTGTTTGGACACTTCACACCTCATCCTTCACAGCTTCCAAACTCAGTTTCCCATTACGAGGCTCAGTTTCTATGAGTCGTTAGCCTTTTGAACTACTGTACTGTACACAGCTTATGCATCTGTGAGCATCTACGTGCAGGGGCGCTCTGCTCTTCTGAGCGCCTTCAACATCTAGCACAGCCCATGGGAAAGACTTGCAAATATTGATGAAGTGAGCAAATGAAAGCCTTTAACAGGGATTCTAATACAATAAATACTTGGGTTTCCACTGAAAACCTAAGAAGCCCAATCCAGCCAGACAACCCATGTGCTTGGCTGATTACACGCTGCCATCACTTGCCGACTGTACTCATTATCTCTCAGAAACGCAACATATTGAGGAAACATACTGGGTGTAGTACAGAAAGTGGTGAGTATTGAGAAGACAATAGTCCTAAATAAAAAATGGGAAAAAGCGTTAGCACAAGCAATGTGAAAACACGTAAGATTTAAAGTTTTCAGAATCTAAATATAGTCCCTGATGTTTTTATTATTGACTATAATCCCTCCACATAAAGTGCTAAGTGGACAAATAAAACTATATATATTATGAACTGTAAAATGATATTTCAAAGCATTCTAGAAGGTAATTTCTGGGTCTCACTATGTAGCTCTGGCTAGCTTGGAACTCTCTATGTGAACTAAGATGACCTCAAACTCAAACATTGCCTCTGCAATGATTTTTTTAAAAATTCAGATTTCTTCAGTTTTCCCACCACTGTCCTTTTCCTATGCCAGAACACACATATCACATATCATTTATTTGTCATGGCTCCTCGGTCTCTTCAAAACTGAGACATTTTCTTTCTGGTTGAAATGGAGTCTTACTATGTAGTCCTCACTAGTGTTAAACACATTAGGTAGCCCAGGCTGGCATCCATCTCACAGAGATCTGCCTCCCTATAACTCCAAACTGCAGGGATTAAAGGCATGTACCACCATGGCCTGCCTTGAGACTTTCTGAAGAATTATTATAGCATGTGGAGGTGTAGGACAGGAGTTGGGGGGTGAGGAAGGAAGAGGAGTCCATGTATGTGCCACAGCATTCTAGGTCAGAAGACAACTTTGGGGAGTTGTGGAGTTGGTCCTCTCTGCCTCTATGGTTTCCAGGGATCAAACTCAGATCTTCAGGCTTGCCAGTAGGTCATCTACCCAGTAAATACTCAGTGGTCAGCCCTGAGATTGTATGCATGTATGTATGTATGTATGTGTGTGTGTGTGTGTGTGTGTGTGTATATATATATATATAGAGATAGATAGATAGATAGATAGATAGATAGATAGATAACATTAAAGAGACTGAGCAGGTTGTATTTATGCATTTAGGAATATGTATGAATGTAACATCGAAGACAAAGAGGCCATGAATTTAAGAAAGAGCAAGGCGAATGCAAGGAGCCAAGTGGGGGTGGCGGCAGCGCACGCCTTTAACCCCAGCACTGGGAAGGCAGAGGCAGGCGGATCTCTGAGTTCAAGGCCAAACTGGTCTACATACCTTTCTTGTTACTCTGTGGCTTGCTGTGTAACTGGGTGGCTGGCCGCTGACACCCTCCTCCCCTCCTTTTCTCACTCCTCGATCTTCTCTTCCCAGATTTCTCCTCCTACTTACTCTCTCTACCCCCCAGCCCCACCTATCCTTGCTACTGGCCTTGCTACTGGCCACTCAGCTCTTTAGTAGACCAATTAGGTGTTTTAGACAAAGTAACACAGCTTCACAGAGATAAACCAATGCAACATAAAAGAATGCCAACACATCTTTGCTTCATTATTATAATAAAAGTAGAAAGTTATTAAGTTTTTAAAAACAATAAGAAGCCAGGCGTTGGTGGTGCACACCTTTAATCCCAGCACTCGGAGGGCAGAGGCAGGCGGATCTCTGTGAGTTTGAGGCCAGCCTGGTCTACAAGAGCTAGTTCCAGGACAGAGAAGCCCTGTCTCGAAGAAAAAAAAAAAAAAAAACAATAAGAAAATCAGCCTGGCAGTGGCTGCGCATGCCTTTAATCCCAGCATTCAGGAGTCAGAGGGAGGTGGATCTCTATGAGTTCTAGGCCAGCCTAGTTTACAAATTGAGTTCCAGGACAGCCAGAGCTATTACACAGAGAGACCGTTGAAAAAATAAAAATAAAAAACCAGTAAGACAATTAATATAGAGGAGGTGGAAAACAATAGTTTATAAAATCCAACTTTCAGTAAGCAAGCTAAATACATCTGAACTAAAGTTGAAGACTAAGGTTTTGGAGGTGGACGAGTGCGTAGCAGTGGAGTGAATGCCCAGCATAAACAAGGCCCTGAGTATGACTCATAACAATCCAAACAAACAAACAAAATCACTTTCAATTATATTTATTTTTAAAGTGTCATTCCTAAACAATCATATAGAAAGGTAAGAATAACTTTTAGTGCACAAATAACTTGGCAAACACTGTCTTGCCCAACTACCAGAACTAACATCAATGTTACATGGGATGTCATGTGCCCAGATATGATGGAAGGAGACAAGACTTCACCACCCTGGTATTTTTGCCCTCAAACCTACAGCCCTGTCTAGTCATTGAAAACACAAGGCAAAGCCAAGCTTGTGAAAACTCCCATGGATGCAAAGAAACTGGGGACTTGGTATGTCTATACAAGATGCACTTCCTGTTCGCTACTGGAGGCCTTTCCTCATTTCTATTTTGTTCATCTTGTTTCAGGTTCTAAGTAGACCTGACTGGTCTGGAATTTGCTATGTAGAGGGATGGCCTTGAACTAGAGCTTCAAGGGCCTCTACCTCCTGAGTGCTGAGACTAAAGATGTGCACCTGCTCAGGCCAAAACTCAGCTTTAATGGTGCTGATACAGGAGACAGGTGGGAACTGTTTACATCACAGAAGCTGTGACACCATGCTTCTGACGTGACAAAAAACAACAACATGGCTGACTGTCCTGCTGTGTTCTATTCTCTCTGGGCATGCTCTCTCTAACTATGTAGCCCAGGCTGTTCTTGAACCTTTGGCAATCCGCCAGTCTCTACCTCCTGAATGCTAGGATTTCAGATAGTCAGTCACCATGCATGCAGAGTGAAAGTAGCCTATCAACATACAATCTTTGGCATATGTATGTAGGTTTTCCTTTTTCTTCTGTTCAATGAAAACTCTTTTTTTTTTTTTTTTTTTTTGGTTTTTCGAGACAGGGTTTCTCTGTGGCTTTGGAGGCTGTCCTGGAACTAGCTCTTGTAGACCAGGCTGGCCTCGAACTCACAGAGATCCGCCTGCCTCTGCCTCCCAAGTGCTGGGATTAAAGGCGTGCGCCACCAACGCCTGTCTCTCAATGAAAACTCTTAAGCTAATCATTTTTTAACAGAGTCCAAATTTAAGTATCAATATCTGAATATGAAACTATTTACATCCCTTCCCACAGGCAGAGACACAGAAAACTACAAGGTATCATTCTCAAATTTCTCCCCAGAATGCAGTGGCTATTTCCTGATAAGCCAATACAGTATTTGAGAAGTAAACTGAAATGAAAAGTGACAGCAATTTTATCCAGTCAGGCTTCATTTTGCAAATGAGCATTTGAACACATGGTTAAACCTTCCCAGATGCCAGGAGAGACACTAGATGAGTAAGAGGCTTGACATTTAAGCAGTAATAATTTCTTGGTAAATTCACCACTGTATTTACACTTTTTTCTTCTTACAACTATTTATTTTTAAGCTGCACTAGAACTAGAATACTGCCTGCACATAATATAAATTCAAGACATGTTTGTTAAATTGAACTAGTCTGACACATGAAACAAAGACAATTCTTACTTATGCTCGTGATCAATAATGTATTTTGGCAGTCCGCTGTGCCACCACTGACTCCCAGACATCTACCCTGGCCTCATACACATATACTCTTACACAGACAGCTGACAGTGATCAGGCTATCACTCAAGACACACCGCAAGAGTGGACTGAGACATTTCCCTGCGTCCACACACAGTTTTTTAGAATCAAATAGACCACTGTGCTCCCATTGGTGTGAGCCTTGCTGAGAAGCCTGACGGATCATACTCTCTTTTCACATCCCAAACAAAGCCTGAATGTTCCCTATACCAAAACCATCCTCAAGGGATCCCCTCATTAGGAAGCACACAGCCCTCATTGTTACCCTCAGGAAAATCTATCTTGTTACCACCCTTCAGGTTTTTTTTTAAATCAAGATGGGCCACAATTCTTAAAATGCTCCTTATACATCTAAAACTAAAGGTATATCAAAATTTTGGGAGCAAAGTTTAAATAACTGACCACTATTTAATGGGTATTTAAATTTTGAAAGGCTGACAGGACCCTGCAGCAGTCCCATCTGTAATATGACACTATTAACATTTCTTTGTGACATCTTAAACAAACATTTTAACCTCACAAAGAGCAAGGCTATTTATTACCTACATTTCACCAGTTGCAACTCTTTCTTTTATTTTTAGGATAACTCAGCAAAATAAAATTCTGTTTATTGTTGGACATAGTTTCCACACAAACATCAAACAGACCAAAAAGATAAAAAGAAACTACATAGGCAAAGTGGGGAAAATAAACCTTTTATCTCTGGGGCTTTTTAAACTATCTTATACAAACCAACTACTTACAGTACAGTGATGTATATATATAAAAAATAGTTACTAGAATGCTTGGGATAAGACTGGGGTTTTTGTTGCTGTTGTTGACAAGGTTTTTCTTTTCCTTTGAGATTATAATGAACATGGTCACAACGCAAGTAAAGTCAGAAGTAGGACAGGGCATGCTGTGCTGTAGTCAGTACCAAACTAAATCAGAAAAGCCCAGAGGTGCTCCTTCTCCTGGTGAGATCCAAGGGAGGAATACTGGTAGACAAGGCCAACCACACTCCTTCAATCAACTCAACAGCAGCATGAACAGTAGCAGGTGAAAGATTCTGACTTAAGGGTAACCGCCACCATTCTGGGTATCACCCATTCACTGCTACCAACGCTTCTCAGCCAGGACTACTTCTTTGCATGGCTGACAATGTCTGGAGATCTTTTTTATTTTAATTAAATATTTTTCTTAAATTTATTCATTCTATGCGTATGAGTATTTTGCTGGCATGTGTATGTATGCAGCATGGTGTGTGTGTGTGTGTGTGTGTGTGTGTGTGTGTGTGTGTGTGTGTGTGTGTGTGTGTGGTGTCCTTGGAGGTCAGAAAAGGGTATCAGATCCCATGGAACTGGAGTTTTAGATGTTTCTGAGCCCCCCTGTAGGTACTAGGAATAGAACCCAGGTCCTCTGCAAGAACAAATGCTCAAAATCACTGGTCCAAAGACTACCTAGCATCTAAAGATCTTTAAAGTCAAACATCCTGGCACATGTCTTTAATTCTAGCACTTGGGAGACAGAAGGACAAGAATCTTGGTGAGTTCAAGGTCAGCATGGTCTATATAGGGAGTTTCAGGACAGTCACAGGTACATATAGAGATCTTATCTCAAAATAAGTAAATCAGTATCTTTTATTGTCAGGGATGGAGAGAGAGCTCAGTGGTTAAAAGCATAGGCTGCTCTTCCAGAGGACCCGGGTTCAATTCCCAGCACCGACATGGCAGCTCACAACTGTCTGTAATTTGAGCTCCAGGGGTTCTGACACCTTCACACATGCAGGCAAAACACCAAGGCAGATAAAATAAAGATGTAAAAAAAAAAATGTATCTTTTGGCCCAGCAGTGGTGGTGCACGCCTTTAATCCTAGCACTCGGGAGGCAGAGGCAGGAGGATCTCTGTGAGTTCGAGGCCAGGCTGGACCGACAGCCTCCAAAACAACACAGAGAAACCCTGTCTCGTAAAAAAAGAAAAAAACGTATCTTTTATTGTCACAGTGGGGGGAAAAGGGGACTATTGTCATCCAGATGTAGAGTCCTGAGATACTGCAAAGAGAAATGTGGCACACAAGACAGCCCACAACAGGGAATTATTTGGCCTAAAACGTCAATGGTGTTGAGATTAAGAAGCATCTGTCCCAGACATCTGCCCCAATTTTTAAGGATGAGTTCAAATGGCTCGACAAAAGAACTGTACTAGAGTGAGAAGACCACACGACTGAGGAGGAATGAACTGTTAGTCACTTACACATTACTGAAAGCAATGCCCAGACTGGAAAAGGAAAAGGAAAGAGATACTGACTCCCCTCCCCATAGCATCCTGGACACTGGAAGACTGGGGACTTTCCTGATGTCATTCAGCTCCCAAGGGGAGGAGAAAAACAAAAATCTGTCACTTCACAAAGCTGCAATGCTTAGGCCTGGGTGTGTGTGAGTCAGAGAGTTTACCAGTTTGGCTTTGAACACGTCACTGGACTTCTCTAAACCTCTACTTGGAAAATAAATGAGTTGGGATGAAGCTCAAGGTTGGAACCCTGGCACTCGGGAGCAGGAGGACTGTCTCAAGTTAAAGGTCAGCCTGGCCTACTGAAGGTGAGTTACAGACCACCAGCCTGTGTTAGAAAATGAGTCCTGAAGTGCACTATGGTGGCTCAAGCCTTTAATCCCAGCAGAGGCAGGCAAATCTCTGTGAGTTCAAGGCCAGCTAGGGTTACAAAGGGAGACCCTGCATCAAAGAAAAGGAAAAAAAAGGCAAGTAAACAGTGTTTTATTACTGCCTAGCCTGATTCCCCTTGAAGTGTAGTGGATAAACCTGTTTCATTTCTAAAAACACAAAATAAAACAAGAACCCTTGGGCTAGAGAGATAGCTCAGCAGTCATGATAACTGACAGTTCTTCTAGAAGACCCAGGGTTGAATTCCCAGGCCCCACATGGCAGCTCACAACCGCCTGTAACTCCAGTTCCAGAGGATGTAACACCCTCACACAGACATAACATGTGCAGGCTAAATATCAATGTACATAAAATAAATAGATAAATCTTTAAAAAAAAAAGACTTACAGAAATTTACCCAGTATCAAACTGCTAATCACTTTTTTTTCCCTGGGAAAGAGTCTAGGACAGGCAACCAATAGGCATTAGTAATCATTATTAAAAACAAGATTTAAAGCTGGGCCTGATGGGAAGTTGTAGACAGGAAGATCAAGAGTTCAAAGCCAGCCTCTCTTTCATGGAATGTTTGAGACCTACCCACGCTACAGGAGACCCTGTCTTAACAAAAATCAAGATTAAATGTTTAAAGACATATTTTTCCACAACCAGGGACCTACTCTTAAATTCCAGGAGGAAATAAATGAATATAACATCATTTGAATACTTTCAATAAAAAACTTTTTTTTCATATAATATATATTTTGTTCTATCCCTTCCCTTCCTTTCACCCCTATTTTAACCAGCAGGCCCTGAGATGCTCCAGACCATCAACTACTCGGATTAGGTTCTTTTTGAGCCTGGTAGCAGAGATCACTAACTGGAACAAGAGAAAGCAGATGGTTATAAATCCCTTACAAAGTAGGATGTGGTGGCCTGTGCCAATGATCCTAGCATTCAGGAGATGAAAGCCAAAGAACAGTTTCCACTGGAGTACTAGAGAATTGGTCCCCAAAAAATGTAAAAATAAAAATAAACTAGAGGGCCAGTGAGATGGCTCAGTGAGGAATGAGCTTATCTCACAAGCCTGGCAGCCCAAGCCTGACCTCCTGAACCCAGTGGAAGGTTACAGAACAGGTGCCACAATGTTGTGCTCTGACCTGCACATGTATGATGTCGAGTGTCCCCATACTCGCCAAGCACACATTAATAAATAAAATTTTGAAAGCTAGTTTTAAAAAACCCATTACAGTTTCTGGGAAACATCTATTTACTGCTCTCTCCGAAGTGTATTATAGTCATATCAATGATGCAAAAACTCATTCAATTCCATTTTCCAACAGGAATTATAAGAAATCACACCACTCCACCCCTCCACCCCACTCCCCCCACCCCTGCCTTTAATCCCAGCACTCAGGAGGCAGAGTCAGGCGCATCTCTGTGAGTTCGAGACCAGCCTGGTCTACAGAGCGAGTTCCAGGACAGCCTCCAAAGCCACAGAGAAACCCTGTCTCAAAAAAACAAAAAAAGAAAGAAAGAAAGAAAGAAAGAAAGAAAGAAGGAAAGAAAGAAAGAAAGAAAGAAAAGAAATCACCCCCAAGAATCTATCAGTCCCAACACTTCTGGGATCAAGTTCCTCAACAGTTCTTGATACACCATGCAATCAGGCCTGTCCTTTCAAAACAACCAAAGACTCTTCTCACACAAGGTCGCACACACTCTTTCCTCTTCAAACAGTTCAGGACCAAGACAGAGCCTCGTTGTTTTGAGAAAATTATCTTTTCGTGGCATCTTATAAATAAACTACAACTGAAATTGTAATCTGCTAAGGCCAAGTCTAAAATCAAGCAACAGATCAAATACAAATGTTTAAAGGAGGAAGAAAAAAGAGATTCAAAAGAATCAATAAAAAACCAGCTTTAAATATCATTCAAAGTACACGTGTATCAAAACGTCACACGGTATTCCGAAAATAGTGCAACACTGAGGTTTTGAAAACATCATAAGGCTGGCTTTAAATTAATATAACTATGCTTGCTTTAACTAAAAAAATGAGAGAACATTCTGGTAGGACTGATAACACTGAATTTAGAAAAGCGTTTTCACTAAACGTCATTTTACAGACTCTTCTAATTACATTTTCCACCTTAAGCATTTTGACACTTTCATCAACTTTCTAAAGGTGAAGGTGGATTGTTTTGCTATGTTTTTAAGAGACTTGCTTCTCAAAGAATGAATTAGATAAAACCGGATAGGGGAAACCTATTACCAATCTTACCATCAATAAAGCATGTGAGTAAGCTCCTGGTTATGTGTCACTGTTTAGGTGACAAGTCATGAAGAATGTACCAGTACTAGCCAAAGGCAATTTTATCTAAACACCCGGTCTACTTTTTTATTTTTTAAATAAGCCTGTACTTTTCATCACAGCACATTTTTACACTCAGTACCCAGACTCATCATTCATTCTATTCCTCTGCAAAATAAAATTCTCGGAGTTCGGCGGCTTCCCTGGCATTCCCAAGGACTAGTGACAAATTCAAAATATACGAGGGGACTTCTCTTTTCTCAAAGACGTAATCTTCGTGAGAGGGACCTCCCGCGAGCCTCTTCTGAGCCCTCACCCCCAGCGCAGCCACCGGTAAACAGCCGAGGCCGGCGGACACGCACACAGCGTCCCCGGAGCCCGGGTCCCGCAGCCCCGCCCGCCTGCTCGCCGGCTCGCCCGCTCGCCCTCCCGGGGCCACCCGCCGGCTCCCGCTCGGCCGGGGATTCGGGCCGCGACCTCACCGGAGGCGGGGGGCGGCTCGCCCTCTTCGCCGGCGGCGGGCGCCAGGGTGACGGCGCCGTCTCTCCAGACGCGGATCTGCGCGGCCGAGCGCACGCGGCGGTGGGGCTGGCGGCGGGCGGCGGTGGCGCGCAGGGAGCCGCAGCACTGGAAGCACACGGCCCACGCCTGCTCCTCGTTGATGGGCTGGTTGTAGAGCCGCAGGATCTCCTCCAGGCTCAGCGCGTCCCGGGAGTCCCCCGTCGCGCCCGACTGCGACCCCTCGCCGCCCGGGCTGGAGGGCTGCGCCATGGGGCCCGCGTCGCTGCGCGGCCGGCGCTCGCCTGCCGCGTCTCCTCAGCACCGGAGCATCGTCTCCGCGAGCCGCCGCCTCCGCATCTCCGGGCCGCCGCCGCCGCCGCCCAGGCCGGCCGCGCGCCGCCGCGGGGACTAGGCGGGGACGCCGCGGCGCTCGGCGCTGGCCAGCACGCCGCCGGCCGGTAGCGCGGCGATGGCGTCCGCTCGCCCCGCCCCGCCCCGGCCCGCCCCTTCTCGCTTCGTTTAGGGGGCCGCGCGGCCGAGCGCTGCGCGAGGCCCGGAGGCGTCGTCCCCGGTGTGAGTGACGCGCGGCCGAGCGTCGAGCACGGCCTGGGGGCGTCGCCCCCGGAGTGAGTGACGTGCGGCGAGGGGGAGACGGCTTGGCCGGGGCCGGGGGCTGGGGCTGTGGGTACGGTGGGGTCTGTGCGCGCGGACTGTACTGGTGTCTGGCTGCCAAGACGCTGTCACACGGTTCGTCTCCCCGTCTCGCTCGTAGTCTATTTAAGAATTTGAATTCAATCTGGGGGCCACTTAAAAAAAAAATCATGTGAATCGCCCTCGCCTCTGGCTGCCCAGGGCCTTCCCGCTTTGGCTCGAGAGCGCCGGTCCCCTTGGCCCCTCGAAGCTCGTCGCCATTTCTCCTGACCACTAGACACATACTATCCCCTGCACGTTTGCAAAATTAATTTTTAGATATATTTATACATGCATTTATTTTGAAACGGTCTCCCAGGTAACCCAGTCTGGCCTTGAACTCGCTATTCTTCAGCCTTGGCTTCCTGAGTGCGATGGCAAGGTATACTCCACTATGTCCGGCTACTTCTCAGGTTTCTTGTGTCTGGGTATTCTCTCCACTCACTGAAAGCCTAGATCAGGGCATGGGGTGTGGTGCTCAGTGTTCAGGGGTTCAGTAAAGCAGCCGGCGTTTCAGATTAATTTAGAATGTTACAACAGTCTTCCTGAGGTAGTCTCTGGTAACCATGATCATCCTAGCCCAGTCAACGCAGTCTGCCATTTGATGTCCCAGACAAAAGGGCAATTATCCATAGAACCATAGGGACATCCCTGAACCCATTCAAGTGTGCAATATTTTTTTCACAGACTAAGCCTTGACCTCTATTTAAAAACTGCATATTTATTTCGCTTTCTGACTCTGTGCTTGTGCCTTCAACACTTCCACAACAGTTTTCTGCTCCTCGATAAGGAGAGCCTGCTTGACTGTGTCACGGACACACTTGGCACACACGGGGCCACCGTCGGCCCTGCTGACACGCTTCTTTGTCTTAGTCTCATAAGAACCTTGGGCCTGACAGCACGAACCACTAGAAGTCTTCCTGGGCACACACTGCATGCAGATTTAAGTGCTTTCCCAACCTTCTCGGTATAAAGGTAAACAATCCTGTTGCCAGGGGTTCGAGACAGCCTAGTTTTGTTAGAGGCTGTATTGTAGGAAAGCCTACACCGGTATATGCTGGACCATTCGGAGGGCCTCTAAGCACCGTCCTGGAAGAGGACGTGTGCAATGATTCTTAAACGAAATGTCCAGCCATTGGTTGGTTTTAATATGTTCCATCCAGGCTAGTCTTCGAAATCGCTGGAGTTGTAGCATCAACCAAGTAAGAAAATCATGGTAGGTACCATTTTATGTGGACTGTGGGAAACTGCACGCGGCAGTTAATCGTATACTAGAAATCGTAATGATTTGGTAATGTATAAAATACCACCATGCAGACAGTAGGAATTGAAAGAAAAACAGAAAGGCATTAAAGGTAAGAAATGGAGAGGTAATGAGGAAGAAAGTTCCGTGGGCACCTTTTGTTTTCACTTCAAGAGATGTAAAACAAACAAAGTAGAATCACTAATATTAGTTCATAATCTCAAATGTAAAAAACTCAGTATTTAGGGTCAGCAAGATGCCTCAGCAGGTGAAAGGGCTTTGCTGCCGAGCCCGATGGACCAGAAAGTTGGAGAGAAGCCACCCCACAGTTGGTCTCTGTACATACATAATACCCACAAAAACTGTATAAAAAAAAGTACAGCATTTATGTGTGACAAAGCTCACACAAAGACCTTTCTCATTCCCCGTGTGTGAGTCTAATACATAGTAATACTAGAATTACTATGATATATTAATATTATGAAATAACATACTAATATGCTAACATTCCAAAATGTTGCTATTTTAAAAGTCTGAAATCTGTGTGACTTTTGAAAATAGAAAAGAGCTTAAAATTCTTCGAACAAAGCAGGGACACAAATGGATCACTTTTATGGACACCATCACCATCTTCTGGCCTTACAGAGTACTGCGGCCCATTGCACAGGCTCAAAATATGTTGAATGGATTAATAAAAGGAGTCCATAAGCCATTCACTCAAATAGGGCAGTAAATAAACATTCAAATAATTATAACAATGGGGAAAGAAGGAGAAAGATAGAAGCAAAATTTTTCTTAAAATACAAATTTTAGAATTTTTAAAATTATTTTTATTTTATAGGTGTTTTGATTGCATATATGTCTGTGTGAGGGTGCTGTATCCAGAAATTACAGTTGTTGAGCTGCCATGTGGGTGCTGGAAATTAAACTCAGGTCATCTTTGGAAGAACATCCTGTGCTCTAAACCACTGAGCCATCTCTTGAGCCCACAGAATTAGAATTTTTTTTTTTTTTTTTTTTTTGGTTTTTCGAGACAGGGTTTCTCTGTGGCTTTGGAGGCTGTCCTGGAACTCGCTGTAGTTCACGCTGGTCTCGAACTCACAGAGATCCGCCTGCCTCTGCCTCCCGAGTGCTGGGATTAAAGGCGTGCGCCACCAACGCCCAGCTCAGAATTAGAATTTTATGTGGCCCAGGCTGGCTTCTAATTCTCTTTGGAATCAAGGGTAAGTCTTGACTGTACACCCATGCTTGATTTATGCAGGATCAATCCCAGGGTTCCTGCATGCTAGGCAATAACTCTAACAAGTTAGCTCTACCCACAATACCCATGTTGAGTTTTTTTGTTTTAATTTTTAAAAGCTGATTTGCAACCCTAGGATTATTTTCATTTCCCGAGTAATAAATGTAAACATTTTGAAGGGAAAATAACCATGAATCACTGGAAGATTAAATACAAAAAAGAGGTTTGAGTGTGTGTGTTTTTTTAGGCACAAATTCTGATAAATGTTCTGCCTTTTGTGAGCATACATGTAATTAAGTTGAAGCAAGGTGACAGCTAGAACATTGTTTGACATTCCTTTTCTACACAAAACAAGTAGGAGGAGAAATCCTTAAAATCATGGCCATATTCTAATATGCATCTACTCAGGTTGTAACTGAATGTTGGACATTTTCTGTACAGAGATTTTCATTATCCTCTGCAATTTTGATGAGCCCCTCATTCACCATCATGAGATTCTCTTGGGAGTGACTGCTAGGTGCTAAGGGGATGCCATGTCCCTGTAATCCATCGTGGCAGCTGCCATCATGGGCAGCTTTCTGCATCGTATTTTCAACTCAATCTCAAAAGATCCAAATACCTTTATGTTTGGTTTATCTTATTCTAGTTACCATGATTGATTTTTTTTTACTCTGTAATTTAGGTTTCTAACAGTGACTTTATATATTTAAAATGTCCAAACATTCCAAGTCAACATTTAAGATATTGTGTCAGGAGATCAGTAAAAGAAAGCAGCATGTATAACTCAGAATATGATTTTAGCTTTCCTTGATTTTCTTTACGTTTATTTTAAAAATAGGATCCTTGAGAGCTTTTCTTATATTTACTTATCATTTTTGTAGAGTAAATATACTTCATGCTTGACACTCTGGACACGATGCAGGCCAGCTGCTCCGAGGCCTTTGGAAAGCACGGCCCTATCTGTACAGCCCAAGCTTATCCCAGACACGCCCAGACAAATGCTCCTAAGAGGCACATTCACCTAGAAAAGCACATGGAAAGGGGGGGAAATAGAACGGTGGGTTTTTTTTTTCATCTTGTAACATTAATTTCCAAGGTCAATCACTATATTCCATATATTGTAGTGAGTTTTAATGCTTTCTTTCCCCAGTTATTAAAAATTAAAGGGGGAGTTACCATTATTCCCGTCTTACAAGTGGGACCAGACAGTCACAGGACAGAATGCAGGGCTGGTAAGTGGAGTCCAGGCCTCCTGACCAGCTCTTTCTCTGGGGCTGACACTCATCCCCAATGATTGTTTAAACTTGATACTTTAAAGCACTAACTGAAATCCCAAAATGAGGCCATCCTCCCTTGCTTAGTTTGGTAAATTGGCCTCTAGGGTTCATCACCACAGTCATCTCCCATAGTAACTGCCTCCCATGTAATCAACTTGGTCCCATCCCTATAAAACGATTATGAAGTATCATAAAGGCTAACTTACAGTTTAAAACTAGTATCTTGGGCTGAGAAGATACAGCTCAGGAGTTAAGAGCACTTGTTGCTATTGCAGAGGACCTACGTTTAATCCCCAGTAACTACACCTCTGGCCTCTACACACGTGTACACATATGTACATACATAAATGTACATGCATAGACACACACAAAAATGCACATACAGTACACAAATACAAGTATCAACCAAATGATTGGACTCTCCTATACATACTTTAGAAGATAAATGTACCACTTAAATAATTGGCTTTTTTTTGTTTTGAGACAATCTCATTCTGTAACTCAAACTTACCTGAAACTTACATAGTTCAAGGTAGCAACTCTCCTTTCTCAACCTTTGGAGCATTGTGATTACATGTATGAGCCACACCACATCTGACTATAGACATTCTCAAGCCTGGCATGGTGGCACATATCTTTAATTCCAGGCAAAGGCAGGCAAATCTTTGTGAATTCAAGGCTAGCCTGATCTACATTGCTAGCTCAGGAACGACTAGGGCTACATAAAGAAACCCTGTCTTAAAAAAAGAAAAAGGTTGGGCATTGGGTGGCACACACCTTTGATCCCAGCACTCAGGAGACAGAGGCAGGTGGTTCTCGGTGAGTTCAGGGGCACCCTGGTCTGAGCTCCAGGACAACCTCCAAAGCAACAGAGAAACCCTGTCTCGGAGAAAAAAGAGATTCTCAAAATAATTAATGCTGAAACAGTTTTTATAAAGCACCTGGGACTGAGGAGCTGGCTCAGGGGTGAAGGCACTTGTCACATGATAGAACATTCATTTAACATAAAATAAAGGCAGCAGTGAAGGGAAACAAAAAGGGGGTGAGGGAGAAAAACACAGGTAGAGCACGGTGGTGCACATATGTAACCCCAGCACTGGGGAAGACGAGGCAGGACGGTCTCATCTGGGCTGCACAAAAACATCCTATCTTGAAGAAGGGGATATCACAGTGGGGCTCACAAGACACAAGGACACCAGAAACCTCAAAACAAAACAGTAGCCAAGGTGGAATAAAAGAACAAAATAGGCATTAGACAAAAATAAAAGGCAAAATGGCAGACCTAAGTACAACTGCATCAATAATAATGAATATAATATATAATAATGAATGGGAATGCATTTTTCTTGAAGAGGTTACTGGGAATTTAATTCTAGCACTTGGGAGACTGAGGCAGGAGGATTGCCTTGAGTTTGAGGTCAGCAACAGTTACATATAAAGATCCAAAAGAGCTAGGTGGCGGTGGAGCCAGAGGCAGGTGGATCTCTGTGAATTGCAGGACAGCCAGGGCTACACACAGAAACACTGTCTTGAAAAACAAACAAAGCAAAAGGACCCACAGGAACATACTGATGGTTGGTATCACAGGATCTGGAATCACCACCTAGGAGGCAAGTCTCCAGGCACACCTGTGAGGGTTTAAGAAGACCCACCCTAATTGAAGGTGGCACCATGGCCGGGGCTTGGATCCTTATGTTTCTTGACTATGGATGCAATGTGACCCTCTGCTTCAAACTCTACCACCACAACTGAAGTGCAACCTCCAACTAGAGTCAAAATAAAACCTTTCTCCCTTAAGTTGTTTTCATCTTGGCACTTTATCACAGGGATAGGAAAGGTAACTGAGACACAAAAAATTAGCACAAGGATTCTACTGATCAATGAATTAACTGTATAATCATTTTTTAAAGAATGTGCATTGGTGTTTTGCCTGCATGTCTGCCTGTCTGTGAAAGGGTGTGAAGGTGTCAGGTCCCCTGGAACTGGAGTTACAGTTTTGAAAGGCCATGTGGGTGCTAGGAATTAAACCCAGGTCCCCTGGAAAAGCAGTCAGCATTCTTAACCAGACTCTATTAAGTGTATAAAAATTTTATTTCAGAATTTATAGCAAAGCATCCGGCTGGGGTAGCACACGCTTTTAATCCTAGCCCTTGAGAGGCAGAGGCATATGGATCTCATGAGTTTCAGGACAGCCAAAGCTGTAACACAGGGGAACCCTGCCGATAGATAGATAGATAGATAGATAGATAGATAGATAGATAGATAGATAGATAGATAGATAGATAGATAGATAGGCCAGTCTATCTGGTCTACAGATCAAGTTCCAGGACAGCCAGGGCTATTTGACAGAGAAATCCTGTCTATTTATTTTACTATTAGTGGATAGTAGAATAGCAAAGAGTATTGAAAACCATGGTACATGCCTTTAATCCATGTACTCAGGTAGAGGTAGAGGTAGAGGCAGATGGATCTCAAGTTCAAGGTTCTGTGAGTTCAAGGCCAGCCTGGTCTACAATGTGAGTTCCAGGGCAGCCAGGGCTGCTACACAGAGAAATCCTTTCTCAACCCCCGACCCCCCCCCAAAACAGGGCACACTGAAATGCATGTTAATATACAGTAAGGCAGGAGGACCAACCTAATGATAAAACAGCTTTGATCTTAATACATCGTATCGCTACTGTGTATGTGCCTCATAGTTTGTCTCAAAAGTTGAAAATTATAAGCAATTTTCTGCTGATGACTTTATGTGTAATTCTGGTAACAGATTAATTCTCTGAAGTTATATCAGTCTTACAAAAGAAGAAAATGAAGGGGGAGTATTTTTAGACTTCTAAGAACAAGTAAAGTCATTTTTTAAGTTCTAAGATATGTTTAAGTGAGTTTTGTTTTTTTGTTTTGTTTTGTTTTTCAAAACAGAGTTTCTCTGTATAGCTCTGGCTGACTGGGAACTAACTAGCTCTATAGTCCAGGCTGACTTGGAATTCACAGAGATCCACCTGCCTCTGCTTCCTAAGTACTGGATTAAAGATGTGCTACCACCACCTGGCAAAGTATCTTTAGATTTTAATTTCAAAAAATTAGTTTTACGCCAGTGTGATGGCTCAGCAGACAAAGGCACTTACTTGCTACCAAGTCTGATGACCTGAGTTCAATCTCCACCATGAAAGACAGCACCTACTCCTGAAAGTTGTCCTGCTTTCCACCTACTCGGTGACACCCACACCCACACACCAACACACCCACACGAAGTAAATATAAAAAAAGTCAGACATCCAAAAATAAATAAATAAAGTCATTTTATTTGCAACAGTAGGTAATGAAAAGAATAAATAATTTGGATAGTGAATTAGCATACACTCATTTCTTAAGACAACCAATGGATAAAGCAACTAAACTAAGAAACTGCACACAGAGGCAGGCAAGTCTCTGTGAGTTCCAGGCCAGCCAGGGCTACACAGTGATACTACAGGTGAAGCTTAGTGGTAGTGTTTGCCTAGCATGTAGGAAGCCCTGGATTTCTAGTATCACAAAAACAAAACAACCTTCTGCACAGAAGAATGGACAGTCACACTTAACAAATTTATCAGAAAGTCAGATCACTTAACTTTTTAATGCTTACTCCTTAGAACTTAGAACAACCTGTATTGTAACAAGGAAGTGTAATAAATATTTTCTAAAGTGCTCGGTTCATTTTAATAATATCCATAAATTACTTATACTCCCACATACTCATGTGAGATTTGTCAATAATGTTTATGCTTTTCTGGTGGTTTTTTTTTTTTTTTTTTGGAAACAGGTTCTCACTGTATAGCCCTGACTGACCTGGAACTTGCCATGCAGACCAGGCTGGCCTTTCTTGGCCCTTTTTCCTATTCTTACATCAAAGCCTTCCCATAAATTTCTGGAAAGCCTCAAATATCCCTAGTGTCATGAGTAAACCACAAAAATGATAATTCAGCAAAATATATTTTCATCTATATAATAAATAAACTACTACAAAGTTAACATCTCCTAATTTGTGTAAAATAATCTTTCATTTATGAAAAATAATGACCATTTTGATTTAACTATGGTTTAAATCACTAGACAAATCTCTTTACTTATTAATGTAAACAGATCTTATATTCAAAGTTAAACTACTGAGTTCCTCTAAAGAATGTACCATTTATTATTATATACTTAATTTATACTAAATTCAATACAAATTTTTATCCTTAATTTTTAAGTACATACATGATATTTTAAAACATACCCAGTCAGATCTATACAAAGCAATGACATCCAAAGTCAGAGGCTGTTTAAATTAAGAAATCTTCACACAGCTAGTCATATACAGTTCTAATAAAACAAAGGACTAATTCTCAGGAAATGTTAGCCCTATAATACTGAGCGATATTTACAAGCAAACATGATCCAAACAGCACATGCAGATTCAGGGTAGGTAAACACTCGAACACGAACTGCCAGTCGCACCTGGTCTCCTCGACAACAGATTATTTCTTCACAAAAAGGAGACCTATATAAAAAGAAAACACATTGAAAGAGAAACTCCCTGTAGAAACTCCCATGTATGTGTGGTGTCACTCCTAGCAATTATCAGAATAATTGGTTTTCTAGATTTTCTTTTGAGATTTATTATGTATACAGTGTTCTATTTGCATGTAGGTCTGTGCTCCAGAAGAGGGCACCAGATCTCATTATAGATGGTTATGAGCCACCATGTGATTGCTAGGAACTCTGAGCCATCTCTCTAGCCCAATCCCTCCCTCCACCAACCCCCGAGACAGGGTTTCTCTGTAGCTTTGGAGACTCTCCTGGAATTTACTCTGTAGACCAGGCAGGCCTTGAACGCAGAGAGATCTGACTGCCTCTGCCTCCCAAGTGCTGGGATTAAAAGGCATGCGCCAACACCTCCAGGCCTTTCTTTTTTTTCCTTTTCACCAACAGGGTTTTTCTCTATGTAGCTCTGGCTGTAATACCTCCTGAGTGCTGGTATTAGAGGCATGCCCCTGGCTGAGTTCATAAGTTTCTTCATTATGAATCCATAAAATCCTTACCGAAGACAAGTGGCAAATGCACGCCTTGCATTTCTATACACGAAATGTATTGGGAACCCTTTAAATGTGTGGCCATCAGGTACAGCCCTCCTTATGGCATCCTGAAATTCTTCATTGCCTGCAGATATGCTTGTTGTTCGCTCAAATTCATATGAAGCCAAAGCTGGTGATAAAAGATAGGACAGCTGGTCTTCCCAAACAGTAGTGAGGCCAAGGTCCTATAGCAATCAAAAAAGTGAAATATATTATTTTAAAAATGTACTTTCTACTGCTTTGTTTTGGTTTTTTTTCCAAACAGAATTTCTTTGTGTAGTCCTGGTTGCCCTGGAATTCACTCTGAGACAGGTTGGCCTCAAACTGCCAGCCTTTGCCTCTTAAGTGCTGGGTTAAAGTCATACACCACCACTGCCCGGCTGTACTTTTTGTTTTTTGGCAACGTCTCTGAACATGGTCTTGAAAGCATAGAACTTATAATCCTACTGCTTTAGCCTTTGAGTTCTAAGATTATACAGGCATTCCTAGCTAACTGCTCCTTTTAATGTATGCCAAGAAAAGGAAAGGTTTATTTATTTTTGTTGCTTTGAGACAGGGTCTCATATATAGTCCAGATAATCTCAACTAGATGTGATACTGAGTATGTCCTTGATTTTCCTGTCTTCATCGCCAAAACACTGGGATTGCGGGCATGTGCCACCATACCCAACTCAAGATGTGTATGAGTGTCAGAATCTAACTGTGTAACCCTAGCTAGCCTTCAATGATGGCTTGCATCTTGAGTGATACTCCTGCTCATGCCTCCTGAGTGCTGGGATTGTAGACATGTGCCTCTATACCTGCGATGAAGAGAACTGTGTTTAAGATGGGTTCTCTCCATGTAGCCCTGACTGACCTGATTTTCCTGGTTCTGCCTCTCAAGCTTTCCAAAAAAAATTTTAAGGACACAGTGACTTCTACATAGCCCTAGTTGTCCTGGAACTTACTATGTAGGCCAGTCTGGCCTCCAGAGATCTGTCTACCTCAGGCTCCCAAGTGCTTGGATTAAAGATGTGTCATCATGTTGAAGAGATTTTTCTAAGCTATCACAATTTCTCATTTCCTATTAATTTTTCTACAGATGAACAGTAACAAAAATAAGAGGAGGCTATTATGTTCTATTTTTTAGAAATAACTAACATTCATTCAAGACAATGATTTATTTAGCACGTTAAGACTCAAAACTACACAATAAATATCACTTAAATAGAATACACAGAATCATCCAAATATGGAAGATTAATATTAATAAATTTTGAGATTATATTTTTTTCAAATTGTTTGGTAAGGCTTGGAGCCTTGGGTTCAATCCCCAGCACTACATAAAACTAGGTGTGAAGGTGCACACATGTAATCACAGCACACGAGATGGACACAGGAGGATCAGAAGTTCAGTTTCAATTACATACAAAGTTTGAGGCCAGCCTAGGATGTGAGAGCCTGTCCTGTCTCCCTTGCCCTTCAAAAAGTTTAGTAACACAAATTTTGCATAAACTTCAAGCAGTAGGGGATAAAGCCAATAAATCTACTGAATAAATGAAGCTCAAGTATTTCCTCAACAGTGATTCTAAAAGGCACTGTCTTTTACACTATAAGAGATTAAAAGGTAAAGACAGGGCCCAGAAAGTTGGCTCCAATATTAAGAGCATGTGTTCTTTTGCAGAGAACCTAGATTCAATTCCCAGCACCCACATGGTAGCTCACAACCATCTGTAACTCAAGTTTCAAGGGATCAGAAGCCCTCTTCTGAACTTAGTAGACACTAGGTATGCACATACATACATGCAGGCAAATATTCATCCACATAAAATAATAAAATAAATAAATCTAGAGAACAAATTAAAAAAAGACAACATGTTACCTACCAGCTGTCAGGAAACTTAACACACACATTTCTATGGATGTTCAAGACAATTGTGATTTCATCTGTAAACACAAGTGAGCTATTGATACATGGACAAACTGAGTAAAAACCTTTAGGTACAAATATCAAAAACTTCTTAAAATTCTGAATATTTTCATTGTCTCCTACCATCCACTCAGGGTTCTAGCCGTTGTAAAGAAATCTCAAAAGCCTATATCCACTTACTCCTTTCCCTGCCACAGTCCCCTGAAGGGTTACAGGAACTACTGACTTTTGGCTAATGACATCAATTTCAGCTACACGAGTCAATGGAAAATGATACCCTTACTCTGATCTTAATTTATATTTCCCTGATTATTAACAGGTGCTGGTTAGCTATGTAAATTTTCAGAACACCATGTTAAAACCACAAGACCGTGTTAAAAACAAGTTTAAATAAATGTTGTCCCCATCTGTAATATTACCAGGCAACATGAAAGAAGGAGAAAGCAAGAAGGGACTTTCATTCCAGCTGGGTAATTAAGTAGTCTCTCCACCAGCTCCATGCTGGAAACATGCAAATGCTTTATGGGCTGATGAGCACGGATATGCTAGGCCAAGATTATCTTTGATTAGAAGCCCAATAATATAATGAATCACTTTAACTTTGACAGCTTTAGGAAAATAAAGGCAGTTTCTCCAGGAAGGAGATTTTAAAAGCACCAGAGGTAAACTAGAAATAAATCTTTTCAAGAAATTAGAGATTTCAGTCCCTTGTTGGCTATGAATTACAAATAACACATTACTCTAAGTCTTCAGTCTCCTACCAGTTTCTTTTGATAAATGTCAAATTTGGGAGTGTGTGTGTTAGGGACTTTATACATGCTAAACAAATACTTTACCACTGGACTACAATTCCAGCTTAAGGTAAATTCTTTAAATATGCTATCCTCACTAGCCATGATGGTGCACTGGGAATAACAGGCAGGCCCTCTGAGTTCAAGGATAACTTGGTCTACATAGTGAGTTCCAGAGTCACAAAGTGAAAGTCTGTCTCAAACAAACAAACAAACAAAAAAAAACAAACAAACATAGCCTGGTGTTGGTGGTGCGGTTACCTTTAATCCCAGCACTCGGGAGGCAGAGGCAGGTGGACTCTGTGAGTTCGAGTCCAGCCTGATCTACAGAGCGAATTCCAGGACAGCCTCTAAAACAATACAGAGAAACCCTGTCTCGAAAAAACAAACAAACAAAAAAATATATAAAACATGTTAATTTCTTCCTTTTAATTAGTTCATCTTGTTTTTGACATCCTTATGAAGGAACTAGAGATGGCTAATAAACAAGACATCTAATCCTATTATTAAGGGAATGCAAATTAAAGCTAGAATGAGGATATAATTGTACTTCAACCCATGTGGGAGAAAATAAACAAGAACAGGGCTGGAGAGATCACTCAAGTAGTTAAAAGTATTTGTCGTTCTTATAGAAGACAAAGTTTCAATTTCTAGCACTCACATGACAGTATATAACCACCTGTTAACTCTGATGTCCTCTTTTGACCTCTGCAGGCATGAAACACACATCTGGTATACATACATTAATGCAAGCAAAAACATTTTCATATAAAACAAAGGAGCCTGAGGGTGGAGACAAAAGGAAATTAACCAAACTTTTTTAAATGGATTGGTTAACTGAATAAACCATTTCACAAAGAGGGAATCCAAATAGTGACACTCGTCCATAGTCTGACTGAAGAATGTGAAAAAAATCTGTAAGTCTTTTATCTAGGAGGAAGCAATAACTTTAGGGTTAGCAGACTTGGGGATTCTTAAGAAACATTTACTTTTATTTATGTGTATGTACATGTGTTTGTGTATGCCATGTGTATATGGGTACCTGAGTAAGCCAGAAATGTGTCAGATTCCCTAGAAATGGAGTTATAGGCTGTGAGCCACTGAACATGAATGCTAGGATTTGAACCTGGGTCCTCTGGAATAGCAAGAAGTGTTCTTACCCATTACCCTATCTTTCCAGTCCAGATTTGGCAATTTTTAAGTCTGACAACTATGCCCCATGACTTCTACCACTATAATCTTCATAAAGGCCTAAAATAATGAGTTACTATTGGTATTGAACACACACATGAAAAAAAAAGTTGGACTGGATGGATGGCTCAGTAGTTAAAAGTACTTGTTACTCTTACAGAGGAGCCAAGTCTAATTCCCAGTACCCACATTGAAGCTCATAAATGTCTGTAAATCCAATCCCAAGGGATCCAAAAAAAAATCTGACTTTCATGGGCACCAGGCATGCAAGTTCCACACATATATCCCTACAAACAAAATACTCATATACATAAAATAATTCTAGCCAGGCACGGGGATATATGCCCTTAATCCCAGTACTTGGAAGGCAGAGGCAGGTGGATCTCTGTGAGTTTCTCATAAAAACAAAAATAAAGCCAGGTGATGGCAGCGCACACCTTTGATCCCAGCACTCAGGAGACAGAGGCAGGTAGTTCTCCATGAGTTAGAGGCCAGCCAGGTCTACAGAGAGAGTTCCAAGACACACAGAGAAACCCTGTCTCAAAAAAAAAAAAAAAAATAATAATAATAATAATTCTAAAAGAAAAATTAGAAAACAAACAAAACGTAATGCAATTGCAGCTATTTTTGCTAGTTACCTTTCTGTGTTCTGACACCAGAAGCCTCAGCTGCATTTCGATCTCATTGCTTGTGACGGAGGCATCAATCGTGGACGCGCAGAGAGGTGGAAAGGGAGGGAGAGACGTGGTGGCCCCCGGAGCACACACAGACTTAATTGCTTCTTCACTCATGGGTTTCCACTTGGACTCATCATTCAAATCAAATATGCAGGTTTCTACTGCATCCGAGGGTTGACAGTTTCCCAGGAACATCTGATGATTGAAAACACAACCAATTGTTCGGTAGGGGTACAGTGGTTTGGGCTGTTCAGCAAGTGGAGGTCCATCAGGATTAGTAGGCTTGTGGATGTACCTAAAAGACATCATAATTTTATACAGTGAGAATTTCAAAACAATAAAGGCAGTTATCTTACTAAAAAGACAAAACAACAAAGCTTTAGTTACTTGCCAAGACTCAAGTTTGGCCTTGGTTTTCACTCTCTGTATCTTCATAATCTGATTACTCTGTGTTTACTCATTCCCCCATACTTGTGTATGAGGAGACCAGAAGCTGATATTGCACGGGTGTTTCTATAGCTATCCATTTTTTTTTTTAAAGATGTGGTCCTTCCCTGAATCCAGAGCTCACAGTTCTGAGTAGACCAGACAGATGGTCACTGCATCCCCAGGATCCTCTGTCTCCCAACCCAGCAGCTCTGGAGATTACAACACATGTCCACACTTTTTTCTTCTTCTTCTTTTTTGGTTTTTTGAGACAGGGTTTCTCTGTATTGTTTTGGAGGCTGTCCTGGAACTTGATCTGTAGACCAGGCTGGCCTAGAACTCACAGAGATCCACCTGCCTCTGCCTCCTGAGTGCTGGAATCAAAGGCGTATACCACCAGCGCCCAGCCATGTCCACACTTTTACATGAGTTCTGAAGATTTGATCTCATGCTTCCATAGCAAACACTCCACTCAGTTACCTCCCCAGCCAAAATTAATCTGCCTTATCTACATCGTACACCTTTAAAAAACCAACTTTATGGATCTGAGTTCGAGGCCAGCATGGTCAACAGAGTGAGTTCCAAATAGCTAAAGTTACACAGAGAAACTCTGTCTCCAAAAAAACAAAAACAAAAACAAAAAAAACAAAAACCCTAACTTTTTATCTTTTTTCACATAGAAAATATTCTAAGTCCAGCAGTGGGAACCAAACCTTTAATCCCAGTACTCAGGAGGCAGATTTCTTTATATATATATTTAAATTTAAATTAGAAACAAGGTTGCTTCACATGTCAATTCCAGGTCCCTCTCCATTTCACTCCCCTCCTCCCGTGCCCTCCCACCAAGCCCCCAATATCCCTTCATTTCCCCAGGGAGGACAAGGCCCTCCATGGGGTGTCCATATTTTGTCATTTCATCCAGGGCAGGGTCTAGACCCTCCCCCAAGAGTTCAGGGTGAGATTGCATCTCTCATTGATCTACTGCCCAAGGCTCAATAGATTACCTAGGCCTCCTCACTACACCTGCATTCAGGGGGTCTTGATCAGTCCCATGCTGGATTCCCAGGCTGATGCCTGGGATTCAAGAGCTAACCCTTGTCAGGTCAGCTGTTTCTGGGGGTTAAACCAGCCCAGTCTTAACTCCTTTGCTCATCAGTCCTCTGTCTCTGTCACTGGATTCCTTGAGTTCAGCTCAGTGTTTAGCTGTGGGAGTCTGCCTCTGATTCCATCAGCAATTGAATGAAGGTTCTGTTTCCCAGACTCTCTGGTCATGGGATTGTAGGCTGGCACTCCCCATATCTATGTCTAAAATCCATATATGAGAGAGTACATGCCATGTTTCTCTTTTTATGACTGGGTTACCTCACTCAGGATGGTTTCTTCTAGTGCCATCCATATGCCTGCAAATTTAAGGATTCCATTGTTTTTTTCTGCTGAATAATACTCCATTGTGTAAATGTACCACATTTTCTCTATCCACTCTTTGGTTGAGGGGCATCTAGGTTGCTTCCAAGTTCTGGCTATTACAAATAATGCTGCTATGAACATAGTGGAACAGATATCCTTGTATGAATGGGCATCTTTTGGATATATGCCTAAGAGTAGAGTTGCTGGGTCTTGTGGTAGGTTTATTCCCATTTTTCTGAGGAATCTCCAAACTGATTTCCAAAGTGGCTGTACAAGTTGACACTCCTACCAGCAGTGGAGGAGTGTTCCCCTTTCACCACATCCTCTCCAGCATAAATTGTCATTGTTTTTTTTTTTTATTTTAGCCATTCTCACAGAAGTGAGATGGTATCTCAGAGTTGTTTTGATTTGCATTTCCCAGATGGCTAAGGATGTTGAGCAATTTCTTAAGTGTCTCTCAGCCATTTTAGACTCCTCTATTGAAAATTCTCTATTTAGTTCTGTAGCCCACTTTTTAATTGGATCCTTTGGTGTTTTGGAGACTTGCTTCTTGAGTTCTTTGTAAATTTTGGAGATCAGCCCTCTGTCAGATGTGGGGTTAGTGAATTTTTTCCCATTCTGTGGGCTGCAGGAGGTAGATTTCTGAAATCAAGGCCAGTTCCAGGAGAGCCAAGGCTACAGAGAAACCCTGTCTCTCAAAATAAATAAATAAATAAATAAATAAATAAATAACTTGTATGTAATTTCAAATAGCTCGGAGGATAAAGAGGCTTACAGAAGAGCCTCCTGACCTGAGTCTGTACTTTACAACCCACATGGTGGAAGGAATCAGTTCTGCAAGTTGTCTTCTGACCTCCAACACAAATAAACAAATAAATGCACAGCTTTGGACTTGATCCCCAGCCCAATTATACCTGTGTCTTCTCTAATTTCTAAAAGCTTCACTATTATCGTGTAAGATGTATATGTGTGAATACACACATACTCTGACAACGCAAGTGGAAGTCAGAGGACAACTGTTTGGATTCAACTCACTGATCCTAGACCTGTACTTTACTATCCTTGTAAACTTAGTTGACTAACCTGTGGCCTGTTAAACTCTCCCAAAACGTGATGGTTCCATCAGTCCCACAAGTCATAACCCATGCGTGAGGTGCCCCCTTTGCCTTGGTCCCAACACAGACAAAAGCCTCCAATCCATATCCAAGAAGAAGGCTGCACAGCAGGTTAGCATGGTCTTCACAATCCCCCTAGAAGAAAGGTAAAGTCAAGTAAGATTAGTATGTATTCACAGCTCAATTAAATAACTAAATAAAAACTACAAAAACTTTCAAGTTTAACCATTAGTCCAGTGTTAATCTGAAACAAGGAGAAAATACGCTAATGTGAAAGAACTCTAAATTACAAAGAATATTTAAATAAGCATAATGGGTTATCTAATTCCAGTTTGGATCTTAGCTGTTGTATATTTAGTTGATGAGAATTATTGTTGCTCTGGATTTATGACCAACAATGAATTTTCAAATATGTTAAATTATTTTGTTTATTGAGACAGAGCCTCAATCTGCCACTCTACATAGCTCTTGCTGTCCTAGAATTCACTATAAAGACCCTGCTGGCTTCGATCTCAGTAATCCACCTGCTTCAGCCTCCTCTGTGCTGGGATTAAAACCACTATCTGGCTTTATAAATTGAATTTTAATTCTATTTGATAACTTTCATAAAACACAATTTACATCATGAATAATTAGTTTGGGTTAATTATATGACCACATGACATTCATTGAATTTACCAACCCTAAGAAGTATAACTTAGTCAAACTTTCATTAATAGCTTAATTTTTATGACTCCTGAGTCCCAAAGGGACCTAGGAAGGGTGTCTTGAGCTCTACTTTTAATTCATTATGTGAATTTTAACAGATCTGACACTGGTTTAGTTAAGTTTTGCCTCATTAAATCTACCTCAAAATAATTACAAAGCTAGGACCAAACTGTTTGTGTTTATGGGATGTAAGGATCCATCTAAGCATGTTTAGTACTATGCTGTAGTTATGAAGCTACATGAACCAAGTAAACATTAAGACATAATATTCATTTGACAGTTT
Organism: Mesocricetus auratus; assembly: GCF_017639785.1. Taxonomy (NCBI): domain Eukaryota; kingdom Metazoa; phylum Chordata; class Mammalia; order Rodentia; family Cricetidae; genus Mesocricetus; species Mesocricetus auratus. The sequence goes on along the minus strand of NW_024429184.1, from coordinate 87,558,597 downwards.
TTGTAAAGTTTAACTTTTTTATGAGTTGCAATTGAATTTTTTTCCTTTGGACACATACTAAATTTGGAAACCTTTAAAGGTATGTTGAAAGCATTCATTTGCTGACTTTGAGTGTTTGGCAGTAAGGTAAACGCCTTTAATCCCAGCACTCAGGGACAGGCAGGCGGATCTCTTGTGAGTTTGAGGAAAACCTGGTCTACAGGGCAAGTTCCAGGCCAGCCAGGACTAGACAGAGAAAACCTGTCTCAAAAGCACCACAAAATAAAAAACAAAAGCAAAAACACTAACCTTTCCAATTGATAACTCAATCTGCCACTCAAATGTTTCTTCTGCTATATTAACTGTCCTTTGTGACTATATACTCTATTTACACAACCATGAGCAAAGTTACTACAAAACAGCAGCAGATGAAAGAAACTTGTCTTTTCCAGTTTCACTGACAGCAAATGTTAAAAAGTCTTACTTGCTCACTATATTCGCAACATTTTTAGAGTTTAGACGTTTAGGAATCATCCTATACTCTAAGTCAAATTATTGAAATCATTAAAAGTTTAATATCAGGAGTTGGAGAGATAGTTCAGCAGTTAAAAGCACTGGCTGCTTGCTATTCCAGAGGACCTGAGTTTCTTAGCACCTACAAGGTGGCTCACAATCCCAACCTCACTTCTAAGGTATTTGGTGCCATTTCTGGTCTGTGCAAGTACTGCATACATGTCATGAACAGAAAAACATGCAGTTAAAACACCAATATACATAAAATAAAAATAAATACAATTTTCTCATAAAGTTTAATATCAAATTTATGTAAGTTATTAAATATAATTCTGTTTAAAACTAAAGAAAAGTGATAACCATGAAATCTATAATTATTCTCATAATTATTCTGTTTATAAATTTTTGTTCTTTTGTTTTTTTAAGACAGAGTTTCTCTGTGTAGCCCTGGCTGTTCAGGAACTCACTATGTAGACCAGGCCGGCCAAGAACTCACAGAGATCCGCCTGCCTCTGCCTCCCCAGTGCTGGGATTAAAGACCTGTGCCACCACCACCCGGGTAAGATTTTTGGGTTTTGTTTTTGTTTTAGAGATACAGTCACACTGTGTAGCCTTGGCTTCACCTGGAGCTTGCTATGCACACTATGCTGGTCTCATAGTCATAGAGACCCACCTGCCTTTGTCTACCACCACATCCAAATGTTTTGTTTTTGAGATAAGATCTTACTATACAGCACAGACTGGCCTGGAGCCTTATATTGTCCAGACAAATCCATGATCTTTTGCCCAGCCTCCCATGTGCTGGAATTACATGAATGAGACAACACAGTCACTCTATGACTTCATTTCTATGAGAATAACATTCTATTAGATAAGAAATTATAAAAATAAAGATAGTGTTAAGTGTTGATATGTAAATGTTACAGGTAATAGTAAGATTTGTCTTGTTCAGGTTGTTAATACATACATTTTTCAAGGAAATTCTCTTATAGGTATGCTATAAATTAAAAACACTTATGATAGCCGGGCGTTGGTGGCGCACGCCTTTAATCCCAGCACTCGGGAGGCAGAGGCAGGCGGATCTCTGTGAGTTCGAGACCAGCCTGGACTACCAAGCGAGTTCCAGGACAGCCTCCAAAAGCCACAGAGAAACCCTGTCTCGAAAAACCAAAAAAAAACAAAAAAACAAAAAACAAAACAAAAACACTTATGATAATGAATATTGCTATTTTTTTAAAGATTTCTCTATTTATTATGTATACAGCATTCTGCCTTTGTATATGCCTGCACACCAGAAGAGGGCACCAGATCTCATTATAGATGATTGTGAGCCACCACGCTGTTGCTGGGAATTGAACTCAGGACCTCTGCAAGAGCAGCCAGTGCTCATAACCTCTGAACCATCTCTCCAGCCACGAATACTGCTATTTGTTATGTCTATTTGATACCTTGTTTCTACAGAGAAAAGCCAGCAGAGTGCACCACTGCTCCTGTTTGCCACCTCCTCCGATAACAGGGGCTCGTTCGTAACCCAGGACATTAACAAATCGGGCTGCTTGCCTCGGAGTATCCAGAAGCCGTCCAGCTCGAAGAGGTTTAACATAGGAACAGACTGGTCTATTTATCCCATTCTCATCCTGGAGGAAGAAGGGGAAAACATTATTTGTAACAAGTAAATCATCCCAGTGTCAAATCTATTATTCTGTAGCTAATTCTAGACACCATTTATTGAGTATGCATCTAGCACTAGGGGCTGACTAACATCTTTTAAATTCTTATAAGGTCTATTTTATTCTCATTTCATAAATGAAATAACTATAGCTGTTATATAATAGGGCCAGATTTTGTTTTCTTTTGTTTCTCAAGACAGGGTTTATCAGAGTAACCCTGGCTGTTCTGGAATCCACTCTGTAGATCACCTGCCTCTGCCTTCTAAGTACTGGGATCAAAGGCATGCACTGGAGCCAGGAGTTTTAAAGCTTAAGCTGTCTGACTCCAAAGCTTGTAAGAATTAAGAGCTTCTCTGAAAAAGGGCCAGCAGATAGACAAGGGAAGGGCAGAGCATCTAAATCTAAGCTGAAGTAATCTTTCATACTACCACACAGAACTGTGTATCCAGACAAAATATTTTTAACTGATGATAGTTGATTGAAAGTAGAATTTTGCCGGGCGGTGGTGGCGCACGCCTTTAATCCCAGCACTCGGGAGGCAGAGGCAGGCAGATCTCTGTGAGTTCGAGGCCAGGCTGGACCAACAGCCTCCAAAACAATCAGAGAAACCCTGTCTCGTTAAAAAAAAAAAGTAGAATTTCAAAAACATTTTAGAAAAAATGTCATAAATTCTAAACACAGGATGAATCTTTGGATTGGGGGGGGTTGTTGTTGCTTGTTTTGTTTTTTGAGACAGGATCTCACTATGTGTAGCCTTGGCTGGCCTGGAACTATGTAGAGTTAGGTGGCCTTGAACTCATTTATCCACCGGCTTCTGCCTCTCAAGTGTTGGGAGTAAAGGTGTATACTACCAGGCCCGAAAGGGTTAACTGTTATCAAGTGTGCTGAATGACTATGAAGATTACAAAGCTCTCTGACAACTGCCCTCTACCATGCTTTTAGAATTGGTATTAACAAAGCCTACATTTTTCTTAGCATTGTCATTACTAATATAGCAAAGTGGAGGCTCCATGTATGATTAAAACTCTAGAGATGATGTAAAATGTTCTGATGGAATAAAACCTAATTCAGGCAATCGAAGCACTACTGCTCAACTTTTAGAACAACTGATGCATTTCTACACAGCACTTTTCCAACACAATCCCATTCCTTAGCAAGGATAACACTATGTAAAGTTAAAAGCAATTTTTCTCCTTCCCACCAATGCTAATTTAGGACTCTTATTCCCTACCTCCCTATCTAGAAATGAAGCTACTTGTAGTTTGTCCCAATGATTAGGGAGTGTAGGATATATATACATGAATGCATACATCTGAGACACTTATATCATAATCTAACACTATGCAGAAACTGAACATATATAAACTATTAGATCTATTCCTCAGAAGCTACACCTATATACTAAGTAGAAACTATCCTTTAAAATTTGACGTCTAGACTAGTAATATGTGGCATGTAGTATTTCTTGCCGCTGAGCAACCACAGCTCTCCTTGTCACTTGATCGCAAAGGTAAACAACTGATAACCCTTAGTGTATTATGTTGCTAAGTCATAAAAGGGCAGATCGGCTGTATTAATGGCACTTTCAACCTAACAACATGCTCATAAGCATAAAACTGCATCTTGAGTCAAGGTGCATCTGTAGCTGAAATTGTGTAGTTAAACATCCCTGGTCATTGGTTTAGAAATATTGGTTATACATAATCAAAGCACTTGTCGTAAAAATATTTTACCACTGTGTGTATATGATGTGTGTGATCATGTGCCCCAGCGCATGTGTGGAGTTGGTTTTCTCCTACCTTTAGACTGAGTTCCAGGGACTGAGCTCAGGTCGTCAGCTTGCACAGCCAATGCTTCACTCTCTGAGCCATCTCAATGGCACAATGCTGTTTTTCCACTTTGTTTTGTAAAAACTAACAAACACAATGTATGTCCAGAGCCCCTGCTCTGTACATAGGGTTCAATTTGCATATAAGCCATAAAGTATCCAAATGTTTAAACAATTGCCATAAAAAGGTATATCCCAAACTAACAAAGATTATATTATGCCATTGACCTAGCCAATAAAAGATAACTATTTTAGAAATAAACATTCATTTGTAGAATGAAAATGCAAATGCAAAGTATTTATAGTACTACATCTCAAATACAGGGATGAAGCTTTCTAACATAATTCACAAACCTGTGCGAAAATCTTTACTAGCCGTGAGTTGTGTGAGGGTCGAATTTGCAAATACTCTCTCCACCACTGCTTAGCATAGACCAGAAATAATCGTTCTTTCTCAGCAGTTTTCTGACGTTCCAAGGCAAGCTTGAAATAAAGAAATGAAATTTCTATAAAATTTTCTAAATTACCAAAACAATCTACTGTTCTCCATCCCTGCTACCATGTTAACTTGAACTAACACGGTCTTATGTGCAAACAACTCAACATTCCCAAAGTTTTCTAACAACTTCAATAACCCATAAAATACTAAGTGACCTTTCCCTGCACATGACAGAAGTGTTTAAATAACAAAGCAGGTCAATCACCTTCTACCATACTGAAAACTACCTGCCTGAGTTTATTCTCATTTTCCCTCTCTCCCTTCCACACAAGCTTTTTGCTGAAGACTATTGCTCCCACTACCTAGGACACACAGGCCCAACCTTGGAATTACTAATACTAATATCCTGTAGTAATTTTTCCATTTAACAACTTCTCTTTCTGGCATTTCATTTACTGTCTCCAGACTCCTAAAATAAAGCTGCTGTAAGCCAGGTGTGGTGGCACATACTTTTCATCCCAGCACTCAGGAGGCAGAAGCAGGAGGATCTCTGCGAGTTCAAGGCCAGTCTGGTCTACATAGGAAGTTCCAGGACAGCTACAGCTACATAATGAAAAGACCCTATCACCAAAAGAAAAAAAACGGTGCTACTTGTGCACCAGTATAGCCCCAGCACAGGGTACCTTTTTCCTTAAAACTAACATGCAAGTGCCGATGGAGACTAAGAGTGACTGGATTCCTTGGAGTTAGAGTTGCAGGCAGCTGTTGACATCTGTTTACAACTAGTGAGCAGAAGTTTGTCACATAAGCCCGCTGACCTGAGTTTGACTCCCAGAATGCACGTAAAGATAGGAAGGGGAGAATCAACTCCACAATTGTCCTCTGACCTCCACACAAGCACCATGGCACATGTGCCCACACATTAACTGCACAGAAATACATACATACAATTTGAAAAACATTTACAAAGAATGTGATTTTTACAAGGAAGTCTGAAAATTAGAAGTTTCATGTATGTGTGTTTGTATATATATGATACGCATATGTACATATATATGTATACACACATACATGAAACAGAATAAACTCACTAAAAATTAATATTATCACAGAAAAGTGACAACATGTTTATGAAACGTCAAGGTCTAGAGAGATGGCTCAGTGGTTAAGAGCACTGGCTGCTTTTCCAGAGGACCTGAGCTTCATCCCTAGCACCCACATTGGGTGGCTCACAACCACCTTTAACTTCAACTTCAACTTCAGGGGCTGTAACCCCCTCATCTAGATTCTTTGGGCACCCACACAACATGCATGTACATACACCAACATAGACACATACATGAATAAAATAAATATATAAAAGCAAGTAAATAAATAAAACAACGTTAGAAAAGAGAGCCTGCCATGTGTAGTGGCATAGGCTTTCAATTCTACCACATGAGAGGCTGAAGCAGATGGATCTCTATGAGGTTCAGGCCAGCCAAGGATACACAGTGTGAGCTGTGTCAAAAGAATGGGGAGGGCTAGAGCGATAGCTCAAAGGTAAAGAGCACTGACTGCTCTTCCAGAGGTCCTGAGTTCAATTCCCAACAACCACATGGTGGCTCACAACCATCCATAATGAGATCTGGTGCCCTCTTCTGGTGTGCAGACATACATGGAGGCAGGATGTTGTATTCATAATAAATAAATAAATCTTAAAAAACAAAAACAAACAAACAAAAAGAATGAAGAGCCCATGTGTCTGGGGATGACACGCAATGGCATAAGATGTCCACAATTCATGAGCCCTGGATTCAATTCCCAATTCAAAAACAACAACAAACTTTGAACCCAGGCCCTCGTCTCAAAACAACAACAACAACAAAAGCAACAAGATAAACTGTAATTAAAATAATTTGATCCATGTGGTGGTGGCACGCACCTTTAATCCCAGCACTTGAGAAGCAGAGACAGGGGGTGGATCTCTGAGTTCAAGACCAGTCTAGTGTACAGTGAGTCCCAAGACAGCCAGGACTACACACAGAAATCCTGTCTTTTATATATCATATAGTTTTACAAATAATATATACACACATACAGGATAGTAAAAATACAAAGGGCTATGGCTATAATTCAGTGGTGGAGTGCTTGTCTACCATGTGTGATGCCCTCAGTCCAATCTCTAGTAGAGAAAGGGGTCTCTGACAGAGGCAAAGCCAATGGAGGCATCTTCCACTTGGCAAAGCCCAGTGGACTGGAAGACAGTGCAGGACAGTGCTGGATTCATAGGGCTTGCAGGCTCTTTTCTCTTTCATTATGTTGTTGATTCTTCTGGAGGTTTTTAGTTTCATTTTATAGGTCACACATGTGACAAGCTGCAATTTTCCCTGGAAATTCTGTTCTTTCTAGAATGTTTTCCCCTAAGATTCAGCAGGAGGCTAATGCTTTTCAAATCTTATCCAAAATTACCAACTGCAATTCCTAAACCTGAGAAGTTTACTGACTCAAAAGAGGAAAAAATTCAATGCAACATGTGGGATGGATAGATCACCTTAGCCATGCACAGAAGCTTATACTGGGGAAGAAGAATGGTATGGTGGGATGGGAAGAGAGTGCCTTATCAAAGTTTGCCTTATACAAAGAGACAGACAAGTAGGACACTCTTACAGGTCAGAGAACTATATAAAAGCATATCCTAGACAGTGGTAGTACACGCCTTTAATTCCAGCACTCGGGAGGCAGAGGCAGGCGGATCTCTGTCAGTTCGAGACCAGCCTGGTCTACAAGAGCTAGTTCCAAGACAGCCTCCAAAGCCACAGAGAAACCCTGTCTCGAATATCCTGGAAATCACTCTGTAGACCAGGCTGGCCTCGAACTCAGAAGTCTGCCTGCCTCTGCCTCCTGAGTGTTGGGATTGAAGGTGTGCACCACCATGCCTAGCATAAAAGCATATCTTACAGATAAGAAAACACTGTTTGGGTTCAAATACTGTAGTCCTTAGAGCAATGTACCCATGGCTATAACCTTTTAACTTTGCAACTACAAGTAGCTACCAGCTGGCATATGTGCTGCAAGAGCAGGATGTGTCTAGCTTGATATTTAGTTAAGCTTGCAAAAATGCTGAACTCTTAAGTCTACAATGAGGTTATGTAGGAGATGGGAAAATGTGTTTGGGGAAGCATAAAAGGGAACAAGGGGGGACTTTTAGCTGACTACGATGTAATTCTTGGAAGTCAAAAATAGAAACTAATAATAAATCTGTTTACGTAATCCTGGTGGAACAAGCTCTGTTAAAGTATAAAGACGGCTCAAGCTATTCGAGGACCACTTGCGAACAATCCATCTGGTTGTCAGATTTTTCCTTGCGCCCCTTCCCGTTACAGGACCTGAACCTGAGCTGAGGTTGGATCCCAGCAAGAGAAAAAGCCTCCCTAAGCATTCTACAGAGAATTACACAAAAACCAAGCTCCCAGTAAATGTCTAGGAAATGAAGAAGGCTCCACAGGCAACGAACAACCTGAGCTTGATCCCTGGTGGGACTCACATGGAAGGACAGCATTCACTCCCGAAAGTCACACAGTTACCATCCACCCCCGATGTACACAAAACACTTGCAAAAGCAATAAGGCTTTTAAAAATACCACCCCATGATGCTATTCCATCTGCCCTTCACTTTGTGTCATCACACTTTCAGTCGTGGAGTTTGCTAAAACCCAGGGCCTTGGACATGCTTCGCAAGCACTACCTCTATCACCAGTCCCAGCTTTATAATTCTTTCCCCATCCCTTTGGTTAATTTTTTTAGTACAAATCTTAACAGGAATGTTATTTTTTTCTAAAAAGACAGTATTTTCTAGGGTAAATATTTCCTACAACTAAAGCAAATGTACAAAAGAAGAGAAACTGGCTTACTTACCTGTGTGTTCACTACTTCTTGAGATAGTGTTTGGTTGAGTGGTGGGTACATCTCAAGTTTCATATTTAAAATTCCTACAGAAACTTTTGATTCTGTACCTATAAATACAAATATTTAAAACTCTACTTAAACATTATTCGAAACAAAGAACTTTCAGGACTATGTGTATTTAGTCAACCAAAATAATTTAGGAATGAGGTACTTTATCACTTGAGTTATAACACTCAACATTACACTTAATATTAATACTAAAAATTAATCAAACTTTTAAAAATGAACCAAACCAAAATGATTTTTTTTACTAATGCTTTCTAAAAGCATCTTAAGGAACTTTTCTGACCTTGTGGATTTGGAATTCTTAAATTTATATCCTTAAGTATATAATTCCAACTAGATGTTACATTAAGTATAAAACCAAAGCAATTGTTAAGAACCCATTCTTAACATGAAAATCAGAAAGTATCCCAACTTTTTACCACATACAGTAATTCCATCTACCTTTCAAGTTTTCAACCCATGATATACCTACCTACATACATACATAAATATACACACATAAGTACATAAAACTATTCAATATTTTTTAAGCAAATCAGCATATACTTATTTCCAGGTCATTGTTATAATTACCATGTTAGACCTATTCTGTTGTTTGATTTTGAATTCTTTATCTTACAATTAGGAGTGTTTGCACGAGTGTCTATCCCTCTGTGCACCTAATGCATGCAGTGTCCTTGGAGGCCAGATCCCCAGGGATTGCAGTTAATTAGCAGTTAGCAGTCAGCCACTGTGTGTGTGCTCTAGAAAAGCAGCCAGTCCTCTCAATCATTCAGCCATCTCTCCAGGCCCAGGCCTATTTTTGAAGACAAAGAACTAGAAATCACTTGTAAAAACAAATCTCATGTGTAAAGAGAACTTTAGTTCTTTTTATTTAAGTACAGTCATATTTTGAGTCTGACTTAAATTTTGAATGCCTTGCTGTCAAATGACGAAATTTAGCTTTTCTTCTTTTCTTTGTATGAGTTCAATGCTCACTATGTAAACGGCTTTGCCCATTCACAAGAGTGTAGAGACCAGAGGCTGATGTGGGGCCTTTCCATTATTGCTCTCAGCCTTAGCCATTTTTTTTTTTTTTTTTGGTTTTTCCAGGCAGGGTTTGTCTGTGGCTTTGGAGGCTGTCCTGGAACTAGCTCTAGTAGACCAGGCTGGTGTTGAACTCAAGAGATCCACCTGCATCTGCCTCCTGAGTGCTGGGATTAAAGGCGTGCGCCACCACCACCCAGCTCAGCTTTAGCTTTTAAGACAAAGTCTCTCACTGACCTAGAGCTCACCAATTAGCTAGACTGGTGGGACAGTGAGCTCCTAGGATCTGCATGTCTCTACCCCATCAAGAGCTGGGGTTACAGGGCTGGAGAGATGGCTCAGATGTTAAGAGCACTGACTGCTCTTCCAGAGGTCCTGAGTTCAATTCCCAGCAACCACATGGTGGCTCACAACCATCTGTAATGAGATCTGGTGCCCTCTTCTGGCCTGCAGACATACATGGAGGAAGGATGTTGTATTCATAATAAATAAATCAATCTTTAAAAAAAAAAAAGAGCTGGGGTTACAGATGCATGCCACCATGACCAGCTTTTTATGTGGGTGCTGGAGAGACAAACTCAGTTTCTCCTACTTGTGTAGCGTCTTACCCACTGAGCCATCATGCTAGCCCCAAGTTTAACTTGTATGAATAAGCTGTAATACCAATACAATTACATTATGTCATAGAAAAAACATTAGTGGGTTTTTGTTTTCCTAATTTTTTTTTTTTGGTTTTTACAAGACAGGGTTTTCTCTGTATTGTTTCGGAGGCTATCGGTCTAGCCCAGCCTCGAACTCACAGAGATCCGCCTGCCTCTGCCTCCTGAGTGCTGGGATTAAAGGCGAGCGCCACCACCGCCCGGCTTGTTTTCCTAATCTTATGAGCTAATATATATATTACATGGTAGACAGTATGCAAAATCCAAGGAAATAATGGTAAGATAATGTACAACCTCTGTCCTTTACTATTCATTGCTACTGAACTGAACAAGTTAGCAACTCTTTCAAATTTTACCTATCCACTAGAAGAACTAGAGGAACACCTACTCATTTGTCAATAACCACTGGTAGGAAGCTGGCACGGTGGTACCTGCCAATAATCCTATCACGAGGCAGGCCAACTGTTCTGTATAGGGAACTCAAGGACAGCCCAGGATATACTGTGAGATTCTAGCCATAACCAAAACAAACAAACAAAAAAACATAACCTACCCCCAAGAACCAGTGTGGTGATGGTGATGGTGGTGTGCTGTACTCTAGGGCACACCAGAAAGACACTTATGCACACATTTATTCATTTGTTTAAAAGAATCCTGGTTTTCGTTATAACCTTACATTTATTTAACAACAACAAAAACTGAACCTCCAAAATTTCTATTCGTTTTCCAGGCAAAAAAAAAATTGTTTGGAACTGGAGAGATGGCTCAGAGGTTAAGAGCACACTGGATTTTCTTCTAGAGGACCTGAGTTCAATTCCCAGTCACCCCATGGTGACTCACAACCATCTATAATGAGATCTGGTGCCCTCTTCTGGCATATAGGCATATATGCAGGCAGAACACTGTATACATAATAAATAAATCTTAAAAAGAAAATTCCTCAAGATAAGTCAGACTGACTTTGAAGAACTATGGTGGTATTATTCTTCCAGATATTCCCTAAGCCAACCTTACATTGAAATTCTGATGAAAGCCTGTTTTACAGGTCTCCCTCATGTAAAGCCCTTTTGACCAATATAAAATGAATTTACAAACAGTATTTATAAAAAAGTGAAAGTGACATTAATAGTCATACCTACACCCATAAGTTCCACAGTCAGACTGGTCACTCCATTTTCTGAGCCCAAAACTGATCTCCATTCCAGAAAATAGGATGCCACTAAAGTAGTCTCACCAAATATGTCTGTTTTTATCAGCACCATGTGAATTGGATCACTTATAGATAACATTGTTGTTGAATCAGCCATTCTAGTTCCATCGCCTAGCAACACAAACCAAAGAAAAAACACACTAGATTATGCATTACTTAGTAACACAGAATCATTTTACAAGGTGAGGATATAGTTAAGTGGTAGTGACTGCCTAGCATGCCTGAGGCCTTGGATTACATACTCAGCACCACACACACACACACACACACACACACACACACAAACACTCGGGTATACATACACACACACACACACACACACACACACACACACACACACACACACTTTTACTGGAAAGTATGCTAAATAAGCTTATATGATAGAAATTTAATTTGGAGCCGGGTGGTGGTGGCGCACGCCTTTAATCCCAGCACTCGGGAGGCAGAGGCAGGCGGATCTCTGTGAGTTCGAGGCTGGGCTGGACCAATAGCTTCCGAAACAATACAGAGAAACCCTGTCTCGTAAAAACCAAAAAAAAAGAAATTTAATTTGGTAAGGTCTCTGAAAGTATGCAAGAATCTGGGGGAAAACTATCACCCCATTTCTATGACTGACAATTGACAGGACTAGCAGAATATGATATGATGAGCCATTTAGAAACTATTTTAGTTATGTTACTTACAGCAGTAACATAAAGAGTCTAATCTGCAAAAGAACTTATGCTATGTACTACTACAAAAGGCCATCAGCTAAGTGACGTGACACACACCTTCAACCCCAGCACTCTGGAAGTAGAGGTGGGAGGGTGTGAGTGCAAGGCCAGTCAGTAATTCCAGTACTTGAAGGTACAAAAGACTATTACATGATAGATAGAAACAATTAACTAAAAAAAAATCAATTAACATATCAAAAAATAGGAGAAAATTAGTGAGTAAAGCAGGAAATAGGTAAGAACTCATTTAAATAAAAAATAGCAGCCAGCCAGTAGTGGCACATGCCTTTAATCCCAGCACTTGGGAGGCAGAGGCAGGCGGATCTCTGTGAGTTCCAGACCAGCCTGGTCTACAAGAGCTAGTTCCAGAACAGCCTCCAAAGCCACAGAGAAAACAGAGAAACCCTGTCTTAAAAAAAAACACACACACACACAAAAAAAGCGCACTGGAGAAGAAAACTAGAGACACTCATTTACTATAATCAATCTCTCTCCTCCCCAACCCCACAAGGTCTCACTATGGAACTCAAGATATCTGACTGCTTCTGTGCCCTGAACGCTGAGATTAAAAACTGAGCCACCAGGCCAGGTTTATAATCTCTATCGTAGAAGCTGTGGCAGTTGTTCTACAATAAAAAACAAACAAACTTAATTAGATACCATTACATAGTCTTACCTAAACTTTCTCTGTGAACTTCAAGCAAAAAGCCGTCATGGAAATCTGGTTCACAAGCACATGGAACAGGTTTTGAACGAAAACGTTGGTTCCGATAATGTAAACATAAAGTAAAAGTTGAACAAACTTGTCCTGGTAAAGGTTCAGGTTCTTGCAGATGTTCCAAGAAAGCTTTTCCACCCAAAACCTGAAGGTAAAGATACCTCCGTGTTGGATCAATATTAGCTGCAAAGTGTAGCAACATATGAGGAAACTGCCAAATAACTGAATAAATGTGATCATGACATTAGAAACAACTTGATAGAAATAAAGACTTTCACGTAAATAAATGAATAAATATATAAGTAGATGAATCACCCAATTTACTATGTAGCAGAATCATCTGTGTTATGGCAAGGAGAGATGTATAATATGATATTCTTTATTGAATGTACAGTCTCACTATGTTTGAGAGAATCAAAGCAAAGTTTAGTACCTTTGCTTTTTAGCTGTTTGTAAGGCATATTATCACCTCCACAAGCCAACTCAGATCATTACGAACTTGGTAACTATATTTATCTAATTATTTTACTATATTAAAACAGCAAGCACATTCAGTTTTCTTTGTTTTGGGGACAGGGTCTCTCTGTGTATCTCTGGCTGTACTGGAACACAATATGTAGACCAGGCTGGCCTTGAACTCACAGAGATCCACCTGTCTCTGCCTCCCAAGTGCTGGGATTAAAGGTGTTGTACCACAGTTTTTATAAAATATACATTAAGACATAAGAAAGCAATGCTCCTGATTGTAGTCTAACAGTACTATAAAGTATATCATATATTTCATACAAAATACCATCTAAGTTTTAGGTTAACAACAAATTTTAAGTACTTCACTTTGAAAAGAAAAACTTGAAAATTTTCTATCAAATGCCAAATACTATAGCAGGTCCATTACCAATCACAACCAAGTTTATGTTAAAAAAAATATATGTATACATACTTTTTTTTAATGTTGACTGCTTATCGAAAGCAACTGTTTGCTTTGGAGAAGGGAGTTCTTGATCAACACTATCCTAAAAAAGTAAGGAAGAATACAAATTAGAAAATAAAAATCCTAGTTGAGAGAATGGCAGTGGCAGAACAAAACAGTATCGGATGAGGCTCCATCAAAAAGTAGAGCAACGTGAAGAGACTGGTCCTGTGGAACGATACCCACAAGATCCCAGGATGGGGGCAGACACGGGGTATCCCAGAGCAGCTCTGGTGAGGACCCAGCGAGGATGGTGTACCCGAAAACCAGAGGCCCTGAGCCAGACCAGCAACTCATTGCAATGAGCATTTGCCAGTCAAGCTGGTGGGAGAAAGGGGTGTGCAACAGGACCCACCAAAGCCCCCAGTGCCATCAGGACGGACGAAGAGGTGATGGAGAAGTAGGAGGGAGGGAAAAGCAGAGATTTTCTGTTCCTGCTGTGGTTTTTGTTCTGTTTTGGGTTATTGGGTTTTGTTGTTGTTGTTGCTTTTGCTTGCTTGCTTACCTTGTTTTGTTTTCTTGGGGGGGGGGGGAGTGTTGCAGCAGGGATGAGCAGGGATATGGGGGTACCAGGAGGTGAACAAAATTATGGTATATGATATGGAACCCCCAAAGAATCAATAAAAACGTTTTTAAAAAGTAGAGCAAGAGATTAGGTCAGACTGCCCCCTAAAGCATAGATCGATAGATAGATTGATAGATAGATAGATAGATAGATAGATAGATAGATAGATAGATAGATAGATAATGTGGATTGAAAACAAACCAAAGGCTTTATTTTCCTAGCTTAATAAGATGAAAATAAACAGCTGCATAAGAGATTGAACTGGTAAAAGCTAATATGAAGGGATTCAATTGGCTTTAATTCTTGCCATCCACAATTTTTTCCTTAAAGTTTTTGTTGTTGTTGTTGTTTGAGACTGGGTTTTTCTATATAGCCCTGGCCGTCCTGGAGGTTGCTATGCAGATCAGACTGGCCTCCAATTCACTGAGATCTGTCTGTCCACCTCCCAAGTCCTGGAACTAAAGGTATGCACCACTGAGCCTGGCCTTAAAAGGAAACCTATACCTACCTTAAACATGGCTAACCTTCCTTTAAACCCTAAATTAACATTTGGCTTCTGGGGATAGAGGCATGTGCCTGCACTAAAGAGGCAGAGCAGTAGGTGGATCTCTGTGAGTTCAATGCCAGCCTTGTCTACATAGTAGGTTTCAGGACAGCCAGAGCTGTATAGTGAGACCCTGTCTCAAAACAACAACAACAACAACAAAAAACCAGCAACAACAAAGCACTCCACCATGAACTGATTTTTAAAAAGTAACACTTGGCCACCTACTGGTGGCACACACCTTTAACTCCAGGACTTAAAAGGCAAAGGCAGGAGAATCTCTGGAGTTCAAAGTCAGCCAGGTCTGCAGTACAAGTTCAAGGACAGCCAGAATTACAGAGAAACCTTGTCTTGAAAAACAGAACAAAAATAACAAAACAAAAACATAAAAAGTAACATGCATGAAGCAGAGGCTGCTAATAGGTCAGTTTTTATAACAACCCTCAAAACCCAAAAGATGATAATATATTAAAGTACTCAGTTCTCTAGGGTACAGGAGTCCATCCTATTTTTAATAGAGTATTCCTATATTGAGGTCACAGTTCTTCATTATCGCCTCATTTTCAAAGTAAGGCCTACTTACTGAGTGTACCAGGAGACAGCCCACTACTGACCTATTTGTACGGAGATCTGAAGGGTTTACGAAGTCAATTCTTAAGGAATTTTCTAAGTGTATTTGCTTTAAAAACAGGCCTAACTAACTAAATGACAGCTCTACAGGGTAACAGGAGTTTCTGGCACTTCAGAGAAAGAAAGATAGTGTACACCTTCCATCTAATCAGCACTATCTGCTAACTCATGGTGGGGCCAACCGAAAACCACAGAAAAGGAGCCCGGCCAAAGTGGTGGCACATGCCTTCAATCCAGCACAGAAGGTAGAAACAGGCAGGATCAGGATCTCTTGAGTTCAAGGCCAGCGTGATCCACAGAGCAAGTCAAAGAAACTCTGTCAGGAAAAGAGAAAGGGAAAGGAAAAGCAAAAGGAGAAGGAAAGGGAGAAGGGAAAGGGAAAGGGAAAGGAGAAGGAAAAGGGGAGGGAAAGGAAAAGGGAAATGGAAAGGAAAGCAACAACAACAACAAAAAGACCAGAGAAAAGGATATTATAGGAGCTGTAGAGGTGACTCAGCAGGTTTAGAGCACCTGTTGCTCTTGCAGAGGACCTGGGTTCAATTCCCAACACCCTGATGGTGATTCACTCCACTTACACGGGATCGAAGCCCTTGCAAACCATGGGAACCAGGCATGCAAGTGGTAAACAAAGTCACACGCAGGCAAAACCACCATACACATAAAACAAGTCTGGCCTATGGATCGAGTTCTGGGACAGCCAGGACACGGAGAAACACTGGGGGGGGGGAACAGATGACACAACCAAAACGCTAAGCAAAATGGCTATTACTAGCCAGAATGAACTTACAGTGGTTTTACAAAAGAGGAGCCCCAAGTATGGACCCTATAAATTTAGACACAAGCAAATATTCACTCTTTCAATTTGTTTACCTAGAAAATTACTCACAGTCACAAAATTAAGTTCTTTCATTACATCATCAATGATTCCTCGACGTCTAAGAGCTTTGATCAGATCTTCTGTTGATAAATGTTGTTGATCAGGCGCCAATTCTTCTCGTATAGTCTCGGCAAGAATTTCTCTTATTCTGCCATGGACATCCATCTGTGGAGAAAACGAACATTACAATTTACAACATTACAAAGCAATGAGACACCACTTCTAGAGTTTTCAGCTTCAAAAACTAACGGCAAATGCCCAATGCCAAAGAGGTGGAAGGAATTTTTTTTTTGTTTTAAGCAAAACAGTAGAAGCAATCTGAACTGGTCATCAACTAACTAACTACCTTTATTGCTGGTTGCCCACAAATAATTCAACGAAAACAAATCTAAGAGAGGGAGTGGAGAATACCAAAAGAACACAGACATAGAAGAAGGCAGAACCAAAAGTAAATTGTTCCAGCTTTCCGCTTATTCAACTCTAAACTTATTAGTCAAGTCTATTTCCTTGCCTAAACGCTGGAAAAGCGAGTCTGTTTTCGAGGATTCGACAAAAGAAGCCAGCGGCTCGGCACACACCCGGGCGCACGAACACACCATAAAAGAGGCATTATTACTTCAGCTGACAGGCAGCAGCCGAGCGCCGCCGGTTCAAACTCGCGCTTCTTTCTCCCCGAAGCCCCAAGTGGGGTCAATGCGTTCGTCGTCAGTCATTCGGGTGCCGTGTCCCCCACTACTCCGTACTGCAGACTGGGGTTCCTGGCTTAAAGTAACCCTGACATCTCTCCTCGGACTACTTCTACGTGAGCTGGAGGAAGCCACCAGCGATCGCCTCCGTGTCACAGCCGTTCCACTCACCGGCGGCAGAGCCCTGAGCGCTCCCTGCGAGTCTCCCCCCGGGCCGATGCTTGCCCGGGGCTAAGCTCGGGGCCGCTCCGCCCGCGCTCCTCACCTTGCTCAGCTGCTGGTGGATGAGCTGCTTCAGCTCCGAGGCTTTCTCCGGAGGCAGCGACATGCCGACGCTAGCGCCTCGCGGCCGCCTCACACGCTGCAACCGCGGAGCTCGTCGTCCCGAACACGCAGCATCAGTGGCGGGCGGAGCACAAAGCGCCGCGGCGGCGCGGTCGCGTCAGACCCGGCAGGGCGGGAACCCGGCTGCGGCGGCGGGACAACGGAACTGTTTTCAAACCGTGCGGACGGACAGTCGCCGGGGCGGTCCTCCGAGTTGCCTGATCGGCGCCGTCCGCCGCGCCGCCTTCTCAGAGATTCCCTCCACCACCACCTCACGGGGTCGCCACTTCTTCGGCCGTCGGTCCCCTACCTACGCTCCGAGAAGCGCCGCTCGCCGCGCGCTTGAGGCCTCTTTCCGCGCTGCGATCAGGCAGAGCGCCGGCCGCCCGAAGGACCCGAAGGACCCCGGTCGGTCACGTGTTCCGCCTTCTGCTACTGGGGAGATCTCCATCGACCGGTCCGTGTTGGTGCTTTTCTCCCGCCCACTGCAGTCATGTTCGTTCCCTGCGGGGAGTCGATCCCCGATCTAACGGACTTCACACTCCTGATGGTGAGTCTCCACTTGAGTTTAGCACTATCGCCATCCCGACCCGGGAAACGCTACCTGGCCTTAGGAGAACCGGGCTCATGTTTCCACTTCTGGAGGTTCTGGCTGGAGGCGACCGTCCAAATTAGCACCGTTGTCGGCGCCGTCAGGGCTTGCCTACCATCTGTAGCCTTCATTGCCTATCAGCTGTGATGTTTGTAGATTGCAGATACATGGCGCGTGAGTCGGGCGGGGGAAATCCTTAAGCTTTATCCGTGAAAAGTCTCTTTTCAGGTAGCTTGGGTCAGACTGATCTGGGCCATCAGTTACCTTAACTGATCGTAGCTAACGGGCACTTGTAGAATTGCCCTTGTTTAGTCATCGTTTTTGATGAACATTCTGTTACTTGTCATTAAAGTTTACAAGGTAGTTAGAAACGCATGTGCATCCGTAAGAGCAATAAATAAGAAGGCAGACGTTTGAAAAAGATGCAAAAAAGACTTGAGATCATGGACCGGAGGAAGTCTGGGAGTGGTTTGAACAGGCCTGTATTCCCAATACTGCAAGGGTGCGGTTGGAAGGCGTCCACAGAACATCCTAAAGGAGACTTTGCCCCAATAAATAAACAGACCAACAAGAACAACAAAAATTGAGGGGAAGGGGCTAGAGAAATGGCTCAGTAATTAGAACCTGTAAGGTTCTTTCAGAGAATGGAGTTGTTAAAAGCTCACAATGGCCTATAACTCCATCTGCAGGGTCCCAGACACTCTTTGGGCTCCCTAGGGTACCCACACTTATATGTGCATGTACCCACAGTCAGACACACCATTTTAAAATGTTTTTAAATTTTAAACCTGGTGGTGGGAGGCAGAGGCAGGCAGATCTCTGTGAGTTCGAGGCCACCCTGGTGTACAGAGCAAGTTCCAGGACAGGCTGCAAAGCTACACAGAGAAACCCTGTCTCGAAAAACCAAAAAAGAAAAGAAAAAAAGAAAAAAGAAAAGAAAACTGTTATCAACTGTGGCTCTCCACTTTACCATTTTCAGGCTGTGGTCATTTGTCACCTAAAGTAAGCCTTTCCTTGATTACTTAAAATAGCGGGCACACATACACTGCATTCTTCCATAACACTTACTACCAAATGTTTTACTGCTTATCACGAATAAACCACTCCTTAATAGAATGTGTGCCTAAGCATAAGCATCTAGTACTTTTGCTATCTAAACTTCAAAGTGCTGCTAATTTTGGTGATTCATAGAGCATGTCTTTTTTATTTCAGCCGGCAGTATCTGTTGGAAATGTTGGCCAGCTTGCAATCGATCTGATTATTTCTACACTGAACATGTCTAAGATTGGTTATTTCTATACCGATTGCCTGGTGCCAATGGTTGGAAACAATCCTTATGCAACTGAAGAAGAAGATTCAAAAGAACTCAGTATAAATACTGAAGGTACGTCTATGGGATTTTTTTCTGTGTACAGTATTTAGCTATTTGATAGACTCTCACTGTATAGCACAGGCTTCTTTGGAACTCCTGGGCCTCCTGTGAATGATTGTGTACAGCTTGAGTTCCTTTAAATTAGGAATAGATGCTAAGAAACAAAGTACATAGACACTTAGCTATGGTGAAACTCACTACTCTGCTAACCTGAAACATTAATTAGAGGCTGGAGAGATGCTCAGTGGTAAGAAATAGTTGCTGCTCTTCCAGAGACCTGAATGTAGTTCCCAGCACCCACACCAGGCTGGTCAGAACTACCTGTAACTCCAGCTCTGGAGTATCTGACATCTTCATCGTCTTCTGGCATTCATGGGTTGGTGTGTGTGTGTGTGTGTGTGTGTGTGTGTGTGTGTGTGTGTGTGTGTATACGTACACAACTAAAAAAATCATATACTATGTAAGGATTTTTTGTTTTGTTTTTGTGAGACCCTGATTGTCCTAGAACTTGCTTTGTAGACCAGGCTGTCCTTGAATTCACAGAGATCCACCTGCCTTTGCCTCCTGAGTGCTAGGATTAAAGGCATGCACCACTATATCCAGCAAGTTTTTTAACTTAAAGAATTAAAAGAAATAGATTATAAACCAAACTTGGTGGCATTACTCCTATACTCCAGCTACACAGTAGGGTGAGACAGGGTGATTGCTTGAACAGAATTCAAGACCTAAAGGAACGAGCTAAAGAAAGGTTGTAGAAGCCGGGCAGTGGTGGCGCATGCCTTTAATCCCAGCACTCAGGAGGCAGAGGCAGGCAGATCTCTGGGAGTTCGAGGCTGGGCTGGACTGACAGCCTGGAAAACAATACAGAGAAACCCTGTCTCGTAAAAACCAAAAAAGAAAGAAAGATTGTAGAGCTAAGAACTTGTATTTTTGTGTGTGTTTTGATTACTCTTCATTTTATTCATTGAGGCACAGTCAAGTAAACCCAGAGTCCCATGATATAGCTAGTCTGGCTAGCCAGCTTGCTTCTAGGATCCCTTGTCTTTACCTTCTGAGAGGTGGGATTACAGGTGAGCCACCACATCCACCATGACTGTATAAATGCATGGTTTATCAGTCAGGGTTTTCTAGAGCAACAGAACTGATAAAATATGTGTGTTCCAAAGTCACAGAGAAACCCTGTGTTGAAAAACAAAAAAACCCACACATGTAAATAGAATACGTGGGTGGGTGGGTGGACGGATGGACGGACGGACGGACGGACAGTGGCTGACTAGGGTCTGGGGTCTGGCTGGTCCAAAAATGGCTGAACCTTGAAGAAAAGGCCAAGAATCCAGAAATTATTCAGTCAGTGAAGTTAGACACTTCAGCTGGTCTTCAGTCCATGTTGGCGTCCTGAAGAAGTAGGTTCTTTTTGTTTTTGTTGTAGTTGTTGTTTGTTTTTTGAGACAGCGTTTCTCTTTGTAGCCCTGGCTGCCCTGGAACTCACAGAGATCCATCTGCCTTTGCCTCCCAGGTTCTGGGATTAAGGATGTGTGCCACCACTGCCTGGCAGAGAAATAAGTTCTATTACCAGCAAAAGATTGCCTCAGCAACAGAATAGGTGAACTTGCCAGCTAGAGTGAAGGCAAGCATGCAAAAAGCAAGCACTTCCTTTTTCCAAGTTGTTGTCCATGAGCTGCCACCAGAAGGTGCTGCCCGGATTTAGGGAGGATCTTCCCAAAAGAAAATCCTTCACAAGTGTGTTTTAGTTGGTTCCAGATGGAGTCTGACGATGTTAACCATCACATGTGGGTTCTAAGGATCCGAACTCTGATCTTCACACTTGTACATCACCCCTAAAGCCTGTTGAAATATTTAAGTGAGCCTACTGGTGGTGGCGCATGCCTTTAATCCCAGCACTCGGGAGGCAGAGGCAGGCGGATCTCTGTGAGTTCGAGGCCAGCCTGGTCTACAAGAGCTAGTTCCAGGACAACCTCCAAAGCCACAGAGAAAACCTTGTCTTGAAAAATCAAAAAAAAAAAAAAAATTAAGTGCAGAAGCTATTGTAATTTAACTATTACTTATCATACTAATGATTTCAACTGAGCAACTACTTCAGTGTAGCCTGTCCTGTGACTCCCTTTTTCTTCTCATCTTTGTAGTATATGCATTACCATCAAGGAAGCTAGTGGTGCTTCAGTTAAGATCCATTTTCATTAAGGTTGGTATATTTACTTTATAAAATTCATTAGAGTATAGCAACAAAACACAAAGTCAAAGTGGCATTAAAAGCCAAGACAATTATTCCTCCTGTATTGTTATGTATTCTTAGGGAAGGTCTGATTTGTTAAAAATTTCATAGTATTTCTGGTGTGTTACTATCGTTTCCTTTTTATATTGGAAGGAATTGTGTCTTATATCATGAGTTTTAATACATTCCCAATTCGGGTAGCTCTGCAGAAAAATGTTGGTATATGGATCATTTATCAAAACATGCTCTAGCCACCACAGCTCAATTATACAAAGTTACTGTCATCACTCAAGCTCCTGTTTTACTCTTCCCCCAGCCCTTCCATAAACACTTAGTTTGTTTTCCAACTATAATACCAGTGATTATCTAAACCAAGTCAAATAACTTCTCTTCCTCCTTAAAATCCCCAGGGGCTTCCCATCTCTCAAAATGAATCCACAGTCCTTCACCAGGACCTATGAAACTCTGTGCCTGGCCATCTGATAAAACAATCTCTAGTTCTGTGTATCTATCTGTATATTCTATGTAGGTTCACAAAGCAAGAGAATGCCATAACATTGTCATACCGGACAGTGGTGGCTCACGACTTTAATCCCTCTACAGGCAGAAATAGGCAGATCTCTGTGAGTTTTAGTCCAGCCTGGTCTACAGTGAGTTCCAGGACAAGGCTCCAAAGATACAGAGAAACCCTGCCTCTAACTCCCTGCCCACCCCCGCCCCCAAAAGGAAACATTGCCATGATTGCAGAGAGTTCTGTCATTAGCTGCTCTGCATATCCAACCTTCAGCCACACTGGTGCTTATGGTGGTGTTCAGACACTAAATTCACTCCATCTCAGAGTCTGTTTCGCTACCTGAAATGCTTTCCTGCTAAAGACTCCCTTCTCTTTAGTGTTTGCTTGCCTTCCCAGCCCACGTCATGTCTGCTCATCCTATGCTCTCTTCAGAAGTCCTCATTACCTGCCATCACATATACTTACTACCTCACTGGTGGAGAGTGAATAAGAGTGACATCATGACACTCACTGCCCTACCCAGCTCCTAGGATAGTGCTTTCCACACAGAGAAATTTAGTAAACATTTGTTGACTGGATTATTTATTGTCTGTTCAGGAGGTCAAAATAAGAAGGTTCTTGTTTTGTTTTTGGAAACCAGAGTCTGTTATGTAGTTGATTCAGCCTCACTGATGTGCACTATTATGCCCTGTTAAGAGTTTACTGGAGGGCCTGGCTGTAGTAGCAGTGCACACACAACACTCAGGAGGCAGAGGCAGGTGGATCTCTTTGTTGAAGGTCACCCCGTCTACAAAGTGAGATCCAGAACAGCCAGAACTACACATATCTTCCCCCTACCCTCCAAGCAAAAAAATTCAATGGAAAAGTTAACTGTAGTTTCTAATTTTTTTACCTAAATGTATGTGGCAAAGAGTACAAATAAAAATTCTTCCAGTGAAGAAATAGAACATTATCAGCCATCCAAGAACAGGTAGTGATAAGGTAAATCATTATTATAGAGGTGGCTGGCTCCTAGAGAAGATGTTTCTTTATGTCTAGCTTCCTTTCCTCAGTGTTTTGTGTGAGGTCCACCTGTGCCTCACAGTGGCCTGCTCATTCTCTTTCTCTGTGACATTGTTATTTAAGTGCACCATTGCACCACTAATGCTACGTTTGTTTATGTCTTTTTCCATGATACTGCTTTTATATTTGTTTGTCTGGGATGTGTGTGTGTTTTTGTTTTCCTTTGAGAAATCAAACCAGATATTCATTCCCTTGCGTTCATCTGATTATTTCCTTGTGATCATAGAACAATGAAATTTCTAATAATACCTCATAGATCACTATGTAGTTGGTTATTAAGTACGATAGATTAAATAAAGAGAAGAGAAATTTTCCTAAGGATAGAGGTCTACATTCTTCACACTTTATTTTATGTTTATAAAGATATATTAAATCCTTGATCTTTGCCCTTCATTTTCAGTTTAAAAGAAGTGAATTTGATGGTACCGATCATTTTAGTGGCAGTAAATCCTATCACTCATCATTACATGAAGCTGATACATAAATGGTTACATAGGTTAGTTTTATATTCATATCTCATGTTCATATTTTCTTTCTTCTATCTCAATGGCATACGAAGTATAAATCCAAGTCATTCTGTGAAGCACTGCTGGCCTGGGTGAAAAGCAGCGGCTGTGCCAGGGTTATTGTTCTTTCGAGCAGCCACTCATATCAGCGTAATGATGCACAGCTTCGCAGGTATGTTCTTGCCTTTGTTACAGTTTATACTGTGGCCATTTGTGGTGTTTGAGACAGGGTTTTCTGTTTAACAGCTCTCACTGGCCTCGAACTCATAGAAACAAGATGCCACTACATTTGCCTGCCTCTGCCTCTTAGGTGGTGGTACCATCACCATTTGGCTTGTTTATTAAAAATTTAAAGGCCAGTTATATCCTTTCCTAACTGGAATTTAGAAACAAGGAAATGAAAGGCAAGAGAAGGCTAGATCCTTTAGCTTTTCTGAGGCTAATACTGCTGGGTATAAGGAAGATAACTTTTTATGGCACAAGGGTCAAACCAAGGTCTCATGCATAGAAGCACTCTATCTCTGAGTGAGCTATACTCCCAGACTCTAAATTAACTAGATTAAACCAACATTATTATTTATTTCTCTGTATGCAACCATTTGTATTTGCAGAAATCCTTTTCGTACCCTAGTATGCCAGTAAATTAATGTGTTTCTACGGGGTGAGGAGGTGTACACATATTGTTGATCAAATCAGGTTGTGTAGATATGATGCATATATATAGAGTGTGTGTGTATGTGTGTTATGATTGTGCTGGAAATCAAACACAGAGCCATGTACACACCAAACACTGAACAAAATCCCCAGCCCCCAGAGTGCGTTCTTAAATATAAATAAGACAAAATTTACCAGAAATAGAAGCTGTTATACTTTATCACAAACTTTATAAAGCAGTATATTGGACTGCTCTTATTATTACTCTAAGATCTGACTTGTTTGCGTAGTTGGGTTTTTTTTTGTTTTTTTTTTTTTTGAGATGGGTTTCTCTGGTATTTGTAATTTTTTTTAAAAACATAATATTATGATTTATCTAGTACTCCCTTCCGGTACCTGCTTACACCTTCTATGCAAAAGAGTGTTCAAAATAAAATTAAGAGCCTTAACTGGCTAGAAATGGAAAAAAGTCCATGCATTCCTGAAATGAGTGATTCTGAAATTTGTATCCGCATTCCTGGAGGTGGAATCACAAAAACACTCTATGATGAAAGGTAAGTTTGTCTGCTTGTGTCTCACTGTCTGCTTAACAGACAGTAAGTATGTGTAGCCCTAGTTGCCCTTGGACCCACATGCAGGATGAGACTTCACAAGGCCACATTTCTTGGTTGGCCAGTCAGTCTCAATCACCATCTCTCTTTCTCTGCTGTTTTTTGTTTCATTTTGTTTCTGAGCATGAGCTCACATGTCCTAGGCTGACCCAATCTAGCAGCCTTCCTGCCTCAGTCTCCATAGCGCTAGGACTGCAGTGTGTGCCTCTGTGAGGGAGGCTCTTAACCCTCTTTCAGATGAGGAGCAGTAGAACTCAGAAGTAACTTTACTAACACATCTGCTGAGACAGCTAGAGTTCGAATCCTGACATTCTGTTCTTGTTCCTATGATTCCAGGTGATTCATGAATAAGATGGAGACAGTTTTTAAAAAATCTGCAAGCTGGACAGTGGTGGGGCAGGTGATCTCCGAGTTCAAGGCCAGTCTGGTCTACAGAGTGAGTTCCAGGACAGATAACTACATAGAGAAACCTTGTCTTGAAAAGAAGTATCTATAAGAAGGACTAACTTACTATTCCATATTCTTCCAGTTTTCCTTCACTGCTCTAGATGATTAAGAATGGAGCCAAGGCTGGTGTTTCACACTATAATCCCAGCACTTGGGACGTAGAGTCAAGAGGATCAAGAACTAAAGTCAGCCTCAGCTGTATAGCAAGTTTAAGACCAGTCTGCCACACAAGCACCTGTCCGTCCATGCCCTCCTTCCCCTCGGCCTCCAAGACAGGGTTTCTCTGTGTAACAGCTCTGGCTCTCTAGGAACTTGATTTGTAGACCAAGCTGACCTGGAACTCAGAGAGATCCACCTGCCGCTGCCTCCTGAGTGCTGGGATTAAAAGTGTATGCCACCACTGCCTGGCCAAGTCCCTGTCTTAAACACAACCTGAGTGATAATAAAATATCAAATAAAATGAGTCTCTGCCTCTGAGAACCACTCTCAAAGTAGACTTTTGAAGTAGATCGGGATGTGTCTCCTGTATAAGTAGCTAAGAATGGTTTTTCCTGAGGAAGGGAATGAGTCACACACTTGCATGCTCCCTAGGCTCCTGGGAAGCAGAATATATATGGGACAATAGGAGCTAAAAAAATCTTTCTTAGGGTGTGATGTTTTTTTTCTGACATGAGGCAGGTTAACTTACCTATAAAGATTCACACACACACGGCGATAAGCACCTTATATCAAGAGAAAACCCTGATGAATTGTTCTTTTTATTTCTTGTAGCTGTTCTAAAGAGATCCAAATGGCAGTTCTGCTGAAGTTTGTTTCAGAAGGGGACAATATCCCAGATGCTGTCAGCCTTGTGGAGTATCTTAATGAATGGATTCAAATACTCAAACCATCTGTAAGTCTGATCTGAGTTGTTCTCTGTGTATTAACTTGATTTTATGTGTAAGTAGACTAAAGAGATGAAAGTGTACAATAAATACACATCTTTACATAAAGTTTAGTTTGAGCCAAACTTAAATATAAGTGAGGTAGTTAACTAACCTGTTATCTCATCACTTGATTAAGGCATATTTCCAAACAGGAAAGTCTTAATTCCTCAGCGTGCTCACTTTATGTCACTGTATTTGTGACAGCAGCTTTTTGTTTTGTGGTTTTATTTGTTTGATTGGTTTAGTTTTTGAGACAAGGTTCTCTTCTATCTCTGGCTTTTCTGAAGTTTGCTATGTAGATCAAGCTGGCCTTGAACTCAGATCCGCCTGCTTCTGCCTCCCAGTACTGGGTTAAAAATATGTGCCCTCATGTCCTGT
This sequence comes from Mesocricetus auratus, assembly GCF_017639785.1. Classification (NCBI taxonomy): domain Eukaryota; kingdom Metazoa; phylum Chordata; class Mammalia; order Rodentia; family Cricetidae; genus Mesocricetus; species Mesocricetus auratus. The sequence goes on along the minus strand of NW_024429184.1, from coordinate 87,531,997 downwards.
CCCAGATAGCTTCTTATATTAATAAGCTAGTATTCTGTGCAGTTCAGTGACTTAGGAAAGTAAAGTGTTGCTGTGACCATATGATCAGTACCATGGCTATTGAATATGCTAAACTTATCATAGTTTTCCCTGTGGTGAAATGAATGCTATACTCTTAGTTAGGGTTTCTATTGCTGCAACAAAAGACCTTGACCAAAAAGCAAATTGGGGAGGATTTATTCAGCTTACACTTGAGCATTGCTGTTCATTACTGAAGGAAGTCAGGACAGAAACTGAAACAGGGCAAGATCCTGGAGGTAAGAGCTGATGCAGAGGCCATGGAGGAGTGCTGCTTACTGGCTTACATCCATGGCTTGCTCAGTCTGCTTTCTTAAAGAACCCAGGACCTCCAGCCCAGGGATGGCCCCACCCACTACAGGCTGGGCCTGCCCCCATTGATCACTTAATTGAGAAGATGCCTTACCAATGGATCTCCATTTCTTCAGCTGAGGCTCCTTCCTCTGGTGACACTAGCCTGTGTCAAGTTGACACAGAATGAAATGAGAAATGAGCCTTTAGACCTTACAAAGCATCATGGGCCAGGGATTTTGCAAACCTTGAATCCCAGCATTCGGGCAGGGACAGACAGATTAAGTTTGAGGCCAGCCTGTCTACACAGATAGTTCAAGGACAGCCAGAGCTACATGATGAGAACTTGTCTCAACCCCTCCCCCTAAATCTGCAAGTCATTTTATGTTAAGCAACCCACCGCCCCCACCCCATTTTTAAAATTTTTTTTATTTTTATTTATATATTTGTTTATTATTTACTTTTTGGTTCTTTGAGACAGGGTTTCTCTGTATTGTTTTGGAGGCTGTCCTGGAACTCACTTTGTAGACCAGGCTGGCCTCAATCTCATGTAACTATACGAATTATATCTATGACTGTGTCCACCTTCCTAGCGCTGGTACTGCAGTGGTATACCACAATGCCCACCCTATGTACCTTTTGAATTTGATTTACTTAATACACTTTATTATCTGTAGTTCTGGCATTTATTTGAGATGAAACTTAGAAAATTATTTTATGTACAGATGTAGGAAACTTGTTGCTTTAATTTTTCCTAATAATGAAGACAAGCTACAAGTGTCAGGACCAAAAGAGAGATGTGAGTGACAAGATTGGAGATGAAAGTACCTTACTGTTGTGTTACAGAGTGACAGCCCTGCATCTGCCTTGCCATGGAAGGTCCCCAGCTCCTGGCGACTCCTCTTTGGCAGTGGACTTCCTCCTGCTCTGTTTTGATCATCCCAAAGAGATCATAAAATGAGCTGTCGATTATGTGCTACACAGAAATTTGTGCTGCCTTGGGGTATGTTAGAAATGGGTTTCACAGAAAAACCTCAAAGAAAAGAGGTTTTAGTTGTTACAAGAGTTATATACAGTAAGTGTAAATTTTGTACAATAAAACTTTATTACCTAAGCAGAGTATCTGAAAAGTATCCCTTTTTAAATCAGTACTGTACTAACTTCCTATTCTATTATAATAAATTATCACAAGCCTGGTGGAATGGAGCCATGTGTTTATTTTGTTTATTTTACACAGAGTCTTACAAGACTCCAGTCCAGCTGCTATCAGAGCTACTTTTCTGGAGAATGATCTGATAACTATTACAGTGATCCCAAAGCAAAAGTAGGAAGAGTAAAGGCTGCTTCTTGTTAAACTGAACAGTTTTTTTTTTTTAAACCAATTTCTCTGTAACTTTCACTGTCCAGTAAGTCAGACTGGCCTCAAAGTCAGATGTGCCTGCCTCTACCTCCCTGCTGGGATTAAAAGCCTGTGCCACCACCACCCAGCCAAAACAAGCAATTCTTAAGAAAATGTAATGGAGGAACTGGAGAGATAGCCCAGTGGTTAAGAGCATTCCTGTTCTTCCCAAGGTCCTAATTCAATTCCCAGCACCCACATGGCAACCCATAACTGCCTGATGCCCTCTTCTGGTGTGCAGATGTGCATGCAGACAATGTGCCCAAATACATCAAATACATGAATAAATAGTTTTTAAAAAAGAAAAAATTTAACAGTTATATATAGTGAACATCAGGGCTTGCAGTTTTATACAATAAACACTAATAGGCATAAGAAGTTACCTGGTCCTAATAGAACAATAGTGGATGACTTCAGTATCTTGCTGTTAATGTTTCCATATATTATCCAAGCAAAATCAGTAAAGAAACTTTAAACTATAACATAGACCAAATTGACTTAACAGACTTCCATCAAGCACACCTCTCATCAGCAGCCTGTGGGATCTCTAACAGTGGTTATATTCCATGCCACAGAGCAAGTCTTAACAAATATTAAAAAAACAAAATAATTTTATGAACTCTTAGTGTGAAAAAACTAGGCATAAAGTCCAGCAAGATGGGCAAAGGTGCTTGCTGTCAACCCTGACAAAAGATGAGTTCAAGTCCCACATGAATCAGCTCCCTTTGCTTGGCTAGGAAGCACAGCAGATCAGCCATGACCCTCTTGGCCTACATCTTTCACATGTAGTGACCATGGTAAGTATGTTAGGGACTCAGCAACTCAGCCCAGATGTGCACACAGTGTCTAACTGAAAAGCAGCCTGGGCTTCTCCAGTGACCTCTGTTGAAGCCGGGAATGAGAACTGAGTTCTGGCCTACCTTGACCCAGACATGATGACTTTCATTCCTAGAATGTGCCCAGTAAACTCAGACAAGACAAGTTAGAGGGCACAGGTGTCTGTCAAAAGCTCAGCTATCCTGGATGCATACAGCACCCAGGGCAGAACTGCTTTTCAGTCTTAGGAGAAAGATTTACAAGTCACTGATTTCATTGATGGCTCAGTGGTTAAGAGCATAGGCTGCCCTTCCAGAAGACCTAGATTCAGTTCCCAGCTCCCACAAGAAGACTCACAATTGTCTAACTCCAGTTCCAGGGAACCTAACACCCTCACACAGTCATACACGTAACGTAAGCAAAACACAAATGCATATAAAATAAAGATACATTTTTTTAAAAAGTCACAAACTTCAACAAACCTTCCAGCCTCCTCTAAAATTTACAACACTATAACTCAGAATTCAAACTTATGTTTTCCTTAGTATGCTCTGAGAGAAGATTGGGCTGACAAAAGCAGAGAGGGAGAGAGGCATGGTAATTAAATGTACTAAATAAATAAACTTGTCAACTTGAGATAATTTTGAAAACAGTAATCATTTAGAAAATGTTTATGGACAATGTCTTTATTCACTTTTTGTTATATGAAGAGAAAAAGGAATCTCAGCTCTAGGTTGACTGTCATGATGATAACAAGTCACTCTGAGAGGAGCTAATTTACTTTTAGGAGATCTACTAAAGTCACCTCCTATGAAGCCCAACCTCTTAACAGCAACCTCTCAATACCCCCCAATTGGAGTCAAGATTCCAGCCGATAAACATTTGAGGGACCAACCACCACCTGAAAGACAGCAGCCAAGCACCAGTCTGGCACTATAGACCCCTCCAGATGGCATCTTGTGGTATTAGTGAATGTACATGAACTCTCCTCAGGCCTGGGCCTCACAGACCCCAGCCTGATAAACCACTTCCAGCCCCTATACATCTTTGTTGGACATGGCCTAAGCTCCCAGAAATCTTCTGGACTTCACTTTACATGAGGAGCCAACCAGGCTCTGTACTTCCTGGTCTGCCATCTGTCTTCACACTCAGGCCCCTCGATAGCCAGGTACCATTTTTATGGCTGACTGCTGAACTGTGTGGAAACATCATCAGCTGGAGGTTGGGTTTGCCATCTCATATATGCTCAAGCCACACCCAGTCAGAGTCCTTCCTGTTGCTGGCATGTCAAGATGGAGGGCTTTCAGCTGCTTTTCCAGCACCATGACTGCCTGCACACTGCCATGTCACAGCATGATGATAATGGACTCAATCTCTGAAAACGTAAGCCACCCCAATTAAATGTTTTTCCATTATAAGAGTTGCTGTGGTCACAATCTCTCCACAGCAACAGAAAATCAGGAACTGAGGTATTGTTGTGATGGGACTGATCAAGCTTTTACTTTAAGGTATATGGACCTTGGGACTATGGATTAGGAAAGCAATTGAATGTTTTAAGTGCTGCTTAATGGGACACATTAGTAAAACCTTGGAAGACAGTGATTCTGAGTTAATTTGAACCATGGGGGCCTTGGTCAAGACGTTTCAGAGAAGCGGGTGGTGGTGACACACACTTGGGAGACAGAGGAAGGAAGATCTGTGAGCTCCAGGCCAGCCTGGTCTACGAGAGTGAGTTCAGGACATGTCTCAAAAACCAAACAAAAAAGAGGTTTCAGAATTTTTGTTCTTGTTTTATTTTGGTGAAGAAAGTGGCTGCCCTTGTCCAAAGAGTCTGCCTGAGGCTAAAGAGTTTTTAATTAATTCCGTTGGCAGAGGAAATCTCAAAACAGCCTAGTATAGACTCTGTCATGTGGCTACTAGTGGTAACAAAGATTTACAATGAAAAGGAGCAATCTGCAGGGTAAATTATAAAGTAGAAATTTTGAGAAAAGGAGCACCAGGAAGTGGATCTAAATCCTGTGTTCAAGGAATAAACAGATAAAGAAATGGGAAAAAAGGAGTGGTGACCTCGGGGCAAGATCCACCCAGCAAAGTTTCCAACTTGTGAAAAGGAACTAAAGACAAGGCAGGACAGTGATGGAGCACAGCTTTAATCCTAGCACTGGAAAGGCAAATAGAGGCTGGTGAATCTCCAGTTTGTAGTCAGCCTGGTCTACAGACCCAGGTCCAGAACAGTCAAGTTTTAGGCATTGAAGGAAACCAAAACCAGAAAACTTGTGAAGATATACTTGAATAAGAGGGCCACGTTCCATCCCCAGCAGCTGCAGAGTTGGGCAGCTCTGGCCACATTGTTTTGTTTTTATTGGTTTTTTGGGTTCTTTTTTGGCTTCTTGAGAATGGGGTTTCTCTGTGTAGCTTTGGAGCCTGTCCTGGAACTTGCTTTATATACCAGACTGGCCTCAAACTAACAGAGATCTGATTGCCTCTGCCTCCTGAGTGCTGGGACTAAAGGGGTGGGCCACTACCACCACCCAACAGCCATGTGGTTTTGAAGTTAAGCATAGAAGGAATTATGGAATCTCTTTCTTTCAATGCCTAAGGAAATCAGCTGAGGCCAGGCAGGTGTCAGGGGTGTCCCTGAATGGAGGCCTAAAGCATGAAGCTGTGAAGGTGAAGCCTGGATTGCCTTTGAGAACCAAAGATGTTAGAGAAGCCAGAGTGATGGGATACTTACTGAGGAGAGCTGCTAACTACCACCAGCCCAAAAGAACAAAGTGTGTTTCAAGTCAACAAAGCTGAAAGGAGTTGGAGACCTAAGAGTGTTTTGACATCAGACATGGAGATGCAGAGTTTGGAGTTTACCTAGCTAGTTTTCCGCCTTTTTTTCTTTTAAAGATTTACTTATTTTATGTGTATGAGCACACTTCTGGACAGGCTGGTGAGGACATTGTGGGAGGTTTGACTGAAGAGACCTACCCTGAATGTGAGAAGCACCTTCCCATTGACTGGGGTTCTGAACTGTGTAAAAAAAAGAAAAAAAAATGAAGTACTAGCATTTTGATTGTGGGCACAAGGTGATTAGATGCGGCCTCATGCCCCTGCTGCTGACTCTCGTAATGATGGATGATACCATCAAACTATGAGCCACAATCAACTCTTTCATAGCTGATACAGGAATGAACTCAAAGCCTTACACTTGGGAGTGAAGGAAAGTAGTTTTCCATCACACTCAGAGGAAGCTGTAATGTCAGGGCTGGAAGGAACCCTATGTGCAAGCCTGAAATGCCAGTGCCCTCAGAGGCCAGAAGGCATCAGATTCTCCGAAATTTTATTTACAGGCTCCTTTTTCTTTTTTGGGACCAGGTTTCTCTGTAGTTTTGGAGGCTTTCCTGAAACTGCTCAGTAGATCAGGCTGGCCTCGACCTCAGGATCTGCCTGTCCCTGCCTCCTAAAGGCGTGCACCACCACTGCCCAGCGGCAAATAAATTTTTAAAGGATGAAACAGGTATACTTATGATTTACTACTGGTTAGTCATCTGATATTCAAACGCATCATTTATTGTGCAAATTAGATGGGAAATAAAGAAGCCACAAGTGGGAAAGAACCTCTAATATCTTTACATAAGGAAATGCTTGGGAAGGTACAATGTCCAACACAGAACAACTGAGATGATAAAGGGTCAATCAAATGCTGTACTTACTGAACTGAATGTTGACCACAAAGCAATACTATTACTAAGATTAATGTTGTCCTAAATGACGAGAGCAATATTTTAACTCTTCTGTGCTGCTTTTGCCTAACCAGTACTACTTAGGATAGAAAGCCCACTGAAAGGTAACCGAAGCTAAGTGACCTTTATTTTGAACTGATTTCAATTAGATATTAATTTTTAACTATAAAAAATTGAGTAAACCCATGAGAAAATATTCATGATTTGAATTGGAGCTGTCTTAAGATAACACACACACACACAAAACAACATAATCTATTTAATAAAAATATTTAATGCTGCCAAAAAGTATAAAAATACATTAGGAATGGCAGTAGAATACAAAGTAGTCTTTCCTAATTTATTTTCTTTACATCTTTCTACATTTCATACACTTTAAAAAAACAATACATCAAATTAAAGAGTTTGCAAGTCTTCTGCTGGTGGTGTTCTTCATCCCCTGGATGGAAAGCTTACTTTGTAAACAGACAACTTGTGAGGCAATCTACAGGATTAGCAAGCCTCACTTTAGTTTCCGGAGTGGGCTTCAGGTCTTGCTTTGCACACCAAAGGTTGAAAATATATAGCTGCAGAATAGTCTCAAGTCATGAATATTTAGGTGTCTGTCAATCTTGGCCTAAAACATAAAATAAGAAGTCATCTATTCAATTCATATTTACTACACATACAGATGTACATAGATACAAACATGAAAGGCCTAACACTGAACTGAAAAGTCTACCAAAAACCAGTCCAACATGTCACATCCAGTCATCCACCAAGGTTTTCCTAAAATGCGGATTTCCAAATAGAAGTAGTGGTGTGACACAGACTGATGTTACACACCGTAACTCACTTCTTCAATAATTACTGAATTGTTTAGGCCATCCTGTTTTATTCAAGAAATGACCTCTATATAATATGCCAAGAGACAGACAAGTTTAAAAAATAATGTAGCCACAGAATATAGCAAGATTTTATTATATGTGCTAGACTTACCCATACTTTGACTTCAATGCAAAAGTCTAATCCAGTTTGGACAATCACTGTAAAACTGCTACAAAGCTTAAACATAAAGTTTGGACATAAAGTTGGCTTGTACCTGTAAATCAGATTTTCAGCCTTTGTATTTTCTCCAGAAGGATAATGCTAATAATTATAACTACTAAGGCAAGTAAAACATGATATTTCAGTGCACTTTAACATCAAAAGTAAAATGAAAAAAATAAAAGGCATTTAAACAAAGAGACAAGAGGATGTGACTGTTAAAAGCAGTAGTTTTTGCTGGTATTTCTCAATTAAATGCCAGTAACCAAACCTTTTGGGTTATTTACATTTTTGCACCAACTCCCTTACCTCATCCCCCACCCCCTTCTTTCTCTCTCAGACACACAAACTACAATGTAAATGCTTGTAACTTTTGTATCACCCCCCCCTCTCTCTCTCACACACACACACACACACACACACACACACACACACACAGACTACAATGTAAATGCTTGTAACTTTTTATCACATTTCCCCCCCCTCACACATATACACACACAGAGACTACAATGGAAATGCTTGTTAATTTTGAATCATCATGTATAAACAGAAAATGAAATAGATCTCCATTTAGGGTCCCCCTCCCCAATAACGAGAATGAAGATTCTTCTTGCCCACTGGCTTGTTCATCCAAAGGCAGACAGCTCTACCAAGCACCTGTGGTAGTCTACAAAGTCTTGTTTGGTTTCCCAACATTGATTACTCCATAGTGTTGGTATCAGGAAACCATAATCTTTAGACGTCAGTGGCTCACAGAGAAAACATGCCTACAGCAGAATGTGGGATGTAACAAAGTTTCTGATGCTCCATTGCCACAAAGTATTTTAAGAGCAACATTTTCCCCTTCCACTTAAAGCAAATTTGTTTGGATTTTTAGTTAAGAATGGGCTGTCTAGCATTTCCCCATTTAAAGTCTGGTTTAGCCGGGCCAGGGTGGCACACACCTTTAATGCCAGCACTCGGGAGGCAGAGGAAGGTGGATCTCTGAGTTCGAGACAAGCCTGGTCTACAAGGGCTAGTTCTAGGACAGCCTCCAAAGCCACAGAGAAACCCTGTCTCGAACCCCCCTGCCCCCGGAAAAAAAAAAAAAGTCTAGTTTAAGTAAATACTTACATTAAAGAACCGTGGTTGGACACAATGAGAAAAGTCTGAGTCTTTAGGTGCTGAAACCACAGCCAAGAGTTTGTATCTCAGTGTTATGTGCACTAAGCAGGGTGATCATGGTGAGTTACTTCTAACTTAAGGGTGGTACTGTCTAAAGTGTCATGAAACCTAAATTTAGATTAAATAGTATTTATTAAATACACATTTACCAAGGATAATAAGTTTGCCACTTAATAGACAAACTGGTTTTTGAAGCTCATTGCTTCTTTGCAAATAGTATTTAGAGCTAACAAAGTAAGCAAATTGTTAGAATAACTTCTAGGAAACAACTTTATTTGTAAGACTGGCAAGCAGGCTTTTTAGATAATTCTATTATATCTACATGGATGGATCTTTACCACTTTATTTCTAATAAGGCAAAAATAAAATGGGTCCAAGCAAATCAAGTGGAATAAGCTATATGGGTGTCCTGGGTGCCAGCTGTCTCCATGCTGCTGCCGCAGACACTGGAGTGTTCTTCCCTGACCCATGATATACATACATGCCCATGAGAGAGGGAAAGTCATGCTATGAGATGTTTACATTACCATCCTACTAAGATCATCTGGTGCTAACCACAGTAAGCCAAGCATGCTTTAAAGGAACTTACCCAGGCTTCCTCTCCTGAACTTTCCAAACTCAAAGACTTTTTTTAGTCATTTAAAATATCAACAGCATCATGGGTCTGAAAAATCTATGCCTAATGAGTGGCTACAAAGAATAATTTGTTACTTCTTAAAAGTGGTCTCTATAAAGAAAAAAAAATGCATGCAATTCTCCTTGCAGCAGCCCCAAGTAGACCCTTCAGGTGATGGCCTCACAGCTTCCTGCTCATAACCACTGTGAGGCTCTTTATACTAAATGTTAGCCTTCACAAAGCCCATTGGGCAGAGCAGACTTTCCATCCAAGCCTTCCTTACACTAACAATGGCACTACACTAGGGCAGTGACAGCAAGGAAAAAACAAAACAAAAAAACTGGCAAAGGACAATGGGTCTTCCCTGTAGCCACAGCTGAGAGAAAGCACTTGTGCAGAATGGCGTGAAGCTGTCCTAGGAAAGAAGACACTGGCCGTGTAGCAAGTCATCTGACTGGGGACTGACTCCCTGTCAGAGCAGGAATGGAGGATGACACCACCTGAATGTCTCCTTCCACACTCAGTGGGGCAATTACAGAACTGTAATTCTAGGTGTAAATGCTAGACTGTGTTGACACTGTCTGATGAAAAACTGAAGACCAGCTAGGCAGTGGTGGCACATGCCTTGAATCACAGCACTTGGGATCTCTATGAGTTCCAGGACAGCGTGGTCTACAATGTGAGTTCTAGGTCAGCCAGGGCTGTTACACAGAGAAACTCTGTCTTGAAAAACCAAAACCAAACTGAAGACCAGTATTTGAGGAGGAAATGGCATCAGACCCCTCAAGTGAATTCAAGGAAATAACAGATAGAACAGGTCTCCTCTGGAGTAACCCATTGTCAATAACCAAGACCTGAATTTCAAGTTATGAAATGACAATTTTAATGAGGGAAAAACATTCATACTTGGGGAAAAAAAGATATATACAAGATTCTGGGACAAAGCTATATAAAGGAAGCTCAAAAATGTAAGAGACTTTATTAGCTGTTGACATATAAACAAAATGTGCATCTCTTGGCAATTAGTTCCAAACTCAACATATGGACCAAGTTCATCCAGATTAAAGCCCTCACAAGCCCTTCCTTCCTACGAGACACCAAACCACAAGAATCCATGCCACGGCCATATATGCTACTCCTCAGGACCCAGGGATGGGGCCTACTAGAAGGAAATGTGAACAGGGTTTGACTAAAAGTCTGAAATCTTATCTGAACATTTAAAGAAACAGGCTATACATCTAAGGACATCTGGCTTAAGACTACAGCTTTAAAAAAAGTTTCAAGATTTATATTAGAAAGTTGTGTGCAGTATCATTTGCCTGTGGTGTTAGCTACTCAACAAGTTCAAGTAGGAAGTCACTTAAGCTGAGGAGATTAAGGCCAAGCTTGGGAAACATCAAGGCCCTGTCTCAAAACAAAACAAAAAATGAATTAATCAATAAACACACCCAACATCCACCACAAATAAAGAATTGTATCTGTAAGTAAAAATTAAGGCAATGTATATTTTTAATCTGTGAAATGACTTGATTGGCATATCTAGTAATGTAAATTTGTTAAATGAACTATATACCATGGCAAATAAGAGTATGTTTAATACCATCAGGTTCCAGTCTCTATGTAGAATCTAGCCAGAGATAGTTTCAAAGGAATCAGTGGGGTCTTTCTGTGCCTAGCAGAAAAATGGTGGTCATCACCCCGGGAACTGGTGCTGAGAGCACACAAGAAAGTGATGGAAAACGAGAGGGCTGTCCCATGTTGTAACTAAAAATGTGGACATATTTTTTAATTCATAACATCAACTCTAGTTTATTTAAGACAGAACAAGCCAGTGAATGTCAAGTGAACTCGTAGATTAGGACTCTTTCCTCTGATGCACCTGTAAAGCACAGCTGTTTCAACAGAAAATGATTACACAAGTTCTCACTTTTCCTGTTCACTCTTTGGTACAAATGCTAACATAACACATAATGAAATGGATAAAAAGAGAGAAGAACAAGATGTAGAAAACCTGACAAATGTGTAAGAGTCTCAGCTGAACACGACAAATGGCCTTTATATATAAATACATTTAAAAAGAACTGTATCTTTACATTTTATGTTTGAGCAAGCATAGATAGAAATCAGTAAGCAGATATAACACAGTACCTTGGAAGGCATATATAACCGCAGGTATAGACACTGACATTAAATCAAGACAGGAAGAGATAGGAATTAAGAATTCTTTTTTGTGAATAAGGCCCTTTAAAAATACCTTTTCTTTTCCCAATTTATTAAGAAAGGCAGAATTTGATTGAAGTCACACTACTCCTAAATTAATTAAAGTCAGTAAATACCACGAGACTGATGAACATGGTTTAAGATGCAGAACCACCAGAGACTGCTAGTTCCCCTTCTCTGGCGAGCACTCAAGAACGCATAGTATCATAGTACACCTCACTTCATACAAGGCAGGATGATGCCCATGGGCACTGCAGTCAAATGCCATGTATACTTAGTAAGCAGTACAAAAATGTTTAAATATTTAAAGCTGCTGTTGTTAAAACCAGCCCTTAAAGATCTGCTCAGGAAAAAGACAAGCCCTGCGCTGAGGAGTCTATACCAAATGTGTTCTGAGAAGCACTAACTACACACCAAGAAGCAAAAAGAGCAGTGTTCAATGCTATCTCTAGAAGGCACATCCTTCCAGGGAAAGGCTAGTACAGCCTTATCAGTATGTTGTTCTAAGAAGCTGTTGAAGTTGAAGCTATCTTCAATTGGATTCCTTTCTTTCAAGACAGGGTCTCAGTGTGTATCCTGGCTGACTTGGAATTTTCTATGTAGATCAGGCTAGTCTGGAAATCACAGGAATTTGCCAGTCTTGGCCTCCTTAGTGCTGGGATTAAAGGTGTATGTCACCTTGTCCTACTTTAACTGGAATTTTTTTTTTTTTTTTGGTTTTCGAGACAGGGTTTCTCTGTATTGTTTTGGAGGCTGTCCTGGAACTTGCACATTCAAAACTGCTTCTCAAGGCCATTCACAATTCCTAGCTATACCTGTGGTTTTCAAACAGAATTAAACTGTCTTGTTTAAAGTAATTAATCCTTATAATGCAACCTTACATGATATATGAAAGAGATAAAGCTGAGATATTGTCCTAGTGGTTTGGAACCTGACCACCACCTAGATGACAGATCCAAAGCACAGACTTTGAAACCACCAAAACCCTATTAGTGGTTGCATGCTTTAAAAATACTCATTACAAAGGTAAGGGACAATGTAAATTTGTACACCATCGTACTATTTATTAAACTTAGAAAGAACTTGAATTTTTTTTTTACTTCAAAATTTCAGTCCAATGAGCTGAAATCGTAAGTATAAAACACTGGCTCCTTTTACCTAGTAATAAGTTATCCCATTTGAGTAATTACATTAACATTTTCACAAAAAAAAAAAGAACAGTGTAAATCATGCATGGGCTTTACTTTACAGAAATCAATTTCTTTTCTTTTAACCACTTCAGTTTTTTGAGACAATTTCTTACAGCCCTGGCTGGCCTTGAACTTGTGGCCCTTATGCCTCTATCTCCCCAATGCTGAGATCACCGGTTTGCGCCATCACATATGGCTAAGAACCAATTTTATTCTTGGTGTTCTCTGGCCTCCCCTCCACTGTTCTTATTCTTAAAGATAGGAACTTGCTATATGGCCTTGGCTGGCTTCAGACTTTTGAACCTCTTGCCTCAGCTTCTTGAGCACTATGTGTGATGTCCTGCAGAATACAATTTTTTGTTATTTTTAAGGTTAGTCTTGACCAACTCTCACTTGACTATCCCAGAAAGGAGAATTTTCCTTCAATAACATGTTTAGAAAAATTTTGTTTCTTTGCTTTTCTTTTTAAATTAAGATAAACCATAAAATACAAAAGAAATAAAAATGTGTAGTAGAAATAGCTTGCTCATAGTTTCAACTGCCTCTACCAAACTTCTGTTTAGGAAAGGGAAAATGTATTCAGTATACAACTGAGTCAACATACAATTTATTTTTCTATGGTAACATATTTTCAAATTGAACTTTTAAAGTACATTTAACTACAAAAGTAAAATTAAATAAGTACTTATAAAATATATTTACCCTAAAATGGTTAAGCATATAAAGTTGTAATGCCCATTTCAACAGTATATTACATATTACACACATCATTTAAAGGATATTTTTTTCCATTGATAACATAGAAAAAAAAACACAATGTTTATTGCTTATATCAAGTGCAGGTTAAAATCCAGAAAGCCTCCAAAAGCAAATCCTTGTAATAAGGATTTCTCAATATTGGTCAGTGAAGCACAGCTGTAAGATGTAACAGTTTTCAACAAGCACATTTGTCTTTGAGTCATTGACAGTTTGGGTCTCAGAGGAACCTGCAGTGATGAGTCCTGAGATGTTGGGCTTGTGACTGTAAATATCCCTTATCTGGTTGATGTCTAATCTACTGCAACGTTATTGGGGTATGAGGCATTTGCTAACAAACCCTTGAGATTAATGCAGCACTGTCACCTGCCAGTGCATAAAGGTGCTGGGTAAAACTGTTTATTTATAGGACATGTCACTGAAAAAACAGTGACCAGCCAACCAAAGCACCAACCAAAATGACTGACACAAACCCCATCCTAGTGAGAATAGGTTGCCAATATAACCACCTTTTTCTTTTTCGTTCAGTTTCATTTAGCCTCTGTTTCATCTGCTGCACCTTCTGAGCTGTAGTGGCCTTCCTGTCCTCTCGAATACGTTTCCGTAGAATACTGTGAATAGACAGAAACAAATTAAAGTGTCTGCACAGCAGGCCTTAATTGCAGGGACACAGGGGCCTGACCACCAACAAAATCATGGACATTCACATATTTTACATCTCATTTAAACAATGTAGCAATAAAGGGAAAATGTCCAACTGTTCCACAAATCCAACAATATGCTCTTACAATTTAGGTACAATTTCTGGTATACTTATAGTAATACTTTACCAGTACCTGAAGGTAAGCCAGACATTTTTTCAAAACTGTCTCCTTCCTCCTCTTTCCCAACCAGCCGAGAGGGAACAGACTGAAGATTCTCTAGAATCTGGTCCCTTTTGTTATAGCATACAAAATCTCAAAGTTCTTTGACTATTTCTATGAATGCTCTGTTTGGAGGGTGCTCACTCTTTTATTTGACCATACACATTTCTAGCTCCAACTTCCAGTACAACATGGAATTTTGTTTCACTGAAAGCTCTTAGACACCCAGGGCAACCAGTCCTGGATTCACAGAAGAATGACCAATGTCAGTCACTGAACTCTTCCTCTAGAAAAAAATGTTAGCTTTTATAATATTCAGGCAAATAACTGCTTTTTTCCTGATGCTAAGGATGGGCCCCAGGGCACTGTGTATATTGAATATGAGTTCTACCACTGAGTTATTCCCACAGTCCCAGGGAGGTGAATTTTGACTAAATTTATGGAATCCCTCAGCATCTCTTTTTTTTTTTTTTTTTTTTTTTTTGGTTTTTTTCGAGACAGGGTTTCTCTGTAGCTTTGGAGGCTGTCCTGGAACTCACTTTGTAGACCAGGCTGGCCTCAAACTCACAGGGATCCGCCTGCCTCTGCCTCCCGAGTGCTGGGAACCCCTCAGCATCTTAATCTTAACAAATACAACATCATAACACTTTCCATAATAAAAAACATAAAAGAAAATAAAGCCATTCAGAAAAAGAACTCATGTGTGGACACACAATTGTTTCATGTAATTCTGGAGAAAAATATTCCACAGAGGAAATGTACCTAGCTTTTTTCTAGTTAGGTACACTGTCAATTATAGCTCTAATATAAATACTTAGCAATTACAAATATTCATTCATATGACTCATTTTGTCTTACACTATTTTAATTACCTAATTATAGCAACTTCTGAACACAAATTGGCTTTTAAATTTATCAGTACTGTGTTTTCAAAAAAAATTTTTTTATGTTGGCGCTAGAGAGATGGGTCAGTGGTTAAGAACACTTGTAAATGGGTGGGGTTGAATTTCCAACTCGCAACTGGTACCTCACACCTGTCTCTAACTCCAGTTTAAGAGGATCTGACACCCTCTTTTGGCCCCTTGTGGGCACCAAGCACAGGTGTCGTAGACATGTATCCAAAATACTCATGAATGTAAAATAAATAATTCTAAAAAACAAAACAAAAACAAAATGTGCAAGGAGGCTAGAGGACATTGGATCCCCTGGAACTGGAGTAATACTTGGTTGTGAGTCACCAGTTTTGGGTGCTGGGAACTGAACTTAGGTCCTCTAAAAAGAGCAGTAAGTGCTCTTACACACCGAATCATCTCTCTGGTGTTGTTCTGGTTTTCTTGTTTGTTTGTTTGTTTTCCTAAATAAGGTATTGCTGTAGCCCAGGCTGTCCTGGAGCTCACTCTGTAGACCAAACTGGTCTCAAACTCACAGAGATCTGCCTGCCTGTGCCTCCAGAGTGCTGGAATTAAAGGTGTGAGTCACCACAGACCAGATTGTACAGGTTTATTTTCATAAACAGACAACTCTTTGACAATATTGATGTCATCAAATAGCACCCAAGCACTTTGACTTAAGTAAAAGGTCATAATAACTGTAAAAACCAAGAGTCTGTATTATTTCACACTCCTCATCTTTCTCAGTAGGCCACATGGCACATACCTCTCATTGTTCTCTTCCACATTATCTTGAATCTTAGAAGAAAGTTCTGTTAGTTTTTCCTCTTCTGAACTTATCCTTTTTCCATTGTACTTTTCAGTCATTGTTTTGTTTTGTGAATGATCACGAACAGGAGACAAATCTTCTTTAGAAAGTTCTCTCCACCGTTTCTAGGTAGAGAAGAGAAGTAGTAAGCGTGGAATAATCTTTTTGTACACTGTGAAGATTGCATGTGAATTGGTTTAGTAAAAGGCTACACAGCTAACAGGCAAGATTTTCAGGGAAGAGAATGCTGGGAAGAAGGTGGATACTCGAGGAGACACGGAGGAAGCAGGAAAGCAGGATGGGTGTTATGTAGCTAAGGTAGACAAGCCTGGGGCAGCACACAGATTAATAGAAGTAAATGTGTTAAGTTATAAGAGCTACCTAAAAACAAGACTAAGCTAACAGCCAAACTATTGTAATTTGTAATTCTCCGTGTCATGATTTGGGAGATGGCTGGCTTGAGAGAGAAACATCAATTACATATGGCACCCAAGGTCTGACCACATATATCCACATAAAGTCCAAGAAAGCTAAAAAAAAAAAAAAAAAAAAAAGTTCAAAACACAGAAAGTCAAAGACAGCTTCCTGGCATGGCTTCCTGGTGACCACAGTTCTTGGGTAGGCTTGGCAACACACACAGAGATGCAGCTACCAGCCACTGCCTGCATGTATGCTGGAGCCGGCCATTGGTGCCATACACCAGCACCATATGCTGAACTGAGATGCACACTGGCTAACACAGAATACTGTAGATGCTTAGTAAGAGAGATTGAGGGGGCTGGAGAGATGGCTCATCAGTTACGAGCACTGGCTGCTCTTCCAGAAGACCCTGATTCAATTCTCAGCACCCACATGGTAGCTCCAGTTCCAGGGGATCTGACACCCTCATACCAATGCACATAAAATAAATTTTCTTTTAAAAGATCCAGATCGGAAAAAAAAAAACCTTTAAATAGGTTCCAGTGTTTCACTGTGTTTAACAATGTGCATAGGCTTAAGAAAGGAAAGAGGAAAAAAAGCATAAGCAGAAAAAAAAAGTAAACAGTTTATAAATAATGAAATAAAGCCTTTAAAGGAAAATGTTAAAAAAAAAACCCCCACATAGAAGTGGGAACTACACAGGGAATTTGGATCCTGTATGGTGTTGTATTGACTTTACATTTTGATTGTTGATGAGTAAACAATAGCTACTGAGACATTGGATTATAGAAATTACTAAATTAAACCATCCTATATATTTTTTAAATGTCTTAATTTCAAAATGGAAATAAAAAATGTATTGCTTGGGGAAGAGGTTATGCTTTTGTTGCAATTTCTTCAGAGTTCTACACTCAGAACAGCTTCAAGGCTGCTTGCTGAGATGGTCCAACCTCATAGACTATTCCCAGTCATAACTTCAGCTAAACCCTACATTTTCCCATCACACAGAGTCTGGATAACAGCTAGCTCCCCCAGAATTTGACCATCATCTTAACCTTCTCAGGATCCACTAAAGATGCCAGAGACACCAGACAACAGGAAGCAATCTAGAAAACTGATGCCCACAGTTTCAAGAGGTAGGGTGGATGGTTTTGGTTGTTTGGTGGGTTACGGATGTATGAAAATCAGACTAGGAGAATTCCAAGAGATGAAGGGCAGAGTCAGAGTCGCCAGCAAACGCAGAGAAGCAAGATGAGAATGCTGCACTGAAAAATGAAATCCCTGAATCTAATCTCCTTTGTTCAGTTTGTTTTTTTTTTTTTTTGGTCTGACATGACCAATATGTAAATGGATGTTTCCTGTACCAGAGTCAGTCCCAAATATCCAACAGCAGCTTCCAAAATTACCACACAGAGGCTTACATTATTTAAATGCTTGGTTGATAACTCAGACTTATTACTAGCTAACTCTTACACTTGAATTAACCCATAATTTTTATCAGTTACTGACTTACCTCTCTGCCTCTTGAATGCTGGGATAGATAGACAACTGGTCTACCAAACTAAGTAAGGATATAGATGGAGTCTGGTTATCTGACATTAGTGACAGTGATTTACCTGTATATTTGAATCTCCTTGTATGTACTTTGCACCTTCTATTATGGCCATATAGGAGAATCTGAGCTGGTCTGGTGTCTGAATAAGTCCCATTCGATATTTTCTCATATTCAGTAATACTTGTTTCACATTAACATCCTCTCCTTTTTCCATCTGCAAGAAAGGCAAGACCAAGTTGAGAAAACAGAAGCAATACAAGATGACTGCTTAGACCTTATCTGTGCTATGGTTCTTCTTAAAGAAAAAATGATTTGACACATGGTGGCAATCAACCATTATCCTTACACGCAGGGCTGAAGGGCTTCTGGGTCTCTAGATGACTCAACCAATTCCAAAACCATCCTCTCCCCCTCTCCTTCCCTCCTCCCCACACCCTCTCGTTTTTCAAGATAAGATTTCTCTGTGTTACAACTCTGACTATCCTGGAACTCACTCTGCAGACCAAGCTTCGAACCCAGAGATCTGTTTGCCTCTGCCTCCTGAGTTCTGGGATTAGAGGCGTGTGCCACTACCACACAGCTGTTTTTTTGTTGTTGTTTTTTTGGCTTTTCAAGACAGGGTTTCTCTTTATTGATTTGGAGGCTGTTCTGGAACTCGCTCTGTAGACCAGGCTGGCCTCGAACTCACAGAGATCCACCTGCCTCTGCCTCCTGAGTGCTGGGATTAAAGGAGTGCGCCACCAACGCCCAGCTGTTCAATTTTTTTAATTATAAATTATATTGTGCATGTATATATGATGTATGGATGTATTTGTGAAGGTGCATGCATGTACATGTGTGTATGGAGGCCAGAAGCAAATGTCTCTATTATGTAGCTCTGGCTGTTCTGGAATTTGTTATGCAGACCATGCTGGTCTGGAACTCAGAGACTCCTCTGCTTCTATAGGATTAAAGGTGTATGCCACCATACCTGGACTTGTCTTGTTTTTTGAGACAGGATCTCTTACTGGACCTGGAACTCAATGATTTAGGTAAGTTGGCTGGTCAGTGGGATCTAAGGATCCACCTGACTCCACTTCTCCCCAACTTCTGGGATTACGAACATGTGTCACTGTGTCTGACTTCTAAGTGTGTGCTGGGAATCTAAACTTAAGTCCTCATGCTTGCCATCTCCCCAGTTCAGACTGGCATTTCTTTTTGAGGTGGGATCTTACTAGGTAACCCTTGCTGGCCTCAGATGCTGAGATGGTAGGCACTCACTACTACATCAACATTTATTTTTTCCTTTTGCCATTTCTCTCTCTTTTGAGGGGAGACTTCATTTTCTTCTTCTTTTCTTGGTAAAATCTCACTCCTTAGCAACTCCTCAAACTTGAGGCAAACTTTCTGCCTTAGCTTCCTTAGGGTTTGGATGACAGATATGAAGCAAGCCTGGCTGAGAAAAACTTCTTAGGGAATCTGTGGAAATATTTTAGACATACTCATATATAAGCCAGGAATTAGAGTTAAATAGTGGAAGTTAGAGATTTTCTACAAGTTTGACCTGAAAAAACCCTGGATATGAATTTGGAACTTACTGCTGCCTGGAGAAACAGTTAAAAACAAATTAAGGGGCGAGGTGGGTAAGAAAATTGGCTGCAATTGGAGAGGACCAGGGTTTTGTTCCAAGCACCCACAAATATCTTACAATTACATGCAACTCCAGTTTTGGGAGTCCAATACTTTTTCTGACCTCCTCAGGCACCTGTCGTGCACATGGTACACACACATAATATAATGTTTATCAATTGGATGGTGGTGGTGCATAACTTTAATCCCAGCACTAGGGGGGCAGAGGAAGGCAAACCTCTTAATTCGAGGCCAGCCAGGTCTACAGAATTCCAAGACAGCCAGAGCAACACGGGGAAACCATCTTGAAAAATAAACAAAAAGTTTACCTTTCTTTCATTAATATTATAAAACCATAAAAAAAAAGGCAAAAACAAAACTGGCCAGGCATGGTGCTGCACGCCTTAATCCCAGCACTCGACAGAGGCAGATTAATCTGTGAGTCTGAGGTCAGCCTGGTCTACAAGGTGAGTTCCAGGACAGCCAAGGTTATTGCACAGAGAAACCCTGCCTGGAAAAACCAAACCAAACTTAAAAACCCCACAAAACTGAAATGAGGTCCCATGGACACTTACCAGAACAAGACAGGTGTCTACGAGGGAGAAGGTACCAGAGCGCCCGATGCCTGCACTGCAATGGATCACTGCAGGTCCATGCTCCGGGTTCAAGGAGCCAGACTCTCTAACTTTAAACAAGAAATTTAGGAATGAAGCTGGTGACTCAGGAACTCCAAAATCTGGCCAGGTGGTATAATGAAAGTGTGATATAGTTCTGGTTTCACCACTCTAAAATGTGAAAAAACAAGGAGATGTCAGCTCTAATTTTTTCCTTGTTGTTAATATATTTTTTGATTTATTTATTTTATAGATATGATTGCTGTATCTTTATGTACACCTGCACGCCAGAAGAGTGCACCAGATGCCATTATAGATGACTGTGAGCCACCTTGTGGTTGCTGGGAATTGAATTCAAGACCTCTGAAAGAGCAGCCAGTACTAACCACTGAGAATCTCTGTAGCCCCTTAATTTTTTCTTATACAAACACATTAATTATTGCTGCAGAAACCTGTGTTATGAACATACAAAAACAAAACAAAAAAACTAGAGATGGGGTTACAGCAGTGGAAAGAACGCTTGCCTTATATCTAGAAAGCCCTGGGTCACATACCAAACCCTGGCTGAAAGCCTAGCAACACACAGAACTGGGTGTAGTGGTGCATGCCTGCAACCACAGCATTCAAGGAGACAGGAAGACCAAAAGTTCAAGGCCATCTTTGGCTATATAGGGATTTCAAGGATAGATTCATAGAGAATCTTCTGGAGAAAAAAAAAATCTAGATAAATATTCCTGAGATGATATGCTACATTTACTTTACCATTTTCTTTCCAACTTAATAAAGTCACATTTCTGTATGGTCACTTCCAACTTTGATACGTCTTTTTCTTAACCTTTGCTATCATACTGAGAGTAATGGTATGAAATGTTTTATACATATCCAAGCTTTCATTTGATCTCCACAACAGCCTACAAATATACAATTTCATTCTCATAGATGAGGAAACCACACCTCTACCAAGTAGCAGAACTGGAATATGAATTCAAGTTTGCTTCAGTGATCCTCTCTTTATCCAGAAGTATGTTTTGCATTTTCTTGGTGACGGATACTGAACCCTAAACCTTCAAGCACACCAAGAAGGCACCTTACAACTCAGCTATATTCAATATCCACTTAGGTTTTAGTTTTTGGTTCTCAGGACTTAATCTAGGACCTAGAGTACACGAAGCAAGTGCTTGACCACCAAACTATACCCACAACATCCCTTTCTGTATTTTTAGTAACTGCCCTCCCTCCTCCTCCTTTTTCCAAAAAAGGGTTTCTCCGAAGTGCTGGCTGTCCTGAAACTCACTCTGTAGTCCAGGCTGGCCTTGAACTCACAGAGATCCACCTGTCTCTGCCTCCCAAGTGCTGGGATTAAAGACAAGAGTCACTAGCATGTGGCATAATTATTTTTTGTCTTAAAATTTTATTTGTATTTATGTGTATGTTTGGGTGTCTGCATATATATCTATGTGTATCATGTATGTGCCAGGGGCTGAAGGCCACAAGAGGGCACTGGTTTCCCTAGGGCCAGAGTTATAGGCAGTGGTAAACCTCTCAGCATGGGTCCTGGGAATTAAACCTGAGCCTTCTCCAAGAAGACCATATACTCTTAAAACACTGAGGCATCTCTCCAGCCTTCTCCAAGAAGACCATATACTCTTAAACACTGAGGCATCTCTCCAGCTCTAATAATTAATTTTCAGTCTTCAAATATTAATATTAACCAGAACATTGTAATTCTTTGTTTTTAGGAATTCTTCAGTTACTTTATACAGAAATACAATCTAAACATGTTTATGACTAGATATCATTACAAATATTCAAATCCAAGTAATAAAGAATTCTTAAAACCATCAAATAAAACTGAAACTCTGAAACCAGAAATGCCTTACATTGGTATTTTCTAACTGCAGTAGATGGACTGTATAATATGACTTCACATCTTCAGATAAGAGTTTCACATTAAATCCTGTTTCCTTAAACAGCATCTCTCGGTCATCTGTTGGCCAGTATTGTGCACATTTAACCTAAATTTAAGAATAATAGTTTAGACATATTATAAAACCACAAAAAGAAAAACAAACCTCACATATACACACTACACTTCTGCAGGTACCGAATCTGCAGGTAAGAAAATCTGAAGTATTTTAATGAGAATGATATTTTGTAAAGTAGTTCCATAAAATGTTTCCTTTAAATTTAAAAAACCATAAACAGATAATATGTTCATAAAAATGTGCTACTCTCCTTTTTTATTTTGGAACAGGGTCTCTTTATATAGTACTGGCTGTCCTGGACATCATTGTGTAAACCAGGCTATGAATTCACAGATATCCACCAGCCTCAGCCTCCTGAATGCTGGGATTAAAGACACAGGCCATCATGCCCTACTAAGGTGTGCTATTCTTAAAGCATAATTACATTTTAACAGATTTGTTTTTGGTTTCTAAAGTATCAGGCTCATGCAAGAATCTTATCTTCAATAAGCACCAAAGAGGTTTTCTTTCAATCCAGTTGTTAGTGGTTCATGCCTTTAATCCCAATACTTGGGAGGCAGAGGCATGCAGATCTCTGAGTTCAAGGCAAACCTGGTCTACAGAGTGAGTTCCAGGACAGCTAACCAGAAGAATCAGAAGTACCCCCCCCACACACACACACCCCTAGAATTGTTAGGCAAGTATAACAAATAAAGCATAAGAGGGCAAGGAGGACATTTTACAGTAAAGAAACAAACAAGTAGTATTAAGGAGAAAACAGGACAAATGCAAAAGAAAATCCAACATGTGCATACTAGAAGGGCCCAAAGAACACCACCAACAAACAGGAACAGAACAAATAACTATGATTTAGTAATCCTTTCTTTAAAAAAAAAAAGCATTTTAAACTACATACTGAAAGGTCAAAACTATTTACCTGCAAAAACCGATCAAGCACTTAAGACATATTTTGGAAAAATAAATGTTGAAGAAAAAGGGAGAGGTGCTAGAGAGATGGCTCAGGTGTTGAAAATACTTGTTGCTCTTGCAGATAACCCGAGTTTGATTCCCAGTACCCATAAGATGGTACACAACCATCCCTAAACCAAGTTCCAGAGATCTAACATGGAAACGCATGGCACATATACACTGGCAAAACATTCATATACCTAATATAAAACAAGTTTAAAAAAAAGAAATGGGTGGTAGAGGTGCATGCCTTTAATCCCAGCACTTAGGAGGCCTCAGAGGCAAGTGGATCTCTGTGAGTTCAAGACCAGCCTAGTCTACAAAGCTACACAGAGAAACCCTGTCTGGGGAAAAAAAAAGAAGAAAAGAAAAAGAAAAAGAGAGAAAACCCTTTTGAGTAATAAAGGCAAAATAAATACTGGATTTATAAATGAAGTAACATCTATTTGATTTAGGTAGTAATCTATAATGCTAGAAAAGAAGCTTATGTATTTTAGTTCAAAGAAAAGCACGTAAGAGTCACTAATTTTGTTTTAATTTTATGTGCTTCGGTGTTTTGCCTGCATGTCTGTGTGAGTGTCGGGTTCCCTGGAACTGGAGTTATAGACTCCATATGTGTGCTGGGAATTGAACCCAGGTCCTCTGGAAGAGCAGTCAATGCTCTTAACCATTGAGCTCCAGCCTCTAAGTCAGTAATTTTTTATACCCTGCCAAAATGACTGTTAAGTACTAAAACACCAGATGCACTTTCACTGACATGTAAGAAATCAGAGATTAAAATGCCCACAAGGGGCTAGAGAGATGGCTCAGCAGCTAGGAGCACTTGTTGTTACTGCAGAGGACCCATGTTTGATACCCAGAACCTGAATGGTAACTCATGCCATGCCTTACTCCAGTTCCAGGGGATTGATGCCTTTCTCTGACCTCTCAGAGTACCAGGCACATATGTCATACTCACACATACATTTGGGCAAAACATTCATACACATACAAAGAAATAAGTTTAAGTCTAAAAAAATTTAATGAGTAGTTCCTTATGACTTGACAATAAGTATTAGAGTAGGTGGACAGACATCAACAAAGACTGGTAATGAATATTAAAAACACCCAGATGGTCCTCTTGAACATCCAATTCTTTTTTTTTTTTTAAGAGACGCGGTTTCTAGACCAGGTTGTCCCCGAACTCAGAGAGATCCTCCTGCCTCTGCCTCCTTAATGCTGGGATTAAAGAAAGGCATGCGCCCCCACCACCCGGCTGAACATCCAATTCTTACAAGTTCTGGAACCAATCTCACACAGGTATGCAGCATGTGTATAGAATTTAGATTAAGAGGGATATGGGAAGTGTTACATGCTCTAGATAAAATACAACTAAAAACAACAAAAAGAAGGTGGCTGGAGAGATGGCTCAGTGATTAAGAGCACTTGCTGCTCTTGAACAGGACACAGGTTTGGTTTCCAGCACCCACATGGCTGCTCACAACCACCTGTAACTCCAGTTTCAAGGGAATGCCTCTTCTGCCCTCAGGTACCAAGCATGCACATGCACACAGACATACAAGCAGGCAAAACAGTAATATCATACACATAAAAATAAAAAGTAAATTCCTGGGCAGTGGTGGCGCATGCCTTTAATCCCAGCACTTGGGAGGCAGAGGCAGGTGGATCTCTGTGAGTTCGAGGCCAGCCTGGTCTACAGAGCGAGTGCCAGGATAGGCTCCAAAGCTATACAGAGAAACCCTGTCTCGAAAAAACAAAAAAAAACAAAAAACAAAAAAGAATAAACAAATATCCAAATATATGTTAATCCTAAAAGGAAAAAAAACAAAGAGAATGAGGAAAATATATTAAAATGTCAAACTATACTTATTATTCTGGATGACAATATTATTCAGACTGTTTTCAGTGATATTAGAAAAGGTAAATGTGTCATCTCACAATTCTGATGACTGATATACTGGATATTTATGGTATATTTCTGATGTCTTTTTGAACCAGGATTTTCTGGAAAGGAAAAATGCAGCAAACATAAGACACAAGGAGTAAAATCAACTTCTAAATTTCCAGATTTGAATTGGAAATATCAATGCATATGCCTGACAGGGTCTAGTAGCCCTGGCTGTCCTGGAACTCTCTATGTAAAACTAGGTTGGCCTCGAATTAAGAGATCTGTCTGCCTCTGCCTCCTGAGTGCTGGGAGCAAAGGCATGCCCCACTGCAGCCTGGCCAGAATCTATTTTAACACACACATTTTCCTTAGCTGTATTCATTAAGCTAACAGCAACACTTGTCCTTATTTTGTAGTGAAAAATTGTTGCCCAAGGTGTCAGGCATAGTGCCACACCCCTTTAATGCCTGCAGAGAGTTCAAGGCCAAACAAGTTCCAAAACAGACAGGACTACATAAGGAGACCCTGTATCAAAAGCAAAACAAAACAAAACACCCACTGTCCAGTAAAAGAAATAGGCTCCTGAGAAATAGTTATTTGAGGTCTGAGGTGTCAACACCTGAGCTGCAATTGGTAGGCATTTCAGAGAAAAGCAAGCTCTAAAGTCTTAACTATACATTACAAAGATTAAAGCTCAACATAAAAAATTTTGCTATCCAATTAAGGAGTTATTTGATCTCCAGTAAGTAAGTATAGTATAAAGCAAAGGGATAAAATGAATCAAATCTTCCACCCCCACCCCAACACAGGGTTCCTCTGTGTAGTTCTGGCTGTCCTGGAAATCACTCTGTAGACCAGACTGTCCTGGAACTCAAAATCCGCCTGCCTGTAAAAGTGCTGGGATTAAATATGTGCACCACCATCCAACATAAATCGAACCTTTAAATTTAGAAATTCATCCACTCCTAACGTTCCTCTTCTATAAAAACCAAAAGCCAGGGTTGGGTATAATGACATATGTTTTAATCTCAGCACCAGGGAGGCAGAAGATGACTCTTAGTTTAAGGCCATAGTCTAGACAAGAGTTGCAGGCCAGCCAGGTCTTCATTAATAAGACCCTATCAAAACAAACAAGCAAACAAACAAAACACCCCCTCCAACAAAACAACAAAAACCAAAAAGCCCAAGCAATATACATAACACAAAACAAACCAAACTCCAATTAGTCATCTGTTGAGAATACTATGGAAGAAACCATGTTTAAAAACTGTTTCCCACGTGTATTTTAAAAAGCTAAGTAAAAAGTTTTTCTAGTTTTTGTTGTTCATTTGGGATTGGACTTTGTTTGTTTTGTTTTTTCAAGACAGGGGTTCTCTGCTTGTTTTGGCTGTCCTGCAACTAACTCTGTAGACCAGGCTGGCCTTGAACTCACAAAGGTCTACCTGCCTCTGCCCCCCCCAGTGCTGGGATCAAAGGTGTGAGCCACCGTTGCCTGCTGGCTCCCGTTTTCTATTTTTTTGTAGAAGCATTCCACTAAAACTAGACAAGGAAAGAATTAAATGATCTTGTAAGCCCAAAATAGAGGTTAAAAAAAAAAAGACCAACAAAAATGCTTATTAGAACAAACAAGCGGACATTAAAGGCCTTTTGATGAAGAACACAGTTACTACTTAGGCAGGAATTCCCAGCCCCCAAAAGAATCCTTCAACTCCGTCTTAGCATCTAGATATATCCACAAGTACCATTTATTAAGTTCTGGTGGTAGTCTGAGGGAATCAATAAAGGAATTCTACTTTGAAGTGAGAAGGAAAAAATTTACACATCATTTCATTGGCTACACATTCAAACAAACAAAACAATGTCACAACCACTGAACTTTACAATGAATTTGGAAACTATGGAAAACAACTACAGATGGCTATGTCGACACTACTGGAAATTCTGTCAAGACAAATTGAAAACATATACTATCACCAAATCCCAGTAACTATGAATTTAGGGAAAAGTAAGAATAGCATGGTATATTAAAGTTGGAAGAGATCTTAAGAGTCAGTACTTCCTAATGTCTGACAGAATATTATTCTAAACCACATACATCTTAGTTACACCACTAACTGGCCCAGTTCTTAAGATTATGTATTATCTGATAAGAAACTCCATCCTTTTCCTTCCCTCCCTCTCTCTCTCTCTTAGACACAGTCTTACTTGTCTGGCCTGGAACTCACAGAGATCTGCCTGCCTCTGCCTCCTGAGTGCTGAGATAAAAGGCAGGGATCACTGCACCTGGTCCTTTTTCTTTTTAAAAGGCAATATTTACTTTAAAGTGTTTGTCTGTGAGTATGTACATGTATGTGAATACAGATATCTGGTGAGTTCAGAAGAGGGCACTGAAACGCCTGGAGATAGTTACATATGGCTTTGATTGTCCAACATGGGTGTTGGGAGCTAGGGTTCTCTGCAAGGACAGTATTTGCTCTTAACTCCTGCGCCCTGGATACTATTTCTTTACCTCTCCCTTTTCACTCCAAGCAAAACTGTCTTACCCTTCTACTTGTCCCTGTTTTCTCCCACCTACTACGATTCACTCCCCCTTTCCTCTAGATTTTCTTTATCAATCTAATACTAACCTAGTGTCACTTTGATATTTTTCTTTTTTATCATACTCATAGTAATAGTATCTCAGCACATGACCATTCTAAAAGGAATCCCTTAATTTCTAAAACAGCTGGAGTTCATGTGGTGATTGCTAATTGATTATTTCTATATGTGAGCAGTGAGTTTACTCTTACATAGTGATTGTTTATACGGGCACTATTACTTTTTGAAGTGATCATTGGGTATTGAATCTAGTGTTCAACACCTGGTGTTCAATAGCCCAGAAGATAAAACAACACCTTCACCCTACTACAACCTAGTTCCTCTTCAACACGGCAAACATTACCACAGAAAAAGATTTAAAAAACTGACTAAACAAAAAATAATAACAAACAACTTCACCTTAGATACACATGTGCAAAAGAGAAACAAGGGAAACATGAAAAGTCAAGGCAGTATGATATCTCCAAAACTTACTAGTCCCACAGTAATGTCATTTAATCAGAGGAAAGAAATCAGAGGGGTGGGGACTGAGGGTAATGTGGTCACTGCATAAACATCAGAAGCTGAGACTGGATCCCACCACCACAGAATAAAGGTGAGCACACAGATGTGGGGAAGCAAGTGAATCCTGGGGAACACTGGTCAGTCAGTACAGCCCATTTGTGAGCTCCAGGTTCAATGAGACAATCTCTCACCACAGACAGACCATCCTGACAAAAACTGATCAGAGTTACATATCATACACCAAATGGGCCTAAAAGACGCTTAGAGAACACTCTGCAAACATCACAGATTACATGTTCTTAGCAGCAGCCCAAGAAACTTTCTTTAAATGAGATCCTCTAGGATCTTAGAACTTCAGCAGCTGTGATTACCCATGGGAGATCTGTACTAGATTGAGCCCTTTAACACTCCATCATGGATGAGGACCTTGCAAAGGCTCTTCTCTCTAAGGGTTTATTTATAGACAGTTAACAGTGGCTGGGAGAAAAAGAGATGTTTTTCTTTTTTGTTTTTTGAGACATGGTCTCACTATGTAGCTCTGTTGCCCTGAAACTCATGATGTACACCAGTTAGGTCTCTAACTTAGGGATCCTGTCTGCCTCTTGAGTACTGGGATCAAAGTTATGCACCACCATGGACAGCTTTCAGAGAGATTTTTATTTTATTTTATTTTATTTGTAATGGGGTCACTTAAAAATCAACAATGTTTCCAAAACTAACCTCACACCTATGCTATTGTAAACAGTGCTGTTCACTAGCCTGCCAAACTATACTTGAGTACAACTATCTGTTTTTATCACTGATGCCCTATGTGGAGTGAGCAGATGCTTGCCTCACAGGAAAATTCACACAAGACTCTCTCTCTCTTTTTTTTTTTTTTGGTTTTTCGAGACAGGGTTTCTCTGTATTTATTGTTTTGGACCCTGTCCTGGAACTCAAGACCAGGCTGGTCTCAAACTCACAGAGATCCACCTGCCTCTGCCTCCCGAGTGCTGGGATTAAAGGTGTGTGCAACCAACGCCCAGCTCACACAACACTCTTATAGAAAGTAAGTCTTAAGGAAAACTGAATAGCTTATACTCCACTTGACCTCAATGGAATAAAACTACAAAGCAACAAGAAAAACTAGAATACATACAAAGATTTATAGATTGAAAAAATCAAAAAGAAACAAACAAAAAAGAAAACACACAATTGAATGAGAAATGGGTCAATGAAGAAATCAAAGTAAACAAAAAATGTATAGAATTACATGAGAAATTAAAACACAAAATTACAAACCCTGAGGAATACAATGAAAGCAGTCTTTGAGGGAAGTTTATAGCTGTAAGTACCTAACATAACAATAAGTAAATGAATACATCAGAAATATCTCAAATAAATAATGATATGGCTGAGGCTTTGGAAAAACAAAAACAAGCCAAGCCTGAAAGTAGTAGACGGTAAGAATTAAGATCAGGGCAGAAACAAATGAAATGAAAACTGAAGAAACAATATAAAGAATCAGTGAAACAAATGCCTGCAAATTCACTTTATGAAACAATCATTACTCTAATAGTAATGCTGAACAAAGACAGAACACACAAATAAAATGACAGACCACTGTCTCTGGTGAACATAACTAGAAAATTCTCAATAATAACACTTGCAAACTGAATTCAAGAACACAGAAAAGAGATCATTCACCATGATCAAGTTGGCTTCATTCCAGAGATGCAGGGATGGTTCAACATATGCAAATCAATAATCATACTCCACCACATAAATTGAGTCAAGGACAGAAACCACATGATGTTGAAAAGACATCCCTTCATGATAAAAGTCCTAAAGAGACTAGGAATAAAAAGAACATATTTTAACATAATAAAGGCTATATATGGCAAACCTATAGCTAATCACACCAAATGGAGAAAAATTCAAAACATGTTTGCTACAATCAGGAACAGGACAGAGGTTTTCATCTTTCTTTACTCTTATTCAGTATGGTACTTGAACTTGGATTTATGGGTTTTGTTCATTTACTTGTCTGTCTGTTCGTTTTTCAAGATAAGGTTTCAATAGTCCTGGGTATCCTGGAACTCACTTCATAGACCAGGTTACCCTCGAACTCACAGGGATCCCCCTGTCTCTGCCTCTCAAGTGCTGGGATTAAAGCATGAGTCACCACCGCCCAGTTTTAACTAGAGCAGTAAAACAAGAGAAGGAAATGAAAGGGATACAACAGGAAAGGAAGAAGCCTATGCATCCTTATATAATGATAAAATAATCCTACATAGAAAAGATCCTAAAGACTGAATCATAAAATTCTTAGATTTGATGAACACTTTTTACAAGTGTCAGAATACAAAATTAACATACAAAAGCATTGGTCTTCCTATATATCAACAAAAAACATGTTCGAGGATATTTGATCACACTGTGAACCCCGGGATTATGTTATTTGCTGCAATAACCTGTTTCTAGTTGTAGTGTGGTTCAACCCTAGCATAAACCTTTAATCCAAGAACTTTCTACTTACTGTAAACAGGATTAAATAAAGTTAACCAAAGTCAAGAGATCCAGCAAGCAAAATTAGTTGACAGGAAATGAAAAAGAAAAAAACGGAGTAAAAGGGAGTGGGGAAGACGGATAGAGATGCACAGGAAGTAGAAGGGAGGGACATTCAGTTGTAGTTTTCTGTTTGAGATGATGGGAGAAGCGAAGTTTTTCCAGGATGTTGTCTGAAGAGAAAGGCCAACTGGGTGCTTTCTCTGCCTCTCTGAACTAGCAGGCTTTCACTCCAGCATCTGGCTCACAAGTCTTTATTGGTAAAATTGAAGACTGAATTTTTGTTTAAAAAAAATGTGAACACATTTACAAATAATCAGAAAAATAATCTCACTCTGATAGCTTAAAAAAAAACCTTGCAATAAACCTAGGTAAAAAGAGATCTCTGCAATAAAAGCTACAACATTAAAGAAAAAAAAAACTGAAGGGAGTAGAAGATGGAAAGACTTTCCCTGCTCACAGATTAGAAGCATACTGTGAAGGCAGGAGCTGTGGCTCAGTAAGAAAAATCCTTCCTTAGCAGGCAGGAAGCTGAGGCTCACCCCCTAATACTGGCAATCAGAAAGAGCAAAGGAAGGAAAGTATGTCAGCTGGTTAATATTGCAAAAGAGGCTATACTAGTCAAAGCAATCTACAGATCCGGTGCAATCGCCATCAGAATTCCAGTGCTATTTTAAAAATATAAAAAAAAAAATCTTAAACCTCTTATCCCGATGATGGTGGTGCACACCTTTAACCCTAGCCAATCTGGTCTACAAAACAAATTCCAGGACAGTCAGGACTACAGAGAAACCCTGTCTTGAAAAACAGAAACAAAAAAATCTCCACAAACAAAAACTAAAACAAGCCTCTTATGAAAGTTCTAAAGCTACTAAGGGTTAGGGGGCATCCAATTCTGAAAAACAAAACAAAACAAAAAACCCTCAATACATGATTTCAAGATATACCAGAGCCATAATACCAAAAAAGGCACGGTACTGTCACAGAAAGAAACACAGATTATTCCAATAGAAAGGGAACCCAGGCTGGGCATGGTGGCGCATGTCTGTAATCCCAGCGGTTGGCAGGCAGAGGCAGGTGGATCACTTTGAGTTTGAGGTCAGCCTGGTCTACAGAGAGAGTTCGAGGACAGGCTCCACAGAGCTGCACAGAGAAACCCTGTCTCAAAAACACAAAAGAAAGGGGGAAGGGGGAAGGGGGAGGGAGGCAGGGAGGCAGGGAGGCAGGGAGGCAGGGAGGCAGGGAGGCAGGCAGGGAGGCAGGGAGGCAGGGAGGCAGGGAGGCAGGGGGAAGGGGGAGGGAAGGAGGGAGGGAGGGAGGCAGGCAGGGAGGCAGGCAGGGAGGCAGGGAGGCAGGGAGGGAGGCAGGGAGGCAGGCAGGGAGGCAGGCAGGGAGGCAGGGAGGCAGGGAGGCAGGGGGGAAGGGGGAGGGAAGGAGGGAGGGAGGGAGGCAGGCAGGGAGGCAGGCAGGAGGCAGGCAGGGAGGCAGGGAGGCAGGGAGGCAGGGGGAAGGGGGAGGGAAGGAGGGAGGGAAGGAAGGAAGGAAGAAGGAAACCCAGAAAAGGTCAACAGAGCTTTAGCCAGGTGATGATGAGTTGCAGGCATCACTGGAAGGTGAGTGGGTGAGTAGACAGAGGCAGACAGATCTCGAGGCTCCCAGCCAGTCCAATGGAAACAAGGGCCTATAAGTTTGGTGAGAAGCCTGGTCTCAAAGCAGAAAGCAATGGAGAATAAACTCTGCACTCCCTAGTAAACATGCACACACACAACACAAAGACCTAGGCAATGATTTTCTGAACAGAACCCTTCTCACATAGGAAATAATGTCAGCAAATGACAGACAAAAGAAACCTCATGAAATTAAGACATTTTTGCACAGAAAATCAAATAGGTGAACAAAGCATACAGAATAGAAAATCTTTGCTACCCATTTTATCTGACAGAGGACTAATATCTAGACTATACAAAGAACTCAAAAAACCCCAACCCCATCAATTATCAGTTAATGAAATAAGTAGACAGGAGGAGACACAAAGGCCATTATATACATGAAAAAATGTTCAACCTTACTAGCCATCAGAGAAATGCAAATTAAAATTGCACTAAAATCGCCATTTCACTCTAGGCAGGATGACAGTCATTAACAAAAGAAGTAACTGTTGAATATAGTAATACACCTTAAATTCCAGCACTCAGGAGGCAGAGGCAGGTGGATCTCTGTGATGTCAGCCTGGTCTACACAGAGTGTTAAGACAGCCAGGGCTACACAAAATAAAAAACAACAGTAACACCACCACCAACAAACAAACAAACAAAAACTGCTGGCAAGGATGTGGAGAGAAGGGAGCTGGTACACACTGCTGATGAGAACGTAAACTACTCCAGCCACTATGGAAACCAGTAGAGAGGTTCCACAACACACACATACACACACACACACACACACACACACACACACACACACACACACACACACACACAGAGAGAGAGAAAAAAAACTAAGAAGAGAGCTACAATATGGCTCAGCTGTAACACTTCTGAGTATCTACCTACAAAACTCCAAGTCAACATATCACAGAGAGATCTATACTTTATTAACATTTACCATGCCACAAAAGCTAGGCTATGAAAACAACTCAGGTGTCCACAGAATGGATGAAGAAAATAGGGTATATTTACAGAATGAAAAGTTTCAACCAAAAGGAGCATACTGATATCATTTGCAGAAATATGTATGCAACTGAGATAGACATATCAAGTGAAATATGAAAACCTCAGAAAGATAGGGTATTTTCTATAATTTACCTATGTATAGAAAATCTAGGAGACAGACAAGAAACTGGAAGTGGGACTGTCTTGGAATACAAAAGAAAGGGCTAAAAGGAGAAGAGCTGGAAGAAAGGGGAGAGTGGGGAAACAAGACAGGTAACAATTCAACAAATCCCCTAGAATTACAGAAAATGTCCTAATGGAATAGAATAAGACATATAGTACACCCAGGTGTTAGTGACACCTTTAATCCCAGCACTCAGGAGGCAGAGGCAGGAGGCTCTCTGTGAGTTCTAGGCCAGCCTGGTCTACAGAGAAATATCCTGGCCATTACCTTTTAGCCACCAAAGGTCCAAAAGTAGTGAATAAGTATCCTCTTCCAAAATGAAAAATGTATAAACTAGTGATCACATACAGCATACTAAGCCATAGTATTAACTACTACTCACCGATTCTTTCTCTACAGTTCGGTTTAACATGACAACTGCTCTGGTCTTCTGCTGCCACACCATGAGCCAGAAGTGGCAACACGTGTTAGGAAGTGGACCCTGTAATTACACAACACGAGCACATGAGGGAAAGGGGAAAGGAGCTGGAGAAGGACAAGGCTTCAAGGCACTACTATGACCAGTGGATTAGGTCTTGCAAAGTAAATCAAGACATTAAATGTACTTAAATTCAAAATAAAGTCTGCATTCAATAAAACTTTTCCTCTATGTAAAGATATTTTACTTACTTAGGCAGAAAAAGAACTGTATGGGATAACCAGTTCAGAATTAAGAGTTGATTAACTAGATTCAAGTAACAATTATAAAATGCAGGCAAGATTTTGTGACAAAGCCAACTTAGTTCACTGCTTCTGATACTATCATGTTGTTATGGCTTTGCTGGCGCCGTGACCTATTGATGATAGTCAATGCTGCTATAAGGAAAACAAGGCGTCTACAGTATAAACACAGGCAAACCAGAATGAGAATCATAAGTGAGAGCACCTGGGGGTCAAGTTCTAGCTACAAAGGATATCAGAAAAGGAAATCTGTCTTAGTTTCTGCAACAGACAAATGACCTCTCATGGGGACATTTATGTCATTACTGTTCCACCAAAGAATTTGTCAACACAAAAGAATTTGCAGGGAAAAAAATCATGAAAGTACCTGTAAATCAGTTTGCTGTGCCTAGTATCATCTGGCAGAGCTAAAAGTGGACAAAAGTCCTTATTACAATATGCTATGGAGGGAGAAAAGCAACTATACACTTCCAATTACTTTCCCTTTTGTCTTAATGATAGCATAGGGTTATTAAAAAAAGGGGGGCAGGATATGAAGAAGCATGCCCAGAATGACTGAATAACTTTCTTTCCCTCCTTTCCTTCTTCCTCCCTCCTTCCTTCTTGTAGGGCTGGAGATGTAAGCCCAGGGTACCTCATGCATACTGAGGACATAATGCTCTGCCACTAAGCTCTAAAACCAAACTCTGCCTAAACATTTAGCCAACTTCCAGAACAATGTAGCAGACTGTTCAGTATGGGGGCAGGGAAGACCAGAACTGCTTTAGGGCAGATGCATTTCTTGGTGTGTAGCTAATAGTCAATACATATTGCTTAACTGAATAAACTCTAAAGTTAACCTGTGAAAATGCTAGATATCTGAGAAATTACATCCTTATTATTAAAGGATACGATCCTCTTCATCCAATGTACATACATTTCAAAGATGAAAAAAACAAACATCCTTCCAACCAAAAAAAGAAATGAGAAAATCCCTAGTAAAATGAATGACTTTTCCCTTCATCTTTAAAAATAAATCGTGGGCCGGGAAACAGGATCTCTCTATGAGTTTAAGGCCACCCTTGGACTACACAGTGAGTTTAAGGCTAACCAGGGCTACATAGTGAAATGGACGGACGGACGGACGGACGGCTGGCTGGCTGGCTGGCTGGCTGGCTGGCTGGCTGGCTGGCTGGCTGAGCAATTGAGGGCACTTGTTGCTTTTTCAAAGGACCCCCACAGTGTGGCTTACAGTTACCTATAACTAGCTCCAAGGTATTTGACACTTTCTTCTGGTCTCATTAGGGACCTATATATATGAGTGGTGCATATACAAATCTCTCTCTCTCTCTCTCTCTCTCTCTCTCTCTCTCTCTCTCTCTCTCTCTCTCTCTCTCTCTCTCTCTCACACACACACACACACACACACACACACACACACACACACACACACACACACACACACACGA
Organism: Mesocricetus auratus; assembly: GCF_017639785.1. Classification (NCBI taxonomy): domain Eukaryota; kingdom Metazoa; phylum Chordata; class Mammalia; order Rodentia; family Cricetidae; genus Mesocricetus; species Mesocricetus auratus. The sequence goes on along the minus strand of NW_024429184.1, from coordinate 87,496,497 downwards.
TGCACTCAGTAATGAAGTCCTTTGTGGGCACATACATACTTCTATAACTGGTTCTAAAGACTAAATAAACATGCAACAGCTTTTACAGTATAAAGAATAAAGGATTCTAAAAAGACAGGAATTCATCTATCAGTTCTTCCACAACCTAGCAATGCTACCAAGTTGTTTTGTTTTTGTTTTTATTTTTTTTGAGACAGGTTTTCTCTGTGTAGTCTTGGCTGGTCTGGAACTCAGAAAGATTCACCTACCTCTGCCTCCCAGTACAGGGATTAAAGACATGCGCCACCACCAACTGGTTGAAATGCTACCAAATTTTTAAACAGTAAAATGGACAGGATATACCAAGAGGCTGATTAGAAAAAAAAAAATAAGACTTAGGCAAAAGACAATCCAGTAAGAAACAAAGAACAACCAAAACACTGTAGGTAAAATCTTTAAATGTAGGTCTTCTCTCTCTGTTCAAGTAACATGCTATACATAGGCATGGCTGAAATGTAGTCTCAATCCCTACAAAATGCATTCTACAGGACACAGAAGAAAGTGACTGACAAATTTTGCCAAAACAGGCAGAACAGTCCTTCAAATTTCCTACTTCAGTGAAAAGTCTGCCAAATACTGTAGGCTGAAGATGGATGGCCCCAACGTTACAGAAGAACTCTGGGTGACTGCCCAGGCAGCCAGATATCTCTGTCATATCTAGAGTTTTTGAAGTTGCTTACAATGTACTTCCTATTTACTTATATAATATCTTTCTGGGGCTAAAGACTAGATAATTATTATTATAATTTCCCTTAGCTATGATAAAAGATAAATTAAATATAAAATTTTAGACTCACAAAGGTAGATGATAGAGGTTTTTGTTGTATGTATGTATGTATGTATTTATTTATTTATTTATTTGGGGGGGGGGTTTCGAGACAGGGTTTCTCTGTGGCTTTGGAGGCTGTGCTGGTACTGGCTCTTGTAGACCAGGCTGGTCTCGAACTCACAGAGATCCGCCTGCCTCTGCCTCCTGAGTGCTGGGATTAAAGGCATGCGCCACCAACGCCCAGCAAGTATTTTCTTTTAATTTAAAATATTGTATAATTCTTGCTTGGTAAATTTTACTATGTTAAAGTTAAACCTTCCTTTTTAATTAGACAGAAAAAGGGAGAGGATATGGGATGTCCTTTCGTATACTGCAAATATGTGTGAATATTGGTTGACAAATAAAGATGTTTTGGTCTATGATGGGCAGACTATAGCTAGGCAGGAAATCCAAAGAGAGATACAGAAAGAAAGAAGGTGGAATCGGGGAGATGCCATGTGTCATCCATCAGTAGAAGTAAGATGCCAGAATATTACCAGTAAGCCACAGCCATGTGGTGATAGAGATTAGTAAAAATGGGTTAATATAATAATAATAAGTAATATTCCTAAGTCATTGGTCAAACAATTATAATTAATATAAGCCTTAGAGTGGTTATTTGGGAACTGACAGGAGGGATGATAAACCTCCACTACATACAGATACAAGTGCTTAGGAAGTTAAGTCATTTGTACAAAATCACACAGCAATTATAAGAAAGCAGAGAAAAACCAGGTGTGGTGGTACATGCCTTTAATCCTACCTACTTAACTAAGTTAGTTCAAGGCTAGTCATGGCTACATAGTGAGACCTATCTAAAAAACAAAAACAAAAAACAGTAGAGAAGAACTGTAGCTTCAGATTTTGGCTTCATCTTATCCACTTGTATGACAGTATGATTTAATTGTAACATAAGAGATAGCATTTAGGGGGCTGGAAAGATGGCTCAAAGATTAATAGCACCAGCTGCTCTTCCAGAGGTCCTGAGTTGAATTCCCAACAACCACATGGTGGCTCACAACCATCTGTAATGAGATCTGGGTGCCCTCTCCTGGCCTGCAGGCATACATGCAGGCAGGACACTGCATACAAAATAAATAAAAATAAGTAAATAAATAAATGAATAAACAAAAAGATACAGCATTTAAAAAAGAGGTTTTCAAAGGTCAAATTATATAAAACATGCAAAGTGGAAATGCTACAAAACTATTTATTGTGTTTATTTGTTTCATGTATGTACTTCAGAGTGTGTGTGTGTGGATGTGCATTATGTGTCACTGAGGGCAGCAAGTCACAGGACAAGTCAGAGGACAAGTCACAGGACAACTTGGAAGAGTTGGTTCTCTACACCATGCGGGACCCAGGGACTGAATTCAGATTGTAAGGAGTAGCAGCAAATACCTTTACCTACCGAGCATCTTGCTAGCCCACAAAACTTTTAATAAAACTTTTTGTAAAAATAATTTTACTTCTCATTAGAATGTAATGTTCTAGGATGTCACATAAGGTAGTCATCAACCTTATCATCAGGAAGGGGCTATTAATGTAGTCTCTCCGCTATTACTTAGTTTTCCAGTTGGTGTTATCCTTATACATCTCTGGAAATCTCCCTAAGTGTCAGTTCTCTCCTCAAAGCTATAATGACTCCAACTATTATGGTATCTCTGATCCTGATCTCCTCTATTCTTACCCCGACTCAACCTTCCTGCTCCCCCATGTCTTCTTCTACCCTCCTCTTATCCCCCTCTCTTTTTCCTGGTTCCTTCTCTTCTCTCCCCATGTTCCCAATCTGCCTAGGAGATCTTGACTCTTTCCACTTCTATGGGGTATAATGCATATCTCTTGGGAACCTCCCTGTTTCCTAGACTCACTGGCCCTGGGATTGTGGGCTGATGGAAGCAGAGACAGATACAGCTAAACACTGAACTGACCCCCTGGGACCCAGGGACAGAGATGGAGGAGTGAGGAGCAAAGCAGTCAAGACCGTGCTGGTGAAACCCACAAAGACAGCTGACCAGACAAAGGGGAGCTCTTGAACCCCAGACTGATGGCTGAGAGGCCAACATGGGGCTGATCCAGACTCCATGAATATAGTGTTAGTGAGGAGGCCTCAGAAATCTCTGGGGCCTTAGGTAGTGGACTAGTGTTCACCATGGCATACAAATGAACTTTGGGAGCCCGTTCCACATGGAGGGATGCTCTCTCAGCCTGGACACATGGGGAAGGGCCTAGGTCCTGCCCTGGATGAAATTACAGACTCTGGAGATCCCCCCAAAGAGGGCCTCACCCTCCCTGGGGAATGATGTGGGGATTGGGCTGGGGATGGGGCTGGTGGAGGGAGAAAAGGGGAGCTGGGATTGACATTTGTCACAGCAACGAGAACATAACATATCATGCTTTTCCATTTTAACACTGAATATTGATTTAGAAAAATCATAAATGATTATGACTAAACATAAAACTTCAGTTATATACAACAGCAAATTGAACTCCCAATCCCCATAAATGACTACTCCTAAATGGTATGTATATGATTGATTCATTTAACCCACATCAGTCCTCTCATGAAATTAAGGTGGGAATAAACACTATCATTTCTGTTGGGTTTCTCAGGTCAGTTTTTCAATTGCATTTGTGATCACGGAGTATTATACACTTTATTTAGTTGTTTATTATCAAGCCACTACATGAAGAAAATACTACTAGGTCCAAGTTAAAGATGTCTCCAAATGATTCAAATAATAAAAGCTAAGAGGTTGCTCCGAGGTGATAGTACACACCTTTAATCTCTGCACTTGGGAGGTAGAAGCAGGTGAATCTCTGTGAGTTCAAGGTCAGCCTGGTCTACAAAGTGAGTTCCAAGATGGCCAAGATTACACAGAGAAATAATATTTTTTTTTTCAATTAAGCGTTAGTGAGAATTAAACACTTAAAGGGAAAGTTTCAGTTTATTGTCATTAGCCAGTACAATCTCCACAGAGAACTAGTGTAGGTTCTTGCAGTAGTCTCAGTGTAGCTGAATTACTTCTCCATAAAAATTAAGTACGGTACTACTGCAGACAAATCTGTTTTGTAATGCTGTAACTAGTTGCTTGTAGCCAGGGACACTAGCAATCCCTGGAGCAGCACTCAGGGTCTTCTTGCTAATTCACCTATATCTCATAGGTGCTAGCAGCTCATCACTCTTATTAAATCAGCAAAGGGGCCAATAGAGTCAAAGTTCTGGATGGAACCATGCATACTCCTTCTCCTAGGTATAAACTACCTTTAGAAAGTGACTGTAGAAGGAAGTTTAGGACCAGGGGACAGGATAAGATCTGAGGGTAGGAAAGAGACGAAGCCTGAGGGGAAAGGCTGCTGAGTACTTGGTGAAGGCTCAGTGCCTAGGCCACCTAAAACTATGTTCCTTAACAGCTAGATAAACACAGCATCTTTTCAAATGTGTATTTTGCTCCATGAGTTGTGAACTGATATCTTTAGCCAGACTGCTTCCCTTTCCTTTTTAGTTGAAGAAGCTACTTTAAGTAAAATAATTTGTTTCTCTGACAGAAAATTCTAATGGCTCACAGGTACACTAAGTTGAACTTAAAAAAAAAAACCACACACACACACACACACACAAAAACAATTAATGCTTTTCTGTCTTTGAAATAGCAGGTTACACTAATCTGTTAAACTTTTAAAAACTTCAAACATAATGTTATAGATACAGTCAAGGGCACTTGCTTCTCTTCCAAAGAATCAGAGTTTGGTTCCCAGTATGAGTCACAACAGCCTGTAACTCTAACTCTAGGGGACACCCTCTTTTGGCCTTTGTGGGCATCCTGGTGCACATGTACATATACATATACACAGAGACACAAATAATAAGGCAGCTCAGCAGGACCACACCTATATTAGGCTCTGCAGTTACACCCTATCCTCAGCACAGCTGTTCTCTCTTAGAATACATTCATAGTGTAGGGATGGACAGAAAAGGGCTCCCAAGGCCTTCCTGGTTCTTCATCTCAAGTGAGGGGAGGAGAACCCCAAACCACTAACAAAAGTAACAAAAGCTATGTTATACACAGGAAAAAAAGTTAATTTACACTAAGAGAACTGCACCAAGCCATTTCAGAAGAATTTCCTCCATTGAACATATTAACATTAGAAACAATCTTACTTTTTTAACCAATTCATTCAAAGTCTCAAAACTATGATGTTTGCAACTAATTTCAGAATCAGAAAACTAAGAATAGCAAGTCATTTGGAATATCAAGGTGGACATTTAGCTATGTTCAAAGCACAGCACCAAGCTCCACTCTCCAGCACCACACTACTTGCCTGTGTTAAGATGTAACTTCTTTGTGCCTCTTCTATGTCAACTAAGCTGGCATTAATATAATCATTTTCAGTACTTTGCAGTTTAACACGACTGTGATCATCTGAAAGTAGAGAATGATAAATCATAACTGTCATTTCAACTTTTCCATTCCTTTTTATTTGATGTTAATATTCTAAGTTAGTTAGAGTTAATAGGAGAAATAAAGAAAACATAATACCAAAGGAGAGTTGAGACAAATCCTAAATTACCTATTTTTTTAAAAATATGGAAGTACAAGCATAATATTATTACTGGATGTTGGAAAGGAAGTGCTTCTGTTTGTAGTCTATCATCTACAGTTAACATGAAAAATTGGCCAGCATGTGCAGTAAAGAGAATAAGGCACTTACCTTACTGGAAGTGAAAAGTCATCTCAAGTCTCAGTGCTAGGAACTGAGTATGTGCAAAAACATAACTGGGCTCAAACTGATGAGAACAGACTCTCCACATCTTGGTAGCATGCATACAACTGTATTTAAACAATGCTTAACACTGAGAAACTAAAATAGCTAGGTTACTCTAACTGTTCTTTACAAGAGCACTGAAAACACTTCATTACTTAAAACTATGTTAACAGGTTAGACACATTTCTACATTTAAAAACTAAAAATTACAGACTTAGAATTTATACTAGGCACAATTAGTCTAAATTCTATAGTATCTAAAATGCAACACTTGACCTTGTATCATCCAGGGGAAGAAAAAAATTAGGAGCACAAAAGAACTTATCTCCAAAAGCCGGGTGTTGGTGGTACACGCCTTTGATCCCAGCACTCAGGAGGCAGAGGCAGGCGGATCTCTGTGAGTTCGAGGCCAGCCTGGTCTACAGGGTGAGTTCCAGGACAGCCTCCAAAACAATAGAGAAACCCTGTCTCTAACCCCCCCAAAAAAAACTTATCTACAAGATTAACTTTAATTAAGAATCCTAGACTTAGCCGGGCGTTGGTGGCACACACCTTTAATCCCAGCACTTGGGAGGCAGAGGCAGGTGGATCTCTGTAAGTTTAAGGCCAGCCTGGTCTACAGAGCGAGTTCCAGGACAGACTCCAAAACTACAAAGGGAAACCCTGTCTCGAAAAACCAAAAACCAAAAAAAAAAAAGAACCCTAGACGTAAGAATGTCACAAGCATAAAACTAAGTTATAAACTGAATTTATGATGTCTAATTTAAGAGAATATACTCTGTGATAAACTACTTCCCTCAAAGAAATACATCTTAAGCATTCACTCTCTTTCCACTTCTTTTCCACTTTCTCCTTTTTGTTTTTTTGAGCTAGGGTCTCATGTAGTCAAGATTAGCCCTCAACTGGACAAGTAGCAGAGAATGACCTCTTAAAATCCTGATCCTCCTATCTCTACCTCTTAAAGCTTGGGTTACACCCTCACACACACCACCTTTTTGTCTTTTGGTTTTTCTAGACAAGGTTTCTCTGTGTAGCTGTGGCTGTCCTGGTCCTCTCTTTGTAGACTAAGCTGGCCTCGAACTCAGAGATCCACCCATGTCTGCCTCCCTGAGTGCTGAGATTAAAGTTGTGTACTATAGCCAAGTGTTGGTGGCACATGCCTTTGATCCCAGCACTCGGGAGGCTGAGGCAGGCGGATCTGAGTTCGAGGCCAGCCTGGTCTACAGAGTGAGTTCCAGGACAGCCTCCAAAACAATACAGAGAAACCCTGTCTCGAAAAACCAAAAAAAAGTTATGTACTATTTTATCTGGTTTTTAGGCTACTACTATAAAATCAAAATCAAAACAACTACAACAAACAAACCCCAAGTTATCTAGCCTATTTCTCCATGTGAATAAATGGCTTTAGTTTCTACATCAGTGTATCTTGGACTGAACACAAGACCTCTTTAATATTACATGTCATTTGCCAACAGAAAACTATGATTTTGCTATAGTAAATCACATGTACTAGTCTTCTGGGAAAGATGATGTCAGCAAGCACTTTTTAAAAAGTTTTTGTTTTGTTAACAGTTTAATCATCCTTTGTCACACTGTACAAGATGGTACACAGCTTCCTACTAAACAAAATAGACCACATGTTTCTTAGATAGCATACCAATGGAAGAATGCAAGCTTTTAAAGAAAGCAACATAACCACCAAAATCTCGACTCCACTATAGTATCTCCCAAAGGAATGCATTTTCTCATGTTGCAACCACAGAAGAATGCAAACCAAAAGCCACCACACACACACACACACACACACACACACACACACACACACACACACACACACACACACACAATAGTCTTTTGGCCAACATGAAACTCAGGTTAGGCCCCAAATACAATGTGGTAGGAATTCAGTGTACCTGCTAACACTTTCCCAGACCAAGGCAAAGCTTAGAAGCTAAGACTAGAAGAAAAGCTCAGCAGCTTAAACAGTGTTCTCTACTCCTGGAATTCAGCTATTTTCCTTCAGTATTTAACCCAAAACTATAAATACAGTAATCATATTCAATGACTTTAAAAGCACAGTAGGGCACTGGAAGCCACCCAAGGTCCTGTGTAATCACAGGTCTTTGTTTCACTGTCTAACAGTAATTTATCCAGTCAGCAAAAGTAAAGGAACACTGAATATTCTCTAAGGTTTAAAAGACAAGTTTTAAATTTTTTGATGGCAGGTGACAATAGAAAATAGTAATCCTTAGGAAAGCATGACAGCTCTTTAGAATACGGCACAGCTGGTGACTGAATATGTGTTTTCTTCTTAAGAAAACAACCTCTCAAACACACAACTTTATCACTATTTAGTTCTGTTAAGAAGACTAATTGGAGAGCAAAGCACAGTGGCACACACCTTTAACGCTAGCACTCCAGAGACAAAGACAGATGGTCTCTTTTGAATTTGTGTCCAGCCTGGTCTATACAGTGGATTCCAGGCCCACCAGGACTACATAAAACCTTGTATCAAAAAAAAATAATAATAAGTTAAAAAGAAACACAAACTTTTTAATTCAGAAGAGATTCTAAAGAAAAAAAACTGACTTTTTTAAAAGATTTATTTATTACATATACAGTATTCTATCTGCATGTTTGCCTGCATGCCAAAAGATGGCACCAGATCTCATTACAGATGGTTGTGAGCCATCATGTGGTTGCTGGGAATTGAACTCAGGACCTCTGGGATAGCAGCCAGTGCTATTAACCTCTGAGCCATCTCTCTAGACCCCAACAGGCAGTTTTTTTGTGATACTAAAATACATCACTTAAAATATTTAAGAAAGATCACACATATATATTTCAGGAAGTGAAACCTCCATCAAACCCTTGAGGACTTTACCAGTTCCAATGCTCAGCTAAAGTAAAGGACCCTGCCTTTTCACTTACTAGGACTCACTAAACATACGCTCAGTTTGAATAATTCTAAAGGTTCTCTGACAACCTGAAAATTAACTGCTTCCTTTCCCTGATCCACTAGTGTTAGTCACTCCCAAACCTGTGAACTGTTCATTTCAATTTATTAAAAAGATTTATTTTTAGTTACATATACATGTATGGGGGACAGGTGGATACGGATGCTCCTAAAGGCCAAAAGAGGGTTTCTGATCCCCTGGAACTGGATGGAGTAAGCAGTAGCTGTAAGGTACCAGATGTAGATGCTAGGAACTTAGCTTGACTCTTTTCCTTTTTTTTGTTTTTGTTTTTGTTTTTGTTTTTTTGTTTTTCAAGACAGCGTTTCTCTGTAGTTAACTTGAATCGCATGAGCCCTTAACTGCTAAATCACCTCTTTGGAACCCCTGAATAGATTATTTCCAAAAAAGGAAATTTTCTACTTTTAAGTTAGAAAAAAAGTAGAAAGCTCCCCCTTTTTTTGCCCAATAGTCTCTACAGTGAGATCATCAAAATGCCAAGAGTTCTACAATTTGCGTTCCAAAGGTCCACACTATGCCTATGGTCATTTTCCTCTCTGTCTCTGTGTGTGTGTGTGTGTGTGTGTGTGTGTGTGTGTGTGTGTGTGTGTGTGTGTGTGTGTGTGTGTGTGTGTGTTCTTTCTCTTTCAGAGGATTCAGTAAAGGGAGGGAAAGGAAGGAATCACTTACTCCCATGGGCAATCTTACTTCTCTGTTCCTAACAGCACCACCAGCAGCACTATAAGGAACGCATTTATTATTCTGTAAGGTATTACCTGTTTTTAATTCTTATCACTGAGTGAATGAAGAAATTCAGTACCTAACAGTACTGTAACTTAAAAATTGAATAAAAATTAAGCCCACCCACTTCTCATGAAGTCTCTCTGCCTCCTACCCTCAGGGTTTTCTGAGAAATGGTTTCAGCTCTCAAGAAATGACTTGGTCTGTCTGTGGCTGACATACAAAGAAGCTTCCTCTTTCAACATTCACTATAAACTAAAAAAGAAAAGAACCCTGTAGATTTCACCCAATTTATCGCCATCTTAAAGGCCTCTATTACAGAATTTCACACGTCAAACAAATGGGAGAGTTTATGTTCATCATGGCAGAAACCAATTACAAACTCAAAAGTTAAGCAACGACAGAACAATTCTATTAATAATATTATCAGTTAAATTTTTCTCCTTACATTTTCCTAATGTCTGTGCACTTACGGTACTTCCCTGACAAGAACTCAACATATCTTATAGCTATGCTAACACTATCGAACTCCAAAAACTAATTAGAGAATAATTTTTTTTCATCAACTGAGCAAGCAGTCCTATGCAAAGATAAAACTAAATCCAAGTTCCAGAACCACTATCATTTTCATGGAAAGAAATGTAAATATTAGCAAACATGAAAGTCTGAACATTTCAAATGTTTACTCTGCAAATCAAAGAAATCCTGCTAGCTGGGCACTGGTGGGGCATGCCTTTAATCCCAGCACTCAGGAGGCAGAGGCCGGCTGATCTCTAAAAGTTGAGGCCAGCCTGTTCTACAGACCGAGTTCTGGGACAGGCTCCAAAGCAATACAGAGAAACCTTGTCTCAAAAAACCAAAATGAAAAACTAAAAGAAATCTTGCTATAGCTTCTCACTGACCAAAAATCAATTGGAATTACCCAAGAGCACTGTTTAATGATTATGATATGTCAGGCATTGTATGGTACACCTTACTGGGCTGTTATCTCAATCTTCACAATTTGATAAAGCAGAAACACTATCATGCCCCATTTTGCTGATATTGGGCAGTAATGTTAATTTTTTTTTGTTTTTGTTTTTTGTTTTTCAAGACAGGGTTTCTCTGTGTAGCTTTGTGAGTTCAAGGCCAGCCTAGTCTATAGAGCAAGTTCCAGGACAGGCTCCAAAGCTACACAGAGAAACCTTCTCTTGAAAAACCAGTAAAATAGAGTTAAACTCTTGGTAGCCAGGGACCATCTCTCAAGGATTATGATGCCTAGAAACAAGTATTAGAGGATATTAAATTCAAAGCATGGAAATATACTGGTCCAATTCACACCTAACTGTAATTCTTTCAGTTTTACAGACATTTGTTATCTATATAATTATTCATAATCTTATATGAATGTAATTATGTAGTAGTGCAGAACTGTTACATCACCACAAATGTACAGCTAGCGTGCTATTTCACATTGACTCACATTTCCCTCACCCCTACCTCTACCTCCATCACTAGCAAGAGTCTTCTTTCTTTCATTCTCTTTCTCTTTCTTTCTTTCTTTTTGGTTTTTTGAGACAAAGAGTTTCTCTGTGTAGCTTTTTGAGCCTGTCCTGGAACTAGCTCTTGAACACCAGGCTCAGCAAACACCGCCTGCCTGGCTTAGAAAAGCCCAGCTTAGAAATAGTCTTAATACAGTCGACTACTACAAGAATGTTATAGGCTGTGTGTGGTGGCACATAACTTTGGTCCTATCACTTAGGAGGCAGAGGCAGGTCAATTTGTATGAGTCTGAGACCAGGCTGGTGATCTACACAAGTTCTAGGACACCCAGGGCTATATAATAAAGCACTAATACAAAAAAAAAAGTTACATAGGGTTTGTTAAAGAGCTCATCATGCAAACCTGGCAACCCAAATTTGATGCCTGGAATCCATGGTAAAAGGTGAGCACCAATCGCAAAAGGTATCCCTCTGACTTCTACTCTTGCACTATGACACACACATTCCCACATATACCCACAGACAATACATTTCAAAAGAAAAGTATTCTATAAAAACATACTGTTGCTGTTTCCGGCCTGCCTTCAGTGCTCTGCGCACAACTAGCAGAACCACGGGAGACCTGGGGACTGCGCACTACGGATCCCATCCCGACAGGGTCCAACCTACCCAAGACTGCCAAGGCCCTGGTACTAAGATAGCCTCCATCCACGCAAGAGGGGAGCCACCAGAGTATTGAACCTGCTTGCACCCACCGAAAGGGAACTGTGGTCACGTACCCACCAGGAGCGGAAGAGACTCCTTCTACACCTACTGGAAGTGATGGGAAGGAGACAATATAAAAATGAAGGATGGCCGGGCGGTGGTGGCGCACGCCTTTAATCCCAGCACTCGGGAGGCAGAGGCAGGCGGATCTCTGTGAGTTCGAGACCGGGCTGGACGGACAGCCTCCAAAACAATACAGAGAAACCCTGTCTCGTAAAAACCAAAAAAAAAGAAAAAAGAAAAAAAAAAAAAAGAAGGATGCTCTCTCAGCCTGAACTCTTGGGGGACGGTCTAGGCCCTGCCTTGAACGAAATGACAGATCTGGAGATCCCCGGTGGAGGGCCTCACCCTCCCTGGGGAACAGAGTGGGGATTGGGTGGGGGGCTGGGGGGGCTGGTGGGGTGCAGGGGAGGGGGGGAGAGGGAGCTGGAATTGACATGTGAAGAAAGCTTGTTTCTAATTTAAATTAAAAATAAAATAAAATTACTCTCTCATTTCCATAACCTCCTCCTTACAAATCAAATATTATAGTGCAATATTAACTTTGCTGAAGGACAGAGTGATCACTTTGTAAAATACATAAAATAAATTTTTCCTACTGTTAGTAACATCAAAAAACAAAAAACATACTGCTGCCAGGTGGTGATGATGCACACCTTTAATCTGTGAGTTAGAGGCCAGCTTAATCTACAAAGCAGATCTAAGATAGCCAAGTATACATATAAGCCCTGTCTCGGAAACATATTGTTATGTAACCTTCTAACACTGAATTTTTTCAATTCTCAATCTAAATCCTTTGAGATCTACCCAAGTTGTATATATCAATAGTTTGTTCCTTTTTTTTTTGTTGAACAGTATACAAGAGTATGAATTTACTAATTACCCATTACTGATAGACAAAGGCTGTTCCCAATTTGAGCTCATTACAAATAAAGCTGTTATAAACATTCATTTACACATTTGTGCATGGATGGGGTTTTTACTTCTCTGAGATAAATGTTGAGAAGTGTACATTCAGATCTTTGGAAACCAGTCATACTGCTGGTGACTTTAATCCCAGCACTTGGGAGGCAGAGGCAGGCTGACCTCTGAGTCTGAGGCCAGCTCAGTCTATAAAGAGTCCCAGGACAGCTGGGGACACACAGAGGAACCCTGCCTTGGAGGTGAGGCAAGCAGAGTAGTTATACCATTCCCATTCCTATCTGCCACTTAGGAGATCAAGCTTCTCTGCAATCTATGGGGTACTATCTCTTCTAAATGTTCTAGTGGGTATGTAATGATACTGCACCACCATGGCCTTAACTAGTGTTTCTAATAGCTAATGATGCTTTTCTTACGTTCACATGTTTATCTGCCTTCTGTATTCATAACTTTTGTTCATCCCCTGCCCTCAGACAAGGTTTCTTTCTCTATGTGGTCCTTGCTGTCCTAGAACTTACTTTATAGACCAGGCTCAAACTCAGAGATCTACCTACCTCTACTCCTAAATGCTGGAATTAAAGGTGTAAACCACTCTCCTTTGAACATTTTCTACTTAGCCTATTTCATTATTTTCCCCAGTCAATCTGTATTCATCTCATTCTCTGAAACTTTGGCATGTTCATTTAGTCCTTTTTTATTCTTTGAGACAAGGTCTTACTATATATCCATGGCTTGTTTGGAACTCCCTATGTAGATCTGGCTGGCTGGCTATGAACTCACAGCATTCCCCTATCCTAGATCTGGAAAGTGTTGGGATTAAAGGCATGTGCTACCATTCAATGACTCAGGTGTTTTATTTTTCTGAACAAGGTCTTTTACTCTGTCTGTAGCCCAGAATTTGGAAGTCATAGTATTCCCATCCTGGCCTCCCAAGTACTACAGTTATAAGCATCAGTCAGTCAGTCAGACAGTCAGACAGTCAGACAGACAGACACACACACACAAACACACACAACTAATACAACTTACTAACTTTTAAAAACTGCATAGTTTAAGCCGGGCGGTGGTGGCGCACGCCTTTAATCCCAGCACTCGGGAGGCAGAGGCAGACGGATCTCTGTGAGTTCGAGACCGGGCTGGACGGACAGCCTCCAAAACAATACAGAGAAACCCTGTCTCGTAAAACCAAAAAAAAAAAGAAAAGAAAAGAAAACAAAAACTGCATAGTTTATGTTTTTGGTGTCATCCTAACACATCTTTAACAGCCTGAGATCCTGAGTTTTCTCCTGTTCAATTTCTTTTGGACAGTTACTATCTTGCTCTTGTATTTAAGTATTTAGTAGAAGTATACCTTAAAAGAATGTAAATAACTTGCTTCAACATTTATTTTTCAGCATCTTATATAAAGGTAGAACTTGCCCTATTTACAACTTACTTATTCGTTTATATTTTAGTATTATTATAGGCTCATGGATCCCTACTTTATTCAATAGGTAATAAAATTATTATTTTAATGTTCAAATTATCCTGAGATTGGCCAGTGGACTTAAAAATGGCTTGGGTATCTTTATGACATACTCTACTTAGTTTTTGTTTGTTGGTTAAGTCTTATTCTTACTTTCTAGACATTTAAGATATTCCAAGTTCCTCTTCCTTTCTTATTTCCTTTTTTTTCTTTTTGGTTGTTCAAGATAGGGTTTTCTGTGTAGCCCTGACTGTCCTGGAACTCACTCTGTAGACCAGGCTGGCCTTGAACTTACAGATCTGTCTGCCTCTGCCTCCCAAGTGCTGGGATTAGAGACATATGCCACTGCACCTGGAATGGTATGTATTTTAACCCCACAAACTGACCCATGAAAAAGATGACAGTTCACTGACATGTGCACGTAGACACATGAGAAAACGTAGGTGTTAAACCTGCTGTGGTGGAGGACACTTACACGTGGAGGCTGAGGCAAGAGAACTGCTCAAATGTGAGGTCTCAAACTAAACAAAAGCATATCAGTTTTTAAAACTTCTACACTAGTCAATCTACCCCAAACCCTCTACTTCACCGTATCATGTCTCCTGAAACAAACTGAAAAACACGCACATGCACATAAACCCAGAGTACTTACATGGGCTTACATCTCTGTATCTGTTTCGATTTCTGTTTTCTGGAAACTTGGCCACTCTATGAGGATAGTCATGGGACTCATTTCGAATTTCCTTTAAAATAACAAAAATATATTTTAATATCCTTCTTAAATTTTACATAACATCACATATTCTTCCATTCAATATAGAATAACATTAAGCATTTATGTTAAGTACTATACAAAGCACAGTGTTTACGTCATCACAAACCTCACAACACTAATGGAAATGACCCATATACTTTAATGAATTAATAATTTGCCAAAGGTCAAGTATGTACTGAGTGGCAGCCTCAATACCAAGTAAAGATTCTTTAGACATTGAAATCTTTATCTACTTACTACCTATTAATTAAATTACCTCAAATAAGCAGAAAAAATTATATAGGATTAATGCAACAGAATCAGACACATCACATTCAAATACTGATTAAAACTCTTACTGTATCTACCTGAATTTTAGGGTTTCTATCTTAAAATTTCTATCTTTCTGTTTTAAACTTTCTTGCCACATAACTGCTACTTTGAGAGTAAAAATATTCCTAAAATTTGTTTCTAGGGCTATTAATGTTTAGCAACAATATGCAGGTTCACTTTTAGGATCCTTAAGGTTCTCTTTCTCCAAACAAATTTATTTGCACTCAACCATTAATGTGGCCAAAATTGCCTGTTATCTACTAGATACCTTATTCCAAGAATTCATCGGGTCAAACCGAAAATACTCCTCAAGAATCCAAGAAAGAATGTTACAGTGAAAGTTCAAACTTTGCTCACATTACTTTAAATATGTGTGTGTGTACATATACATATATATATTATACATTTAACGTAAATATTTTTTTTTTGAGACAGGGTTTCTCTGTGAAACAGTCCTAGTTGTCCTGGAACTCACTCTGTAGTCCAGGCTGGTCTTGAACTGACAGAGATTCACCTGACTCTGCCTCCCAAGTACTAGGATTAAAAGCGTATGCCGTCACCTCCAGCGAATATTCATTCTTGATACATGACCTTCCTGAAGATTCTATAAGCACTCCATAATTTAGAACAGGCCACTTTCTAGTTTTCAATTTTACCCTTTGGCCTTTAGTGAGAAGCCAAATTTTCAACATATATTTTGTTAAAACTTCCATCTAATTTCAAGGAACCCTAAATTCAATAACTAGTCCCTAGCAAACCCTTCACCCCCACCACCAGAAAACAAAAAAACATTTATGAAAAAAATTAAGTAAAGGTTTTGTAGTAATTGTAAATACAAATATGATGTCTATAAACTATAACTGTACCATAAAACTAACATATACCCCTTAACCCATGTATCCAAAATGTGACAGCTCCTAAATAAATGAAAGCAAAATTAAAAAAACAACATATAAATTGAGTATCAGAAGTTGTAAAAGATTTTTGTAATTAATTTTTCTATTGGTATTTTCAAAGTAAATCATTATTGATCTCATCAATACTATTTTATGACTTATTTTCTATTTAATTATTTTTGCCCTATTTTACTTTTGTCTTTGGGTTGGTTTGATTGATATTGTATAGCCCCCTTAGTCCCCAGAAGCTTTTGTTTTATTTTTTTGAGACAGGGTTTCTCTGTGGCTTTGGAGCCTGTCCTGAAACAAGCTCTTATAGACCAGGCTGATCTCAAACTTACAGAGATCCACCTGCCTGTGCCTCCCCAGTGTTGGGATTAAAGGTGTGCGCCACCACGGCCTGGCCAGAAGTTTTTAATAATGGAGCATAATGCATGTTTCTAATCTCAACTGTAATACTCCTGCACGATATAAAACACTATTGTCAACCTTAAATGTCCAAGAGAAGTTTAATTTTATGCTTTCCAAATCGTTATTCAACTTAGTACCATTTCTTAATTTTTACATTTACCAGTTACACTTGCTCTATCATAGAGTAATGCTATTTCAAAGACTCATTTATCATAAAGACTGTCAAATTTTAGTTCTTGTTGGTAAAGTCTAAATATATGGAAATGGAAGTTGTGTTGCTCCTATTTACCCACTCTACTTGTGTTAAAGCTCATACTTTAGTTCATTTTTCCTCAAGGAAAGTATGTTTATTCTTGGAAAATTATAATAAACTATGATGTGGCCATAAATAGTTTTTAAAAATCTGGACTGGAGAGATGGCTCAGAGGTTAAGAGCACTCACTGCTCTTCCAGAGGTCCTGAGTTCAATTCACAGCAACCACATGATGGTTTACAACCATCTCTAATGAGAGCTGGTGCCCTCTTCTGGTATGCAGGAATACATGCAGGCAAAAGGCTGTATACATAATAAAAATAAATAAATCTTTTTAAAAAATCTATTGGTAGCTGGGTATGGAGGCACATGCCTTTAATCTCAACACTTAGGAGTCAAAAGTAGATGGATCACTGTGAGTTCCAAGCCAGACTCAATAAATAAATTAATATATAAAATAATGAAAATATGAATAAGGCATATTGATGATTTATTTTATCAATTGTTCTGTTGTATAATCCTATCTTCCACAGATTTTGTCAATTGCTAGCTCTTATTTTTTCATCCTAGAGAGACAATTATATGTATACACTATAACAAATTACTGATGCAAAAAAAAATCAAAGTAGGGCTGGAGAGATGGCTCAGCGGTTAACAGTACTGGCTGTTCTTCCAGAGAACCCAGGTTCAAATCTCAGCACCCACATGGCGGCTCACAACCATTTATAATGAGATCTGATGCCCTTGTCTGACCTGCAGGCATGCATGCAGACAGAACACTGTATACATAATAAATAAATGTTTAAAAAAAAGGAATCAAGTATAGAGTAACATAAAAAAGTATAATTTCCAGCCCCATTCTAAATATTTATCTTCACAGTCTCAGATAAGTACAGCACCCACTGTTTGTAGCAGACAAAATCATTACACAAATTCACAAACGGTCAAAATGCAGAGAACTGACTGGAGGGGGGGGCTTGACCCACTTATAAATCTACAGCATTCCTACACACCTAAAGCTTAGGGGACATCTAGAAAGAGGGAGTGGAAAGACTGAGTCAGGGGACCAGAATATCTACAAGGTAGTCTCTCACTCCCCCTCTTTTTGGTTTTTTGAAACAGGATTTCCCTGTGTAACCCTGGTCATCCTGGAACCTGCTCTGTAGACCAGGCTGGCCTCAAACTCAAGAGATCTGCCTGCCTCTGCCTTCTGAGTGCATCTTTATTAGATTACCCTTATTCAGGGTTACAGTGAAAAAGAGCATATGGGACAGAAAGAGATATAAAACATGCATTTGGAGAGAAAAAGAGCACTAGGAAGTTTAATGTTGCCACAATACATGTGTTGGATTTTTTTTTTCAATTAAGGTCATAATATGATTCTACTCAGTATAAAAAACAGAACATCTAGTGCTCTCACACCAATCTTGCCAAATTCACTTGGCTCCTTCATATGAAGGATTAGAAACTCTAAAACAAGATAAACCAGGCAGTGGTGGTACATGCCTTTAATCCCAGCATTCAGGAGGCAGAAGCAGGAGGATCTCTGAGTTGGAGGCTAGTCTGGTCTATAGACCAGTTTCAGGACAGCCAGAGCTACACAGAGAAACCCTGTCTTGAAGGAAAAGGAAAATAAAATTTGCCTTGCTGGATATAACACATGTAAAGTAAAAAGGGGGAAACTGCTTTAATACTACGTATATAAAATAAGAACCTAGGAGAGCTGAGCATAGGTAACACCTGGGAGAGAGAGGAGTGCTAGCCTGGGCTACAATGACAAGTGCCGGGAATACACAAGAGTTTATCTCAAAAAGAGAACCAGATGTTGGTGGTACAGAAGAATACAAGACTAAGCACTATTTTTATTTATGTTTATAAAAATGTAAAGATGTGTACATGTATGTTTTAGAGATAGCACAAATTTGAAATAAGTGGTGTGTGTGTATATATATATACATATATACTGTAGACAGATTTTATAGTGAACTTCAAGTAAATAATACCTAGTCTAAATCACAAATTCTGCAGTGCAGTTATTGAAATTGGGATAAGCAAACCCTGTTAAAAATCTTTTGTTTTATTTCATACTGAAGTGTGTCACTATGGGAGTGGGTTTTGAGGTCTCCTATGCTCAGGATATGGCCCAGAGTCTCAGTTCATTTGCTGTTGCCTGTAAGATGTAGGACTCTCAGCTACTATTCAAGTACCACTTCTGCCTGCATGCCAACCATGCTCCCCACCATGATAATAACAAACTGAACTTCTGAAACTGTAAACCAGTCACTCCAATTAAATGTTTACCTTTATAAGACTTGCTGTGGCCATGGTGTCTCTTCACAGAAATAGAAATCCTAAGACAGAAGTTGTTACCAGGGACTATGGTATTGCTGTGATAGGCTGGACCACGTTTCTGTTTGGAGAAATTTTGAACTTTGGGAGTCTGGGTTAGGAATGCAGTAGAAGGCTTTAAGCACTGCTTAATGGGCCATACTAGGAGGAACATGAAAGAAGACAGTGGTGCTAAGAGTTATTTGAACTGTGCTGAGCTTACTCAAGAGGCTTTAGAGGAAAATAATTTTAGTATGTTGCCTAGAAATCATTCCTGTGGCTAGGCAGTGGTGGCACACGCCTTTAATCCCAACACTCGGGAGGCAGAGGCAGGCGGATCTCTGTGAGTTCCAGGCCGGGCTGGACCGACAGTCTCCAAAACAATACAGAGAAACCCTGTCTCGTAAAAAAAAAAAAAAAAAAAGAAGAAGGAGGAGGAGGAGGAGGAGGAGGAGGAGGAGGAGGAGGAGGAGGAGGAGGAGGAAGAAGAAGAAGAAGAAGAAGAAGAAGAAGAAGAAGAAGAAGAAGAAGAAGAAGAAGAAGAAGAAAGAAATCAATCATTCCTGTGATATTTTGGTGAAGAAAGTGGCTGCCTTTTGCCCTTGTCCAAGAGTCTGTCTGAGGCTAAAGTGAAGAGTTTTGGATTAATTCCACTGGCAGAGGAAATCTCCAAACAGTCTATCATAGACTGTCATGTGGTTATTAGTGGTAACTCTAATGAAGATTTATAATGTAAAGGAGCACACTGAGCAGAGTAAATTACAAAAAAGTAAATTTTGAGGAGAAAAAGAACACCAGGAAGTGGAATGGAGCTAAGTCATGTGTTCAAGGAGATAAACGAATTAAGAAATGGGATAAAAAGAGTGGTAACCTCAGGGAAAGATCCTACCCAGCAAAGTTTCCAAACTGAAAAGAAACTAAAGAAAAGTTTAGAGTTGAATGTGGTAAGGGCAACTGGGAAGGCAGAGGCTGGCAAATCTGAGTTTACAGACATCTTGGTCTAAAATACACGTTTCAGGACAGCCAAGCTTAGACAGTGAAAGACAGAAAGCTGATGAAGATGTAATTGAATGAGGAGGCCATGTGGTTCTGGCTTTAGAGTTAAGGACAGAAAAAAGTTATGAAATAAAATTGCTGAGGCTAGGCACGTGTCAAAGGTGTCCCTGAATGGAGGCCTACTAGAGAAGGTATTGTGTGAAGCTGTGAAGTTGAAGTCTGGATTAACTTGGAGAACCCAAGATGTTAGAAATGCCAGAGTTAGAGTCCAGGTGAATCACTGTAAGTTTGAGGCCAGCACGGTCTAAAGAGTGTGTTCCAGTACAGTTAGAGCTACAGAGAGAAACCCTGTCTTGAAACCCACCTCACTGCACCCAATCCCCCAAATGCCAGTGTCATGGGTTCCTGCCGAGGAAAGCTGCTAACAGGGAATAGAACCAGCCCTAAGAGAGAGAAGTGTGCTGCAGTCAACAAAGCCGAAAGATGAAGAGTGTTTTGACATCAGACATGGAGGTGCAGGGTTTGGAGTTTGCCCAAATGGTTTCAGTCTTGCTTTAGTGCAGTTATTTCCCTGCACTTTGGAATGGTAATATATATCCTGTGTCATTATATGTTGCAAGTATGTGATCTGCTTTTTGATTTTGACTTTTACAGGTGATTACAGTTAAGAGAGTGCACGAATCTCAGAAGAGACTTCGGCTTTTAAAACTTTGTTGAAATTGTGACAAACTATGGGAACTTTTAGAGTTGAACTAAATGAATTTTGCATTATGATATTGTTACAAGCTTATGGGGGCCAGGCATTGGAATGTGGTAGTTTCAATGTATTGACCCCCACAACCTTATAGGGAGTGGCGCTGCTATTCAGAGGTATAGCTTTGTTGAAGGAAGTGTGTCACTGTGGGGGCAGGCTTTGAGGTTTCCTGTTGCCTGCAGGATGTAGGACTCTTAGCTACTACTCAAGCATCACCTGCCTCTATGCCACCATGCTCTCCAGCATGACGATGAACTGAACCTCTGAAACTGGAATCAAGCCCCCTCAAATGTTTTCCTTATAAGAGTTGAGGTGGTCAGCTGGATGGTAGTGACGCATGCCTTTAATCCCAGCACCTTGTTCATCTTGGTAGCCTAGGCCCGCAAACCCAACTACTTGGAGGCTAAAGCAGTAAGATAGCATGTTCAAGGCCAATAACTTACAGAGACCTAGCTTTAAAATATTGTGTATGGCCAGGCAATGGTGGTATACACCTTGAATCCCAGCACTCAGGAGGCAGAGGCAGAGGCAGGCGGATCTCTGTGAGTGAAGCCAGCCTGGTCTACAGAGAGAGTTCCAGGACAGGTTCCAAAGCTACAGAGAAACCCTGTCTCTAACCTCCCCCCACCAAAAAAAGTGTGTGGGGGGTGGAGGAACTGTACCTATGATTTAGTGGTAGAACATCTGCCCAACATGTTTGAAGCCCTGGGCTTGATTACTAGTACCCCAAAAGAAACAAAAACTCACAAATCCAAAACTTTCACCAGACATGATGACTCATGTCTGGGTCAAGGCTAAGCTGAGCTAAATAGTAAGTTCCAAAGCAGTAAGAGTTATAGATTGAGAATTTGTGTCAAAAAAAAAAAAAGGGTCAGGTGAGCCTGGTGGTAAACAACTTTAATCCCAGCACTGGGGAGGCAGGCAAATCTGAGTTCCTGAGTTCAAGGCCAGCTTGACCTAAAATAAAGATGAATTCCAGGATAGATAAACCCTGTCTCAAAAAACAAACACCCAAAAACCAAGTCAGGCATGGTGCTGCATGACTTTAATCCCAGCACTAAGGAGGCAGAAAAAGATGGATCTCTAGTTGGAGACCAACCTGGTTTATTTATGTTGTGAGCTTCATTCAGGTCAGCCAATGCTACTACATAGTGAGACCTTGTCTCAAAAAAACATCCAAACAAACAAGAAACTCTTCCTACTACTAAATCATGGAGTTATGATTTGTTTTGAAACAGGGTGATGCTAAATTACATAGGGTGACCTGAAACTAGCTACCATGCTCAGACATGCTCAAGACTCTCAGGTGTTATTATCATCGTGGGGGCCATAACACCCATTTCCAAAAGCAATGTTCTAAAAGTAACTGTTTATAAGGGATAAAAAGACTAAGAGCCCAATGACCCTCAACCAAAAATATTCAATGTATTCTTCCCTGCAAAAATTGTAGTAATGTATGAAGTAAAAGTTTTCCTATGCGAAATTCAGCTAAAAGCTGAGCATCTGGTTTTGCTCAAAAACAATCCTTTCTTTCCTAGTTCCTTCAGAATCATCCCCCACCCTCAAAAAAAAAAAAAAGCAGAATATTCACTTAACCAGCAGTTACAAACATTTGTGAGCTGTCATCAGGATGCTGGGAACAAACCCAGTTCCTCCACAAGAAAAACAACCCCTGAGACATTTCACCAACCATGATGTCAAAGATTTTAACAGGTGCTCATATCCAGCATGGTCTAGTAGGTTAGAAAGATTCCCAAAGGAAGTGCAACTTCAGACACAAGTAGGAGGGGTTAAGCAACAGGAGAAAGAAGGGGAGAGCGGTTGTGCAAAGAAAATTACATTCTAGAGGCCTCAAGGGGTTAGTGGATACACACATTTCCAAGAACAGATCATGGGGGGGGGGGAAGGAAAGTGACATGGGAAATAAAGCCACAGAGCACCAGTGGTGGCAGGAGACAGAAGGGTACTGGGAAACCAGTCACTAAAGGGCTGGAGTAGAGATAACTGTGCTTCGTTTTAGCTGCCTCTCCTCACTTCTTCCCTTCAACTTGTTTACCAAACATCTACATTTATCTGCATTTCTCCCAACTTACTGTTTCCAAGTCTGCACAACTGGAATATGCTGAAATTGCCCTTTAAATATCTGACCCTTGGATAGCTCAATTCAATAAGCCCTTTTAGTCTTGTATTTGCTCCACCTGTAGCAGGTAGCCCTGTGGACTATCAATTCTTCAACAGTTCTCTTCCCTACCTTCTTAGTTATTACTCTCCAGTAATAACTTCTGTTATCTACCCACCTGTAAAAACACCACTAGCAGTCAAGATGGCATCCCTGGCCCTCAGCATTTTCAAAACATCTACATGTTACTTGGGTAAATTTTGTTTCGCTAAGACAGTCTCACTATGTATCACTATGCAGACAGACCTGCCTGCCTCTGCTTCCCAAGTGCTGGGATCACAGGTGTGTACCACCATGACTGAATAATTACCTGAATAATCTTGATGAACAGGGCCTAGATATCTCAAACCTTAAACATAAGTTCTAATTTTACTCACAGATGAGTCCTCTCTTCTGAATGCCACATTCAGTTATTTCAGTGTCTTAAAAGTAACTCAACCACAGCTGGGCATTGGTGGTGCACACCTTTAATCCCAGCACTCAGGAGGCAGAGTGGCAGGCGGATCTCTGCGAGTTTGAGACCAGCCCGGTCTATAGAGCGAGTGAGTGCTAGGATAGGCTCCAAAGCTACACAGAGAAACGCTGTCTCGAGACAAAAAAAAAAAAAGTAACTCAACCATATCTACTTGATTTAACTTGGTGTATTCAGTGGGGGAGACACAAACATGCCAAGGCCCAGGCAGGGGGACAACTTTCAGGAGTTGGTTCTTGCCTTTAACCATGCTGAAGCAAGGCCCCTGTGCTGTGTACTCCAGGCTAGGTAGCCTGAGAGCTTCCAGCTGATTCTCCTGTCTCTGCTAACTTGCCTTTCAAGTGCTAAGCCACATCTGGCTTTTTTCCTCCAGGGTTCTAGGGAATGAACTCAGATTGTCAGGTTTGTATGGCAAGCACTTCTGTTTGTATAACCAGTTCCCCAGACCTACTTTAACTTTTCAACTGTGTTCTTCTCTTGTCACAGCCTATATTCAAAGACTTTAACTTTTCAATTTGAGGCCGGGTGGTGGTGCGCACTTTTAATCCCAGCACCAACGAGGCAAAGTCAGGTGGATCTCTGAGTTTGAAACCAACCTGATCTAGAAGAGCTAGTTCCAAGTCAGCCTCCAAAGCAGAGAAACCCTGTCTCGAAACCACCCTCCCCCCAAAAAAATTTCAACTTGACAGACTTCCCAGTGCTGTCTACACTTAGCCCTATCCAACCAACATGATCTTACTAAAAGTAAAAATAATACTTCCAGGTTTAAATTTCCTTAGTGAGTCTCTATTAAATCGTTCAATTTCTAATCTACAAAAGCCTTCTAGGCTGTGTTATTCTCCCACACTTGAACTTCAGAGCAAACGCAGCCCTAAACTCTCCCTCAGTAATCAATGCTGCGACTGGCTTGTGCAAACTGCTTTCCCTGGAACACAATTTTTCTTCCACTCCCTTGATCTTTTCTCAGTGGACCAATTTGCCCTTAATAACTGTCAGGACCTTGCTTCACTATTGGGTTGGAGAGATGGCTCAGTTAAAAGCACCAGCTGTTTTTCCAGAGAACTGGGGGGGGGGGGTTTGATTCCCATCACCTACATGGTGACTCATAACCACCTGTAACTCCAGTCCAGGCAATCTGATGCTCTCTTCTGGACCCCTAGAACACTAGGCACGCACACGGTGCACAGAAATACATACAAGCACAACACCCATCCACACCCACAAAGTAAGTTCATTCCAGGTGTACGACTTTTTGAGAATTACAGTTCCAAAAATACTCATTCCCACAGCATCCTGTGCTTAATATTAGCTTTGTGCTGAGCACTTTAAAAAACAAGGGGCTGGCCGGGCGGTGGTGGCGCACGCCTTTAATCCCAGCACTCGGGAGGCAGAGGCAGGCGGATCTCTGTGAGTTCGAGGCCAGGCTGGACCGACAGCCTCCAAAACAATACAGAGAAACCCTGTCTCCTAAAACCAAAAAAAAAAAAAAAAAAAAAAAAAAAAAACAAGGGGCTGGAGAAACGGCTCAGTGGTTATGAGCACTGACTGCTCTTCCAGAAGATTTGGGTTCAATTCCCAGTACCCACATGACAGCTCCCAACTGTCTGTAACTCCAAGATCTGACACCCTCACATAAGCATACATCTAGGCAAAACATCAGTGCACATAAAATATTTTAATAGAAAACCCGAGGCTTTAAAAACTTTTTATCTTTTCCACCATAATTTCATACATATATACAATATATGTTGGTTATACTTCTTTCCATCCTCCAATTCTCTTATTGATAATAACACTTGCACTTGTTTTTGAGACAGTTCTTACATAGAGCAGGTTAACTTCAAATTATGTACCCAAGGATAATAGTGA
Organism: Mesocricetus auratus; assembly: GCF_017639785.1. Classification (NCBI taxonomy): domain Eukaryota; kingdom Metazoa; phylum Chordata; class Mammalia; order Rodentia; family Cricetidae; genus Mesocricetus; species Mesocricetus auratus. The sequence continues at coordinate 87,471,311 of NW_024429184.1, read as the reverse complement.
ACTTCTAATCCTTCCACTTCTACCTCCAGAGTGCTGAGATTCCAAGCATACACCATTACACCTAATTTTGCTGGGGTCTGAACTCAGGGCTTCATGCATGCTAAGCAAGTACTCTACCAACTGAGCTACACCCCTTGCTTTGACTTACAAAACATTTATCCGTGTGTGTGTGTGTGTGTGTGTGTGTGTGTGTGTGTGTGTGTACACGTGCGTGCGCACGCGCATGTGTTTTGGCAGAGGAGGAGAATATGAAGTCAGTTCTCTCCTTCCACCTGTACATGGGTTCCAAGTATAGAACTCTGACTGTCAAGCTTTTTTTTTGTTTTGTTTTTTGTTTTGTTTTAGGAGACAGGGTTTCTCTGTATTGTTTTGGAGACTGTCGGTCCAGCCTGGCCTCGAACTCACAGAGATCCGCCTGCCTCTGCCTCCTGAGTGCTGGGATTAAAGGCGTGCACCACCACCGCCCGGCGACTGCCAAGCTTTAACACCTTTACTTGCTGAGCTCTTACTGGATCACTCATTTTCATGCTTTTATTTTTATTTTTATCTTTTTTAGAAACAATCTTATTTAACATATCAATCTCCCCATTCCCTTGCCCACCCATCCTCCCATCGATGCCCCCAGCCCACCCTCCCACCCACTTTCATGCTTTTATTTGCTTAGCCATTTAGTACTTCTCACTATATTGAACCCTAATGAGTACTATCTTTATTTATTTTTGTTTTTTGACACAGGGTTTCTCCTTGTAGCCCTGGATGTCCTGGAACTCACTCTGTAGACCAGGCTAGCCTCTCAAACTCAGAGATCTTCCTGCCTCTGCCTCCTGAGTGTTGGATTAAAAGCGTGCACCACCATTGCCCAGTTTAGTGTTAACCAGCTACCTTCAGTGCCAACTACTAGCACTTAGCACTTAACAGGTTTGAGAGAACAAATGACCTTCCTGTTACAAGACTAACCAGACTGACCCACTACACCAAGAGGTCAACAAGAGTGCAAAATATGAGCTTCCAAAGAGGTTCTCAAGACTCAGGATCAGAGCCTTGGCAGCAGAGATCTTGTCTGCAACCTTCTATATGGAATAGTAAAATAGGTACTCTAGGATCCTAAGAAAGGATTAAATCCAAACTCTTCCTGACTTGCTTTTACGATAACACCAATTAGCACAGTTTTAATGCTCTTGGGCTTGGAAAGAAAGTGTGCAGAACTACTGTTCTGTCTAAAGATCCTGGGTACTAGTCTATGGAAGGGTTTCCTGAATTCTGTTCAAAGGAATATGAAATTTTCAGTGAATACAAGTTAGTGCATTTTTTGCCTGTATTTTTATTTTCTGGCATTTATTTATGGGGGTCATGCATGCATGAGGGACCACTTGCAGGAGTCAGTTATCTTCTTCCATTATGTGGGCACCAAGGACCAAACTTAAGATTGTCAGGCTTGACAGGAAACACAGGCTCTGAATCATCTTGCCATTGCCAGCCCCACACTTTCTTTAAGATTTTTATCTTTAGTTTTAATTGTGTGTATATGTGTTTGTGCACAGGATTGCACTCCTTTAGAGGCCATAAGATGCCAGATCCCCTGGTACTGGAGTTTTTTTTAAGATTTATTTATTTATTATGAATATAATATCCTGCCTCCATGGATGCCTGCATGCCAGAAGAGGGCACCATGTGGTTGCTGGGAATTGAACTCAGGTCCTCTGGAAGAGCAGTCGGTGCTCTTAACCTCTGAGCCATCTCTCCAGCCCGGTACTGGAGTTTTAAGCAGTTTTGAGCTACCTGATGTGATGCTGGGAACTGAACTAAGGTCCAATCCAAGCTCTCTTCAGCCCCCAACCCTTAATTTTTTTGAGACTGGATCTCTCCAGGAACCCACAGCTCACAAATGAGCTCCAGAATTCTCCATGTCTCCACCTCTCCAGCACTAAGAACAGAGATACACACCTTGCTTTTTATGAATGGTGGGGATCTAAATACAGGCTTTCATGGCAAACATTTTACCAAAGGAACCATCTCCCCTACCTTCCAGTTTTTTAAAATTACATCTTAACTACGTTATTGTGGGCACACATGAAAAGGCACTTGTATGGAGGTCAGTGGACAATTTGTAAAAGAAAGGTGATTCTCTACTTCCATGTAGATCAGAGGACTGAACTCAAGTCATCTTCAAGCTTGGCAACAGATGAGTTAACCCACAGAGCCACCTTCCCAACAAGATTTTTTTTTTTTCTGACAGAGTATCAATTACCCCAGGCAGGCTGGCCTAAACTCCAGATCTTTTCTGGCTCTACTTCCTAAGTGCTAGGGATTAAAGAATGTACCATTGTGACTGGCTTAATTTATTTAGAATTCTTTTTTATACACAAGATCTTACTCCTTAGTCCTGGATGTAGCCAGGAGGTTGGTGATGCACACCTTTAATCGTTAATCCTAGCACTCAGGAGGCAGAGGCAGGTGGATCTCTGTGAGTTTGAGGCCAGCCTGGTCTACAGGGTGAGTTCCAGGACAGCCTCCAAAGCCACAGAGAAACCTTGGGGGGGGGGGGGCCTGGGGGCTGGAGAAATGGCTCTGTGGTCAAGAGCACTGACTGCTCATCCATAGGACTCAGGTTCAATTCCTAGAACCCACATGACTGCTCACAACGTTCTGGACACCCATGGCAAAACACCAATGCAAATAAAACAAAAATAGTTCTGGAACTCACTCTGGCCTCAAACTCAGAGATCTGCCTGTCTTTGCTGGGATTAAAGACATGGGCCAGCTACAGGCTCGTCTTAAACTCACAACAATCCTCCTGCTTCAGTCTCCTAAGGTTACAGGCTGAGCCACCACACCCAGCATGTGCTTTTTTCCGTTAAGATCGGTCACAACTTTCACTGATTTCTCAAGGACATTAATGTTAAACATTTGGATATCAAATTAAGTATGGTGGCTCCTAGCAGTTAGGAGTCTGAGGTAGAAGAACTGCCACAAATCTAAACCAAGTAGGACTACATACCAAATTTCAGGCCAGTTTGTAATATGAAGCAAGGCTTTGTCTCAAAAAATAAATGTTAGGCTAAATTAAGTTATAGTATTAGCCCTTTAAAATTATTCCTTTAAAATTATTATTATTGTTATTGTTATTATTATTTTACACACATAAACACAGATAAAACCGACTAGAATTTGCATTTAAGATTTTATATAAGCTAAAGAGATGGCTCAGCAATTAAGAGCACTGGCTGTACTTCCAGAGGACCAGGGTGCAATTCCCAGCACCCACATGGCAGCTTATAACTGTCTGTAACTCCAGTTCCAGGGCATCTGGCACCCTCACACAGACATACATGCAGACAATACACCAATTCACATAAAAATAATTTGTAAAAAAATTCTACAATTTCATTCATCCCAGAACTTTCACAGTGGAAGCCTGAATATCAGAGTTCAAGGCCAGCCTGTGCTACAGTGAGACCTCGGCACAAAACAAAACATGGCATAACAGATTCTATAATGGGAAGAGTCCTTACTAACATTCTTTAGAAACTAGTGCCTGAGCTGGAAAGATGGCTCAGAGGGTAAAAGGTATTTGCTTCCAAGCCTAATGACCCAAGTTCTATCTCTAGGATCCACCGGTAGAGGACAACTAAAATATCAAAGTTGTCCTCTGATCTTTACACAAATGCCAAGGGATTGCCTTCCTCCCGTGTAGCAATAGTAATTAATAATAATAGTAATAATTAGTGCCTTATTCTAATGTATGCTGAACCTGGCAAATCAGAATGTTTAATATATTGCTTGCTAAAGCGTTTAAGAAAATATGTTCTAGTCAGATGTGCTGGCATACACCTTTAATCACAGCACTCAGGAAACAAAGGCGGGATTTGTGAGTTCAAGGTCAGGCTGGTCTACGGAGCCAGCTAGAGTTACAGACCAAGAACCTGTCTCACAAGTGGGTAAAAGAAATAAATCAAAAAACAAAGAAAATTAAGTATAATAGAGTTTTTTAAAAATCATCCGGAGGTAAAAGAAAGCTTTCTAGCTTCATTTTGTACTGTAGGAATAAGCCAAAACATAAGGAGACACATTTAATAATTCACCAATCACTAAATTCGATCTTGGCAGCAATGTTAATGATTAACAACGAATCATTTGTAAGGGTAGAAAAGTTTTGCCTGTATTAAAAAGTAAGCCACTAGCTGTAAAAAGGTAGTCACAGCGCTCGTAGCACAGACTACTTTAGTACGAGCTCAATAGCTAAGGTTACTCTCTGACGACAGAAAACTGGGGCGGCCTACGGACATGTGGCCTCTTTGGGGCCGAGAGAGTGAAGGCTACAACCACCGATGCACTCATTTGGGAAACGCGCCCAAAAGCAAAGCTCACATAAAGATCTGTGGTGCACTACATACACATCTGTAAAGTATGCCTAGGCAAAGGGCATTTTAAAGAGGACGCTACTTTAGTCACGGATAATACAACCAAAGCCTCTGTTCCGGGAAGCTCTGGCATACGACGACCCACTCTCCTGGAGAAAGCAGCCCAAGAAAAGACTGACGATCCCCATCCCTCGGGAGCTCTCGCCACCGCTTCAGCTCCGGCTCTGCTATCGCCACAGGCCCCCGAGAATACAGCAAGTCACCGAGAGAGACCCCGTTTCGCCCTGGCTAGCCCCGATCACAGGACTCGCTAGTCCTTCGCGCCGCACCGGTTACCAGCGCGCACGGCCACCGAACACCGGCCGACAAGAACGCTGTCCACCGGCAAGCGGAGACTGTGTCACCCCGTTCCCGGTGTCCCTCGACCGTCCACCCGGCGCACCACTCGCCGGGGCCCGGCCGCGCAGCCAGCAGGCGCCGCTGTGGCGCCGCCTTCACAACCAACAGCGTACAGTCACCTAGACGCTTCCCGTCTAAAGCCTCGCAAAGGGGGGTGAGGGCTTTCCGCGCAGGCGCGCCCCTGACGCGGCCCGCGCTCGCCACTTCCGCCCGAACGGGAGGCGGGGGAGGCGACACGGAGCCGGCAGGCGCGAGCTCGGATCCTCGGAGGACCCAGACGCCGCGCGGGCCCGAAACTCACCAAGTATAACGGCTGCCAGCGACACTGAGCGTCCAGTTCCTCGAACTCCCGCTCGATGGTGGCCGACATGGCGGCGGGGGAGCGCGAGCGGAACCACCACAGCGGAGAGGCTAGGGCCCCGCTCTATCCGGGGAGAGCGCTGGCGCTGTGGCGCATGCGCGCTCCGCGCCCCGCCCCGCCCCCACGTTGAGCCGAGCCGGCCTTGGGGAAAGTACCTGGAGCGTGGGACGTCAGCGCGCCGCCCGGGCGCCGCGTGGGTCGGACGTCTCGGAGGCGGGACGAGCGCGAGGGGGCGTGGTCCGGAGTGTGCCCAGGTGGGAGGGGCGGGGCCGGCCGCCACCCTGGAGCTACGTTTGACAGTGTCTTCCCCGGAGGTGAAAAAGTCCCTGGAAAGTCACCAGCCAGCCCTGTCTTCCTCGCCTCCCCAGGTCTCCTTTTCTCCTTAGTCTTCAAGTTTTTTTTTAATGCAGTATCTGAGATCTATTTAAATACCATCTAGGTTAATCTAATGGCAGGTGTTCAACTTTGGAACACCTTACCATGATGTCATCCGGGTAAGTTTTGTGCCAAACAAAGTTGTTTTTTTTTTTTGGTTTTTCGAGACAGGGTTTCTCTGCGGCTTTGGAGACTGTCCTGGAACTAGCTCTTGTAGACCAGGCTGGTCTCGAACTCGCAGAGATCCGCCTGCCTCTGCCTCCCCGAGTGCTGGGATTAAAGGCGTGAGCCACCACCGCCCGGCCCAAACAAAGTTCTATAGGAAAAGAGAAAGCAGTTTTGGGAGAGAGGCTTGTTTAGAATAAGACTCAAAGCTCCAAAGTTAGTATTCTCTGTTGAAAGCACATATAAGTCCCCATCTACGAAACAAATGCCTGGCTCCGGAAATCGTTTTGCCTCAGCTTTGTGATAACTCAATGTTGGTGAACTCATGTGCTTAAAAATCTTACCATCTGATAATCTTCAGAGATGTGAAGGATGCTTGTGGGCCTTTTGGCCAAGATCTACAATTAACTCAGGAATTAGGAATTCATTGAAACTCCGTGTTCATTCCCCAGCGCTGAGGGCAAAGAACAAAACCCCTAAATACAGCGATCCCATTTCTCAGTGTCTAGCCGGTGCTTTTGCTCAATAGCCTCATGTGGCTAGTGGCTGCCTTGTGGTCTAAGGCACAAGTAGATCGTTTGTGTCATCCAAGAAGATTCTTTGGTTTTGATGTTTGGAGTTGGGTTCTTTGGATTTTGTTTGAGGGGATTTGGGGGGAGTGGTTTGCTTTGTTTTGAGATAGTCTCAAAAAAAAAACAGCCCAACCTCCAACCTGGGATCCTACTGCTTCTACATCCTAAATCCTGATTTACAGGCATCTGCCACCACACCCTTCAAAGAGTTTCTTTAGGATAGAGCTACCTAAAAAGATTACAATATAGATCAGAAAATGCTACCAAACCTGGTAAGGTAAAACGGGCCTATCACAGTCTTGCTAGACTTTGCAGGATGATAGCATGTTCAAGGTCAGCCTGAGAAGAAACAGTAAGATCTTGTCTTTAGAAGCGGGGAAGAAGGGCAGAATAGAGTCCAGAAACAAACTCAAAGGGTCAAGAATAGCCAAAAAGAAGCTGGGCGTTGGTGGCGCACGCCTTTAATCCCAGCACTCGGGAGGCAGAGGCAGGCGGATCTCTGTGAGTTCGAGGCCAGCCTGGTCTACAAAGTGAGTTCCAGGACAGCCTCCAAAGCTACAGAGAAACCCTGTCTCGAAAAACCAAAAAAAAAAAAAAAAAAAAAAATAGCCAAAAAGAGATCTGAGAACTTACTTACCATGATAGTAAAATGCGTTAATACAGTCTGGATTGCTTTCATTTGTTGTTTGGTTTTTTGTTTGTTTCCCCGGTATTCCAGAGGGAAGGTAGGCAGTCACACTTGATAAGCAGGCATTCAACCACCTATCTGTATCCCCAGGAGTTTGGGTCTTTGTTCCTTCAGAATTTCTCTCCCTCCTCATTCCCTCCCTTTGTTTCTTTCTTCTCTTCCATCCTTATTTCCTTTCTTTCCTTTTTTTTAAACTCAGCTTGACAGATTGAACTCAGGACCTTGCATGTGCTAGGCAAGCACTCTATTATTTCACTATCCCCTAGCTATTTAAATTTGTTTCTTTCAAGTTAGACTGGAGAGATGACTCATTGGTTCAAAGCACTGGCTACTCTTTCAGAAGACTGATGTTAGATTCCCAGCACACACATGTCTGCTCACAACCATCTGTAATTCTGGTCCCAAGAGATTGCTGTCCTCTTTCCGTCTCCATGGGCATCAGGCACACACTTAGTGCATGTACATGCCTACAAAACATTCATACACATAAAACTAAAGGGTTTTTTATTTTAATTTTGAGGCAGAATTTCACTAAGTACAGCAGGCTAGCCTTGAACTTGTTCTGAAACTGAAACAAATACTTCAGATCCTCCTCCAAGTGATTGGGATTACAGACCTGGCTTGTGTGGCTTGTGTTTTTTGTTTTGGTAGGGTCTCAAATTGTAGTCCAGTGTGGTCCTAACCTTGACATCCTCCTGCCTCTGCTTCCCATGTACAAGGACCAGCGGCATGTACAACATATTCATGACAACAGTATTATATTTATGGAAGAATAAACAAGCTGATTAGTCTAAATCAAGCAACAGACTTATACATCCAGTATTCACACATATTTTCCAATGGTTGACAGCTAGTAAAATGGGAAGATAAACTGGGCTGTGGTGGCGCACGCCTTTAATCCCAGCACTCGGGAGGCAGAGGCAGGTGGATCTCTGTGAGTTCGAGACCAAGCCTGGTCTACCGAGCGAGTTCCAGGACAGGCTTCAAAGCTACACAGAGAAACCCTTTCTTGAAAAAAAAAAGGGGGGAAATAATAGTGTTATCACAATTGGTGCTGGACTCAAAGATCAAAATATAATGTTTGTTTCCATTTACATGAAGTTCAAGAACAGTAGCAATGCTGGAGCAGGGATGGTGTTGAGGTATTGATCATTCTGGAATATTTTAAATCTTTAAATGCAGTAATATACATAATATGCCCATATTTTGTGCATGTATATATTAACCAATGAGCTGCACATGTAAGATTTTTAAACTTTATGCTAATTTCAAAAAATTACAAAATTGCCAGGTTGGTGGCACACGCCTTTCATCCCAGCACTCAGGAGGCAGAGGCAGGCGGATCTCGAATTCCAGGACAGGCTCCAAAGCAACACAGAGAAACCCTACCTGAAAAAAAAAGTTAACAAACAAAAATCTTTCAGTCAGCTAGGTAAGAGGTCCATGACTGTAACCCCAAACACCCAGGTATGAGGATTGGAAGTTCAAGGCAAACCTCAGTTATATGAGACCTTATCATAAATTATCATTGCAATACTCCCTAGCTCAAGTACAGAGATAGTCCCTCAAATGAATTATCATTCATTCATCATAATATCTGAGTGAGCTGTCTATCTTTTTTATGTTAAATTCTAAGGTTCTCTCTCTTTCCCTCTTCCTCCCTCCCTCCCTCCCCCCCCTCTATCATTTTATTAATGTATTTATTGACACAGGCCTCACTATGTAGAGCTGGCTAGCTTGGAACTTACTAAGTAGACCAAGCTGGCCTCAAACTCACAGAGATCCTCTTACCCCTGCATCCTGAGTGCTGGATTTAAAGTTTTATGCTACTTTGGAAAAGCCCTCTCTAAGGATGTTGTGGACCCTTTGCCTGCTGGTATCTTTTAACCTTTGTCAAGAGAAGGCAGTGCTGGAGTAAAAGCCGGTGTGGGTCTCTTTTGTGATTCCTCAGCCAGCAGGCTCCTGTACCAGGAGGGGCTCTGCAGCAGCCAGCAGTCCCCACCACCTAACCCCATCCCAGCACCGTATCCCTTAGGAGGTTTTCCAGCAGGATATCTTCAGTGAGACATTTCCCATGAACAGTTTCCACCTTAGAAAGATGATTAGCAACAAGCTCTAGAGGGTGGACTGGTGGCCTTTCCAGATGCCGTCCTAGAACCTGTGAATGTGGCCTTCCATGGGGGAAAATGGGTTTTCAAAGATGTAATTAAAGTAAGTGGTTTAAGATGAGATCATCCTGGATTATTAAAGGAGTATTAAGTCCAAGGACAAGTGTCCTCCCAAGAGAATGACAGGGAGAGGGAGAGAGGGAAAGAGGGAAGGAGGAAGGAGGAAGGCAGGGACAGGGAGGAGGGAGAGGGAGAGAAAAGGCCATGTGAAGATGGAGGCAAACAAATAGGTTATACAGCCACAAGAACACCTGGAGCCCCAGCAGGTGGAGAAAACAAGGGCGGATTCCCTGCTAAACCTTTCAAGGAAGCAGAGCTTTACTAATGGTTTCCACATTAGTAAGAGAATAAACTGCTGAAGGGTTTTGCTTTGTTTCTGAAACAAAGTTTCCAGTAGCCTAAGCTGGCTTTGTATGCCAAAGCTACACATAGGAGCCACCATAGTAGCTAAACTGCTGTTTCCTTGGACCATCAAGATCTTGATTTGTTCTGACAGCAGGCTGCAAGTTCCCGCAGTGTGGTACTGCTAGAACTCAGTCTTCCTTTTAGTGAACCAGAGGCAGGGCCTTCCCCAAAGAGGGCTAGGTCTCATCCTTCCTAGAGCCAGAGTGAGGAGGCAGAGGGAGTGTTCTGTTCTTTCCAGAACACTGCGCCCCTCCTCTCTCTGTGTTCCCACATCCTTTTGAGTTCTCTAAACGCTTTGTTTGTTTTAGTTTTTTTTTTGTTGATTTGGTTTGTTTTTTCGAGACAAGGTTTCTCTGTGTAATAGCCCTGACTGTCCTAGAACTCACTCTGTAGACCAGGCTGACCTCAAACTCACAGAGATCCCCTGCCTCTGCCTCCCAAGTGCTGGGATTAAAGGTATGTGCCACCACTGCCTGGCTAAACTTTTTTAAAAATAGTTTATTTTTATTTTATGTGCATTGGTGTTTTTCTTGCATGTGTGTCTGTATGAGGATACTGGATCCCCTGCAACTGGAGTTACAGACAATTATGAGCTGCCATGTGGGTGCTGGGAATTGAACCCTGGGTCCTCTGGAAGAGCAGCCAGTGTGAGCCATCTCTCCAGCACCAAGTTCTCTAAACTTTTTACTAATAAATCTTCACCATTCCAACCCACTCTACGTAATTATTCTTTACACTAGTTGTTTTCAATTTAGATTACTCTGTGGTTGGCACTGAGATTGTAGTTTAGTGGTAGGTAATTTGCCTAGCATGTTCAGGATCCTATATTCCATCCCCAATTCCACAAAGAAACAAAAAAAAAATTACTGAGTGGTTGCTCTGTTCTACTTAGACACATACTGACATTCTGCATTATCATCATCATTTCATAATAATAATAACTCATACAGCTCTAAATTTAACATCAAGTCAGGTGTAATGGCTTATGCCTATAAAACTAGTACTCAGAAGGCTGAGGTAGAAGGATTGCCATGAGTCAGGGACCAGCCTAGGCTATATAGTAATTTCTGGGTCATCCTGGGCTACAGAATGAGACACCATCCCAAAAATAAATAAACTGTAAAATGAGATATTTTATTTTTATTTATTTTGAGATAGGGTCTCATGTAGCCCAGGTTGCGTCTGAAATTTACTATGTTTCTGAGATGGGCCTTGAATTCCTAACCCTCCTGTTTCCACCTCCCAAGCCCTGTAGTTATCGAGGTGGACCATCATTTCTGGTAGATCCAGTGGAGGCAGGAAGATCAAGCATTCAAGGCCATCGTCTGCTTCGTGGGGAGTTCAAAGCAACCCTGGACCTCATGGGACCCTGTCTCAAATAACTAAAAGAAAAAGTAAAGAAAACAAAATCAGAGATTTCCGCTGAGCCAAAAACAGCATAGCAAAACCCCATGGAGGCAGCACTGGCAAAGCGGTAGCAGAATAAGGACAGCGAAGAAAATCCCCTTGGCTCCGGGAAATCTGGAAACGGAGCAAGGCTCCACATACAAAGCAGATGCTTCTGGCAAAGAAAGAATGGATGAAAGAGAAGGGGCCGGCGTGAGCAACTGGAACCAGTTCTGAGAGCCTGGTGTGTTTAAGACAGGTAGCAATGACCCTCTCTGCTTTGGAAATCCCAGCTAAACACCCTGTGGATTTGGGGGTTCCACCCACAGGACCAGTGAATATGCTCACTCTCGAGAGATTGCTCCAGAACTCTACATGAAGAACCTGTCTCGCCATATTTGCCAAAGTCACTCCCTTCCCAAAGCCTAAAATATGCTGTAGTGAAAGCCTATGTGACCTGAGGCGTTCTGAATCTGGTCTGTGCAAGCACTGATTGCATGACAAGATCAAAAAGATCATTTCTCTTAACTCAGAACATAGTGACAGATACGCCCTTATTCATGAGATTGCCTGCTGGTGCTGGATTTCCAGGAGATGCCATTGTTCTTTCCTCCTCTGGTGCTAGGCTATTGCTACCAGGAAAACACTGAATTTCCTTTCAGAGGTGTGATTACTTGGCTGCAGAGATGACTGCACTAGCCAGCTGATCTAAATGCTGAACTAGACCCAGAAACCTGAAAGCACAATCCACTGTAGTAGCATATAGTGTTTGGAGCTGCTACTGAGTATTTTTAGAGGTTCCCTTCTGGTTTAGCAGCCCAAACTGGAAGAGAGGGGTCAATAGAAAGACAGTAGGTTCTGATCATGACAGGCAACTCTTGTCACACTCTAGTTCCAGGGAAATATTCCATTGTTTTCCCATGTTGACAACCCCCTCTGAAATCAGAACATGTTATGAAGGCAGGAGTCCTGGTTTGTTATATCTTCTATCTCAGGACTTAATGTTCATGAATGAATGACAAAACCGTTTACACAAGGCTCCCAGAACTCATGCAGCTGTGGGCCAAGCCAAGAGCCATTCTGAACCTGGACATCCCTAGAGCCTTGTTTTTACAGTGACCTGATGTCACTTGTGTTTGCCCTCAGTGAGTTTTCGCAGTGAGCCTTCCCTCAGTCCCTTCACTGGGCTGCTCCATCCTGTCATCTAGACAATAGAGGAGAATATGACAGGTTCAGTTGTATTTTAAACTGTGTTTGCCTGGCATGGTGGTACACACCTATCATCCTAGCACAGAGGAGGAGGAATTGAGTCCAAGGTCTTCCTTGGCTGTATGGGAAGTTTAAGGCCAGCCTGAGAAGATCAGCACTGCTGCAGTTTTGGCTCATGGTGCTCCCCAATACAACTCACAATTAAGTTAGAACACAATAACACTCTGGTTATATGGCAGTTAATGAAGTTAGTTGGCTCTAGAGTTAACCTGCCAAGAATAGATGTAATACGTGTTGTTCTTACATTAAAACATTGTAAAACCAGTTTACTTTAAAATGCTGAACCACAGATGCATGGGAACACAATTATGGGTGTAGAAGCCCAGAGGATATACCTCAGATCTGTCTAACATTAAAGATGCCAGCAGTGTTTTCACATATGCTGTAGAATGGGACAAATATCCTCTCCCCTGTCTGCCTTTTAAAAGAAGTGAGAAAAACTAAGTTTTAACATATAGTTCTATATAAATACTTTGTATGTGTGGGGTCCTTTATGTGCAATGACAAGCACAGCTTTTGTAAGCCAATTCTTTCTGTCCACCATGTGCGTTCTGGGGTCAAACTCAGATCTCTAAGCTTGTCAGCAACCCTTGCCTGCTGAGCGGTCTCCCTGGCCTAAGTTTATAATTTTAAAAAGGAAATGGCAAGCCATAGAGTAGGAAGTTTTACGATGAACACAGCAAAAAGAGGAATCGAGTCCAAAATGTTTAAGAATTCCTACAAATTGTCAGGTAGTGGTGCACATGCCTTTAATCCCAACACTCTGGAGGCAGAAGCAGGTGGATCTGTATGAGTTTGAGGCCAGCCTGATCTTCAAAGATATTTCCAGGACCATCTCCAAACCTACAGAGAAAAACAAAAACAAAAAATTCCTACAAATAAATATGAAAAAGAAAACACATGCAAAAAATGGACAAGAGATTTGAATGGGAATTTTGTGAGGAGAATATCCGATGGCCAATATACAAATGACTCTCAGTGCCTTTAGTCACCAGGGAATGCAAATGAAAACTGTCCTGAGTTAATGCCTCCCCCAACATAAGGGCAGGAACAAGGAACAACTCCAATTGCTCTTGTGTTAACAGGTTTTCTGTTGCTATATATACATCTGAGATGATTTTGTTGTTGTTGTTGTGTTTTTGTTTTATTTTGTTTTGTTTGGAGACAGAGTCTCTCTCTCTCTCTCTCTCTCTCTCTCTCTATGTAGCCATGGCTACCTCGGCAGTTGCTATGTATGCCAGCCTAGCCTCAAACTCAGAGATCCACCTGCCTCTGCCTTCTGAGTGAGGGGACTAAAGGTGCGTACCACCATGCCCAGGTGTTTTTTTAATGTTTTAAAGACCATGAAATCAGGAAGGTATCCTTGGATCGGGTACTGGGACCCTGGTCCCTTACTCTTTCTTTGTGTTTCCTAGCCACGATGAAGGAGACAGGCCTTCTCTACATATGTTCAGTGGCACAGGCCCCAAAATAGCAAAGCCAGTTAAGCTGGACCAAAATCTCTGAAATCATGAATCAAAACAGACCTTTGCTCCTTAAGTTGATGATTGCAAACACTTTGCAATGGAGGGAGAAAGTTCCAGTAACTGTCTCACTCTGATCTCTGTCACCTGCTCTTTTGACTTGGACCTTTTACCTCCCCCCTCAGTTTTTTGAGGACCCTTGTGGTTACAGTGGATTCAACAGAGTTATCGCCCCATCTCAAAGCCTGGGATTTAACCACATCTATCAAGTTTTGTACGATGTGACAGACACACTCACCAGTGTTTTCCTTCTTCCTCTAAAGTTTAGAGGAAGTCAAAGTTTTAAAGTCTAAACTCCCCTAGAGCAGGAGGCTATGATCCACTTAGGAGAATAAAGGCAGCCATCTGGGAAGGCCACAGCTGAGGGATTTCCAAGGAAACAGTACCAGAACCACTAGGTTAATTAGGACAGCATCTACCCCTCTGCATGCTTTGTAACTTGTCCTGATACATGTCTGTCTCCTTTTTTTTGTTTGTTTGTTTGTTTTTTTTTCCGAGACAGGGTTTCTCTGTGGCTTTGGAGGCTGTCCTGGAACTCGCTTGGTAGTCCAGGCTGTCTCGAACTCACAGAGATCCGCCTGCCTCTGCCTCCCGAGTGCTGGGATCAAAGGCGAGCCCACCAATGCCTGGCTTATTTATTTATTTAATTATTTATTATGTATACAGTGCTCTGTCTGCATATCAGAAGAGGCACCAAATCTCATTATAAATGGTTGTGAGCCACCATGGGGGGGCTGGGAATTGAACTCAGGACCTCTAGAAGAGCAGCCAGTGCTCTTAACCTCTGAGCCATCTCTCCTCATTCAGATTTTATGTTATGTGAATGACATAATAGCCAATAGTTCATTAAAATGGAAGACTTTCTTTTTGATGGAGACAGTCTTGTTATATAACCCAGGCTGGGCTCCAACTCAACCCCCATGCTTGGATTCCAGGAATATGCTACCATGCCTGGCCAGATGAGCACTGCTGTGAAGGTTGACTGCACCTTGACAGGATCTAGAAGCCTCTGGTCATACCCGTGAGGGATTATTTGACTACGATAACAGAGGTTGGAAGACTCACCCTAAACGCAGTGGCGCCAGTCCCGGGATTGTGTCCTGAACTGCATACAAAGGAGAAAGCTAGCTGAGTTCACTCTGCTTCCTGACTGCAATGCGATGTGACCAGCTGCCTCAAAGTCCTGCCATGTGACTTCTCCATGGTGGTCTGTGCCCTCAAAACAGTCAGCCAAAACGAACCTTTTATCCCTCAAATTTGCTATTTGTCGGGTGTTTTGTAACAGCAGAGAAACAAGTGACAAGACCTACAAAGGAGAGGAGACCGACTATGGGTCTTGGGCAAAATTGGGCTCAAGCTTCTCAGAAGAGCCTTAGAAGGATTCTCGAACACAGTGCCTTCAGGGCTTTCCTTTGCTGTGCTCTTCCGCCCTTTCCCCCACTTTCCCACATTTCCACAGCATTTCAAGCAGGTGGAACCTCGAAGATGTCAATAAGCCACACCCATTCCCGCTGATTACATCAACACTCCCTGCTTAGAGAGGCTGGCTGCAGCATGCCCTCGAGACCTCAAAGATTTTGAATTGTGTGACCAGTCAAAGGCACTTAGGGAGAAGGCAGAGGAAGATCAAGAGGCAGAAACTTGAGGGTGAGCGAGATGTGAGCAATACAAGCAGCGTGAATTGTCTCTCCTACCAAAGGGTTAAATAACACAAAATTCCAGACAGAAATTAAGTTGTAAAGAAGCCACTTGGCAGAAATGAAAATTCCTCTAAGGCGAGCACTTGTTGAAGTTAAACTATGTGCTCTTCCCCGTCTTCTTGCACTGCTCGGTAATCACTTAAGACTTTGAGGCTGAGGTCTGACCAGTGAGACACAGGACCCTTTTGCATTAGGCATAAAAGGCAGTGGGCCCTTGGCTGTGCTTGCTTGCTTAAGTAAGGCCAAACACCCTACTGCAAAAGTAAAACTTTTTAACCTTGCAGAAATACTTTGAATTTGCATGGTCATTTTCTTGAGATCCCAGATCCATTTCTTAGAGAGATAAGTATGGGATGGGGGAGAACAGAACAGGAGTTTATGACTACAGCAGCTTGAGCAGAAAGAGCAATGTCCACAGAGGACTTCTGGCAGAATTCCTGGATGTATAACTCTTAGAATAGGGCTTGAAGAAGTCCTATGGGCTAGGAGTACGGCTAGGTGGTACAGTGTGTACACAGCACATAGGGACCCGTGTTCAATCTCCAGCACCTCAGAATGGGGAACTGGGAGTATTGCTTAGTGTAGAAGGTTTTCCCAGCATGCACACACAGGTCCTGAATCCACAAAACACACACACACACACACACACACACACACACACACACAAAGAAATACTGTCAGGTACTAGACAAAGTATTCTTTATGTTTTGTGTAGTTAGCTTTTTGCCTCCTTTTGAATGAGGAAATCTTCAGACAGAGGTTCTTGGCCCCCCCCCCCCCAGCTTATTCTCAAGTAGTGTGTGAGGACCCATGGAAGTCACAGAATATTAAAACAGTCCTTTGAGCTGGTCAGTGGTGGTGCACACCTTTAGTCCCAGCACTTAGGAGGCAGAGGCAGGTGGATCTCTGTGAGTTCGAAGCCAGTTTGGTCTACAAAGTGAGTTTCAGGATAGCCACACAGAAACTCTGTCTCCAAAAACCAAACCAAACCAAATAACAACGAAAAAAAACCAACCCAGTCCATTGAATCTTCTTAAACTCAATACATCCTAATCTTAAAGACCTATCTTTAAAATCTGCTTCTTCTCCTGAATTCTCTGTTCCAGTTAATGATATCATTCATTCACATACCCACAAACCAGGAAATTCTTGTGAACACATCTCTGCCCTCTATCTCCTGAAGCTAGTGGGTCACTTGGTCCTGTTGACTCTTGTCTTCCGAGAAATCTTACTTCTGTGTTCCACACTGTCTTTCTCTGCTGCTGCTCTGGTGTGGGGCTTGCTCTCTTCCTGTCTATCCTTTTCTAGTCAACTGTACAGCATTCCAGTTATTCTGTGGAGTACCAAGCGTACCCAGAAGGCAGCCATACAAAAATCAATGAGACTGAAGGAGTGACCAAGTGAATCTGTTTTGAGCATTTTGAGTATTTCTTTTTCTTCTTATTTATTCATTTATTTGTTTGTTTGTTTACTTGAGGGTACAGGGTTTCTTTATGTAGTCCTAGCTGTCCTGGAATTCATTATGTAGACTGTGCTGGCCTCAAACTCACAGAGATCTGCCTGTCTCTGCCTCTGCCTCCCGAGTGCTCGGATTAAAGACATCCACAACCACCCATAGTTTCGAATATTTCAAATTCCCTATTATAGGAAATGTTGTAATATCTTTTTTTGAACATAGCTCCTCCCCCTTCTTTCCCCAGTACTGAACTCAAGGCCTTGTTCCTCTTGATGAGTTACATCTCCTTTTAATTTTTATTTTGAAACAGGGGCGTTGTAGCTGGACAGTGGTATTGTACACCTTTAATCCAGCACTCCGGAGGCAGAGACAGGCAGATCTCTGTGAGTTCAAGGCCAGCTAGCCTTGTCTACAAAGTGAGTTCTGGGATAGCCAGGGCTACACAGAGAAAAACTGTCTGGGGTGAGATAGAGAGACAGACAGACAGACAGACAGACAGACAGACAGACAGACAGAGACACAGAGACACACAGAGAGGCACACACACAGAGAGACAGACAGGCAGACAGACAGAGAGAGAGACACACACACACACATACACAGACAGAGACACACAGAGAGACACAGAGAGAGAGAGAGAGAGAGAGAGAGAGAGAGAGAGAGAGAGAGAGAGAGAGAGAGAGAGATTGCCTCAGTTCCCAAAGTAGCTGGAATTACAGGCCCAAAGCACCACACTGGCTCTTTTTCCTTTCAAAAAAATTTAAACAAAAAGCTAAAAATAGAATTGTTTGAGAGAAGATACCACTGTTATCTCCCTGAAGTTTTCTCTGCAGGAAATCCTGAGCTGGAGATCTGAATGAGCCCAAGGATCTGATATGGAGGTGATTCCAAGAAACACTAGAGAGTGGGGAAGGGAGAGAAGGAAAGAAAGGAAACCAAGAGAGGGTTTATCAGCAACGATTTACCACGTGGGCAATTAAACCTTCGGCACACTGAGAAGTCTGGGGATGCAGACAGTACAGAGCATACTGTCAAAATGTTCAAAAGGAAATAACCTTTGAATTTAGAAGTGAAAGCAGAGGGCAAATGGGAAAGGCACTTAGAGCGTCTGCTACAGATATTTTTATAGCTTTTATATTTACCATTAAATTGCTCTGTGAAAGAACAGAACCAGTGTATACTAAGCTTGACCTTAAAACTGTGACCTTGCTCACACCCCATGACCTTGATAGTTCCTGCTTGTTTGCTTTCTGTTTTTTTTTCCCCCATGATCTCACATAGCCTAGGTCATCCTAGAACTCACTAAGGATAACTAAACATGTGAGCCTCCTGCCTCCATGATGAACTCTGGTTTGTGCTGGTTATGCTCTGTTCTACATAATGTTAGAGATAGGAGCTGTAACCATTCTTAGCAAGGAGAATGCCCAGATGCACTTCACAGTTTTGTTTTGTTTTCAATTCTTTTCATGCATAACTATTCTTTATTTAATTTTTTTCTTGTTTGTTCTTTATGTGAAATTCTTTGTATTTGGTATTTGCTACCCTAGCTGCACCTCCCACATCTTCAGTGTTCTATTTAAAATTTATTTATTTTTCTGTGCACCGGTGGTGGCACACACCTTTAATCCCAGCACTCAGGAGGCAGAGGCAGGCGGATCTCTGTGAGTTCAAGGCCAGCCTGGTCTACAAGAGCGAGTTCCAGGACAGCCTCCAAAGCCACAGAGAAACCCTGTCTCGAAAAAACAAACAAACAAACAAAAAAGATTCTGGGAATTAAGGGGTTTATACAATATCAATCAGACCAACCCAAAGACAAAAATAAAATAGGGCAAAAATAATGAAATAGATACTAAGTCACCCTCCTCTCTCTTCCCTATGCATATCCACAAGTGTGTGCACCCACAGGTACAGGTATGTATACAATACACACACAAACTAAACACATGTTAAACAAGAACTTAGAGTAAGGGGAAAGTACACCTAAGATTGGGAATGGGGAGTTGACTGCTGCCATGAGGTTGAAGCCCACAGAACACCAACTATGAAGCACAAGA
Organism: Mesocricetus auratus; assembly: GCF_017639785.1. Classification (NCBI taxonomy): domain Eukaryota; kingdom Metazoa; phylum Chordata; class Mammalia; order Rodentia; family Cricetidae; genus Mesocricetus; species Mesocricetus auratus. The sequence continues at coordinate 87,452,429 of NW_024429184.1, read as the reverse complement.
TTTTATATTTTTGGTTGTGAGCCTAGTCTTCAATGGCTGAGCCATCTCTCCAGCCCAAAGCACAGGGTTTTATAGGACATTTATATTGCACCCACCTATCCTGCATTTATTTATCCTGGGCTTTTTTTAAAAAAGCAAGTTCCGTCCCTTGCATAAGTCCCTAGTAACACAGGCCTCCAGTCTCTGCAAAGTGCCTCGATCATGCTCCTTTTACACTCTGAAACCCAAACAGGGAAGGATGTCCAGTCTCCCTCTGCCAACTGGCTTTTTTCATATGTTAATTTTGATCTTGCTATTTTTCAGTGTCTATTCTCCCGGGGCTACCCCCACCCATTGCTTCAGTCTGAGAACTCATTCTTTTGGGTGTAGAGCAGAAGTATAATAATCAATATTCTGTAATTACTTCCATGATGATGAAGGTCATAGTTCCTTCCTGAGAGGGATCACGAGGCTCACTCCCTACTTTATTTATTGGTTAGAAAAGACACTTTGAATTTCCTGTCATGGGAGTTTAGTTGGAAAGTCTTAAAATACCCTAAAATCCACAAATTTTACAAGATTAAAAATACAAGCTTTAGATTAAGACTGAGCCAGAGAAGGAGACCCACACGTCTTCCTGGGGTGGCCTGCCCTGGGTGGTGAGGAGAAAACATGAGGTGCCAGGTGGTTGGGCACTCCTATAGGTGAGGAAATATATGGTGTGTATGGGAGAGAGAGACTGAATGGTTCATGTCCTGTGGAGAGAGGCAGATCTGAAGAGGTGGAGGAGGTGAGGAGCAGGCTGAAGAGGGTGACCTGCTTGCCACCTGGGGCCTTGGTGATATCTGTACCGGAACTCCTGCCGGTGCACATGTCTGGGCCTGTGGCCCTGCTGCAGACTCTGTCTGTGTTGATGTCTGTAGCTCCTTTTACCACCGAAGGCCAGGAGGATAGGGCTGCACAGAGTAAGCCCTGCCCTTACTGGCCCTACTCCTCAATGGCTACATGCCTTGGGAGAGCAGGCCCTGAGCCTCACCTGGCAGTAAAACAGAGCCGTCCTTGTTGACGGGGGGGGGGCACAGATGAGCTGGCCCTGAGGGTGAGAGTGACTCCACCCCCCTCGTCTGCTGTGTGGTTGTGAGGGCAAAGAAAAGATGCCCCATCCCCCTTGCCACCCTTGCCAGGTGGGAGAGCAGCCCCACCCACGACCAGCACCCAGAAGTACAGGCCCTGCACCTGGGCAGCACGGTAGAGCTGACTGCTGACTGGGCACGGGTGAATGGCCCAAGAACGAGTGTGGGAGATCTGACCCCGCCTCTCATCAGCCATAATGGCGGCATGGGTGAGGGAGCGATGTCCCCCTCACTCCTCACTGCCTGTGGCAGGTGGGAAGAGCTGTCCTTGACCCTCACCAGCTGCAGCACTCGGGAGAGTGGTCCCTTCACCTTGCCCGGGCAGCAGGGTAGAGCTGGCCCTGGTGGAGTAGGTGGGGGTGAGCGGGTCCAGAGAGCTGGAAAGCCGCAGAACCAGCCCTGCCCCTTGCTGCTTACTGCATAGAGTAGCTAGCTAGAGCTTGAAAGCTCAGCTGGAGGAAGAGGCAGAGCTAGCACTCTGAGCAACCCGGAAACCATCCAGGCCCAGAACCCGGATTTTGAGTGGGCCCACCCCAACGCGCATCCTATCTGTGATCTGCGGGAGCAAGTGAATGGGCTTTGGTTTTCTTTATTATTTTTCTTTTGACACGTTTGGTACTCAGTGGTTACAGCCTTGTACTCTTCCTTTTAATCCATTCCACCATTAGATTCTCCTTACAACTGACCTTATGTATTTTGCCACTTTTTTTTGTTTTGTTTTTGTTTTTATGAGACAGGGTTTCTCTGTATTGTTTTTGGAGGCTGTTGGTCCAGCCCGGCCTCGAACTCACAGAGATCCGCCTGCCTCTGCCTCCCGAGTGCTGGGATTAAAGGCGTGCGCCACCACAGCCTGGCTTTGCCACATTAAAAAAAAAAAAGATTTTATGTTTATGTGCATATTGTGGCAGGTGATTGTACACATAAGTGGCCTATGGAAGCCAAAAGAGGGATCTCCCGGAGCTAGAGTTAAAGGTACCTACCATCGGAGTTGGGAACTGAACATCGGATCGCTCAGGGAGCAGTATTTTCCCATAACCTGTGAGCCATTTCTTCACATTACTTCAGTCCCCACTTTTTTTGGGGGGGGGAGTTTCGTGACAGGGCTTCTTTGCAGGTTTGGAGACTGTCCTGGAACTCACTTTGAAGACCAGGTTGGCCATGAACCCACAGAGATCCGACTGCCTCTACCTCCTGAGTGCTGGGATTAAAGGCGTGCACTACCACCACCCAGCTGGATATTAATTCTTGCTGCCCTCAGGTGCTGTCAATCACAGATAGATAGGCTCTGCTGGGCTACTCACTATGATAAGCGGGAGAATCTCCCATCCAGAATGTTAGCTCCAATAAACCTTATAGCAGGGAAGGTTTTCAATCTGCTCATCACCATCCTAGAATCACAGTGGCCATGAAACCCTAGAACTTACTTCATGGACAGATTAGTCTGGGCATTGCCCTCACCTCTTACCACTGGCTGGGTCTTTGTCATGAGTAGCTGTACTCAAAGGGGGAAACAGAGAGGCTGAGCATATATGCATAAGATATGTAAGTAAATATTAATTAAAAAAGATAGGTGAAGAACCCAGTTTGAGCTTCCGGTACCTATCTACTCTGACCACACCCACTCAGATCACAGAAAGTGCTGGGAGGAACAGCAAAGTGGGCTTCTGAGGCGTGACACCTGGACCTCTAGGAGACTAGTGACCACTGCCCTTAGCAACCACTAAATAACGGTGTTTGCAGTATATTCACCAAGAGTGGAGAGTTATTTTTATTGCTCATATTGGTGGTGGGTCCAATATGAGTAGGGCATAGATGTGAAAGGCCTCATGCCTTCTGACCAGGGGTTACCTCAGCCCCCTTGTCAGGCTGATTGTTGCCAATGCTACAATGGCTTAGAATGAAGCTGGAGTAAATCAGGAACACAAAGTTCTCTTCAACTGCAGAGGCAGAGGCAGGCGGATCTCTGTGAGTTTGAAGCCAGTTTGGTCTACGGAGCTAGTTCCAGGACAGCTAGGGCTGTTACACAGAGAAACCTTGTCCTGAAAAAAAATTTTTAAAAAGAAAAGAAAAACAAAAGGAAAATAACTTCTAGTGTTTTGTTTTACTTTTTTTATTTTAAACACTATTTCAGTCACAATTTACTTTGTATCCTTTTACATTGTAAAAAATAATATCCTTTTTTCCCTAGCCAAGCTCTGGGACTAACTTCTACCAAAATGTAACACAGAAGGCCCATGTCTTAGCACAGCTTGCCAAGATACATAGGATGAGCTCTTTTTCTATAACAGATCCAAGAAATGGATGATGACATTGTTTAAAATTCAGATTCTGGAAAATGTACTGGTACTAACTATAAAATTTGGGGGGGAAATGTTTAAAGCAGACGTAATGGTTTGATTAGCCAAATTATAGTATGTAAAGAATTTTTCCGGGGGTGTGGTAGGTATATTTTCAAACTGGTAATAAAATTTCCTTATATAATGGTAAAGAAGACTGGTTGTCTTTTTATTATGCAGCTTGAGGGGGCATAGGTTGAGACAGGGTTTCTCTATGTAGTCTTGGCTATCCTGGAGTTTGCTCTGTAGACCCGGCTAGCCTCAAACTCAAACTCAGAGATCCACCTGTCTCTGCCTCCCAAGGGCTGGGATCAAAGGTGTGAGCCACTACTGCCCAGCTTTATTATTATGTAATTTTAGCTTTGTAAAATTTTGTCTTTATCCTGTGTTTTTGGGTGCTAATATCATCTTTCAAATGACACATCTGTTTTTTGGGATAAGATGTTTGTGAGGCAGACTCTCACAAATTCCAGGCTGGCCTTGTATTTGGAATGCACTTGCCTCTACCTCCCAGGTGCTGGGATTACAGGAGTGTATACCATGCCAGGCTTCAAACAAAAATGTTATGGAAGTCGTTCTGGCCTCTTGATTTTCTTCCAAAGACAGGAGAGGAGGAAAGCTGGGGGTTGGGGGGTGGGGAGAAAGGACAAAAGGAGGGGGAGGGAGAGGAATAAGGGGGGGAGAAGAAAACTTGAGGGAGGAGACGGGGAGGGAAGAGGTAAGAAGAAGGGGTAGACTGGTGAGAGATCCTGGGGTCACTGCAGGGGTTTAGCTTCAAATTGACTAAGGGACCCTGGCCTCTTCCTAATGCTTCCTACCATGTCCGTCACAATAGTGCCATTCAGTGTGCCCCCCCAAAAGGCCCCAAGCATCGGCTTTGCCCAGTCAAACCAATAAACTCTAAAACTCTGAGTCAAAATAAATATTTTCTCCTGCGATGTTCATTACCTCAGGTATTTTGTTACAGTTGATGGGAAGGAGAATCCCACACAAACCTTTCAGTCTGAATTTTCAGGAACGTCTCCTCGCAGAGACGGCCATTCATGACTCTGGTTTTCATGGCTTGATGGCTTGGAGGCAGGGGGTGGTGAGAATTATTTTGGCAGACTGACTGTTCTCATTGAGACATAGCTTTTCCAGAACAGAGTATTTTCAGAACATTTACTGGCAGCAGGACACAGATGATATCACAGGAGTGATTCCGGCACTGCCGAGCTGTTTAATTCCCCGGTTAAATACCGTTCCTATGTCAACAGCTCTGAGTCAGGAGGCCAGAGTCACATCATAACCACAAAGACTGCTGGCCACCCAGGATGCTGCTTTTTCCTGACAGTAACTTCAAACAAGTTATTCTTTTACTTAACTCATATGGCTTATTGGAGATTTGACATTTTAATCACAATTTAAAATTGTCAATAGCTTGAAATGACTGAACCTGGTTTTCTTACTCCAACACCACATGAAGCCAAAGGTGGAAAAACACATGATGTCATGTTTGTATCTCTGCTATACTGTTACTTTAAGAGGAATGTGTGGGCTAGAGAGATAGTTCAGCAGTTTAGGGCACTTCCAGAGGTCCCAAATTCAATCCCCAGCACTCATGTTGAATAGCTCACTGAACAACCTATAAGTCTGACACCCAGGGATCTGACACTTTTCTTGCCTCCTTTCTTGCACTCAGATGCATATACTCTCGCACTCATGCAAGCATGCACGCATGCACTGACACACGCACGCACGTACAAACGCACATTAAAAAACAATACCCTCAGGCTTACCAGCAAGTCAGTCTGACACCAGCATTTTCTCAGTTAAGATTCCCTCTTCCTAGATATGTCTAGGATTGAATCAAAAACCGCCAGCACAGTCACCTTGTCACCATGTCTTCCTAAGGGAGAAGATAAGTATGCACATCTCTAAATCCTTCATGTTAATTTGCTCTGGCTGGTTATCAAGATGAGTAAAGAGATTCAAGAATAAGGAGACCACAGCATGGTTTGGCTCATTACCTCACAGAGGAACCAGGGAAGAATATGAGACATTTTACTCATTTTTTATGTATCAAATAACCCTTATATTGATTCCCCCAGGTCTTTCTTATAGTAGGAGATGGCTTAGGTAAATAATTTAAACTTAGAGATAAACAGCCAAAGAACAAAAGGGCACAGGTGAAATTCACCTGAATGTTCTCACTGACAAGATACTTATATCCTTGGGATGAACACTGCCAATACCATAATGCAATGTTTCTCCCATTTTCTAGGCAATATGAATATCGTCATTAGAAGTTTAAAAAAAAAACAGCACCAGGCAGTGGTGATGTACACCATTAATCCCAGCACTCTGGAGGCAGAGGCAGGAGGATCTGAGTTTGAGGCCTGCCTGGTCTACAGAGTGAGTTCATGGTCAGCAAGGGCTACACAGAGAAACCCTGTGTCTTGGTTAGGGTTTCTATTGGTGTGAAGAGACACCATGACCATGACAACTCTTATAAAGGAAAACAGTGTATTTGGGTGGTTCAGTCCTGTGTCGTCATGGGAGCACGGCAGCATGCAGGCAGATATGTGCTGGAGGAGGAGCTGACAGTCCTACATCATACAGGCAACAGGAAGTTGACTGAGACACTGAGCAGTATCCTGAGCATAGGAAACCTCAAAGTCAGGCTGGAGAAATGGCTCAGTGGTTAAGAGCACAGACTGCTCCTCAGGAGGACCCAGGTTCAATTCCCAGCACCCACATGGCAGCTCATAACTGTCTAACTCCAGTTCCAGGAGATCCAACACCAATGCACATAAAATTACAAATAAATAAATAAATAGGAAACCTCAAAGCCTGCCCCCACAATGACACACTTATTCCAACAAGCCGTACCCACTCTAACAAGACCACACTTCCTAATAGTGTCACTCCCTATAAGGTTAGGGGGGTCAAATACATTCAAATTACCACACCCTGTCTCAAAAAGAAAACAAAAAGTGAAGAAAAAGATTTAAAAAACAAAAATTAGAGTATGTATATTGCTTTTATTTCCACCCTAAAGCATACTCTCTATGCTACAAATACATGTCATGGGGAGATGCTTCCTTGGAATTCCATCTGGTTTTAATCGCAACATTTATAAAAAGAGGTATAACATAACAATATACCTCTTTTTGTTGTTTTGTGTTTGTGTGTGTGTGTGTGTGTGTGTGTAATATTCCTTTTGCACTGTGTGAATATAAGTCATTGTGATTGGTTTAATAAAGAAGCTGACTGGCCTATAGCTAGGCAGGATAAGGTTAGGCAGGAGAACCAGACTAAGGACTCTAAGAAGGGCAGAGTCAAAAGAGCAGCCCTGGGACTCAGGGGAAGCAGGGTATGCAGGAGAGGTAACAAATCATGGGCCACACGGCAACATATAATAATAGAAATGGGTTAATTTAAATTATAAGAGCTAGTTAGTAACAAGCCTAAGTTAGCAGCCAAGCACTTATAACTAATAAATCTCTGTGGCTATTTGGGAACTGGCTTGTGCGACAGAAAAGTCTGCCTACATTTTTGTTTCATTTTGTTTTGTTTTTGAGACAGATTTTCTTTGTGTGTATGTAGCCCTGGCTGTCCTGAAACTCACTCTGTAGACCAGGCTGGCCTCTGCCTCTCAAGTGCTGGATTAAAGGCGTGTGCCACCAACACCTGGCTTTTATTTATATGAAATTCTATGTATGGTAACTCTCACCTGTAATCCCAACACTCAGGAGGCTGAAGCAGGAGAATTGCTTCACATTTGAGATCAGTTGGGTATTAGAGTTAGACCTACAAAAAAATATTGAAAGAAGAGAGTGGACTTTTCCAAGTTTCTCTGGACTTCATATATGTGTTGTAACGTATGTGTGTATACACACTCTAAAATCAATAAAATATAAAAAATAAAAGTTTTATAAACATGTATAATATAATATGCTAATATGTGTGTGTTGGGTTTTTGTCAACTTGAGGGGTTGGAGAGATGGCTCAGTGATTAAGAGCATTGACTGCTCTTCCAGTGGACCTGGGTTCAATTCTCAGCACCCACATGGCAACCCACAACTGTTTATAACTCCAGTTCCTCAGGATTTGACACCTTCACACCAATGCTCATAAAATAAATTTAAATAAGCTATTTAAAAAAAAGAAAAAATTGCACTCGGGAGGCAGAGGCAGGCGGATCTCTGTGAGTTCGAGGACAGAAGAGGGCCTGGTCTACAGAGCGAGTTCCAGGACAGCCTCCAAAGCCACAGAGAAACCTTGTCTCGAAAAACCAAAATTAATTAATTAATTAATTAATTAATTAAAAGAAAAAAAGAAAAAAATAATAAAGCACCTGGAGAGAGGACTCTCAACTGAGAAAAACGCTTCCAGATTGGCCTATATATTGACAGGCTTGTGACTGGTGATTGATGTGGGAGGGACCAGACCACTGTTGGGGTGCCATCCCTGGGCAGATGGTCCTGGAGCATATAAGGAAGCAGTTTAAACAAGCAAGAAAGAATAAACCAGTAAATAGTATTCCTCCACGGTCCCTGCTCCAGTGCCCGCCTCCAGGTTAATGACTGAGTTCCCGAGTTAACTTTAGGATGGACTGCAACTGTAAACTGAAACAAGCCCTTGTCTCCTCGTGTTGCTTTTGGTCATGGTGTTTTACCACAGTAATAGAATGTAACCTAAGACAGAAATCAGTACCAGAGAGTAGACTATTGCTGTGACCGGCCTAAGCATGTTGTTACAGGAGGATTCGGAAGGATTTTGAAACTGGGGTTGGAAAGGCTGTTGAGTGTTCAGAGCTGTTATGGGAACTCTTAATATAATGCCAAGAGCAGTGCACACAATGTATGCCTGGTTTCTGAAGTTTCAGAGGGAAGTTTGAGAGTCCCTTAAAGACCCTACCACTTGTGTGATAATTTCAATTAAGAATTTAGTGCTGCTGGGCGGTGGTGGCACACGCCTTTAGTCCCAGCACTCAGGAGGCAGAGACAGGAGGATCTCTGTGAGTTCAAGACCAGCCTGGTCTACAAGAGCTAGTTCCAGGACAGGCTCCAAAGCCACAGAGAAACCCTGTCTCGAAAAAACAAAACAAAACAAAAAGAAAGAAAGAAAGACAGAAAAAGAAAAGAAATGAAGAAGAATCTAGTGCCAGCCAATACCAGACAGTGGTGGCGCACGCCTTTAATCCCAGCACTCGGGAGACAGAGGGAGGCAGATATCACTGAGTTTGAGGCCAGCCTGGTCTACAAAGAGAGTTCTAGGACATCCACGACTGTTACACAGAGAAACCCTGTCTCAAAAAGCCAAAATCAAATAAAATAATACAGTGCCAATCAGCTTGGATTAAAGAATCAACAATGATTTACTGGAGGCCAACACCACAGAAGTAAAACCTTTGCTTTGCTGGGACAGTAAATGTTGATTTTCTGGGGCTGAAAAATCATCTGTGATTAAGGGATCAGCATTACTGAGGTAAAAATCTGGGAAGTATCTCCTTGGGGTCAGCACACAAAGTTGTGGTCCAGAGGTGGCCAAGGAGGCATATCTCATGCTAGCAGCTGTATTTGCTTATCTATAAGAGTCTCTCACATGGTATTGGTTTAGAGGGCATGAAGGGGTCATGGAGAGCAGCTGAAGCTTGTCATCGTGTGGCAAACGTGGTGAAAGGAAAAGTATCTGGCTCAGGACTCCCAAGGCCAAGTTCTCAGCACAAAGGAGATTTATTTGCCCCAGAGGAACAGAGGGCAGGAAATAGGAGACTAAGACAGAAGATAGAGGATGATGGAGAAGGGGAGGGGAACTAGAGAGAGGGGAAAGGAGTGTCTGTCCCAGAGTCAGATGTGGCCCATAGGAAAATGACAGTTTATAAAAGTAAAGCGGGAAGTCCAATGTTAGGATGAGTGTTTAATTTTTTTGTTTGTTTGTTTTTGAGACAGGGTTTCTCTGTAGCGTTGGAACCTGTCCTGGAACTTACTCTATAGACCAGGCTGGCCTTGAACTCACAGAGATCCACTTACCTCTACATCCTGAGTGCTGGGATTAAAGGTGTGCACCACCACCACCTGAGTACATTTCTGTCTTTTCTTTTTTGCTTTTATTTCGTTTTATGTGTAGGGGTGTTTTTTCTGCAAGTATGTTAGTGCACCATGTGCATGTAGTACCCTTGGAGGACAGAAGAGGGCATAAAATCGCCTGGAACTGGAGTCGCATACAGCTGTGAACCATTTTTTGAGCTCCTGTTTTTATCTTAAAGGCAGAAGCTACAGGAATTGTTCACATAAAAGGATACAACTTAGGAGCACAAGGAAAAGCTAGGCAAGATGGTGTATGCCTATAATCCTAGTGCCCTGGAAGCTTGGAAACTCAAGTTCCAGCATGGATGATTTACAAGGATGGCTTTTTTAAACTTATGATTTGAATAAATATGTTTACATTTGCCAAAATGAATGAAATGTGTGTTCTACCCAGACTAGCGTAAGACCCAGATACACTAAGGAGTGAGTGTCCTAGGGGATAACAACATTCGTACTGCCCAGTGTAGTCTGTATGACTTCTAGGGAGAGAAGAACAAATGTCTGTTCATTTCAGAAAGAACAGTGATCATAGACCAAATAAACAATTCTATACAAATCTGCTAGTGAACCAGTGATCTTATTGGGGTCATTTGCAGAGTGTGAGTGAGAAGTTACTTATAGCAGCACAGATGACTCAAAGAGAGCTGTATCCCCCAAAAGTTCACCCCAGCATGAATGAAGGAAGACTCACAAAAGCTACTCCCTGGAACTCCCTACAGAACTTGCAGGCAGTATAGCTGATGAGTCTCCTCTCACAACTGTTACTACTTGTATAAGCTTGGGGAGGAGCCTTGTGGTCTTGTAAGCTTCAGGAGCTTCCTGAGATTTGTGAGTTTTATTTATTTTCTGAACCTTAGATAACCTGGCTTCAGGAGTGGATGTTTGAATTCAGAAATGAGAAGTACACAACAGGCAGAGACGGCACATTAAGTTGGGGGCAGGAGGAAGTTTTTATTCTGAATCTGTTACCTGAGATAAATTTCAGTGGATAAAATGCCCCCTTTCACTTAATCTTCCACCCATAGTATAAATAGGGCTTCCACATTAAAAAAAAACAACCATAATTCAATGTGAGAAATTTAATAGGATAATGGATGAATCACACAAATACATGTAGGTTTACTTTTGGGTCTAATTTCATTATTGCTACAGGATACTCAATGGATATTGAGTTATTATTAGTAAGTCCTCTGAGTTGCCTGGAAAGCATCCATCATAGCTGGGTGCAGCACTAATGGGCAGGGATTGGAGCTGTGCAGAGGACTCCATTACGTCATCTTCTAGCGTCACTAGAGAAAAATGACTTCATGATAATTCACTGGAACATTCTGGACCCTACAAAGACTTTACAAATAACAACGCCAGCATGTCCATTCATCACAGATACTGTGGCTAATATGTATTTTATGTGTTATTTTTAAAATAATTGAAATATATTCAGATAGACAAATATCTGCCATTTATTCTTGCTGGAGTTCTGTTTTATAAATCATGAAACTCAATAATCTAATTTGAATTTGCTTGCTTTTCTTGCCATCATCTAAATCATTATTAAATAAAACCAAGTGATATGCGTCTCCTCATCTCCAAATGGAAGAGTACATTCAATTTATTTTAAAACACTTTGCACAGCAGCATCACTTTCGGAAAATGCTCAATAACGGCCTGACAGATAGTCCTCTTGTAGCCTAGCGGTATTCTGGTCATATTCCAGAGCATCTTAATGCAAGAGAAACCTCTGGGGATTGATAAAGCAATGTCTTCAGTGCTGCCAAGATGGCGAGAAGTCCAGATCCTCTTCTCTCCCCTCAAACCAGGCCCTTAAATTAGTTGCGTTTCACCACCCTGCCTCTCAGGCAGCCTGCAAGTGTCTTGTTTCATTCCCATCTCGGTTGCACTCACCGAAGGCATTCCTTATGTGGAGCAAAGACAGACCCAGGGAAGCGTGCGGGCACAGGACATCCAGCTATAGAGAGTCACAGGTTTCAGTACTGTCTGCCTGACACTACTGAGTTCTGACTGTGCTCAGCACTGTCCTACTTTCTCTGTGTCCTATTCGATAGGAGAGATTCAGTATGCAGAGGCCAGGCTGTCTATCAGTAGGCTAACAGGGCTTCGTGGTACAAGGCCAGCCAACGTCACACTCCTAAATTGCCTCCTTAGTTCTCAACTGGCATCTGCTAAGTGAGGTGGTCACTTTTAGGGTCAGCATCTTAAGTGTATCTTCAATGTGTTCTTTTAATTCAGCTACTGTTTGTTTTAGAGAAAAAAAAAACTTCTTGCTCAAGGTGTTTTATCAACATTCTAACATCTCCTCCTCCATAACTTGGTGCTGAGCATGATCAAAAATTGTGTCCAACATTTTTGCTTTTGTTTGTTTCTTTGTTTTAAACCTTGAGACAGACTCGGTTTCACTACAATGTCCCAAGCTATCCTGGATTTGGCATGTAGTCCAAGTCTCTCAAGTTCTAGGATTGTCACCAGATTTAGCTGTCACAGCCTCTGCCCCCACAAGCCAGTTAAAAAAAATTAATAGTGAAAAGCAGAAATAGTTTATTCAGCATGGCCACATTGGGAAGAAGAATGAGAGAGAGAGAGAGAGAGAGAGAGAGAGAGAGAGAGAGAGAGAGAGAGAGAGAGAGAGAGAGATCTAGCCACTCCTCCAGTTCTGCACTTGAGCACTTGAGGCTCTAACATGGATGGACAGACAGAGGGGCAGCAGCAAGTATCAGGCTCTGAGGAGAAGTCAGGTGTCCTGGCACCAGAGACTCAGAGCACAAATGGCTGAAGAGGGAGCCTCTTCTGATTTTTGAGGACAGAGGGGAGTTTCACAGCAGGAGCCTACAGGTAGGCTTTCTAATTCCCAGACAGTAGGCAGAGAGGGTGGGGGTCACTAGGTGTGAGGCAGCTACAATTTCACCCAGGTGGTGGTGCACTCCTTTTTCGTTTCTGTTTTGAGACAGGATTTCTCTGGGTGTAGTCTTGGTTGTCCTGGAACTCTCTCTGTAGACCAGGCTGGCCTTGAACACACAGAGATCCACCTGCCTCTGCCTTCTGAATACTGGGTTAAAAGGTGAGTGCCATCCTCCTACCCTCACAGCCCCCTCAAAAGTGGATACAACTTTAATCCCATCGCTCAGGAAAGCAGGTGGATCTCTGGGAGTTTGAGGCCAGCCTATTCTATATTGTGAGCTTCAGGCCAGTCAGGGCTACATAGTGAGATACAGCCTCAAAAACAAAAACAAACAAAATCCTTTGATGTCCCAATGTCGCAGTAGGGTATCTGTTAGTTTATGAGAGAGGTAAGGAGCTGCTGCAAAGCCAAGGCTAGACTCAAAAGTTTACTAAAGAATGGGATCTGAGAGCCGGGCGTTGGTGGCACACGCCTTTAGTCCCAGCACTCGGGAGGCAGAGGCAGGCGGATCTCTGTGAGTTCGAGGCCAGCCTGGTCTACAAGAGCTAGTTCCAGGACAGCCTCCAAAGCCACAGAGAAACCCTGTCTCGAAAAACCAAAAAAAAAAAAAAAAAAAGAATGGGATCTGAGCCGGGCGGTGGTGGCGCACGCCTTTAATCCCAGCACTCGGGAGGCAGAGGCAGGTGGATCTCTGTGAGTTCGAGGCCAGGCTGGACCGGCAGCCTCCGAAACAATACAGAGAAACCCTGTCTCCTAAAAAAAAAAAAAAAAAAAAAAAAGAATGGGATCTTAGTTGTGATCTGACCCTGGCTGGAAACTTTCTGAACTTCCCTGAAGTCCTAACTGAAGGCTTTTTTTGGAAAAGAACAAGGTCATTCCTCCTTCTCTCCTTTAAGAGTCAATCCAAATGGGTTTCTCAATCATCTGGACAGGAAAATGTTCCTCCCTGGGGAGAAGCTGTCTATCTAAAGGCTTTAGAAACCATATAAATCTTGATAGTCAAGCCTCTGATGCAAAAAGAGAAAAAAAAATTGTATAAATCTTGCTTATAGTCTAGAATAGCACAATGGTCATTATCTACTCCTGGGTGAGGGTGGGGACACTAGGAGCTAGGCAGGTCCCTGATAGACAGATAAAAAGGGGGACCACGAATGAAGAAAGCAAACTCCTGACTTTTTCCTCAGACTCCTGACCAGAGGCACAGGCCTAAAGTTCAGGCAGGCTTTCTCGCCCATCAGTAGTCCCTATCCTGCCTGCAGGCCTATTAGCTGGGCAAGTTCAGGGACTCAAGGGCAGGTTGGAACAGGTTTTCCCCTAAACTGTAAGTCTGTCAGTCTCCCTGTCTTTATTTAAAATAACCAATCATAAATTAAGGGAGTATCCCAGCACTCGGGAGGCAGAGGCAGGCAGATCTCTGTGAGTTCAAGGCCAGCTTGGTCTACAGAGTGAGTTCCAGGACAGGCTCTAAAACAATACAGAGAAACTCTGTCTCAAAAAAACAAAAATAAATCAAAATAAATAAATAAACAAATAAATGGAGGAAGACCCTGAAAGACCTTTAAAGCAATCAGCTCTCAAGGAGGCCAGACATAGTCTCTCTCTCTCTCTCTCTCTCTGTTGTTTCCATGTTTCCTCACTCCCAATAAAAGCCTTTCTTTCACTAGGCTGGTTCTGCCTTCTGCATGTGTGAGATTTCCCCTGCTGCTGCTTGTTGTAGAAGGGGTAAACTAAACTCAAAGGCTTCACTTCTAATAATTTAGAAATTAAGGATCAGACCCTCACTCAGCCTCCTGATTTAAGCAGCCATGACAGGCTACAGAAAAGACATGTAGGCCTCTGACACAAGGAAACTCCAGATCCTCTGGCCTCCCAGAGTCTAGGGCCAAAACTGAACACAAAGAAAACTTCCCCTGTAGTCTCCAGGATATAGTTCTGAAAACTATTGGTATCTATGTAAAACAGGCCACCTTTGAGGAACAAAAACAATGCCATAGAAACTACAAAATGTTCCCTCTCAGCACTGACCAATGAAAATAATTGATACACAGGTATTTCATGCCAAAATATGACTCTGAGATATTGTCCTGATTATTCTCAAATGTCAACCAATCAGAGACCAACCTGTACCTACTGATGTAATCCTGTAACTTTTGCTTATAAAACCTAACAGTAGACAGGGAACTTCACTCCCTTTGGAGGCTACTGCGACAGGTAGCCAGATGGGGTCCCTGTTACGGTTGAATGAAAAATCATTAAACCTTGCTTTTGCAGTTTAGTGGGTCTGTCTTCCTGGTGGTCTCCGGGGACTTTGCAATTTGGGCACAACAGTTGTACTTGAGATTTTCCTGACTCTTAATTCTTTAAATGACAGAGAAAACAAACCTGACCAAGATCAGTAGATGTTAACAACTCTCACCTTGAGAGTGCTCACTTGTATACTCTGTAAAAAAGTCTAAACCCTACCTGTCTTGCACATTATGATCTGTGTCCATCTAAATTCCTTCTACGGAAATTACAGGGGATGGAACCCAGAACAAGAGTCCTACTTCATTGGTTTCTCTGCCCCAAATAATGAGCTTCTCTGCTAATGCAGTAAGCCATATCAAGCCAAACTGAAAAAGTACAGCAACACGTTTATTAAGAGTTAAGAAACTACTGGGCAGTTCACTGGTCTCAGAGATCAAGGCCAGAGAAGTTGCACCCCAAGCCAGGGCAGGAAAGTTTGTTTGTTTGTTTTTTTGGTTTTTCGAAACAGGGTTTCTCTGTAGCTTTGGAGGCTGTCCTGGAACTCACTTTGTAGACCAGGCTGGGGCAGGAAAGTTTTATAGATTGTAGTCGAGGGATGGTGATGTGTCCACCACAAACTGAGTTTATACCCGAGTATGGCCAAAAGCTGAGCGGATATGCAGGGACTTGGGTGACTGAAACTTAGGACAGGAAGCTGCAGTAGCCTCCAAGAACATGGAACTGGGTTTTGGTGCCTTTCTTTTGTATCTCAAATTCTAATTGGTTTTAATAATGAAAACCCGGAGCCGGGCGTTGGTGGCGCACACCTTTAATCCCAGCACTTGGGAGGCAGAGGCAGGCGGATCTCTGTGAGTTCGAGACCAGCCTGGACTACCAAGCGAGTTCCAGGACAGCCTCCAAAGCCACAGAGAAACCCTGTCTCGAAAAAACAAAAACAAAAAACAAAAAACAAAAAAACCCGGAGTCAGATATTGGGGTAAATGCTGAAAGATCAAGGAGCTTGCCACTAGAGAGACTTCTTACTGGTAGGTGGTGGTGGCACATGCCTTTAGTCCCAGCACTTGGGAGGCAGAGGCAAGAGGATCTCTGTGAATTTGAGGCCAGCCTGGTCTACAGAGCGAGTGCCAGATTCCAAAGCTAAACAGAGAAACCATCTCGAAAAACCAGAGGGGGAGGGAGGGAGACTTCTTACCTCTACTGAATCCTCCGACTAAAGGAGCTGAGCTCCTATCTCCACAAATCTTTATACTGAATAGGCCTGAGATCCTGTCTCCACCAACCTAGTGCTGGGATTAAAGGCATATGCCTACTAAGTACTGGGAGATCCCAAAGTTCATCAAAGACCTGAGATCCAAAGTGCTGGGATCAAAGGTGTGTGCCACCACTACCTACTCTCCATGGTAAACTAGTGGATAGCTCTGCTTTCTAATCTTCAGGCAAGCTTTATTTGTTAGAGCACAAACATAATATCACCATAGGATATTATGTCTGAGCAGGTGGGGTTTGGAGAGAGAGGGGGACAGGAATAGGAGTTTTCCAATTGTGTAGTGACATGCTGGAGGCTCCAACCGAACACTACTATCTAGTCCATAAGGATGCCCAACTCTCAGGCTGGCAATCACATGTCTACATTATTTCTTCATTCATTTCTTCTTCACCTTCAATAGGTGTTGAAGGGATCCCAAGCTTCAATGGGCCATGGTTCACACCTGACTTGTAACCTGAGTACACAGGATTATGAAGAAATGCCTCAAGTTCAAAGCCATATAAGACAATGGCATGATAATCAGTTTCCAAAGCCAACCAACCAACCAACCAACCAACCAAATACTTCTCCAATAACTCTCTTGAGTGTTAGTGTCACCAGCTTTTGTTCTCAGAATGGATCCCCCCCTTTTATAACTTTGGGAAGCAATAATGAGTGCCAGTTTGACAGCAAAATCAATTTTTATTCTGGGACAGCAATAGAAGTCGGAGATAAACTCAAAAGTCGTTGTCTCACATTTGGAGGTTGAGAATTCATAGGACAAAAGAAATGAATGGAAGGGGTAGGCTACCAGGAGGGAAGAATATCTGTGGGCTCTCTGAAAAGGCAGACGTCTTCCAGAAGTTCAGGTACCACTTTTCCCCCATTTCTTTTATGGTTTTATCCAGCCATCACCACAGCAGTTGTATACTCTTATGGCATGTGAAGGTGTTGTCATTTACCAGGCAGATGGGATTATAATGGCGTTAGAGGATAGCTGGTATCGCTTTGGCAACCATCGAGGCACTAACCAGTTTCAGCTAACCCACCTGGGGGTGAGATTTCTAGCCCTTTGGCTTTCTGTCCTCAAATGTAAAAGGGATTAGAGTGGGGTTGAAACTCATCTGAGTCAAACAGGCCAAATTCATGGAAACATTAGGAGAGAGATAGTTTTCTAATGCAAGGGCCTTTGATTGACTTAGATGTGTTCAACCTGCTTACTCCTGAGAAAAGAACCATTCACCTAATGGTTTATGGATGATGGTTTGCCAATCAGTAAGACTTGCCATTGAATTGATGCTGCCTCTTTTTCCCTGTTTCTCTGAAGAGGCAGGCAGCTTTCTGTCTGTCTCCCTCCTTTCTCTCCCTTCCTCTACATCCTTCCCTTCCCCCAATAAAGTTCCCACATAGTTCTGCCTGATGGTGTGTTTGTCCCTCGCCAGCCATGGGATCTGCTAAGGTCCCACTTGCACCGCATATCATAACACTTCTGGCTCCAAAGGCTTGGGCAGCTCCACTTCCTCGGTTTTGGCACCCACGGTATTCACAGCTTGTCTGAAGGCTAAAGCTATTTTCCCTCCATACCTGTTGTCCTTGGCAGATGTCCTGTACTCCAGGCAGCTTTAAATAGTTTGGGATCTCCACTGCCACTAAGGCTGTACCCTCAACCAATGGCCTCTCCTGGTGCCAAGTATCAAGTTTTCCTGTATGACACCTTCAATCCTGTCACCGTCATGCCACCAAAACCAGTACCATATAGGCGACTCTTACACATTAATTACCAAATTTGGCTTCCAGCTTGAGATTCAACTTTGGTTCCTCTAAACCACAACTTATATATGCTGGCCCTGGGGAAACACTTCCCAGAAGATTTTTGCCTCGATAATACCAGTCTTATTAATCACCGCTGACTTTTCTAGCCAGCACCCGCAGACCCAGCAGAGCAAAGCTTTCATTTCCACAGGTTCTTAATTCAAATATGCCATATAAGGAGCCTTGATGGAGTCTTTGCTTCCCTCTGAGACCTTACAATCCAGGCCTCCATCATCTATCTGCATTTCCCTCAGGGCTCTTATTTCCCAGGCCCCCACAGAACAGTTCATTGAGCTCCAAGCAGTTGATGGATTTTTCCAGCCCAAAGTTCTAGATGTCTCCATAGTCTTCTTCCAAAGGAATATGTTCAGGTCCATAACAGCAAGATCCCACTCTCTGGAACCAGTTTCTGCATTAACTAATTTTTGTTGCTGTGATTAAACATCACAACCAAAGGCAATTTAAGAAATAAAGACTTTTGCCAGCGTGGTGGCATAGCCTTTAGTCTCAGGCGGAGGCAGACAGATCTCTGAGTTGGAGACCAGCCAGCCTGGTCTACAGATAAGAGTTCCAAGGACAGTCAGGGCTACACAGAGAAACCCTGTCTCAGGGGTCAGGGAAGAAAGACGCATTTGGCTTGTAGTTCCAGAGGGAGAATCCATAGTTGCAGGGGGACATGACAGTAGGCAGGCATGGTGTCAGGGAGCTGAGAGATTATATCTGTTTACGCACAAGAAGCCATCACATGACAAAATAGAAATACTGCTAATGTGTAAAATAAAGAAAAAGGGGCAAATGTAAGGTTCTTTTTTGGATCCTCAAAAATCGGAAATGTGGTGGGGAGTAGACTCGTGGTTTCATCCTTTCTATGGTTTATGATGGTTTTTGAGCTGGAATTGAACAAGTGTCTTAGTCTGTCTACCAGAGCTCTCTTCATTTGAGTAGTTCTCCTTTGTCCAGAAGTCTCTGCTGGCTACTGTCACCTTTGTAGTCTGTGCCCTGGGCAGGTTCCCGCACCTGAGACTCCCCAGATCACCTACCCTGTGATATTGATGCTGTAGGTGTGACTCCCAAGGGCACTGAGAGTGTGGGAAACCCCAGTACCTCAGATCTGTACAGGTGAAGTCTGTCTTCATTCTTTCATGACTTCCAAATTATTGCCCTATTAGAGGAATTCACCTATGCAGGTCACGTAGCCTTGGCAGCTTTGAATTTTCAGGCTCTACAGTGATTGGTTGAGAGGTGGCTCCAGGGATTGATCAGCCTGCCACCCCTAGGCTTATAAGGGCCAAACTCCAGAACTATTCTCAGTTGATAATATCTGCCCTTGTAAACCTGGGCAAAGTTCTTTCCCCTAAGCATTTCACTGCCTGAGTCAAGCCTCCTACAAGCTGCATTTCTCATTATTCGAGTGGTCAGCAGATGCCCCTTACTCTACACAACCACTTCTGGGGGCTCTTTTGCTCTGGGGCTCCTCGCTGCTTTGTGTTTCCCCCACCTTTTCAGGTTCCCTAGGGCAGCTTAGCTTTCAAATAACTGGTTCCTTCTCAAGATGGTACCTGGTCACTGCCTTTTGAATTGTATAGAGTGACAAAACGAGATTCTTCTCTACTGATGATCTGTGTGCTTGAGAAACCAGCCTGGGTGGGCAAGAGGGGAGCTGAAGAGATGGCTCAGCAGGGAAGAGCAGTAGCTGTTCTTGTAGAGGACCCGGGCTTTGCTCTCACCACCCACAGGGTGGCTCACAGCCTTGGTAACACCAGACCCAGGGTGTCCAATGCTTTTGTCTGATCTCTGTGGGCACCAGACACACATGTAGTGTACAGACCTGTGTGCAGACAAAACACACATACACATAAAATAAAAGGTAAATAAATTAAAAAAAATTAACACCATGATTGAAGCAGACAGATGAGGTCAGCCTGGTCTACAGAGTGAGTTTCGGAACAGCCAGAGCTATGGAGAGAAACCCTGTCTTGAAAAACAAAAACAAAAGAACAGAACAAACCAACAAAGCTCAACAATGACAAAAGGATTTGCCATGGTCGAGGTGTCTCTTCACAGCAATAGAACATTGACTAATTCAGGTTACTTACAGGAATATGAGTGAGGGGTTAATTAAAGGATTAGAAACGACTCAAAGACAGCTGCATCACCAAGGCCGGGCCAGCCGAGCTAAGAACCTGGAACGCACGCGGCACAGCCCTTGGGCAGCTCTACAGGTTGCAGTGATATTTTCAGGTGCCTCAGTTGGTCTACACCTCTTCCAGGCAGCCCAGCCGGTTTCTGCTTTCTCCTGCTCTCAGTCTCTTGTGTAGCTCAGCTTTCTTCTGGTGAGAGGGACTCCCGGCTTTTATTGTTTACTGTGGCAGGAAGAGGCCTAGTGAATCTAGTCAGTTTCAGGGACTTCCTGAAGCTATTTTGAGCTGTTTGCCTTGCTGCTTAAGGAATTTCCTGAAGAACAGAATGTTTTAATCTTGAAGGAAACTATTATACAACAGTAGAAACATCATCTGTAACCCCAGTCTCAGAGGATTTTGTCAGTCTCCTCTGGCACTAGGCAGACATGCACAGATATCTGTGCAGGCGAAACACTCACACATAAAAAAAAAGTTAAATAGCAGGTGGTGGTGCCACACACTTTTAATCCTAGCACCCCAGAGGCAGAGGGAAGTGGATCTCTGAGTCTATAGTGAGAGTTCTAGGGTGGTCAGTGATACACAGAGAAACCTTGCCTCGGGAAAACCAAAACCAAACCAAACCAGCCCTAAAATTACATTCTCATCGTTCTAGGATCAAAAGCCCAAAATTAGTCTGAAAGAGCTATTCTCAAATATCGGCAGGACCATGTTCCTTTAAGTTGCT
This sequence comes from Mesocricetus auratus, assembly GCF_017639785.1. Classification (NCBI taxonomy): domain Eukaryota; kingdom Metazoa; phylum Chordata; class Mammalia; order Rodentia; family Cricetidae; genus Mesocricetus; species Mesocricetus auratus. Next base: position 87,431,823 of record NW_024429184.1, on the reverse strand, counting down.
ATAACAAAATTTCCATAATTTGAGTGGCTTATAAATAATAGAAATATACTTCTCACATTTGAGGAGGGTGAAGTCTAAGTTCAACATAGATCTGGTTTCTGGTAAAGGCTAGTCTCTCAAAATGCTGGCAAGGTATACAGCTCTTTGTAGGAGATGCTAATCCCAGCCATGAGTCTCTATTCTCATCACCTAATCACTTCTCCAGTGTTTCATCTCCTAATGCCAGCACTTTGGGGTATGATTGAACATATACATACGAAGGGACACAATCATTCACAGCTCCACCTCCGTCTCTTCCAGCATCTAGAGACAAACCACATTCCTTGGCTCCTAGCCTCTGAAGGGACACTAGCCCACTCAAGCACGTGGCTCTGGCAGGCCTTGCCCTTCTCCCCATTCCCTTTGCCTTGCTAAAAACCGTTAGATTACATTCCTAAAGCTAGCCACCAAGGTCTGTTCCCTTATTTGGCCATTTTCTCCTACTGAGGCTGACTACCAACGTCCAGCAAACAAAAGTCCGCTTTGGCTCACCTAATTAGCATGCCCAACTAAAATTAAGTACCTCATCCTAACACAGGGCTTCTCCTTTACCTTTATTAACCTCCATTTGCTTAATGCCTGTCTCTCCTCTATCAAGAGGCAGTCCTTTGTCCCTCTGTGACAAATATCCCTTCCCCCTCTTTTTGTCCCCTTCCCCTTCTCCCTCACCCCCTACTTACTTTACCTCCACATCCTAAGCCATCCTAACACAGACCTCCCGTTTTTCCTCCTCTTAAAAATTACACCTGCAAGGTTGTTTGCTACTGTTTTCTGCTCGAGTCAGAGAGCAGCCACTTTAACTTTTCTTCCCTGTTTAAAAAAAGGATCTCAGCCGGGTGGTGGCGCACGCCTTTAATCCCAGCACTCGGGAGGCAGAGGCAGGTGGATCTCTGTGAGTTCGAGGCCGGGCTGGACCGACAGCCTCCAATACAATACAGAGAAACCCTGTCTCGTAAAACCAAAAAAAATAAAAAAATAAGATAAAAAAGGATCTCTCTGTGAAAACACGTGTTTAGGTGCAGTTTGTGCCTAATCCGGGGCCCGGAAGGAAGCCCCCACTCTTTGGTAAACTCCTTCGGCCTCATCTTTGCAATCTCTACTTTTCATCTTGCCCTACCCTCCCTCATCCCCCACATAGGAACTGTTATATCCATCCCACACAAATAAACCAGGGTCTCTATCTTAAGATCTTAATTGTTCCTTCTAAGTTCGTTTTTCATGTAAGGCAACCTATTTGTGGGTTCTGGGGGTTTGGATGTAGGCAGATTTGGGGAGTCTTACTCAGCCTACCACACTGTGTTGTTGCAAATGTTCCTTTTCAGATGTCAGAGAGAGGCCTAACCCTTCATCACAAGCATTGGAACTCAGAGGGCTGGGAAAGTTTCCTCTTTCATCTCACACTAATTCTTAGAAGTGACCTACAAAAAAAAATATTGTCTCCCTAGACTCACGTTGCAGGTCAACTGTCCCCAATAACTAGGCCCTGAGGTAGTGATTGCATTATCTGAGAACTCAATTTCCTTTTTAGGTCCCATGATGGCAAGCCCCATTACAGCAGGAGAAGTAGACAACAGTAATTGCCCTGCTACAGAGGGGAGAGGAGGTGGGAATGTTAGCCACGATGGTAGTGAACACTGTTTGCAGAGGCCTGTATTGTCTTTGCTTACATAGAACAGAGAATGGACAGGAATTGATCCTTGAAACAATGTGTATGTTGCTGGGTGGTGATGCCCACCTTTAATCCCAGCATTTAAGAGGCAGAAGCAGGGCTGGAGAGATGGCTCAGAGATTAAGAGCACTGACTGCTCTTCCAGGAGTTCTGAGTTCAATTCCCAGCAACCACATGGTGGTTCATAACCATTTGTAATGAGATCTAGCGCCCTCTTCTGGCATGTAGGCATATATGCAGACAGAACACTGTATACATAACAAATAAATAAATCTTCAAAAAAAAAAAAAGAGAGAGAGGCAGAAGCAGATGAACCTCAGCGAGGTCGAGACCGGACTGGTCTACAGAGTGAGTTCCAGGACAGGCTCCAAAGCTACACAGAGAAACCCTGTCTTGAAAACAAACAAACAAATAAATAAATAAAATAAAAATGTGAGAAACCACCAAATATACCTCCTTGAGAGTTTACTGTGTGGCAGGAAAGGAATATAAGGAAAATACTAAAAGACTGCCCCTCCTTCTCTGCTGCCAGTCTTCCATTTGAACCTTCCTTTAGTTTAATTATAGTTGTCATCAGCTGTTTCCCATGGACGGATGTGCTCTCCCCTGGACGTGTTGTGTGCCCCCCAGTCTATGTGCTAAACTCCCAGGTGTCCAGTCTTGCACTTAGGGCTGTGCTGTCTATGGCATCCACTCCATATGCTTAGCAGTACTCCTGACCCTGTTTTTGGAGACGGTATCACTTAGGGCTGTCCTGGGCCTGCGATTCTGCCACCAACTGTGCCTACTGGGGCTGCAATATGCATCAGCATATCTGGTTCTACTGTGACTTTTAACTGTGATCCAAGCTACCATGGAGAATCATAGCTTTGGAAAAGTAATCAGGGGAGATCTGCCCTTCTCTCACTCTCGGCCATAGCAAGTAACCCAGGTCTATAGCACTTACCCTTTTAAAAGACTCATTATTATTGCTGACTGTGGTAGTTCATGCCTTTAATCCTAGCACTTGAGAGGCAGGGAGGTACATAGTGAGTACCAGGCTAGCCAGACCTATACAGTGAGGAGACTCTGTCTCATAAATTAATTTTTAATATTTTTAATTGTGTGTGTGTGTGTAGGGAGGAGTAGGTGCATGTGAGTACAGGTGTCTGTGGAGGCCAGAGGTGTTGGATCCCCATGGAGTTGGATTTACAGACAGTTGTGGACCACCCAACATGGGTGCTGGGAACTGAACTCAGATCCCCTGCAAGAACTTTTAACCTCTGAGCTACTCTTTCATACCCTTTTAGAAACTCAAACCACAAAGTCCTCTGTGCCCTTTCTTTAGAGGAAAGAAATCAAGTCCTTCAGCACCACACAAGGAGGCTGCTCCTACATCTCCCTCTGTTCTGCTGGCACTACTGCCCTGGCTGCTATGATCCGCATCACCTTCTCCCACTCTGCTTCATTCAGAAGGAAAACATACTTCCCGGGCTGCTCCTGGCTGAGGTAGAGTCTCTTCATGAGAACTCAGAAGCAAGAACACACATGTGACAGCTGCCTCAGGCATGAGGGAATACAGATCTCAAATGTCTCACAGGAATTCCAGGAAAATCCCTGGGGCTGCAGACTGAAGCCTGGCTTAGGACCTAGGTTCACTTCAGAAGCCTTAAGGAGGCCACCCCCTCCATGGTGGAGCTCATCTCTTTCTTCTCTGCCAAACCTGCCACAAGACTGAGCTCCTGTATTTTCTTTCCTTATCTTGTGATAAGGGCGTCCATGGGTGTTTCATAGTTCCACAGCAAGACCTCTGGCCTCCTTTAGTTCTGGGAAGAAGTGAGAGGGCTATTCTGTAAACCAAGTGCGAGTATCAAACACTGACCAATCAGAACTGCCCTCTTTGCCTGGTAGGAACTGAAATCGAAGCCACTGGTGTCCACCCTGTGTTGAGCAGTTCTATTGTCACCCTGATCATTGCTGCTTTGCAGTGTACCCAATAAACTTGTCTTTTTCTACTGTGACGTGACTTGGGTGAATTTTCTCATCGTCCACAACTCTGACCCGTGACATGCCACGGCTCATTTGGTGACTGGGAAGTTTCCATGCTGCTTTTCTGTTTCTCCCAACTTGAGACTGTTGGTGAGTCATTAGATGCATATGGGCTCACAGAGAATCATTGGTCTCTTGCTGGAGAGTTCTCTGATGGGACCAACAAGGGTCTGTATTCATCACTCTCCTCACGGTGAGGGAGAAGAGCTTCTCCTGAGACTTCCTGTCTCTGTCTTGGAACTCTCAAGTACTTGGAACTCTTTAGCTACCACTCAGCAGCTCAGGGTATGACTGTCACAGCCCTGATGGTCTGGTGACCTGGTCTTCACACAGATCTTTCAATGGAAAGACTTTGCTCCTGTGGTGATTGACTGATCAAAGTGACCAATGGGAGCCAAAGGCCTGGGGCAGGGCAGCTTATCCACTCAGCAGAAAGGAAGGAGGGTCTGTCTCCTGTCTCTTATCTCAATCCCTATTCCTTATATGTTGTGGAGCAGTCTTTCTGACAGACCAACAACAGTTGGTAAGGACAGTGCTGTGACCCTTTTCATCCTTAAGAAGCTTCATATGAGCCGGGCGGTGGTGGCACACGCCTTTAATCCCAGCACTCGGGAGGCAGAGGCAGGCGGATCTCTGTGAGTTCGAGGCCAGGCTGGACCGACAGCCTCCAAAACAACACAGAGAAACCCTGTCTCGTAAAAACCAAAAAAAAAAAAAAAAAAAAAAGCTTCATATTAGTAGACCTTTGCCAAAATGTCCAATTTATTTTGCAGTTCTGTCAGGGGGACGGTGGGAGAAAAAGCAAGACACAGCAGGAATGGCAACTGAGTGCATCATCCAGTCCGTACTAACCACTACCTCATTCCACAGAGAGGCTGCTGCTATGGACACCCAGTCACTGCTCACCGAAACACCATGGCCTGAATTCGTGTGGTGGGAACCGGAAGAGAAAGGCAGGCAGTTCTCACACAGAAGCAGCCGCAGTCCACCACCTCACAGGAGATGTCTGCTACACTGTTACTCCACTACAATGCACAAAGAAAACAGACAAAACCCACAATGCAATGTTTAAACAAATCTCAGCACCGGGGCTGTCCCTCAGTTGGTACAGTGTTTGCCTAGCATGCACAAAGTCTTGGATTTGATTCCCAGCACTGTGTAAACTATGTGTGGTTGTGCACATATGTAGTCCTAGTACTTGAGATGTGGATCCAAAGTTCAAAGCCATAGATGATTGCATAGCAAATTAGAGGCTCCATATCCAGAACTTTTTTTTTTTGTTTTTCAAAACAGGGTTTCTTTGTGTAACAGCTCTGGCTGTCCTAGAACTCACTCTGTAGACCAGGCTGGCCTTGAACTCACAGAGGTATGCCTGTCTCTGCGGTCCGAGAGCTGGGATTAAAGGCGTGTGCCACCAATGCCCGACTCGACTCTCAAAACGAATTTTTTTAAGAGAAAAATTACCTATCCATTTCTACTGACGGTCTTAAATATACCTATGGTTTATGGATGTTATCTACAAAAAAAACTTATGTGTGTTATTTAAACTGATATAGAGCAGATAAAATGTGTGAAATCTAACTCACTGTAGGTTAACATAGTTCATGAGTCAGAAAAAGATAGCAAAGAAGCTGGTAACAAAAGCATGTAATGGCAGCCACTTGGGAGGCCAGGGCAGGGGGAGCAAAAAGTTTAAGGTCTACCTGTGCTACCCAGCAAGCTCCAGGATAGCCTGGGCAACTTAGTGAGACCTCATCTTGCAAGAAGACCTGGAGATACAGCCCAGTGGTGCAGCACTTGTTGAGCATGTGTAAGCTGCCGTTCAGTCCCCAGTCCTGAAGGAGAGAGCATGATAAGCAGCCTGGGGAACAACGTTGTGTTTCCCACAAGCAAGGCAGCCTGCTCTCTCTCTTGGAAAGAACAAAAGCAGGAGCTGGGCGGTGGTGGTGTATGCCTTTAATCCGAGCACTAGAAAGTTCAAAGTCAGCGAGTTCCAGGACAGGCTCCAAAGCTACAGGGAAACCCTGTCTCAAAAAAAAAAAAAAAAAAAAAAAGCAAAAAAAAAAAAAAAACCTAACAGGAACTAGTATGGGCAGGCTTACTCTTCCATTAGCAAATATTCAGTGTCCCCAAGCACAGAGATCCTGCCTCCTGCCTAACTATAAGCCACTGGGTGATCATTTTCTTTCTGGAGCAAGAAAATATGTGTATTAAAAACGTGGCTGCATCAACACCCATCATGATAGCCTAACTGGGGTTCCGGCAAGAGGATGGAGTCTCAGGCCCTTCCAGGTGGTCGGTATTTCCCCTATCACAGCTGTCTTCCGTCGTATTCAAGAAACACTTCAAATGCATTGAGGAGATTGGTGTTGAACTTGGAAATGCAAAGATTCCTGCCCAACAAAGCTATCTGCCCTTACAGGCCCAGGAAAACTTCAGGAATTGCATTGATCCCCAAGTCTGCAGTTAGTGTGGTTCACAGTTCTATACGAGATGTTTTGGTTCCACCTACTGGTTGCTGTGTACTAAGACACTCTAGAGCCCTGGATGGAGTTGATCCACAGGCCCATGAGCAGCTGAATGGGTGGATGGATCTGTGAAAAGGCGATGGCTCTCACAAATACAATGGTGGGGGGCGGGGGGGGGGGGGGAGACAGGTTGGAAATATATACTGTACAATTAAATAAAAAAAAACACTGAAAATAGTTGAGACAGAATTTTCCAGAGAAACTGAACAGGAGATCTGTAGATCTAGGTATCTTGAGACTTTTTTTTTTTTTTTAAGTTTTTCAAGATAGAGTTTCTCTTTGTAGCCTTGGCCATCCTAGAGCTCACTTTGCCTGCTAGGCTGGCCTAGAACAGAGATCCGCCTGCCTCTACTTCCCGAGTGCTGGGATTAAAGGCCTGTGCCACCACAGTCTGGCCTTTTGTTTGTTTGTTTGAGACAGGGTTTCAGTGTGGAACAAACAGCCTTGGCTGAAGGAGTGTTGGCAATGAATGAGCCCAGCTTTCTATGCCGAGGAGGATTTTTGTGTGGTTCCAGGGACTGAACCCAAGGTCCTAGCATGTGATGGCTCTACACTCTACAAGGAGCCTCTATCCTCACCCTAGGTGTTAGTCTGCCCTTTCTAGAGCATTTGCCACCAGTAGGCAGGAAGATAGGAGCAGGTTTCCAGCTGACACTGTCCCTAAAGGTAGCAATAGAATCTACTCTATTGGCATGGTGACTCACACCTAACATTTGGAAGTTAAAACAATAGAACTTCTATGTCAAAGGCCAGTATGGGTTATAGAGTGAAACACTATCTCAAAATACAAAGAATCTACAAGCTGTGTTCTGTTGTCTCAGTTAGAGTCCCACTGGAGCCTGAAATGAGCACTGCTCCACCTTTTTGTCCATTTTCTCGAGATGACATCTGTTTGTAGCCCAAGCTGGTCCTCAATCTGTGCTCTTTCTGCCTCCACCTTCTGAGTGCTAGATTTACATGTATGCATTGCCACACTGGGAATAGACTGTTCTTTTGCTTTTAATTAGCTACTCCAGTACATTTGAAACATTTTGTGTGTGTATGTGTGCATTTCAGAATTCTCAGATTGAAACTGAAATGACTAGAGGGAAATGTTTTTCTGATTGGATGTTTATTGATATAACATCAATTTCAATTTTTTTTTTTTGGTTTTTATGAGACAGGGTTTCTCTGTTTTGGAGGCTGTCGGTCAAGCCTGGCCTCGAACTTACAGAGATCCGCCTGCCTCTGCCTCCGGAGTGCTGGGATTAAAGGTGTGTGCCACCAACGCCCGGCTCAATTTCAATTTTTTTAAGTTCATGTTCCTGGGCTGGAGAGATGGCTCAGAGGTTAAGAGCACTGGCTGATCTTCCAGAAGTTCTAAGTTCAATTCCCAGCGACCACATGGTGGCTCACAACCATCCATAATGAGATCTGGTGCCCTCTTCCGTTGTGCAGACATACATGGAAGGCAGGATGTTGTATTCATAGTAAATAAATAAATCTTTAAAAAACTCATGTTCCTAAGGGAGTTAATGTTGAAGCTTAATGAACGAAAATACAATGGTATTAATACACACACACACACACACACACACACAGAGATGCTTTAGAGATTCCCTAATGCAATACAGGACAATCTCTTAGCTACCCTTCAGAATTTGATGATAAGACCCTATTGCTGAAGACAATTTTGGTCACGAGGCACAAAAAAAAAAAAAAAAAGAAAGAAAGAAAGAAAAAAAAGAAAAGAAAAATCAAGCTGTAACTGACTGCAAGATTTCTTTCTGGCCAGGTAGCTTTCATACTACTGAAGGTGCTGGGTGCTGTAGAAGCTGCTAGGGAAGAAAAACTAATAACAGCCTTACTTAGCTATGAGCCCTGAAAATTATAATAATAATTTGGTTGAAAAGATATGCCCATGGGTGCCATAGTGGCATAACTGTTACATGGTAACCAGTTGTTTTCTGATTGGACTTAGGGCGTGCTCCACAGAAGGAAACTCATGGCTAGTATTATAAATCCATTGCTGGGGAAATCATCAACTGTTAGGCAGAACCTACTATTATTATTTTGCTAAATGGATATAGTATAAACCTACCTTATCTTTATACCTATGGATTAGTGCTGCTCTCATTCCTTGCCAGAGAGGTTTCTTTTTTTACTGAGTATGGGGTTTAATATAGATTCATAATTGTTCAAGGGACAGAGAAAAGTATCTGTGGAGTGTTCAGCCATAAATGGGGCATCCACTTTACATTTTATCTTCCCACCATAACTCAGCACGTATCTCAGAAGAGGGGATGGAAAGATTACGAGAGCCAGAGATGGAGGAGAGGGATAGCTGAGAAACTTTTCTGGACATTGCACACATGACTTGGAAGCAGCTGTGACTGCCTGCACAAGACCTGTACAAGATCAAGCCAGTCAACATTTCAGTGTGGGTTGGGATGGCATCACACATGGTTTGGAGGGTTTGATGGAGACGTGAGTGATTTTTAGGGGAGCATAGGATCCTTAGAGTAAGGGAACTATTCTGCATGGCTTTGCAGTAATAGATAAAAGTTACTTTGTGTTTGTCAAAACCTATAGAACACACACCAAGAATGAGCCCTTATGTAAATTATGCTTTGGTTCTGTTGCTACAATGTCATTGTAGGTTCCAACAGTAGCAATAACAAATAACAATTGTTGAATGTAGGCAGTGGAGGTTATATGCATGCAAGGGTCTGTTTAGGAGGGTTCTGAATGTACTTTCTGCTCAAGTTCTCTGTGAATCTCAAAGTGTTTAAAAACTTGGGTGTTTTTTTTTGTTTGTTTGTTTGTTTTGTTTTTGAGACAGGTTTTCTCAGCGTAGCCCTGTAGCTCTGGCTGTCCTGGAACTCACTATGCAGATTAAGCTGGCTTCAAACTCACAGAGATCTACCTGCCTCTGCCTCTGGAATGTTGAGATTAAAGGCAAGTGCCACCATGGGCCAGCAGTTGTTTTTTTTATTAAATCCTCTTCCTTCTATTTCATATTCTACTTTCAGATAATGTTTACTGTCTCTATTTAAACTTGGTTTCCAGGAGCTGGAGCAATGGCTCAGAAGTTAAGATTTCTGGCTGCTTTTGAAGCACCTGGGTTTAGCTTCTAGCACCCACACAGTAGGTGAGTAGCTCACAACTGGCCCTAACTCCAGGGAACCAGATACACTCTTTTGATCTCTACACTGACTGCATACAGGTGATATACTACAAACATACAGGCAATCCACTCATACACATAAAATAAAATTAATCTTAAAAATGATAAACAGCTTCCATAAATATTTATTTTTAAAAATAAAATAGTGTTTTTTTTTCTGGAAATATTTCAGAACTTAAAGAGGTGACAGTTGAGTTGGAGAGATGGCTCAGAGGTTAAGAGCACTGACTGTTCTTCCAGAGGTCCTGAGTTTGATTCCCAGCAACTATATGGTGGCTTACAACCATCCATAATGAGATCTGGTGCCCTCTTCTGGTGTGCAGACATACATGGAGGCAGGATGTTATATTCATAATAAATAATCTAAAAAAAAAAGAGGTGACAGTTACCCAGCACTTGGGAGGCAGAGGCAGGAAGATCTCTGTGAGTTCCAGGCCAACCTGGTCTACACAGCGAGTTCCAAGACTACCTCCAAAACAATACTGAGAAACCCTGTCTCAAAACCAAAAAAAAAAAAAAAAAAGAAAGAAAGAAAGAAAAAAAGGTGACAGCTTTTAGTTTTATGTGCAACTGATGGACTTGGGAGTCTACCTCTAAAATAGGATTAAAAAAATAATTACTTTGAGCCAGGCAGTGGCAGTGAACGCCTTTAATCCCAGCACTCTGGAGGCAGAGGCAGGTGGATCTCTGTGAGTTCAAGGCCAGTCTGGTTTATATAGCAATTTCCAGGACAGGTTCCAAAGCTAGCTACACAGAGAAATCCTGATTCTAACCCTGTACCTCCTAAAAGAATTACTTTTACTTTTATTTATGTCTTTCTCTCTGTGTATGTGTCTGTTGTCTACTGGAGAGTGCAGGTTTGCATGGAAGCCAGATGCTTCAGATTCTCTGAAGCTGGAATTAAAGTTCGTGAGCCATTCAAGCCATCTCTTCAGCCCCAAATCTTTTTAATTTAAAGAAGACTAAAGAAAATTTCAGATTGGTAAGATCATATCACTACCTACTTCTGCAGGTTTCTGTACAAACCCATCAGGGAACAACTCGGGCCAATAATTTCGAGACTTTTTTCAGCATCTAAAACTTATTTATTATGTTCTACATGTATGTATGTATGCCTGTGTGCCAGAAGAGGGCACCAGATCTCATTATTATGAATGGCTTTGAGCCACCTGTGATTGCTGGAACTGAACAAGGGACCCTCTGGAAAAGCAGTAAGTCCTCTTAACCTCTGACCTATCTCTCTAGCCTCATTAGTCTCCTTTTGTTTTTGTTTTTTTGTCTGTTTGTTTTTTTTCGAGACAGGGTTTCTCTGTGGCTTTGGAGGCTGTCCTGGAACTCGCTCTGTAGACCAGGCTGGCCTCGAACTCACAGAGATCCTCCTGCCTCTGCCTCCCAAGTGCTGGGTTTAAAGGCGTGCGCCACCAACGCCCGGCTATTAGTCTCCTTTTAACATGATTCACATTCTTTTTTTTTTTAAAGATTTATTTATTATTTACTATGACTACATCCTGCCTCCCTGTATGTCTACACACCAGAAGAGGGCACCAGATTGAATTGTAGATGGTTGTGAGCCACCATGTGGTTGCTGGGAATTGAACTCAGGACCTTTGGGAGAGCAGTCAGCGCTCTTAACCACTCACATTCTTCTTAAAAATATTTATTTTCATATGTATGCATGTTTCACCTGTGTTTATGCCTGTGCACCATATGCATTCCCGTGCCCATGGAAGCAGAAGCAGATGTTGGACGACAACAAACCTCCCACCTAAAACGTTAGTAGAATGAATGTTGTACCACTTCCTAGATTTGACTGAATCTCTTGATTTGAGCACTTTCCATCACAGGCTTATTTCTGCAAAACTATTTTCATTTCATGTAACTTCTCCATTAAAGACTGGCTCCATGCAGGTAAATACTGAACGTTATTTTGGGTCTTGCCATCCCTCTGGGTTGACTTCTTTTGGGGGTGGGTGGGTGGGGTTTCGAGACAGGGCTTTGGAGGCTGTCTTGGAACTAGCTCTTGTCGACCAGGCTGGTCTTGAACTCAGAGATCCGCCTGCCTCTTCCTCTCGAATGCTGGGATTAAAGGCGAGAGCCACCACCGCCTGGCTTCATGTTAACTTTAACTTCTTTTTTTTTTCTCTTCCTTTTTTTTTAAATTTAAGTTAGAAACAAACTTGTTTCACATGTCAATCCCAGCTCTCTCTGACTTTAATTTCTAGAATTCCTTTTTCCTCATTCTGGTTTTGCTGACCCTAGAGCCTGTTGTACTCGTGACCGCTGTCTCAGGTCCTCCACACCTGTCTCAACTCAATCCCTCCGGCCGCACTTCGTGCTCGCTGAGCGGGACTCCCTAAGCCACCTCTTTGGGCGTCTCCATCTTTCCAGGGAGGTTCTAGTTAAGCGGCTGAGCGCCCGGTTCAAATCTGCGGCGGGACGTCTCTCCTCGCCTGGTGCTCCGATCACGTGCTCACGGGCAGCCACCTCCAGGTTGACCCCGGAAGGCGCACTCACTTTCCCATCCTCCTGAATCTCCAGCTTCCCTGGCGGCTGCAGCGAGGTTCGGGCTCAGGCTCCGCCTGCGCAGGGCGTGTCCCTCGGGGCGTGGCGCGCCGGGGCGACGCGGGCCGACGTGCCGTACGCGCTTCCGCGGCGGTCCGGCGGCTGCTGGCCCCACCGCCGCCCTCTCGGAGGCGGGCCGGGCAGACGGCGGCGGCGGCCATGTTTGTGGCGCGCAGCATCGCGGCGGACCACAAGGACCTCATCCACGATGTGTCTTTCGACTTCCACGGGCGCCGGATGGCCACCTGCTCCAGTGACCAGAGCGTCAAGGTGCGCGCGGCGCTCTCGGCTGCCCAGGCCCCGGCACGGAGGGGAGGGAGGGAGGCGGCGCGGAAAGGACCAGTCCCGACCCAGACGCACGCGACCCGCGGCCACGGACGCCGCCGCCCCGGAAGCGGCGAGAGCCGTCCCCGCCGGCGGATTGTGGGGTCACGGCCGCCCGCGCTCGCGGTGCTCTCCGTCTGTCGCGCCTGCGCGGCACGATCCCGGGCCTCGGGGTGCTGAGCGCAGGCGCGTGCCGGGTTTCCGGAGTGGGCCGCGACCGTGGTCTTAGGCGCTCGTGCTGACCCATGGCTCCTGTGGGGTTGTCTTTTTACTTTGGTCGTGTGTGTCTCAGTTCTGTGGGCCCGGGACACTTCCCTGATTGCTTTCCCGTGACGGGAAAGTACACACAGCGTAGTTCTCGTCTTGGTTTTTGAGACTCTCAGACTCTAGCCCTAGCTGTAAGTTAGTCCTCCAGTCTCAACTTCAGCCTTGCTGGGGTAACAAGCATGAACTCCTGCACAACGCCATAATAGCCCGAAAACCTGGCAGTTTTTAATCTTGTCCATGTTCAAGTGGTCTCTGAAGATAGTTATAGCACTTGTCCATCGAATATGATGCGATGTATTAGTTTTTGGAGACAGGGTCTCAATTCTGTAGCCCCTGTGATATACCTGCCCTCAGTTTTAAAGATTTATTTTAATTTGTAGGAGTGTTCTGTCTGCATGTATGTATGTGCACTGCCTGGTGGCTGTACAGGTCGGAAGGGGGTGTCTGATCCCTTGGAATTAAGGTTGTGATCTGTCTTGTTGTGATACTAGGTGCTGTGGAGCAGAGCATTCCCAGGCCTTAGTACATTTCTTTGATAGATTAAGTTGGGGCTTATTTTTGTTGTTTATTTTCGGTAGTTTATTGAATATTTAACTTTAGCTTTTGTTTCACATGCAGTTGATCAATGTTATCTTTATGTTTAATTTATTTATTATTTTATGTGAATGGATGATCTGTTTGCACATAGATCTGTGTACTTATAGAGGTCAGAAGAGGGTGCAGGGTACTGAGAATTTGAACCTGGGTTCTGTGGAAGAGCAGCAAGTGCTCTACTTGCTGAGCTATCTCTCCAGAACTGATTTTCCCTCATTAAAATTTATTTGTTACCTCAAAGTGAATATGCACTATGCCTTCCCCAGCTAATCTGGAACTCATTATGTAGACCAGACCCCACTGGCATGGAGCTTAGTGATTCACTTGCCTCTGCCTCCCATGACCATGCCTGGCCCCACTGTGCTTTCCTAATCATGTGGGGTGGCCATCTGTTCTCATTATTCTAAGATGACACTGTGTCCAATAACTCCCCAGTTACCTCCTAGGGTTCCTGGTTACACCTTTCTAGCTTAGCTGCAACAGCATAACTGTCTTTGTCTTTGACTAGTATTGTAAGCAAGCTCTTTTTCACAGTCCACTTACTTAGGGCCACAGTTTATACATTTATTTTTGTTCTTATGTTGGTGAGTTCACAGCTTAAAATGGTTTTCAGGGCTAGTACTGAAATGCTCTCCAGTGTTCTGAAGCACAAGAACACTGTGGTGTGCCTTAGAAAACCTGGTAGGTAAGTGCCCATCAGGCATGATTACTGTGCTGCTGGTTGTGCGGTGGATGCTGACCAATTGCCAGTTTGTATCAAATAAGATGTCTTTTAAACAGAAACATACACTAATAAAAGGTATGTGTTGTTGGTTGGTGAAAATGACCACCATATACAGGATCCTAAACTGCTATGCACAATGTTTCGGTAGTCAGTTACTTCATAAAACATAATTGGAAATTGCTCACTACTGGGTTAGTACCACACTTAGCAGGCACAAGACCCTAGGCTCAGTCTTCAGTACATCACCAGCCCCGATGACAGCAACAACAACAACAACAAAAAAGGAGGAATGTGTTGACTCTACCTGTTAGAGCTCAGCTGTCTGGGTTCCTTAGTGCTCTGTCCAGTGCGACACACGATTTCCAGTGGATATGGCTTCAGCATTGAATGCCTCTTCCTGTGGAGTTGTTTTCCTTGTGCTTATACTCACCTGCCTTTTTCTTTGCAGGTCTGGGATAAAAGTGAAAGCGGAGATTGGCATTGTACTGCTAGTTGGAAGGTTAGTTTGTATTTTCATGGTTTGAGATTTTGAAATGTTTGCTCTTTTAGTATTAATGACTTGTTGTTCAGCTTTGAGAAAGTGGTAAAATTGATATGGTATTCTTCCTGGAAAGATAGTTTCTGGTTTATTAAATTATTTTATTATTAAAGCAATAGGAAATTTGAGAATAAGAAAATTTGTAGGTGTGGCCAGATATGAGATCCCAGAGGCTGAGGCAGGAGATTACCATGAGTTAGAGGCCAGCCTGGATTAGAGAGTGAGACCCTGTCTCAAAACCAAAGGATGGAAAAATAGTATTTTTTTTTTTTAACGAGACAGGGTTTCTCTGTATTGTTTTGGAGGCTGTCGGTCCAGCCCAGCCTCGAACTCACAGAGATCCGCCTGCCTCTGCCTCCTGAGTGCTGGGACTAAAGGCGTGTGCCACCACCGCCTGGCTTAGCCACCTAACTTTATGTTCTTTCTTGCTCAAACAAAAATAAACAGAAACAAAAACAAATTCCCACAAAAAATGCCTACAGCTGGGTGATGCTGGCACACACCTTTAATCCCAGCACTCGGGAGACAGAGGCAGTGAAACAAAACCCCACGAAATTCCAGTGAGGTCTTTGTGTGTTGGCCAGCTACTCCTGGGTCTGGGGCCTGCCCTGATGTGTGGTTGATATACTCAATGGGACTCCATTGCACAAAACTGATTTTTTCCTCTGCCAACAGGTACCAGTTGTAGATAGGGGTGGGACTCTGTCGACTTCTCCCTCTCAGCTCTGGGACCCCTCTGGCTTGAACCTGTGTGTGCCCAGAACATGCTGCCATAGTCTCTGAGTTTTATGTGTATCAGTCCTGTTGTGCTGGAAGACACTGTTTCTTTGTTGTTTCCTATCACCTCAGCCTCCTATGGTCTTTCCACTTCTCTTCTATATAGATCCCTGATCCTTGAGGGGAGGGATTTGCTGAAAACATCCCATTTAGGACTGAGTGCTCCAAAGTCTCTCACCTTCTGCACATCGTCCAGTCCTTGGTGTTAATTCCCATCTCCTGCAAGAAGAAGCTTCTCAAGTGGGTTGAGCAACTATGGGTATAGCAGTATGCCATTAGGAGCCATTTTATTACAATGTTCCCTTATCAGAATAACAGTAGCATGTGACCTATCTAGTCACAGGCACTTGGCCATTTAGCAGTGCCAGGTATGAGTTCTATTTCATGGAGTGGGCCTTAAATCCAATCAGAAAGTGGTTGGTTTCTTCCACAATATCTTAGCCACTACTGCTTCAGTGTATCTTGCAGAGGGGTCACTTGTAGGTCACAGGGTTCATAGCTGGGCAACCCCAACTGTGACTTTCAGATACTAACATCAGTTGTAAGTTTAAATCATTGTCTCACCTCTAGTTCTGTTATTTGGTCTAAAGAGGTCTTTATGGCTGTCATTGCTTGAGGGTCAATCTGGTCCTCACAGAATGCTTACTTCTGCTTATTGGGTGCAGCCTTATGTTTACTTTTGATTGATTGCCCTTTAATGTGGGGTGGTCTGTCCTCTAATGGTTGACTCTTCCCATAACCCAAGGTGACTACATGTTTAGTGAGAACAGTGATTTCTTTCCATGGCTTTAGCCTTGAAAGGGGGATGAGATGGGTACTCCGTAAGTGATTAATTAGTCTACGTACAACAATAAGAGTCTGACTTATGCAAATGAAGGCAGTTTTCCATCCTGTGTTTAGTTGCCTTGTGGACCTGTGAGTGTCCATGATTTTTAGCAAGAGCAGTTTCTGAGTGTTTGTTAGGAAACCATATGTTGTAGCAGCACCATTGTCACCTGGCCTCACATGACTACTGCCATCATAAAACTTAGTTGCCCTGGTGACCTCCTGGCCCTGTAGTAAGGAAATGAGTAGACAGCACAGTGATTGCCAACTCCATGCTAATGGTAAAGGTTATAGAACTGCTAATAGTCTTTCTTAAAAGGAGATGGGGAGGAGCCCGCAGGCCCTCCTGTGAGATTCAAGTCACCACTCCTTTCTGCTCTAGCTGCAAGTGGTCTTGGATGTTACAGTGTACACAAGGCGGAAGGTTGACTGAAGGTGGGCATGCCACAGTGGCAGCTTCTGTGAGTCGTCACCAGGCTGACGTGGGACTTATTATTGTGTTAATCCATTCTCCAGTAAAGTCCGTTGTTCCCTCAGCTAGACTTGGAGAGAATGCTATTTGGATAGAATCTGTTAGATAGAATTCTATTTGGATTCTCCCTCGGAAAATCATGCAAGACTGTAATAGCTTATATAGTCCTTTGCCTCTGGCTAGTTTCCCTCAGCTAGGTTTTGAGGTTCATCCACATTGTGTTTTACGTTTTTTCTTTGAGGGAGATTCTCTCTGTGTAGCCCTGGTTGTCCTAGAACTCAACTTAGACCAGTTTGGCCTCAAACTCAGACTCACCTCCTTCTGTCTCCAAAGTGCTGGCATTAAAGACAAGTGCCAGTATACCAGCATTATTTTTATATGATGCTGAGCGGTCTCAATGAATAGATAAATATTTGTTTATTCAGCCCCCTGCTGGCAGGTATTTGAGTGACTTCTAGTTAGTTTTTCAGCGTTAGAAATGTTTGGTTCCTTTCTTTCTGCCACTATAACAAATTACAGGCCATGCCTCTACCTTTCATGTGCTGGGATCAAAGTCGCGCACCCCTCTGCCCCTTACATAAGGAGTTCTAAACCACTCTGGGCTACTTGAAACCATGTCTTAACAACAATAAAGAAATATGTGTGGAGTTTTCTAAATGTAATCGCTAGATTGATGTTCAAAGCATCTGAGTGCTGGGAATAAAGGTGTGCCCCCCTTCTAGCCAATTCCTTTGATGGTGAAATATATCAATCCATTTTCTTTCTTGACAGCATGAGGATGTATAGTAGTAATTTGACACTTTTTATATATAAATGAAATGAAATGATGCGGACCTTTAAGTTAAATGTATTCCTTAACTTATAATGGGGTTACTTACCAATAAGCATGAGTTAAGTTGAAGATCCTCTAAGTTGAAAATGTATACCCAGCTTGCCTATTGTCCTGTGTCAGTGCAGCACACTGGGGTTCTGGTCGACCCCGTTTGACTGGGTGCTGTGATTCACTGCTACTGCTTAGCACTGGCAGAAGCCGATACTGTCCAGGTATAGATCAAACTCATGTTAAAGTATTACTTTATATCATCATAACGTTAGCATTTGTAAGTCAGATCATCGCAAGTTGTGAACAATCTCTGTTATTTCCTTGGGTACAAGGCTTTAAGCTTCTTAGGTTTACACTCAATGCCTCTGTCTATAAAACAGTCCCTTGTTTAACTTCATGTCTGTTAAAATCATTTTAACCATGCTGTTGCTACTGTGCCTATTGTTAGCTTTCAAGATTTTACTATTTTTATTTTATGTGTGAAAGAGTTTTCCTGTATGTGTATATGCTTCAAGAGCTTGCAGTGACCTCAGAGGCCAGAAGAGGACATCAGATTCCCTGGAACTGGAGTTACAGATGTTTGTGAGCCAGCATGTGGGCGCTGGGAACTGAGCCCAGATCTTCTACAAGAGCAGCCAGTGCTCTTACCTGCTGAGCCATCTCTCCAGCTCCTGGTGTTAGCTCTTGTAGTGAATAGAATATTTTCTTTTGGTATTTTTTGAAACAAGGTTTCTGTGGCTTTGGAGGCTGTCCTGGGACTAGCTCTTGTAGACCAGGCTGGTCTCAAACTCACAGAGATCCGCCTGCTTCTGCCTCTGGAGTGCTGGGATTAAAGGCGTGCACCCGACTCAGTGTATATATTTTCATAGATACTAGGGAAGCTTTATTACTGACTGCATGCCCACTCCAAATAATTGTTTACAGTACTGTAGTGCCTTTTTGAGTTGTCATATTTACCCCTTTTAAAAGCAATTTTTTTGCTTCATCTTTTTGGTGTTTGAAAGATAGGGTTTCACTGTGTAATAGCTCTGACTGTCTTGGAACTTACTTTGTAGACAAGGCTGGGAGTAAAGGCATGCATCACCAGTGCCCAGAAAATTGTGTACCCATCTTCTGCTTAATTCTAGAACATTTTCATCAGCTAACACAGAAACCCTGCATTAAAGAATTCAGAAGTCATTTCTGGTTCTTTCCTCTTCTAGTCCTTGGCAACCACAAATCTACTTTTGTCTCTGGGTTGTAAAGCAGAAATCTTGATAAATCTAATTAATTTGACTAGTTAAATCTTTTCTGCAGAAATATTTTATAACTAAAAAGAAAAAGATGGACTTAGTTGATTGGTCAGGCTGTTACAAAGTAGGTGTCCAATATAAACATTGGCAACAAAAACATCTAGCTGGCTTTGTCATTATTAGCATACATTCAAATAGCTTCACTACAGGGGCTGGAGAAGTGACTCGGTTGGTAAAGTGCTGACTGCAATTGTGAGGACCCAAGTTTGGAACCCATTTAAAATGTATGTGGCAGCATGTGCTTGTAATTCCAGTGCTGGCGTGGTAGAGACTGGAGGAGAGTCTCCAGGAGTTAGCTGGCCACCCATCTAGCCAATTAGTGAGTGCTAAGTCCAGAGAGAGAGAGAGATGAAGAGCACACGTGCGCTCACATACATGCATATGCACATACATTCAAAATTAAAAAAAATAATTTTAAAAGAATAACAGATCCAGAAGGTCACAATCCTAAATATCGTCCAAAAATTCTAAGCTTTTAGAAATGTTTATTTAAGTGTTAAATTGGTATCTTTCTCGTCTTACGGAATTAAAACTGCTCATGTTCTATTGTATTTTCTCAAGTAAAACTGTATGTGTAAAGTGAGTAAACTCAGTTTTGTTTTTAAATTCTCCAGACACATAGTGGATCTGTATGGCGTGTGACATGGGCTCATCCTGAATTTGGACAAGTTTTGGCTTCCTGTTCTTTTGACCGAACAGCAGCTGTTTGGGAAGAAATAGTAGGAGAATCAAACGATAAACTTCGAGGACAGAGTCACTGGGTGAGAAATTTAGTATTGTACAGCAAAGCAAAGCTGTGAGCTTGCAGACCAGTAGTGATCCAAGAATGCCAGGCTCCTGGCACACTGTCAACTCCTCACTTTGTTCCACTGTTCCATGTTCTTTCTTCCGTATTTTCTTCTTTTCTTCCACTTCTGCTTGGCTTGTTCGGTACTTGGGCCATCATCATTCCAGTGATGAACCCAGAGGATTTTCTTTGCTTACCCAACTTTACATATTTACCTATTTTATATGACTTTGTATGGTAGCTGGTACGTGATTTTAGACTTCGGATTTGTGGTTATGTTGCACTGCCTGGGATTGAGCCCAGGGCCTCGTGCACTATCACTGAGCTACATTTTGAGCTTTCCCTATGTGCAGCTCCTGTAAGTTCTACCTCAGCCTTTATCATATGGTTGGTTTTGGACAGGAACGGTGCCTGTGTGCTGCTCATACTCCTCATTTATAGGAGAAAATTGAACTAGATTATAAGACCTTTCATATAAGTTTATTATGTGAAGTGTTTTACTTTCAATTTTTTTTCTTAATAATCACGTAATATAGAATTGAAAGCTGTAAAAGGATGCGTGCAGTGAGATTTCTCACTTCTCTTGCCTCCTGGTTCTGCCTTGGGTAGTTTAGTTTGCAGGTGTTTTCTGTTTTTTTTTTTTGGTTTTTTGAGACAGGGTTTCTCTGTATTGTTTTGGAGGCTGTCCTGGAACTCACTCTGTAGACCAGGCTGACCTCGAACTCACAGAGATCATCTTGCCTCTGCCTCCCGAGTGCTGGGATTAAAGGCGTGCGCCACCAACGCCTGGCTGTGTTTTCTGCCTTTTATGCAGTCTGTTCCTTTACTGATGTTGATAGAAGTTGCAAGCCTTGTGTTTACTGTTAAAGAATCCTAATTCATTGGATTTACTACTTATAGCATGCTTTGTATGACAGAGCTATGTGTATAAAAATTCTAATGTTTTCTGGTTTGGGGACCAGTCTGTTTCATGAATTAGGGTTTTTATTGCTAGGAAGGGGACGCCGTGACCATAACAACTCTTTTTTTTTTTTTTTTTTTTTTTTTTTTTGGTTTTTATGAGACAGGGTTTCTCTGTATTGTTTTGGAGGCCGTCGGTCCAGCCCAGCCTCGAACTCAGAGATCCGCCTGCCTCTGCCTCCCGAGTGCTGGGGTTAAACGCGTGCACCACCACTGCCTGGCGACCATAGCAACTCTTATAAAGTAAAACATTGAATTGAGGGGACTTCCTTATAGTTTCAAAGGTTCAGTCCGTCAACCTCATGCAGTGTGCATACAGACATGGGGTTGGAGGAATAGCTGAGCATGCTACATCTTTCAGGCAACATGAAGTCCACTGACTGTCACACTGAGGGAAACTTGGGCAAAAGAGGCCTCAAAGCCCGCCCTCACAGTGACACACTTCCTCCAACCAGGCCACACCTACTAAGAGTGCCACTGTCTTTGAGGGCCGTTCCCCCCCCAACAGCACAGCAAGATTACTAGGATAATACATTATCCTTTCTGAAGGCAGGCTTTCTCTGTCTTAAAGGCAGCAGTTAATTACAGTTCACTAATTTGTTAGCGATTCTTATACAAACAAAGTGCTTCACTGGAAATAGAGACCAAGAGAAGCTTTAAGTAACTCATGGAAGTATAAACACCTAGTAAATGGCAGAAACATCTGTGTGATTCTGAAACATTTATTCTTCAGATCCATCACATTTTCTTTTTGTATATGATTTAAATCACATGTATATTTCTCTTTTCAGGTGAAGAGGACTACTCTAGTGGATAGTAGAACATCTGTTACTGATGTGAAATTTGCTCCCAAACATATGGGTCTCATGTTAGCAACCTGTTCAGCAGATGGTATAGTAAGAATATATGAGGCCCCAGATGTTATGAATCTCAGCCAGTGGTCTCTACAGCACGAGATCTCATGTAAGCTGAGCTGTAGCTGTATTTCTTGGAACCCTTCCAGGTAAGTGTGCATAGCAAACCTTTGATGATTCTGCTAAGACAAGAGAGTGATTTTTCAAACTAAGAATTTGTTGGTTTAATTTCTCAGATGCTTTTTCTAATTAGATATTTATCTAGAAGGAAGTTTCCCCTTTACTATCTGGACATGTATCTTTTTTTGCGGGGGAGGGTTTCAAGACAGGGTTTCTCTGTGGCTTTGGAGGCTGTCCTGGAATTAGCTCTTGTAGACCAGGCTGGCTTCGAACTTACAGAGATCTTCATGTCTCTGCAATCAGAGTGCTGGGATTAAAGGTGGTGTGCCACCAACGCCTGGCTCAAAGAGAGGACTCTTAAAAAAGAGAAAGTTAGCCAGACAGTGGTGACACACTTCTGTCCCAGTGCTCCAGAGGCAAAGGCAGGTGGGTCTCTGTGTGTTTGAAGCCAGTCTGGTCTATAGAGCAAGTTCCAGGATAGCCAGGGCAACACACAGAGATACCCTGTTTGAAAAACAGAGTTGGGGGGAGAGGAAGAGGAATATGGACAGGGAGAGGGAGAAGAGAGGGAGAGAATATGAGCTTATTTTCTTCTCTTTCATATTGAGCCTTATCTTTTCTGTTCCTTTCTGTTACATGAGTATTTATAACATTTGGGTTCTATGAATATTTAGCATGTATATAGGTGTATATAGCGTGTATAAATTTTAGAGCACCAGTTGGGTTATGTGAATATTTGTTATAGGTACACACTCATGAAGGTGTTATTTACATAGAATAATCTTTCCTTACCTTTATGCTATTACCATAGCTCTTTGTAGTGTACCTGAACTTTTCTAGTTAGTGGACCTAATTATGTGACGCTTTGGTAACCACTTTAGCAAGCTTTACTAAGAAAGGACCTACATTTTTCCTATTGCTAATGTTTGTAGGATGAAAGGTATGGCAGGTGTCCTTTTTTTTGTTTGTTTGTTTTTAGAGACGAGGTTTTGTGGCTTTGGGGCTGTCCTGGAACTAGCTCTTGTAGACCAGACTGGTCTCGAACTCACAGCGATCCACCTGCCTCTGCCTCTGGAGTGCTGGGATTAAAGGTGTGCGCCACCACTGCCTGCGACAGGTGTCGTTTTTATGTGTCCTCTTGAAAGACAGCTCCTTCTACTTGAGCCATAGGAAGGGTGCTGAAGAGTAGTCCTGAAGGACAGGTGTCAGGTCCGCAAGCACACGCCGTGTGGCAGGTCCATGGTGGGCATCCCGATGTTACAGCGACGACGGGCTGACTTGTAGGTTACATGTTCCTTTGATTCTGTTAGTTCAGCATCTTCTGTCTTCACAGAGTGTTCCCTTCATTTCTAGCTCTCGTGCTCACTCCCCCATGATCGCCGTGGGAAGTGATGACAGCAGTCCAAACACAATGGCCAAGGTTCAGATTTTTGAGTATAATGAAAACACCAGGTCAGTACTGCTTTGTTCAGAATTGTGTTTGAGTTTTAAATCATTTTTCCTTTGTTACCTGCATTGTGCATCCTTCATTGTGTCTTTACTGCTTTCCTGTGATATATCAAATTATGTGCTATGCTTTCCTTTATGGGTTGTTTTTATTTGTGCTTATGTAAAACAGATTTATTTTCTGAATGCTTTACCTGCATATATATCTGTGTACCATTTTCACGCCTGATGATTGGATCCTCTGGAACCGCAGTTGTGTCTGGTTGGGAGAACCATATGTGGTGCTGGGGCCCAGGCAGCAGGGCTCTGAGCTGCTGAGCCGTCTCATGATACCCTGGCTGGTCTTGAACAAGTTCAATCGATTTTTCCCTTTCAGCCCTCTGAGTACCTGGTATTTAAGGCATGCGCTCAGTTTGCCAATATTGTTGGGTGGAAGAGAAGGTAACTGATGTCTCAGTATTATCTTGTAGAGAAAATGGAAAAGAACACTAAGGGATGGGATAAACTTTCTGAACCAAAAGAATCAGAGTGTTGAAGAGTCTTCTCCCTGGGGAAACCTGGTCTGAGGATTAGTTTAGGAATGTTTACTTAGAGGACGACCCATAGGGTGAGTACAAGTTAGCTAGACTGCAGGGCAGAAAGCCTTCTGTGTGAAGAAGACAATATTTGATAAGACTTGGGAACAATAGCTGGGTGGTGGTGGCATACGACTTTAATCCCAGCACCCGTGAGTTCCATGCCAGCCTGGTCTACAAAGCGAGTTCTAGGAGAGGCTCCAGAGCTTCACAGAAAAACAAAACAAAAAGACCTGGGAACATGGCAGTCACCATTGTGGTTGGAACATCACAGGCGAATGGGGTGTGATGGGATAGTAAGATTCTAGACCTTGTGCCATTGCTATGGTGTCATCCTGCTGGTCACGTGAGTGCAAGTACAGGGTGGGATGGTACTTAACTCTTCCTTAGATGTGATAAATAGTTTAGAAGGGAACATCAGTGCATTCAGGGTGAAGATGCTGTTGCAGTTGTCCAGCTGGGAGATAGTGGGTTTGACATTAAGTAAGGACAGTGAGAAAGGGGGAAGATTGCAAGATAATACAAGTGTATACATTTATGTAAGTGATTAAGAAGTCTGAATATAATAAGCAGGGTAAAAGCTTTGATATTAACATTGTTTTACAAATGAACAGACCAACATCCTGTGGTCAAGTTTAAGGTCAAATATCAAGAGTCAGGACTGAAATCCAAAAGTTTTTGTTAGCCGCCCTGTTTGTTTTGACAGTCTCACTATGGAGTCTGTGGTTGGCATAGAACTCACTATGTATACCAGGCAGGCCTGATATGTGCTGTAACTCTCCTCCTGTTCTTCTGTGTCTCCCAAATACCAGGGTTGCATGTGTGTACCTCCACCCAAGGCAGTGGTGGCCACCTCATGTAGGTGTTGAATATCCAACTGTGGTCCTGGAAGAGCAGCAAGTGTTCTTAACCACGGAGCCATCTCTCCAGCCCCAAATTTTATGTCTCCAAAATTTCTAATTAATTTTTCTTTGAATTAGGAAATACGCAAAAGCGGAAACTCTTATGACAGTCACAGATCCTGTTCATGATATTGCCTTTGCTCCAAATTTGGGGAGATCTTTCCACATCCTGGCAATAGCCACCAAAGATGTAAGAATTTTCACATTAAAACCTGTGAGGTGAGTTGAAGGAAAAACCAGGAATTTCAAAGTACTCATTCTTTCAGTGTCTGTGTAGAGAATAGTACAGTCTGAAGATTGCATCCTGCAGTGAACATTTCATGTGGCTTTTTGGAGTGAGGATTTAGTTTGAATTATTTCAGGTCCTTTTCTTGTTTCTATGCTTCCTTTATTCTACTCTGTCTTCTAAAATTGTTATGTCTATTGGATTCTGAACCTTGTTTTGGGGAGTAATGTGCTCATTTGTTTCTTCCAAAACAAGGTCACTGAGTACCATCTGTGGGGTGAAGTAAGTCCAGGTTTTGGAGAACCAAATGCAAGTTACACCTCTGTAGCCTAAGGGCTGAGTGGTGGAAGTGGTGGGGACAAGGTATGCATGTTAGGGAAAAGTATGGGAAGCATATTTATTTATATTTCTTACTTAAAATGTGTGTTCATATGTGAGAGCGTGTTTACACACATGACACTTTGAAAAACTATGTTAATCTTTTTCTAGGAAAGAACTTACTTCTTCTGGTGGTCCCACAAAATTTGAAATCCATATCGTGGCTCAGTTTGATAATCACAACTCTCAGGTCTGGAGGGTGAGTTGGAACATAACAGGAACAGTGCTAGCATCCTCAGGAGATGACGGCTGTGTGAGGTTGTGGAAAGGTAAGGTTTTTAGTGGAGGGGTAGATGTTTCTTCTATTCACTTTTCACTTAAAAGTGTAAACTCTGAAATAAGTTTGTGTATATGACAGGGTTTTTGTGTGTTTCCTGGCTGTCTTGGAACTCACTACTGAAAAATATATATATTTTTTTCTTTCTTTCTTTTTTTTTTTTTGGTTTTTACAAGACAGGGTTTCTCTGTATTGGTTTTGGAGGCTGTCAGTCCAGCCCGGCCTCGAACTCACTGAGATCCACCTGCCTCTGCCTCCCGAGTGCTGGAATTAAAGGCATGCGCCACCACTGCCTGGCCCTGAAATATATTTTTTAAAATTGTCTTTAATATTGCTTAAAAAGAATTGTCTTATTTGTACTATTTTGAAACACCAGACTACCTAGTTCATAGGAGTTAATAGCCAATTGCAATGTTTTATTTCTGTGTGGAGGAAAGCCTGTTTTAGGACTAGTTAGAATATGCACCCTCCTCAGCAAAAGCTAGCTTGTGTGACTGCTTTCTGAGCCCAGGGAAGGCCTCCAGTGGTCAAAGTGTTGGTCTCAAATTTGTGAGGAGTGCAGTTTGAATCTCCAGAACTCAACCAACATCCAGACACATACTCAGCTGCCTCAATCCCAGTGCTCCTTTAGGGACCTGGGAGGCAGAGAAAAGAGAATCTAAAGCAGCGCCCGGCCCTTATACTAGTGACAGTGGAAGAACCATAGTGTCCCTATCTTGTTTTGGGGGGTTGGTGGAGACAGGGTTTCTCCATGGCTTTGGAGGCTGTCCTGGAACTAGCTCTTGTAGACCAGGCTGGTCTTGAACTCACAGAGATCTGCCTGCCTCTGCCTCCCGAGTGCTGGCATTAAAGGTATGCGCCACTAAAGTTAGAAGATGAGGGCTGACAACTGAAGTTGACCTCTGCAAGATACTGTGCACTCATGTGCACACAGACTTTAAATCCACTGTCTTTTCTGTTTCCTCTCTTTCAACTCCAAAATTCAAGAATATTGGGTTTCTGATTCTGAGTTTCTTATAGTGCCACACTGAGGGAACTTGGTCTAATCTGTTGACACTGACATTGGTGTCTGTAGTGTCACAGTGGGCACACCCCTTTCTAAATACCAGCTTTAGAACTGCAATTGATCGTTTACCCTGAGCAGTTATTGCCTCCTAAAATGCAGTTTGGCTAACTTGATGGCCCCCTGTGTTCAATCCTAGGATGTATGCTATAGGACCAGCCCTGACTTTTCTTTCCTCAATTTGATTTTAAGGACTTCACTGTCCTTTTTTGCTTCTAAGTCTTTTTTTTTTATGAGACAGGGTTTCTCTGTATTGTTTTGGAGGCTGTCCTGGAATTCGCTCTTTAGACCAGGCTGGCCTCAAACTCACAGAGATCTCCTGCCTCTGCCTCCCGAGTGCTGGGATTAAAGGCGTGCGCCACCAACGCCTGGCTTAAGGACAATCCAGTTGTATCCCATTTGTTCCTTAACCTTGGTTCACTGGGTTAACTGACTTCAGCCACCAGTTTTGCATTCGAAGAATGAGACCATGTTGGATGAGCCACTAAACTGCCACAGAGGTTTTCTTATTAATATCTCTCTGACCATAATCTACACAGGTACCAAGTAGTACACATTTGCATCGAAGAGACAGCTCCATTCCTTGTAAAAAGAAAAAGAATTTGGGTTTATTTCTCTTTTAAAGATTTTATTTAGATATTAACTTGTGTGTGCACAAGCATGGGCACAGGTTAGAGGACAGTCTTGTATATCCTTCAGGTATGACCCACCTTTTTGGTTTAGACAAGGTCATTCTTGCCTGGGAACTTGCCAAGTAGGCTAGGTTGGCCAGCGGTTGAGCCTCAGGGTCATGTCTATCCCTGACATCCCATTGCTGGTATTACAAGGGCATGCTGCTGCATCTGGCGGGTTCTTTAATCAGCCTCAGGTCCAGGTGGCTGTAAGACAAGCTCTATTCAGTGAACTATCCCCCCCAAGCCTGGATGTAACTCTTAATCTTGTGACTAGAGAGTGGTCTCTGTTGATTCTCTTGCAAGGAAGGGAACTAGATTGTAAGTCCTAGTGTTTTTAACTAGTAATTCTTTGTTTTTGAGACAAGAATCTTACTCTGTGGCTAGGCTGGTCAGGAACTCACTGTAACCCAGGTTGACCTCAAACTCAGAGCAATCCTGCCTCAGCTTCTTGCAGCTCTGCTTATAGGTATGAGTTACCATGACTGGTTTAAAATGAGTAATTCTTTGGAAGCCTTAAAGATGCGGTTATGTGTTGCATCTAAAAATTGCCCTTAATCCGTACATGGAAGTAGATGTGGAGCTGTGGAGATGGCCGGTGGTAAAGTGCTGCTGTAAAACATGACCAAAGTTCAGAGCTTTAGCACCCATGTAAAACCCAGGCCTGCTAGTGTGCAGCTGTCATCCTTCCTATAGGGAGACGGAAGCAGTAAGGTCCCTGGGGCTACCTGACAGTTGGTGTTGCTAAATTGGTGGGCTCTAGGTTCAGAGAGAGCCTTACCTCAAAAACTAAGGTGAAGAGTCAAAGGGGAAGATGCCAGGATCACCATCTAGCTTCCACATGCATGTATGTACACACATGTATATGCACATGAGCAGAATCCAGGCATATATTACATGTACACAACTTAAAAATTTAGCCCATTCTTTGTCTCATTTCTTGTGGTTTAGTAGAGTGCAGTGTTGTTTTTAATAACAAAATCTTAATTGTTCTATTTTTAGCAATAGATACTTGGGAGCCAGATGCAGGGGTGAAAGCCTGCTAGCTGACCTTCCTCCTCAGACAACATCCTGGAAAAACTTCCTCTCTACATGTCTTCAAACAAAAAATACAAACTGAATGTCCCTCCCTTCTACTTTCTGTGTGTCTCTGTATCCATCCTCCTGACTCCTCCCTCTTACTATCTATGGTCTTTTCCCTAATGATCCTATGTTCACTTCCTGTCAAAGTTTCTTGCTCCGCTTCTTGGCCTATGCTCGACTTTATTTAATCCTGTATACAATATTCAAGCAGGAAGCTCTTGGATTAATGGTGTGTGCCAGGGCTGAGCCACACCACAACTAGAAACACATCTTTCCAGTATATAATGCAATCTCAGGGTTTACAGTGTGATCAAATACCCTGCAAAAGTGCAGTATGTGTATTATGAATAGGTATCATTTTAATGTACTTGGCTATTTTTTCTTCCAGCTAATTACATGGACAATTGGAAGTGTACTGGTATTTTGAAAGGTAACGGGAACCCAGTAAATGGGAGTGCTCAGCTTGGAAACTCAAATCCTTCACTAAGCTCAAATACTTCAAATCTTCAAAACTCATTGCATGGATCTTCTGCTGGCAGGTAGGCTCTAATTTGGGAAAACTAGGAACCCGCCCCCCCACCCCTGGGCACACTGCATTTTGTGTGTATGGCTGTTTTGCCTACTTGTACATCTGTGCATACAGTGTTTGTGGAAGCCGGAAGAGTCAGGTGCCCTGGAACTGGAGTTAAGGATGTATGTGAACCTCTATGTGGGTGCTGGGGATCAAACCTGGGTCCTTTGCAAGAGCAGTCAATACTTTGAGTTGCTGAGTCACCTCTCATGGTAGCCAAGCTAAAAGGTGACTTTTAAGGTGGAATTAAGTAGCTCACCAATAATTGTGTTACTTACTCTTGGAATTTCACTCTTGGGGTCTGTATTCTGTATGTACAATATAGTGTGTGACCATTGAGCTATATTCTGAAATTCAGTGGTCAGTAAAGCTTTGTTCATGATCTGTGTTCTTTTCTGCAGCAGGGAGAGGAAGAGAAGATGTGATTTAATAGGGTTGACTCTTAGATAAACATTCATTTGGTTTTCTTTCCTTTTTTTTTTTTTTTTTTTTGAGACAGGGTGTCTTTGTGGCTTTGGAGGCTGTCCTGGAACTCATTTTGTAGAACAGGCTGACCTCGAACTCACAGAGATTCATTCGCCTGCCCTCTGCCTCCCAAGTGCTGGTATTAAAGGTGTGTGCCACCAACTCCCGGCATCATTCATTTTTTTTTTAAAGTGCTTGTTGTGTGGGCTTGGCATAAGATCACATTGAAATTTTAAATAAAGTTCACAGCTACAGCTTTGTGAGAAGTGATTTGTTTTTGTTTTTTTGCTTATAATTTTGGAGTTGATAAAATCTGAGGTTTTGATGTTTAGACTATTCTGCATACATCTAAAACAAAATTTGACACAAAGAGTGACTTCATATTCAAATTTTAAATACATAAATTTATAATATAAAATTATGTTAGTATGCCTTTGGCATAATTTGGAATAGAGTTTGGGAAACTACAAAATCTAGCTTAAAACTGCTCTGTGGTTATCTTATTGTCACCCTAAACAAAAAGAAAATGAAATTACATTTACATTTTCTGAATTGTCTTGATACTATTATTTTTTATAAAGAAATCTTGCAATTTGATCTTGAGGTTTTAAGGATTTAAAATGATAGAAACAGTTTCCAGTTACCATAGATGAGAACAGGTTATTTTACGAAGGAAAGCATACTAGAGTTGATTTTAACAATCTGGTTTTAGGTTACAGTTTTCATACTGTTATTTTCTTCTGTAAATAGCCTTGATGGTTTGATCTGTTTTCTGATCTGTGTTGGATCTGTGATGCATTTTCCCTTTTCCATTTGTATTATGTCCTTTAACAGAAAGCACAGCTGAGTACAAGCTAGCTGGATAACTTTGCTGTTTTGCTGCTTGTTGCATGCACACAGGAATGGAACTCGAACTCCTTTTCCCCTTCCCCAGCGCCGTTTGATCTCTCCCAAGATGCACCAGCAGCCTGCTCACTACTAAATACAGTCCAAAAGGCCTTTAAAATTACAGTGTATATATTTTTTTGTACTAGTCAGTTTACTGACACTATAAATGGAAAGGCTTTTTGTTGAGACATCATCACCAAAACAATTTTTTGAAATGTTCTGGAGACTAACTTGGGTTTAAAAACTGAAGAGATTGCTACTATCCTCATAAATAAACTGTTGGGAGGAGGGAAAATATAGTCTTATTCCATTTGGAGAATATAAGGATATGTCTTTTATTTTCTAAAACAAGCTAAAATGATGAGTTTTTATAATTTTAATTTCAAAATCAAATAAATATTTTTCATAAAGATTGTTTTGAGTGCTAATTTGTTTACCTTTTGTAGAATTGCTTTATAGGTGATATTATCCACACAGCTGGTTTTTCTTATAATTTAAAGTACTAGTAAAAGGGCAGATTATTAATGTAGCAGTAGAGTTGATATAAAATGGTTTGTAGCCAAACATCACATTAACATTTGTTAGTTTTATTTGGTAGTAAAATAGTGGAAGCACTTTTAAGTTTTCATCTCATACTCATTAAAGAGATGGCTGTTTCTAATAAGTGCATGAATGTTTATTGATTCTATACAACTTGGTTTCCTTGGTGACACTTTGGAAATATTAAGAAGAGTTGACATTTTGCTGAAAATGTGCATGCAATTGAAATTCCATGTCTCAGGATTTTTAATGTGTTGTTTCAGTGAATTCCTGTCTTCTGAAACTCATGATTTTTGATAACGTTATACACCTTTTCATTTACTAAATTGCATACATAATACGGGTAAGTTACAGGATGGCAGAATAACAGGCTGTAATTCTTAAGCCTTTTTACACACCTAAATTTTGTAGCTATTCTCAGTTTTTTTTTGCAGGAAACCAAAACTGTCCAATGATTATATTTTTCAAAAGCATGTTGCAGTAGCCAGCTTTACAATGTGAGAGTGTATTCGGATTGGTTCTCAGTTTCATGTATGCACTAAAGAATGCGGCCTTGCTCAAAATGAAAAGCATATTAGATTTGTAAATTACAGACTCAAATGAGATATTAGATAATTTATATAATTAATGTCTCTGTAACACTCATACTGATAATTTTTTTGGCATTTTAACTTCTAACTTTTTTTTTCAAATTTTTATACTTGCTTAAGCAACCTTGATTTCAGTGAGAGTCTTGATTTGTACTATTGTGTTCTATTGGTTTTGGCATGAATATACAAGCTTTTGTTTTGGTTGTTCCTTCCAGCATGTTTTCTCTTCTTTGGTTCTCTTTGTATTTACTGCTTTTCTCTTTTTCTTCTGTTCCCCCTCCCTCCTTCCCCCTGTTGTTTTTGTTTTGGTGTTTTGTTCCTGTCTTCATTATTTCAGGTATTTCTTTCCCCCTCTGGATTCCCCACGGGCTGGATCAAGATGGTCCAGTTGTGCCCAGCTCCTTCCTCCTCCTGCTCCTCTGGTAGAGCACTCTTGCGATGCCGACACTGCCAACCTCCAGTATCCTCACGCTCGCCGAGGGTACCTCTCTCGGCCTCTTAATCCCTTACCTGAGAATGAAGGGGTTTAAAACACTGATTTAAAGGCCTTGTTCAGATGCTTGTAAATGCTTTTATTCCAGGCTGCTTTTTTGGTTTTCTTCATTTTCTTTCAGAAGATCTTTCTTACGTAGGGCATGTCTTGCATGTATTACAACTGAAGTGTTTGGAACCAAACCTGTTTGTACTTCTGAATCAGGAAACCCTGGCATCACTAGTTGGTTATCTCTGATGAGATGAGCTTCAAAAAAGCAACATTAACTGTGAAAGATTTCCAGTATCTGATTCAGAGTGCCTGTCTTGTAAATTCTGTGTGGAATTGTTATCATAGAGTTCAGTTTAGCCTGTTAATAGGCAGCTTCGTGTGAAAGCATATCATTGTGGACTTCACTGTGCATTTCAGACATTAAGAAACGTTTTGAATTTTATAGGTTGATGTTAACAAATGACTGTAAAATAAATCATTCCTGTGTATAAAGCAGCAAATCATAAGGATATTTTTGGTTTTGTTTTTTAAACGAAAATGCCTTTCACTACTTGGGAATTACTGCTTAAAGCTTTTGTAATTATTCTCCAAGTAGATTATTTAATAAAAATATTTTAAAAGATAAGAGTCTGTTGTCTTAATAGAAATTGTATGGGGGCTGGAGAGGTGGCTCAGAGGTTAAGAGCACTGACTGCTCTTCCAGAGGTCCTGAGTTCAATTCCCAGCAACCACATGGTGGCTCACAACCATCCGTAGTGAGATCTGGTGCCCTCTTCTGGCCTGGAGGCATTTATGCAGACAGAACACTGTATACATAATAAAAATAAGAAAAAAAAAGAAATTTTATGTACTTCAGTTGTTTGTTTTTTGAGAGAGTTTGTAGGCTGGCCTGGAACTGGCTATGTAGCCTAGGATGATCTTGAATTCCTGACATACCTGCCTCCACCTCTAAGGTGCTGGGATTACAGAATTGCACTACACACCTGGCTAAAACAGAATGTTCTTTATTAAAGATAGTTCAGGCTTAGTTTCCTTTTACTGTGTCACAAAACCAAAAAAGCACATACATAAATAATTTTCAGGGGATAAGCAAATGTTAACGTTTAAAGGTACAGTGCCTGGTGAGATCGCTCAGTGGTAAAGATGCCTACTACTAACCCTGACCGACTGAATTAATTCCCTGGAAACCACACAGTGGCAGGAGTCAGCCAACTCCTGTAGGTAGGTCTTTGACTCCACACAAATGCCATATTGAGACTGAGTTTTGCACACGGAAAATAAGTGTCATTAAAAAGAAAGAGAATGTCACCAGGCAGTGGTGGTGCATGCCTTTAGTCCAATTTCAGGGTCAGCCTGGTCTACAGAGCGAGTTTAGGACAGTCAGGGCTGTTACACAAAGAAACCCTGTCTCAAAAAAACCAAAAACACCAAAAAAAGGTACTGGTGTAAAAGTTACTTTTGTGCACCGAGTGTCCCTGGTTTCCCAGGCATGTGAATTGAACCACCCAGGGCTCCAGTTATTCCCATTTTACAAATGAACTGATAACTTAGGGTATATTGCTAGGATCAGGGAGGGAGACTTACTTTCAGGCATCTTTGCAAGCATTTTGTTTCACTCGATCATCTCTGTCACCAGAGAATCCACAGGTTGCCGAGTGTTTTGTTGCAAGTTGTCCTGACTTTAGGATTATGGATATTTCTTGAGTTGGGAACCCAGTGATACGGGGTGCATGACTCCAAGACACTTTACACAGCTCACCTCTAATTGGGTTGAGATCCTTTGTGAAAGAAAGGTAGTTTATCAATTCATTTTAAATTCCTTTGAGCCCCACAGCTAAGAATTTTGGAAAATTTTTCTCTATCCTCCCCCCCTTCTCTCCTTTTTTCCCTCGATACAGGGTTTTTGTGTGTAGTCCTGGATGTCCTGGACCTCAGTCTGTATATCACCCTGCCTCTGCCTCCTGAGTGCGGCACCACCACCGCCTGGCAGGGTATT
The DNA here is from genome assembly GCF_017639785.1 of Mesocricetus auratus. Classification (NCBI taxonomy): domain Eukaryota; kingdom Metazoa; phylum Chordata; class Mammalia; order Rodentia; family Cricetidae; genus Mesocricetus; species Mesocricetus auratus. Next base: position 87,398,319 of record NW_024429184.1, on the reverse strand, counting down.
TTTTTGGATCCTGAGTTTTTATTGAATGTGAGTGATACACAGGTAACCGCAAAAGGAAAAAAAAAAGTGTGACCAGTCCTGGTTTTTAAAGCAGCGTCTTACTATGTACAGGCTGTTTGGCCTTGGGCACGGTATCCTATTTCCGCAGCCAGCCAAACGCAGGGATTGTGGGTGTGCGCCATTAATAGGCATTGTTTCCGGAAAGTAACCCTGAGGAGGTTAACCAAGAGTGAACACTCAGGAAGCTTGGAGAACACAGAAAGGAAAATGATCAAGTAAATGCCTTTTCCCACCAGGCTAACCTCAGGTACTGTTGACTTTGTATTTCTTGTCTCTGTTTAATCCACCCTCCCCTTTATTTGTTTTTCTATACAGGGTTTCTGTGTACCTCTGACTATTCCGGAACTCTCTTTGTAGACCAGGTTGGCCTTGAAGTCAGAAATCCGCCTGCCTCTGCCTCCGGAGTGCTGGAATTAAAGGCGTGCGCCACCAACGCCCGGCCTCTCAAAAAGATATTTAAAAACTGTTGACGTTAAGGAATTAGTTTAGGAAAAGAGGCAGCCCCTACCCACTTTGAGAGTCAATGTTTGATATCTTAAAGTAGATTATAGAATTTTTCAGATAAAGAGCTTGTGGTGGTGAGCATACGCAATGATGGAATTTGTGTGCTCTACCGATAATGGCGGCTAAGGAAGAAGTCTTTTCCTACTTGGTACCAGCTTCTTTATCCTAGGCGCTTTGGTGTAACTAGCTGTCGTGACACGTGTATCCAAGGAATGATTTGTTGAAAGCAAATCATGAAGTTTCTGCATCGACTAAATGGCGATATGAAAAAAATAGCGGGGATATTTTTTGCCGGGATTTTTCCCAGGTGACTTTCGGTGCCTGGGGCGACCTCAAACTGAGTTATTCAGGTCTTTGAAGGCGGCGCCTAGCAGCAGGCTGGGCCGAGCCCAGGCTGCGCGGCTTCGGCCTTCAAACCGAGGGACGCGCCGTCCTCACCAATCAAAGGCTTCCGCCGACCCCTTCCCGACGCTTTGTCCAATCCGGTGAGGGTTCCGAGGCCACGCCTCTCACTCTCAGAGGGCGGGGAACCTCGCGGGCTTCCGCGGCGCGCGCACGCGCACTTGCAGCGCTGCGGTGCCGCCCCTTCCGCGGACGTTTTCCCGGCTCTCGTGAGTCTGGAAGCTGGGGGGGGTTCTGGCTTGGTGAGGAGGGTCGTCGGTGCGGTGGACCTGAGGGTCAGGGCAGGACTTCTGGGCGGCCGCGGTGACGGCCTGGCCTGGTGAGGACATGGGTTGGAGGCTGGGCTGCTCTGGGAGATCAGGTGCCCGCGTGTGGCCCAGGCTCCCGGCCTGGGCGTGGGCTTTGGGGCGGCCGCATCCTTGTGCTCTCCAGTCGCGCTGGTGACTGCCCACTTCTGAGGGAGGGCACGTGGCCTCTGAGCTTTGCGGTGTTTTCTTGCAAAGTGCTCTGGCCACTGCTTGGCTGTGTTGTGATGGGCAGTCCCCGTCCTTCGACTGACTTCAACAACTGGAAGTCACGTTTTTGTTGGCTCTTATGTCAACCGGTGTCTGCTAAGCTTCATTCACACGTACTCCTAACAGCTAATGCCAAGTGAAAGACTGTTTACTATCTCCTTCCTTTTGATTTGCTCTCGATTCAGACTTTGTGTAGTCAAGCATGACGCCCCTTTGGACGCAGTCGTTTGGAGGAATCCTGCGTGTATGACAATCCTTCCATTTGCAGTTAACATTTTGAGGTCATGCTTCTGGTATTCCCAATACATCCGAACCAACTTTTTCTTCAAATTACAGCTTTGTGGGCTAAGTTCACGGTAAGTTTTAAAGAGTTACATACAAAATGCCCACCTAATTTTGACATGTATGACCGTGCCAGTAGTTAAATGATGATTGCTGGCAACTTTGACTGTGTTTTGGGTTCCAAAGGATGTACTTTTAAATGTGACTATAGACATAGACTTGTAACTACTACAGAAAGTCATCTTTTATGGGACATTCACGGGAATGTCATATAAGTAATTCCATATGTGAAAATTGAGGCCACTATAGTCTTTTAAGAAAATGGCAAGATGGCCAGCCTGGTCTACAAAGTGATCTCATGGACAGCCAGGGCTACACAGAGAAAATGAACGCGGGAAAATAATAAAATAGCAAGTGAAATTGTAAAGGTGGCTGCTTATTTAAAATACAGTATTAGAGTAGAATAGAAAGTCTTGTATTATCTTAACATTACATGGTGGATAATGGATTATTGAGGGAAATTAGGGCCTTTTCCCATCTAGGAAAGCTCTAGGGGTGTGTTATATTACGAATGGGGTTTTGTTTTTCTTAGTTTTGAAATTTTATTAATCATTTTTATTTTGTGTGCATGTACATTTCAGAGGATAACCTGTGGGAGTTGTTTCTCTCCTATAATATGGGTCCTAAAGATCCAACTCAGGTTGGCTGGCTTGTTGGCAAATACCTTTACCTTATGAACCATGTGCTTTTTGTTTGTTTTTTAAACATTTGTTTATACAGACTCTTCCTCTGTAGTTCTGTCTGGCATGGTACTGGCTGTGTAGCCTAGGCTGGTCTGAAACCTGAGGCAGTCCTGCTTCAGCCTCCTGAATTATTGCTATACAAGGATAGCTAGGCAGGACAGTTGGAACACTTGTGCAGTGACATAAAATGTAATGGATAGCATGCATTGGGGATAAACATTGGGCCTCAGCCTTAGAGAGACATTTGAAATTAGAAACTTTAGAAGTTCATAACTGGGGCTGGAGAGATGGCTCATCAGTTAAGAGCACTGGCTGCTCTTCCATAGGACCTGGGTTCAATTCCCAGCACCCACATGGCAGCTCACAACTGTCTGTAACTCCATTTCTAGGGTTTCTGAAGCCTTCATACAGTTATACATGCAAGCAAAACACCAATGCACATAAACAAATTATAAAAAAGAAATTGATAACTGAGATAGCAGGAGAGATTAGAATGGTTGCAGGTCTCCAGGTTATGAAACTGATGATGAAGGATGTTGGGGATTGAAGGAAATTTGATAAGAGACTACTTGCACTTATCTGGGGAAAGAATAGTGTAGGCCCAAGCTGCATATAGAGTTAGGAATATTATAGGATGTGGGAACAAGCCTGAGTGGGGAGAGAGACTAGGTGGGAAAGTTGGAGAATTTTGGTCCTTTAAATTACTATATGTAAGGTGGCAAGGATGACAGCATGGGAACTGGAGGTCTTTAAGGTGGGTGGCAGTATTAGAGTCGGATTTAGGCTGTTTCAGAATAGGTTTTGGACATTGATTTTGCACTCAGGAATGCACTGCCACAGTTGATGTGTTTTGTTTGAGTACTCTATTGAATTTAATTGGCTTCAGGGGAGGTATGTAATTTCCAGGTGATAGTCCCACTTTCTGACAGTATTTACCCCAAAGGCATTTGGATTGAGACCTCTGTGGTGTACTGTGTAACATGTGTTAGTTAAATAAGTCTGGAAACTGCAGTGTATAAGGAGCAGATAGAGGCAGAGGATGTCAGATGAGACAGAAGTAGTAACCAAACCGTAAAGAGGTTTCCTGCACACCTGGCTGTGAAGGAAGGTAAGGAGAAGGTAGCTGGAAACGTGGTGTAAGATCAGGCAGATTGTGTTCTTTTTGCCTTCTCCATTCTAGTGTTGGAGAACTTTGAACATACATGCTTGTAGAAATGAAGAAGAGAAACATCATTAGAAAAAGGGAAGGAGTCTCAAGTGTAGTGTATGCCTGTAATAATCCTGGCACTTGGGAGCCTGGGACAGGAGGGATGTGTGTTCCAATACAGCTTGAGCTATATATCTAGACAGACTCTGTCTTTTTTAAAACAAACGAAGGAAGGACCAGGGAGGAAAGTAGAGACCTGGAAGAGTGGCAAGATTCAGGTTGTATTATTAAAGTGAGGCCATTTAGATTTGATGGGGGATTACATTTAGGAGGCTGAAGAATTCAATGACTAAGGTTTTTGGTATAACTGACTAGGGTTTGGAGTTGTCATTTTTTTTCTTTTCTTTTTTCTTTTTTTTTTTTTTTTTCGAGACAGGGTTTCTCTGTGCCTTTGGAGGCTGTCCTGGAACTCGCTTGGTAGTCCAGGCTGGTCTCGAACTCACAGAGATCCGCCTGCCTCTGCCTCCCGAGTGCTGGGATTAAAGGTGCATTTTTTTTTTCTTGTTGGTAAGATTGAATAGATGTTTTTGAAGGGATGAGAAGGAAACAGAATCCTGATTTATACTTGTGTGCTTCTTCGATGTATAATATCTAGGGCCTAGGGAAGGGGCCCAGTCTGGAGGTATACAACATGGGATTTAAAACTTTGAAATTGAAGGCAGATACTTAGAGAAGATACTGGTGGAAGAGGTTCAGGACTGTGCTCCATCTGTGCAAGTAAGCCCTGGAGATCAGGAGAAAGAAAAGGAGCAGCTGGGGAGCAAGATGAGAGTCAGTAGCTGCATCTTGAAGACCAAGTGAAATAGTTTTTCAGTGAAGGACTGATCAGCCGACTCCCATTCTGTTAGGTTGAGGGTGGTGAGGACTAAAAAATTGCCTGCATCTTCTTAGGATTCAGCAACAGGGAGGTTACTGGTAAAGTTGACAAGTACTGTTTGGATGGAGTGCATTAGGAGAAGACTGGGGTCCACCTGATGGATGCCAAGTGCGATTCCCATAGGGGAGGCAGTGTGTAGTAAAAGCAGCGTAGAGCCGTGAGGGCACAGCCTAAGGGTTAGCAGAGTGTGGTGCAGTAGAGGATTTTTAAACCGATCTGACAGTAGGTGCAACATGGGAAGGATCATGCCGAGAGAGGACTTGGTGTTTTAAGAGGGGCCACTTGCTGTAGTGATTGATAGGGCCTTGGTGAGAAGGGATGGGATCAAATGTAGTGGGAAAAGGAGAGCTTCAGGCAGGAGCATGGATATTTCATTACCAAGTAGATTTTTATGGCTCTTGAATGCTTTCTGTCTTGAAGAATAAGTAAGTCAGTCCACACTGCCTCAAATCTATGCATTAGTCATCATCTTTTATTATTACTAGAGCCTGTGCCCCAAACTCCAGCTCCTCCAGTCAGTTGCAGGATATAGACTCAAGCTTTAGGGTGGTGGGGCTTGAATACTGGACTTTGCTCATGTGGTAAGGCAAGTGATTTACTGCCAACCATCTTCCTAGGCCTCTTCTTACGTTTTGGTTTGAGACAAGATTTCAATAAGGTTACCAGGCTGGTTTTGACTTTGTGATCATTCTGCCTTAGCCTCCTGACTAGCTGGGAGTACAGGCTTGCTTCTCAAGAGCCCAGATTGGGCGGTGGTGGCACACGCCTTTAATCCTAGTGCCAGGAGGCAGAGAGGCAGGCAGATCTCTGTGAATTCAAGGCCAGCTTGGTCTACAGAGCTAGTGCCAGGACAGGCTCCAAAGCTACACAGAGAAACCCTGTCTCAAAACAAACAAACAGACAAACAAACACAAAAGTACCTCCCCCAAAGTTCAAATTTTTTATGCGTCATTTGAAGCTCAGTTCTGTTGTGTTAATGTCACTGACTGTAATTTTTTTCTCATCCAGTACCACAATGCAGTTGTTACCATAAATTTAGAGGAAAATTTAAAATCAGAGTAAGTTTGAATCTTAAAAATTGTACAAGTATAGCCAGGCGTTGGTGGCGCACGCCTTTAATCCCAGCACTCGGGAGGCAGAGGCAGAGTTCGAGACCAGCCTGGACTACCAAGTGAGTTCCAGGACAGCCTCCAAAGCCACAGAGAAACCCTGTCTCGAAAAACCAAAAAAAAAAAAAAAAAAATTGTGCAAGTTTTGGAAATTTCAGTTTGGTCTCTCCAGTTTGATTTTGCATTTGTGAAATAGTGTATTACTCCTGATCGTAAACCTGTCTATGGATTCAATGAGTTAAGGTAGTAGATACCGATGAATCTCAGTCCTCTCTCTTTGCTTCTCTCTGTCACCCTGGAAACTGCCACCTTTCCTGAGTTATCTTTTTATCTTCTCTTATTTTCTTTACTAGAGCTTACCTAGTAGGCACTCTGAAAAATCTTTTAAATTAAAATATAATTTCATCACTTCCCTTTATTCCTTTTCTTTCCTACAACTCCTTTCTTGTTCCCCTCAAATTTCTCACATGCAGGCAAGCATACACCCAACTTACTGAGTCCATTCAGTGTACATGATTACAGGGCTGATTACTTGGAATCAGATAACCAATTAGAAGGCTCCTCTCTGGGATAAGACTACTTTTGCTCTAGCATAGCTTAGTTGCTTGTAGTTCTATATATAGGGTTGGGCCCTATGAAATGTCTCCCTTCACATTAAATTGTCTATGGGTATTGTTCAGGTCTTGTTTAGGCAGCAAATGTTGTGGTGTCATGGATGAAGTTTTCTTGTCATTTCTAGGGGACAATTTATTTTTTTTCATGACAGTGTTTCACATTGTAGATCAGGCTGGCCTCAGAGAGACTCATAGAGCTCTGGGATTAAAGGTGTACGTACGCCTTGTGGTAGCAAGGTATTCTGAAGCTTACTTTAGCTTGGAGTACCTATTAGTATTCTTTCTTACTGATGTTGCAAAAACCTTGTTTTTTGTTTTTTTAAGATACTTTGTTCTTTTCATCATTGGAAAATGGTTTGTTAATAGAATATTCAACTTATTTAAAAATGCTGTTGTTGCAGTGAGATGGAACATTTTCGAGGTATAGCAGAGGAGTCATTTCCAAGCTTTTCAGTCAATTCACCACTTGGTAATAGTGAGGTTTTGGAAAATGTCACTCTTACATCAAATTTTGGCCTGCCTATTGCTGTTTCTACACTTGCCAGGAACAGACCCAGCACTGACAACAGGTAAGACTTACTTAACATACTTTTTCCAGGTTCACAAACCCTTGATATACTGATAACACAAGAGAGCTGGGTACGCAATGTGTTAGGACTTGGGTTTCTGACTCCCTACTGCTTCTCTGGGTAACTGTCATTCTCTTATTTCTCAGCCTACTGCTTTTATATGCTTTCCTGTTTCATGTTCAAGACTGTGTCTGAAAAGACATCTATGAATTGAGTTTTCTAACTACACAAGGAGACTGGTACACTGTTTCTCAGCATTGACCTGTGGTCCTGGCGTCGGATCATGGTGTCTTCTTATGTGACCATTCCCTTTTTACTTCATTTTGGCCAGCTTCATGCTTTACTGTGTTTGTGTGGCCCCTTTTCTTTGCTAGCCACGTTTATGAAATGCTTCTGGCTTTGTCTTTCCTTTTGTAGTACTCACGTGGCTTGAACTGGGGACCTTGTGTATGTCAGGCCAGAGCTTTACCACTCATCTACATCCCCTGCCCTTGTTGTGACATAGCTTGTGGTCAGTTCCTCACATCTGATTTCTTTTTTTGGGGGGAGCAGTGATTGGAGACAGGATTTCTCTGTATAACAGCCCTGGCTGTCCTGGAACTCTGTAGATCAGGCTAGTCTCAAATTTACAGAGATCCACCTGCCTCTGCCTTCAGAGTGCTGGGATTAAAGGCAAGTACCACCACACCCTACCAGATCAATATTTTTTTCTTAAGAACCAAACCAGTTTTTTATTTTTATTTGTCTAGTTTTACAACTGAGTACATGTTTGGCTAAATAAATTTTATTTATAGTACTCTAGATGTATGAAGTTTTCACACTTGATTTCATGTGTGGCCTGGACAGTGTGTAAAATCTGACCATGCTTATGTATTTGCCTTCCATCTCTTTCCAACCTGACCATTTGATGAAAGACAGCATCTTACCTGTGGGACGAAGGGGCTGTGGTAACTCTCTTTGAACACTGGGACTCCTGTGTGTGTTTTTTTTTTTTTTGATGGTGGCTAGTTTTATTATTGTTTAGCCCTATGACAATAGTTAATTTTGAGACAGGTCTCATATAGACCAGGCTGGCCTTAAACTTACTGTTGCTCAGAAAGACCTTGAATTTCTGGTCTTCCTATGGAACTGTAAGCTACCACCATGTCCAGAGTAGAAGGGCTAGGGATCAAACCCAGGGTTTTGTGCATTTATGCAAGTACTCTACCAAAAAACAAAACAAAACCCCCAAAACAAAACTATCTTTAACCTAACAAGATGAGTTTTAATTGTAAATAATTTAAATCTTAACAATTTTGTATAGGTGTCTTGATGTCCAGGAGTCATACTTAATTGAAGGAAGACTTTCAATTCCTTCTGTCTCATCTCCCAGTTGCCAGAGTGACAACACTGAACCAAGAGAAAAATTACAACTCAGCTTTCAGGGTGATGAGTAAGTTCTTGCCTTCATTTGCATTCTGGTAAAGCTACCCTTAGTCTTGGGGAAAATGCATGACTTTGTCTTTGATGACTACTACTTAGCATCAGTAAGACCCTTCCTTCCTTTACATCTTTTAATTACATCTTTAGCCTTTACATTTTTTTCTGACTGTAAATGAAACATAGTCATTGAGAATAAAAGTAAAAAATATAGGTGCTTATTAGGAAGGTCATCAAGGTCTATTATTTGATAACTAAATAAGAGACACTGGTTATATCCATCCTTCCTTCCTTCCTTCCTTCCTTCCTTCCTCCCTTCCTTCCTTCCTTTCCTTCCTCCCTCCTCTCTCCCTCGATTCCTCCCTTCCTCTCTTTGATTTTTTTTTTTTTGAGGATGGTTTCTCTGTATAGCCCAGGCTGGCCTTGAACTCAGAGATCTGCCTGCCTCTGCCTTTTGAGTGCTGGGATTAAGGGTGTGTGTCACCACTGCCCATCTACCCCTGCCCTCTTTTATTGAGGTGAGGTTTGCCTGTATTGTCTGTGAGTGTGCTTTGTTTTTGTTTTTTGGGATAGGGTTTTCTGTGTACCTTTGTAGACTTTGCTGCTCTTGAACTCAAAGAAATTTGTCTGCCTCTGCCTCCTGAGTGCTGGGATTAAAGGTGTGTGCTTTGGTTTAAGCTGGAAGTATGTCATATGTGGTGACTAATAAAGGACAGAGGAAAAATAGGAAGTAAATTGTAGGTCAAAGGGCAAAGGTGTGTGGAAGCATGTAAGGGCTTTTAACTCTTTAACTTAAAGCTTAACATTTCTGTGTTCTTTTTGTTGATCCTTTGTTGATCCTGTGACTCAGTTTAAGCTTGGCCCTTGGTCTCTATCAAATCGTGTCTTTGTTGCACTTGAACATTTTTTCCTGTGAGTCTTTCTGTACTTTCTTACCATGGTGAGCTGCTACACACAAGCTAGAAATAGGTTGGAACAAAAATTACTGTTAGCATGAAGTATTTCGTCTGCACCCAAAACTGTAGAAGCAGATAGAAAGTTAGGTATGAGAACAGAGGTAGGACTCGAATTAAACTTGTGAAACCTTCATTTCCCAGGCATGGTGGCATACTGTGATTCCATACTATAATCCCTGTACTTGGGAGGTAGGAGCAGAAATATCAGAAGTCCAGGCCAGCCAGGTCTGCGTGCAAATTCCAGGGCAACCAAGAACCCAATGAGACTATTTATCATAACAAAAAACAAAACAGCTACAGAACCTTTATTAATTGAGAGATTTTGCTGTTTTGGCATGCATACTATTAGTATCTGTAAGTATAACTCAGTTGTAGAAAGCTGGGTTTTTTTTCTTGTTGTATTTATGTGGTAGAGAAAAAAGGTTTTCTCTGGAGAGGCAAAGTAGCAGAGAGATGCTCTCTTTGGATCTGGTGGACTGTGCACCACAGGATCCAGCGTGCCAATCTCATCTCCAGAGTGCATTTCCAGTCGCATTTTCAGGCTGGACTCTTGTTTTTATCTCAGTATTTATATCTACTTTCCTTTTTGAAAGATGAAATGCAAAACTGATTAATTGCCATTTTATAGATGCACCTAAGGTAATTAACATTTTATCATAATTCTACTCCTTCAAAAAGTTCTGCCTCAAGGAAAAAGAACTACATGGAAAGTGCACATGTGTCTCTTGCTCTCATGACACCGAGACCAGAAGAGAATCAAGCTAACACTACAACACCTGATCGGTGTCTGCGTCCTTTGGATGAAATTTCCCCTCTGGAACAAATACCAGGTGGGATGTGTTAGAAATTATTTCGTGTATACATTTTAATGGTTTTAATTTCCATGTTCTTTGCTTGTTGACATCAGGATTAGGTTTCTGTCCTGTGATAAACATGGATCTCCTTTGCCCTGGAAACCATGCTGTTGATAGGCGTAGTATGCTTATGATTAGAACAAAGTATATTGCTGGTTCTCTTTTCAGTTTTTCTTCTACCAACATAAATTTATTTTTGCATTAACATAATGGATGAGTTCGAAATTCTGAAATAAACTATTGTTTATTTCAGAAAGTCAAGTTTATACTTTTGAAATACTCAAAGGTGAGTTATTTAAAATTTAAAAAATTTATCTAATGAGCCGGGCGTTGGTGGTGCACGCCTTTAATCCCAGCACTCGGGAGGCAGAGGCAGGAGGATCTCTGTGAGTTTGAGGCCACCCTGGTCTACCGAGCGAGTTCCAGGACAGCCTCCAAAACAATGCAGAGAAACCCTGTCTCGAAAAAACCAAAAAAAAAAAAAAAATTTATCTAATGATGTAATTATTTTGTTTTTATTTTTAAATCTTTAAAAAATTATTTATTATTCTCTTATATATTATATCCCAACCAGTTTTCCCTCCCTCTTTAAAATTTTATTTTAAAGTAGATATTAAATGTATACTTGATGGTAGAAATGGAAAATGCTGCCTGTATGTAATGGTACACATATTTAATCCCAGTATGAAGAAGTAGAGGCTGGGAAGTCTGTACACTTGTGGCCAGATGAGTCTATAGAGCAAGTTTTAGAACAGCTAGGATGAAAGAAAATGCTTTTCAAATCAGTTTGTCAGTATTCAAAACGTTGCAATAGACTCAGCAGATACAGTAATCAAACTGTTTATTTGTGAGAATGCCTGGTTTCTGTGACCTTGGTCCACGTGTGGCTGGTTGCATTCCTGTGGGCCTGTCCAGATGACTTGTGGTGAGAGTACATGGTAGAGCCAAACCTCTGACTCCTGGTCAGGGAACTTGGGGGTCAAACTCAGGGCTCACACATGCTCAGCATGCACTGGCCATGGAGCTGTACTCCAGTACTCTAATGACCATCTCTGACACTGTAAAGTTTCAGGTGTTATTTTCTTCTATGTATTTTAGACAACATAAGTGTATTAACCTTTTCTTGTATGGTCATAGTGCTATTATCAGTTGGTAAATGTAAACCTTGCCTTATGATCTAGCCTGGCAGTCCCTATTTGATGCTGCAATGATAAACGGCACACTTGTTGAGGGTATAGGTAACTTTATCATAGAAATTACTCACAAGAGAAAACGAGGAACCCAGATGAGTCGAGTAGTTTTCCACCACCAAACTGGAAGCTGAAAGAGAGCTAGCGCTCTGCTGTTCAGTCTTTTATTCCTTCCTCTGTACATGCCCCTAGCCACGCCCAAAAGTGGGTCTGACTAGTGGCATAGTTCCTCCTCTCTGTCTCTAGTCATGCCTAAAGTGGGTGTGGTTAGCGGTGCAGTTCCGCCCTTTCATTACCACATCCGTATGTGTCTTTAGAGCGCCACATGGCTAATGGTGGAGTCCTAAGTTTCCCCCTACACCTATTGATGTGCTTGATTGATGTCTGAAGAATATTTATTTTGTCCTGTATGCCCAGGCTTTTTGACATATGGGAGGCCTGTCATTGATAGCTTATTTCTGTGTTTGAATTTGTCTGTTAGCTTATGTGGGTGTCATTTCTCTCCCCTTTACTAAACTTTTTTACACAAAAACTTGTTCACTCCCAAATAAACACACAGAGGTTTATATTAATTATAAACTTTTTGGCTGATGGCTCAGGCTTCTTATTGACCAGCTCTTTCTTAATTATTAACCATTTCTCTTAAATCTGTGTATCTCCACATGGTCTTGGCATGCCCAGGCCTCTTTCTTCCTTGGCTGCTACATGGTGTCTCTGTCTCTAGACTCACTCTCTGAGTTCCTCTTCCCAGAATTCTCCTACTTTGGTAGCCCCACCTGTACTTTCTGCCTGGCTACATCCTGCCTGTCCATTGGTCAAAACAGCTTTATTCATCAGCCAATAAGAAAAACATATATTCACAGAATACAGGACATCCCCCATCAATTACCGTTACATATAATTAGATTGATATTCAAGTGTATAATTTTATGATATCCCATCCTAATAGTTTTAAAAGTTTAGCTGGCTAATGACAGATTTCTATATTATCATCTGAATATGCTTCTATTCTGTTTCAAGATGTAAAAATGTGTAGTTCATTTATTGTTGCTTATAACTATAATTGTGTTGAAAAATAATCTCACCCCTAAATTTTTGTTTTTTCTTAAATAGACCCAGCTCTTGATTTTCACGTGAAATCATGGATGAATAATCAAGAACACAAGGTAAATTTTTATATATTTGCTATCAATGTCTGGAGTGCTGTAATGGAGTAGAAGTTCATATTGCGCGCTCTCTCTCTCACACACACACACATGCACACACACACAGAACCTTGTACATAACAGGACTTTTGTAGCAAAATTGGAAATTTAGCAGTGTTTGGTATATCTTTCCAGCTTTGGCTATATGGGAAGTCTCTGTCCTAGTTCCTTTCCTGTTGCTATGGTGAACACCTAATGAAAACATAGGAGAAAGAGTTTATATTAGCTCACAATTCCACATTTTAATCCATTATAACTGGGAATTTATAGCAGTAGGAGCTTGAGTGGGTTGCTTATGAAATCCATATTCAGGAACAGAAAACAGTGAATGCATGCATGCATGGGTTTAGATTCCTTTCTCTACTTTTTTTTTTTTTTTTTTTTAGACAAGGTCTCTCTGTAGTCCTGGCTGTCTTGGAACTTGATATGTAGAGGGGATTGGCCTTAAACTCACAGAGAAAGATCTGCCTGCCTTTGCCTCCTAAGTATTGGCATTAAAGGTTGCCAGACTCAGCTTTTTTGTTTGTTTTTGTTTTTCCAGACATGGTTTCTTTGTGAAACAGTTCTGGCTGTCCTGAACTCACTCTGTAGACCAGGCTGGCTTCAAACTCAGAGATACCCGAGACTCCTGTGTGCTTGAATTAAAGGCATATGACACTGCTTGGCTGCATTATTTTTATTTCTATTTTTTATTTAATTTTCGAGCATGAGTTAGAGCTGTCTCTGCTCCTTGACCAGGAGTCAGAGTGCTGGGATTAAAGGCCTGTGCTGCCATGCCTGCTTCTCTCCACTTGTATTCAATCTTGGATTCCCTGCTTAGGGAATGGTGCCACCTACAGCATGTGGGTCTTTTCACCTTAATTAATGCAATCAAGGTAATCACAGTGGACAAGCCCAGAGACCTGTCTCCTAAGTGAGTCTAACTAATGTCAAGTTGAAACACTGATCATCATCTTCTATCTAAAAAACAGCGTGGGGTGGGTTTACATCTAGTAATAAGGGGATTCAAAGGTTGTTTTCTCTGGGTATGGTGGTGCTTGCCTTTGATCCTAGCACTTGGTCTCTGAGTTCAAGACCAGCCTGTTGTACAGCAAGCCAGCCACATAGTGAGACCCTGTCTCAAAAAATAATATAATAAAAGTTGTTCTGGCACCAGCCTGTGCCTTAGGTATTTATTGAATTAGCTGAATCCTGTCTTGTATAAATGTAAAATCACATTGACATGCAGTGTTTTTAAATCTTAAAATTAGGCATATTTTGCAGTTAGCTCTTAAATTATCTGCTGTTTTAATATATATTAAATATTGGTGTGAAATAAGTGACACCAGGAAGTGTTAAGTTTTCATTTTGGGCTATAACTGTTTTTGGTACGTTGCTTGTACCCTTTAGTGTTAGCTGGTCTTTAGGTTGGGAGGAAGAGAAATAAGTCGTCCTAAAAAATGATAGGAAAGATTGGTTGGATTAAGGTTACTTATTCCGGCTTTCTTAGTACATTCAGTCCTTGTAGCAGGCCTTGTATCGCCCAAATTCAGTTGTGTGGCATATTAACTATGTTACTAGATTTGTAAGCTGTGGAAGCAGTTTGATAGGGCCTGCATTTTAAGGTGGGTCAATGCAGGGAAGTAGAGTAGGGCTAGAAGGGAAGTTAGTAGTCCATGAAAAGCCCAGAATTGTTCAATGACTGACCTGTATTTTTCACTTATTAACTGGATTGCAGATTAAATACTTGGTCTTTTTTGTTGCCTTCTACCATTTGTTTCCTTTTAGATCGTCATGACTGATGCTAGGAAGCATCTTGAAGACAAGACTCCAAACAGTGATTTCAGCCATATCAGCTTATTAGAAAATGAGAAACTTTTAACACTGACAAACCTGGAAGATTCCTCTGGTACTACAGAATGACTTGTGCTTTTTGCCTTTCCTTTGCCACTTTTCTTTTTGTCTGTATTGTAGTGTTCATTATACTTTGGTTTTTTTCCCCCTCCCCCTCCTTTTTTTCCTTCTCCCTTTAGCAAGACTCTGTTTACTATTGTGAGTGGCATGGCTATTTATTTGTTTGTTTTGAGACAGGGTCTCGCTGTGTAGGCTGGTCTAGAATTCCGTAGGTAGATAATACTACCCAGAAACTCACCACTGATCTGCCTGCCTCTACCTCCTAAGTGTTAAAAGTGTGGGCTGCCACACCCAGCATTATTCTTATTTTTATTTAATTTTCAAGTGAAAAGGTCTTGCTGTGTGGCTCACATGGCTTTGAGCTCATGATCCTTCTGCTTCACAGATAACTATGTCGGACAACCTCTCTTGCTCTCTTGATCTCTCGCTCTTTCACTTTTTCTGCCTTCTTGGTTTTTTGTCTTAACGCTGGACCTCCTACATGTTAGACACTCTACCACACTGAATTGTATCCTAAACCCTCTCCCACTTCTCAGATTTTGTTTTTGAGACAGATGGTGTAGCTGTAACTGTCCTGAAACTTGCTCTGTAGGCTGGGGTAGCCTCGAGTTTACAATCATTTTCTGTTCCTGCCTTCCAAGTGCTAGGAGTTTATAGGTATACACTACCTCACCTGGCTTTATGATAGTTTGTTATGCTAAGCATAAAAACATTGTCATTCACTGCCCTGTTTACGTCTTGTCAGCCTTTGTGATTGAAAATTATGTGTAGTTCAGTTCCTACTTGAAAACCTACCTTATATTTCATTCTGCTTTATCAATAGATGATGATATTAATGATGAAGAATTTTATGATGATCATTTAGAAGCATATTTTGAACAACTGGCTGTTCCAGGGATGATATATGAAGCAGAAGGACCGGAGTCACCAGAAAATGTTTTTAGCTTACCTGTAAGTGATTTCAGTCTAGTATGTCCAGGTCTTTTTTATTTTTTTATTTGATGCTGTAAACTACTGTCTGTCTGGTTAGATTTTTTATGTTGCTGTTTTGTTTTGAGATGTAGTTTCATGTAGGCCATGCTAGCCTCCAGCTTAATTTGTAGTTGAGGATGATCCTGCACTCCTCATCCATCTGCTTCTACCTGTCCAGTTGCTAGGATTAGAATTGTGTGTCACCACACCTAGTTCATTTCTTGTTAACATTAAATTTAAGCCTGTGGTTTTCTGTGAACTTAAAATTGATGAAAAATTTGATTTGTCTCTCTCTGATTTCTCTTACTTTGCCTGCAACTAAGAAAGTGAAAAGGAAATTATGAGTTCTAGCACTTGGGAAGTTGATTCAGGAGGATTGGGATTTAAGGTTAGCTTGGGTCACATGCAAGAAGGCAGGAAAATGAAGGAAGTATGGTCAGTAGGCATCCTTTCTCTGCATTGAACAATTAACATCTTGTTGCCATAGCAGTTTTTAATCTCTGAATCATTTGAAAACAAATTGCGTATGATTTGTGACAGTACACTAGAATTTATTACCAATGAATAAGAGGCATTTTCCCACATAATCATAATGCTAGTAATCTACCTTTGATGCTGTATTTTAAAATTAAAATATATTTTATGTGTGTGGGTGTTTAGTCTGTGGTCTACTTGCGTGCCTGGTGCCCTCAGAATCCAGAATAGGGTATTAGATCCTTTAGGACTACAGTTGCAGATGATTAGGTTCTAGCGCCAAACACAAATCCTTTAGACTACCAGCCAGTGTTCTTTGTAATTGGAAGTTTCCTGTCCTCACCGCTGGTTCCCAAATAACTCAGAGGCTTAATACTACTTGTAAATGCTTAGCCAATAGCTCAGGTTTGTTACTAGCTATCTCTTACATTTGAATTAACCCATTTCTGTTAATTAATCTATGTATTGCCATGTGGCTCGTGGCTTGTTAGCTCATTTCCACACACCCTGTTTTTTTTTCAGTGCCTGGCTGGTGTCTCCTTGACTTCACCCTCTTTCCCATCATTCTCAGTTTGGCTTTCCTGCCTAACTTCCTGTCCAGCTACAGACCTGCCAGCTTTTTATTAACCAATGAGAGCAATACATATTCATAGTGTAGAAAAGCGTTGTTCCACAGCAGTTCTTAACCATTGAGCCAACTCTCCAGCACCTGATACATTGTTTTAAATTAATGTCTGTGTTCAAACTTGCCCAGTGATCTCTAAAATATTCTTTAGTTTTTACTGTTTATGATTCACAAAGGTTATATGGCCTGTAGTTCTTGGGTTTCTTTATTCTAACTTGTAGTTCTTCCATATATTAAGTATTTTATAAAATTGAGGCTCTTTGTTTTGTAGAATGACCCCATAACCTGGAAACTTGTGATTACTCTTTTCCCTGATTAGAATAGGCTAAACATTTGGAAGAATTCTAGTGATCCATTTTTCCCATGAACAAGTTGATTAAACATATGTGGTGCTGTGTACTCACTACTTCACAGCAGAAGATGCATCTGTTGTTTCTACCATTTTTGTGTTTGATAATGTCATTGTTGGTCATATGTCTCTTAATGCAGATGCTTTTTCCTTTGTGGTTGAAGCATCTGTGTGATGACATATAAAGGGCTTGAAAACATCCTGTCTCCAGCAAGTCTTCGCGAACTGGTGGTAAAGCCTTTTGGAATAAAGTGTTAATTACACTAGTGCTTGCCATGATTTTTTTTTTCTGATTTTTCTTATTTTCTGTTTGGCATTGCTCAGTAAAGCAGACTTCTGTTCTCCACATTTTCCACAAAATGTTCTTTTTTAATTTAAAAGAGGATATTTTCTTAACAGGCAAATGAAAACAGTATGTTAAACTATGAGTTCCAGTTAGAAAATAACAGCTCTCTGATTTCCCATGATGCATATGCTTCAGGAAGTTCTGGAACAACTCACAGAGAGTTTGAGGAAGGCCATGGTTGTCTGCTGAGGACCAGTAAGTGTTGAGTATGACTTTTTTTTGTTTGTTTGAGGCTAGGTTTTATATATTAATCTAGGCTGGCCGGATCTTATTGTATATCCAGATAAACTTCAACTCATTGCAATCTTGCAGCCTTAGCCTATTGACTGCTGAAATTTTAGGAATGAGCCACCATATCTGGCTCTCCTTTGGTCATAAATCTTTGTTATGGTTTGCTATTAGATAACTTTAATACCTGAGCAGAAGGTCAATCACTACCTGCACAATAAATAGTTATAAATGGCCGGGCGTTGGTGGCGCACGCCTTTAATCCCAGCACTCGGGAGGCAGAGGCAGGCGGATCTCTGTGAGTTTGAGGCCGGGCTGGACCGACAGCCTCCAAAACAATACAGAGAAACCCTGTCTCGTAAAACCAAAAAAAAAGTTATAATAATGCCCGTGTAAATTGGTACTGCTTGAAGTACAATAGTATGTTCTTTTGTTGGCCATTTTACATGGTTGTGTTTCATTTAGACATTTGAGAATTAGAAATCAACTTTCTTTATGCTACCAGGTTTCTTATGTTTATTTCCTTACTGATGCTTATTTTCACTTGTTTACAATTTGCTAAATTTGTCATATGAATACTAAGTATTAAGCTAAAGAGACATTGCATTAGACTACCTCAACTCTGATATTGTTTCATTTAACCTTTTTTCTTTATTTCAGGTGGCTATGCAGGTATTGTAGATAATGTACAGCAAGTAGATAATGTGTTACCGTTTTCCTCTCATACCCGGAGAACTGAGAAGGATATTGTTCCAGATCAAAGCAGAGTAAGTTGATGAGCATTTTATTTCAACTTCCCATGAATCTCCCATGTTTGTATGATACCAGATTTTCAAAACAAACCACCATTGTTAGCTTCTGAAAATATGGAAACATATAAAAATCACTACTCATATGATTTGTGTTTGATTGTGTGTATCTTTGGTATCACTAACAAGCAATTGTATACATTTTCTTAGATTTAAACATCTGATGTCATGCAATTAGGTTATTCATTTGAAAATTTGTTTGACTTTGTTTGTTATCATTTAATAAAGCACATGGCTGGCTCTGGGGGTGGTGGTCTATGCATTTAATTCCAGCACTAGGGTGGAGGCAAGAAGGTTGGAACTTGAAGGTCAACTCAGCTAGATAGCCGAGTTCAGACCAGTCTGGGATACATGGGAACCTGTCTCAAAACAAAAACAAACAAATAAATAAAAAACCACCATGAAAGCAATCATTGCCTTTTTACTTTGCTCAAGCATGTTTGCTTTTCATGTTAGACTTTTGCTACCTGTTTTTTTCCTGTCCTGAAACATGGTAGCCATTTCTGATTCCTAGTTTTATGTGTGTCTGGATTTTAGTAGTGTGTGTCTGTCTAGCCTAGCTCCCCTCCCCACCTTTCCTTACCTAGACTGAATTAGTTCTCCCAGTCTAAGGCTGTGTAGTAACTGACCTCTTGACCTGACAAAAGCAGCTGAAGAAAGGAAAGATTATTTTGGACAGTGGTTTAAGGAGATCCAGTCCATTGTTGGAAGACTTTTTTTGTTTTTTTTTTTCAAGATAGGTTTTCTCTGTGTAGTCCTGGCTGTCCTGGTCTGACAGCATATTAGCAAGACATCATCTTTAAAGAGATTGAAAAGTTTGGATTCTGCCACAGCTAGCATCAGCTTTGGGCCCCAGGTGATGAGGCACAGTAGTGACTGTCAGTCCATGAACATCCTTCTCCTTTTTTAAAATTATAATAACTAAGATGAGAACACTCAGCTTAGGATCCATAATGCATCTGCAAATAGACTTGAATGTGGCCATATTTTAAAATTGGGTTTTGGTAAATTGCTTAACTTTGGCTCATACATAGTCCAGGATATACTGAATGCTATGGAGGCGGTTTAATTATGTAATAAGCATGTTTTAGCAGTCACATTGCTTTCTTCATCAAGTGTTAAAAAAGTGTGACAAACAAAATTTACTGTTATTTTGCTAATAATTTTTAAAGGGATGTACAGGAGAGGATGTTCTGGGGAAGATGAAGCATACCGTGGATGAGACACTCAACCTGACTTACAGTCACAACATGAACTCTTCGAAAGGTGGCTTTAACCCGGCTGACTCCATAAAACAGGATTCAGAGTCTTCTCACCAAGATAAAGATTTGGCTTCAGGTTTAGAAACAGTTTTAAACGTGGATAGAGGCTTAAGCACAGAGACTCCTACAGTGTTTATTCAGAAAGTTGGTTGCATTACATCTTCAAAGACTAATGGTGGCAATGGAATGAATTGGTCACCAACTTGTGAAAGGAGAGCGTGTGAATATTATGAGTCTGTTACAAAGCCTAATGACAGTAAGTAATTATTTCATCATAAACAGAATTAAAGAAGTATATAAATGTTTATATATTTAGAATAGGCTGAGCTTCCATGTAAAACTCTCTGAAGTATTTTAGTATTTTCATGGATTTTAAAAAATTATTCTTTAACAGATTATTATTATTATTTTATACACTACGTCCTGACTGCAGTCTTCTCTCTCTTCACTCTCCCAGTCCTGTGCCCCACCCCCACCTTTCCTCTTCTCCAGATTCACTGCTCCTCCATTTCTCATTAGAAAAGAGTAGGCCTCTCAGGGATATTAGTATACAGTAAGATATAACCATATGCGACATAAGAGTCTACAATAAGACTGGGTATAAACCCTCATAGCAACACTGAGTGAGGCAGCCAAATAAGAGGAAAAGTGTCCCCCGTGCAGGCAAAAGAGTCAGGAATTCTTACTCCCACTGTTGGGAGTCTCCCAAAAACCTGGAGTTCACAACCACTAAATACATTACGGTCACATTTATCCCTCTACCTCTTACCCTGCTCTCACACAAACTCCTCCCTACCAAGTTTGATGTCTTTTGTGTGTTTTTACTTTGTGTCCCTTTGGGTTTAACTAAAGCCAGTGTGTGGGTTTTGAGACTGTCTTCTGGAGTGGTTACATTGATAAAGAAAATGGTTATGGTGCCCTCTCCATCCCCAGCCCTTGATTGCTATTGGTTCCCCTGAGCATGGTGGGACCCTATGAGTTCCTCCTCATGCTATTATGAACTTTAAAGACTTTTAAAATGTGCTGCTATTGTATGACTGTTGCTCAGAAATAATAATGTTAAGCAGACATCTAGTGCAAACTTAAGTTTTTTTATTATGTATATAGTGTTCTGTCTGCATTTTAGAAATTGGCACCAGATTTCAATATGGTTGTGAGCCAACATGTGGTTGCTGGGAATTAAACCCAGATCCTCTGGAAGAGCAGCCAGTGTTCTTAACCTCTGTGCTATTTCTTCAGCCCCACAAATGTGGGCTTTCTGAGTCTTTTTCCCTGTTATGCCTCATCCTCCATTATAGACTTCTGGGTAAGTTTGACTTGTTGCCATCAGAGAGATAGTTTTTCTTTTTGGGAAATGAATTTTCTTTCTTTTTTTTTTTTTTTTTTTACTCATTTTAGAGCAGACTTCAGTATTATTGTTAAGTAAGTTAGTTGTTATGTGCATCATTCAGTGGTTTTGAAATTTGCTTTTTAGAAACAGATCTCTCACAGAGCGTAGTCTACCAAAATGAGGATGGCAAATGGGTCACTGACCTTGCCTACTACACATCTTTTACTGATCAGCAAGATTTACAGATGTCTCCAAGTAATGAAATGAATGAAGACTTCAGATCTGGTAGTAAGTATGTAGATAACCAATTTTATTGTGTCAGATTCATGATGTTTTGAGACTAGTCAGTTTTTATTGGTCAGTCATATAAAATACTTTCTGAAATACAATTGCATTCTGGAATTAATACAAAGGATGTAGAAAATAGTTATAGGGCTTGGTAGAAGGAAACAAAGGATGCAGTTTAACATTACTCTTGTTTGTTGTTCTAGCAAGTAAACTTTTAGGGAAAGACACAAGGACTACTTTAATAATTAACCAGTAAAAAAATCAAATGACAAATGAGATTATTATTTCAGGTTAGTTAATAATTAGGTTTATATTTTTCTAAAAATATGAAACTTTTCTTCCATAATGTTCATGGATGATTTTTGAGAAGCAGAAAAGGCAACACTAGAGTGAGTATTGTAGATAAGTAACTGAGAAATCCATTAGGAAAAGCACTTTGAAATATAATAAGTAGTATTTTGAGGTATCAATCCATTGATTTCTAAACACTGTAATGCTTAACTCATGCAAGCAAATTAAGGTTATCTTCCTATGGGCTGAGTTTCCTACTTGCCCATTTTGGACTGCTGGGTTTGGTTGGTTGATGCTTTCACATTATAGTGTTTTTAGCTTTTTTGAGTTGGAGATCCACAGAAACATGTCTGTATAGATTATACTATTTTTCATCTAATTTTGAGGGCTTCATGGTTCTCTTGATGTTCAGTCATAGGTCTACTGTTATGGTGATTGCTTCAGCAGACATCATTCTGGCAATAGGAATCTGAGCTGTACCTGGCTCTCTGATTTTCCTTACCTGAAGCAGAAGTGTGCCTGTTCTCATTTGTGTCTCCAGTTGTTTGTGGGCACAGAAGAGGGCAGTGTCCTTGTTTGGGCCATGAGACTGTCCCTTCTAGTTCATTGTTCCCCTTTTTGTACGATCTTGAAGTAGCAGGCAGAGACCTAAACCACAGACAAGTACACCAGAGCCTGGTCTCATGGGAGTTAGCATGTTTAAAATCCCCTTCAAGCTGGGCAGTGGTGGCACACACCTTTAATACCAGCAGTATTACAGTGTTGTACATTTTAGTGGAAATTTGACAGCCTTACATACTTAATATAATTATGTAAGTCATGTGATGCAAGTCTTACGTACTTAAAACATTGTATTTCAGAACTACATTGGCTAAAAGCAGGTGGCTCAGTGGCTAGAAGCAAGTGCTTGCTGTGTAAGCATGAGGGCCTGAGTTCTGATTCCTTGTATTCATGTAAAACTGAAGGTGGTAGGGGGTGTGCAGCACTTATAACCCTAGTTGGGGTTGGAGATAAAACTCCGGGGGCTTGCTAGCCAGCCATTGTAGTGGAAAAGTGAACTTCAGGTTCAGGGAGAGACCTTGTCTCAGAAAAGAGGTTTGGGTCAATACAGAGAGACATCCAAAGTTGACTTCTGGCCGTCCTACCAGACAAGAGTACCTGCAGAGGTGTGACTGCCAACATGCGTACCTATCCCCATGAAAAACAGTATTTCCTTAGTATTTCATTTCCCTAATTTTATTTTTGTGTGTGCTAAGATAATGTAATTGTATAAACTTGTTCTTTTTAAAGCTGAAGCATTGGATTTAATTGCAAAAGATGAAGAAATATTCAATAAAGAACATCCATTTATACAGGTTTGTAATTACTTGTTCTAACTTAGGTTTAAATTTTTTGTTGTATTTAAATTTAGAAACCCCCACAAAAAAAGAAAAAAAGATCCTCCCCCAGCAGTTACTCTAGAATTATTTCACGTTTTTTTCATTTAATGACAACTTTCACTGTTTTGTTCTAAATTATTAGTTGAAAACTGATACAGCAAAATATATCTTTGGAGGGGAGTGTAGGTTACTGGCATATCACTTGCCTGTTGCGTGAAAGCCCGTACTTCATTTCCAGTACTGCATATAACAGGTATAGCAACAAAACCATGACTATATCGTAATTTTAAAAAGGTTTGCATTTATTTATGTATTTATGTATTTGTGTATTTATGTATTTATTTATCTATTGTGTGTCTGTGGTAGGGATACTTAGGGCCAGCATGTGTGTACCATAGCACATGTGTGGGAGGTTAGAGGACATCTCTTGGGAGTTGACTTCCTCCTTCCACCAAGTGTCCTGGTGGTCAAGCTCAGGTTGTCAGGCTGCTGGCCTAAATTGTTTTACTTTTAATTGTGTGTGTGTATGTTTAAGTATCTACATGTGAGTGCAGGTAACTTCAGAGGCCACAGGTATCAGATTTTGTGGAGCTGTAATTGCAGGCAGCTGTGAGCTATCAGATGTGGGTGCTGAGAGTGGTTTTGGGGTCCTCTGGAGGAGTAGCACACACTCTTAGCCACTGAACTGTTTCTCTGGCCCCGAAATTTTAATTTACTAAGAGTTCCTAAAATTTCTGTGGATATTTCTGTGTTTTTAAAAACATATTTTAAGCAAGGTAATTCTCTTTATTTTTGGTAAAGATGTATATATTCTAATCTGTGATAGTGTTTGATTAATATATTCAGACAGTGCTTACTATAATGTATACAAAAATGAGTTTTGTAGACTTCAGTAGCTGCTCATCCTTATATTTATCTAAAGGTTACAGGCCACATTTTGAAAAAGTTCATTTTTAAGTTTCCTTAGTTCTTTTATTTTTAGTTTCACACATTAGAAGAATAAGAAGCCTTGTTGAGGGGAAAAATGGAACAATAACTTTATTTTTTTCTAGGAGGAAAAAATAGATGTTCAGGATGCTTCCCTTGCACTTGGTGATACATCGTGGGTAGCGACAGTTGACTACCGTTTGCTGAGGAAATCCCTTGGCACGTCAGTTCTGGACAAAGATGAGGGCAGTTACCTACGCTTGTCATTAGGAGAGTTCTTCGCAGAGAGATCCGAGGCTCTTGGTTGTCTTGGTGGTGGCAGCAGTGTGAAAAGAGTAAGTGTGCCCCGTATAGAAAGTGGTAGAAGTCACTCCTGTCACAGTGGTGTCACATAGCACTCGGGTCTGGACAAGAAATACAGAAAAGCTCGTTTTTGGCTCTCAGTATTGGAGGCTGGGAAGTCCAGGATCAGATGGCTGCACCTCATCAGCTTCTGGTGAGGGTCCTCTGCTGTTGCAGCAGCTCCTCATGGAGAAGTGGGGGCATGTGAGAGGCATCTGTGTGTAATAGGAAGAAAGAGAACCAGACTTACTTTATTTTATTTTATTGTTTATTATTTATTTGGTTTTTTGAGACAGGATTTAGAAGCCTGTGTAGCTTTGGAGCCTGTCCTGGAACTAGCTCTTGTAGACCAGGCTGGCCTTGAAGTCACAGAGAGATCTGCCTTCTAAGTGCTGGGATTAAAGGCTTACTTAACAACTCACTTTTGCCTTCACTTGACCACTTTTTCTGAGAGTTACCCCAATGTCTTCTTGAGAGCACATACTTCTTGGACCAAAAGCCTCCAAAAGTCCCTACCACCTGGCAACACCATTATACCGGGGACCAAACCTCAGTACAAGTTTTGGTAGAGGGATCACAGTACCAGGTCTTTTACTTTGAATACTGTGATGGTATAGTTAGAGCATAGCAACGTTAAGGCAGAGACAGGCGAGGAACTTGGTAGAATGAATAGTGGTTAAAAGCTTACTTTTTATGATCAGTCAGACTTGGCTTTGGTTCTGGTTTTGCCTCTTAACTAGCTCTGTGACATTGAACAATTGTCTTCTATGTCTTAATTTCTCCCTTTCCAAGGTATAGTGCTGTTTTATAGGATGTCATAAGATTAAATTTTGTTGCTACATATGAAGCAATTAACACAAGTATACACTGAGTAAATTTTGATATTGTTAAATAGTTAAAGCTGGGATTCATTTATTCTGACCATCAGCAAAGATATTTTGTTTTGTCCTGTTTTTGAAACAATGTCTTACTATGTAGCCCATGCTGGCCTTGAACTTGTAGTTTTTTATCTCCCTCAGATTGTAGTTGTGTGCCATTATTCTTGCTTGTGAACTCTTTTTTAATGTAGTGGATGTAGTTAGCCCTGGAGAACCTGAAAATTGTAGCCCAAACTGGCCTTGAAATCCTAGAGATCTGTCTTGTTGCTCCCTCCTAAGTGTTGGCATTATAAGCAGGTACCACCATGCATAGCTTTCTGAACTCCTTCCTAAACAGATGAACACAGCATTAGATCTTAGGAAAAGTGGTCTGACTCAGAAGTTTTATTTTGGTATTCAATTTACTGGATCAAGGGAAGAAACTTCCAAATGAATATCAACCAGAATACTGAATTCATATTTTAGATCTGTGGTATCAAAGTCTTGAAAAAAAAGTGCAAATTTAGCTCTCTTTAACAAGCTTGATTGAGCCTGGGTCTTTGTGAAACTTCCATGAAAGTCAATGGGAGTATGCTTAGTCTCAAGGCGTGTTTTCTGCAGAATCTACAGAGCAGAATATGCTATATTTAAGTTCTACAACATTTTTGCCCTCCCATTCAGAACAGTGCCTAATTCATAGTGACTCTTCATAATTACAGTTAGTGAAGACTGACTTGATGTGTCACATCTGAGTTGTTAGGAAGGCTTACTTCACAACGTCACTTACAATGATTAAATGGTAGCTAGAATTGAAGAAACAAAAGGTTTTGTCTAATGCTTCTCCTCCTCTCTCCGTGTTGAATGTGGAACCCAGGTCTTTCTACGGAGAACCAACTTGAAGGTTCTGTCTGGACTTGAAGTTATATGGCAAGAACTGATTGGTTGAAGTCATTTTGTTGTTTTAGTAGTATTATAAAGTAATCTAGAGCTTTTCAAGGTGGTTGGAAATTAAAGAAGATTAATTTGTGTTTGTTTTTGCAGCCATCATTTGGTTATTTTATTACATCACCGGAGGAGAGAGAACCCTTTGCATTACTAAAATCTGATGTGTCAAGAAGTAATTTGGAAAAAGAAATGACTCATCTTCACCATGATTTATTTTCAGGTAGTGGATTAAACGAAAGACTTGAAGGGACTTTTGTCTTGTAGTCATGTGAATCGTGTGATCAAAGTTTCTGTGGGTGAAGACGTAAACCTTGTTTTAACTTTTCAACATTGGTTATAGATTTGAGGGTTTTTTTTTTTTTTTTTTTGAGTGGGGGTTTCAAGACAGGGTTTCTCTGTAACAGTCTTGACTGTCCTCGAACTCACAGAGAACCACCTCCTGCCTCTGCCTCTGCCTCTGCCTCCTGAGTGCTGGGATTCAAGGCGTGTGCCACCACCTCGTGGCACAGATTTGATATTTATTCATATAACTTGACATTTTCTTTTCAATTGACAGTAATGAAGAAAGCAAAAATCCATCCAAATTTTTGTATAAATTACTAGTAAATGAAAATAATTTCAAATGGCCTAGTTAAGCTTGGCTTATTAAATTTTTGCTGTTAAGGAATAGTAGGAATTATATTTATCATTTAGATAGATTTTAAAGAGATGCATTGAAATTTGTAATAGTCTATATATTACATAACATTCCTGTGATTATCTGTGGAAAAGTTTTTGTTTTTGTTTTTTTGTTTTTTTTGGACTTTCCGAGACAGAGTTTTTCTGTGTATCCCTGACTGACCTGTACTCACTCTGTAGATCAGGCTGGCCTTGAACTCAGAGATCCTAAAGATGTGTGTCACCATTCCCTGCTAATGGATAATACTTTCCGTAGACTTTCTTGATTATCTAAGTTGTTGAGCCATTCCTCTTTGCTAACCTAATGCCTTTTGCTGCATGAATATGATGTTGAATAATATGTGCTCCATTCTTTTTTAATATTATTTTATTTTATGTGTATGGTTGCTTTGTCTTATGTATGTCTGTGAACCATGTGTATGCCTAGTATCCATGGAGGCTAGGAGATCCTCTAGAACTAGAGTTATAGGCAGTTGTGAGCTGCTAAGTGGGTGCCAAGGATCGATCCAGGTCCTCTGGAAGATCAGCCAGTGCTTTAAACCACAGAACCATCTTCATATCCCCAAGATGTGCCCATTCTTACAGAGCCTGAGTTCCAACACAGGACAAAGGGCTTATTTGGGCAGTTCATTCATTTTTTTATCATGCTGAAGAAGTATGTAATTTTGAAATCAGTATTTGAAGCCAAAATATATTAAATTAGTTTATATGAATATTTGTAGGGGAGAT
Organism: Mesocricetus auratus; assembly: GCF_017639785.1. Taxonomy (NCBI): domain Eukaryota; kingdom Metazoa; phylum Chordata; class Mammalia; order Rodentia; family Cricetidae; genus Mesocricetus; species Mesocricetus auratus. The sequence goes on along the minus strand of NW_024429184.1, from coordinate 87,371,089 downwards.
TAAAATCCAGAGCCTTCCTTCAAAGCCTGGCCTTGTCTAGATGACTATCATTTAAGCACTCTTACTAAGGACAAGTTATATTTGCAGTACAAAGATATTTTCTTGACAATCATTTTGACTGGTACTTCCTTATCTCAGATTATTAATGAGGGCTCATACATGCCTTTAAACTGAACATTGTTTATTTCCTGTAGGAAATTTAAGTGAACTCTCCCAGGCACAGCTAAGTGAAGGATCAGTTACACTTCAGGCTGAAGAACTGCAGAGCGCTTCCCAGGTGGATGAAAACGATGTGACTCTAACTGCCAATCAAAGCAAGGCAGAGGTAGCGCAAACTTTTCCTGAAGGAATTTTTATATTATCTTGATAAGGTTTTCAAATAGGATGGACTAAGACCACTTGTAAAAAATGTATGCCCTAATTTTCCTGGTTTCAAGTTTGTTACAGTGTTGTTTAAATGAGAACATTTTAAAAATCAATTTATAATGTACATACAGAAGAATATATAAAACAGACTTAAAATGAATGAGTCATCACAATTTGTGTATCCCAGATCAAGAAAAAAACACTGAGATGTATGCCTACACTGTTTTTTCCTGTCTCATGTGTTATTGATTGGCCAGTAGGAAGTATCAACTTCTACCTTCAGAACCAAAAAAAGAAAAGAAAAAAAAATGCCAATAATTCAGAATTCTTTTAAAAAACCTTTTCTAAACAGTACTTATTATTTACTATGTTCCTTTTGCCTATTTTTTTTAAAGATTTATTTATTATGTATACACTGTTCTGCCTGCATGTCAGAAGGAGGCACCAGGTCTCATTATAGATGGTTGTGAACCATCATGTGGTTGCTGGGAATTGAACATAGGACCTCTGGAAGAGCAGTCAGTGCTCTTAACCTCTGTGCCATCTCTCCAGCCCTCGTTTTGCCCACTTTTGAATTTTATATAAAAGAAACTATGTAGTGTGTACTTTTTCTCTGATTGCTTTTGCTTCAGCTCTTACTCATTAGAGGAATGCAATAGGTCGTTTTACTTAGTATCCTGTGTTCTGTTACATGAATGCTAGTGAATGTTTGGGATATTTGGGCAACATTATGTTGTAAACAACCTTGTACCTTTGCCTTGTTGGCTGACATCCCCACTGTTCTATGTTGAATGTAACTGATTGTGCACACACTGAAGTACCTTTGGCATAGTTTTTTGAGTAGGGTCTCCAATCTTCTGTAATAATTCATGCTGACATGTGACCTCTCCTCCCTGAATGGGATTACTAACCATTTGAGTACCTCTGTAGTGGTACTTTTTTGTTTTAATTTGTATTCTTCTGATAATTGCTTCCTTTTCCCTCCCTCCCTCCCTCCCTCCCTTCCTTCCTCCCTCCTTCCTTCCTTCTTGTTTGTTTGAGACAATGTCTCTTGTAGCCGAGATTGGTCTTGAACTCATGTATAACTGAGAATAACTATATTCCTGCCTATGCCTTCTAAGTGCTGAGATTATAGACATGTGCCAGCATACTGAGCAAATAGGGTACTTTTAAATATACTGTTGGGTTCCAATTATTCTCAGCAGAAGGTTAGCATCCCCTATCCTGTTGTCACCAGAGGTAGATATTTTAATATGTGTTTTCCATAAATAGTAGTTTATAGTTTTTGCTGTTGGGCCCATCTCAGTTTGTACCTGTGGCTCCCATTATGTTTTCTTGTGCTCAGTTTATAAATATGTTTTATCATAGGTATGTATGCTGTCTAGGAATAAGCATAGTGTGTGTATATAGTTTGGGATGCCATCTGTGCTTTCAGACATGCACTAGGAACATAGCCCTTGGGTGAGAGAAGACTACAATAAAGATTAATCTGTATTTGTCCTTGTAAGTAGAGTGAGTTTATTTAATGGAAGTTTTCTTATTTCTAGGACACGTTATGCATTTATAACAAAGGTGAAGAACACAGAAACACGTCTGACAGTGGAGATTCTGTACTTAGAATAAGCACCATTGCTTCAGCCATTGCAGATGTGTCAGTGAGTACTGATCCTGCCCAGCTGGTTGCCATGATGAAGGCACTTACCAATAAAAAAAGAGGCAAGACTTCCCAGGATGATACACAAGAGAACTGTTCCACCATGTCTCATTTGTTAACCAATGATGTAGAGAAAAGCAACAGATCCAATGCGCTTGACATGGAGAAATACCTTACAAAAACAGAAGTCAGTGGCTGTGAAGGTGCGCAGGAGTCCTTTGTGAGAGCAGGCACATCAGACATTTGGGATTTATGTTTGCCCACACAGCAGACTGTTGAAGACATCAGTCTAGTGGATGTTTGTGCTACCAGTACAAGGGAACCCAAAGGAGATTCAGCAGCTGTTTTCTCTGGTGAAAATGTGGAGAGTGAAACCCAAGAGTCACTTAGAACCATAGCCTCTTCAAAGTCAGTTCTTACCAACGTAAGAGAGAATGGCAGCACAGTCATAGGGAGGAAGGCATGCTCCTCTGATGAAGTACCAGATGTGCAGAACAATGAGAAAGCTGCCTCTGTTTCCATTCCTACACCCGGTAGTTACTCGTCAATAGGGAACTGCAGAGTGCCATGCCTTCGCCTTTTAGAAAAATGTGAAGAAATGCAAGATAATAGAGAACACGGAAGGAAAAAAGAATGTGTCAGTGAGACAAGCAGCAGTGACAAGCACGTCACTTTTGAAGAAGATTTTATAGTCTTACCTAAAAGGGTTGGTAAGTATCAGTGATGGATCACATTTAAATTGTATGCTTTTTGTTACTGTTTTTGGTTCTTATTGGAGAATATACCTTTCCAATAGATTTGAAGACTGTCTCTCCCGTGAGTGGTGGATCTGGGTTTGAAGACCAGGGGAGCTTCAGATTGTCTACTTCACCACTCAGTCATTCTTCTCCTAGTGAAACTTCGGGAAGCTTATCAGGGTACGTGCTTACTTTGTTTTTGCTTATTTCCATTATTTGAGAATTTCATACAGGCATATAATGTGTTTTGATTAGATATACCTCACCTTGATTGTTAAGTTTAACAATATATAGGAAAATTAAATTGTAAAAAATCATTAAAGAAGAAAAATAATTTTTGGGTTTATCTCTTTTTATTGTTGTTTTTGTTGGTTTTCTTTTCTTTCTTTCTTTCTTTCTTTTTTTTTTTGAAACAAGGCTTCTCTGTAGCTCTGGCTGTCCTGGAACTTACTTTGTAGACCAAGCTGGCCTTGACCTTAGAGATTAGCCTTCCTTTACCTCCTGAGTGCTGGGATTAAAGGTGTATACTACCACTGCCTGACTAGGTTCATCTCTTAAAGGTGGTCGCTCGAGCACCTTTTTTTTTTTTTTGAGACAGGGTTTCTCTGTGTAGCTTTGGAGCCTACCCTGGGACTCACTCTGTAGATCAGGCTGGCCTGGAACTCACAGAGATGCACTTGCCTCTGCCTCCCAAGTGCTGGGATTAAAGTCGTGCACCACCAATGCCGGCTACTAAAATACCTTTTTTGAAGTAGAGGCTCTATACCTGGCCTTGAATTCAACAGAGATCTACCTGCCTCTGTCTCACTGATGCTATTTCTTCAATTGTTTTTATTTTATATTGAGAAAAAGGGTCTTTGACAGAGCCTGCAGCTCACTCATTTTTCTATTCAAGCCAGGAAGCTTTGGCTAGTAAGCCATTAGGTTCCTCCTCTCTCTAGTCCCCATGCTGCTGTTATAGATGCATATTTGCCATGGAGTTTTGTTTGTTTGCTTTTGTTGTTGTTTTTCTTTATGTGGGTACTGGGCATTCAGACTCAGTCCCTTAGGATTGCCTGTAAGCACTTTAATCACTGATCCATCTCCTCAGATCCTGTATTCTGCTTTCTGCTTTTCCTTTTTTGTTTGTTTAAAAAGAAAACAACATGATTAGAAGTAATATTTTAGAATGCAAAATGGGCCTGTTTTAGCTTCCTTTCTGTAGCTGGGATAAAACACCCGACCAAAAGCAACTTGAGGAAAGAAAAAGTTTATTTCATTTTACACTTTCAGGTCACAGTCCATCATTGAGGGACATCAGGTTAGGAACTCAGGGCAGGAACCTTGTGGATGCTGCTTGATGGCTCGCTCTCTGCTTGAAAGAATCATGCTTAGCTAGCCTATACTGAAAAACCTTGGCATCAAAGCGCCGGGCACTGAACCGAACCCTCTGCCCAAGAACCGGGGCCAGACCACTGGCTGCAAATGCAAGAGGTGATTTATTGAGTACACAGGCGCCTGCGGATGCAGAGCATACCGGGCTTTCAGGGAGTACAATATTTATAGAGTTTCAATGGTTACATAAGTAACAGGCATTTCATTGGCTCATCTTGGGGGCAGGGGTAGTTCCCACGGACTAAGTTTCCTGGTATTACTTTGTGAAAGACCCAGGCATACTTCAGCAATTATTATCCTGGTCCCATGACTACTATGGTGATCATAGACACAACTGGGGGCAAGGGTAGTTGCCAAGGACTAGGTGTCCTGGTATTGTCATATGAAAGTTCCCAGCACGCTTCAGTAATTATTATCCGGGTCCCATGATTGCTATAGTGATCAGACACAATTGGGGCCAGGGTAGTTGCCAAGGACTAGGTTTTCTAGTATTGTCATATGAAAGTTCCCAGCACGCTTCAGCAATTATTATCCGGGTCCCATGACTGCTATAGTGATCACAGACATCCTGTTTTGAGGGTGAGACACCTGGTCAGGGTTTCTTTCATTAGGCAACGGCCTGGCCTTGCTTTTCTTTTCCTAGGGGGGCCCTGGGTAGGGGTCTTTCATTACAGTCCATGCCTAGGGATGGGGCCACTCAAGACAGTCAAGGCAGTCCCTCACAGATAGGTAGGTCTTCATACCGACCTGATACAGACAAGTTGACAGTTTAATGCTAACTAGGATAGGCACTTTCATGGTTTATTCAGTCTTTTAGTATTGTTTAGTATAGTATTTGTGTTTTACTATCTTTTAAAGATTATTTGACTTCATGTGTATGATTATTTTGCCCACATATATGTAAGTGTACCATGTGTGTGCCTGGTGCCTGAGGAGGCCAGAAGACATTGAATCCTCTGTGGAATTATAGGCAATTGTGAGCTGCCATGTGGGTGCTGGGAATTGAACCCAGGTTCACTGCAAGAACAGCCATTGTTCTTTTTTTTTTTTTTTTTTTTTTTTTTTTTGGTTTTTCGAGACAGGGTTTCTCTGTGGCTTTGGAGGCTGTCCCGGAACTCACTTTGTAGACCAGGCTGGTCTCGAACTCACAGAGATCCGCCTGCCTCTGCCTCCCGAGTGCTGGGATTAAAGGCATGCACCACCAGCACCCGGCTACAGCCATTGTTCTTAACCTCTGGGCCCTCTCTCCAGCCTCATGTTTTGTTATTTTGATAATATCAAAATGAATAGTTTCCTTTTAACTTTTAATTCTGCAAATGTTCTCTTGTGGCTTCATAAGAGATCATTCAAGTGTTTTTCTGTTGAAAGTTTTTTTGTTTTTTCGAGACAGGGTTTCTCTATGGCTTTGGAAGCTGTCCTGGAACTTGCTCTTGTAGACCAGGCTGGTCTCGAACTCACAGAGATCCGCCTGCCTCTGCCTCCTGAGTGCTGGGATTAAAGGTGTGTGCCACCACTACCTGGCTCTGTTGAAAAATTTAAATGGACAAGTTTGAGTACTTACTGAAATGACTGAAAATCTTACAGTTTACAATATAGTGGATTTCAGAGAGTTAATCTAACTTTCCCAAGCTGCCTTTTTTTTTAAGCTATATGAATTCAGGCATTATTTCTGAAAAATATTTTTCCTGCTTCATTCCCTTCTGCCCTTAGGAGGGAACGCTCATGATACATTTGTGGAATAAATTCTTAAACTTACATTTACTTGTGTGCTATGGGGCATGCATAGTTGTCTGTGAGTGTACTCATGTTCATGAAGGTGCATATGCCCTGTAGGGGGTGGTTTTCTTTTCCATGTGTCAGTCCTGGGATCCAGCTCAGCCATCTCGGCAGCTCTCCTTAGGCTGCAGCTGTTCAGCTTGCTTCCCTTCTTCCCAGATCTGGGCTGGAGGCTCTGATATGGCTGCTGAGAAACAAAATAAGCTAAGCTAGAAGTAATGCCAGTGTGTATTTGTGGTAAACAGATGTGGGTTCCATAGCAAAGGCTGGTTTTTCATTTTGTTTGTTTGTTTATTTATCCATTTTCTGTATTCATACTAGGGATCAATATGCAGGTTTTTGAGCATGATCTGCCACTGTGCCACATTCCTAGTCTTTATCCATTGAATTTTATATTGTGAACAGCATTCTTTCGTCTGTCTGTCTGTCTGGTCTATTTTGTCATTATCATTCTAAGCCAGAGCATAGTATTCAGCAGCATGGTTTAGGGATTTTGTTTTGTTACATGTTAGCAATGTTAACAAGCATTCAGCCATTGAAGTACATCCTCAGCCCTAACAGCATGGTTTTTAGTGGTTAAAGAGTTTTAGTTTTGTTGTATGCTTGTGCCTTGCATTCATTCCTCTTGTGTGGCATTTGAGCTTCCTACTGTATTAACAATAAATATACCTTTTATGAAGCGTTTTTATATTTATTGCTAATTTTTCTTTCTGGACGAATTGCTCATGTATAGAATATTTGAGTCAAAGGGCTTTTTCTAGGTGCTGCTTAATTGTTCAGCCAAAAGCTACTCTTTACCTTTTGATTAGCAATACGTAGGCATTTTGTTGCTTTATCTACCTAATTTTTTTTTCTCTTTGTGCTCTTTGAGGATAGGGATTTTTTTTAATGGTTTTATTAACTGCTGCATGTCAGGTACTCAATAAATTTTTATTAAATGAATAACTAATTGTTATGTGTCTGTATATGGTATTTACTAATGAAAATGAGACAACTTTTTCTTTAACGGTAGCTTACTAGGTAGGTCATCAGCAGGAATATAATTGATTGTTTTAATTAAGATGGCAAGTTTGTGGTTGAGTTACTTGAAGCTTATAGAGAGGCAGCAGTGGTCATTGTTTATGGAGACTGTATAATGCCATGCTTCTGTAACTCTTTCAGGTGTGCTGTAGAGTCTCTTGATTTAGCTCATCACCAGAATCGCCATTCAGAGTGTGAGTTGTCTGAGTTGGCATGTTCCCATGCTGACATGAGCAGGCTGACTTATGTGTCTGAACAGGAAAACACCTTTCCTGTCCCAGCTGCTGATGAAAGCTCAGAGGACCACAAGGTGGGTGCCACTTGGACTGTTTCTTTAGTACGACTTCAAGGCCAAAAGTGTTAGTGATATTTGACTCAAATTGGAATTCTGGCCTGTTTAACTTCTGTGTTGCTGTTCTATCTTTAGAATGAATTAATGCATGCATATATTTGTACTTAAGCCTTTACATTTGACTCTTGCCCACTTCAAAAAGAGGTCTCTTTGACCAAGGATGAGAGCAGCATTGATTGACAGGTATAAACATAAATATTTGGGAGATAGTTTGACAACATGTGCTTTTAGTGAAATAATAATAGGTTCCCCTAGGGTCTATGACCTCCCTAGCCATGGGCTTTTGACCAGGCTTACAGTGTCAGGTATGAGTTCCTTCCCATGGACAGCCCTCAAATCCAGTTAGAAAACAGTTGAGTACCCCAGTAACGGTAGTACCACTATTGCCCTAGTGAGGGCATCTCTTGGCAGATCAGTATTGTAGCATACATGGTGCATCACTATAAGTCCATTGATAACTTTTCTCTTGTTGTCAGCGTAGTATTTTTCAGTGCTTTGAAGGCTAGCTAGTAGGGAGGAAGTTCTGGTGTCAGGTCTAGCTTGATTTCCCTATGCTCTGCAACCCAAGTGTGTTGTGCCTTCATTAATAGGTTCTTACCATCTAGTTATGGTAAGCACTCAAGAGTAGCAGCAGTAGCCTATGTTATTTTGGGGGTCTCTAGGATCTCCCTGACCTTTAGCTCATAGGGAGATATTCCATTCCTGGCGCTGGAACTTTCAAACCCATATCTTCTAGGTGAAGCATTGTTTGCCCATACAGGGTATCTCCATTCAGACTTCTTTTAAAACTTACATTTTTAATTAGTTTACAAAGTAGCGGAGTTCCATAACGCTTTTTGTTACATATCCTTCCTTTAAATGAACTGATTCCTGTCTTCTATCCCCTGAGTCTGTTTTCTTAGCACAGTGTTTAACTGCTGAATAATGGGCCCTGGGAACCTCTCTGCTGCTTACTAGCTCTCTTTAATCCTATTTTTTTCTTCACCTTTGTGAAGGCTTGTGGTATGAAGTCAGTGCTTATCACTTAGTAATTCACCCTGAGGACATATTTTTTGTTTACTACATCTTTGCTTTCTTTTTTTTTTTTTTTCCTGACAGGGTTTCTCTGTGTAGTCCTGGCTGTACTGGAACTCATTCTGTAGACCAGACTGACCTTGAACTCACAGAGATCCTCCTGTCTCTGTCTCTAGAGAGCTGGGATTAAAGGCATGCTCCACTATTGCCCAGTTTATATCTTTGTTTCTAAAGCTTTGATTCATGATAAATATGCAGTATACTCAAAAATAAATGAGAGTTAAGTGTGCTTCTATGTGTGTTAGTTAGTTCTTGACTGTTCCTTTTACAGATCTGTAGCTGTTACTCCTCAGGTTATACATTCTAAAGAAATAATAAAAAAGAACCATAACGTAGTTAAAAAAATTGGAAAATGTTTAATACTCAAAATATTCCTATTATTAAGTCTTCAAGCATATTTAATATAGTATAGACAAATAAGGGTTATGGGAGGGTCTGGGAGCTGATGTTGTACTGACTGTAATCACATGGCCCTATCATTTGATAGCTTGTCTGCCCCTTATACTTTTACTTATTAATTTATATTATTTTTAAAAAGTTTACCATGAATCCTTTAATTTGAAAAATGTTAACGTTTTAGATGCAATTGATGTTTACCTTTTTTTTTTTTTGGTTTTTACGAGACAGGGTTTCTCTGTTTTGGAGGCTGTCGGTCCAGCCTGGCCTCGAACTCACAGAGATCCTCCTGCCTCTGCCTCCCGAGTTCTGGGATTAAAGGCATGCGCCACCAATGCCCGGCTGATGTTTACCTTTTATTTCACTACTACTATAAGACTTTTGAAACAATGGGTGCAGTTTTCATATGTGAGCCTGCATTTCATATTTGCAGTTATTTTCCTTTGTACACTCTGTGTTTCAAGATACCTTGTAGATTTCATGTTTTTGAGATTTATACCAGCATTGTTTGAATCTGTTATATTTTGTTCAATCTATGAATTATTAAAAAACAAAATTTGTTACACTTAGAGTGATCTCACCAGTGAACTGAGCACAACCATTGTTCGAGCCAGTCCGATTCCAGAAGAAGAAGAAACTATGGAGAAGCTGAGAAACAAAGTTCCAGGTCAGAATGCAGAAAAAGTAGCATTGCCGCATATTATCCAGGTTGAGTCTGGTTTAGGAAAAGTGACAGAAACTCCTTCTCTGAGTAGCAGATTTGAAGATGGAGAACCTAATTTTACATCGAGTCAAGATATTTCTTCCAAAAGTGGGGAATACTTGAAAGCCATTAATGTAGAATCAACATCTGGCTTCAGTGAACAGGACCTGATTGGCCAGGCTCTCCTGAACAAGCCAGGTCTGAGCCACTGGTCTGGGCCAGCCATACCAAGCCTCCCTGTATTGAGCCAGAAGGCTGTGGACCAAGGTCAAAGGTTAACATCTACTGGCATGTCAACTGCTAGCAGTGAATCTAGCAGCCAGATTCCTAACCTGGTTACCTCTGCAAACCAGCACAATCTTCCTCTTCACATTCCAGCTCATGCTTCTGTTGCTAAGGTACAGAACCAGCCTGCTCTGTGCCCTGCACTCTGGACTGGACACTCTCTATACACAGCTCCTGTGGCCCAGCAGTATTTGGGACCGGTCCCTCCATCTGGGAGTGCCACCTTGCCTCAGTGCCATGCAGGCATGCAGGTCTGTGGGACTTCAGGGTATTCTCCTTATCCTCCTGTTGTGCCAGAACATGTGGCTTCCGGGATGTGTGTAGGACCAAATCTTGCCTCTGGAATGATGGGTCCCTCTTCTCTTTATAACCTATGTTCTACTGCTGTACACCAGAGCATCCCGAGTACAGCAAAGCCGTTTCCTGTGCCGTCTGTTGGTGAAAACTGTGAAACTGAATCATGGGACTCGGGGATGAGGTCTGGATTTGGTAAGATGACTTTTCTTGTCATATTTTTTGTTATTCTGTAAAAGTTGAATTTTCTCAAATGGGTCCACAAAGCTGGTTTTTTTTTTTCAAAGAAACACTGATTGAAATTAATTTCTTTAATTAAAAATTTTTTTTAAAGATTTGTGTGTATCTTTGAGATTGTTTGCACACATACATACCCAAGTGCCCATGGTGGCTGAAGGAGGGGTATTGGATCTCTTTGGAGTTGTAGGTAGCTGTGGGCTGCCTTATATGGGTGCTGGGACTTGAACTTAGGACCTCATTATTGAGCAACACATTCTCTTAACTGCTGAGCCATGAACCATCTCTCCCTCCTCCCCTGTTTTATTTTTCCCTTTAAAAACAAACAACACAAAAACAAAACAGGACCCTGATTGGCTTCACTCATATTTACTACATAGGGAAGATGACCTTGAACTTTTGATCGCAAGCCTCCACCTCCAAACTGCTAGGATCGTAGATGTGATCACTCAGTTTGTTTTGGGTTCTTTCTTACCAGCTCTTCCTTTGTCTGAGAGTGAGAGCATCAGAATGTTTCTATGCTGGGTTACTGCACTTGACTTAGAACCGCAGTAGGCTGATGGTGAGAGTTTTCTGTCTTTGTCCTGATGTTTCTTTTTCTCTGCTGGTTTTTGCTGTTCTTTTAATTAGGAAATGTCCTGTTTATGATCATTTCCCAGAATGAGTTAGCTTCCACGGTGCTTCATGGGTGTGATGTGATGACAGTGAGGAGCAGAACTCTGCTGTCATCCACAGCATGCTTTCCCTGATATCAGATATCCCTCTGTGGAGATGGGGATTGACCATAGCCCCCCTGAGTGGGAGGATAGGGAGAAGGTGTAAGACAGTGCTGTGAAGGCACTGTGTAGCCAGGCACATCTGAAGGAGAGCCTCTGGAGGTCTCTTTACACTTGCCAGTGCCTTATAACCTGGGAGAAAAGGGCATAAGAGCAACAACAAAGATTTGATTTGCTGTAAATTCTGATTTGATTAGCGTTGCTTGTATTACATTGTTCATTTTTCCCAGAGCTGTATAGAAGAGATAGAAACTGCTGGCAGCTTCCACTGAAAAAAATTTTCTTTGCAGTTTTTTTGAGTCAGGGTTTCAAAGGTAGCTTTTGGAGCCTGTCCTGGAACTTGCTCTGTAGACCAGGCTGACCTCAAACTCAGAGAGATCTGCCTGCTTCTGCCTCCTGGGATTAAAAGCGTGTACCCAACTGCACTGAGACTTTTTATGTCAAGGATTCATGCACTTTTAGGGCATTTTATTCTATAGTTTGTGGGCGTAATGAGGCACGCCTATGTAATGGTTTCCTTTTAAGCAATCAGATCTTTAGTGTAACTTGCATTTTGATTGCTCTTATGCAGGGAATGCCAGAGTACCTGAAGAACTGAGGTTTCCTCATGCTTGCTGTGTCGGTATTGCTTCACAGACCCTCCTTAGTGTCCTCAACCCAACTGACCGTTGGCTACAAGTCAACATCAGAGTCCTCAGTATCTGTGTGAATGGCGAGAAGGTGAGTTTTCTATGTCTTTTTCATTGGGCGTCACAAGTGCACTTTAATGAAGTACTTCCTTTTCCTTCCCTTTCTAAATAATAAAGTCTTTCATTCTTTGATAATTTAATATATACATACTATGTGTTTTGGTCCCTCCCCTTTCCTCTAACTACTCCTAGATCCAGCCCTGCTTTTTTCTTCCTTTTTCTGATTAAATTGTTCTTTGGAAATGTTTTTTTTTTTTTTTTTTTCTCTTCTGTTTCTTAGAACCTCCAACAATTTTTTTTATTGAGCTATATATTTTTCCCCCACTCCCCTTCCCTCCTCCCTCTTTTAAAAGTTTTATTTTTTTAAGATTCATTCATTTTTATGTATATGAGTGTTTGCCTGTGTGTCTGTGTGTGTGGGGGGGGCATGTGTGCACCACAAGTGTGTAGTTTCCAAAGAGGACAGAAGAGGGTGTCCAATCCCTTGGACCTGGAGTTGTGGACAGTTTTGAGCTGTCATGTGGGTGCTGGGAACTGAGCCTGAGTCTGCTTGCTGCAAGAGTGCTCTTAGCCACAGAGACTTCTCTCCAGCACCCCTTTTGGAAAGGTTTTGTTTTGTTTTGATTTTTACATTTGTTCTTTGATACCTTTTACACGTATATAATACACCTTGATTACTCTCATCCTATCATCTCATCTTCCTCTCACCATTGTCATCTTCCTTCCCCATGCAAGTCCTTTCTCACATTCACATTTTTGTTTTGTGTGTGATTCACTGATGTGTGTTCACAGGATTAGAACTATCCACTTGTGTGTGGTGAGCTCATGGTTGGTATAAAGCTGAAGACAGTGCATCCTTCAGTAGCCTGTATGTTGTTCAGCAGGGAAGGGTAGAGCCCCAGGAGCAACTCCCCAGTTCATGATTGGCATTAGGAGGCTAGTCTTTGCAGGCCCAGTTCAGGCAGCTGCAGCTGCTGTGAGGATCATGTTTGTAGGGGCATTCCTGGAAGACAGTCTTTTTTCAGCCTTTCCTCTAGCTCCCAGCTTTTGTGTTTTCTCTGCTCCTCTTTCTCAATGTTCCCTGAGCCTCAGAGGGGTTGGTATAAATGTCCTTCCTGTTTAGCGCCAAGACCTCAGCTATCTTTTATTCTTAGCTTCTTGAGCAGCCAAGAGGCTTTGCATTCCTCACTGTTCCCTGCAAAGAAAAGCTTCTCTGAGTAAGACCGAGGATAGCATTTGTCTTTGGGTTTAAGCCTAAATATTTAGCATGTAGTTTGGTACCACATTATTTAGCTAAACAGTAGGAGTGAGCTTTCCTAGGAGGACCTGTGACCTCCCTCAATCATGAGTTTATTTGGTTTACAGTATCTGGTGTGAATTTCCTTCTGTTAAACAAGCCTCAAATTAAATCTGAGTGCATGAGTGGCCACATCGTGAGTTCAAGTACCTTTACCCACTGAACCATCTTACTGGTCTCCTTTTTGTTTTTGTTTCTTTTTATTTTTAAACATGTTCCCTATGTATCCCTACCTAGCCTTCAAGGAGCTCTGTAGATCAGACTGCCCTTGACTCTTTTTGTGGCCACCATGCCTGGCCTTTTCACTCCCTTGTTTATATCTAGTCTATTCACATCTTTATAACATATATAGAAATATAAGTATGATTCTTTCTTTTCCTGTTTATAAGTTGTGGGTATGTGCAGAGTCATGGTGTATAGCAGACACATGCTCTGCTACAATTAGTTTTGTTTGTTTATTGCCAGACTGGGTCTCATGTAACGAAAGCCAGCTCAGACTTGCTAAGTAACCAAGGGTGACTTTAGACTCTTGATCCCCTTTTCTTCACCTCTAAAGTGCTGGGATGGGTATGCAGACATCACCATGCCCGGCTCTTTTTTTTTTTTTTTTTTTTTTTTTTTAATCTTTGTTGCTCACATAGGACATAGCTATCCAATGGAATAATTTTGAAATGCGGTCTTTTTAAGCCCCTCATTGTTGTAGTGTTTACAGTGTAAGACATGAAATCTAAATGTTTTACATTTTCTATCAGTTTTAATGTTTATTAATCATTATCATTTATTTATAAAGCCATGTTGTTTTGCCTTAACACAATTATTTTAATCACTGGGTGCTCTGAGTTCATGGTTTTACTAAATAAAATTGATTATTAGCCATTGTCATGTATCAAAAAAGAAAAAAAAAGAACTAAGTTACTTATTTGGGCCTAGTCTTCACTTGGTATGAGCAATATTATCAATTTGTCTGTTAATTTTATTATGTGATCTTTTGAAATCTTTGGGAACGAAAGCTTTAGTGTCTAGCAAGGATTTTGCACGATCAACCACAGCTGCTGTCAGAGACTGTACATTTTCCCTTACTCTGATGGTCATGTGTAAGCTATGGGTAGGGAGTAGGGTCAGGAACTCTGCTGTGACATGTCCAGGCTTTGTGACTTCTACTTGCTAGCCAACACTGGATGGTTTTTAATTCCCTTTCTCCCCTTAATATCCTTATTTACCTGTTGAAATAATAGTCTCTGTATTAACTTCTTTTCCTGTTGATGTGATCAAATTCTCTTGGCAAAAACAGTAGAGAAAGAGTTACCTTGACTCACAGTCCTAGAATATGTACCATCATGGCAGCAAAGTCAAGGCAGTAGGACCTTAAAGCAGCTGATCACATCATGTTCATAATCATAAGAACATTAGGTGCATGCATAGTCTAGGATCCCACTTCAAATAGAGCAGTCAAGATAGTTTTCTACGGGCATGTCCGAGGCCATTTCCTAGGAGATGGTAGGTTTTGTAGTTGACAGTTAACATTAACCATCACTTTTCTGATGTCTCTTATTTTCCTCACTTTCCCATCTGTTACCAGATCATTAAATGAGATAAAAGTAAAAAATAACTGGAGGAAGGAATTGTAGGTTGAAGGAAGGTTTGACACACATGTAGAAAGAGAAATCATCCTAGACAGGTTTCTGGGGCTGTGAAGTACTTCTGTGTTCAGTGTCCTTTTTTGAAGAGTGAGGGTTTAGGTAAATATATTCACTTTAAAATCTACTAGGAGTCGACACTGTGCATGTGTAGTGAGAACTATTTACTTTTATTATTACTATTTATTTATTTTGTGTGTGTGTGTGTGTGTGTGTGTGTGTGTGTGTGTATAGGTGGGTGGGTGTATGCATGCCATAGCACGGGTGTGGAGGTCAAAGGTTAACTTGTAGGGATTGGTTTTCTCCTTTACCATATGAGTTCCAGGGTTTAGGTGCAGATTGTCAAGTTTGACATAAGTACCTTTTACCTACAAGTCATCTCATCAGAATTTTGCTTTTGGACTAATTATACCTTTCAAATAATGTGTTAACATGTAACGAATTCCTAGTTTGACTGGGAAAAGGAATCTTATACTAAATGACTAGCCTTGAAAGTTAGAGCCATTTATAACACATTGTTCTTATTTATAGGTGGATCTTTCAACACAAACATGCTTGGTTTTCAAGAATAAAGTTGTTATAAGACCTCATGCCACAGAAGAGATAAAAATTCTTTTTATACCCACAAATCCTGGAATTTTCAGATGTACGTTCAGTGTTACTTCTTGGCCATTTTCAGCAGATGCTGATACAGTAGTGCAAGCAGAGGCTTTGGGAAGCAGAGTCACTCTCACTGCTATTGCTGAAACCCCTGTAATCGAGGTAACTATTTGTAAATGACCCTTTGTCCTTTGCTAAGGGAGAATCTCTGGGCAGATGTGCCACAGTGCTTCAAGCTAAATCTTAGCTGTTTCTTAAGAATTTTTCCTTTAGTTTTGTTTGCTTTTATGTGTATGAGTGTATGTCTGCATGTATATATGTGCACTGCATGTGTGCCTGTGTATGTTAGAGGAGGGTGTTTGGGTATGGCAGTCAATACAAACAAGGCCATTAGAGTTGTCCCCTTAGACAGTGACAACTGGAACTGAGAACTGGGCCATTCTTTCATCCCTTTTGCTTAAAGTCTGACCAGTGCTGACCTTTCTATGTCATCTCTTTTGTCAAGGGATTTCTTTTAACATCTTTTTGTTACAATGTGTCCTGAAAAGTCAGCCAAAACTTTTCCTTCCTTTCCGTGTGTTTTCATTATCCTGAGGGCACACTGTGGAAATGCAAAGGAGATGAGAAGGCTCGGTGCAGTGCTGGTGTGGCCTAGACTCAAGGTCTGACGTTCTTGCAAACAATCCTGAAATGTACCCATTCCTGGGAAAGTCCCCTGTTGTTTTTTGAACACTAGGGCAGTTTTGCAGATGTTTAGTTTGTTTTTATTTCTTAATATTCCTAAAAGGGCACTCTGAATTTCAGTACTTTATGTATGGTGTTTACATTCCATTCTAGCTTTGCCTTATCCACAAGAAGCTTGAAATATACTACCTTTGGAAAATGTCAAACCTTAACTATCTTGGGGGTTAATTTGAACCCCTGACCTTCATTGGCCATTGTAGAATTCAGTTCCCACTTGCTAATATGTCTTTGATTTCCTTGTAGTTTCATAAACTATAGAAGAAAAGTATATGTTTTAAATGTTGTGTAAAATTTTACATGTGTAGCTATGAGGACGAGTTTGTTAGGTTGCTCTCCAATGTTTAAAGAGACACCAGTCTGATACATAGTACACACTTAACTTTAAATGTCTATTTGACATCATTTTAAATTGTTTTTATATCAGACAGAATCTGAAATATACCAGGATCTTCATGAAGTTGTAAAAGGAATTAAGAGTCTGATGATAGGATTAATTAAATGGAGATTAGTTTTATAAAATGATTGAAAACACTATTAGATCTTATCAAAGTATCAGTAGCCACTTTGCCTTATTCTATATTTGAGTACTTAACCTACTAGTTTTATAGACAACAATAAAATAAAATGGAAATAAAGTAGAATGGGAAAACTTAGATCTAAGTTTACCAGTCATGCTGACTCTTAACTGTTGCTAAACGAAGCACATAGGTAAGCTATTCATTAGGAATACACTGCTTTTTATCAATAAGCCCTTTTTTCATACTTAGGTAGAAACAGAAAAGAAAGGTGTTCTGGATTTTGGTGACTTGACCTATGAAGGCTGGAAAGCTCTCCCACTCAAGTTAATAAATAGGACACATGCTACTGTGCCGATCAGACTGATGATTAGTGCCGTAAGTACTAACCTAGAATAAGAGGCTGCCTACAGAATATATTAATTTGAAATTATAGGCATGGCTGATATTCTTGGTTAACTTTTCCTTGTAGAAGTAAATTATATTGCTAAAGAGCTCATTAACAAATATAGTGCTATGACTTTGCTGAAACTGATTTTCTGTTTCTGAACAGAATGCCTTAGCCTGGCGCTGCTTCACATTTTCCAAAGAGCCCATCCATGCTTCTCTGAAAGCTGCTCCTTACTCTGACGTGATTGCTCAGCTGGTGGCCCCATCTGTAGTCAGTCACGTGATGCCTGCCAGTTATGATGGACAGGTCAGTTTAAAAGAAATGGCTTAGAAGTAAAGACAAGTTTGCAAACTACTTTTATCATATTGGGATTTCAGCTATAGTATCAATATACATTAAAATTTTGTTTTTCATTTAATAGGATCCAGAATTTCTGATAGTTTGGGTTATTTTCCATAGCCCAAAGAAACGCCTCACTTCAGGTATCATATATGTATATATACTTTTTTCTTTTTGAATTATCGTATTTTATTAAACTTCAGATTTTCAGTTTACTTTCTTGTTAATTAAGTGACAATATTTTGGGTTATTGCCAAGAATTATATGTTGTTTGGAAAAAGGGGAAGATGGTATGATACTTGAGGTTAAATCTATGTAAGTGTAGGTAATTCAAGCAAGTACTGCAGAAAACCCATTTCCTCTACTTGTCTCTCTAGTCGTACCTAGGTTTGGATTGTTTTAAAAGCCTTACCCTTTTTCTTTTTAATTTATTTAATTATTTGTGCATCTGTGGGCATGTGTATGAAGGTCACTAGATGATTTTATGAGGTTGGTTTTCTCCTTCTGTCTTTACATGGGTTCTAAGGATCACACTCAGGTCATCAGACTTGCACAGCAACACTTTACCCACTAAGCCATCTCCCTGACTCCTTAATTTTCTTTGGACCTCTAAGGACATCCTTTTGCATGACTGGTGAAATCTGGGATTAAATATCTGTTTACTGAAGTAAAAGTAAACTTTCATAGAAATTCTAGGCTCAGCAGAAGAATTCCTGGCCAGAGTGGATATAGAAGTTGACAGCCCTAACCCTATCCCAGTTCTTAGAAGTGTGGACCTCCGAGCAAGAGCAGGAATAGCTAGAATTCATGCCCCCAGGGACTTACAGGTATCCAGCTTCATCTTCTGTCTGTTGTTATTCGCTTGTGCTCAGTTGATTGCTCTTTAGTTATAACTCCTTTTTGATTGCATCTTTGCCCTACCCCATAGACTATGTATTTGTTGGCTGATGTAAATTCTTCAACAAAGCAGCCCTTGCCTTTGAAAAATGCTGGAAATATTGAAGTTTATCTAGACATCAAGGTAAGAATTTCTGCAAGAGTGCTTTGGTAGCTTTCTGATGTCTACTGTGCTGGCAACCTTGTTAAGATGTTATGAGGAGTAGGGTGGGAATTACCAAGAGTGTTGTAAAAGTTGAGAGCCTCCCTAGCCTGAAGTATATGCTTGGTTGATATTGAAGCATAATGCTTTGAATATAAAAATTCTTGAGGAGTTCCTTAGAAGTGTGTGTGAGATCTATGTGTATGCAGAATTGGAAGAGAATAGTCTGCATATGTAGGTTTATTTCTGAGATTCTTAGGTGAGTGAGATTGCGGTAGTAATTAGCAGTTGATGATGGGACAGGAAAAAGATTTGAAATGGAGGAGGAAAGAGGAAGGAAATATCCTTTTAAAAAGGAATAAGACAGGTGGTGGTAGCACACACACCTTTAATTCCAGCATTTGGGAGGCAGAGGCAGAGGCAGGCAGATCTATGAGTTTGAGGCCAGTCTGGTCTACAGGGAGAGTTCCAGGACATCCAGGGCTACTACATACACAGAGAAACCCTATCTGGAAAAACAAAAAAACAAACAAAAATCTAAAAACTGGCAAAGAAAGGCACACAATACAAGTTGTGGTTATATAATTTTGTAGGTCGCAGAACAAGGAAGCCAGTTTTCAGTGGATCCAGAGAGTCTATTTCTTAAACCTGGAGAAGAACATGAAGTTATAGTTTCATTTACACCAAAGGATTCCAAAGCATATGAAGAAAGGTAATATGAAAATACTTATAATGACTACTTTCTTAGATGTTTTTCACTCATGTACAGGTACCTATTTTATTTCACCTAATATATAATACAATGATATTGCTGTGCTTTAATCTTTTTCAGTTACCCTTTATATATAGGTATGTATATATGTATGTATGTATGTATGTTTATGTATATGTATATGTATACATATGTAATTTATAGTATCACTGTTTTGTGTATGATGTGTATAGTATGGGTGTCACATACATGCCCTGGTGCATGTGTCCTCGGGCATGCACAGCCAGTGCTTTTACCCACTGAACCATCTTGTTGGCCCATCTTTTTTGTTAGTAAAATGCTTCTCTTAATCCAAGTGAATCAAAGTTAACAAGTTGCTGTTTTCTGGTATATTCAGACAAAATAAACAATAAAGTATGAATTATGATATTCCTCTTTAAACTTTTTCTTCTAGAAAAGTTTCGTTTTTTATCACTTCACAATTCTCCCCAGGTCTCTTCCAGGACCTGTGACTTTGACATCTCAGTCAGTGTATCATTGTTGTTTGTCTTTCAACTTGACTGCATAGAACTAGCTTAGCATATGTCACACAAGCACCCGCAGAGGTATCCACTGCTTATACCCAGCATGGAGTACAGAATACCCACGTCTAGTTAGTACATTAATAGAGTCTTTTAGAAAGAACAGACACTTGTTTTAAGCCTCAAATGCTTGCCCTCAGTCCTGTGCTGACTTCTGGGACTTTCATGAATTCTTCATGAAAAAAGCCTTGTGAAATTTCTCTTGTGCTGCCATGTAGACATTATTGTGATTATCACTTCTTTTGTGTGTTCTTTCCCCCTGGAACATAAACTTTTGGTGTCTCTTGGACAAAGGGAATGTATAGGATATAGTTGCTAATAGAACTGAGTGTGGGACACTTGGCTTGTTTTTTCTTCCTTGGTTAGGATCCTGAGAATATTTGTGCAGCCATTAGGACCTCAGTATGAAGTGGTGTTAAAAGGTGAAGTCACTCCTTCTGGGAGTAAACCTCCACCACCTGGATCTTCCTGCTCAGATGTCCCATTGATTCTGTCCAATAAGCAGTTTCTGACCTGGGGAGGCCTCCCTCTTGGCAGGACACAGTAAGTGTTCACAGCAACCATCCAAAAGCACTGAGGTTTTGCTGTTTGATCACCTATGTTACTAGCTCAGGTGTTAAATATGATTGTATGTGTCTGTTTAGATTTGAGATAAAGCTGTCATGTATTTGCTCAATCTTCATATGATGAGCCTACATTTTAAAAAATGTATAATGTTTAATTTTTAAGATGCACCTCAGACTGGCTTTTATTTTCTTAGGCTTTTTGGTGAGTTCTCTGATTAGTATGAGGGCTACTTTCATGGAAAGGCAGAGAAAGATAATCGAGGCACTGCATCTTGTTTAGGGAGATTGCAAGCTAATTGATAAATGCTTAGAACAGACTCCAAATTAAGTGATAATGGTCTGCGTTTTTTTATACACAGCAGGGATTTCTTATTTGTATTAAGTGAAGAAAGGAATTAGTTTCAAAGATTCAAGGTTTTTCATACTACCAACCTGCTATTTATATGCCCACTTTGCTTATATTCTAATGTCTAATCTGCATACTGCTGAAAAGACCACTTTGTACAAATGAGCCTGGTAGCTCTGACCTTGTTTCCCAAAGAGTTCCAGCTCCGTTAAAGATTTGATGTATGAACAAGGCCATCTGAGAGGATAAATTAGAGAAATTAAACTAAAAACCTTCCCTGTTGAGTCTTAATAAGTCTCGTATTTCCACAAACAAGTTCCATAATTATGGAGAGACGACTCTAGCCTATCAAGGTGAGTTGTACAGTCAGCCTGTCTTTAGACTCTGTGGTCAGGTTCACTTGGCTTTGTTTTTCTGCCACTGAAGCAGTATCCATGGAAAAGAAGACATTTAAAATGTGTAATTGTTTTCAGGCTTCAGAAACTAGTTTTAAGAAATAGTTCTACAACCACAGCCCAGACCCTGCGACTCCTTATTAAAGGGCAGGATCAAGATTGCTTTCAGGTTCGTACTATGTTTTTTGTTTTGTCTGATTAAAACACCTTTAAAAATTACTTTGTTTTGTTTATGCAACAGGGTTTCAGTGTATAGCCTAGGCTGGCCTGAAACACATGATCCTACTGCCTCCCACAGACCTATACCACCACACATGGCTTCTGTCTGATGTTTCTTCTGAGTACAGAATACTCAATATATGTAGACCATTTGTTGTCTTATTTGTCTGAAATTGGCCTCACTGTGTAGCTCTGACTGGCCTGAGATTCCCTATGTAAACAAAGCTGGTCTTGAAATCACAGAGATCTGCCGACCTCTGTCTCTCAAGTGCTATTATAGGTGTATGTCACCATACTCAACCTAAATCAACACGTGGTTTTGTATCTGTCGTCCCCCACCCCCAATGCT
Source organism: Mesocricetus auratus (assembly GCF_017639785.1). Lineage (NCBI taxonomy): Eukaryota > Metazoa > Chordata > Mammalia > Rodentia > Cricetidae > Mesocricetus > Mesocricetus auratus. The sequence continues at coordinate 87,349,626 of NW_024429184.1, read as the reverse complement.
GGGGAGGGAACCCAGGGTCTTGTACATGCTAGGCAAGCTCTGTACTAATTGGGCTGTTTCCTCATCCAGACCAACTGATTTTTGTTCATAGGTTTTAAAGATTTTTAAATTTCTGTTTTATGTGTCTGAGTATTTGCCTGCATGTATGTTTGTGCAATGTGTGCATGCTGGTGCCCATAGATTTCAGAAGAAGGTGTCAGATTCTCTGGGGCTGGAGTTACAGATGCTTGTGAGTGCCATGTAGGCATTGGGAACTTAACCTGGGTCCCTGGAAAGAGCATTAAATGCTCTTAATTGCTTAACTATCTTTCAGCCACCAAGACTAACTGTAAGAGTTTGTTTTGTGTTAATGGGTGTTTTATTTGTGCTACTATTTGAGTTTATAAGTGGTTATTTTTAAATTGTAGATTAAGAATACTTTTGGCTCAGAAGAGAGATTGACCAGTAACTGTGAGATCAGAATTTGCCCAGGAGAGGACTATGTAATCTCTGTATTGTTTGCACCTACTCGATTATCTTGTATGTTGGCTAAACTAGAAATCAAACAACTTGGAAATCGTTCACTGCCAGGTGTTAAGTTTATGGTAAGAGAAGTTCACTGCCTTTTTTCATCCATGGAGTTGATGTTAAGTTATAGCCATTACTTTAATATTGATAGATCATGTATTCTGTTTTTTCTAAGTTATAGACCTTATAAACAAATTATAGGATAATTATCAAGTTATTAAAAGTAACCATTGTGAGATTCATATAACCGTCAAATATCCTAATGTTTAAATTTTCATTTCAGCTTGAGAAATTTGAAACATACCTAACATAAGCACATTTTGGGGGAATCAGAGCTCTCCATTGTAAACAACAGATACCACAAGCTAGACAATTATCTTATCTGTTGGAGCATTTTGCCTTTATGTCTCTGTACCACATATGTGTCTGGTGTCCATGGATACCATCAAAGGGTGTCGGATCCCCTGGAAATAGAGTTACAGACTATTGTAAGATGCCATGTGGGTGCTGGGAAATGAACCTGTCAAGTGCTCTTAACTGCTGAGTCATCTCTTCCACCCCACACTGGTTAATTTTTAAATGTTTATGCTCATAATCCTCAAACTGGATGCCCTAAATCGCTGTCTAGCAAGGAGTTGCACTCTGTTTCAAAGATGACACTTGGTTTTGCCATGTTCTTCACTTGGAGTAATAGTGATGCATTCCCCTTACCTGTTTTTTTAAAAAAGATTTATGTATATATGTATGTATTGTATGTATGTGTGTGTGTTATGTATACAGTGTTCGGCCTGCATGTATGCCTGCAGGCCAGAGGAGGGCACCAGATTTTATTATGGATGGTTGTGAGCCACCATGTCATTGCTGGGAGTTGAATTCAGGACCCCTGGAAGAGCAGCCAGTGCTATTAACCACTAAGCCATCTCTCTAGCCCCTCCCCTCCTCTTTTCTAAGCATACTAATTCTATTTTTGAAAGCATGGTTGTCATGACTTCAGCTCTTTCTGTTAGTCCTGGTTCCTAATGCTGTTATATTGGGGATTATTTTGGCATATGGATTTTGTGAGACACCAGCATTCATTCAGACTTGGACAAATATGATTTTGTAGACTATGTTCCAAATACTGGACTTACAGAGACATTTTTTGGTTTTGTTTTTTGAGACAGGGTTTCTCTGTGTAGCTTTATAGACCCTGCTGACCTTGAACTCACAGAGATATGCCTGCCTCTGCCTCTGCCTTTTGAGTGCTGGGATTAAAGGCATGCACCACCACCACCTGGCAAAGGTTATTTTCTAGCAAGGTAATTGTTTCCCTTTCTTAATAATGGAAGTATCCATGAGCCCTTGTTTCTTTCTTTCTTTTTTTTTTTGGAAGGCTCAACTGTAAAAACTGCAGCAAGCATCTCAGTTCTGGCTTCAGTCTCAGGGTTCCAAATCCCTAGCTTGCTTGTGCATGGAGTTTTGAGTACTGGTCCTCAGTGTAGTCCTGTTTGCAGGCTTCTCTTTAACAATAGCCCTGCTAAAAGACTGTGAGATAGTAGGGTTTTTTTTTTTCTCCTAAAGTATTTTTCTGAATTGCTGAGTTGAAAAAATACTACTTATATTCTACAATTCATGTTTTGGTATATTTCTTTTACCATACAGCTGACCACCTACTAGTTTATCTGTGTTTCTAGGCATTTCAAAATAAATTACAATCTTATGCTTCACATTACAAATGTATGCAGTATAGCTATACTAGTTTTTATTGTTCTTTTGTTAAACTTGGCTTATGCAACAGGAAACGGTTGTTCTTTATATAGTCAGGAGGTATGCAGCTCGGAAGTGCTGCATATACAATATATACAAATAAATATGTAGTATAATATATATGGTAGACTAGAAGTTTGGTCATTGCTATCCCAAGGATACAAGCCCTAAAACTTTAATTGTGTTAAATCTATATTTTCTTCTGACAGTAATAAATTTTCTGCTTTCTTATGTAAAAAATTTTGGATGTGTGTTTTTTCTTTTTTGTTTTTAGATACCTTTGTCTGGTTATGGAGGAACAAGTAATCTTATTTTAGAAGATGTTAAGAAGTTATCTGACAGTTACTTGGTAACAGTGAATGACTTAATTCCTGGCAGAGAAAGTAAAGTTGTTTTTTCTATTCGTAACACTGGCTCCAGAGCAGCCTTTGTTAAAGCAGTGTGTTTTAAAGATTCTCAAAGAAAAGTTTTGATGGATCCTAAAGTATTGAGGATTTTTCCAGATAAATTTGTGCTTAAGGAAAGAACCCAAGAAGTAAGTATAAAATTTCTGCCTCCCAAAATAGTTACGTTTTGATTAATATTAATTATACATTTTATGGCCAAGAGCTAAAATCATATTGGAAAGGAGTATGGGATAGATGTATTTACCTAGTTTTTTCTGAAAGAACTATACAGACAGGGTTTCTCTGTGTAACCCTGGCTGTCCTGGAACTGTTGCCAGGCTGGCCTCGTACACAGAGCTCTCCCTGCCTCTGTCTTCCAGTGACTGTTTGTGTCTGTGTTCAGTGAAGTATTGCAGGACTGTTCATTCAGAGTGAGATGACTAGCTGAGGAAAAATACTGAATATTAATACTCCTGGTTTTCTATTTTTTTGTATCAGGATATTACTTTAATATACAATCCATCAATCAGAAAGAATGACAATAAGCCTGCAACAGAACTGCTAACTGTATACTTCTTTGGTGGTGATGAAATCTCCAGACAGCAGTATCGAAGGTAGATTCTTCATTCAGACAATGTTGGGAACTGTTCAGTGAAAGCAAGGACAGTTAATGATTTGGAAGTTTTAGAACATACCTTACTATTTATTAGTCAACTGATAGGTGAAGAAAACCATTGGTAAAATTAGTGTGGCTCATAAATTGGCATAGTGTGAGTTAGAAATACTTGGGAAAACACCTGTGTTTTTCTACATTCACTTTCTTTCTTGACATGTGGATTAGTCCTCTTTTCCTTTATCCAATAGGACCTTCATACTTTATACTGGGACTCTACTCAGAATATATAAGATCAGTTTCAGAAAAGATTTTAAGAACTACTGACAGATTATATTATATAAACCTACATGATTAACTTAGCATATTTCTAGGAAGGCTATAAATTACTGGAAAAGATAATGTGTAGGATGGTTTAACTTATAGATACATTATAAAATTTGACACATCTAATATAAATGTGACTTAATATGCTGAGTTGGAAAGTTGGGAATATTGCTGCTCTAGCTGAAGTGTGATGAAAAACAGTACATTATTATGTGATAAATTCTGGGGGCTTCTTATTGTAAAATTGAGTTCTCAGGCTACGGAAGATAGATGAAGCTCATGCTGAGAGTGATAGCTCACTATGTGGTCTTTTTTTTTGTTTGTTTGTTTTTTTGTTTTTTTAAGACAGGGTCTCTAGGTAGCCCTGGTTGTCCTGGTACTCCCTGTGTAGTCCAGGCTGACCTCGAACTAACAGAGATTAACCTGCCTCTGCCCTGCTGGGTGCTGGGATTACAGATGTGTGCCAGCACAGCTGAACCTGATTTCTTAATTATTTTAGAATGATTTGGAGAAATCAGATTACTTGTTTCTCTTTCTCTACTGAAACATAAAAAGTACAGAGTATTGTTTCATATCTCCTATTTACCACAAACTTAAGTTACTGAAGTTTGCTTTGGTTGTGAGCACTGAGAATTACAGAGATGTTTATAGTTTGTTTTTCACTACAAAGATCCTTTGGAAGATGCCTATTTCTACAGTAGCTATGTGGTTACTTAAATATTTCCCTAAATAGCTTATCACTTTTAAAATATTTATTTATTTATTTATCTTTCCATCTATTTGTTTATTTATTTTGGTTTTTCGACGGGGTTTCTCTATGTAATCCTCCTGACTGTCCTGGAACTCACTTTGTAGAACAGGCTGGCTTTGAACTCACTGAGATCTGCCTGCCTCTGCCTCTTGAGTGCTGGGACTAAAGGTGTGCGCCACCACCACCCAGCAAAACAGCTTATCATTATTGTTTTTTTCTTCCACTGAGACAAATTGTATCACCAAATTGTCAGAAATAATGGAAAGATAAGCCCTCAAGAGGATCTGTTTTTCTTTTTACTCTTACAAATCCTGCCTTGATACTTCTATTAAACTAAATAAAACTAATGATTTCACTACCATTTCAAAACAGATTTTACTCTAAAAGGTACTTATATTATGACTTTAGATATGTGTTCTATGTATGAATGCATCCTTGCCGAATACTTTGAAATCTGATTTAGGTCACTTCATATATAAAGTGAATAAAAATCTCTTCTGGCAGAGCATTGTTGCATAAACCAGGAGTAATAAAGCAGATACTTCCGGAACATAGTGTGCTGCAAAACATTGATTTTGTTGAAGCATTTCAGGATGAGCTACTCATAGATGAAGGTAAGAATTGTAACATCCTTGATCTTTTGGGTCAAAGAGGTTAGTTTGGATGTGGTTAGCTGAATTTGAGCTGTCAGAACCTCTGACTTTAAACAAACCACACCAAGGAGTTGAGTGTCCTCTATGGAGTGAGAATGGCATTTACTTCTCATCCTTAGGGTTTTGAAAATCAGATGGAAGAATTTTGCTTTATAAATATTTTTGGTTTCAGTAAAGTATTTAGGTATCAGTAAAGAGTAAGGCTCATGAAGGGAAAGAAGATAGGGAGATAGGGGCTATTACTACACCCAGGTTCATGCTGTTTCAGATTGCTTTTTTTTTTTTTTTTTTTTTTTTTTTTGAGACAGGGTTTCTCTGTGGCTTTGGAGGTTGTCCTGGAACTCGCTCTGTATACCAGGCCGGCCTCAAACTCAAAGAGATCTGCCTGCCTCTGTCTCCTGAGTGCTGGGATTAATGGTGTATGCCACCAACTCCCAGCCTGTTTCAGATTTCTTGATCATGTTTAGAGATGTAGTGGTGTCCAAGACGTCCCAAATAGACATGGAATACAGCCTAGATGCTTAGCCTCACTCGGGAGAGAAACAATTCAAATATTTAATTGTGTTTGTTTATCCATACAAAAGAAATACACCAAGACACACAAACTCTGTAAAAATGCTACATAATTTTTATGCTATAATAGTTTTTACAGTGTTGTTGATAGCAAGAAGTAAAGTTAGAAGTGTCTCAGAGTTGTTTTGATTTGCATTTCTCTGATGACTAAGGATGCTGAATAATTCTTTAACTGTATCTTGGCCGTTTGAGATTCTTCTGTTGAATTCTTTGTTTAAATCTGTACCCTGTTTTTTAATTGGATTATGTGGTATTTTGGTGTCTAGCTTCTCGAGTTCTTTGTATATTTTGGAGACAGCCCTCTATCAGATGTAGGGTTGGTGAAGATCTTTTCCCATTCTGTGGAGAGCCGTTTTGTCTTATTGACTGTGCCCTTTGCCTTACAGAAGTTTTTCAGTTTCAGGAGGTCCCATATATTAATTGTCAATCTCAGTGTCTATGCTACTGCTGTTAAATTCAGGAAGTTGCCTGCCTCAAGTTGATATGCCATGCTTTGTTGACTCCCAAGGCCTGCGTCTTTCTGAACGGCGGAAACGATGAGGTTGTAGATGGGAGATGGGAGAGGAAACAGGAAGACAGGAGGGAGGGGAAGCTGTTGGTATGTAAAATAAATAAAAACAATTAATTAAAAAATATTGCTAGAAGTAACCGAAATATATAAGCATACAGGGCAGAATATTTATAGCTGTTAGAACAGTGATAAGAATTTGTGATTAAAAAGTCTTCATTTATTAAGAAAAATACCATTTAAATCTTTTCATAGCAAAGTGTCATTTTGGTAAGATAATATGTAAATATTTATGTAATTAAAATCATACCTGAATATATGCATTCAGGTTAAGATCCATCTTTGCTACTTTAGATCATCATCCCTTTCTCAGAGGAAAGTTCCAGCTAGAGCTGAACTTCATTTTGCTGTGGACATACATAGTAACATTGCAGCTGTGGTGAAGATGTAGAGTTTGCAGTGGCATAATTCCACCAGTAGCGATAGTCCATTCTCCTGCTGAGTAGATGCCTCTGTGTGGACACTAGACTGCAGTCCATTCTCCTGCTGAGTAGACGCCTCTGTGTGGACACAAGACTGTAGTCGCCATCCTCCTGCTGAGTAGACGCCTCTGTGTGGACACTAGACTGTAGTCCCCATCCTCCTGCTGAGTAGATGCCTCTGTGTAGACACAAGACTGTAGTCGCCATCCTCCTGCTGAGTAGACGCCTCTGTGTGGACACTAGACTGTAGTCCCCATCCTCCTGCTGAGTAGATGCCTCTGTGTGGACACTAGACTGTAGTCCCCATCCTCCTGCTGAGTAGATGCCTCTGTGTGGACACTAGACTGTAGTCCATTCTCCTGCTGAGTAGATGCCTCTGTGTGGACACAAGACTGTAGTCGCCATCCTCCTGCTGAGTAGACGCCTCTGTGTGGACACTAGACTGTAGACTGTAGTCCCCATCCTCCTGCTGAGTAGATGCCTCTGTGTGGACACTAGACTGTAGACTGTAGTCCCCATCCTCCTGCTGAGTAGATGCCTCTGTGTGGACACTAGACTGTAGTCCCCATCCTCCTGCTGAGTAGATGCCTCTGTGTGGACACTAGACTGTAGTCCATTCTCCTGCTGAGTAGATGCATCTGTGTGGACACTAGACTGTAGACTGTAGTCCCCATTCTCCTGCTGAGTAGGCGCCTCTGTGTAGACACTAGACTGTAGTCGCCATCCTCCTGCTGAGTAGACGCCTCTGTGTGGACACTAGACTGTAGTCCATCCTCCTGCTGAGTAGATGCCTCTGTGTGGACACTAGACTGTAGTCCCCATCCTCCTGCTGAGTAGATGCCTCTGTGTGGACACTAGACTGTAGTCCCCATCCTCCTGCTGAGTAGATGCCTCTGTGTGGACAGAAGGCTGTAGTCCATTCTCCTGCTGAGTAGATGCATCTGTGTGGACACTAGACTGTAGTCCCCATCCTCCTGCTGAGTAGACGCCTCTGTGTGGACACTAGACTGTAGTCCCCATCCTCCTGCTGAGTAGATGCATCTGTGTGGACACTAGACTGTAGTCCCCATCCTCCTGCTGAGTAGATGCCTCTGTGTGGACACTAGACTGTAGTCCCCATCCTCCTGCTGAGTAGATGCCTCTGTGTAGACACTAGACTGTAGTCGCCATCCTCCTGCTGAGTAGATGCCTCTGTGTGGACACTAGACTGTAGTCCCCATCCTCCTGCTGAGTAGATGCCTCTGTGTAGACACTAGACTGTAGTCCCCATTCTCCTGCTGAGTAGATGCATCTGTGTGGACACTAGACTGTAGTCCATTCTCCTGCTGAGTAGATGCCTCTGTGTGGACACTAGACTGTAGTCCATTCTCCTGCTGAGTAGATGCATCTGTGTGGACACTAGACTGTAGTCCTTACCCATAAAGGACTGACAGATACAGAAGACAGGTGTAGAGAAGGCTAAAGTGTGTTGTGAGTAGAGCACTGGTATGGTTTAGGAATGGGAGAGGCACAGAGGGGCCCGTCACTGAGAATTGAGTTGACTGTCAAAATCTACTTGAAGAACAGGAAATGGAGACAAAGTAGAAAAGATGGACCAGGGAAGTAAGGATGTTCCAGGGCAGCTCCTTGTCCAGAAATTCAAGAAATGTGTTATAAGAAGGGCTGTTTTGGCTGGGTGTTGGCACACACATTTAATCCCAGCACTCAGGAGGCAGAGGCAGGTGGATCTCTGTGAATTTGAGATCAGCCTGGTCAACAGAGCGAGTTCCAGACAGCCTCCAAAGCAATACAGAGAAAAGAATGGTTGTTTTGGCAAACCCATTAATAAATAAGAAGTAGCTATTCTCATAAGTTATAGTCATGGCATAGTTACTGTAAATTTCAATTTACTATCTGGCTTGGAGACATGAATGTAATGCAGGCATTTGGGAGTGGACTCAGAAGGATCAGAGGTACAAGACCAACCTTGGCTATGTGAGATCGTGACTCGAGAAAAACAAAACAAATTTACTGCATTATTTGACGATTTCCATTTGACATATATAATTTTTAAAGGATGACAGAATGAAATACGCTCTAAAATCTCTTGCATATATACATTTGGGCAGCCTAATCTAGAGATGTTCATGATGCCCCCTCTCATTTTAATTAATCTAGAAATACTTAGTGTTGTTAACAGTGACTGGTTCATAGATTTGCTTTACTGTGAAACTTGCCCTTAGCCTTTGAATGTTTTAGATTCCTCCTTTTAAATGTGTACTTCATAATACCTACCTCCAAGAGTCACTCTGGAAATTTAGTTAACCTGAAGAACTCCTCGCTTACTATATGTGCTTTGTGCTATACATATCTTGAAAAATGTTCATGTTTTAAGTCTCACAGTGTCCCTGAGATAGATGATTACCGCTATTCCAGGTCTTAGCTGAGGGAACTAAAGCTCAGAGAGGTTTAACAACTTGCCAAAGGTTACGGAGTAGCAAAGATGATTGTTCACATTTGGTTCATCTGCTCTGATGGTGGGAGTCTGTAGCAGTCAGTGATAGTGATAATTGAGATGCTTCCTGCTGTGCTGTTTTGTGCTGTGCTCGCATGAGGGTTTATGTTTTAAAGTGCATTCTTTTACAGCATGTGATCTTCCTCAGCGGCCTAATGACATTCAGCTCTTTTATGGAAGCATGCGTAAAATTACCCTGTCAGTAGTTGGAGAATTCAGAGATTCCGTTTCTAGCAGAGAATTTCTTCAACCTTCTTCCAGTGCTAGGTTGGAATCTAAAAGGTAAAACAATACACAAATAGAAATCTTTGACTAGATTTCATGACTGATTCATATTGCAGCTCATCTATCTCTTCTCCCCACTATATTATATCATGTTATTTTCTCTCATTTTCCCACCTATTTAGCTTAATTTGAAATTATTTAAAACTCCTAGAAAAGTCCAAAAGTCCTGAAAACCCATTCTCAGATTTCCTAGTTGTTAACATACTTATGTTGCCATCTCTTTTTTATGGAAATTTTTGTCTTAGTCATGTAAGAGTGACCTGTGTTGATTGGAAGTAAAGCTGGAATTTCATTGAGGGTGAAGAATTTGGACACTGTGCATTAAAACTTTAGTTATGATATGTACTTTTGTGATTACAAAATAGTTTTGACTTAGAATTGTTTCTAAGACTTACTAGGAAATAGTGAGAGTCTTACTAGATTGGATTAGCATTTTTCCCGAAGACTTTGCTGTTTAATGGATTTTGGTGTCACTGTTGTAAAACTAGTTACTGTTGTGCAGTTAGAGATATGTTGAAAAATAATTGATCTTCCTTCCTTCCTCCCTCCCTCCCTCCCTCCCTCTCTTTCTCCTTCCCTCCCTCCGTCTCTTCCTTCCTTCCTTTGATAGGGTCTAACTGTGTGTAGTCTTGGCTAGCCTGGAATGCCTGTGTGGACCAGGATAGCCTCCAACTCACTGAAAACTGCCTGTCTTGGCACCATAAGGCTGCTCCATCATGTTTAGTGAACTTGGTTTTTCGTTCTGTTGGGTCACTTTCCATTAAATCTTTTAAGAGATTTAAGATGTAGAAGTCAGGCAGAAAAAAAAAAGAAGGAAATCATCAAATGGTTTGATTACATGTACTCTTAAACTGTTTTTTCTCCTGTAGTGCTAGGGTTAGACCCCAGTGCATTGTTGTGTCTGGCAATCGCCTTATTTCAGAGCTACATCCTAAGCCTTGTAAAGTACTTTTAAGTATATAAAATATGGAGTCTTCATATTTACTAAGATATATGGCGTATCAAATCCTTTTACTTGTGCCATAATTTTTTATTTTTTGAAGTCCTGATATAAAATGTGAAACAATTAGATTTGTTAGTATTTTTAATGTCTCTTTCTTTTCTGTTTATTAAAAATTTCCCCAGTGAATCTGGAGCTTCTGGAAAACAAAGTGGCAATGTCTCTTTGGATGTTTTACCAGTTAAAGGCCCTCAAGGGCCTCCTTTTCTCTCACAAATTGCCCACCCCGCTCAGGGCACACCACCCTCTGAAGAAAGGTGGGCTGTCCATCCGGAACACTTGATTCTGGTAGCTTCTTCTTCTTGTGAGTACTTGGGTAAGAACTTTTCAGAAGTCCATTTAGGAGTCAAGGTTTGCTTCCCTGTATCCGCAGCTCCCACCTGGAGACCTGACAGTTAGTCAGTACTCCACCTAAGGAGTTCTGCCTGCTGCTTATTGACCTAACACTGATTGATAACTCTGGGTTCAGGGCAGGAGCAAATGCTACATACGTGTTTCCCAAAGTGATGTCAGGTGGGAGCATCCTAAGGGTATAGTCTCTCTAGCCTGGTTCAGTGTAGCCAGTGTCTTTGTAGTTTCAGGAGTTATCAATAAGACCTACTTTAACACAGACTTCAGATTCCTATAGTTGAACTCTTGAAAAGGAAAATAAGCTATTACTACACAGGTGCATTTACTCAGGATTCGGGATTACTAACATTTTTTTTTCACTATGGCTAAATGAAATTAACATTATTTATCTGGTACAATAGGTGACATGGCAAAAACTACAGACTTCAGATTCCTATAGTTGAACTCTTGAAAAGGAAAATAAGCTATTACTACACAGGTGCATTTACTCAGGATTCGGGATTACTAACATTTTTTTTTCACTATGGCTAAATGAAATTAACATTATTTATCTGGTACAATAGGTGACATGGCAAAAACTGGACGTTTCCAGATTATAAATAACACCGTTAGGCTACTGAAATTTGAGCTATACTGGCCAGCACATTGCTTGACAGTCACACCACAACATGGATTTATCACACCAGAGTAAGTATGTCTTTTGTTTTTTTCAGTGTTATTTAGATGCCATCATGGAGGCTTTTTCTTTTCTTTTCAAGAGAGGGTTTCTCTGTGTGGCCCTGGGTGTCTTGGAACTTGCACTATAGACCAGATTGGCCTCGAACTCACAGGGATCCATCTCTGCCTCCTGAGTTTTGAGATTAAAGACATGTGCCACCATGCTTGGCTTTTTTGAGGCTGGCCTTTTAAAACAATGTACTCATTATTCATAATGGATATAGAACACTTTTATACATGTATAAATATTTTACACGTACTTTGGTCATATTTCCCTTCTGTTCCCACTTCCACTAATTCCTTTCCTCATCTCAACTGAAGGACCAAGTTATCTCATACACGTTGTTCAGGGTTCAGTTGTAGAGCTCTTGCCTAGCATGTGTAAGGCTCTGGTTTCTGCTCCCTGAACTGCAGAAATAAGCAAATAAAATTACTCAGTAGAAGTTTGCCCTTTGCTAATAAAGTACCCATCTTATTTTGTGACATAGCCTAGCTGTTTTGCTTTCTGTCTCTTTGGATTGAAATGTGCATTGTTTTTTGTTTGTTTATTTATTTTTTGTGTTTTTCTTCTGAAGACTAGATTATAATTTTCTAAATAAAATGTCCTGAGAGGGAGTCTTCTGGGATCAGCTATTTCTACATAGGCACTGTCAGCACATAGACAGTTTACCATTGTTGGGTATTGAGGCCAGATGAGCCATGTGAAGAAGTTAGGGCAAGAGCTAACCACAGTCAGTTTTTTCCAGCCACAGGAAATGATTGGTTATTGGCAGAACAGTATTTGTAACTTGTCATTACTACTATAAAAGTGAAGAATAGTCTCAGTGTTCATTATTATTATTATTATTTTAGGAGTAAAATACAAATTCTTGTGAGTCCCAATTCTTCCCTGTCCACAAGACAATCAATGCTCCCATGGACTGGCTTGATCTATATACACTGTGATAACGGACAGAAGGTACGTCTGAATTGTTTTTCTGGGCAGCATTCTTTTTATTTTCACAGTTTAACAGTCCTTATGAACTTTTACATTTCAGAAGTCAGATGAAACCCACTAAGTATACTTCTCAGAGCACCTAGTACAGAATTTTGCCTTTAGTAATCTGAACAGTTTTACTGGGAGACTGGGCATGGAAAATGAGGACCTAGAAACTATTAATAATTATTTGCTTTAAAATCAAAAAGGAAGGAAAGAACAATGCTGGGGACATGGCACCATAGTTAAAGCACTTGCCTTCCGAGTGTCAATGCCTAGGTTTAAAGCCCCAGAACCTGTGTAAAGACAGACAGAAGCATACATCTAGTGTTCCTGTCTCGAGATGCGAGGCAGAGACAGGAGAATCCCTGAGAACTCACTGGCCTATTAGCCAGGATATGTAGTGACCTACAAGAGGCCTTTCTTAAACAAGGTAGACGATGAGTACCAACACCCAAGGTTGTCCTGTGACCTCCACACGCATGTGCACTCATACATACCCAAGCACATAAATACAAAGATAGAAGGAAGGGGGCGGAGAGGAAAGGCAAATGCTGAGAGAAGAGATAGAACCAAAGGATTGCTTCAAGTTTCAAATAAACTTTAGTTTCTAAATTCATTAGTGTTTCATTTGTTTGGAACCTCTTTATCATAATTTAAAAACCAGAATGTGCCTTTTAAACTGGTGGTTACTTTAGTGTCTTATTCATTTGACTTATTTCAGAAAATGGTAAAAGTTCAAATACGAGAAGATTTGAGTCAAGAACCTTTACCTCATTTGGCCTCCAGCACATTTGGAACTCTTGGCCCAGGACCTGAGCCTTCCATTAGTCATTTGACAAAACCAATAACAAAACCACCTTCCACAAAAGTTGAAATTAGAAACAAGACAGTGATTTTTCCTCCAACAGAATCTGGTAAAACTTCAGGTATTGTATCACAGAATTAGGTCGGTCCTATGCCAATGAAATTTAGTGCTTTCTTTTTCATATATCCATGCATTTGTTTTTGTCTGCTGGGTCTCAGACCACGGCATCACACGTGTTAGTGCTTTCCTGCTAAACTATATATGCTTCTAGATTCTTGTGCTGAAAGTTAATCTTGATTTATGTACAAAATTTACTCCTACTTGAGAAAATTATGGAATCATTTGCAGTCATTTCAATAATAGAATGGATTTGAAAACACAATCTTAAAATCTGAATCATGGGCTCAAATAACTGTATTCTTGGTATTTAGGTTTTATTGGATGGTTATTATTATGCTGTTACAACCAGATCTCTTACCTAGTAGTTAAAGAAGAAAGGAGATAGTTGTCTTAGGGCTTTATTGCTGTGAAGAGACACCATGACCATGGCAGCTCTTATAAAGGAAAACATTTCATTCGGGCTGACTTACAGTTCAGAGATTTAGTTCATTATCATCACGGCAAGAAGCATGGTGTCCTGCAGGCAGACATGGTGCTGGAGAGGTAGCTTAGCATTCTATATCGATACTGGCAGGCAGCAGGAAGAGAGAGTGCTCCTGTTGGGGGGGGCCTTGGGCTTCCTGAAACCTGAAAGCCCACCCTCAGTGACATACTTCCTCCAACAAGGCCATATCTTCTCCAACAATGGTTAAACTTCCCAATATTATGCCTATAGAGGTCATTTTCATTGAGTCCACCACAGTGTGGATGAGGGACCACAGCTCTGATCCTGACTGATTTTTGAGGTCCTCAGCAGGCTAGGTTCACTGCTCAATTTCCCCATGTGTTAAGGGGCTATTGTAACCATCGCCTTCTTGGGGCACACTGAAGGTAGATTCAGTCATTTGTTTGTTCAGTCATGTATATAAAGCAGTGAACCTGGTCTTTACTGTCTAGTAGGTACTCTGTAGTTAATGTCTCTTTCTCCTTCTCCTTGCTGACTTTTGCTAAATGAATATTATTATTTGGGTGTTCAAAAAGGATTTGCATCCATGTCTCACTGAAACATACTATACCTTTCATTGACTTGTTTCCTTCTTTGTGGGCCTCCTGGACCTTAACCATTTACTCCAGTAGCTCATTCTGTTCTCACTCTCATCTTAAGACCTTTCCTGTCTTTCCCCTGCTCTAGGGGTTTCAGTCTAGTCTTTCCAACCTTGTTGACATCTCCATTCCAAGGCCCACAACCTTCATGGCCTCTACTACTTGGCTCAGGACCTTCTTTTCGTAGACTCCTTGAATCCTGTGCCCCGTCTTGATAACCATAACCTCCTCCCCCTTGACTTCCTGTGCCTTCTTGTTAAGCCTTGGTCAAACCTAGCTGTTTGGCCTTTTGTGTCCCCCCACCCCAGCATCAGGTATTAATGGGCAAAACCACATGGGCTTTGCTGATTCATATCTCGTATGCCCCTTTATCATGGGTTCTCACCAGCAGCCCATGTCCCAGCTGTTCCCTGAGCTCTCTCATGTCGTAGAACTCCTGACTTTGCCTCACACTTAGAGAAGTCATCAGGCTAAATGAAATCCTTGTTTAATGTCACAAAGGAAGCTTCTGCTTAAGTCTAGTCCATCTACTCTGCTTCCTCAGGCTTCTCCCTGCCCTTGCTCGCGCCTTCCTTTTCCCCGCTTGTTCCTTCCAGCGAGCCCTCAGTGTGTGCTCCGTTCCCTCCACTCCCCTCTGTCTCTGCGATGCTGTCTTTCTCAGCACACCCTCTGGTGGAAGGCTCCCGCTTCCTGCCTTCCCTTTCTTAGTTTGGCTAGGTGGCATCACTACGGCTAGCCAGCTTGATCAGAGCTCCGAAGAGCTGTTTTGCCATATCTGTAGCCTCTTAGGTGACGCTACCCCTTCCTCCAGGGACTTCTCATACCTGGAGTGCTGGTGCTCCTGGATTTTCCTGCCTCGTTCCTTTCAGAATACCTTGAGTCTCTCTTGTATCCCAGCGTCTAAAGTTACATGCGAGCCCTGGGCCCACGTACACCCTGCTGCCCCCATGCCTTCCACCTTCTTTCTGGTCTCCCTGAGCAGTGGCTTGTAAACTGTGACTGGCTCTGCTGTTGCTCAGGTGATGTTGTTAGAGGTCTTGTGCCCAGGACAGAACCTTCGTCTCCTCTAGTCTGACCTTGTGAATCATTGACAGCTGTCTTCCCATTGTAGTGTCATCTTGTTCTCTTGTCTCAGCCCTTCAATCTTTGCATTATACCTTGAAAAAGACTCTAGAAAATTCTGTAGTTCCTACGTGACTTACAAGGTCGTGAGGTGTGTCATAGAGCTGCTTGCCACCCTCTCAGGAATAAAAGGGTGAGGATTTTATCTTTCAGAGAACTACCTGGAGCTGGAGAATTGTGGCCCCACAGATGTGAAGTGGCACCTGTCTTCTTTCGCTCCCCCATATGTCAAGGTCAGTCATCTAAACTGGTCAGGCGCGGTGGGCCGTTTCAGTCTGAATACAAGTGCAGGTCAAGATGTAGCTTGTTTGTGCCAGCAGTTTATTCACGTGTGCTTTTCTGTAGGCAGGGATGGCGTGTAGCTGTTCTTTTCACCAGATAATTCTGAGACTCAAATTAGAAAACTTTTATTTAAAAGTGCAAAACAAAAATGTTTGCTCCATTAAGTTTTCCTAGTTCCAATTTTTACCTGAATACATTAGTTTGAGAAATGTTTTATTATTGAACCCCATGCGTGCACACACTACTTCTTTCCACGCCTACTGTGCTCTGTGCTCATTCATTGCTGTTACGTCTATCCCGTTTCAGTCCATGGGAGCTGCTGCTGATGGCATGGGCAGAGCTCAGCTGGGGTCAAGCCCTTCCTTAGGAATGTACTGAGTGTTCCTGACCTATTTTGAGATGAATAATGGGATCTTTTAAATTAATTTATTAGATTATGAGATTCTTTATCATTTGAATAATAATAGCCATTTAATTATTTTAAATGATTATTTTCCAGGGAGTTGATGAAACTGGGGATGTTTTTAGAGCTACCTACACAGCATTCAGATGTTCACCCATTTCTGGAACACTGGAAGGCCATGGAATTCAAAAGGTGAGTTTTGGAAGTTTCGTGGGCACCTGGTGAGAACATGATATTATTCCACCAGGAATGAATCATGTGACCTGGTTTGCTTCAGTTTGTCTCCTTCATACCAGAGCTGGCCTTACGGTGAGCTGTCCACTGGAGAAGAGGTCTCTGTGGTACAAGCATGCTTCCATTGTGCTGTGGTAGGAAGCTACTGAGCAGCGTAGTTTGGTGGTAAGGGTTGCAGCTGCTAGTGTTCATAAAAGCAACAACAAAAAAACACCCCTCATTGATCAAGACAGTAGTTCTACCTACCAGTTGTAGCCATTGAAATCCATTGTTCTTCAGGGAAAAATTCAGCATTCATGCATGGTTATCAGTGTATTTTCATGGGAGCTTTTATTATTTTCAAAGTGTGAGCTTTAGAATTACTTCTTTTATTTTTGAGATTATAATACACCTAATTGTTTCCTCCTTCCCCTCCTCTCTCCAGAATCTCCCATTACTTCTCCTTACTGTTCAAATTTATGGCCTTTTTTTTTTTTTTTTTCATTATCTGTAAATACATAATCTTACTTAAAACCTTAGCTAGAGGTCTGGAGAGATGGCTCAGCGACTAGGAGCACTTCCTGTTCTTGCAGAGGACTCAAGTTTGTTTCCCAGCACCCCTGTCAGGTGGTTCATAACCTCCTGTGTCTCCAGCTCCAGGGGTCCTGCTGAGATGTCCCATTTGTAACTGACAACTCCCTGGATACTCATCCCCTGCATTGTAGCCATTTGTGAGTGTATGCATTAACCACCATCCACTGCCCAAAGAAACTTCTCTGGTGAGGTCTCAGAGCTACACTCACTGTGGGTAGAGAGCCAAGACTTCTCTTATTTATACTTAATTAGGCATGTAAGCTCTGTGGTGTTTTTTTTTTTTTATTTTAGTTTTTTATTGTTGTGTGACTTCTAGGAAAATGTGAACAAATATACTTTCAGTCAGTCAGGATAAGACACTGACAATAAACCAGAGAAATAATTGCACCTAAGTCTAGCCTAAATAGGTTTAGGGTGCCTCTTGGGCAGCTTCATCATTGAAAAATAGCAGTCATGTGCAGTAAACCTTTAAGTATTGATCAGTTGTATATAAAAAGTGAATGAGGTAATAAACATGGAAATTTCCAGGGGGTATTGAGTGTGTGCTGTACAATAATGCAAGTTGTTTTTTCCTCTTTGTTTTGCCCTGAGTTTAATTTTTAAAGAGGCATGACTGTCCATGTTCCAGACAAATTGCCTATTTTGTACCTGTATAGGATGTTACTGTTTTCATGCTTGCCCCCTTCTCTTCATTGTGTGTTCAATTCGCTGGGCAGAGTGCCCTCGCCTGGGTCTGTTTTACCTTTCCCTCTAAACTCTCAGAATTTGGCTTATTGTCCTTTTGCTATCTATGCAAAGCTGGAATGAGTTTACTTATGTGTTTTGATGTTCCAGTTCAGACTCATTGGTGATCACTGTTCTTTGTAAAGCCAAGGCTTCTAACACTGACTTTATACAGCACTACTCTAAAATATTATCCCATTGTTACAGTGAGACAGTAAGTTCTATTGTCCCAAGGTATCCAAGAGTGAAGGGAGCAGACGGAGCTTTATTTGCCACAGGGGAGCAACAGCTTAAGTGGGAATGTGGGATACAGCGCTGTGCCTACTCAAGGTGTCAGCTCAGAGACGGTCAGCAAGGGTTACAGGCGAAGCCTTCAGAGGGTCTCCGGATGCAAACCAACAGTAGCTCCATGCAGAGCAAGTCTGCAGAGAGCAGGTCACAGCAAGCCCCTTGTCTCTGGCATGTCTTGAAGGCGATAGAAAGCCACAGAAATGGATTTCTGTTTGAATCTTGGGAGCTGGGGCGAGGACAAGTCCCCCTACCTGCAGCAGTAGGTTGAATCCTGGAGTGGGGCAGAGCATTAGGAGTGTCAGTGAGTTCCTTATTTGAAGCAGGAGCTGCCATTGCAGCAAGCCACATATGGGTCTGTCATGACTCAAGTCTTCTTTCCTCGATACAGAGCAGGCTGAGTGGATTCTGGCTGGGAGGCAGGCAGGCTCTCAAGTCTTCCTCCTCCTCCTCAGACAATCTGACCCATATATCTGACTCTCTTGAGCTCTCCCTCCCATCAAACCCAGGAGGGTAAAGAAAATGCTCAGTTAGGTCAGTAGGCTCTAGTCCCTGTCACTAGGGTGACAGGGCAGCACATACTTAGCTGTCAAAGGGGGCACCCTCCCCCAGGTTTCGTCTGCTGTTGGTGACTAATAATCTTTTCAGAGAGAGGGGCAGCTCCTGCCTTCTCTACCAGGAACCATTTTGTTGCTGTTGCAGTGGTCGTCCTCAGCCAGCAGGGCTCTTGGGCCCTGGATACTGCTACAGGGCTCAGATCACTGTTGGAAGCCTTCCTCTTGCTGTCACAAGCCAGACTTGCCTTTGGGGCCCCTTTAGCCCCATCAGTTGAACATTCATAGTTTGTTCATGTTCAGGTTGTATGTATTCCTAAGCTGTGTAAGAAAGTAGGACTGCTAGCTCTGACTAGCATTCTGAATTAATTACTGTGTGAGTTACTATAATCTAGCACCATTCGCTTTATTGTCCTGATTACCCTAGCCTTCCACCATCCTCATGTCTGCACTGAGAAGACCTCAGTGATGAGGTTGAAAGTAGATTGTTTCCGTGGTGGGATTCTCCTCCAAAAAAGCCTACACATTTGAGGGAAATTTTATGTATAGCTTTAAAAGAAATATCTTTTGGATATGTTATAGTAGTGATAAAGTTGTTCATATCTTTCTTTTAAAAGTATTTTATTAGTTTATGTATATGAGTGTTTTTTGTTTATATCTGTGCCATGTGCATACAGTGCCTGAATGGGCACCAGATCCCCTAGAACAAGAGTTATGGATGGTTGTGAGCCATCATGTGGGTACTGAGTGTTGAACCTGGGTTCTCAGTCATTTTTCTAGCCCTCAAATCCATTTTTTATCAAAGGGAAAACTAGCCAATGTAAATGTGTTTGCTATTGTACTTGGTTTACACTAAACTTTGGATTCCTAATCTGCATTTAAAGTTGGGTCTGTGTGTCTCATCTCGTGTGTTTTGTAGGTCTCCATCCTGTTTCTGCCCAGAGATAGAGGGGATTACGCCCAGTTTTGGGATGTTGAGTGCCACCCTGCTAAAGAGCCTCACATGAAACACACGCTGAGATTCCAGCTCTCCGGACAGGTTAGCGTCGTCTTAGATACCATGAGCAAGTGATTGCCTATATTAAAACCCTAAGTGGGAAAATATCTGAAAATGCATAATAATTTCCTGACTTGGTTTCATTTTTCAGTAATTTGTTGTAGCCTCATATCTTAAGATTCCTGCCACTCTTTATTAACTGACACCTTTGAGGTCTGCTTTTTTGTCTATAGTCCTCAAGAACTCATGTTTGAAAGTTGCTATCTGTATGTATGTACGTGTATGGGCATTTGCATGGGGCAACAGAACTAGACTGAACAGAGTTTGCAGTTATAAGGGATTTAACAATAATCCTGTCTCTACAGTGTTTTAAAGAGAATAATGGAATTCCCATAAGGAAATGTCCTTGTGTTTTCTGGAGTAGTCACTGTTTCTCCTCCCACTTTGTGATTCTTTTCTATACAGAGCATCAGAGCAGAAAATGACCCTGAAGACTCGTGCTCCTCCAGAGAAAGCCTCATTAAAGTAGATCCTGCAGGCGTGTCTCGGAGGCGTGCTGTGCTGGACACCTCCGTTCACATACCTGGGTGTGTATGCTGTGTCCATGTCAGTGAGATAGTGTAGCATTGACACACCTTTCTGCTTTCAAGAGTCACTTCCACACTCCTGGGTTTCTCTGTATAGCCCTGTCTGTCCTGTAACTCAGAGAGATCCACCTGCCTGCAGGTGCTGGGATTAAAGGTGTGCATCATTGAGCCTCTGTTTTGCATACATTTCTGAGGATAAATGTTTCTATTCATTTTGGATAAAAAAAAAATTATTGTTATCCCAAATTGCTGGATCTTTAACTTTAAACACAAGTTGGCAAATAGTTTCCCCCAAAGTGTTTGTGCTGTTTTGTATTTCCACAATAAAAGTATGAAAATAGATTCCGTGGCTAGAGAGATAGCTCAGCAGTCCAGAGCACTTGCCATTCTTACAGAGGACTGGGTTATAGTTCCCAGCTCCCTGCCAGGCAGCTACAACAGCCTGTAACTCCAACTCCAAGGGATCCAGTGCCCTCCTCTGGCCTCCATGGGTACTGCACAAAGGCACACAAATACAAACAAACTCTTAAAGTAGGATTCTTGTTTGTTTTGGTCAGGCTAGCCTACATTTGTTGTGTAGCTGAGGATGATGTTAAACTTTTTGTCTCTTACCTCTGCCTCCCAAGAAGTAGGGTTACAGGCCATCATGTCCATAGTGAAAGTTTATCATTATTTTTTTAAGCTTTATGTTATTTTTATTTGACTAGCATGTGTATGTGTGTGAGTGTTTGTCACTTAAGTGCAGGTGTTCTTGGAATCCAGAATAAGGCATCAGATCCCTTAAGACTAAGTTAACAGGCATCTGTGAACCACCATGTAGGTGCTGAGAGGTCAGAGCAGGAAGTGCTCTCAACTACTAAGCCATCTCTCCAGCCCTGAAAGTGCACCCTCTTTTCTGCCATCCACTTAACCTGTTCGTCTCATATTCCTTGAAGTCTGATGATGCTAAAAAAATGTTAAAGATGAGGGTAGGGGTGGTGGTGGGTCGTCTAGGTCTTGCCTCCACAGTTTTCAAATGGAGGGGCCGTGACAGTCCTGTCCTCATACTGCTAAGTTGGGTGATAGCCCTGAAAAATACTGGGAAGTAAACAGGAAAGGTGACAGACAACTGCCTGGGGAAGAGCGTCATGCTAGCAGTTTAAAGCTCAGAGAGGTTAGCAAAGAGTGGCAGAAAGTCAATGTATGGAATCAGGACTGAAACAGATACAGTGTGCCCATTTCCATGGGAAAGGTCAAGGGTATCAGAGAGGCCATTGTCTTTGGACAATTCAGAATAGCCAGCCCATGGAAGTATGAGTGGTCCAGGTGACAAGAACAGAAGCAGAAATGGGAAGACGGTACCTTCACAATGCCCCTAACCCAGCGTTCCTGGAAGAGCCTCCCTGTGGCATCATTCCCATAGACTAGATAAGCTCCAGTACAAGTCTTGAGTTGCAGATGAAGCACAAAACTGCACTTCATACCATAGTACATGGAAACATTGTTACACACTGAGTAATTACCTTTCTTTGTAAACCTGTTTCCTAAGCAGGCAGCTTGACTTGAGTCACCGCGGAGTGTATGCCCCAAAGGATGTCTACATGTTCCTGCCAACCAAACTTGGGGAATCCAGGACACTGAAAGTCAATTTGCGAAATAATTCTTTTTTCACTCATGCAGTAAGTTAAAAATGTTACTGTGGACTTTCAAAAGGTCATTTCTTAATGATTAGAAACATATTCTATAATATTTTAGTTGTAACGCATTAATTTTTAAAAATGCTTTACTGTATTTGAAAAGAAATTCATTTGTAGTTCATAATCTTTTATTTGAAAATCAAAAAAATTTAATCTTTTGTTTTTCTTCTGTGTCCTCTGCCATGCAGTATATTTCTAGATAATATTTATATTAGTCAAAACTCTTTAAATGTGTTTCTGTTCATGCAACTCTCGTTGTCCTGCCCAATTTTTGGCTGAACCTACATTTATGCAGTGTATGTTTAAAGCAAAGCCAAGTTTTATGTCTGACAAATACCAAATTTACCTACTGTCACAAAATGTTTCCTGTTCATTTCCAGCTGAAGTTTCTGAGCCCCAGAGCACCTTTCTACATCAAACATTCCAAGTACTCTTTGAGGTGAGTTTATCAAAAATCATCGTGCTCTTCTGAGGGTACAGGGCTTGCTCTGGGGATTGAGGGCAGGAGGGGGTCTCCTCTTTGCAGCTTCTCTTCTTCAGCCCTGGAAGCGAGGAGCTTTTGACTCACTCTTTGCAAGTAGCCAAGGAAGGGAAGAGTCCTGCCTAGGGTGTCGCTAGTCCCTAGGGGTCACTTGACATTGTGGTAGCCCTGCAGGCTCTGAACCAGTGCTTGATAACCGCATGGCTAACTTGTAGAATAGTTAGTTCATGCTTCAGATGCTGTTTTCACTGCTCAATACTGGGGTCAGGAGTTTAAGTTTTCACTGTTTGAAACAAAAACTCTGTGAATTGGGGAACCATTTATTTCCCAGCTGTCCTCCTTCAGGAGCACTGGGTTAGTCTTAATTCTGGACCTTGTGTTCTTCTTTTTATCCAGAAGCTAGTGCTGTTTTGTTTTGGGTTTTTGTTTGTTTTTGAGCCATTGCAGGTGTTAGCTAGAAAATAACCAGATGCAAGACAAGTTTTGGGGCAGGGCCACAAGCATTCAGTCTGTTGCTGGTAACAGAATTAGTTATCTTTGAGTACTACACATTTATTAAGTACTGACATCACCTAAACTCAAATGTAATTTTGACAATTGAAATACCAGATTATTTCATATGTTTTTCTTAGTCTCAATTTTTAACAAGGTGTAGTTTATCTTTGTGAAGTTGCCTAGATTTAGTCATTTTGCTGCTGCTTATAGATTCTTATGGATTGCACTATAACAGCCACAGTAAGAAATAATGAGAAATACATATGTTCATATGAGATAACATTTTACTCAGCTTCCAAAAACCAGTTTTAAAAACAGTCATAGTGGCATACACTGTCATTTCTTGTGCCTTAAAAGCTGTAGCAGTTGGAATCTTGTTCTCTCCTACTTTCTAAAAAGATTTGTTTATATTTTCTGTAAATGAATCCTTGCCTGCAACTGTGTGTGTGTGTGTGTGTGTGTGTGTGTGTGTGTGTGTGTGTGTGTGTGTAAAACCAGTGTGCGTGCTAGTACCAGCTAATCTAGAGGAGGGCATTAGATCTCTTGGAATTGGTATGAGATGTTGTGAGCTACCATGTGGGTGCTGGGCATTGAAATTGGGTCCAGTGCAGTGCTCTTAACCACTGAGCCATATCTCCAACCCAGCATGCTCTTCTGCATCCAAAAGCCAGTACTGGGTTTCTTATGAAGACATTGTTAGTGAGAGTCTATGCTGCTTCTGATCACCAAACTTCAAAGCTTGCCATTCTGGGAAGCCATTAGGATGAAGGGCCTTGCTGGGAGGGAAAGTCTGAAAAACTCCCATCTTTGACTTAGAGTGATTAAATCAAAAGCTGATGGCTACACATGGGCAGGCTGTGCAATAAAGAATAGAAAGAGCATTCACCACAGCCCGAAAGTGTGTCTGCGGATACAGTTTTATGGACAAGAACAAACCTTCATTAGCATTGCTCTTATTAATTAATTAATTAATTATACAGTATTCTGACTGTATGTATGCCTACAGGCCAGAAGAGGGTACCAGATGGTACCATGTGGTTGCTGGGTTGCTGGGACTCAAACTCAGATCATCTGAGAGAGCAGTCAGTGCTCTTAACCTCTGAGAGCCATCTCTCTAGCCCCCAAATAGGCACTCTTTGCCAGTCTATGTAATCTGAAAATAAAGCTTCTCTTTAAGAATAATTTTTTATAAAAGTACCAGGTTTTAGAGCATTGAATTGCACAGTAGTGTTGGTAAGAATGGGGCAGGTTTTTAAATTCTTTACAGTACAATATTGCTGCCTGAATTAAGCAAAGCCAGGATTTTTAGGTTTTTTTCTTATTTGTAGGTAGATAGCGACCTGTGTTTGTATATGGGGTACAAAGAAGCAATGTACATTCTCTGTTTCCTGTTGTGTTTTAGTTTTTTCAAGACAAGGTTTCTTTGTGTAACAGCTCTGGCTGTCCTGGAACTCACTCTATAGACCAGGCTGTCCTCAAACTCAAAGAGATCTGCCGCCTCTCCCTCCCTAGTTCTGGGATTAAAGGTGTATACCATCACTGCCTGGCTCCTTTTTCCTGTTTTAATTGGCTACCCATAGATAGAATTCCATACTTTTAGTCTAATTGGAGTGGTTTGTTTTGTTTGACGTTCATTTTGTTTGTTTTGGAGCTTGGGTGTAGCTCAGCTGGGAAGAGTGCTTCCCTTTGTGGTGCATGAAACCCTGGGTTCATCACAGAATTCTAGTTTGGAAGATTAAATAAGGGAATTTAAAGTTCAAGGTCATTCTTGGCTATGCAACAAGTTTGAGAGCAGTTTGAGCTGCATGAGAACCCTACTTAAGGCAACAAAAACCGTGCTTGGGATTAAACCACAGGCCTCAGGCATGCTGGGCAGACATTCTTCAGTTGTACTATCTCCATTTTAGATTTCCCTTTCCTTTCTTTCAGCATCTTGTTAAATATTAGCATTTAAAAAAATTTAGAAATAGGCCTGGCAGTGGTGGCACATGCCTTTTATCCCAGCACTCTGGAGGCAGAGGCAGAGGCAGGTGGATCTCTGAGTTTGAGGCCAGCCTGGTTTACAGAGGGAGTTCTAGGATAGCCAAGGCTACACAGAGAAACCCTATCTGTAAAAACCAAAAAAGAAAAAAAATATATGAGTAGGATTTTGTGTGTCTCATCCTTCCATCATGCTTGTGCTGTGGCAGGTCACTGCAGATTGCTGTCACTTCCCTTCCTCCCATTTCCTTGTCTCCACAGAGCCCGACACTATATCCACATCCCGGTGCACTTCCGACCAGAGGCAGTGGGCAGATTCGAAGCTTTGCTTGTGATCCAGACAGATGAAGGCAAGAGCATTGCTGTTCGGCTAATTGGTGAAGCCCTTGGAAAAAGCTAGCCAGAATACATTTTGTGTAAATGACCTGTTATATTTTGGCAATCTTATTTTTCTACACCAAAGTTATGTTGTTGTATATATTTTGTATGATAAATTCAATGTGTATAAAGTATAGATTTGTTTTTAGAGAATTCAGTCCAGAAGCCCTGACTAAATATCATGTACCTAGCTCACAGTGTTAACATGTACAGAGGAGAAGTTCTATTTTGAATTGATTATGACATTCTGAATAAATACAGCATATGTTTTAATGTGGTGTATTCAGAAATAAAGTTGAGTTTTTCAATGAACTTGTCTTTGTATATGATGCCACATTATAAAAATTAGAATATGGCTTTATCCTTCTAATTGTTCTCAAGCTTCAGAGTGTGTTCCGATTTCCTCTCCTTTATTACACAGTTTCCTTTCCCCTAGGAAATTCTTGTATCTGCTAGCTGGTTGCTGAGATAGTCTTCGTATTCTGTGTAACGACAGTGCTCGGGAGGCTCGTTTGTTTCCTAGTGTTGCTTACTGTACTTAGTGCTGGATGAGACGGCTGCTCCTGGGTGCAGTTTGGACATGACTTTGCAGGTGTGTACTGCCTGACAGGATATGGGGATGGGAAGGACATCCTACAGGGAGGGGTTAAAGGGCAGTGCATGTGAGGTCAGGAAGGCAGCACGCCACCCAGAAGGTGAAGGTGAGTGACTGCTTTCCGGCTAGTCACCGGTGCATCTCCTGAGCATGCTCACAGCCCAGCCAGCAGCCTTCTGAGAAGCATAGGTGTTGGTGCTGTGTGGACCTGGGATTTCGTCTGGGTAGCATTTTAAGCTTAGATAACTTATACCCAGCTGCAGTTAAAAGGAATGGTTGTGAGTCTGAAAGGAAAGTGAGTTTCTGCATCTCAATTTTCTCCTGCCTAGAGATGAGACTTGCAAACCCAGATGCCATAACTCATACAACTCTTGCCTGAAGCAAGAGGATTGGCATGGGAAGCCAACCTGGGATCGAGTGAGAACCAGTATTTAAGAAGAAAAAGAAGGGAGGAATTGGTAAAACTTGTTTCTTTGTTTTATTTTGCTTTTGGAGACTAGGTCTCTATGTCACCTTGACTGTTCTAGAACTCACTGTGTAGACCAGGCTGATCTTGAACTCATGGAAATCAATCTGCCTCTGCTTCCCAAGTGCTGGGATTAAAGGTATGTGCCACCACCATTCTTGGCTTTCTGCAAAAGTTTTCAACAAGCAAGTAGTGCTTTTCCCGATCCAGCTTATTATAGGTTTTGTAAGTCACATGTGATGTCACTTCATCTGCATGGGCATTTGACCATATTCAGCTTTAGGAGTTTTAAGAGTAGTGCATGTTGTGTAAAGTTCTTTCTGGTCCTTCATTTCCTAAGGTTGTGTTGTTTGTTTCTGGGAAACTGCTGCTTTACCGTTGTTACACTCAGGAGAAGAAGAATCAAAACACATGGAACACTTTAAAGATGACTCTACCTCGGGCCATGTACGTGTGGACCTTCAGCCCCATTGTCTTGGAACATGACATTTGGAGTCTTGAGAGCAGCTGGATTCCTTAGTTGATTCCTGAGCCTGTCATCAATGCTGAGTGATGCTCGATGTCCTTCTGTAGATAGGTTTCTCTTATTGGTTGATGAATAAAACACCGATTGGCAGAATGCTGGGGAGAGAGGCGCAGTAGAGATGCAATGTAGCCAACAAAGGATTTACAGGTCTGGGCATTCTCCAGTAAGCCAAGACCATGTACAAACACATAGATTTATAGAAATGGGTCAATAATTAAGACAGAGCTAGCCAGTAAGAAGCCCTAGCCATCAGCCGACAGTTTAATAATTGTCTGAACGAAGCCCTCTGCAGGCCACCTTTACCACGGTGACCCTGGAACCTCTTTGCACCTAAGCAGAGCTACATCTGACTAAACCCTAGCCTGTGCCTCCTGCCTATCTTTGTGCACAGTTGTTCTACAGGAACGCAGAGGCCAGGAGGCCTTCCATCCTCTGCAGGGAGAGCCCTGCCTGCTTTTCAAGGCGTCCCGAACATTCCCACTGTTGTTTTGCTGCAGCTGCAGGTGATGAAACACCAATCACAAAGCAAGAACACCCACATGGAGTTTATTAGGGAAAGGGAGTAAAGGAAGGGGTAGGTGTTGGCCAACTGGGAACAGAGATGGAAGGGGAAGGAGAGGAGGTGGAAGGGGGAATAAGGGGTGAACAGGTGGGAGGTGCTCCCTTAAAAGGGGAAGCTTGCACATGCGTACAGAGTCCTTATGCAGCCATGTAACACATGATGTAGGCATGCAACACAGGGCCCTTTGAGCTGTCTTAAGTATCTGCCTGAATGCTGGTATGCATACCCTGCCAGTTGTTGGGGGCAGGGTCAGCATGATACCTGAATCCTCACACCCACTACATACTGATCCCCAGCTGGCCTGTCTAGGGTTCTTGTACCTGAACCATTCTCTTTCCCCATCTCAAAAGTCCTTTGGAACATTGTTGTTCTTTCCTGATTATTATCCAAGGTCAGAGGGGTCTTGTCTTCTTGATCTGTTCTCTCTGCGCAGTGTCCCTCCTCTCCTCTTCCTGCAATCTTCCTTAGGTGTTTCCTCATTAGCCTGCTCCTGCCTGGAAGATGTAGACTGGGAAGTGGAAAACCAAGACCTCCTTGCTCACCAGGCATCTCCAGCCCTTGGGCAGCACCTCTCAAGGCGTGCATATTGCCCGTCACTGGCCATCCAGCAGCACCTGCCATATCCCTGATATGCTCTTGTTCGGGGAGCTTTTCCGAGCGCCACCCTCTCGCAGGTGCCTAGATGTGCCTCCTGCTGTTTAAACTTCATCTTCTCAGGAGCCATGCATCCCCATGGCTGCCCTCCCCACTGAGGCTTCTCACTTGGCTTTCCTCTAGTCTTCCACAACATTTGCCACCAGAGCTAATTGATTATCGACAGCCAGGTACCTCTGTCATGCTTCTCAATGACTTGGTAGACACTGGGCTTTTTATGTGGGTAGGCTGAAACAGGTCCTTTCTTCCTGCTGCAGTTCCAATACTGAAGGAGCATTTTTAACAGGTGGGCTTATAGAAGCAGGTCTGGTTTAGAGTTGAAGCTTTCAAAGACAAATTCAGAGAGGTTAATTGGCCAAGTCACATAGCTATAGGGTGTGGGCTGGGACTCAAACCTTCATTTTTCTAACTGGAGCATCCAGTTGTAGATAATGGAGGCTATTCTTGACATAATTCATGAGAACATTGCATTTTATGATCACCTTAGAAGTTGTATTATGATTGTAAAGCAGTTGTGTGTTCTGCTGCCTTAGCTCATTGTAGAGTAAAAAGGTCATGTCAATCAGGTAAGACACTTTACAGGCAAGACCTGGAGTCCTATAGCCTTAGTTTGGTGATTAATGTGCATCATTGCTGACTTAATTAGTCCTGAACAAGGTTGGATAAGAGGACATCTGTTTTCAGTCTTCAGTTCAATTCCAGGTTAGGATGACTTTATGTGTATAATGGAAATATTTTATGAATTTTGGGAGAGAATCAAATTGGGCAGTTTCTTAGGACTCTGAAATTGTTCTATTTGCTCTTTCTTGAATGGCTTTGCTCACCAACGGGTGGTGGTGGACATCTTTAATACAGCACTCTGGAGGCAGAGGCGGGTGGATCTCTGCCGGGTCTACAGAATGCATTCCAGGACAGCCAAGACTTTTCACAGAGAAACCCTGTCTCAAGAAACACACACACACACACACACACACACACACACACACACACACACAGCTTTCCTCCTTTTTCAGTTCAGCATTTTATGAATGTTGATACTAAATGTGGGGGAGTCTTTTACTTTTACAGAGTTTTGATGACAGTCTTGCTCTGAAGCCAGAAACTTTCTTCCCAGCCTCTTCCTGAATGGAACTGTTTTCTGTGTGTCTTTTCCTCCAGTGAGAGCCGATGCATGGGTCTTCTTGAAGACTGTGAGCCCTGGTTGGGTTGGATGTATGTGTTTCTTGTTGTTTCCCAAACTAGCCACAGACAATGGTATCTGACCTTATGACCCCAAATGTTATGCAGGTTGTATTTTTTTTTAGTTTCCCAGCTGGCTTTTATTGAATTTTGAAATGCCATTTTGTAAATTTCTACCCCATGTCTGACTCCTTGCCAGTTTACCTTGGGTGGTTCATTCTGCCTTGAACACTCTGAACCTTTTGTCCCCAAACCTCCTCCTACATCTAGGAATCTCACAGAGACACTACTGTGCTTTCTAGCCACAGGCCAGTAACATGTGACATTAGTAAGCTAAACAGTTAGGGTATTAAATTTATTTTTTCTTAGATAAGAATTATCTATTTCACTTGTTTTTGTTTTGTACCATCTCCTCTATTACCTTATTATCAATAGGAGGATAAGCAGACAACTTAAAAATGTTCAGAACTGCAACATTCTAAAAACACTTTGTATTACTACCATAGAGTATGGAAGATGTACTAGACGGTTTCTTTAATGGCTTATGGTGATCCCAGCCACCCACTGTTACAGCCTTATGCAACCTCCTCCCCAGAGTTAACCAGTTTCCCTCCAGTAGATTGCACACTAGTAGTCATGTTCCCAAAAGTACTGTTACTGTGTTGCTAACAGACTCCTTGTAGGCCTTAGGGAATCAAGTTGCTATCTTGGGAGGGTTGTGGGTGGTCTGTGACCCATAGCTAACCACACACTGAAGCTCTTGGTCCAGATTCTGCTGTGTCAGCCAGTAAGTGAGCTTCCTTGGTGGGAACTCAGATGAGACTCCAGTCCCAAGCAATACCATGTTCACAGCCTTGCAGGAGAGCCCTGAGTAGCGCCCAGTCAAACTGACCAAATTCTTGTCCACAGAAATAATAAGTAGCTGTTTTAAAATGTGATATCTACAGTAATTCTCTATGCAGCAGTAGATAAGACAGTGGCTACTTATTTTAAAATAAAAACTAGTTACACTGAAGATTCAGCCAGCACAATGCCAGCCATGCCGTCAAGAATTATATGTAAAATCTAGTGGTAATTCAGCATGAGTAAAGCACCCTCGTTCGGGTTGGAACATCTGTGTGTTTAGTATGGAGAAGGTCCTGGGTTCAGGCCTCAATGCCAGAACCAGACCAAAACAAAAACTTTGAAGAACTCTTCTAGACACGCAGTCTTTTTAAAAAGATGTTTAATTAATACCTAGGTAAAAAGCTGGAACGAAGACCCCTGTGTGTTGGTATTAAATGAGCTCTGCTTTAAGGCCTGTAGGCATTCCAAGCTTACTAACTATCAAGAGCAGTCACAGTATGAGCATAAGTGCCACTCATCTGAGATAGGTGTGGGTGACCACATTCTGGCAGTCGGCCCCTCAGAGGCAGCCATTTCAACTCCTGAAGCTGGAAGCTGTGCAGCGGCACTGGGCTTTGAGGATAGTGGCACTGCTTTCATGCATTTACTGTTCCTGTAGCAGAATCCCTGGGACTGGATAAGTTGTACAGGAAAATAGTTTCTTTCCTATAGTTAGGAGCACTGAGAAGGCCAAAGTCATGGAGCTGCATCCGATGAAGGCCTTCTTGTTGAGAACCCTGCATAGTACCAAGAAGAGAGCGCCTCAGAGACAACCAAACTGGCATTCACACACTACACTGGAGATTGGCCCATTAGCCCTAACTACAATGGTCCACTAGTGAGGGCAGACCCTCAGGATCTAAGCACCTGTGGTAGATGAAATGTATTTGGCTCCCATAATCTCATAGGAAGTGGTACTATTAGGAGGTGTGGCCTTGTTGGAGGAAGTTTGTCACTGTGGGGGAGGGCTATGAGGTTTCCTATGCTCAAGATACAGTATTTTAGTCAACTTCCTGTTGTCTGAAAGATGTAGGATTCCCGCTATTCTTACAGCACTACATCTGCCTGCACACCGCCATGCTGCCTCTCATGATGATAATGGCCTGAGCCTCTGAAACTGTAAGAAAGCCACTCCAATTAAGTGTTTTCCTTTATAAGAGTTGCCATGGTTATGGTGTCTCTTCACAGTAATAGAATCCTAAGACAGTACTTATCAATTGCCCTACTTGGAGATCAGCTTTCAACACAGGGAGCCGGGGAGGTAAAAGAAGAGGTAAGTCAATGAAACTCTAATCTTTTGTGGGACAGAGTTCCTTAGTATTCTCTGCCACCCATGCTGCCGGTAGGACTTTCTTCTTTCCTCTCCCTTGGGCACTCAACCTCCACAGTACTGTAAAATCAGTCAGTTTTGTTTATCTGAATTGACACAGTATCAACTGCCTTCTAAACGTATTTATATTCATAAACAAATGGCTTAATCAGAGACACTTCTCTGCAATCAACAGCCTTTTCCATGCTTTTTAATGTGCAAATTTTATTTTCTTAAAGTTTCTAACAAAGTTGGCAGCAATGTAAAGAAGGTTTTTCTCACCAAAATGTTTTCTTATTTATTGTAAGATTGTAAAAGCTCTTCAGTTTTCTTTCTCTACTTGCCATTTCTGCCTGGCCAACCCCGCCCATCTATTTTTCAAGACCGGTTACCATCCTGACAGAGATGAGGTATTCTAAAGAGTCACTTGTATCCTTCCCATGACTATCACATTCTTGTAACTACAGAACCTAAGGAATTGGAATTTCCCTAGGAATTTCATGTTAGAAAGAAAAGACATGGAGCTTGATGCCAGTTGGAGTGGCAACTTGTCTCCTGAAAAGATACGTTGTATAGTTCTACCATCTGTCGGATCACTCCAGGAGACATGGGAGGCCAGTGATAACAGTTGGACTGAATACTAACATGGGTTGCTTAGCTATGGTGATGGATAATCTTTGTTACCAGCTACATCTGGAATCAACGATAAACCCAAACTACTGTGCACACCTGTGAGGGATTTTCTTAAGTCAGGCTATTTGATCTAGGAGGCTCGCTATAAACCTGAACCACATTTTCTAGTGGCAGTCCACTTAAAAGGACACGGAAGAAGGAGGCTTTGATTTTCGCCTGCTTGCCTTCAGTCTTCACTTGCCTGCTGGTGAGTTCATCTATCCTGTTCCACGGTCAGTATTAACTAACTAGCTTCTTTAAGATCCCAACATAGACTGAAAAACAACAGCTCTCCAGGAATCCTCATGGGTTCCAGTGACAGACTGGGACTGCAGAGATGATGGACCTTGTGTACTGAGAAACTCTCCAATTCTTGGCCTTTCGGTAGCCAATAGTTTGGTTGTATGGTCAGGGACTTGGAAAGAGCATGATTGGGAATCTGGTGAAAGACATCTGGGGAAGAAGTATGTGGACAGATGTCTCCAAATGGGCAAAGAAGGTGAAGATGCTTGTGTCCCATGTAAATGCTCATCAAAAGATGAGCAGCTGAGGAGGAGTTCAGTAATCAAGTAGTAGGACGGCTCATTCTGTGGACAGTCAGCCTCTTTCCCCAGCCATCTCTCTCATTGTCCAATGGGCTCATAAACAAAGTGGCCATGGCAGCAGAGATGGAGGCTATGCATGGCTTGATGCCATGGATTGCCACTCACTGATCTGGCTACTGATGCTCCAAATGACGCTGTAACAATAAATGGCACACTTACTGAGAGTAAAACTAAGTATTTATTGTAGAAATTACTCACAAGATACCAAACAAGTAACCCAGATGAGCCCAGTAGTTTTCCGCTGCCGAACTGGAAGCCGAAACCCGGAAAAAAGACTTAGACTTCCCCTGTTCAATCTTTTATGCCTTCCCCCGTAACGCCCCCTAGCCATGCCCAAAAGTGGGCCTGGCTAGTGACGTAGTTCACCGCCTACGTACATATACGTCTTTACGTCCGTCCGTATACATCTTTAGTCATGCCTAAAGTGGGTGTGGTTAGCGGTGTGGTAAACCGATCTTTTATTACCTCATCTGTATGCGCCTCTAGTAAGTCGCATGGTTAATGGCAGCATACAGGCTTCCTTCTACAGGCTACGGTTGCTGATGAGTTCCAGATCTGCCAGCAGTAGAGACCAACACTGAACCCCTGATATGGCACCATTTTCTGGGTTGACCAGCCAGTGACCTGGTGACCTGGTTGACTACATTGGACTACTTCCTGTGGTGATATATTGTTTATGATTTAATAAAGCCGCTGGAGATCAAAATGCAAAAGTAGCTACAGCCATAGAGCCAAGCAGTGATGATTTAATCCCAGGACTTGGGAGACAGAGACAGACGGATCTCTGTTAGTTCAAGGCCACAGTGAGCTACATGAAATTGATTCAAAAGAGGAACAGAGTTCACACAAAGGAGATCTCAGCTCTTGGGATCTCACACCTTCAATCCCAGGATCTGAGAGGTATACAAGGAAGAAGTAAAGGGTTTCATGAGAGAATTCGTCTCCAGCCACACTGAGTAGAGGCAGCTGTCTGGGATTACAGTCAGAGGCCTGGTGGAGAGCATTGCACTCTGAGGATTCATGGAGCTAGCCAGATCATCCTTTCAGTATGAATAGAGTGCCGGGAGCGATCATTGGTATATAGGACCTCTCATAAATATTGCCAGCTCTGGAGGGCCCTAAGTAAGGATAGCATAATAACAAGCCATCTTAGTATTCCTGCTGTATTATTAGAGACTAACACTTAGTTAAGTTTCTGTTTCTCTGTGTCTGCTTATCTTCCTGTACAGCATACTTTCAAGGCCTGCAGTCTAGGCTCTCCCACCCTTCTGTCACCTGGCCTGCAGTCCAGACTCCCCTAGCTGCAGACTTGCATCCTTGGAACATATCCTGCCTGTCTTCAAGTGACCCCGAATAAGAACATTCTGTGGCTTAGTTATTAGGCAATGACCCCTCCCTCATTGTCCTGCATTCCTCTCTCCCATCCCCCTATATAAGCTTGTAGGAAATCCTCAATAAATGGAGCTTGATCAGTCATGTTGTCTTGCTCCCATTTCTTGTGTCTCTTGTCCCGTCATTCCAGGTTCCCATGGGCTAGACCTTCATTGTGCCCTGATGATCAGGGCAGTAGAGGTAAAAGCTAGAGGCTTGACTGTTTTGCTTATCTGATCATTATCTTGAACTGTAATATCTATCTCTGGGTTTTTATTATTTGTGTTACAACTTCCTTTGTGGGAAGGACAACATTTTGTCCTTTCTGAAGTAGATACTTATTATGGTTATGAATTTGCCTTTCCTGAATGCAATGCTTCTGCCAAAACCACCATCCATGGTCTTATAGAACAGCTCATCTATTGTCATAGTATTCCGCACGGCATTGCTTCTGACCATGGAACTCACTTCAGAGTGGAGAAGCGCAACCATTGGCCCATGCTCATAGAATCCACTGGTCTTGATAGAACAGTGGAATGGCCTTTTGAAGCATTGGGGGAGGATTCCTCAGGAGGCTGTGTGTTGTATATGCTTTTAACCAGCATTTAACATGTGGCATGGTTTCTCCCATAACTAGGATCCATGTGTCCAGGAATCAAGGGGCGGGAGAGGAAATGGTTCCATTCTCTATCACCCCTAGTAACTTACTAGGAAAATTTTGTCTCCTAAAAATCTAACTTCCTTAAAAAAATGAACTTAAGTTCTGCTAGTCTAGAAGTTTTGGTTTCCAGATGGGGAATGTTGCTGCCTGGAGATACAGCAAACATTTCATTGAGCAGGAGCCATTGACTATCTAACAAAAATCCCAGTGCCAGTGAAAGGATACCACCCTTTGAGCTGTTGATTGGGGGGAACCTGAGAGACTCCCAAACATGCCAGTGTTTGGTGAACTAACGCGAACTTGTCACTAGGGTGGTATGGAAGTGTTTGTTTAATTGTTCAAATGCTGCCTGTTGGTGATGATGTGTCTTGGAAGGCACTGGGAATAGCATTGACTGATAAAGTTTTCCTGAGATTGGAACATTTATTCTCAGAGTCACCTCCTAATATATAGTTTAAGAGGTAAGAAATGTCTGAGTGCACTCAGTCAGGGCCAGCCACCCGATGTCCCAGGAAGAGAGACAAGTAGGGGTCCCTGGTACCTGCCTGGTTGGGAAACTAAACTGCAACTGTGCTTGGATGCTTTAATGGTTTTGTTGCTAAGTAACAAACTTAGCAACAAAGTTTGTTTCATGTCTGCTGTCTCATTTCACTCTTAAAGCAACATAAGGTTTAAACATGCTGCTTATTTAAACCTTTAAACCACAAATAAAGCCATTGTTCTGAGTCTTGACTGGGATACCAGGGAACAGGTTCCTTCTGCAATGAGCTCAGGCTGTCTCCTCAAGCCCACAGAAGTTTCGTGCCCATGGTCAAGACAGAATGAAAGAAAACAGTGTGCTGTGTGATCCTTCCCTGCAAGGAACAGTGTTAATGCTGGATGTTAGTAAATGTGGTGGAACCTCCTTTCAGGGCCTAGACTCTACCCTGATGTAAGGTTGCCTGTGGGAAGGCAGATCAAGGGAATGTCTGCTGTTTGCACACTCAATGTTGTTCCACTTATCTCTCTGATAATGAATATATGTGGCCTGAAAAGTGAAGGAAATCGGTGTGACCAAACCAATGCACCGGAGGCAATCGAGGCCTTCAAAAGTCTGATGCCAGGGCAGTTCTGAGGGGTGGGGTCAGGGCCTGGAGTCTCAATCAGACTCTAGTACTGTGGTTTCTCTGAAGGTCTCAGTCCACATACAGAATCTACTACTGTACATTATGTAGTGTGTATGTCCAGGATTGCATATTTCCACAGACTGTGTCTGTGCATGGCATGCCTGCACATAGTATTGGTGTGCACAAGACTTGCCTGTATGGAGTTTGTCTGCACCCAGTGCACACATATTCTAGGGAATATGGAGCTGATAAATACAGGTCACATGATGAGCCTTAAGGAGGCCGACAGGTACACAGCCCATGGAGGCAGATTGGCAGCCCTATGGTTGCTCTTCTAGTAACACTGGGGGCATCAGGCAGGGGTTCAGGGTGGTCCAATTCACTGAGGTTATGGAATCTCAAGTTAAAAGCAATGATTCCCCCAAAGGTGAGGATGGAGTATCTGCATCACGGGTTTCCTGTTCACACCTTCCTGTCTCTTCCCAGGGAGACTGTACTGGGTGGGACTCATCCCACTGAAGCTGTCCCACATTGTAACCACCCTGTCGCCAGCCAGAGCTGTCAGTCATGCTGCTTTGTGACCATGTCACCGGCATAATCAGCAAGACTAGGTGGCCACAAAGAGATCCGTGAATGAGGTGCTAATTGCATTAAATGGAAAAGAGAGTTAAAGAAAAGACTTCCCTTTTCCACCAGGGCAGTGAAAGAAGTGACAGCTAATAGTTTAAGGCTGGAACAAGATAATTGTGGTACCAGATCTTTGTATGTTCTCAGAAAAAATGCTGTGTTCTCATAATAAATATTCAAAGGCTCATTTTATGTCACGAATACCAGATAACTATTTCTAGTGAGACCATTTGCATTGGCCTTTTTGCGACATTCCAGCCCCAACCTGTGGCTGTCAGAATGAGCTCAACCATGCAATCCACTGAGGCCAGTGTGCTAACCTGAGCGTCTTGGCAGAACAGCAGCAGACTGCCCCAGGTCTCTGCAGGACACTCCAATTTCATAGGAACAGCAGAAAGCATCAGGTATGTGCTCCCTGCCTCCACACTTCATCCAACAAAGAACATGCTTGCTGGTGTGTGTGGTGGGGGGAGGTCTTCAAGAAAGAGTAAGGGAATAAGCCAACACAAAAACAGCCTGCAGCCGGCAACTGCCAGTAAGCCTGCTAAACCCATTTTCTAGCATTAAGAGTAAAACTACCCACTGAGAAAACATCCAATATGCTCTCTAGAACTGGGTCAATGGTCTGTCCTCAGCTGTGAATGACACATGTCAACCCAGATGGGTTCTGATTGTGTCACAGGTCGTTCCTGTCACTCCAGGTGCCATAGGAGAAACCAGCCCCACACGGCTCTAAGGGTGCTTGATTTTGTGGATTTCTGTGAGTGTCCTAATTGGAGCCTTTGGATACCTGACAGCTGACAGACACACTTAGTGTCTCACTCAGCCCCTTGAGGCTCTTTCTTCCCCCTTTTCTTATTTCAGAGCTGGAAATCTAAAGCTTCTGGTGGTTGAACTCATGCAAACACCAAAACCACACACAGACTCAATGAGCCAGAGAGCCCTGGCTCAAACCCCGGGGAGTTTTATGGGCTTTTATTCTTCTCTGCAGGTTTTACAGACAAAACCCCACAGGGGTCTCATTTAGGGTTTTGTGGCAGCTGGGAGACAGGAGGGGCAGCTTTTCCTGCTGAAGGGCCCTCCTCTGCAAACTAAGGGGATCCAGGGGATCATGCTTGCTGTCCACTCTTGGGGTACAAAAGCCAGGGCACGTAGCCGTGCCCTGGGTGCCTGTCCATTCTCCCAGGGTTTATCAGTGCTGCGGAAGTGACCATGACTTTCTCACATAAAGTGTACTAGGACTCATCAGACCACAAAATACGCCCCTGTGTCCTGCTTCAGTGAAACACCACAGATGAGCTGTAGAAAAGCAGAAGAAAACCCCAAACTAACCTTCCAGTCCTCAGAGGGCATGGCTCCTCCTTTACAGCAGACGCAGTTCCCATCCACGACGAGAGAGACTGGTTCACTCTGAAGCCAGAAGCAGATTTCACGTGGGGCCACATTGCAGGGATCCCATGGCAAGAAGGCAGACACACCTGGGCATCTTGCCCTCTCCACGGCACCAGAGAACATGAGATTCACGGGTAAGGAGGGGAGACAAGCCAAGGTTGGGGAGCTAAAGAGAACGAGAACAATAGTCAAGGAGACAGTTTCCAAGGTGGCCGAGGGACAGAGGACCGGTGCGTCCTAGTCTGCTTTCTGTTGCTGGGATACAAAAAACTTTGATTGAAAGCATCTTGGGGAGGAAAGAATTTCTCTGACTTACTGGCTACAGATCATCGTTGAGGGAAAACAAGGCAGGAATGCCACAGAGACTTGCTTCTCCAGGCCTGGTTACAGATCATCGTTGAGGGAAAACAAGGCAGGAATGCCACAGAGACTTGCTTCTCTAGGCCTGTTCAGGCACCTTTCTTCTACAGCCTAGGGCCACCCACCTAGAGCTGGCATGACCCACCATGGGCTGGGCCCTTTGCTGTCAATCAATAGCAGTCACGAAAATGTCCCATAGACATTTAACCAGCCAATCTGATGGAGGCAGTGCCTCAATTGAGATTCTGTCTTCCTGGGTGAATCTAGTTTGTGTCAAGTTGCCAGAAACTACGCAGTGCAGGGCAGAAGGCAGACAGGGTGTGCCTATGTGGACCTGTATAGTTTAATGAATGACTGACTACCTGTTCGCTCCTTCCCAGAATTGGAAAGCTAATTCACATGTCTCCCACACCCTACCCTCATTTACACCTTGAGCTTTGAAAAGGGATAAGAAGACCCCCACCCCCTTATGGTTGCATTTCAGCTACAAGCACAGCATTTTGACCTTCCTGCAGTCGCTGCACAGGTAGGGCAAGGTGTGACCAAGACACTAAAATGTTTTGCCGAGCCTGGCTAGTCTGGGATGTTGCAGAGCCTGTGCTGGCCCTGGGGCGCTTTGTGTTTGGAACTCTGCCACCGTGCTGGTTTTCGATCTGGCCTGAAGCAGAGGCTCTATAAGGAGGGAAAGGAAGGACCATGCACACGGACTCCAGCCTCCTGAAGGTATGGTGCCCAGTGCTGGCAGCTGGCTTGTGCTAGAGGTTCCAGGCTCTGTAAACCTCTAAAGACAGAGTAACTATAATGGAATTGTTAAAGGGACTACAATAAAACTTGAATGTGGATTTCAAGGTCTCAGAGGTATGTGATTTGAATAACAAGATCACTGTTTATCAGCCTTAGCAGTTAGACAAACTCACACGTTGTTCAAACAACAGAGGCAGGCACGCACACACACACCCCACATGCATGCATGCATGAATATATAAAATTACATTTTTTTGGTTTTCATTCTGCCTTATCATTTAAAAGTAGCTGTTTTTAGCATATTGTATTTAGGAATAACTTTTAAAGGCAGTGAGGTTGAAAGAATTACTAAGACTTGAAATTGGATAGAATCTGGATGGGGGGGTCAATGACTTATTTTATTCATTATGTGTCTTCAGGGCCATCTGTGCCCCAGATACTAAACCATTCCCTCACGTTGATTTCATTATTTGTCACAGCTGAAAATGATGGCTCAGATGTGAAGGCATAGTGTAAAAGAGTGACATTTCCATTGTTTTTTTCTTTCTCATTTAAGCCACGACTTCTGACTTTCATTTACTTAAGACTGATTCGCAACCACTGGGTTAAGTATTGTTGCTTGAATTTGGACTACCTCTGAGTATGTTTCCTCCTTCAAAGTTCATGAGATTCTGTCTAGATAGTTGGCTCAGTGGTTAAGAGTGCTTGCTGCTCTTGCAGAAGACCTTAGTTCAGGTCCTAGTACCAGGTCAGGCGGCTCACAGTCACCTGTAACTCCAGCTTCAGGAGAATCTGTTACCTTCTTCTGGCCTTCTCAGTACTTACATGTCAAACCACAGAGGCAGGCACACACACACACACACACACACACACACACACACACACACACACACAGACTGACAGACACACACACACACTGCATGGGAATCAAGATTCACTAGAGATCCCGGTGCTGGTGGCACACGCCTTTAATCCCAGCACTTGAGAGGCAGAGGCAGGCAGATTTCTGTGAGTTCGAGGCCAGCCTGGTCTACAGAGCTAGTTCCAGGACAGCCTCCAAAACAATACAGAGAAACCCTGTCTTGAAAAAACAAAAAACAAACAAAAGATTCACTAGAGTCAGTACAGGTTAAGTGAAATTTACTCAGGAAGAATGCACTTACATAAGAGTCTGGTGACCGTCACAGGTTTCAGCTCCAAGGATCCTCCCAGCTGTGATCTGACCAGCAGCCAGTGAGAGCTCTGGGGTCCGGGACCCCAGATCTAGTACTCTCCTCCATCACGTCCTCACTACAGGTATGGGCAGGGTGGATATCTCACCATAATTCCCCTTTTAGTCTTAAAGAAAAAGATTTAGGCTTGACATGAAACTATATACAAAGATAGCAAATATCAAGTATGCTGTAGGAGAAGGAAAAATAAGAACACACACACCTAAGACCTATTGCCAGTGAAGCAACTAGAGCAAATGACAAGAACTTCCTATCCAGTCCTAGGGTAGAGGCACAACAGAGATTACTATAGAGTTATCTTAAGCTGGAAAGTTTAAGTCTTATGCCTAATATTTCTATCTAGGGAGAGAGAACAATAACTGTGACAGTCTAATCTTCAACCTCATCAAATACCTGAGAAGGAGGGTACTACTACTAGGGTAGGCAGGAAGTGCAGGCGAGCAACTTCCAAAATGTGCAGCAAAGACAGAAACATCAGGCCACCTGGACAGTCACCCAAAGTCTCACTGCAGCGTAGGGGCAACCAGCTTTGGCTAAGGCCTAGAGTATCTGACTGACCAACGCAGAAGCAGGGAGGTAGAAGGGCTGTCTTACCCTGGCTTGGCAAGGTTCAGCAGTCTTCTAAGTTTACCTCCTGCAAGCACAGGAGGACAGCATGTCCAAAGTCAGCCATCGAGGTGGGGACAGTTCTTTGCCAAGAGGCCATTAGCAGAGGAGAGAACAGACTCCAGAAGGAGTGTCATCAGTGTCCAACATTTTTTTGGGGGAAAGCTGGGTGCTATCAGGAGCAATCATGTCTCATGTCAGCAGAGTACTAATATTAAACCTTTTAAATGCCATATTCTTCAGGTCTATGAAGTGTTTGAAGATCAAATATCTATGTATGACTAATCTCATAGATAAGAAACACTGGTGGTAAAAGTTTATAATTTTCAGAAACATGGTTGTACAATGGCTGAAGCTTCCCAAAATAATTTAACCAGGACAATGACTTCAAAATATGTAACTATGTACATAGATATGATTCCCAATAACAGAGATAGAACTGAAATGTCTTGACTAGAGATAGAACTGTAAAGTGTAATATGATAAACTA
Source organism: Mesocricetus auratus (assembly GCF_017639785.1). Classification (NCBI taxonomy): domain Eukaryota; kingdom Metazoa; phylum Chordata; class Mammalia; order Rodentia; family Cricetidae; genus Mesocricetus; species Mesocricetus auratus. Next base: position 87,308,431 of record NW_024429184.1, on the reverse strand, counting down.
TCCTAAGTTGTGTCAATATACAAAATGTATATACATTGAGATAGTTTTATATTTGTGTGCAAAACATTGTAAACAGAAAGAAGACCCTAAACAGTCAACATACAATAATCTAACAATTTAAGTTATCTATAGCTAACAGTTGCTAAAGCTAGTTAAGTAGAAAATGTGTAAATTCACTCATATCCCATCTTAACCATACCTTTCCCATCCATACCCTGAACTTATCTAAAAGAGATACCCGAGTCTGAGCATCACCTTCCATACCCAACGCTAAGCAACTAAAACCAACCCTATGCAGATGAATACTATCCCTTAACGCTAACAGTAGGGACAAGGGGTGTTGTTTTCTTAGGATTACTTCCTGCTGAAATGGGACAACAAACTCCATTGGGTCCTGTAGGAAAAAAAATTAGAGCAACAAAAAGTCTGGAGAGGACTAGCCGTAACATTTGTAGCTAGTCTCTGAGTGGCAGGTGATGCTTGACTGAAGTTCTTATCTGAAGTTCTGGCCAGAGTGTAATAAGAAGGTGCAGTGTGTCAGCTGGCTGGTCTGGAGTTGTCTCGAGCCTTATAGTCCCAAATCAGTTTTAGAGTGGTGTTTGCTAGTTCAAAGACATCAAGTTGAATCAAGTGGAAATGATGAAGTGGGCCCCATCTTTCCAGAGAGTTCAAAGATTGCTATTAGGAGATTTTTTTTGTTCACTGTGGAGGACTTAAACATTAATATCAACACAGAAAGTTTAACTTCCATAGGTCAACATACAGGGAAAGGTAACAATAAGGATGAAATTAAGAATGAGGAAAATTAGGATTTTATAGAATACAGAGTTAACACAATAGTAGTCTTAGATTTTGTTTTCTTCTGTATTACACCAAAGGATTTTTGATATGAGACAGAAACTCTGGATTTTATTTAAACAAAGTGCATGAATTTGGAGCAGGAGGGCCAAGTTCAACTCTAAAACTAGGTTTGATTTTTATATGAATAGGGACTACGGAAGTTCTAGGAAGCAGGGAAACAGTTTAGTATAAATATTTTACCATACATCAGATTCTTCTATGTATGATGATTCTTTCTGGATAGCTATCCTCTCTTCTTTAGGCATCTACGTGTTCAGTGTCTTTTTGCTTTTTGGAGATGGGTTTTCCCGTTAAGACAAGAACAAAACACCCCCCTACCTTTGTGAGGTTTCCATACAACTCATGGGATATACCTTGTTGGATGACCTATCATTTCTCCTCATCAAGAGGTTTCTCCTTTTTGAACCAAATCTTAATCAACTTTGATGGCATCCAAAGCTTTTCTACTCCTGTAGAAACAAAAACGAAACCCCTACCCCAACGTAACACATATCCTAGTTTGCATTCTGAGGTCAATACATCCTTGAAGTACACCGGCTGATTTAGTTCAGAAGTTTTTTCTATTGCCCAGTATCTTTCTGCAGCTGTTTTTCCTTTCTCATTAGCATTAAGAGAGGTTTAATGTTAGTAAAACATTATATAATCTGTGTTTTGGGGTCTTTGTTCCCTCTGCCTGTTTATAGAGCATTTCCTTTAAAGTTCGATTAGATCTCTCAACTACTGCTTGTTCTGTAGGATTGTGTGGTATACCACTTATATGCTTTATGTTATAATATTTAAAAAACTGTTCCAATTTGCTGGTGACATATGCTGGAGCATTGTCAGTTTTTATTTGTGCAGGTATACCCATAATGGCCATTATCTCTAATAGGCATGTGATAACAGAATCAACCTTTTCAGAGCTAAGAGCAGTGACCCAATGAAACCCTGAAAATGCGTCTATTGTATGGTGCACATATTTTAAATTTCCAAATTCTGAAAAGTGAAACACATCCATTTGCCAAATTTCATTATTATATATACCTTTGGGATTACTGCCTGCTGGTAACAATTTAGTTATAGAATGAACAAGTAGGATATTTCTTTACTGTTTCCTTGGCTTATTGCCAAGTGATGGGAAAATCCCTTTTTAAACCTTTGCTATTTGCATGGCATTTTTAAATGAAATTTGAGGCTTCTAGCATACTTCCTATTAATAAATGATCAATCTCATCATTGCCTTGTGCTAGAGGACCTGGCAGACCGGTATGTGTGTTATACATATATAGAATGAGTCCTATTCCTGATAGTTTCTTGTAATTGTATAAATAATGTAGTTAATTCTGTGTCATCAGGAATAAATTCAGCAGTTTCAATGTGTAAGACGGCTCTCTTTGCATATTGAGGGTCGGTAACTATATTGAGAGGTTCTGTAAAATCCATAAGTACCATGAGAATGGCATAAAATTCTCCTTTTTATACAGCGTTATAAGGGCTTTGAACTACTTTACTTATATTTCCTGATTTATATCCAGCTTTACTTGATTTGTTTGCATCAGTGTTGAATGTAAGGACTCCAGAGATTGGTTTTTCTTACAATGCATAGAAGGATTCAAATTATTTTCTTTATGAATTTTATTTTCTCATTTTTGGGATAATTGTTGCTAACGGTTCTCAAAAAGTTACTACAAGCCCTTGGCCAGTATTCATTATCTTTCCATAGGGAGGAAATTTCCTCATTAGTTAAAGGTACTATAATTTCTGCTGGGTCCCTTCCTGTCTGTTGACAAAGTCTAAATTTACCTTTTAAAATCAAATCAGAGATCTTTTCTATATATGTTCTTAGTTTTTTATTTTGTTTATGTGGCAGAAATATCCATTCTAATATGATATTTTCCCTCTGCATCAAAATCCCTGGAGGGTATTCTCTAGATGGTAATATAACCAGAATACAGTCTAGTTCTGATCCACACAATCCACATGTGCTTCTAGTATTGTCTTTTTACCCATTCTAATTCTTTTTCAGCTTCAGTTGATAATATTTGTGGACTATTTAAGTTCTTGTTCCGTTTTAGGGCCATTATTAAAATTTTCAAATCATGTCCTTCTACTCCAATAATAGTCTGTAGTTGAGAAATCTCTCCTAGGAATTTTTTTTCAATTTTTTTATTTTAAATAGCTTGTTTTACATGTCAATCCCAGTTCCCTCTCCCTCCCCTCCTCCCGCACTCCCCTTCCCCCCCACCCTCCCACCCTATTGCCAAATCCTTCCACATAGGGGATATCAGAGTCTGTCATTTTACTCTGGGTAGGGTCCAGGCACTCCCCTAAGAGTCCAGGCTGAGAGAGCATCCCTCTTTGTGCTATAGGCACACGAAGACTGTTTGTATATCAGGGATAGACACTGATCCACAGCTCAGGGCCCCATAGGTTGCCCAGGCCTTCTCGCTGACACTCACATTTGGGGGGTCCAGATCAGTCCCATACTGGCCTCCTCACTGTCAGTCTGGGATCCAAGAGCTCTCCCCTGTTCAGATCAGCTGTCTCTGCTGGTTTTGCCAGCCCATTCTTTGCCAATTTGCTCATCACTCCTCTCTCTCTGTCACTGGGTTCCTTGGGTTCAGTTCAGTGATTAATTGTGTGTTTGCCTCTGCTTCCATCAGTCACAGGATGAAGGCTCCCGGATGGTTATAGACATCAAGTTCATTATCAGGAATGGGCATTCGAGGTGGTCTCTCCACTATTGCTTAGCTTGCCAATTGGTGTTATCCCTTTAGATCACTCGAGGTCGCTCTGGTGCCTGATCTGTATTCGATCCTATGATTCCCTCTTCCCCCTTTTCTACCCCCACCCCCTCAACTTCCTTTTCCCCCATGACCAACTCTCTTCCTTTTCACCCCCTCTCTTCTTCTCAGGTCCCACTCCCCCCACTCCTCGCCATGTTCCCCATCCATTCAGGGGATCTTGTCTCCATCCTCTTCTCTTGGGTACTATGCATATATGCATATCTTTTAGGTTCTTTCCTGTTTCCCAGACTCTCTATCAGTGGAAGTGCAAACTTCTTCTAGGAATTTTTAAAGATCATTAAGAACCATCTTTCCTGATCTGTACTTTTTGTGGTCTACTTTTCTGTAGACCTATTTTATATCCTAAATAATTGATAGACTCTCCTCTTTGTATTTTTTTTCTGAGTCAATCTGTAATCCCCAGTTAGGTAAAACTTCCTTTATTTTCTCAAACATTTTTTTCCCAACATTCCTATGGTAGAATCAGCCAACAATATATCATCCAAATAATGATAAATTATATATTGTGGAAATTGTTTACGAATTATTTCTAGAGGTTTTTGCACAAAAAATTGGCACAGGGTGAGACTATATAACATTCTCTGTTGCAAGACCTTCCATTGATACCTTTTAACTGGCTGAGAATTGTAAATAGGCACTGTGAAGGCAAATTTTTCCCTATATTTTTCTTGTAAAGGTATAGTGAAGAAGCAGTTCTTAAAATCAATAACATAGTAGGTCATTCTTTAGGTATCAGAGAAGACAAGGACATACCAGGCTGTAGAGAGCCCATTGGCCAAATTACTTTGTTGATGGCTCTCAGGTCTGTAAGCATTCTCCATATTCCAGTCTTCTTTTTGTAACAAATACAGGAGAATTCCAAGTACTGGTAGATTCTTCCATATGTCCAGCATTTAGCTGTTCCTGAACCAGCTTTTCTAAAGCCTCTGGCTTCTCGGAGGTCATAGGCCATTGTCCTACCCAGACAGGGTTCATCTGTTAGCCATTTTAAGGTTAGGGCTTCTGGTTCCTCTGTATGTATGGCATTTGTATTCTGTTTATGTACAGCCAGGTGGTTCGTATCTGTTTTCTGTAGTGCTTTAGAATATTTTTCCGCAACCCATGAGCTCGTTTATGATTCATATCTTTTACTGGAGGAATGTTAATCTGGGTATTCCATTGCTGTAATAGATCACGACCCTGTAGATTTATCACTATATCTGCCACATTTGGCCTCAGTCTTCCTCTTTGTTCTTCTGGCCCTATACATGTAACACATCTTGTGCTCTGTTTTACCTGAGATAGGGTTCCAATCCCTAAGAATTGAACATTTACCTCTTACAGGGGCCATCTTCAAGGCCATGAGTTTTGAGTTTATAATGACAGTGCCTTTGTCAACAATCCCCTCAATCACCCTGTTATTCATTTGTACTCTTAATTTAGGCCTTTGATCATTTATAGAAGTTTGCCAAAATATATGTGTTTTGTTTCCTCCATTTGCATTTGATTCATCCTCCATAGCTAATCTATCATCCCGAACGGAATGATTTTTTACAATAGGCACTGGATTTTCTAATGGTCCTGGAGAAGATTATCCTCCATAGTGACTGGGAATGACGAGACCACTTTTGACATGGAGGCCTTCAAGAGTCTCCTCAAGGAGTTTCCTGATTGTAAAGGGTTTCCTTGCTTGTCTCTGGTCAATCTACATTCATTGGTCCAGTGTCGGCCTTTGTCACATCTTCTACATAGTACAGAAGGTTGAGGCCTTCTGTTTGATTCATTCCTAGAAGGAACATTATTTCTAGGAATGCCTTGCATACAATTTCTTCTTAGATGTCCTATTCTACCACAGTTAAAACATCTGGCATTTTGATATCTTTTTAAACCTTTGGAGATTACTTCTACCCAAGCTTCTGTGTCATCACAGTTAAGACATCTGGTATCTTGATGTCTTTTCAAACCTTTGGATATCGCTTCTCCTACCAAGGCTTCAGTGTCATGATTGTTATACTCAATGTTGGCCGAATACAGGATCCATTCATCCAATGGTGCTGATCTCATCTTTAAGGGCCAAAGCACCTTTTTGCATTGTGGATTCACACTCTCTTAAGCTGGAGATTCTATGAATATTCACCTAGAATCTGAATCTGCTACCTGTAATTCTACTGCTCTGGACAATCTTTGTAAAAATTCACTATATTGTTCATTCAGTCACTGCTTGACCTAGGTATAGGGTTCTATTCTCTCCCCTGGTTCATGAACCTTATCCCAAGCATTCAAAGATGCTTTATGGCATAAATACAAGATGTGTTCAACATAAGTAGCTTGAGTCTCTTGGTCAGCATAAAGATCCTCACCAAGAATTTTATCTTGGGGAGCTTTATAACCTTTCTTTAAGCCTTGAAGTTTGAGGACTTTTTCTTCTTCCCTCCATAAATCCCTCCATTCTATTTGAGATGAATTTTCAAGGACAGTTGCTATTAATTGGCCTTGGGGGGCACCCTATCACTCTTTGTCCATGACTCTACTAATTGCCTCACACATGGTGAGAGCATGCCATAAGAGACTGATGGGGGAAGTCCTGTACTTTTGTTAATAAAGCACTGTTGGCCAATAGGAATCTAGATAGGTGGGACTAGGGGTCCAGGAGGATTCTGGGAAGGAGAAACACAGGAGAGTTCGACATGTAACGCCATGGGGTAGGAAGCCTGGAACTATTCTCCGGTAAGAGAAATACTTAGATTAACAATTATGGGGTAATTACTTAAGTCAGAGGTAGCCAGTAAGAAACAAGCAAGGCCAACAGCTTCATAATTAATATAGCCTCCTGTATGTTTATTTGGGACTGATGCGGCTCTGGAACCAAGCTGGCGGGAAGGCTTCTCTCAAAGAAAAAGCTTCTCTTAACATAATGGTGATCAGGAGTGGGATTGAATTTCCACGTAGAATGACAAAAGCTTTAAAGGAATTTTAGAAACAGAAGAACGGAGAGAAGCACAGATTTTTGGTAGCAGCATTTTCTCAGGTGGGCTCTGTTTTGCTATCGACAAGCCGAGATTCACGTGGCTCGCTTACTGGAGTCTTCCTGACTCGGCATAAAAAGAAAAAAAACCCAGCAAGGTTGTTTTAAGAGACTCTGCTAATGATTGAAAGGTGTGTACGTACAGCTGGAAGTGGCAGCATTTGCTGGATGTCAGCATGGACTGAGGCGGTAAGCTGGAGTCACGCTTACGCCCGCCATCTTGAAAAAAAATGTCAGTTTAAAACAGCCGCGGGTTTAACAGATAAGACACGTGGCCAGAAAAACATAAAGATTTACTGTAAAGTCAGACTTGGATAAAGGAAAGCCTCTAAAGGTTTACAGTGTGTTTAAAAATATACGTGAGATTGAGAGAGAAAATGAAACAGCAAAGTGGTATATAAATACAAAAGCCGGCATTGTGGTGGCGCACACCGGTAGGATTTACTCCAGAGGCAGAGGCAGACAGATTTCCAAAGAGAAACCCTGTCTCAGAGAAAAATAAATAAAAGTAAAATAAATAAAGTAATAATAGATAAATAAATAAGCCATGTAAAGATGGAAAATACACAGAGAGTCTGGATACTGTACGCTATTGTGTTTTTCAGTTTTTTTTATTGCTAAGGAAGGAACAAATGCTAAAGTACACTTCATTATAAATGCTGCTGAATTCATTCAACTTATATCTTTTAAAAATGCCTTGACTTCAAAATTTAAGTATAAGGATGTGTTACTTGGAAAAGGAGATTTTGCTTATGTTTCTACAGAAAACGAAAAGCTGAGGATTCCTTCCAGGCTTCTGTGGTTTGATGAACCAAGACCCCCGGAAGCAGTGGACCAGGTGTTCCAAAAACTGAAACAGCTAAGATGATGCAGTCTTACAGACCCCGAAAATATGGACTTATACAGGTTTCTGAGTTTTGTGATGATCCCCATGGTATAAACAGCGCCCCCTTCCAGCATGAAGCAGTTTGGAATGAGCGGCGTCCTAATTCCCATCTTGTTTATAAATCTTTGTTTTCATTTAAATGGGATTGTTTATAATTGGTTAATGATCACAACCAATCTCTTTTTAATGGTAAAAAGGGGAATTATGGTATGGATATTGTTTTTCATTCATTGATACAAATTCAAGGTCAATTTTGTGATGTGCATATTTCTCCTCTTGATTAAGCATTGTGCTTATACTGATCTTTTAAAACGTAATGCTTAATTGAATACAGACTATAGATAGTTACTTATAATAGAATTTATAGTTAGGTAAGTTAGGTTTTCTAGATATACAGAAATATATTTGAGCTAGACAGTCAAATCATCAGATGGAACAGGTTTTTTGTTTGAGTATTTCAATGTTGGGCTGGAGAGATGGCTCAGAGGTTAAGAGCACTGACTGCTCTTCCAGAGGTCCTGAGTTCAATTCCCAGCAACCACATGGTGGCTCGTAACCATCCATAATGAGATTTGGTGCCCTCTTCTGGCGTGCAGACATACATGAGGCAAGATGTTGTATTCATAATACATAAATAAATCTTTAAAAAAAAAGTATTTCAATGTTATGTTCCACTTTTTCTGTCCTGTATGTTGAATCAGATGTGGAACACATTTTTCCTGAAACTAATTCAATGTTATGTTACATATTTTACATTCTGTTTGTCAGATCTCCATTGCCATTTTCAATATTCTGAATCCTTTTTACCAAATTCTCCCTACCAGTCTGTAAAGAATTTTCTATTGTCTGAATCCTTCTTACTAAGTTCTTCCTACCAGGCTGTAAGGAATTTTCTGTTGTCTGAATCCTTCTTACCAAGCTCTCCTTACCAGTCTGTCAAGTATCTTCTATTGTCTGAATCCTTTGTACTAAGTTTTCATAGCCAGTCTGTGATGACTGTATGATTTGTATAGGTTACTCATTTTTTCCCTATTGCTAAACCCTTTCTTTAATGATATTATATGGATTACCAAACTGACAGTCACTACGGCAGATAGAAAGTATATTCCAGGTAGGTCTTCAACCTCTTCTAACATCTCATCCATACAAGAAACAAAAATATTCCTAAAGTCCTGCATTGTAAGATTATCTGCCATAGGTATAGAGTAGTTAATCTTATTTATTATTGTTAGTTTAAAATAAAAAGAATGTAGCACCTACTTTCAGTAGAAACCAAGTGTTCTTTAATGTCGATAATCTTTTTTGTTTGTTTGTTTGCAGGTTAAGTGAAGTTTATTTGGGGAGAATGCACTTACAAAAGAAGCCACAGGTTTCAGCTCCAAGGATCCTCCCAGGCTGTTTCCTGTGACCTGACCAGCAGCCAGTGAGAGATCTGGGTTTTGGGGCCCCAGATCTAGTCCTCTCCTCCATCATGTCCTTACCTGTGACCACACCCAGTTGGGCATGGTCAGTGCTACAGGTATGGGCGGGGTGGATATCTCACTACATACACGTACTTGAAAAAGTTTATAAGATTATCTAATGATGACAAATGTTGGCAAGGATGTAGGGAGAAGAAAACCAATTCACTGTTGGTAGGAATATGGACTTGTACGATTACTATGGAAGTCAATGTGGAGGACCCTTAGAAAACTCAGAACAGTAAAATAACTACCATATGAGCCACCTGTACCACTCTTAGGCATGTGCTCAAGGGACTCTGTACCTTACCACAGAGCTGCTTGTTCATCCATGTTCCTTGCAGCTCTATTTATAGTAGATAGAAAATGGAATCAGCTTAGATATCCATCAACTGATTATAAAAATGTCCCACAAATATACAACAGAATTTTACTAACCTATAAAGCAAACCAAAATTTTCAGGAAAATCGATGGAACTGGAAAAAAAATTATACAAAGTGAGGAAATCCAGGCCTAGGAAGGCAAACAGCACATTTCCTTCCTTCCTTCCTTCCTTCCTTCCTTCCTTCCTTCCTTCCTTCCTTCCTTCCTTCTTTCCCTCCCTCCCTACCTCCTTCCCTTCCTCCCTCCACAGTGAAGCCCTGGCTTCACTGAGGACCAGGCTGGCCTTGAACTCACAGAGATCCACCTGCCTCTGCCTTCTGAATGCTGGGATTAAAGTGTTTGCCATCACTGCCCAGTTTATATATTCTTTCTTACATGTGGATAATAGCTTCAAATTCACGGATTTTTAGATATACATTGGAGTGAGTGGAGAGGCGAGGTGTACTGGCTGGTTTAGTGTCAACTCAACACCAGCTAGAGTATCAGAGAAGGAGCCTCAGCTGAGGAAATGCCTCCATGAAATCCAGGCATTCTCCAATTAGTGACCAGTGGGGGGGGGAGGATCCAGCCCATGGTGGGTGGTGCCATCCCTGGGCAGTGGTCCTGGCTTTATAAGAAAACAGGCTGAGCAACCTAGGAAGCAGCACCTATCCATGGCCTCTGATTCAGCTCCTGTCTCCAGGTTCCTGCCCTGTCTGAGTTCCTGTTCTGACTTCCTTCAGTGATGAACAGCAATGTGGAAGTGTAAGTCAAATAAACCCTTTCCTCCACAACTTGATTTTTGGTCATGGGGTTTCTTTAACAGCAATACATCCCTAACTAAGACACCAGTACATAAGGAAGGAAGGGGGAGGCCATTAGTAGGAGAGTTGGGGGATGGAAAACACAAGAGAAATAAAAGTAAGGCCAAAGGAAATACCAGGCATGGAAAGTTTAAGTGTGTTTGGAGTGGGAGGTTGGGGGAAATGTGGAGGAACAGAGGAGGGTTCATGAAAACTTAGGGGGCATAAAAAGCCTAAGGAGAAACTTACTGCTTTATAGACTAAAACGTAAGAAGAGTTTGAAATGGCAGTATCCTTCAGAGGTGCATAACGCACCTCCCAGAAGGCATTGGCTTTTGAATAAAAACTACAGTGTCAGGTGCAGTGTAGCAGGTTTTCTTTGACATCCAGTCCCCAAACCATGACACAGAGACTTTCTGTTAATTATGAAAGCTTGGCCTTAGCTTAGGCTTGCTTCTACTTAAATTGACCCATTTCTATTACTCTACGTGCTGTCATGTAGTTCACAGCTTTTATCTCCTGCATGTCCTGCTTCCTCTGCACTCAGCCTCCTCTGCCTTTCTCCTTCCCTGAGATTTCTGTATCTCCGGAAGTCCCACCTAATCTCTCCCTACCTGGCTACTCTTTGTTGGGCCAATCACAGTGACATATCATACAGTGTAAAGGACTATTCTGCAACAGTGCAGGATACCTCCTCATGAGTTGTTAGCCAGAGAGACGCAAGTGGCCTCCAAAACAACACAGGGTATTGGTATCTCTCTTAATTGACCATGGAAATCCAGACAGCAAGACCTTCCTACTGAAGATACCATACCACTTTGACTACAGGACACAGATAAATCAAGTTGGAACTGAACTGGAAATGCCTTTTCTGCTTAGCTGTTTTCATAGTTCCTGAAGGTGCTACTCAGACTGCTCTTATAAATAACATTTGATTCTGACTGGGAGATAAAAATACAAAATGACTAACTATAAAATTAGGCTTGTGGTAGGGTTTTCTTTTTAGCTACTGTGTGTGTATGGGTGTTTTGCTTGCATGTATGTCTTTGCATCCTGTGTGTCTGGTATCCAAGGAGGGCAGAAGAGGGTTTTGGATTCTTTGGAAATGAAGTTTGATGGTTGTGAGCTTCCATGTGGGTGCTGGGTCCTGAGTCCTCTAGAAGAACACCCAGTGCTCTTTACCACAGAGCCATCTCTTTCTGTCCCTTCTCTCTTTCAGTATGAGACTTTCACGATGCACATATCGGTCTCTTAGATGTTATTCTGAAGTTTCTTTGCTTCATTCATTTTTGTTATTGTTGCTACTAAATAATTCCAAATGCCCTATTGGTGACTTTTTTTTCTTCTGTTGATTGGGTGTTCTTCTGGAAATCTCACTGTGATGGGAAGACTTTAGTTATTGTATTCAGTGGCTTAAGAATTCCTGTTTCCGCCGGGCGTTGGTGGCACACGCCTTTGATCCCAGCACTCGGGAGGCAGAGGCAGGCAGATCTCTGTAAGTTCGAGACCAGCCTGGACTACCAAGCGAGTTCCAGGATGGCCTCCAAAGCCACAGAGAAACCCTGTCTCGAAAAAAAAAATTCCGGTTTCCTTCTTTTTTGGTACTCTGTCTCCGGGTTAATAATCTCACATTATTTTTCCATCATTTTATTTAGTTACTCATCTGTTTTCTCTTGCACAATATGTTTCTCTTTTTTTTTGGATTTTCCAGACAGGGTTTCTCTGTGGTTTTGGAGGCTGGTCTAGAACTCACAGAGATCCTCCTGCCTCTGCCTCCTGAGTGCTGGGATTAAAGGCGTGTGCCACCAACACCCCACAATATAGTTCTTTAAAGTAAGCATTTTGAACTGTCAAGTACTTCATAGGCCTGTGTGGTTAGGGTCTCAGAGCTAACTGGCTCCTTTAGTTAAGCTATATATGACTTCCTGTTACTTTCTGTGTCTTGTTTCGTGCTTTACCTCTCGCTTTGGGAAGCCAGCCATCTCTCACAGCCCCGAAGCACAAGGAAAGGCCATTACTCACCAGCCTAGCTGTGAATGTGAGGTGTCTCTTCAATCTTTTGAGGGGGCTGAGTTACCCCTGGGTTTATGGTATAGTTTTTCTACCAGAGTTTTACAGCGTCTCTTTTTTAGGAGCATGTGATCTCTTGCTCCCTCTGGTGTCTATTTGTGGCGCTACAGGTCTTTTGGGATAGTAAACTCCTGTGTTCTGTGTCCTCCAAGGGTCAACAGTAAAGACAGTCCCTGATTTACAAGAGTTTGAATGAAAAGGTCTCTACCAAGGTCTGAAAATGGTAGGCACTGTCGAGTTGTGGCCTTTTCTCAGGGCAGTGACATACAGTCAGGTGTTGTGGAATATTAGTTGAAGATGTGTTACATTGGTTTATGCTGTGGAACTTTTGTTTACTGATACAAAGATGTATCACATTTGGTCACCTCTGTGAGGCTGTGTTACCTTGCCTGTCTAAAACACCTGATTGGTCTAATAAAGAACTGAAGGACCAATAGCAAGGCAGGAGAAAGGATAGGCGTGGCTGCAAGGCAGAGAGACTAAATAGGAGGAGCAATCTGGGAAAAGAAGATCAGGGATGGAGAAAAGGAGAGGAGGATGCTAGCAGCCAGCCACGCAGCCTCACGGCCAAACATGGAATAAGAAGTAAAGATACACAGAAATAGAAAAAGGTAAAAGCCCACAGGAAAAAAAAGGTAGACAGGATAATTTAAGAAAAGCTGGCTAGAGATAAGCCAAGCTAAGGGTAGGCATTATAACTAGTAATAGGAATTCTTGTAATTTAGCCAGGCAGTGGGGGTGCACACCTTTAATCCCAGCACTCCAGAGTCAGAGGCAGACAGATCTTTGTGAGTTCAGGACCAGCCTGGTCTACAAAGTGACACAGAGAAACCCTGTCTCAAAAGATCAAAAAAAATTCATGTAATTTATTTGGGAGCTGGGTGGTGGGCCCCCAGAGGATCAAAGATTAAAAAAAAGGAAGCAAACCCAACTATAGGCAGACACTAGTGACACTGGACATGGCAGAGAGAGGAGTTGCATCCCTATGACATTCGTCAGCTGTGTGATAACTGCAATAAGCAACCGGTCCTACGTGGTGTCCTGCCTAGTGAAGCTGCGCTGCTTGGTACCTTAGAAGTACTGGGTGAAGGTGATGGTTAGTGCTGATTGCCAACTTGACAGAATCTGGAATCACCTAGAAGACAAGCCTCTAGGCACTCCAGCCAGACACAGCCTCTGGGTATGTCTGTGTGGGATTATATGGATTCCGTTAATTGATGTGGGAAGAGTCACAGTAAGAGTGGGTGGCACCATTCCCTGGCCTTGGATCCTGGCCTCCATCAAAAGATGGCGGGTGGTATATGGCGGATTCCAGTTCCTGCTGCCTTGACTTCCCCAACAGGACAGGCTGCATCTTGAGCTGTGGGATAGGTAGAGTCCTTTCTTCCGTCACTTGCTTTTGTCAGAGTACTTTTTCATCAGCAACAGAAAAGTAACTTAGGCAAAGGACTTTCAAGTTATTTTTGCAACTGTTCCTTGTAGTCTTACCAATCTGGGCTCAGCCACCCATCAATCAAAGGGATAGTAATAATGAAGGGCAGAGATGGGATGTGTCCAATGTGGCTCCTGCGTGAAGATGAACAAATGAGGAGAACCTGTGACCCCCCACGTGTATCTTCAGGGAACAGACGGAGGGTTGTGTTCAAACAAAGGGTGTGTTCGTAACCCAGCAGCTCCAGGCAAGGGGTAGTCCCACCCATCACTGACCCATCACTGCCTTCAGTTTGTCCTGCAAGATGGTCTGGCTTGTCAGTGTCACTACATGAAATTTCTTCAAGATGGCTCTCCTGTAGCGGACACCAGGCTCAGGCCTTCCCTTCTCCTGGTGTGAGATCCTCGGGTGATTCCCATGTCTTTAGGACTATTGTTTCAACAGTCTGATCGCCAAGGGAAGAACACAACTTCTGCTGTTGTAGGGAATCCGGTTCTCTTTTGTGGCTTTTTAGTCTGATTTTGAAGATGGACTCAGGCTGACTCAGTAGCAAAGGTGTTTGCTGCACAAACCTGATAGGCACCAGGCCGTCTTCTTCGGGCCAGCAACCAGCTCCCAAATCATGACATGGAGACTTCTTAGTAGTTTTGCATTCTCATCCTAGCTTAGGCTTGTTTCTGGGTAGCTCTTTTAACTTAACCTTTTCTGCTCTTTGCCTCAGGGCTTATTACCTTTCTTACTTCTCTGTATCCTATTTTCACTGCTTCTTCTCTATGTCTGTCTGTCTGGTAACTCCTGGCTCCTGGCTCTGGGTATCTCCCGTCTCCCTTGTTCTCTCTTCCCTCATTCTTCTCTGGAGCCTAGATTTCTCCTTCTGTTTATTCTGTCTTCCTGCCAGCTCCACCTATCTTTTCTCTGCCTAGTTATTGGCCATTCATCTTTTTATCTGACCAATCAGGTACCTTAGGCAGGCAAGATCAAACAAAACACATCTTTACACAATTAAACACACATCCTTACATCATTAAACAAATACAGCATAAACAAATGTAACACACCTTTACACAGTAAAAGTAATATTCTGCAGCATAAACAAGTGTAACACATCTTTGCCTAGTTAAAATAATATTCCATAACATTGATGGCTTGAGTTCAATCCACAGAACCCACATAAAGGCAGAAGGAAAGACTTGACTCCATAAATTGTTTCTGAATGCCACAAGTACGTTGTGGCTCATGTGACCCCCCTACCCCTGTCACACAACAATAATAGTTAAATAAAAATTAGACTGGGTGGTGGTGGCATATGCCTTTAATCCCAGCACTTGGGAGCCAGAGGCAGGCAGATCTCTGTGAATTTGAGGCGAGTTTGGTCTACAGAGCTAGTTCCAGGACAGGCTCCAAAGCTACATAGGGAAACCCTGTCTCAAAAAAAATATTAGCCTTTCTTTGTGTTATTTATCTGGATTCTTAGCTTGTTGGGGATGGTCTGGGGCTGGGTAATTGCTTTTGTTACCCTTTCCTCCTAACCCATAGTGTGAGTGCACCTCCATCCACATTGGCCAGGCAGGTGTCCAGATTGTCAGCACCTTCTGGAAGCTCTACTACCTGGGCATTCAATCTGATGGCCAGATGGCTAGTGACAAGACCATAGTGGGAGGGGATGATCCTTCAATATCTTCAATTAGACAGGTGCTGGCAAGCATGTGTTAAGGACAGTGTTTATAAGCCTGGAACCCACAGTTATTGATGAAGCTCATACTGGTACCCACTGCTAGGTCTTCCATCCTGGGCAGCTCATCACAGGCAAGGAAGATGCAGCCAATAACTATGCCCGTGGCCACTATACCATTGGCAAGGAGATCGTTGACTTTGGCTTGGACTGAATTCACAAGCTGGCTGACCGGTGCACAGGTCTTCAGGGCTTCTTGGTTTTCCACAGCTTTGGTGGGGGAACTGGCTCTGGGTTCACCTCCCTGCTGATGGAGCAGCTCTGTTGGTTATGGAAAGAAATCCAAGTTGGAGTTCACCACTTAATGGGCCCTCCAGGCTTACACCATTGTTATGAAGCCTTGAAGCACTCTGATTGTGCCTTTATGGTAGACAGTGAAGCCATCTATGACATTTATCATAGAAACCTTGATACTGAGTGTCCATCCTATACTAATCTTTTTTTTTTTCGAGGCTGTCCTGGAACTAGCTCTTGTAGACCAGGCTGGTCTATAACTCACAGAGATCTGCCTGACTCTGCCTCCTGAGTGCTGAGATTAAAGGTGTGCACCACCAACGCCCAGCTCCCTATACTAATCTTAACTGCCTTGTTAGCCAGAAGTGTCCCCTGTCACTGCTTCCCTCAGATGTTACAGGCCCCGAATGTTGATCTGACAGGATTCCAGGCTAACCTGGTGCTCTATCTCCATATCCTCTGCCCCCTGCCCCATGTGCCGCTGTCATCTCTGAGGAAAAGCGTACCTTGAGCAGCTTTCTGTAGTAGAGATCACCAGTGCCTGCTCTGAGTCAGCCAACCAGCTTGTGCAATGTGACCCTTGCCATGGTAAATATGTGGCTTGCTCCCTGCTATGCCATGGTGATGTGGTTCCCAAAGATGTCAATGCTGCTGTTGCCACCATCAAGACCAGACACGGCATCCAGTGTGTGGATTGGTGCCCCACTGGCTTCAAGGTTAGCATTAACTACCAGACTCCCACTGTTGTACCCAGTGGAGACCTGGCCAAGGCACAGATGACTGTGTGTGTATGCTGAGCAACACCACAGCCATCGATGAGGCCTGGGCTTGCCCAGATCACAGTTTGACCTGATATATGCCAAACATGCCTTTGTATAGTAGTACGTGGATGAGGGCATGGAGGAAGGGGATTTCTCTGAAGCCCATGAGGAGGGGAAAGGTCAGCTGGGTGTTTTCTTTGCCGGTTTTCACCCAGCATCTGGCTCCCAAGTCTTCATTGGTAAAATAGAAGGATAGAAACTTCATTAAAAGACATCATTTGACTCCTAACATGGAGGCAGCTGAGGCAGCAGCAGCAGTGGCCATGGCGAGACAAGAAGGCTCCCCTGGGCCTTGGTCTCAGCAGTGAGGTAGTGGCAGGTTCAGGTGCAGCCCCTGAGCAGCAGATAAAACAACAAGTAAGTGTGACGGGGTAGGGACACAGTTCCACAATGTTTCCCTGAGGAGGTCTTTTTAGTACACACGCAGAATTCTTTGCTTCAGTCAAGAAAAGAATTTCAAGACAATCCAGTGTGAAGCAGAGTTGGAGTTTATCCAAAGTAGAGTGCAAGGCCGTCAGGGAAGAATAAAGCCCTCTGGAGTACATGAGTGTGAACCTCCCTTAGAGTGAGTCTCACTTCATTGCCTTTACAATAGCCATGTGTACCACAGGGGCAGGTTTGGAACTAGCTTCTCCAAAGGGCTAGAGAGAACATGAATGAACCACAAGATGGTTCCTGAAGTGTAGATTGTTGATGGGGTAAAACTGTAGGTCAGGGCTGGCAAGATGGCTCAGCAGGTAAAGGATTTTGCTATTGTGCCTGAAGACTTGAGTGAGATTCCACCATTTACTTAATTTTAATTTTTTAAAATGAACCAGTGGCCTGAAGAATTGGTCCCCTCAATGCTGTTATTGTGGGCTTCCTGACACAGTGGCTACAGATGAGGTCAGAAGGGAAAGGAATTGAATTTAAAGACACAGAGTAGGGTCAGCTAGTGAGGGACAAGAAGCCACCTCAGTGTGTGGCCCAGATTTAATGACAGAATGACAAGAAGAGTCCTCTTACCCTACTACTCTAATGACATCTGTCTGTCACCATACCCTGCATATTGTCCTTCAAATCATTTCTAATACCTCTACCAGCTACCCACATGTATCCAACCTTAAGCACAGGCCAGACCCTAGAGGCACTGATAGGACCTCAGGAGTACAACGTTTGCCCTCCAATGATATGCTTGTCACACTTGATCAAATGAAATTCATCTCAGATATAACTCTACAGAAATATAAACAATTTGATACAGTCAATTTGTCCAATTATAACTTGACAAAAGGGAAGATGGATTCTTATTGAACCTCTATTATCAATTAAAGAGAAGAACTCAATAAAATTAATGGTTCATGAATCTTAAGAGATAATTAGGAATATGATATTGAAGGGTGTTTTGTCCTGTGAAACACAGTCTATTAAACTGAAGGGACAGAGAGAGGGCATCAGATACTGACCACAACATAACATCTTACAAAATTACATTCCCACCACTCATCTATTCAAGTCACTTACAAATACCATTTTTTTTTTATTTTTTGGCGAGTGGAAGTTAGGGTCTAGGTACATAACTCAGGTAGTCCTGAAGCTTGTGACCCTCCAGCCCCCAGTTTCAGTGCTTCCCAACCCCTGCAGTGTGTCACCACACTCGACTTTAGAGGACTTGGACCTGAGTTTGTTTTCTATTCTGAACTGAAGAGATTTTCAGAAAGCTCCCTGGCTCCAGTGACAAGGTCTCAACAATGTCAACCCAAGAACCTAGGTACTCTTCCTTATTTCCATGGCTTAGAATCCTGCTCATAGAGCTCAGAAACTTACTCCCTGTTGGGGATGTGCATTTTCTCTTGATTTCATGACTCTTGGTAGCAGTGTCTCTGGTCCATCCCCATCCCAGAGGACCAGCTTGCAAACTTTCCCACCAGGCCCTCATGGCCATGGAAACCAGAGCCTCGGTATCCACAGTTGGAGACTCCGGGCCTCCACACTGACATCCTTCAGAGACTGACTGGCCATGTCTTGACCTCACTGTTGTTCTCAATCCTGACTCCCAAGGTCATGAGTACCCTTCCTCCTGCACTCACGTGCCACTCAGTAAGACACATGTGCACAATTGTTCAGTATTCTATGACTTCTAGTTTATGAATGAAATAATTTCTCTGGAACTGAGTTTTCTAATGCAGTGATATTAGTGATCCACGATGATGCATTATTGTAGTGATTTAGTATTACTTTTTGAATGGTAGACCAAATAACCCAGGACCATTTGATCTTCTTACCAGAGAGACCAAATGTTTCATATATATATATATCATATATTAGTGTGATATTAATATAATATTTGGCAGTAAGGGACTCACATGCTTTTATTGTTGACCTCAGTGTCTATGCTATTGGTGTTATGTTCAGGAAGCAGTCTCCTGTACCAATTCGTTCAAGGGTACTACCCACTTTCTCTTCTAAGAGGTTCAGTGTGGCTGGATTTATGTTGAGGTCTTTGATCCATTTGGACTTAAGTTTTGTGCATGGCGATAGACATGGATCTATCCGCATTCTTCTACATGCCAGCCTCCAGTTATGCCAGCACCATTTGTTGAAGATGCTTTCTCTTTTCCATTGTATATTTTTGGCTTCTTTGTCGAAGATCAGATGTTCATACATGTATGGGTTAATATTAGGGTGTTCAATGAGATTCCATTGGTCTACCTGTCTATTTTTGTGTGAATACCAAGCTATTTTCAGGACTACAACTCTATAATAGAGCTTGAAGTCAGGGATGGCGATGCCTCCAGATGTTGCTTTGTTGAGTAAGGTTGTTTTGGCTATCCTGGGTCTTTTGTTTTTCCATACAAAATTGATTATTGTTCTTTCAAGGTCTGTGAAGAATTTTACTGGTATTTTAACGGGGATTGCATTGAATCTGTAGATTGCTTTTGGTAGGATTGCTATTTTTACTACATTGACCCTACCTATCCAAGAGCATGGGAGATCTTTCCATTTCCTGGTGTCTTCTTTAATTTCTTTCTTTAAAGACTCAAAGTTCTTGTGATGCAGGTCTTTTACTTGTTTAGTTAGCGTTACCCTAAGGTATTTTATGTTGTTTGTGGCAATTGTAAAGGGTGATGTTTCTATGATTTCTTTCTTGGCCCTTTTATCCTCTGTATATAGTAGGGCTACTGATTTTCTTGAGTTGATCTTGCATCCTACCACTGTTGCTTCTGACATAGTCTCAGTCACCAATGTTAATTATAACATTAACCAAAACCATTGTCTTCCATCTCATAGAAGCCTGTCTTCTTTTAGACATTGTGCCATTCGACAGACAGTTTTGTGTGACATGTGGGGCATCTGGACATAGCATAGGATATGGATAGCTGGGATGGAACTAGGGTGCAGATAATGTACATAATCTGGGAGAAGAATTAGGCATGCAGTCAACCAGTGTAGAGCAGTGGCTCAAGGCTGGAGCTGAGAGCTCAAGATTTCCCCCTGCTGGCACATTAGTGGGGTTGTCTCAAGAGAGGCCCTGTGTGTGGGTCTCAGGAGAGTCCTCTCTTTAACTCGGGAGGACCCTGGTAGCAAATCCCTTCTTAGAGGAGCACGCGGGCCAGTCTGTCTCATGCCGGAAATCACTGCCCTCTCCGTATGCATGCTCACACAAAGCTACAATTGCAAGGGCACACAGGCCAGTGGGTAAGGTGGGCTCCAGTGTCATTCCCAGCTCTGTAGCAGACCATTTGCTGTGGCCTCTCCTCACTCTCTGCCACCAGTTCCAGAAACTACACAGATCTTAGTGGAACACCCTGCTTCCCTTCTTCCTGTGGAACCCCTCAGCCCTACCCCACCTCTTGTCCATCTCCATTCCTAAGTGCTGGCTCCCAATACCTAGAAACATCTTCAACCCAGAAACCCCAGTGGCCGCACCTGGCAGCGTCCCAGAAGAATTCCCTGCCAGACAACAGACAGTCACCATGCCCTCCTAAGAACCAGAGAGGGCAATAGAAACCAAGGAACAAAATGCCTACCCAATGACAACAAGACTAAGTAACAGCAGCTAGAATTCTAATCCTCCCAAAACCCTAGTGTCTAGACACTAGTGTAAAAACACAATCACCAACAGCCAGGACAATATGTCCCTACTTCAGCTCATCAACTACTATAGGAGGCCCTGAGAATGCGACATAGCCGAGGCATAAGATAAGGACCTTAACATAGCCTTTATGAGTATGATGGGATTCCTTAGAGAGGAAATGTAAAATTCCTTAAGGAAATCTGAAAACACAAGCAATAGAAGAAAAGCTATAAGTTGAGCTGCTGCATCTCAAATGACCACATGGACAGTGATAGAAGTTACCACAGAAGAAATGTGTGGACCACTTCTAGCATTCCCAAACATCCCATAATGTTGCCAAGCCTCAGGGAGAGGATGCGTTGCTTTTTCTATTGCTGTGATAAAACACCATGACCAAAGCAACTTGCAGGAGAAAGGCTTTATTTGGACTTATGGTTCCAGAGGGGTAAGTGTTTGTTACGGTGGGGAAGCCGTAGGCAGGACAGCATGAGCAGGAAGCTGAGGGCTCACATCTTGAACTGCAAATGTGAAGAACAGTGTGCGGAACCAGAAATGGTACAGGTCTTTAAACTCTGAAAGTCCATCTCTCGTGACACTCGTCCTCTAGCAAAACCACACCTCTCAAGCCTCCCCACGTAGTGCCACCAACTGGGGACTAAGTGTTCAATGCCTGACACAACAGGAGATATTCTCATTTATACCATCACCATGGAGTGCATTCCTACAGACTGAACTTCAGTTTGTTGCCAGTTCTGCAGAAGGGAAGCTGGGTATCAGAAGTTACACTAGTTACAGAAGATAATGGTTGTTGTACATCTAGTTTTTGCACTGGGGTTTATATTCCATAAATGAAAGGGTGGCATGGCATCCCAGGAAAGATATTCTAATAACATGGAGTGCCAGAAAATAGGAATTGCATATGAGCCATTCTCTCTGAATTTGGATGTTCAAACCCTAGGCCTCTAGAAGAGTTAGGTAGATGTAAAGATTCAAAAGAAGATATATATATATATATGTATACATATATGTGTGTGTATGTGTGTGTGTGTGTGTGTGTGTAGGTAGACTGTTGTAGGCATAATTCTAATAGAAGCTATACTGATGCAAACGTATGTCAGTGTTCTAGTGTGGCAGTACATGTCTCTCCAGACTTACATGGAATCTTCATTCCCAGTGTGACAGTGTTAAACCAGTGCAGGAATAGTCAAGCCTTGAGGACTCTATCCTCATAAATAGCATTACTGTCCTTATAGAAGGCTGGGGGAAGGGAGTCAATTTCTCTACTCCATGAAGACACAGAAGGTGCCACCTGTGATTAACAGGCCACCAGTAACATCAGCTCTGCTCTCACAGTGGGCTTGAGCTTCCGAGCCTCTAGAATGGTAAGAAACAACTTTTGTTTTCAGTTTATAAGCTATGCATTCTCTGGCACTGTGATATAATAGTATTAATGAACTATGATGGTCAGCCTATATATACATATGAGTAACACTGACATATTTGTTTATGGTAGACGCTTTGTACTTCACATATTTATCCTAATTGCCATTTTATCTGATGGCCAACTTACAATTCAAGATTGAATTAAACAAAACATATGGTTCTTGAGTTTTGTGTCGTGAAGCATACAGATCAGGGAAACCCTGAGGATGGAGTCTGGGAACCAGACCTAAGACTTACCACATGCCTATCTTTTCAGTTGGAACCAGGTGAAAGGAACATCTGGGGAAGTTTCCAAGAGACCTCCAAGGGGCAGATACAGAAACACGTGTTGGTATGGACACAGAGGAGGAGCCTTTCATGCCAGGATGGATGTGTCCGATGGATATATGAGTGTCACTACTGGCCACACTTGTGCTGGCTCACATCATACATACGAGTCAGTACCTCCCTTGTGGCAAGAGGGATGGGGTGCCAGACGTTTGGTAGGGTGCTGTGTTACCTTCCCATTTCTTTGACAGCAAAGTTGAGAAAATCATTTGGAAAGGGGGTGATTTTCCCTCTGGGTTTCGGAGGTTCAGGTCCACAGTTGCCTTAACCTGTTGCTTTGTGCCATGCTGGCACAATGTATCATCGTGGTAGTGTGCGGTAGAGGTGGCCAGGAAGCCAAGAGCAGTGGCTCTCAATGTTCTAATGCTGCAACCCTTTAAAACAGTTCCTCATAAATTAATGTCGTTGCTACTTCATAACTGTAATTTTGCTACTGTTATGAACTGTAACTATATGACATATGGCCCTTGTGGGGTTGTGACCCAGAGATTGAGAACCATTGGCAAAGAGTGAAGAGAAGAGGTCAGGGCCCCAATATCCCTTCTAGGGAATGCCTCCAATACTCTAACTTCTTCCTCACTAGTACCTTGGACTGAGGACCAAGCTCTGAACAAGTGAACCTTCGGGGGTTGTTTCACGTCTAAACCATACCAGTGTACAGTTTTCTCTGCTATTTTTCTACCTAAGATAGTTGGACCGACCACAGAGTGAACTCATCTTCCTACAACCAATTAAATTGTTCTTCTTCCCACACTTAAAATTTTATTACATCACATACAGATTTCCTTCTCCTCTACCCAGATTTAAGTATACAATTACTGGAATTGTATATACATATATACCCTTGCGCACCATGGACATGCAGTGCCTGAGGAGGCCAGCAGGGGGCACTGGATCCTTCCTGGGAACAGAGTCAAAGATTGTTGTGAGTCACTATGTGGTTGCTGGGAACTGAACCCTGGGTCCTCTACAGGCGCAGCAAGTACTCTTAACCATTGAGCCATCTCTCTAGTCACCAGTGTTTTAGATCCTATCACTAACAATTAGCTTCTTACTCTTTACAACATTGTATAAAGAAGACGAAACCACAGTATTATGTTTCTGGCCTGTCTACTGTGAATCAAATAAATGTGACATTCATCTGTGTTGTGTCTATCAGTGGCTTTAAATAAGCTGCACTCAATCTTTGGTTATGTGAATGCACTGAAAACTATTTATCCTTAATGCACTCAGGGCAGTGGGGTTGTTTTCAGTTTCTCCTTTTGCATTTTGATGAACAGATTGATAGAAAGTTTCTTGTTCTTGTCTTTTCTTGTCCTCTGCATTCATCTCTCTTGTGTCAGGAACTGCCAGGTATGCAAATTCTGATGGACCCCCTGGATGCTGTGTAGCTATGTAGCCACCAGAGGAGTAAGATGCCGGAGCATTACTAGTAAGCCATGGCCACGTGGTGATACACAGATTAGTAAAAATGGGTTAATTTGATTGTGAGAGCTAGTTAGTAATATGCCTGAGCCATTGGCCAAACAATTATAATTAAGCCTCAGAGTGATTATTTTATAAGTGGCTGTGGGACTGGGTGGAACACATAAAAGCTTTCCACCACAACATTTAGAGAGGTCAGTGTTTGGAATTTTATCTATTTTAATGGGCATTTTTTTCATGAGCTCCATGAAAGTCGGGCATGTTTTCATGTGCTTACTGGCCATTTCGAATTCTTCATTGTTAAGCAACTGTTCAAGTAGCTCACCATTTGTATCTACCCAGTCTTCAGTTAAGACAGGAGATAGGCACACAGTGGCATTATTCTGTTAGCGTTTGACAAGAAAAGCAAAAGTTGGTGTGTGTGTGTGTGTGTGTGTGTGTGTGTGTGTGTGTGTGTGCAATATGGAGCTACAAGGACAGACAAACCCGGGCTGCCTTTTGTCTATTCAACTTCAGCGATGCAGAAGACCCAAATGAAAGGCCAAGAACCTTTACACTAGCACTCCCTACCCCTGTGAGGACTTGGTGACACTGAGGAGGAATACCTGGTGTACACAAGAGGATCTCAATTCCAGGGGGGAGAGAAGGGCTTCACCAAGAACCACACCGTACCTTTGCCTTCCAAATATCACACAACCGTCTCTCCTGGTCTCCCTGACCTTAGAGCTTACCAGAAAGGAGTTCAAAGAGCACAGGTACCATATGGCTAGGCTGGCACCAAAGGAGGCAGCTGTGGCCCTGACTGACTGAGGAGATACAGAGTTTTGAGGATGACCAAACAAATTCTTAGTACTGGAACGTTCATTTGTAAGTGGCAAATCACTTAGGAATAGTTTCACTCTTTTGCTAATGTTGCTTAGATGCCATTTATTTATTTATTTCTCTGTGTCTTCAAGCAAAAAAAAAAAAAGCATTCATTGCAGGAGGCTGAAATTGGAAGGGGCCCTTTGCCATCTCTTGTGACTTTAAACCTAATTCCAAAGAAAGAGGCTCTTGTAGGCATGTGTATCTTGAAGCACAGAGGCTGATGCATGCCAGAGTGGTATGTCTGTGCAGATTGTCACCATCACAAGACCCCAGTTTATAGCTTGCTCTCTGAAGCCTGACCATCCTGGGCAGCAAGATGAAAGTCTGATACTGAAGCATAATGGGCAGGTCCTGCTCTCCTGCATCTGTTCACCCATAGATTCTGGTTCTGAGTATCTAGACTCACTTCTCCAGTGCTGGAGTTACCCGCAATGCAAGTCTGTCTGTCTCCTTTTCTCCAGTTTAAAAGGCACAAAGAGTAGGCTGGGGTTATTTTGGACAGTGTAAGTTTCATTTAAATGTTAGGCATGACATCTAAATAACAGAATCATATTCTCTGACTCACACTCATCTTGTGGTCACTTGGGGCCCTTAGATCTTTTTTTTGATCATTTGCTCATTTTTTGCTTTTCAATTTTTATCTCTTTAGATGATGGGCTAGTACCTTGTATGGACTGAATATGGGCAGGACTAACTGATACAAGATAAACTGCATTGGATCTGCATTAAAAAGATGTCCCCTACCCTCATTTCCTTTCTCTGGAAAAAGGAATTCATTTCGTTTCTGTCCAGTTAGTCTTCTGGACAGAATATCATCTTTCAATATTGTTTACTTGTCTGTCCCATAGCTAGGCTCCCTTCACTGTCCCACATCTTTTGAGTTCTTAGTATTATGCCCTGTTCTGTGACTTGGGATACCCATTTTCCTTCAGACAGTAGAACAAGGCTCCTGTTTTCCTAAGCTACTGCCTGAGCTCTGGCATCCGGTGGACCATGCACGGCTGGGATGAAGCTAATGGAAACTAACACAACCACAGTGAATTTTACCTAAAGCAAACCATTTCAACACTTACAGCTTCCCCATTACTGTAACGTGTTGCATACGCACGCACGTAAGGATGTGAGCGTCAACAGCTGAAACGGAAACCCTAACAGCTGGGTTTCTAAGCCCCTCCTCCCAGACAGTGCTCCTCTATTACCTGAGCATCCCGACACCTGGGATCCAGCACAGTGCCCGACATGGCAAGATGTGTGTCTCAGTTATTCCTGGGAGGAGCTAAACAGAGCGGGATGTGAAAGCAGCTGTAGGTAGGTGGCAGTATGGTACGTGGATTCAACACCCTGTGTTAAGATGTTGCTGTTTAGCAACGCTGAACCCTTATCTTTGTGGATGGGGCACATCACCAAATGTTTCACAGCCTCAACTTTGTCACCTGTAAAGTGGAAAATAACTAGCTCACTGGCACTGTGAGGATTAAGTAAAAGTAATCTGTGAGAAATGTTTAATATGCGATTCTCCATTGTAGCTATTACTAGATCACAAACTCGGATAGCTATGATGGCTGAGTAGATCTGAAGACATAAGAAAAACGGAATGAATATTACATTAGCGGAAAAGTCACTGATACAGTAACTGCAGATTTCAAAATAGTCATTTCTCTGATACCACTGAAGTATGAGGTAGGAGTGGGGGAGAGTTGGAAAGGTTATCCTTTTCCATCTCTTTTAAACAAAACCTGAAACCTGGGTTCATGTATCTTGACGGGCCTGCAGGGCGGATAATTTTGGCAGAGAGGAACTCAACTCTATAATTGTGTTGACTGCAATAAAATTGGCGGTGGCAGCAATCAATCTCTATCAAACATGGCTGGGTAGACCAGTGTTTGTGCTGGTACTTCTGGAGAACCGGTGACTTATTGTCTGCACTCTAGTGGAGGTCCAGTCCTAGCTTTCCTAGGACTTCCAGGTCTTTCTTCAAGGGCAAAAGGGTCATAGCTCCTAGAGGAAGGATCCACCCGCGCTGCCTAGACCATTTCCCTAGAAAAGGGCAGGATACCAGGGCGTCCAGAGGACTTCCTTCAGACTGGAGGAGGGGGCTTCCAGACGGTTAACCATTCCCACTAACTGTCCTGTGGTCCTACTGTGTGTCGGAGAGCCAAGGATCAAGTTCCGCTACGGTTGGGCATCTACAGTTCCAGAGGCAATAGGTGCCTCCCTTCCCAAACTGCCCGTGGCCTACCCGCAGCGAGCGCTCCTCTCGCACCCCAGCTCCAGGCTCTTTACCGGGCTCAGGATCCCGGGTGTAGGCTGACCGTCCCCAGGAGCTCCGGTCCTGCAGCCTGGGGGGCACCGGGTGTGCACCTGGGCGGGGCCGCATCCCCGGCGGCGCCCCCCGCCCCCGCCGTCTGGCCGCGAGCCGGGTCCCCGCCGCAGAGCCGGGGGAGGAGCGGCCGAGGCTGAGTTGAGACAGACCCGGCCTCGGCGCGGTGGCGGTGGCAGTGGCGGGACCGGGTCCGAAGCCCGACAGCACCGGCTCTCTCCCTCCCTCCCTCCCATCAGTCGGCAGGGATCCCCAGCGAGCCGGGGAGGAGCCGCGGCGGCCGCCAGACAGACTGCAAGTCCTGAGAAGGCGAAAGGGGGGCGGGGAGCTCCGGGAGCCCGATGGCAGGTCCCTCTTAAAGAGCCACGCCGCGCCGTGTCGCGCCACCCGGAGCGCTGCCCCTCCCCCGCAGCCCGCAGGGCCGGTGGCTGAACTGCACGGTGGGCGGTCCGGCTCGCCCGTGTAGGGGCTGCTGCAGGTGAGTGCCGCCCGCCGCGGTCCCTGCGTATGGCCGGAGTTCACCTCTGAGCCGGGCCGGGAGGAGGGGGCGGGCAAGGGACCGGGATGCCCGCCAGCCTGCGCCGGCGACCGCTGCCCTCCCAGTCCTGGCGTCCCCGAGACCCGCACACCAGGTCTGCGAGGCTGTGTCGCGGGTGGGCGCGCAGGGCGGCCGGGGACTGCTCGGAGTGCTCGTCTGGCAGAGTCTTGTCGACCTGGACCCGGCGTTCTAGAGTGTCCCGCTGAAGCTGCTTCATCCCGCAGTGCCCAGCGGCCCGGGTGGGCGCCTGGGTGCCTGTCCCAAGCGGCGACGCTCCTAGGCCTGTGTGCGAGCTGCTGTAGTCGTGGGGTACTGGGGGACTGGAGGTCAGCAACGAGAAGGCGGCGTGGGAGTCTCCGCCTGCACCTTGCGCCCCGGCTCCAGGCTTTCCAGCCCTCAGACGGTCTCCCCGGGTCCCCCCACCCCCCTCCCGCGCGCTTTGACGTCGGCCGCGGGCTGCCCGGGGCTCCTGGCATTGGCTGGCAAAGTCGATTGTCTGGGGCGGCTGCTGTTACACTTAGGCTGGGTCTCCGGGCCGGGAGGAAGCAGGCGTGTGTTGAATTTCTCTTTGACCCTCACGGTGGAATAAACAGGAAGCGAAGAGCACCCAGCCGGGCCCTGCACTTGTCTTTGTTGTGGGCTCTGCGCTCCACAAACTGGAGGAGGTTTCCCGGGACCCCTGCCTGGCGTGCCGTCTGGGTACGGCTGGGGGCGCGCCCTGTGAGTACGCTGCTGGGAGACAGTGGGCTCTCTGTGCATTAACTCGCTGTGGTGCCACAGAGAGCATTTGCTTGCTTGCTTGTAAACTTTTTTTCTTTTTTTTTTAAATTGGAGGGTTCTCGGTGTGCAGAGGTTTCAGGACCACAGGGGCGCATGGTGGGTGGGCGTCATTCCAAGAGCCCCCACCAGGCTCGTGTGTTCCGGGTTACCTGGAGAGGCATCCTCCAGTCAGGACAGTGAGAAACTCGTTAAAACAAGCGGGGCTTCCTAGTTTCTGCCCCAGCACAGGAGTGACAGCGACTGTCAGTGGCCACATCAGTCAATGTAATGTTTTGTTATTCCACAAAGACTCTTAATGAGCTAGA
Organism: Mesocricetus auratus; assembly: GCF_017639785.1. Lineage (NCBI taxonomy): Eukaryota > Metazoa > Chordata > Mammalia > Rodentia > Cricetidae > Mesocricetus > Mesocricetus auratus. The sequence continues at coordinate 87,279,916 of NW_024429184.1, read as the reverse complement.
ATGGATTATTTTGCTTTGACTTTTCTTTTTCCTCTGAGTCTGTTTCCTTTGTTTTTCTCTTCTTCTTCTTCTTCTTCTTCTTCTTCTTCTTCTTCTTCTTCTTCTTCTTCTTCTTCTTCTTCTTCTTCTTCTTCTTCTTCTTCTTCTTCTTCTCCTTTTCCTCCTCCTCCTCCTCCTCCTCCTCCTCCTCCTCCTCCTCCTCCTTCTTCCGTTTTTAATTTTACCACCTTGCCATCCCTGAACTCCTCACTAAAAGTTAGAGTTAATTATGGCTATGATGTTTCCTGGTGACCTCCTGTGTGTTAGGTATTGAGTTGTGAAGTGAGATGTTGATCTCAAGAACCATGTTTGAGGTAGAGCTGGGTAGAGATGGTGAGTCCTACAGGATCTTCAAAGTAGAGTGCTGGAGCGGAGAGGCAGCCTTCAGTGACACCTGGCTTTCCTAGAATGCTGATGCCCCGGCTTTCAGTCCTACCAACAGGTACGAAAAATAGGGGCCTATGCGAGATCAGCACTGCCAGGCTCACTTACAGTGGCCCTTTCCATTAGTTTGGGTGTCCCCAAACCTTGTCCTCCTGTCTCTAGCTAACCTGGGCCTTCAGGACTGTGTGCTGGATTTCACGGAAGGTTCTATGTAGTATACAACACACCATTTTGTAATGTCTTAGAGTTTAAATTCAGCTTTGGCATTGTGAATCTGCCTTCGCACATTCCTTTAGGAATATAAAACAATATCAAAGGAACAATACCAAGTTTGAATCATCACATGGACAGTGAATGGGTCTGAATATTACCCATGTATATTTATTGAGTTTTAATATTTGTTTTCTGTTGTCCCTGAGAAAGCTTAATTCTTAAAGAGATAACTTTGCTGTTAATGAAGAACACAGGTTAAGAATTAGAACTGGGACTATAAATGTCAGTAAGGGATTTACTGTAATGGAGTTGTAGCCACCTTTCCCTTGTTTAAACAACAATAACAACAACAACAACAAACCCTCTAGTTTCTTAGCATTCCACTCTTCCCCCTGGAAGAGTTCACTGCCCATGTCTATGGTTCCAGTTCCTGTAGGCTTGTATTTGTGTTGGAGATGCGTCTTGCCAGCAGGTATTTAAGGATATCTTTGAATCCTTTTGGATGCTTGCTCTTCATGACCATGACCCTGCAGTGGAACCCAGCCAGTGCCAGGTGCCTCTTAAGGAATTCTGTGGTAATCAGTTGGCACGGTGTTTGAAGTTCCCTGCCCTTCTCTGTTAGAATATAGACATCCATAGGCAAATATTTATTTTGCCCCAACTGCTAACTGTTCTAAGAATAGTTTTCTTGCCTGGCATGCTGAGAGCAAGGACCCGCCTGCAGAGGTGTTTACAGCTTGGGTCTGTGCTGGAGTCTTGCTTGACTTAGCAGCCTGGCAGAGCAACCCTGTAGCTCATGGGTCACTGTCTGATTTTTATTCTGGTTGCTGGAGGGGTGGATTTCTCCACTGACAGGGAAGCAAAGAGGAAAGGATGACTTTTGCTGCCCATGGGTATTTTCTGGCTAGCCGGCAGCTAAGGACCCCCAAACTCTGGATCCCTGTGCATGTACCTTACATTGTTAGTCACTTTATAGTGGTATGTAGGATTGTCTATGTCATCATATAAAGCCAAAGCCCATAGTATTCTGGGTAGGAATACCCCAAAGTGTGTAGACTGGTTAAATCTTTATAGAAACTCTGGTCATTTGTCCTCTTTTCTTTCTGCTGAATCTGGACTTGTGGAGTCTCTAGCATATGTATCTCCTTTGGGGTCAGAGTTGACAGCAAAAACTCCAAAAGTAACAGCAGTGAAAGGACAGTAACATCTTAACCTGGAAAATGTTGGGGTTATTCAACATGATTCATAGGGACACATGTAGTAAATGTTAGTGGTGGCAAACGGCAGTTCCCATGTTTCCCTCCCCTTTCTTCATCCCTCTGTTTCTCCTTGGCTTGCTTGTTCCCTGCTTCCTCAGTCCTTGCCTTTTGTAGAAAAATCTCTCAGAAGCCATTATTTCTCTGATGTCAAAGTTACTCTCTGCCAGCACGGTCTGTGTTAGATGGGAATTACATCTTGATCTATATTATGAGAAGTGAATGAATTTTAAAATGAGAAAATAGGAGCCTGAAGAGATGGCTCAGTCAGTCAGATGCTTGGCGTGTAGGTACCAGGACCTGAGTTAAGATCCCTGGTGCCCATGTAGAAGTCAGTGCAGAAGGTTCAGAGATGGGCAGATACTTGGAACTTGCTAGCCAGCCAGCCTAGATGAGTTGGTGAGCTCCAAGTTCAGTGAGAGACCCTGACTCAAAAAAAAAACCATAGTGGAGAGAGATTGAAAAAGACCAGATATTGACCTCTGGCCTGCACACACACACACACACACACACACACACACACACACACACACACACACAAACACAAACACATACATATGCATGCCCCCACTCCACACAAATAGGAATAGGAATTCTGCATACTATTTGAATTTTATGACCCCCAACGCTTGCCACTTTTGAGAGAGAGAGAGAGAGAGAGAGAGAGAGAGAGTGTGTATACATTTATGTCATTATCTTCATATTTGGCAACAAAAGGAAATAAGCAAGAACCTGTACTATTCATGTCTGTAGATTGTATTGAGTTCAAATTTCCAATTAATATTGGTTTTCCTCTGTTGCAGGAAGACTTGAGAATAATGTCTGTTTTGATACATCCATTTGATTTAAATATGGATTACTTTTCTTTGAATTTCTACTAAAAATGGTACTTTGGCCTTTTTTAAGTTGTTTTCGTGAGGACTCTTCTCTCCACCAAGCCTGTTTTCCAGCTAGGTCTTGGAAATTATGAAGAATGTAGCTGCAATTTCTCCCTTGATTGGCAGTCGAGAGCTTTCCTGGACAAAAATAAGGCTCCACTGTGCCAAATGGTTGACTTTTCTAGAATAAAAACTCTAAAGAGTATGCAGAAAGTCTTCTGGTTAATATATTGGCATTCCCAGAACCCACTAAAACCCTGACAGACTGCCAGCATTCACTTAATGAGGACGCAGAATGTCTGGCTCAAATTCCCATGAGTAGAACGAGGTGGGGCTGGATGTCCACACTCTTTATTAATTTTTAATGACTGTAGTTTTGTTTTGCAGATTTTACGTCAGTACCCCGGGCACCCTCACAGCTGACCCCACGTTGCCCCCCTCCCCCCCCTCCCCGTTCATAAAATAGTGTGGTAGTGAAGATCACTAACGGTCACTTCCGACTGCGTGGGTCCTTTCATGGCCGGTTTTCTTCCTTGTTCTTCCTTAGTGTTTGAAGAAGGAAGAGAGGGATGGAACAGAAGAGATGACAACTTTCTTTTCTTTTTGAGACACTTTGTTGTCTGTTGGGGAAAGAGAAGCATTTATGTAACTTTTAAGTTTGTCAGACAGTTTATATGACAGTGCAAGTTGGTGCTTGCCAAGCTCCAGACAGATTGTTAATGTTACATGACAGGGGTAAGTAAATCACTGCTGTCTGCGGCTCGGTTGCACTGCAAACCCACTGTGCAGCCCAGCTGGCTGTGTGCTGCTCCTGGTGCCCGGTGGAAGTACAGCTGCACGGACGGCCCTGCCCGCTGCCCGGAGCGCTGGAACTTGGTTTAGAGGTGAAAAGGATGTCTCTCGCTGTACAGCAGAATCCACTTAACAACTCTCGGTCCTCCCTTATTTATTTATTTATTTATTTATTTATTTATATTAGGCCTCCCATCCCTGGCTCCATCTTGGTCTTCTGGTCTAGACCCACGTTCTTCTTCCCAGGAAAGGGAAACATTTGTAGCTGCTCAGAGCCTGAGGTATTCCACAGCCAAGTTCCAAGCTGTTTACAGTTGTGTTCTTTATGCAGGTACAGAGACCAAGAACAAACCGTCTGCTGTAGATGGGCGTACGCTGTCTGGAAGGGGGTTGGGTGGCACTCCTTGGGCATAATGTACTTTTATCATGGCAGTTTGGCGACTCAGCTGGCAGAGTGACAGGTGTAATGAACTTAATGGTCTTGCTCTAGTTGTTAGTGGACACACTGCTCATATTACAAAGCTACCTCATATGTGGAGGCCCAGCCAAGTGATTTGCAATTCTCCTTGCAGATAGGACTCCAGGCCTGCCTTATTAAGTGACATTAAGGTCAGGAATTGGGTGGGTGTGAGAAACATGTGTGTGCCCTTAGCCACCCCTGCTTCTAACTGCCCCGGAGCGTCTCTTCAAAGCCTTACTTTGAAGAGGAAACAACCCATCCCATCCCCTCTGGCTGGCCCTTCCTTCTCACAGGGTGTGGTGGGGACCCTTTGGTGTGTGTGGACTTCCTGCCCTTGGGGTTTGCAGAATGCAGGCTTCCTGCCAAATTGTGCTGGTTCCTGTGTGCTCGCGGGCTACTTCTCTCCAGATATAAGGCAGTTGCTGGAGACGCACAGCTAGCGCTGTTCCTATTGCCTGTGGCCTCAGGGACTGGCAACCTGGGCACTGAGTTGGGGTGGCACTTTCCTGTAGCAGAATCTCATTGTCTAAGGCTCCTTGAACCTGGTCAGACCCGCACAGACTCTGGCACTCAGTCAGAGCACGGTGACAGGAATTCCACTTACAGGCATGTGTCCTCTGCTGGATTCTCTCCTCAGAGCCGCGCATCTATCCGCTAATGTAATCTTCACAGCAGCTCTGTGACAAGCACAGCTGACATCCACGTTGTATGACCCAAGTCAAGGAGTTATCCAAAGCCGTATAAAATTGTAAATAAAAAAAAGGAGCCCTGAACAGCTCTGACCATCTGGCTAAGAGATGTGTGGCTTTGACACTTTGGAAGAGGGCTACACAGACAGGCCACACGTTCTCTATCAGAGGCCATATAAGTTTGAGGAGGAATGTGGTACCATTTCTGTACTTGTCTCTGTGTAGGCCCTAGTAGGAGTCTAGCCCGCTAGCACGCTCAGGGTCCTCCTGTCTACCTCCTCCCCGTGTGTCCTTGCTCCCCTCCCTGTTTTGACTCTGCTCTCTGCTGTCTGGACTGTGGTGAGAGCCTCAGTTCTGAAAACTGGACCATCAGCAGTTCTGTGTTTGCCACATTGTGCCTTCAGTTCCTTGAAAGAAAGGCAAGGCACAAACCAGCAGAGAACTTTTCCATGCCTTCCAAAACTACATGTGTTCCTCCTTCCATGGTGGACTGGAGGGGCGTGGCTGCCTACTTCCTAAGGTTAAACAGACCCACAGAAGAGTGTGTGGGGCAGAGGGAGGCTGGAAGACTTCAAAGTGTCTATTTAGGATTGTGGAGTATCACACTTCTCCCTTTGGCTCTCGTATGAAGAAAAGTGAAAACATATCTTGAAGATCCTGCACTTGGCAACACGGGGCATCAATTAGCCACACAGAGATACGCATATACTCCTTGTAAACACTTGTGCATCTTGGGACTGACAGAGTTCATGTAGGTTTGAGATTATAGGAAGAAGTAAACTCCCCAGAAATGTGCATATAAAATTGAGCTCTTGCTCTGTTTGGGAAACTTCTAATAGCCATGGGAGAGCAAAGGGCAGCTTCTAAGCTCAGTATCTAGCAGACACTTCTTTGGGACTGGAGTCTGGATTGTGTGCCCTTTCCTATACAAATATGCTTCATGGCATCCACTCATCTCCGGGTGTGTTGGAATGTTCATTGGCTTGGTTCACAGGCTGGTCTGGAAGTTCTGGTTCGGGAGATGAGGTCTCTCAGTGGCTGTCCTGGTCTAGGCTCTGTCTTCCTTGTATCCATAACACTTTGGGCACCCAGAACTTGGGCCTGTCCAAGTGTAGCTATATCTGTTACTATCTGGGCAGAAATAAGATTTTTTCCTGTTCATTTACTACTGAAGATAGGAAATACAGAAAGAAAGAAAGAAAGAAAGAAAGAAAGAAGGAAAATACAATTTCCCAAAATTGCCTATGATTCCACCGTTTCTAAAAGAGTTGATCAGTATAAGCACTTTAGTTAATTCTGTTCAGTTTAATGACTGGGCATAAACTCATATATAGAATTTTATTGATTGATTGTAAAATCACATGCAAAGTTTATATATCCTTTTCTTTTGAAACATTGTATTCAATCATGAGCACTTTTTTTTTTTTTTTGGTTTTAAGAAACAGGGTTTCTCTGTATTGTTTTGGAGGCTATCGGTCCAGCCTGGCTTCGAACTCACAGAGATCCGCCTGCCTCTGCCTCCCGAGTGCTGGGATTAAAGGCATGCGCCACCAACGCCCGGCTTCCATGAGCACTTTTAATGTGGTTTGAATCTTGTTCCAAAATATTTCTTAGGATGAGTATATTCTATTCACCTTTAGGGATTTTTAGAAAAATATTTTTATGTGTCTGTGTGCAGGTATGTTCCCATATGTGCAGGCACCCTTGAAGGCCAGAAGAAGGTGACAGACGATTCCTTGGTTGGAGTTACAGGAGGTTGTGAGCCAGCCTACTTGGGTTCTAGAGACTGAACCTCTGCAGAGCAATACTTGCCATTAAATGCCGAGCCGATGAAGTGGTTGCTTCTCTGTGGGACATGTTTGTGCCCTCTGCTGAGGCACTTCCTGTCCTCTGAACTTGTGTTCAAGTGTCCCACAAAGGTCTCAATCCTTCCAGGCTGCTCAGCAAAGCCTTGTCTCCCAAACTGCTTGCTCCTAAATGTTGGGAGAAATGAAAATCATTTTAGTGTAGTGGGGCTTGCATAATCAAAGTCAGTTTTTCATTGAAAGGTTCGAGAAGCTAGAGTTGCAGACTGTCTGAAGTAGTTGAAGGACGCAGAAAGACCTCACTATTCCAGGGCCATTTCTAATTAGTGTACTGTAGTTGTCTTCATAGGCACCTTCATTCCTGAGGTGGGGGAGCTTGTGTATAGTGCAAGGCGTTCATCTGTTCTGTGGGTGTGTGTTGGGGCTATGACTCAGTGCAGTGCCTGGTAGACAGTAGACAGGGTCCATGGGGTTGTGCAAGTAGTTCTGTTTTGAATGAGGCCTTCATAGGAGTGTTCAAAGGGGTACAGACATGGTAAGGACAGATTGTAGTGCAGCTAGGGTGGCTGTCTGTTCCTGGAGTCACTCATCTGCCTGAGCTTTGGACCTCAGGGCAGGTTCTTCTGTGTGTCTGGAGGCACAGTGAATGCCATATCCTTCCCTAGGCAAATACCTGCTCTCACAGGTAGTGGACATTGTGAATACGACAAAGACCTTGGAGGTGGAGGCTCATTAATAGGGTGATGACCATTCCAGAGGCCTGGCTAATGTGGTCCCTTGGCGGGGTCCATGGTGGTTCTGTTTCTTCAGATGGCACTGCTTGGTAGATGTGGTTGCTATGAAGCTATGCGATCAGTGTTAATGGGTAGGCACTAAAACATTCACTCAGTATCCAAGTGTCTGAAAGATTCAGGGCGTGTAGCCTTCCCATGTGTGTAACTGGCTGGCCGGCGCTGCCTTTTGTTTGTCCTCAGTTTCTGGCTCACTCTTGCACCGTGACTGGCTGTCTGGGTGACTTTTGAATGTGTTAGCTGCAGGATGTCCAAGGTGTAGTTGACTCTCAGCTGGCTTGGCTGAATGTTTGTTTTTCTGCTACTGTGGCTATCAAAATTGTTGTCCCACCCTTATCATGCTTAGCTTTGGATTAGTGCTTGGATTATGATCCAATCTTTTTTTTTTAATTCTAGATTAGCGGTCTTGTGTTTTAAAATTTTTTTCATCTGAAAAGAATTTTAAAAATGAGCCAAGTGGTGGTGGTTGTTGTTGTTGTTGGTGGTGCATGCCTTTAATCCCAGTACTTGGGAGGCAGTTGGATCTCTGTGAGTTCAAGGCCAGCCTGGTCTACAGAGTTAGTGCCAGGACAGGCTCCAAAGCTACATATCCTGTCTCGTGTAGCAACTCCTGCCTCTAGGTTCCAGCCCTGTATGAGTTCCTGTCCTGATGTTCTTCAGTGATGGACTATGGATATGGAAGTGTAAACCAAATAAACACTTTCCTTCCCAACTTGGCGTTTGGTTGTGGTGTTTCATCACAGCAATTGTAACCCTAACTAAGACATAGAGTTACAATTAGTTTTATTTAGTACATTTAGTTCAGGAAAACCATAGTGTTTTTTTTTTTTTTGTTTTGTTTTTTGAGTCAGGGTTTCTCTGTCACCTTGGCTGTCCTAGAATTCTGTAAACCAGGCTGGCCTTAAACTCACAGAGATCCACTTGCTTCTGCCTCCTGAGTGCTGGGATCAAAGGTGTGCGCCACCACGATTAGCTGTATACAACTTTTAAGATCTGGGCACACTTGGATGACTAAGGAAGGGCCCTCTCCTGTTGATGGAGAAGGCTGTCCCGGCCTGATCCATTGAGGAAGCTGAGCTGGCATAGGGACTTGAGCATAAGCCCCGGGGTAGCTGCCCACTGAGCCGGGCTGTGGCTCCAGGATTCCCGTAGGTCTTACCACTGGGGCTTGCTTTCACCTGTTTCTCCTCCAGCCCTCCCTCTAGGGCTCTTGTCCTGCCAGACTGCCTGGAAGTTTTGTGAACCCAGAGTTTCTAGATGCCATACCTTACTTTGCTGTTCTCCAACAGAACTAGCTGCCCATTTCTTACATTTTGGAAGGACAAAATAAGATAGGGTGTGTGCAGCCAGTTGGGAGGGGCCCATTACCATACACATTGCTTCCTAAGTGGAAGCTATTAAACCAAATATGAAGTGTTTGTGTAGTGCCTGCCCGGAACTGGGATGTGGTCAGAGGCCCAGTTCATGCTCTTTGGGGACTTAGAGATTAAGAGAAAAATGGAATATGGTATAAGAAGCAACTGGCAAATGAGGGCAGTTCCATGAGCAGGCTTCCAGTCAAGTCTAGTTTCAGGACTGCATCATACATAGAGGACAGAGAGGCCACCAGGGTGGGGAGTCAAGTGCTTCCTCAGTCCACCTTCCCATCCCCTTCTTTCCTCCTCTTTTCTCCCAGAACTCATATGATGTCGTATGTTCCGAGAGTGCAAATATCGAAAGACGTAGGTCAATCCCCAAGTGTAGAAGAAAGATGTCCATACTGTGGTGACAGCTTCACCGGAGGAAAGAGGGGAGGCTCTCTGCTGACTTTGGATAATGGGGGGCGATTTTAAGGGAGGCTCTGGGTGTGCCTGGACTCCGCCTCCCACTGCCCTGTTCACACGGTCAAGTATAATCCCCAGAGTGACAGTATTGAGAGTCAGGGCTCTTAGGGAGCCATCCGGCCAGCAGTGGGGAAACTCAGTAAGGGAGAATTGAGCGCACAGCCTGGAGTGTGTGGCTTAGATGCAGAAGAAGGGTTACGTGGGTGTCTGCTGTACCCTAGATGTGTGTCAGTGCTTACGCTCAAACTGTTTCCATTAGGGTTTTTTTTCTTTGAGGTTCTTCTGGAAAACAGACTCATTGTCTCTAGTAAGTTCTAGACTACCTACACCCTCATTCCTTTGTCTGCAGTCTTTACATGCCAGCAACTCAAAATCCATGTGTTTCACCCCATGAACACTTAAGGGTCCCTTTCCCAAGTCTGTTTTTTTTTGTTTTTTGTTTTTTGTTTTTTTGGCTTTTTGAGACAGGGTTTCTCTATGTAACAGTCTTAACTGTCCTGGAACTTGATTTGCAGACCAGGCTGGCCTTGAACTCACTGAGATCACCTGCCCCTACCTCCTGAATGCTGGGATTAAAGGTGTGAGTCATCACTGCCAGGCCCCCTTTCCCAAGTTTTGTTCCGAGGGACACAAGGGGTCAGCAGGTTAGGTAACAGGAGAGGCTAATGTATTGCTGACCCAGAGAAATAGTCTTCCAAATATTGGGAGTATTTACTCACGTTTGGAGCATGGGCGTTGTTTTAGCTCGTAAGAATGTGGCATGTTAGTTTAGTAAGTTAATTCCATTTGTTCAGTATGCACAGAGTTCAGGGAGAGACGTAAAGTTTCTTTAACTGGTGGCATGAATGTGCATCATGGGAAAGACTCGAGAGATTTGGGTCTCAGACACTTGTGGGTATCCTGCTCACGACAGAGTGCAACAGGGTGAGAGGAACCCTGGCTCTGGGGGTGTTGAAGGAACAAAGTCTTCCTGGGATAGACTGGGCATCAGGGGTCCATACGGGTTTTGTAGTTGATAAGTGGCTCGGGTGAAGGATGGGCCCATTTTCAAAGGCAAAAGCAGGGTGAGGAGTTTTGTTGGAAGACTGTAAGCAAGGACAAGGGGCACATGTTTAGGAAATGCCAGCCATGGTCAGCAGACTTCATGATTGCTCTTGTGTCATGGTTTCGGGCTGTGCCCCCCCTTTCCCCTGAAAACAACATCATAACTGACAAAGAAAAACAAGCCTGTTGTATACTCACTGTGTTGGCCAGCTTTCTGTTGCTGCAACCATTGGCCTGTAAAGAGAAAAGAGCCATTTTGGCTCATGGCTTTAGATGTTCTAGTCTCATTGACTTGGAGCCTGTGGAGAGGCAGCAAGCACATCATGGTGGAGTGTGTGTGTGTGTGTGTGTGTGTGTGTGTGTGTGTGTGTGTGTGTGATCATGTGGTAGAACAAATAGCTCATGTCCTCACCAGAAAGTGAAAGCGAAGAAGAGGGTGTAGTCCTACTAGGGCCTTTGAAGGCAAACCTTCAATAACCTAGAAACATCCCACCTGCAAAAGACTTCGATACACCCCACCTGCAAAAGGCTGTATTACTTTCCAGTACTGCCACTCTGACGCCCATGCTTAGGGAGAGAGCGTTCAGTGTAGACATTATAGCATCCTTGGTCTATTGTCATATCTGATTATTAGTACTGTGGGCTGGGGCTTGACCATTGTTTTTTTAATACTTCCTATTTGTTCACATTTTGGAAAATGATTAAATCTCATACCCCATACAGCTTACACGAGGAAGCCAGATCCATCACTTTCATGTGGGAATAATAATGTTTCCTATTTGCAAAACATTTGTAACTTTTTAAAGCTTCCCACAGACAACATCTAATGAGCTTTATGGAGCAAATAATTAATGAAACGTACATGGAAGTGTAATTAATAAATTTGTTACTTCTATAGCCAATGTGTCTTTTAGCAGAGAGTAGAATTCAGCATGTTAATTTTTTTTAAATTTGATGTGCAAAACAAAATTGGAAGACAATCTCCTGTTACTATCCAAGCCACACAGCAGGCTGTTTCCCGAGGGCCATCGAGTCTGAGGAATTACAGTTGGTGGCAGGGCAGACGCATAGTATCTGCAATTTTGAAAGGTTAGGGTAAAACACTAGTAATTGAATTTGTAAGTACAAGTAGTTAAACCAGTGAGATTAAGGGGGTCAAACTGTGAAGCCCTCCCCAGGAGGCTTGTGGAGAACAGAGGCATCCCTGAAGCAAGTGTGATTTGGAAAGCGCCACAGGCTCTGATAGACACGAAGACTCATCCTATGGCCGGTCGTGAAGTTGGGTCAGCGGCCCACTCACCTGTACTTCCGCCCGCAGTCTGACCTCTTTCCCTGGACCCCCAACATAGTTTTGGCTTCTGCCTTGGTACAGGGTGTTCAGCTGGTGGATACAAGTTGACTTCAGCGCTGCGTCTTCCCTTTTGGCGAAAACTGCTGTGCTTCGTCCCTGTGGCCTGTGGTGTGGCCCTGGCCGCTGAGCCAGCCTTGGCAGAGGCGGCACTGCTAGCTGCTGTATGCTTTTTCCTGCTCATCTACTTACTGTTGTGTGTGACTGTCTTCCTCTGCCAAGTGTCCTGATCAAGCGTGAGCCATTCACACCGCTGTTCACACTTGCTCCCACAGTTTTCTGCTTTCTTCCCTGAAGCCCCAGGAAGCGTTGCCTCGGGAGAGGCTGGCGTGTCTGCTGCTTTTCCTTGGCTCAGTTCCTCTTAGTTTCCCAGGAGAACCGCAGTGACAGGTGCTCCTCTTAACAGTGCTTGAGGTCACCGGTCAATAGTTTAGGTGGCAAATGAAGTGTTTTCTGTTCTCTGGTAATTAGTGTGTGTGATCAATACGTACTAAATAACTTTGGCAGAGGGCTTTTCTTGTAGTTACACGCATAGCGAGTTGGTGTAGGGCTTGTAATAAAATGGCAAGGTCTCTGATGAAGGGGTTTGCCCTGCAGGCAGCTGTAGAAGAAACACACATTTGCTTAGAAACCTGGCACGGGTGGCTTCAATAGATGACTTGTTATTTTGTCTATCATTCAAATACACTGTCTGCCGTCGGAAGACGTAGTGGTGACTGTGATCCACGAAGCTCACTGTGTCGTTTACTGTTGCTAGGATACGGTAAGACATCAAGGGGTATTTCTTCTTGCTGCTGGAGGTATTAGAGAGGGATATCACAGCAAGGCCAGGAAGAAATTAGGAACGATTCTTGAAAGCAGGCTGGAGAATTTAGCACACTCTTAAAGCAGATTCCTTCTAGGACCTGGTTGTCACTTTCGGTATCACTTAGGATAACATTGTCTAGGCAGAGCTATCTTTGGGTATTGGGTGTGAACTCTGCCAACAAGGCACAGTTGGCAACAGAGTCAGGAGGGAACAGGGGCTCCACCTTATTTGTGTGTGGCGAGATTTCTAGATGGAGATAGAATCCTTTTGATGTTACTGGGAGTGGCTATGTTTTTACGTAAGGGAGCTTGCCCTGATATTCAGGCTCAGAGCTCCTACCCCAAGAGGACTGCTGGGCAATTGTCTCAGTCAGAGTGTACAAAAATGAACTGGGGTAGGGGTGTGGCTCAGTCGAAAAGTACTTGCTGAAAATTAACAAGACCCTAGCACCATGGAAGAAAGGAAGGAAGCGAGGGAGGAAGGGAGGAAGGATGGAAGGGAGGAAGGAAGGAAGGAAGCGAGGGAGGAAGGAAGGGAGGGAGGAAGGAAGGAAGCGAGGGAGGAAGGAAGGAAGCGAGGGAAGAAGGAAGGACGCGAGGGAGGAAGACCGCCTTCTTTCAACGTTCCTCACAAGTAGTTCCTATCCCAGGCCTCTGGTTTCCCTGCCTGAAACTTCATCCTGATGCATGAGTGTTCCTGCCTCATTAAGGCCTTTGGTCAGGTGACCTCCCCACTGTGCTCCTTCCTGCCTATGGCATCCTATTATAGCATGCTGGAAGTTATCCCTTCCTAGAAAGCTCTTGAGAGCAGACAAATCACTGCCCTGTCTGTTGTCCAGCAGCAACTCAGTGTTGCTAGTTACATGGGAGCTAGGGAGGCGTTGTTTGGCAGGGGCGCAGAGAAGGTCCTCAGGACTCTGGTGCTGAGGCAGAGCGGTTCTGGGCTTCTGTCTGTCTGTTGATGTCTCGGTGGCTGCCAGAGGTGCATGCAAGGCCGTGGGTGCAAGGCCATCTCACCCCTGTTACTGTGGGTTAGGTCAAGCCTCACTGCAAACAGTAAGTTCTGGTGGAAGGGGTAAAGTACAGGAACAGGCTTGGGGACATGTCACTCAGGGCTCTCATCCCCCTTCCCAGGGCTAGCTTTTACTTCCCTACATTATTTCCCCTCCCCCAGGATCGGAATTGAATTTAGGATTTCATCCATGTCAGGTCAGCCCTCTTCCACTGAACTCTACTCCTACATTAAATTCTTATTTTATGTATTACCCCCACAAAATAAACTGCCGTCTACAGGTCAGGAGAAGCAATTGTTTTCTACACCAACTCTAGTCCTTCTCTTTTCCTCTCAGTCTTAAATCTCTAGCTACATAAATAATGGGTGAATTAAATATTGCTTATATGTTTAGAGCAAACTCATAAGCTATGAACTAGAATTAGATTTATGAATGCTCTAGAAATCATCTGATGAAGGTGTGTGTGTGTGTGTGTTTTCTGTATTCTGTTACCAGAAAAAGTTCAAAGCGGAGACAGTTAAAAATCTATGAATCTTTTCAAAGTAGACTAAACATATGACCATTTCCTGCAAGTCTGGCTCGGTTTCCAAAGTTTGAATGTGCTTTTATTCTGGTATTACAGGTGATTTTCTAAGTTTTTAAAATTTTGTTGTCTTGGGTATAAAATCCACACAGAGATTGTGAAAATCAGCTACTTAGTGGAATGAGGGGACAAGGACCTGAGAAAGATGAATTCGAAAGAGCAGCAATTTCCACTGGTGTTTTTCAGCCCATGTGTAATAAGGCCATAGCACCAGCTATGCTTACCTAGGGAAAAAATAGCCACAGACAAGGCGATTTCTTTCTTTGTTCCCTCGGACACATGGAAGTCTCGGCTGGAGCAGGGAAGGGGAGAGCAAAGACTGTGCAAAGACTTTGCTGAGGATCATACATCACCCCCAATCCACACACCCAAAAGACAGACTGAAGGGAAATATACATAAACATTAAAAATAGATGCCTTGAAGTGTAGTGTTAAGGATGAACTAAAAACAAAAATTCTCTAAAACAAATGATCTTGTCTTTCTGTTTTTATAATGAGAACATTCCCAGTAAAGGGTGTGGAATTGAAAGTCAGTTTCTGAAAAATTGTGGAAAACAATTAGAAGTGTATCTTTTTAAGTGTTTTGGAGGTGGGGATGAGGTTGCTATGGGGATAGAAAGTTACTTTCCACAGAGTGGTTCCATCTGTCCCTGTCTTGCTCCTGAAGCCAAGCCGGGCAGTCCTCTGTGGGACAGAGTTTGTTATCAGATGGGGAAACAGTCACACATCAGATTTCTATTCTATACTTCCCCTGAGATCATCATCTAGCTTTCATCTAGTAAGAGGGAATGGTTCCAAGTCCTTTCCCTGAGCTGACATTGCTGCATGCAGTGGTCACTTGTGTGATTTGGTAGGCAAGTCCGTAGTCTGGAAGGCTCTGCCTCTGGCATTGGAAGTGCTCCTTGCCCAAGATGGTCCCAGGAGTCCTGTTCCCTTATCTGGAAAATGGGGGTGGGGTGGGTGTGACATTTGCATGGCTCATAGCATGACTATGACCATAAGTTGAAACCAAGAGGACTAAGCATTCACCTTGTCCCGGTAGTACCATGTCCACTTCCTCTTGTGATCAGGCTGGAGGGGGCTCCCTGATGACATGCTCATGAATGGGCTGTTTGCACACATGGGCTGCTGTCCACATGCTTGATCCCAAGGAGGGTTACCATGGACAGTGGGCTTGTGGACAGTGACTGCCAGCATGCCAGTTTCTTACTGCCTTGGGGGCAGAGGTGGTGTGTTTGCTTCCTTCCCTAAGGCCAAATGGAACCCTGGTTAATAGGAAAAGCAGTTAGAAGTTGTTCAAGGGACGTGGAGTCTTGTCTCTTGTTCTATGTCCATGTAGCATGAACAACTCAAGGTCCATTCTCTCAGTGGACACTATTATATCATCAGTCTGTGCCAGGCACCATGGTCACATAAGCCCCTTGGTCTCAGTTTCCCCACTAAGAACTCCCTTCATGCTTCAATTGCTATCTGACTCTTTCCATGCATTGTTTAATTTGATTCATTTAATTAATTTCTTGGATTAGGAAGTATTATGACCACTCTTATTTTTCAAATAGAGAAATAAGGTCTAGAGACTTTGCTCAAATGGTCTGAGGTCTCTCTCAATTGGTCTGTTGTTAAGATCTTGTTTGTACAGTAAGAGGCTGGGTAGAGCCTGCTGGCTCCTTGGGCTCCTTCTTGAGTTAAGGGATTGTGTCTTCAAGGATCACATTCTGTGAGGCTGATTGTGATGGGAACCATGTGATAAAGATTGTTCTCATACTGTCTCTGATTGCCACAGGCTTGCTCTGAGGAGTTACCCAAGACTCCAGGAGCTACTGGGAGTTTCGGATTCTTACAGCGTGGTCTAGATGACCCACCTACCTTGGTCCTGGTGAGGGTGTTGGGCTAGGCCTGAAGTGATTGGTAATTTCTTTTTGTTTCTGGGATGGGAACCGGAGACAGAGTTCCCAGGATGGAAGTTACCTGTCATTAAAGGAGGCAGGGGAAAGTCTCCAGAATGTTGCTGTTGGAACTGTGCCACCAGGCTCTACCCAGCCTCTTATTGTGTCCTTTATGTGTTGGCATTTCCTCACTTAGCTCCACCAGAATAGTACCGGACTTCCCCATGATGTGCGGGTTCTTTTTTTCTCCCCTGAACACGAAGTGCTCAGGGATGGGACAAAAGCAAAACCTTCTCTATTTTACTTTGCATGTGGCTGTCTATTATAAAGTGACTCTCTGTTTTCTTCCCAGAAAAAGGGTGAATAGGTGAGAAGATATGTAAATGGGGAACCAGTTGCACCCTAGTTCTGAGAAGCAGCGTCTGAGACTCATGAATTTAGATCCCACCCATCTGGCCTCATTCCTCTGTGAAGTGTGTGGTTAAGGTGTATTGCTCATGAGGAGCCAAGGGGGAGATTTCACATAATGATGCCCCGGGAGAGGCCTGCACACGGCAGCTGCACCACGAAATCATGGCTACACTGGCGTATCAGCTGTGGAAGTACATGCTGATAAAACTGACCCCTGGGCAGGTCCTAGGAGACGCCTTGTGACCAGTGCTCATAGGCCTTAGCCTCTGCTTTGGCTGAGAGGATTTGCAGTTTCTTATCAGAATGTTGGCATGATGGCTGCTGGCAAATGCGATGGGACATTTGTGTTCCAGACTGGGTCAGGCACCGGCGGCAAGTGTGTCGGGTCAGAGAAATGGAAATGTGAATCTCACGAGTTTAGCCTCCTGAGTGCAGGAATTTGAAAGATCATCCAAGGGGCCACTTAGAAATTTAAACAGACACATTCTCCATTTTCACCTAAGCCTTGTATAGGGATTTCATTAGCTCTAAATGAGTTTTCCTGAATGGCAATAGCACTCTTTAAATTCTAATTAGCTAGTGAATTAACTAGTATGAGTTCTGATTAATCAGAATGACTTACAGGCATTAATGATCATTGTCTTAAAGCAAGTGAAAGTCCTGGTTATCTGGTCCGGTCTAAGGGAAGGCTCTATTGTCATGCTCTACCTTTTGGAAGCCTTCACTGGGCACTACATGGGCTGGGGACAGGATAAAGATGCCATGACTGTGTTAGGTGGTCCTGGGGGGGGCAAGCAGAGTTCAGAGCTGGTTGCTGGCAGGCCGTTATCCCTTCACACAGTGATGGGTACCCTGCCATGTGCCTCCTGCATGTGGACTGTATCTGTGATATCACCATGTATCTCCTGCATGTGGACTGTATCTGTGATATCACACCATGTGCCTCCTGCATGTGGACTGTATCTGTGATATCACACCATGTGCCTCCTGCATGTGGACTGTATCTGTGATATCACACCATGTGCCTCCTGCATGTGGACTGTATCTGTGATATCACCATGTATCTCCTGCATGTGGACTGTATCTGTGATATCACACCATGTGTCTCCTGCATGTGGACTGTATCTGTGATATCACCATGTGTCTCCTGCATGTGGACTGTATCTGTGATATCACCATGTATCTCCTGCATGTGGACTGTATCTGTGATATCACACCATGTGCCTCCTGCATGTGGACTGTATCTGTGATATCACCATGTATCTCCTGCATGTGGACTGTATCTGTGATATCACACCATGTGTCTCCTGCATGTGGACTGTATCTGTGATATCACCATGTGTCTCCTGCATGTGGACTGTATCTGTGATATCACCATGTATCTCCTGCATGTGGACTGTATCTGTGATATCACACCATGTGCCTCCTGCATGTGGACTGTATCTGTGATATCACACCATGTGGCCATCTCACCGGGGCCAGCCTCATCTGAGACTGGGCCTCCTGGAAATGTGCTGATCCATACCACCCATCCTATGCTATGCTAGTCTTCAGGAATCTCACTCCTACTTGACCCATGAAGCAGATTCACAAGTACATAAATATTTCTTTGATTTTGCCTTGTTTTGGAATGGACTTTAGACACAAATTCATTGCTTCATGACTAGAATTTTGGAAAAGCTAGCTCTCAGCTCCTCTCATCTATGGACATATATGACTAGGGTGTTTTGCAGAGGGTCGTAGTTTCACTTACAAGCGGAAGAGTCAGGATGTCCTCTGTCCCACTGAACATTAAGCTCTCTGGTTAAGCAGGGGCTGCCAGCCTATAGATACAGTGTCAGGCACACCTTTATGCTGTCCCTCCCTCTCGTGTGCCCATCACTGCTCTAGGCGTCTCCTGGGACTCTGGTGACCTCTCTGTGATTCTCTCGACTGGGAGGTGCTGTTCCCCCACTAGGTGTTTCAACAGAGTACCGGCTTCTGCTTTCTCTGAGTGTGTTCATAGTATGTGCATGCATGCATTCAGTGCATAGATGCATGTGTGGCTGTGCATGTAAGTACATCTACATGCACCATTGCTTGCTTGCTTTCTTTATAGGATACCTTACTTAATTTTAAAATTAAGTTCTTTGAGAATTTCATATATTTTGTATGGTACTTTTCACACTTCTCCAGGATGCTTCCTCTCCGCACCCAATTTCATGTTCTCTCTGTTAAAAAAAAAAAGA
The DNA here is from genome assembly GCF_017639785.1 of Mesocricetus auratus. Taxonomy (NCBI): domain Eukaryota; kingdom Metazoa; phylum Chordata; class Mammalia; order Rodentia; family Cricetidae; genus Mesocricetus; species Mesocricetus auratus. Next base: position 87,261,466 of record NW_024429184.1, on the reverse strand, counting down.
CAAACCCATTCTAAAACCAAACCAAACCAAACCAAACCAAAACAAAACAAAACCTCACAAAAACATGGCATCTGATTTGTGTTGGCCAGCTGCTACTGAGCATGGGACCTGCCCTAGAGTGTGGTTGATGTACATACATACATACATACATAATACATACATACATAGATACATACATACATACATACATCCAGAGTCACTCCATTGAAGAAAACTGGTGTTGCCTCTCCCAGCAGCTGTCAGTTGTAAATAAGTTCCTGTTAGGGGCGGGTCTTTGTGTCCACTTCCCATCCTCTGAGCTGTTATTTTACCTGGCTTGCACTTGTGCAGGTCTTGTGCATGGCATCACAACTGTGGGGTACAAATGTTATGAGGTCATAAGGGCATCTACCCTGTTGTCTGGGAAGCACTGTTTCCTTAAAGTTGTTCACTACCTTCAGCTCTTACAATCTCCACCGCCCCTCCTTGGATCCCCCAGCCGTAAGGAGAGAGGTGTGATACTGACATACCCTTCAGGACTGAGCACTTCAGAGACTCTTCCTCCTTGTACGTTGGTGCGATTGTTTTCTAGGTGTGACTCTGCACGGGCACCGAGCAGTCAGGAGTTACACTGTCAGCGTCAGTGCCTGACTCAGTGCCTGCTGCATGGTGGGCGATTGCTGAGTGTGTGGATAAGTGGGCTCAGAACAGCAGCTTCCAGGGGCTACCTGAGCTGCATGTTGTGTTCTAGCCTCATGTTTGTCTAGGAAAGAACTGACTGCTTCCTACTGTTTGTGTCTGTTGGTACCTCAAAGGATGCTAGTTTATGAAACCCAAAGATGCTCCAAAGATGCCCTGGTCCTCATGCTTGCTATATGCTTCCCTGTCATCATTTGTGTCTACTCAAAAATTCAGTGTCCTCCCAGGGTGACCTCCTGCACCGCTTTAGCAATTCTGAAATTCACCATTACTCTGAAAAACCTGTTTGCTACTTGAAGACTTGAGATGGGTTAGAGATGGTACCTGGAGGTAGATAGAAAAACCTGAGCTGCCTCGACCAGAGTATATTGGAACCCAGGGCATATCTTCGGGATGGACAGGAGCAGGGGCAGCAGGTAAAGGCTTTTGTGTTTGTGGCCATGGTGAGCAGCTTCATAGCGTCCTTCCCCTGTCAGAGTGCTGGTGACACAGTAGGGGTGACTGGTGTACCTCAGCACATTGAGATGTCCTTTCAGTAGTGAAGCCCTGCTGTCCTGGTACCTGACCCCACTGTCCCTCATGGCCGAACTTTCTGGATGCTACTTTCACAAGGACCTTTGGGAAGAGCATTCTGTATCCCTGAGCCTGAATTAGATGACTGCCATACTGTCAGGTGTTATTTAACATTTTTCCTATATTGAAAATGAATGCTAACTCATATACTTCAGGGTCACGACAGGATGGGTTTCTTTGTCACCAACTGGAGTCTGTTTGCTTCTTTATGCAATTCACTTCCTTCCAGAAATGATTCAATTAAAACTACTGAAGTACGTATATCAGGGTAATAACAAAATATTCAGGACAGCCGGGCAGTGGTGGCGCACGCCTTTAATCCCAGCACTCAGGAGGCAGAGGCAGGCTGATCTCTGTGAGTTTGAGGCCAGGCTGGACCGACAGTCTCCAAAACAATGCAGAGAAACCCTGTCTCATAAAACCAAAAAAATTTCAGGACAAACAGAAAGAGTGAGCTTAAAAGGTGTTTTGGTTTGGATGAGATATGTCCCTTAAAAGCACATGCATTTGAACACTTGATCCCCGATTGTGGCACTGTTCTGGAAGTTTATAGAACCTTTAGAGGGTAGGGCTGGTAGGGCATGTTGGAGGAATTGCATCACTGGGGGTGAGCTTTGATGTTTTATAGCCTGGTCACACTTCCTGCTTTCTCTTTCTGCTCTGTGGGGTGTGTGTGTGTGTGTGTGTGTGTGTGTGTGTGTGTGTGTGTGTGTGTGAGAGAGAGAGAGAGAGAGAGAGAGAGAGAGAGAGAGAGAGAGAGAGAGAGAGAGAGAGTGTAATATGATCTCCCGGCTTCCAGTGTGTGTCTCATACTCCTGCTGCCAGCGCCCCCTCCCCTGCCCGCCATGGTGGACTGTATGCTCCCTGAAATCCTTTTTGTCCTGTACATTGCTTTTTGTCGGGTGTTCTGTTATAGCAGCAGGAAAGTAACCATGACAACAGGGCTTGCTTAAGCGATGGAAGTCTTTGGATGTGTTGACTTCCTAGAACTATTTAGAACCATTTATTTTCATATATGTGTCTAGGGAAGCCCACCAAAGCAATTTTGTTTAGACATCTAGCATTTCAGGGTCTCCCTAGTAGGAAACTTCAGGCCATGACAACGCCAGCCACCTTACTGCTTTCTTTGCTGGCTTTCCTTCTGGTAAAGGGACTTGGCTTCAGGAGCTTGCAAAGAGGCTTTTAGTTCTTAGGGATGTTTTGGTTTTAGGCCTGGAGCTGCATTCAGGTGATTAGTGGCATCTAATTAGGGTAGGACAGACAAGCACTTTATAGACTTTATTCCGGTAGAAAAAACTACATGTAAATACATACTAATGGTTTTCATTACAGAAGTGGACTTTTTGGTATACTATGGAGACTGATAAAATTTTACTCTTTAACATGGTGTGGAGTCTGCATAAGCATATAGAAAAAGAAATAAGAAACACCGAAAAAGTTGCATTTCTTTACTTGCTCTCAACTAAAGTCTTTCTCAAAGCAGCTTTGGTCTCCCACACAGCTCTCACCAGCAGTGCTGTAGCCTAGCTTCTCTCAGCTGTGAAGCAGTTAGCACCAAGGTTGGATCTGAATAATCTCCCTGTCTTGCTGATCAGGAGCTTTGTATATGGACCCTCTCTTTGCCAGTGTTTTTTGTGCATCAAGGATCTTGTACCTTTGTTGCTTTTTAGTTCTGCACCCCTGTTTGGGCTGTCTGTCTTTCTGACAGCCCCGAGGCTTGTGTCTGTGTGTCCCCCCATCTTCACTGTTGTTCTTGACTTCCCAATCAGATCATGTATTCATGGTTGGGGTGTCAGGGCAGGGCCTCAAGAAACTCTGGCTCTTAACCTTGGGCACATAAATAACTTTAGTGAGGTGGACATAATCACATGTCTCAAACTGTGGCAAGGAATAATGAGACAATATGGAGGCAGCACCCTTCCCTCCTGTCTGTCTATCTAGTCATTTATCTTCCAACCTATCACTTAACTTCCTTCCAAACTTAAGCTAATGTAAAGATAAAGTCCCTTAGGCTTTTTTTCTCCCTCTTACCTGCCTATGTCTTTCTTTGGGTTTTGTAGTTGCTAATTGACCTTTGAAATCTTTGTGCATATTTATTGATCTGCGCAGATTGATGTGGTGGTTAATATTATACTCATTTACATTAACATCCGAAAGTGTGGTCACTAAGGTCTTAGGTGTCTCCTCCTTCCTTCCCTATCACTCACAGACAGACAGACAGACAGACAGACACACACACATGCACACACACACTCCTCTACCTCTAGTAGCTCTTCTGAATGTTTCTATGTGAAGTATGAGCTCCTGGCAGAGGTTATGGACTGACAGATCACGACTGAACACATGGTTGGGATTTCTGTCTTCAAGGACAGACCGCATTGCTCATTTGAAAGTGCAATTGAATAAATATTGAGAAAACATGCATCACACACCTCATTAGTAACTTGGCTAGGCCTTCTGGGGAAAGCAGACCAGCACACATGAACATGTGAATGACTGGTCTGTGGTTTCTATAACTTGGTTGGGGCATGCCTTCTCATACACATGAGATTCTCAGAAGGCAGAAGGACTGATTTTGGGATCCTGCCTCTCCTTTTGGAGAAGTGGAGGATTTACTTAAGTGGGAGCTGGGAGTCAGTGCGTGAGGGCAAACAGAAGAATCCTTGGAGTGACTAGTGTGTCACTCTACTAAAAGTTGAGTGCACTGTGGAGTCAGTAGGGGTGGTTCCAAGTCTAGAAGGAGCTCAAATCTGGGCTGCCCAGATCATGGGGGTGTCCCCAGGACTCCCTCCAAGTCATACCATTCATGAGAATCTATTCACTATAGAAATAATGGGGGATGAGTCAGGCAGGGAGGGGAGACTCTCTTCATACATTGGGTATAAGTTATGTCAATTTGGGGTGCCGCCAGCAGGTTTTGCGGAGTTTATTACAGCAGAAAACCCTACTCCAGATAATTAATATTCACACAGACTTTGCCAGATGCTTTCTGTAATGTGTATTATTGCCATCCTCGATTTTCAAATGTGAATCTGGGACTTAGTGGGATTAAGTCATGGGCCCAAGTCAACACAGCTTCAGTGAATTGGGGCTTCCTTCCAGGGTGTGTGTGTGTGTGTGTGTGTGTGTGTGTGTGTGTGTGTGTGTGTGAGTGCTTGCCTATTTGGATGAATGTGTAGGCCAGAGGTTGCCATCCAGTGCTGAGGTTACAGATCTCTTTTACCACATCTGGATTTTGAATGAATGATGGTTTCTGGTATCTGAATCCTTATTAGTGTATCAGTCCTTCATTCTGCAGAGCAAGTACATTATCCACTGAGCGATCTACCCAGCTCCTGGTCTGTATCTTTGACCTTCTCTCTCTGTTTACCTTGCTATGGCCAAGAGGTCCCTAGCAAGTCTGGACAGCAATGTTCATTGGAGGAGCAATAAATAGCATAGATCATTTCTACTTTAGGGGGAACAAAGAGATGTGAAATCCCAGCACAGGATTATGGGAAACCAATGTGTAAAATGCTTAACCTGTGCCTCGTGGAACGGGAGTCCGGGCTCAAAGTGACTCTCATTCCTCCTTTCTGTTGAGTTGCTCTCCCCCGGGAATTACAAGGCAGGCACTGAGAGGCTTATGAGTGGATGCTCAGGAGCAAATTAAAAATGCATTGTTAAAAATGGATTCAATGTGCGAACAAAGATTGGCATGAAGGTTGGGTCCCTGTGTTTTTAGAGGCTAATTAAAGTGCACGAACGATGCTAAATTCAGATAACCCATATCACCAGAAATCTCTGCTCAGCACTTACTGTAGAGCTGATGGCAGCCTGCAGAGGTCTGGACAGTCTGCACCCATTAGCTTTTAGCCATGCTGAGACTACTCTGCTTTGAGATCCCTGGTATCTAGGGATACGTGTACTGATACATCTCAGCATTCCTGATTTGGGGGACCCAACATGGTACTGAATTCCTCTTCTGGAGGCTGTGGTCAGGTTTTTGTAAAGAACTTGAATGGAGCTGAGGTAAGGGACTGTTACTTGTGGGTGCCTGCCCTTACCAGTGAGATGCTGTGTGTGTTTTCTTCAGGCAGTCAGCTGCCACGCAAAGGACAGACACCACGGTTCCACTGGGTGCCTGGCTAGCTGTGTGTGGGCTATAGCAGGCAGCATAGTGAAGGGAATATGATCTGTGGCAGAGAATTCCCTGATTTTGTCAATGACTTGGAAATTGGTCTCCAGGGAGTGCTTGTAGAAGCAGGTCTTGTCCCAGTCTGTCCTAGCTCTTAGTGACACTGAGATGGGTAGGGGGAACCCTGATGGTCAGGCCACCTTTCCTATTAACCATATGTAGACCTGGGAAGGCTTGCACCTAACCTCACAAGTAAATACTGATGCTTCTTCTGGTGGGATGGAGCATTTCTGTTTAGCATCACAGTGCATGGTCACTGTTACTACTCCTTGTCACCAGCCACCATCATGGAAGACGAATGCTGTGTATGGCTAGCCTGGGAAGAGAAATAGTACACTTTATTCTTTAGTTTCACCATGAAGTTCAAAGAGTGTAAGCTGAACCATTGTTTGTCAGGGCTTATCTGTCTTCTTAGAAACATGCCAAGATAAGGAATAGGTTGTGGGTTTTTTTTTTATAAGACCAGATTAATTTTGCTGCTAGTAGTCTATAACTTTATACTTATGCCTTTTTGGGAACATTTCTAAAATAAAGTGAATATTCATTGCATACAGATATAGTGATGGTGTGCTAAGAAGAAAAGTGATTTTGGATAAACTTAAGGTCTCCGTTTCAAACAATTTTACATTTCAAACCATCTTACATTCCAATCCTTGGCTTATTTGCTTCATAGATAGCAAGATGAGAGGATATGTTAAGAAAGGTTACTCCTCTAAGGGAGGAAGCTGGCTGGAGGAAAGAGTTAGTAGCTTGAATGGCCATGCTGTAGACAGGATAGGGGCTTTTATGGCACTTAGGGAGGACATCAGGCTCTGGTGCGTAGTGTGAACTTCCTTGTGTGTTCCCTGTTTCATGTAGTTCTCTGTACAGCTGTATGCATCGCTGCCTGTTAGCATCTCCAGTTACCACCCAGTATTGTGACGACTCAGAGTGCCTCTAGACATGCCATTGTGCCTGTGAGGTGCCTGACTTTAGTTGGCCTCATGGCCGATTGAGGCGAGATGAGGAAGGGGCATCCAGTCTTTCTTCTGCCCAATCATTTTTTCCCTTATGCTAATTTTACCACCTCTGTGAAAGGCTCTTTGGACCTTACTCTCTGCCCTAGTTTCCACCCTCAGCTATGCCCCCCCCACCAGCTGTGGTTCCAGAAGTGTTTGGGGGGAGCTAGCGGAAGGCTGATAATCGGCCTTCTGTGCCTGCTGCCATGTGATTGAGGGTGATAGTTACTGCGGAGGAGGGACAGGGAAACTCTCTGACCACTTTTTTTTTAAATTGGTTTTTCGAGACAGGGTATCTCTGTGGCTTTAGAGGCTGTCCTGGAACTAGCTCTTGTAGACCAGGCTGGTCTAGAACTCACAGAGATCTGCCTGCCTCTGCCTGCCTCCCGAGTGCTGGGATTTAAGGTGTGAGCCACCACTGCCTGGCATTTTCTCTCTGACCATTTCTATCTGTTGGTTGGAGAGAAGAACCTGGGTGCCTTGGAGTTGGAATCCCAGAAGATACAACCGCTTTTCTCTTTGAGCACTGCGCAGGTCCCTTTTGGGCTCCTGTTAGTATGGGTGAGGTCATCAGGTCTTGTTTGGATAGAGTCTCACCAAGTAACTTTGGCTGGTTTGGAAGTTGCTGTGTAGACCAGGCTGGCTTCTAGCCTCCTGGATGCTGCTGGGGATAAAGGTATGTGCCACCACGACTGGCCAGTCTTTTTAGTTTTTGAGTTTAGGATCAGCAGAAAAAGCCGTACTGGTGACTCTGTATTGAAAATGAGACATTTTTATTTAGATCAGCGTGAGTAGGTGTATTAATTACTTTTCTGTTGCCGTGATGGAGGATCCTGGCAAAAATTAAGTTAGGGAAGAAAGGACTCGTTTAGGCTTCTAGGTACTGAAGGGACCCAGTCCATTGTGGTGGGGAAGGCACAGCAGCAGGAGCACGAGGCAGGCTTGGCAGTCGGGAAGCCGAGTGGTCACATCTCATCAGCATGCAGGAAGCAGCTCTTCCCGTATGGACAGGAAGGAGGAAAACTACTGTGCAGAGCAGAGGTTCTTGGAACATTTTAGAGATGGTTGATGTGGGGAAGATGGGGTCAAGAGGATGTGTCAGTTTTCTATGGTTTACTTTTCTAAGTGTAAAAACCATAATCAAAAGCAACTGACATCTGGGTGTTGGTGGTGCACGCCTTTAATCCAGCACTTGGGAGGCAGAGGCAGGCGGATCTCTGTGAGTTCGAGGCCAGCCTGGTCTAGAGAGCAAGTTCCAGGGCAGCCTCCAAAACAGTACAGAGAAACCCTGTCTCAAAAAACAAAAATAAAAGCGACAGACATATGAAAGCATTTACTTTGGCTTACAGTTTCAGGGAGACGAGAGTTCATCATTGTGGCAGCAGGTGGCTGAGAGATCATGCCTCCAGTCACTTGCAGAAAGTGAGGGAGAGGCCATGATGGTGGGAGTGGAGTGGCCGCAGGTGCTGGAAAGCTGACTGACCACGTTTAGTCACATGTGAAGTAGAGGGATTGAACTGGAAATGGGGTGTGGCTATAAACTCTCAAAGCCTGCTCCCTAATACTTCCTCCAGCAGGGCTCCTCCTTCAACAAGTCCCAAAACTTCTCCAAAAAGTGCCATTGTCTGGGGACCAAGTGTTCAAACACATGCCATGGAGAGCGTGCTAGGTGGGCTGTGAGGCACACCGATTCGGATGTCCACAGGAGATTTGCCTTTCAAATATGCCCAGTTGGTTTATTCACACAAACCTTCTCACAATACCATGCTACTTAGTATACAGGTTATGGCCACCTCACATACACAGAGCAGTCGGGCAGAAAATGCTCCCACTGGGTTATCCTGTGCAGTGAGGGTGCTTCGGGCGCAGGCTCCACCCACATCAGCTGGGAGGTCCTCAGCTGTGCCAGGCTGGGAGGATGGCATTGTTGGAAGTTCCGGAGGGTCCTTGAGAAGTCAGTCCAGGGCTAGTGCTGATGGGCAGGCACGTGAGAACTCAAAGTGCTGGCAACTTAACAGTTGCCCGAATCCCACAGTGGCCACTCTGAAAGTACCCTTGCTGGTGGGTTTGAGATGCCATGTCTCAGGAGCATGACGGTGAGATCCTAAGGCTACCTCCAAAGTTCCAGGTTTTTGTATTGTGCAGTGGGCATCAGTTTTGTGCTTTGGGGGTTCCCCAGTTCATTAATATATCAGAGCTACCTTGGGATTGGCTTATTAACATATCAGTCTGCCTTAAACCTAGCTCATATTGAAGCGGCCTTGTGGCTGGCTCCTTGACATATCTTGCAAGCATCCAGTTTACACAGCATGTTTCGCTTATGTTCCTAATATGAGCTTATGGGAGGAAACATTGTTCAAACTTTCACAGAGGAGATGAAGGCTTGCTCTTTCATTTCAAGCATGACTCGGAGAGCTAGCGTCCCGGGTAAATCAACAGCCAGCAAAGCAACTTCAAGACAAGTGGCTTCCAGGTCCTTTGTCCCATGTACTCACAGAGTGAAATTTACAGAAAACAGGAAGTTGAGTTTAGAAGGGAATTTTATTATAGGATTATAAATCGGGGCTTGAGAGAAGGAAAGAGTAAACTCCAGAATAGAAGGTGTGGGTCCCAGAAAATTGGGGTACCCAGAAAGCCATCATGTTCAGCAATGGAGGTCTGCATGGTGGACAGGGGCAGGGGTGGGGGGACTTGGGAGAATGAGAAAGCCCAGGTTATCAGGGAGAGCTGCTGAAGCCTTTGACAGGTGTGATGGCTAACCTTAGTTGTTAACTTGGCACACTTGGGAAGAAGGAGCTGAAATGGGGCGCAGCTGTAGTCAGATTGTCCTGTGAGCGTGTCTGTGGGGGGCATTTTCTTGATTTCTAGTTATGTAGGTAGGCCCAGTCCACGGAGGGCTGTACTGTCTGTAAGCGGGTGGGTCTAGGCTGTATAATAAAGTTGGCAGGGAGCCTTGAAGCGAGTCCAGTGAGGCAGCATTCCCCATGGCCCATGCTTCAGTCGCTGCCTCCAGGTCCCGGCAGGCTGGTTTTGGTCTGTGTTTATCACAGCAACAGAGACGCACACTATGTCAGGTGTCTGAAAAAGATAGGAGGAAAAGGAAAAAAATTACACTTTCTGAGTTAGAATTCAGAAAAGCAGCCAGGCTTAAACATGGCGGAAGTTCTGTTAGCAACTGCACTGGGGGAGGAACCTCTGGAAGTTATATTATCTCACCCTGGGAATAACTATCCCCTCACCCTCAATCTCTTTAGAGCAGCGGTTCTCAACCTTCCTAAGGCCGCCACCCTTTAACTCAGTTCCTCGTGCTGTGGTGACCCCCAACCATAAAATTATTTTTGTGGCTACTCCATGACGGTAATTTTGCTGCTATTATGAATCATAATGCAAATATGTAATGTGCAGGATGTCTGATAGACAACCCCTTTTGGGGCCGTGACCCACAGGTTGAGAACGGCTGCTTTGGCATGCCTTCAGGTGAACCAGCTTTGTGAGGCTGACCACTAGGGAGGTGATTGACAGACCCAGCTGGATTAACTCTTAAGGGAGGGGATGATAGTATGCAATGTTCTAATCTTTGGAACAGATCAGAATGCCAGGCCTTTACAGGGCCAGAGGTGGGATTCGATCACATTGTTTTGACCATGAGGAAGTAGCTTCCCTTTAATAGATTGGCCCCCACAAACCCCACATTACTACCTTTTCACATGGTTTTTTTTTTTTTTTTTTTTTTTTTTTTACGAGACAGGGTTTCTCTGTATTGTTTTGGAGGCTGTCGGTCCAGCCCGGCCTCGAACTCACAGAGATCCGCCTGCCTCTGCCTCCCGAGTGCTGGAATTAAAGGCGTGCGCCACCACTGCCTGGCTCACATGGTATTTTAAATCCCAAGGAGGGACAGTAGTGATGTTTCCCTTTTAGTGTTAGCAGGGAAACAGAAGGTGGTATCCAAAGCTGACTATGACTATGAGAGAGGGATCTATCATCCAAGGCTTCCAAGGCTAACTCATCACTAGTTAGCTAATATTTCCCCTTGTCCTGTCAGGGCTACTGTTGCTGTGATGCAGCAACATGACCAAGGCAACCTGGGGAGGAAAGGGTTTATTTGGTTTACATTTCCACAGCACTGTTCATCACCGAAGGAAGTCAGGACAGGAACTCAAATAGGGCAGGATCCTGGAGGGAGGAGCTGACGGAGAGACCATGGAGAGGTGCTGCTTCCTGACTTGTTCCCCAATGGCTTGCTCAGCCTGCTTTCTTATACAACCAGGACCACCAGCTCAGGGATGGCCCCACCTACCATAGGCGGGGCCCTCCCCCATCAATCACTAGATAAGAAAATGCCTACAGGCTTGCACGTAGCACAATCTTATGGAGGCATTTCTCAGTCATGACTCCCTCCTTTCTGATGACTCCAGCCTGGGTCAAGTTGACATAAAACCAGTCAGTACATCCCCTCAAAAGTTGAGACCCTAAAGCCATGTGGAAGCTGGGCTTTGGGTCATGTTGGCTATTTCCAGCTTCTTGCCAAGAAAAGTGCTCATTTTCAAGGTATCTGTCTAAAAACTTTCGACCAGTTTCTAGCTTCTGTCCTCCTCACAATGTAAAGCACTGCCTAGCTTTTCCTTTTGAAAAGACATCTGAGGTCTTTCTCAGGTTCACAAGTTCTCCCCTGGGTCCTCAAGTGGGACCTGCTGGCTTGGAGGTTATTGGTGCCAGTGGGTACCACAGTCTTGTGGGTGTCTGGGAGGGGTGCGTTCCCTTGCGTTTGGAAAAAGGAATTGGATAGACACGTAACTAATAGCATGCAAAGTGAGAGAACTTATTAAAAAACATATGCTTTGAAGGGAGGAATTGGCCAGAGCAAGGAAAGGGTTTACATAGCCCTAGCTAGCCTTTCAGGTGTCCCTAGCTTTCAGGCACCCAGACTCAGTAGTATTTGGGGTTATGCTTTCAGGATGGATGTAAAAATTGAAAAGGAAATTCCTTTAGAAAATTGAAAAAAATGTTCTATGGCATTTTCAATAATGATAAAATGCATTCTAATTATTCTCTCCATCACCCTATTAACTTCCCATTCTCCCTACAAGTCATATGTGTGTCTCTTTGTTTTTAAAACACCTCTTCCCCCTTTCATTACTAATAAGCCTTGTAAAAAAGAAAAATACGTTCTTTTAGAAGTTGTGAGATTTAGAGCAGACTTGCAGATAATGCAGAAAGTTCTTATATACTGCATACTCTGCTTCTCCTGATATTAATGTCATGCTTTACCAGGTATATCACAGTAAAGAAATGCACACGTACATACAACTGCTGGTGAAGAAAACAGCTGTGATTCGGATCTCATCAGTTCTTCTATGAATATGCCTTTTCTGTTCCTAGAGAAGTCTAATGTACCACGTTGCATTTAGTCACTGTGTCGGTTAGTTTTATGTCAATTTGATGCAAACTAGAGTCGTTTTCAAAGAGGGACTCTCAATTGAGAATGTGGATTGGTATGGCTGGCTGATAGGCAAGTCTGTTAGGCATTTACTTGATTAGTGATTGTTGTGGTGTCAACCCTACTTTGGTGGTTCTGCCTCTTGTAAGAAAGCCAGTTGAACAAGCCATGAGGAGTAAGCAGCAGTTCTCCACGGTCTCTGCTTCAGTTCCTACAGCCAGGTTCCTGTCTAGAGTTCCTGCCTTGACCTTCATGATGGACTGTGATCAGGACGTGCAAGTTGAAATAAACCCTTTCTTCTCCAAGTTGCTTTGGTCATGGTGTTTCATCACAGTGGTGGGAACCCTAACTGTACTTTTGACTCTTTAAACAACCTTATTTTTGACTTTTTTCGGTTGTGAAATTTCAAGCTCTCGAGAGAGAACACTAGTGAGTTCCAGCTGATGACCTCTTTGAAGTATGGCCACTCTGACTTCTGTGTCCTAAGCAATTCACACTTCTAAGTGACCCAAAGTGGCTGTCAGGTTTGTGTGACCCTCGGCAGTCAGCAGCAGGAGTGAGTGGCAGGCTTGCAAGGGTGTGCCTGCTTGCAAGCCATGCAGTTGTCTCTTGTTGATAATCTGCTCAAGGAGCTGGTGTGAACACCAATGGTGAGAACTGTCTGGGCTTCCTGCTTCATTCTGTTATAGTTGCCAGGATAAATGCTTCACATGCAAGAGGTACATTATCAAGTTGGTTGGAAAACTCACTCCGGAGCCTCTATTCATCCCTTTGACTTGGTGGGTAGGATTCAGTTTTCCTTGGAGGTTGGGGAAACCTCTCAGGCTCCACATGGCACCCCACTGCTTTTTTTTTCAGGGGAGCGCACAAATTGCTTTTGAGATAAGTATTGTAAGATCCATTCTAAAGTGACTGTCAAAATGGGAAAGACTATCTTTTTTTTTTTTTAATTTTCAAGACAGGGTTTTCTTTATGTAGCCCTGACTGTCTTGGAACTTGTTCTGTAGACCAGGGTAACCTTGAACTCACAGAGATCCTCAAATTCACCCTGCCTCCTAAGTGCTGGTTTTAAAGGCATGTGCTACCACTGCCCTGCTGGGCAAGACTATCCTGTGTCCACATTCTGCTTTTCTTAGGTGTCAGGGTCCTATACCATCCCTTGGATGTTAAGGCATTTAGGATTTACCCTTTCCCTGCAGATTCTGCTTTCCTCAGAGCATTTTCTGTTTTTCTGTTTTTCTGGTAATGGGCTGTTGCTGGTGGAATGATATCCCATTGGTGTTATTATGAAATGACTGTTGAATAAGTGAGTGGAGCAGTGGCTAATAGGCTCCAGACTTTAATTGTTAAGCCATTTCACATCGCACTCTCAGTGGCTTCACCTGCTAACCCCTTGGGATTATTTTCAGTTTAAGGAGCTGGTACCAGGAACAGAATTCAAATGCAGAGGCCCTGGAGGATGCCCTTCTCCTTGACCTTCAAATTTGTTAGTAGCTTATATGATAGCTCTGTGTTGGTGAGAAAGTATACACACACACACACACACACACACACACACACACACACACGAGAGAGAGAGAGAGAGAGAGAGAGAGAGAGAGAGAGAGAGAGAGAGAGAGAGAGAGAGAGAGAGAGAGAAAGGGGATTTTGCTTCTCTAGCCAGCATTAGAATGTCTCTTTGTGAAAAATTAAGTTTTTAATGAAAACATGACATTATTGCCAAAGCTCCAATGCGTACACACATTCACTCCTTCAACAGTATGTACTATGCACACTCTGTAGGTGTGCTGCAGGGGGCTTTAGGTCAGGGTGTTAGGCCTGTTGTCTGATCCAATGACTGACCTCAGATAGCCTTTGATTTTCCCAATAGTCATCATTAGGATAATTACACGTAGAAACAATGAGAATAATAATGATGGGAAGGATTGTTAGCCATGGGAGGATCAACCCATGTCAATTGGTCCCAAGTGACGTGTCTGACTTGATGGGATTGTTGTCAATGTGAATGACAAGGAGATAGACCCTTAAAGTTAGAAGTCAGGGAGACAGATTAAAATGGCATTATCCTGTGTTAGAATCTGCCCTTCTTGTGTGGGCCGTTTAGAAACAGGCTCATTTGTCATTGTCCCTTGATGCCCAGAGTTGTTTCTGTGTAGGGGCTTGCTGGCTGTGAGCTCCCTGCAGAGTGGATGCCCTGCTTCTAGGACAACATCCCTATAGCTGTGCTTGTCTGTCCTCATGTTTATTTTGATCTTGTACTTTGCTAGTTTTCCAAACCACTGGCCATACTACAAGGCTTCATTGAACAGATGGCATGAGACAGACGCATGATCTTGGAAAACTGGGGCCCCAGGGATCAAGGTACAGGCCTGCCTTACACTTGGCACATGTCTTCTGTTCCCAATTTTCTGTGGTAGGCAGGGGTCTGGGCCCTGTTCTCTGTGGAACTCTGGGCTGGTGAACTGTCTGAACCCTGGAGTTGACAGGAGGGGTAGCAGTGGAGTTGAGCATCAGACATCACATTTGTTCACATACTGCCAGGAGTTAGGCTTCTGAGGAAGTGGGAGGAGTTTCCGTGTGACTGGCAATTCTTGTGGGGGACTGCTGTTCTGAACACACATGTGCTTAGGCTGCTTGGAGAAGTGTACCCTGAACTCAGTCTCTTTTTAGAAATGCAACGTGAATCTAGGGAGCATGCTACTTAAAACCCTTCCTTCCTTCCCACACGATTGAGGAGTTTCCTAAGCCAGAGGGTTTCTAAGATCTTCGTGGCTGATAATGCTGTCTTTATGACTTGTTTGCTTCCCCGGGCAAGGCTCAGTTTTGGATCCCGTTATTATGTGCGGCACTAACAGGAGTCAATTTGTCATGAGAGGGACGTTCTGAAAACGAAAGGTTGAACTAGAGATAGGAATGTGCTGAAAGAAAACGAAAGCTGAGAATGCAGAGAAATCTTTCCTGTGTTCTCTTAAAGGCACAGTGATCAGGGTTCACCATGTCTCTCTCTCCCCCACACTTGAACACAAGCTTTCCTGATTGGGATATCTTTGGTCACAAGGCTTCCCTTGCCTCTTTGTGCTTAGTTACTAAATGTCAAATTGTGGGTGGCTTTTTGACGGTAGATCTCCACTAGGAAGAATGGTGTTGACCTCTCTACCTACCTGTGTGCTTGAAGCCTTTGACATAAGGCTGGAAGTCCAATTGCTTGGTGCTTTGCTGCGAATTGGTGGAATGTTTTAAGGCAGAGGATTCAGAGGTACACACGTAGAACTGCTACAGGAAGAAAGCTATGGAAATCAAACTTGTGGCCTTGCGGGGAGTATGAGCACCAGCCATAGTCTATGTTGTGAGGAAGCGCAGGGATTTCTGAGTGCATGTGCTGGAACTGAGAGCTGAATGGGGCAGGTGTCCATGGTGAAGGTCAGAAGGCTTCCTAGCAGAGGATGCTGCCTGAGCTACGGAGACAGCAGGGGACATGGTGAACCAGGGCTGGTGAGTATGATGGAGTGAGTGTCAGGAAGGCAGGGAAAGGGTTTTCTCTTCTGAGACCCCACTCATTGTGTCCCCAAAGGCACATCTACTTAGAGGATTTGTCACCCCCAGGAGGCAGGGCATAATGCAATTAATGTTAGGTCACCGGGGATATGGCTTTTAAGGGCTCACTGAGTCCTATCCTTCCCTCTCCCCCTCCCTCCCTTCCTTCTACTTCCTCCCTTCCTTCTACTTCCTTCTACTTCCTTCCTTCCTTCTACTTCCTTCCTCTTTTTCAACCTTCTCTTTATAGCTTTTTTATCTTGTGTATATGTATATGAGTGTAGGCATGTGTGTACCGTGGTGTGCCTGTGAAAGTCACGGACCACTTTGTGAGTTGGTTCTCTTCCATTTAAAAGCAAATCTTGTGTGTGTGTGTGTGTGTGTGTGTGTGTGTGTGTGTAGAGAGAGAGAGAGAGAGAGAATGAATGTGGGTGCCATGGTGCACGTGTGAAGGTCAGAGAGCACCCCCAGATGTTGCTCCTCGCCTCCATTGTCTGAGACAGGGTCTCTCTTGTTCGCTGGTTCTTATGCCAGGTTAGCTGGCTCCCAGGCCTTCTCATGTCTCCATCTCTAATCTTGCCTTAGGCACACTGGGATTACAGATGCATGCTACCACATGCTTCCCCCCCTGTGGTGGGGGGAAGTGGTCCAGACTCAGGTCCTCATGCTTCCACAGCAAGTGCTCGAGCCACTGACTCATTCCATTGTCCTAAGTAGGGTTAGTATTGCTGTGATGAGGCACCATAAGCAAAGCAGTTTGAGGAGGAAATTCACAGGCCAGTTAGCCTTGTGTACATTAACAGAAGCCAAAACAACAAGAGAGACCCTGCCTCAAAACAAGGTGTAACATTGGTGTGCTGGCTGACTTTATGTCAACTTGACAAAAGCTAAAGTCATCTGAGAGGAGGGAGCCTCCGTCAAGAAAATGTCTCCGTATAAGGCTGCAAGCCCTTTTCTTTGTGTTTTAGCCTCACAGTGCAGGGCATTTCTTAATGATTTATGGGGGAAGGCCCAGACCACTCATCATGGGTGGCATCATCCCTGGGCTGGTGGTCCTGGGCTCTATAAAGAAAGTAGATGGAGCAAGTCAGTAGGCAGCACCCTCCATGGCCTCTGCATCAGCTCCTGCTCCAGGTTCCTGCCTTGCTTGACTTCCTGTCCTGGCTTCCTTCGATCATGGACAGCCATGTGGACGCATCCATTAACTCAGAGCAACAAGGAGAGACATGATGGACTCAAGTCTTTGGGACCGGAAACCAAACAGGCTTTTCCTTCTTATAACTTGGTTGCCTCAGCATAGCTCTGCTTGACTATAGCTGGCCTTACAACCTCAGAGTCTTTACTCTTACAGATAAATTCAATATTGTGTGCTATTCAAGGCTATTCCAGGTTTAAACGAGTTTCTTCTCTGAGCAAA
This sequence comes from Mesocricetus auratus, assembly GCF_017639785.1. Taxonomy (NCBI): domain Eukaryota; kingdom Metazoa; phylum Chordata; class Mammalia; order Rodentia; family Cricetidae; genus Mesocricetus; species Mesocricetus auratus. The sequence goes on along the minus strand of NW_024429184.1, from coordinate 87,244,652 downwards.
GGTGACCTTAGGAAACGAAGTGCTCATTTGCAATAAGTATTAGAGAAAATTAGGGACCAGGGATGGAATGACAAACATTCCAGGACGGGAGAAGAACAGTATAGGGAAGGGTCTCTGGGGACTACTCCACGGTGAGGACAGGGACATGAAGGGGTACCACGGGAGCTGCTGTGGTATCAGGACCCTCCGGTTATGTTGATTAGGTCAGGGAGTGGAAGGGAGAGCTAGGGATTGTGATGTGTGGTGGGGAAGATGAGGGTGATCTGAGTCTGTCTCGGTACCTGGAGTGGTAGTATATCATAAAGGGGAAGTTTGGGGAGGAGCAGGCTTCATTGCTGTTTTTATTGTCAACAGACCCACACAGTATTGGTGTTAGCCTTAGAGCATAGGTTTTGGCCTGCCTTCTAGCATGCTGCCTTTGTCACCTTTGCACTGAGTAACTTAGTAGAAAATGACTTGTCACTTACTTAGGGCATTGGCAGTGTTAATGCTTGTCCACAAATCAAACGGAATTTCTTGGCAGGAAGGGTTCAATTTAAAAAAGCTTTGATTTTTCCAGAAAGACTACTGTGTACACACAAGTTTTTTTTATTTTTTAGAGGCAGGGTTTCTCTGTGTCTTTGGAGGCTGTCCTGGAACTTGTAGACCAGGATGGTCGTCTTGAACTCAGAGATCTGCCTGCCTCTGCCTCCCGAGTGCTGGGATTAAAGGTGTGGGCCACCACCACCCGGCCCACACAAGGTTTTATTGTCATTATTTCATTGAAATTAGAGCCATGGTTAAATATGTTGATAAACGAGGGTCTACTAGCTGCTCTGAATGCAGCAGGAAGAGGGAGCATTGTAGACATCTTCGAGTCCGCTCTCTGATATTTGAGGCATGCTGTTTCGGTGTAAATTGCTCTTCTCCTAAATTAGGGCCCCAAACCCAGACAGTGTGATGCTTTTCCGCACTCCCCACTTAGGTTGCTGAGGTTGGAGAGTCACCTGAGCCCAGAAATCTTAGGCTAACCTGGACAACAGTCTTTATAAAAAAATTAAATTTTCTTTCCTGGCTCAGCTCTCTGAACTTTTTCCTCCCAGGATCACAAATCACCCATCTGGGCCCAGGCTGGAAAATGAATCTGGGCCCCAGTCCTGATCTGCATCAATACCTGTTTTTGAACAAAATCCCCAGAGGATTTTTGCAGACTTCAAACTTTGAGGAGGACCGAGTTAAAACAGTTGAAAGTTTTCTGAAGCGTACTGGCTTTGGGATCAGTTTTTTATTAGGGCAGCTGGGTTTAAATCCAATGAATGCTAGCAGGTGTGTAGAGCTGGCAAGAACAGCGCTGGCTTCTCGGGTCAAGTTACACATCAACCCTAGCACTGTCTTCTCCAGCAGTACAGCACCCCATAGGTGCTCCCTTGAGTAATGCTGTGAAAACACCCCGACCCCCACCCTGTAAGCTGGTGTCTATGCTGTCATGGGATGGAAGGCTCTTATTTCCCAAAAAAAGGGTCAGTTAGTGGGTGTCTTGTGAGTGGAGGGAAAGACTTATCCCCACTACTGCGAAAGTACAAATAAAGAAATAAAATATAAAAATGGAATAGGGTTCTTAGCCTGGGTGCCTGAACACCATTGAGCTGGTGTAGCCATTGGCAGAGATTTGTACTGCCCTGATGCCGTTTGATATATGGTAGCACACTTATTTGGAAAATATTGCCCAAAGATCTCAGAACTGTTTGTTGCTTTTCTTTATAAACATTTCTCTTGTCAGAGTGATGAGAAAATTGCTCGTGTGGGAACTCGAGAAGTGAAAATTTGTTAATACCTCCTCTGAGATTGGTTTGTATTCAGAGCTGTTTATGAGCTGCCACAGATCATTTCCAGCTAAAACGTGTTGCTGTAAAACCAGGCTGTGGTGAAGTCTGGGAAGATACATGTGCACAAGCGTCCAGGTTGCCACTGAGATCTCAGGCCTGTGTGCTGTGGGTCTGTCTTTTAAAATTGGTGACATGATCTGCATGGACTGAAAACACCCTGGTTCTTGTTCCAAGACCCTGCTTTGAAAATTATCTCCCTCTTAAGGATCTCCAGAAATCCCAGTTTTTAAGGCCTAAATCTGAGACGTAGTCATTCTTCAGCTGGTGCAGATAGAAACTCAGTGTCACACACTTTGTTCTTTTGTGACCTGTGTTACTCTGGTGGTGCAGCTAGTTCGTCATTGATAGATCATGGACACAGTGGTTGCTTTTCCATGAAGAGTGGCAGATTTCCCTGCCTAGCACCCTCGTTAAGGCTGTGAAGGTGGTGACCTGACTCCAGGGTGCAGCCTGTGGCTGTGAGAACTAAATCATGTGCGTTTCATGAATGTTTTCTAGCAGTGGTCTTCAACTAGGGATGGCAGTTGACAAGGTTCGGAGACAGTTTTAATTTTGTAACTGCAAGACAGGAGTTGTGTTGGCATCTGGAGGACAGAGAGCAGGGGATGCTGTTTGATGTCCTATAGTGACAGGATGTCAATGGTGCCTTGGTAGAGAAATGCTGCTTGAACAGTATTGCCTATTTTAACGGATGGATGATAATACCGGGTAAAAGTTAGAAAATATGCTAGTGGCTGAAAAAATGTTGGCTTGAAGATGTTCTGTTGTGTACGAATGACATGTACATGAGGGTGCCATGCATCCTTTGTATTCTTTCTCAGCAGGTTGATGAGTGCATTGATTTCACTTGAACTTAGCAAAAGTGGCTTAAGTTTGGGGTGACCGGGGGCACATGACCCTTTGTAGGAAGTGACTGGATTCTAAAGCAGAATCTTTAGATGGTCACGCCTCTGGTCAGCCAATTTCCTATTTACACCGTGGTTTATTCTCGTTGATCCTCCTACCTTTTCCTTTCCTTCTTGGAGATGCCTTTCTTGGGCCCTCCTTTGCCCCACTCCTATCTCATAGATGTTATGGTCAGTTCATCCTTGACTATGTCTGTCCTTGAGTCTCTAGGAGACAGCCCTGGGGGTTCACGATGCTGAAGCCATCCATTCTGAGGACCTTGTGGCTGATAGGAGTCTTCTCTAATAGAAGAAACCGACTCCTTACTCTCTGTGCCTTCAGCACACGTTATCAATTATGATGTTTTAAAAGTTTAAAGGCAGAGCTTTAGTATGTATATGTAGCCTGGGATGGCCTTGAATTTATCTTCCTGTGTTTAGTCTCCTGAGTGCTGAGGTTACAGACCCAGGGTCTAGCCTGTACTCAACATTCTGATAGCCACAGCTGAACCTCTTTTCCAGCAGCTTCTTTTATTCTGTGATTGCCAAAGCTTTGTGAGCTCCTGGCTGATGGGCTGAAGTCGAGCACAGCAGGCATTAAGAAGCCATGAGCACGTTGGCGAGTGTGAGCGGCTGCAGCATGTTGGATCTGCTCTATCGAATAGAGGAATTCCCTCCCCGGCAGTCCATTTACTGGTTGAAAAAAAAATAGGCTGCTTCTGGCTGTTTGACTTGCTAAGATGGTAGGCTTTCCTTTGCCTTATTTGCCAGGAAAGAATGTGGTTTCTGAGCCAAGGCCTTGGATTCCTGGTTCCTGGTGAACAGTTTCAGAGTCCCCTGAGATTCCTCATCTATGGAAAGGCAGTCTTGAGAAAATGCTCAGCAGGGTGCCTGTCTGGAACAGGGACAGTTTTCAGCAAATGTTTGTAAAAACCCTATTTCAGTGTAGTGTCTTGTGGGCTAAGAAGCCTTGCTGTTTGGTCTTAAATTTTCAGCCTCAGACTTTTAAATCTTTCAGCTGCATGTGTAAGAGACTTTTTGCAAAGGTCCACCTGCAAATCTGTTGTAAGTTGAAAATGCATCGAATGTTCCTAACCAGTTGAACATCAGCTTAGTGGTCCATCACTGCAGGATGTCAGTTGTTTTCCACCCCTATCCCAGAGCAGACCAAGAGTGGTGGCTGCTACTAGTGCCCAGCGTTGAGGAGGCCTACATTATGTATTCTTCATTCTGGGAAAAAAAGAACTAAAAAAGTCAAAATTTGATGCAATGACTTTTTCAATGTTGCTGCTGAAAAAAATACTATGTAGTCTTTAAGTAGAGAAGATCTTTATACATAATACGATGCTGATGAGGCCAATGGAGCTAAGGTGAGGACCACTCATTCAGTCATCCTTGGGGTTGGACATGTGAGCTGCCATGTGGGTGCTGGGAATCAAACCTGAGTCCTCTGGAAGAGCATTTAGTGCTCTTAACCTCTGATCCATCTCTCCAGCTCTGAGGTTGGACTTGTAACTCCTGTTAGAAACTGTAGTATTTCTATACACTGTCCAGTTCAGAGAGAGGCTTCAGGATTTCTAAGGATATCCACACTGAAGACTGCCCAAGTGTTAAAAAGTTCTGTCTGAGTGTCATTCCAGGTAGAGATGCAGTCCCTGAGCCATGCCTAGAAAGGAGAGAATTATGGGACTTTGGGGACAGGAGTACAGATACCACCAGGATTGGAGGGCAGAGATGAAGTAGGAAATGAGAACCATGGGCTGGCATGGCCCCGAGGACTCAGGAGGTCATCATGTAGTTATATTTACAATAGCTGGGCGAGGAACACTAAGGGCAATAGGTAGGGAAACCAAGACCCACATCACACATCTGCCAACAGTAGCTTGCCATAATTAGCGGCGAGAAAGTCATCTTCAGATCAACCTGCCCAGGTCCAAGTCCCAGCTCCCTCTGTTACTGATTAATTGTATGATTTTGGGTACTTCACTTGACCAGCCTGTGCCTCATTGCCCATATTATAAAGGAAAATGTTGGTCATAGCATTTCCCTACTTCGTGGAGTTTTTTAAAAAACTAATTTGATGATTTTTTTTGTCTGCCATGTATTTATGTACACTGCTTGTGTGCCCAGTGCCCTCAAAGGACAGGAAAGGGAATCGGGTCCCTTGGAACTGGAGTTATAGATGGTTTTAAACTGCCACACGGGTGCTGGGAATTGAACCAGGGTCCTCTGGAAGAGCCACCCATACTATTACCCACTGAGCCATCTCTCTAGCATCCTTTATGGGAGTTCTCATAAAGCTCAAAAGAATCAGTAGTACTCAGTGCTTAAAATGTGGCTGGCCCAGCCTGTGTACTTGCTTTAAATGAGGGACCACATTAGCTATGGATCGGGTCTTTATTAGGTTATACTCAAGGTTCAGCTTCTGTTACACGATTTCCCTCTGAAGCACGGTCAGTTTTACTTTTGAGTTTGGGGGAACTGTGATGGAACTCTGGAATGTCTGCAAAGGAGCTGCTAGGCACAGGTCAGCGCTGTTGAGGGGGTGGGCTTAAGGGTGCTGCGAGGGACCAGGGAGGGGTGTGAAGCGACTCCTACCTCTGTGAGAGGGCATACCTTACTCATCTCCTCCCAGCCCTGAAGTTCTGCTAGCTGTTTGGTGACATGCCATTTTAGAGTGTGGACTGGTACAGGGATGGAAGAGCCTGGTAACAGGCCTGCATCGCTGAGGATGTACCCGAGGCAGCCCTGCCAGACGGTGCTCTACATTCCCAGCCATTGAAGCATGGGCCAGACGCTGGGCGGCTTCCCAGCTCCCCTGAGTCACATCCTCAGAGCAAAGCTTTCTGCTTTTCTCAAAGGGAATGTCCAAAATACCAGGCACACCCATGCTTAATAAGTAGAAAACCATTTCATATGAGTAAAAAAGAGAACAGTTTGGGAAGTATTTGCTATAGCTAATTAATACAGACTTTTTCTCACAGATACCTATAACTTAGGCAAATAACACTCTTGGGCAGAGAAGCCCTTAACATATACTCCATCATACTCAACACTCTGTGGTGTGTTCTTTTCACTCAATCATTCTTGGTGTTAAGGCATTGGTTAGTACTTTTCTCTGCAAATGGCTGTGCTTTGGGATTTTAGAGTAATTTCTCTTTCGCTTTTTCTCTTCTTGCCAGGTTTTCAAATCTGGACTAATTTCTATTTCTGAGAGGCATTGCTGAAAAGAGTGGTTAGCTGAAGGGTGTATCTGAAGGCAGCACATGGGTGTGTTTCATAATTGTGCTGTTTCATAAAAGTATTTAAAATACCGTCTTCCTGAATCTGGAAGATTCTGAGTTGGCTTACAAACAGATTTTGAGCGTTTCAAGTTGGAGGCAGATGGCAAATTGATCTGTCACTTATATAAGAGCTTGCGTTTCTTTTACCTGATGTAAAGCTAAGATGCTTAAACCGCAAAGCTGGGGTTCTTCAGCCCCACCCCTACTCTTCCACAATCTGTTCTCCGTGTCACTCAGTCTTGCATTTTTAACTGCTAAATTTTTACTTTTGTTTTGCGTGACTCCTTTCCTCATTCTCCTGGATACGGCCTTCACTTCTCCACACTTCTCGCAACAGCCTCTGAATGGGTTGTCGCTGACCTGTGCTTTTGTGTCTCCCCTTGAGGTATGGCTGTCCCTCCAGGGTTTGTTTGTTCATTTTCTTTCACAGAGCTCTCCAGCTGCAGCGTGGTCAGAACCCACTGCTGGGCTGCCAATCCCATGCAGCATTTCTGATTGGTCAACTTCCCATTCCCCTGACCCGCAACAGCCTTTCTGCATGCAGGCTTGGCTTGTCATTGCGAGACTTCACTGGTGAAGGGCACACCTGTCTGTGTGGCCTGGTGTGAGTCTCCAGCTCCTTCTCTCTCTGCTGCCCCCCCCACTTCAGCAGTAACACGGAAGATTGGCGGCTTGCATGACCTTGCCTTTCCAGCCTGCCTTTTAGCTCAGCTGCCACTGCCATGTGGCACAGATGTCATCTGGCCGAGGTGAGTCCTATTCTGTACTCACTGTCATTTTGTTGAAGATTACAGCAGAAATGAGTCCCTCTGTCGTATCCAGAGATAAGATACGCGGCATCTCTTCATTTTTCTAGAGAATTAAGATGAGTCTCATCTGAGCTGTGATTCAGTTGGAGAGGCAAGACGGGCTCCTGGCAGTCTTTGGGGGTGCCCCTCCCCCACGGGAGGATACTCAAGGACTTGTCACTCATTCACTCACCCTCCTGTTGGCAGCAAGTCCTGCTTACTTGGCTGCTTGTTAGACTGTGCTGAAATCATGTCCCCTAGGGGCAGCCCCACTCCATTTAGTCCTGGAGAACCCTTGCCCAGCTGCTCAGAGCTCAGTGTGATGCCCTTGGCCAGTTCCCTTCTCTCTCTCGACAACCCCTCCCTCCCTTCCTTCCTTGCAACTTTTCTTCTCCACCTCTGAACTCTGTCTTCTCTGCCTCCCCCACCTGTCTGATAGGCACTCGGGCCAGTCATTTTCAGATGTTGTTGGTGTATTTTAAGGATTATTCTGGGAACCTGTTAAAAATGCAGATTCCTAGATACCATCTGTATCTGTTGCTTTTCTGCTACTGCGGTATTAGGGCTGGAGAGATGGCTCTGTGGTAAAGAGCACTGGGTGTTCTTCTAGAGGACTCAGGACCCAGCACCCACATAGAAGCTCACAACCATCAAACTTCAATTCCAAGGGATCCAAAACCCTCTTCTGCCCTCCTTGGATACCAGACACACAGGATGCAAAGACATACATGCAAGCAAAACACCCATACATATACAGTAGCTAAAAAGAAAAAAGGAAACCCCACCACAAGCAAAGGGAACTTAAGGAACTTAGGGTTCCAAAGGGTTAGGGCCTGTAATGATGGCGGTGACATGGTAGCAAGAAGCAGATATGGTGGCCAGAGCAGGGAGCGTCAAAATGAGCATGAAGCAGAGAGTGGACTGGAGTGGTACCAGGCTTTTTATTCTTGAATCCTGCCCCCCAGTTAACATGTTTCCCCGAGCAAGGCTACAGCAGCTTAACGTCCCCAATCAATGGAGGACCAAGTGTTCAAATACCAGAGACCACGGTGGTCATTTCTTACTCAAATCACTACACCGTTCAAAGACGTTCTGCCTCAGAAGAAGCCAAGTGTGGGTTATTAGTGTAGCTGTAGTGAGAGCACCCGATTTTTTGACGTACTTGGTACTAAACTTGGACAACGATAGCTCCTGTCTAGACTTAAAAACAAAGGCTTTTGGGAATTAAAGTTGCATTTCTTTCACAATCTCATATTGTGATCATATCCACCCTCTACAATCCTTATCCATAGTCCACTCCTACCAAGCTTCCTTCCCTTCTGACAAGTTATCTTCCTGGGTTCATACTGTGTGTGTGTGTGTGTGTGTGTGTGTGTGTGTGTGTGTGTGTGTGTCCGTCCCATGGCATTTATATAGGTTATGGGTTGGGAGAGTATTTATTTGAATAAGGTGTGGGTCCAATAACACGTCATGTCCAGGAGACAGTTTCATGGTCCTTCTTCCCATCTTTTGGCTCTACATTCTTTTAGCCCTCTCTCATGATGTTTCCTAGGCCTTGGAGGGGATTACATAGCTTCTTCAACAGTCACTTACCTCATCATTCTGACAAGTTATGAATCTCTGAATTAAATATCTACAGAGGCTGCTCTGACTGAGGCTACATGTGCCACCAACTCATGGGAGTAAACGTGAATGCTGAGAAGGCAGTTTGACACCATGTCCATTTAGCATAACAGCAGTAGGTACCCCTGAGGACTCCAGGTTTATAGTACCAGGGATGAATTCCTTCTTATGGAGTCTGTCTCAAATCCAATCAGAAAGCAGAAGCATTATCAGCACTGTTGAGGCAGTGGGTATATCTTGCCTGGTGGGTTGGTATTGTAGTTTACAGGGTTTACAGCCAGGTAAGACCATTGACTTCTTCCCAGCAGGCTTCTTACAACCTTTAGACACTGTGAAAGCTAGCCATCAGGAGAGAAGCTCCCAGTTCAGACTAGCTTGATTTCTCAGTGGTGTGTGTGTGTGTGTGTGTGTGTGTGTGTGTGTATGTGTTAGCATGCAAGTGTACATGTGTGATGTCTCTCTGTGTGTGTATGCATGTGTGTATTTGGTGTATACAGTGTGTGTATGTATGCACGTGTATGTGGTTAAACATATAAATCTGATGATTCCAAGATAGGATCTGTATAATGTATTAGAAATACAATACTTGTCTTTCTGGGTCTGGGGTACATTGCTTTGATTACTTCCAACTCCATCTCTCCTCATGAAAGTTTCATTTTTCTTGTAGCTGAATAAGATTCCATTGTGTACGTGTACCACATTTTCATATCCATTCATCAGCTGAGGGTCATCTAGGCTGATCCCATTTCCTAAGCTATTGTGAATAAAGCAACAATGAACATGGTTGAGTAGGTAGGTATCTGGTATACGGAGTCTTTTGGCTATATGCTCAGTAGTGGTATAGCTGGGTCATGGTGTAGGTTTTTGAGAACTTCTCACATTAATTTCCATAGTAGCTACACTGATAGATAATCCTACCAACAGTAAGAGTTCCTTTGTTCCCACATTCTTGCTGTTACATCTTTACATTTGTTTTCTTGATGCTATCATCTGATGGGCATGAGATGAACTCTCAAAATAGTTTTAATTTGTATTTGCCTCATGGAAAAGGGTGTTGAACACTTTAAAAATGTTTATTACTATCTGTATTTCTTTGGAGAATTGTGTTTAGTCATTTGATCATTTTTTGATTGGATTGTTTGCTTTTTTGATGTTTATTTTTTAAGTCTTCTCCCACCATCTTCTCTAATTTATTTTTAGGACTCTTACCTACTTCTTCCTCTGGACCCAGAAACATAGAAGCCATTTTTGCTAGCTGTCTTAGTTCACTGTGCTCATATCTTTTCATGACTGTCCCCTTGAGGGCATGGCCTGTACTTCCCACACCCTACCTGGAGCTCTGCACTCAAGTCAGTAGGGCAACCATGGAGACAGCTCTGTGCAGCAGTTCAAGGAAGATGCCAAACTCGGGGAAGTTTTCTCCTTTCCTTCTGGTGTGATGTTCCCATTCCTAGAAGATTCTGGGGGGGACTCTGACAGTCCAGTGGCTGCCTTTTGTAGGTTAGAGTTCGAAGTGGACATAGCCAAGAATGTTGTTTGTTGAATTTATTTTTCATTTTAAATCGGAAGAAGGCTACTGAAGGAGCTTTTACATTTGGATGTTGGTTGGTGATAGCTGTTATGAGTAAGTCCAGCAACTGGAGACTTTCCTCACTGAGCCCTGCAGTGGTGGCCAGACTCCTGAACTGTGCCTGGACCTTGTCTGTCTTTGGACCCTGTCTGTCCTTGGGCTCTGTCCTTGGACCCTGTCTTTGGACTCTGTCCTTTCCCTGTCTTTGGAATTGTTGTCTTCATGTCAACCTCAAAGGGTGGCATGTTACTGACTCCAGGTAGAAGGAAATACACAAAATTCTGAATAAGAATAATACTAAATGCTGCATTTTATAATATTTCAGTGAGACTGACTATCTTTTATGTTGCCTGGATCATTTTTTTGTAATTTACATGCAATCTCTTCATTATGCCATAAAATAATTGGTCACAGTCAACAGGATAATGATGAAGGATATAGTGACAAAAATATTCTCAGACTGCAGATCTGAAAAAATGACTTAGGAACTTTTTTTACATATTTTTTATTTAACTTTTTACACATGTAACTTTCAGTTCCCTCTCCCTCCCCTCCTCCCTGACCCCCCCAACCCTCCCAATCCCTCACCCCTGCTCCATCCCCCCTCCGCTCCCGAGGGAGGGCAAGGGCTTCCATAAGGGATTTTCAGAGTTTGTCACATCATCCCGGGAAGGGCCCAGGTTCTTCCCCATGTGTCCAGGCTGAGAGAGCATCCCTCCATGTGGTATGGGTTCCCAGAGTCCCTCTGTATGCCAGGAATAAATACTGCTCTACTCTCTAAGGTCCCACAGACTTGGCAACTTTTAGTCATACTTATGTTTGCAAAAATCGCCATCAAGAGCTAAATCCATTAGAAATACTGCATATAGTTATGTAGAGCCGTGCACTTAAATTCTTTTGCCTTGTACTTTTAAATCATCAGAGAAATGTTTGAAGATTCTAGCTGTGGTAATTGGAACTGCCTGCTTGCATGCGCGCGCGCGCGTGTGTGTATGTGTGTGTGTGTGTGTTTCTGCATTTGTGTGTATGCACATGTGTGAGCACAGGCTTACAGCATTAGTAGTTATCACAAAAGTGGTCTGATCTATTTATTTTAAAACTAACAGCACCAACTCCACCTGTCACATTTTATGGTGGAATTTGAGAAGAATGAGGACAGTTTTATCAGGATTGTGAAGTTTTCCAGGGGCAGAGCTTGTGTATGTTAATTTACTTTCTAAAAACAACTTGTGCAGTGTTCTCATCCTGGAGACCAGCTGTCTGTTTTCACTCAGACCCAGCTCTCCCTGCCATGGAACTTCGCTATGAGCAAGGCTTGTTTCTGAAGCTGCATGGAGCTCACCTGCTCCCTTGGTTCATTCTCGTCTTTTGCTTTTCCAAAAGGTTGTAGCCAGAGGTGGAGGTGGCAGCAGACCATTTGACCACTGTTGAGCACTGTTTCATGGTCCCTAGTAATAGCTAGAATGTAGTGTGAATTGACATACTCTGAGTCACTAGCTGCCTTTTCAAACTTTGATGTAAGGTAACATGGTCAGATCAGTGCATTTATTTTCTTAATTCTTGAATATTAAAAGATGTGGCCCAGAAGGCAAAGACTGTATGTAGTGTTGTACTGGACATCTTCATTCTTAGTGATGCATGGTGGCATGCTTTGTTTCCTGGTGACAGGTTGCAGACAGTGTGGACTACTCTGCCTTCCCTCCTAGTCAGTTCTGGACCTCTGCATTCTTTCCCTTGCTCGATCCTCCCCTTTCTTCTTCCCTTTCTGTTCCTCTTCTTTCTTTGCTTGACATTTATCCCTCCTTCATCTTAGCATTCCTTGTCAATGAGAAGTTGGCCAATCACATTGAGTGTCAAGGTCTTGCAGCTGTAATTGTCTTCCTTCTCTATGAATTCTGGTTGTTCAAGTAGTAACCCTTTTGGATTCTGAATAAGTGAGGGCACATTTCCTGGGAGGACTTGAAAATCTGACACATCTTTGTGTTTAGCTGCATATCTGAATTTCATACTATAGACACTGAGGAAGGGAGATATTTTAATAAGTCAGTGGATGCAAAGGCTGTGTTGTGTGTACTTTTTCTTAAGTACTTTATTTTTATCTGTATATATATGCACTGCTTATACACCCTTGCCTTTTGAGGCCAGAAGAGGGGGTTTGAATTCCCTGGGACTGAAGTCATAGATGATTATAAACTAACATGTGGGTGCTGGGAATTGAACCTGGGTCCTCTGGAAGAGCAACCAGTGCTCTTAGCCACAGACCCATCTCTCCAGCCCCATTGTGTGTGCTTTAGTACGACTCCTGTATCCATTGCTGGGCAGTTAGCATCATTCTGCTCTTTGAGTTCTGTTCCCCATGGTGTCCTGGCTCCCCCAGTCTCTGCAGCTTTCCCCTTTGACTTTCTTTTTTCTCTTTCCTCTGCCTTTAGCTTCAGATTTCTATCTGTTTAAGGCTCAAGTAATGCACAAGGCAGAACCTTAAAACACTTAGAAGCTATGCACTACTCTATCATAAATCTGTATAAATCCTTGACACAGTCAGTGGTTTGGATGGATTTCCATGAGAACTCCTTCAGCTACAAGGTAGTAAAACAAATGCCTTAAAATAACCCAAGTCAGGACAATCATTTGGCAGTGTCTGCCTTTTCAAAACTTTCCAGACCTTGGAGGAGGAAACGATTCTGAGACTAGGTAGTGATTTTAAAAATAAAAATAAAAAATGAACGTTGACATTATTTGCCAACAACTGTTTTTTGTGTTCCGCCATTTTATCTCATAGCCCAAATGATTCAGACTGTATGAAGAACTATGGTTTTACTGTTTTATTTATTTATTTGTTTAATTGGAATTGGTTTTGCAGAAGTGGAAAATTGGCAGCAAGGATGGAAACTAGCGAACCAGTTTACAGTGCTCTGCGCTTCTCAGCTTAATGAAACCCACAAGAATGAGGAAAGGCTTCCCGGGTCTGAATAAGAGGTTGCCCAGTAGGCATTTCCTTTTCTGGAAGTTTATTTTTACACTTACTGATTCTATAGCATGTGGGACAGCACGTCCCTAACAGTGGCCTCTGAGATGGGTGGGACTTCAACTCTGTTATTTTTCCATAGTCCCATGTAGAAAATGCTGGGAAATGTTTCTAATAATATTGTACAAACAAGAGGAACTTGGTAATTAAGAAGGAAAAAAAAAAAAGAAAAAAAAACCCCAAACCTTCGACCCAACAGAATTTGAACAACAGTGTTTGCTGTCTTGACAGCCAGATGCTGTGCTCTGGAACTTTTAATGAGGCAGTAGAAGCTTGTATTTATTTTTGATTAAAATTGTTGGTTGATAAAGGGATATTTGGAAATGATGTGCTTCTTGAAGAAAATAGGGTAGATGATTGTTTCCCCCAAATGACAAAACAGTTTAAACAGTGAATTCAGCTGATGTCACCAGTGTGTTTCTAGCTAGAAGCCTAAGCAAGACCATTAGAAATAACAGGTCTACACCTTTAGTCCAACAGAATCAGCAAGTTAAGAATTCCTGCCACATATAGGCCACTTCCAGAGTTGGGGTGTACACTGCAGTCCTCCTTTGCCTATTCTCAGTGTTCACATGTGTGCTCTGCACCCCACTCTTCCGTCATGGAACTTTGGGATGCTGGACATTCCCAAAGCATCAATCACAATGGGCTCTTGCGGCTCTCAGTTTGAATGCACACTCCTTGAAAAGTTGAATCTGGCTGCCTGCTGCCCCATGATTCTACCTGTGCCCTGTGGTGCTTTGTTAGGGAACTCATTTGTGCCTTACATTTCCTGGGAGCTTGTTAGAAACACAGAGCCTTGGGGCTCACTGCAGACTTGCAGGAGTCCAACTGGCCTTCGCTGGTGTGCAAAGCTGAGCTTATGCTAAGCCTACTGGAATGACCATTTACAAGCTATTAAGCTGTGAGAGCCAAGGCAACGATGCTGAGGCTTTTGTTAAGCTATTTCAGAATATTGGATTTGAGATTTATTAGAAAAGTCCACTATTTCACAATATTGGGCTCCAATTTATTTAAAGTCCACACAGAGATAGTATAGGTGAGTGAGTTCTGTTTGGCTGTCTGTTTTCTGGGTAGTTCATGAGTCTTGCAAGACAAGGCTAAATATAACAGTCAAGTTTTACAGGTAAGCAAGAGCTTGTTTGTCTCTGAAGGTAAAATTCATTGACTAGGAAATTGTTTCAATAGCTTATAACTGGCACAGAAATAAGGGCTTGCAATCAAAGATGGAATGCCTTTAAGACTGGAGGGTTAAACATGTTTTCCAAAATGTAAACATTATGCTTGTATGTTTGTATGAGTATGTGGGTACATATATCTATTGCATCTATCCATCACTAGTGATCAATCATAGGTTCATCTTAGTGAAGTCTGTTATTTTGAGACCAGGTCTGCTATCTTACTAAGAGGCCAAGGTTTGGATTTGTAAGTGTTGGAAGCTGTGTACTTTGAGGTTTCTCTTCTAGGAATGCCAGCTATGGTGATACGGTTGTGCTGGCAGCGAGGAAGGATGCAGAGGAGGGATGGAACCTGATCTAGTGGGACAGTCCCAAGTAAGCCTCATGGGAGTGTGTGCAGATAGCTGAAGAAGTTAAGTGAGCAGGTTGGAGAAGATTTATTGGAACAGCTCCTAGAATCACCATTGTTGTCAGCCATGCACAGCACTCAAGTGCATGACTGTTTATGACCGAACACAAAGGCACTGTGGTCTCTTCCTATTCCTTGTAGGGACCTGAAAGGCAGATATGCTATTTTCATCCATTAGGTCTTGAATCTTAGGTTGTAATTGGCTGGAAAGCATTCTCAATTGGGCTTGAAGGTCACTTAAATGAAGCCATCCATTTTTGGTTATTATGTTAAGGCTGTCTTTCTAGATTCATTAAAAACTAAGCAACAAAGAAACTCACTTTCATTTGCTCCCGCATGCCTTGCTCTGTTTAGAGTCACAGGACACCTGTCTCAGCAGTGTATCTCTGTGCCTCTGCATGCTGGCATGTGTGCAGCGACATGTTATTGGGACAGGATTTGGGAGTGCCCCAATAACACATAGCTGTAATTCTTCCCAGCACTATGGCATCACCTGAGGGTGACCTTGTTCTGTTTTCCTCTTAAATGGCTTCAAGGGTGGAGTTTCTGAACTTTCCTCGGTAAAAAATACTAAGGCCACAAGGGCCAGGAGGACAGACCCTGGGCTGCTGTTTGCATAGGGTAGATGGCCTGCTTTCTCCTCGGTTAAGAGTGGCGGTTGAATGGAGAAGAGCCAGGGAGGCTTCAGCATGAGGTCTCTGCACTGCTTCTGTCTTCATCACACACTTTGGACAGTCTGGTCTCTTCAAAGCAGCTACAGACCGGGCACACGCCTTTAATCCCAGCACTCAGGAGGCAGAGGCAGGCGGATCTCTGTGAGTTCGAAGCCAGCCTGGTCTACAGAGCGAGTTCCAGGACAGCTTCAGTCAAGAGGATATAGCACGTGTGGACTCAATGAATTAAGTCATTGCATACATGCTCTATGTCTGACACAAATCCAGGTATGTTGCTGTATCTGAGATTATGGGGTGCTGAAGAGTCTATCTTTAATATTTCTGAGAAAACAATGTTTTTCGTTAATCTTCCTGGGACATTAATGATTCTGGAAATTGCCCCCCCATCCCAAGTTCTCTTGTCTTAAGGCTTCATTGTATCCTAAAAAGTTCTACTTCATGAGACTTGGTCATCAGCTGGAACAAATCTCATTCCAGCGTGAGGAAGGAAGTCTCCTGCTAGATTCTTCTTAATCTTCCTCTAAAAGTTTTTTCTTCTTCTTATTGATGTAATGAGAATGTTGAGAAAACTAAGAATAAATTTCAGGATGACTTGGGGTAAGAGCACTTATTGACAATCCTCCTAACTTGAGTTTCATCCTTGGAACACACATTATGGAAGGAGAGAACTAGTCCCTACTACAAGTTACTCTATGACTGTCACATAAACTGTGAAAAGCTTATGACCTCCCCCACAACCTGCCAAGTACCCTGGTAATCTCAGTACTCAGGAGTCAGAGGCAGCAGGATCACTGAGTTTAAGACTACTCTTGTCTTTAGAGCAAGATCCAGGCCAGCAGAGGCTATCTTGAAAGATTCTTGTCTCAAAACCAAAACAACAAACACACAAGACAGCAAAACAAAAAACAAAACAGAAAATTCACCAAACCAGACTAAAACTCAGAGCTGTAATACGCTACAGAAGTAGAACATTTGCCTTTTGTGTTTGAGGCCCTGGATTCTGCCCTAGCACTGCCAAGAAATAAACAGAGAGGTAAGGAGGACTGGGATTCGCTTCTCTTTGTTGCTTTTGTATTCTTCCTTTCACTCATCTTTCTCTTGTGGCAAGGAAAGTCCTTGCCACCTGCTAATTTTTCGGGCATACCAACACATCCCAATTGTTTCTTGTGCCTCACGGGTGCTCCTGTCCACAAACATGTCGGGAACATGTCTTTCAGGAGATGGTTTGGGGTTAGTGAGATTATCAGCCCCACAGGACCGTATTTTATTACGTTGGAAAGCCACATGTGGATTCCTCAAATACTTTGAGCAGCAGGGTATGTACATGAGGAACCCAGCCAGCACTTCCTGTGAGTGGCTGTACTGATTCTCTTGTTTCCTTCTCTGAAGCCTGATTTCCTTTGTAAAGTGTATAGTAGTTACACTTAATCTTTTTGCATGGAAGCTCTAGGTTTTGTGTTGAGTGTGCTCTAGGAGATTCTGGTAAAGGCATGCATTCTCTAGGAGGAAAGGAGAGAACCTGGGTATGTGTTCTGACTGCATTCTTGGGACCTAGCATCTTTAGCATAAAGCCGTTTCTTCCTCTGTGGGGACGCTGGGTCTATGCCAGGTTGCCACCTGCCTCCTCCATTAGAGGATCCTAATCTGTGGGTTATTACTGTTTTCACAGCTAGAGAGGGACTCGAGAGAGTTGAAGTTATGTCAGGAAGAGGTGAGTTTGTTGAAATTCTCAGCCTCATGTTACAGAACTGATGTTTTTAGTTTTTCTTGGCTTGGGTATGAGGATCCTGATGTCTGAGAGGATGATGTTCATGTTTGCTGAGTGATTTATGAAGGACTGGGAATATGTAATAAGTTGCCAAGTATAGAGTTTTAGAAATTGTAATAGGTTTGTGTTTTCACTTTGAGGCACTTTGAATTTAACTGTATTAAAATTGACCCTTTCAAAAATCTACAAGAGATAGAACTTTAGTCATGGTTATTTTTCTTTACCATAAAAATCTTTTACTTGAGGGTAATGGAGCACTGAAAATATTTATGCATTCAACTTCACCATTTTTTACTATTGTGTGTGTGTGTGTGTGTGTGCACGCAAGTGTGTACATGCCATGGGGTATGTGTGTCAGTCACAGCATAAGTGTTCGGGTGTCTGTCCTCTTCTTCCATTGTTAAGTTTTGGATGTTTAATTCAGGTTTTCAGGCTTGTATGGAGTGTTTTTATCCCTTGAGTCATCTTGCTGGCCCTGTATTCAACTTTACTTTTTGTCTGCTTTTCAAAAAAATTATTTATTTGCAGTGTGTATGTGTGTGGGTAGGCATATACCACAGTGTGTGCCTGTTTGTAATGGGGTCCAGGCTGCACACTGGGCACCAGACGAAGGGAGAAATTACAGAAGTCTATTATGGGACTCAACAGGAAATACAGACGCACAAATGCAGGACAAAGCGGAAGCCACAGTGGATCCAGCTGCATGTCCTGCTGTTCTGCCAGGGGAGAGCTTCTGCTCTGACCTCCCAAGAGAGAGCCACCATTCCCCCTCCTTCCTTATAAGAGGTCACCTCCACAGACCAGAGGCCATGCCCTAAGGCTGGTACCCCAAGTCTATTGGTGGAATGAATTCCCACAACAGAAGATATCTTTTGGGAGTTGATTCTCACTTTATACTGGTTGGGTTCTGGGGACTAAACGTAGGTCATACAGCGTGGCAGCAAGAGCCCTTACTCACTGATCATCTCACCAACCTTGAACCCAACTTTTAAACAGAATTGAAACACAGTTTTAGTTAAAAGATTTAAAAATGATCTATTTTTAAAAACCTTAAGGGGTTTTTAAAATAGCTCTTCGAGAGGCTGTATCAGAATCTTGTTTTAGAATTATAACCAGATCATTTGGCTCTCAGGGTTTTGTCATTCTGTTTGGGAATTAAAGACTCACTGATATGAAAGGAGGATTGAAAATGAATCCTAAGTCTTTTTTTTTTGATTTACATTATTTTTATTTATTTTAATTTTAAATAGCTTGTTTTACATGTCAATCCCAGTTCCCTCTCCCTTCCCTCCTCCCGCACTCCCCTTCCACCCTCCCTCCCACCCTATTGCCAAATCCTTCCACATAGGGGATGTCTAGAGTCTATCATTTTACTCTTGGTAGGGTCAAGGCACTCCCCTAAGAGTCCAGGCTGAGAGAGCATCTCTCTTTGTGCTATAGGCACATGAAGACAGATTGTATACCAGGGATAGACACTGATCCACAGCTCAGAGCCCCATAGGTTGTCCAGGCCTTCTCACTGACACTCACATTTGGGGGGTCCAGATCAGTCCCATTCTGGCCTCCCCACTGTCGGTCTGGGGTCCAAGAGCACTCCCCTGTTCAGATCAGCTGTCTCTGCTGGTTTTGCCAGCCCATTCTTTGCCAATTTGCTCATCATTCCTCTCTCTCTGTCACTGGGTTCCTTGGGTTCAGTTCAGTGCTTAGTTGTGTGTTTGCCTCTGCTTCCATCAGTCCCAGGATGTAGGCTCCCGGATAGTTATAGACATCAAGTTCATTATCAGGAATGGGCATTCGAGGTGGTCCTTCCACTATTGCTTAGCTTGCCAATTGATGTTATACCTTTAGATCACTCGAGGTCACTC
The DNA here is from genome assembly GCF_017639785.1 of Mesocricetus auratus. Taxonomy (NCBI): domain Eukaryota; kingdom Metazoa; phylum Chordata; class Mammalia; order Rodentia; family Cricetidae; genus Mesocricetus; species Mesocricetus auratus. The sequence continues at coordinate 87,225,719 of NW_024429184.1, read as the reverse complement.
TGGTGCCTGATCTGTGGCCGCTCCCGGCTTCCATAAGAACCGCCCACACAGGCCCCTCCAAGACCCCAACCCAGCGAGCCCAGCTTCAGGTGAGATTGGGTCCCCGGCTGGGACCACCCGCCCATCACCCATCCCCCCCCCATCTTCGGGGCCGCTCCCGGCTTCTAGAAGAGCCTCCCACACAGGAAAGAGATCAGCCCCTCCAAGACCCCAACCCAGCGAGCCCAGCTTCAGGTGAATCCTAAGTCTTACTTTGGACTTTTTCTTAAGGAACTTTTTTTTAACCTTGTGCTGTTAGATAATAAAATGCCAGAGATATTTGACAAATATTTGGCCTACTGGATACATTCATTCTTTGATATTTCACATGTTCGTATAAAATATTCTGGCCGCACATATACCCTCTTTTTCCCCCCCCAGCATACACTGAGCTCCATTTCTCCCACTGAGTTCCCACTCTCACCTTCAAGTTTTTTGTTTTGTTCTTGCTCTGTGATCCACTGGGTGTGTCTAGGGTTACATGATTGGGAATGGGTGTGAAGCCATCCACTGGAGTCTGAGTAAACTCACACAGTTAAAGACAGGGAATTCCTCAAAATGTTTTGTTCAGAGTCCTTACTGAACCTGTATATTGAAGCACACTTCCTCCTTTTTTGCTTCTAGCAGTTTCAAAGTATCATGTCTTAAATGCTGAGGTACTTGACTTGGTGGGAATTGAGTTTTGGGCAGGGTGAGAGATAAGAATTGAGTTTCCTTCTTCATGTTGATATCCAGTGTCCTGGCACCATTTGTTGAAGATGCTGTCTTTTCTCCTGTGTGTATTTTGGCATTTCAGAGCCTTCTATCCTACTCCATTGATCCGTGTGTCTGTTTTTGTGCCATTCTCCTGCTCTGTTTGTTACTATGGCTCTGGAGTATAAGTTGAAATCAGCTATGGTCATATCTCCTGCAGTATTGTCTTTGCTCAGGATTGCTTTGGCTAGCTTTAGTCTTTTGGGCTTCTGTGTGAATTGCAAGATTCTTTTTTTTTCTGTCTGTGAAGGCTGTCCCTAGAACTTTCATCAAGATGCATAGAATTTGTATGTTGCTTTTGGTAAGATGAACATTTTCACAATATTAATTCTTCTGATCCGTGAATATGGGTGATCTTTCCATCTTTCATTATTTTAGTTTCTTTTTTCACTGTCATAGTTTCACTGTAGAGGTCTTTGGTCCCTTGGGTTAGGTTTATTTCCAGGTATTTTATTCCTTTGGTGGCTATTGTGAACAGGATGTTTCCCTGAGTTCTCTTCTCAGTGTGTTTATCTTTGGTGTAGAGCATGGTCACTGACTTTTGTGTGTTAATTTTATCTCCTGCTACTTTGCTGAAAGTGTTTATCAGCTGCAGGAGTTTCCTGGTGGAGTCCTTCTGCATGCCTAGAGGCCTATCATCTGCAAATAGAGATACTGCTTTTTCTATCTGTGTCCTCTTTATTTCCTCCCTTATCTTACCACTCAAGCTAAGACTTTCAAGGACTGTATTAAAGTAGGAGGAGAGGGTACTCTTGTGTAAGCTGGATGCTTTGAATCCCCCCCCCCATTTAGCAAGGGTGTTATTTATAAATTGGTTGTATATAGCCTTAGTTATGTTACAGTGTGCTCCTCCCACCCTTTTATCATGAAGAGATAGTAGGTTTCATCAAAGGATTGGGGTGATCATGAACTTTCTGACTTTGAGTCCAATGATGGGATAAATTACACACACACACACACACACACACACAGAGATTTATTGATATGGAACCATCCCTGCATTTCTGAAATGAAGCCAACCTTATGATGAATGATCTTTTTCATGTAACCTTGAATTCTGTTCAAATATCTTATTGTGAATTTTTAATCTATGCTCATTAGGCGGTTGAGCTGTATTTTAGTATTTTTTGTGGTATCTTTATCTAGTTTTGCTGTAAGAGTAACAATGGCTTTGCTAAGAGTTTGAGGCTGCCTTTTACTTTCTATTTTATACTTAAGTCATATCAGGGTCATTCTCTGAAGGGCTAAGGGAATTCTGTAGGGAATTCATTTGGTCCACACATATTTTAGTTGGGAGAATTTATTAGCTGCTTTAATCTTCTTATTGGTTATAGGTCTGTTTAAATGATTTCTTTCAAGTTTGGGTTAATTTTGGTGGGTCATATATTCTAGAAACATCCATTTCTTGCATATTTTTTTCCAGTTTAGTGGAACATAGATTTTTTCCAAGGTTTTTCTTTGTGATTTTTATGAATTCTATTAGCCTCATAATGTCTTCCTTGATATGTGTAATTTTACTAGGATCCTACATCTTTCTTTTGATAAATTTGGCTACGGGTTTTGTCAGTCTCTTTTATCTTTTCATAGAACCAACTGTTTATTTTTTGGCATTTTTATTTCTATTTCATTTATTTTCTTATTAATATATTTATGTGGTAGTCTTAATGATTTTCTCATATATATATGTATGTATGTATGTTTAGGACTTTAATATACTTGATGAGTTCCTTTGAGCATGAAGTGGTCTTTTGTCTATTCTGACTAATTTGGATATGTAGTCCATTTTGTCATATATGACAATGACTACCCATGCCCTTTTCTAGTTCCATTTGCAGAACTTTTACCCTTGGGTTGAGTCTATCTTTGATGGTAAGCAGTGTTTCCTGGAGGCAGTAAAAAGACGAATCCTATTTTTAAACCATTCTGTTAGTGTAGGTCTTTTTGTTAGGGGGAATTGAGACCATTAATATTCAGAGTTATTATTGAAAGAAGTGATTTAATTCTTGTCATTTTGTTGATTTTGTGATGTTTTCTTAAATTGTTTTTCACCAGTTGTCCTGGTATTTTCTTTCTGTGGCCTTTGGGATGTTTATTCTTCTCTTCAGTCCCAAGTCTGCCCGGTATGTCTCTGGAGCTGGATTAGTGGTCATAAACTCCTTTAGTTTATTTTTGTCATGAAAAGTTTTTATTTCTCCTCCAATTATGATGATTTTGTTAAGTATAACAGCCTGGGTTGGTAATTGCTCTTCTGGTTTTAAAAGTTTCTACTCAGTGATCAATTGTTGGTTGGTCTGCTTTTCTATGGGACTTTGCCCCTCTCTCGTGTGGTTTTCAATTTTTAAAAAATTTATTTTAGGTTTTAGTGGCTTAATTATGTCATGGGGATTTTAGTTTTTGGTCTTTTTTATTTTGTATTCTGTATGTTTCTTGTACCTGGATAAGCCTCTTTTTCTCTAGATTTGGGAATTTTCTTCTAGATTTTATTGAAAAATGCTTTCTATGCTTTTGGAAGAAGTCTCCTTATATGCCCATGATGTGGTGTTTCAATGGTGTCCCAAAGCCCTCCCACGTTCTGTTCATGCATGCATTTAATAATTTATCATTGACCTTGAACTAGTGATCTCATAATTTTACCTTGTTTTCAAACCCTAATATTTTATTCTCTACATGATCAATTAGGTCTGTTGGGGAGGCTGTTCATTGAGCTTAGTATTTGTCTGATGGAGGCCTTAGTTTCTATTGTTATTTTATTTTGGCTTTGCTTTAGCAATTCTCTCTTTATTGAATTCTATTTTCATATTTTGAATTGATTTCTTCATTTGATTCAGCTATTTGGTTTTATGCTCTTGGTGTAAGCATGTGTCTTTGAGTTGTTTGAACCTATTTATAATCATTTCTTTGAATTCTTTGGCAGTTCTTCTATGTTGCTCTCATTGGAGATCATTATTATGGAGTTGGTGATTTTGGAAGAGACATTTTGTCTTTTTTTCTGTGTGTGGTTTATGTTTCTGCACTGAGACATTTGCATTGGAAGTTAGTTGATTGTGTGAGTTTTTCTTTCCTTCCCCCTTTCTACCTCACTTCCTTCTTCCCTTCTTTTTTCTTCCCAAGTTACCTTCTTCACATGAAGACAGTTGCACTGTTCAGAGAGTACTATGTCAATTTCTTACCACAGGTCAGGTCCAGCTAGCTGCCCATTCTCACAGCCTCTGATGTGGATTACTGATACTCACATACCAGGACAATCTACCCCAGGATCAAGTCTGAACCACTTCTCACCTCTGTTTTGTGTTATGGGCTCCTCTGTTCTTGGGTGTTCTACTCTATCTAGTTCATCTCTGGCCGACTCCCTGTTCCCACAGACCTCTTTGTATTTCTGAGCCTTTGTTTACCCTTGGGCACCTTACCTTGGGTCAGAAGTGGCCTCTTCCCTGTCTCTTCCACCCCCTCTGCATTTGATATGCATGCACCCTACCCTGGATCAAGTCCAGCTTCCCCTGCACCTCTGCTTCTTTTCTCTACACTTTAATCTCCCACTCTGAGAGACATTTCTCAGCACCGACTCAAGTTCACAGGTGGAATTGTGGGGCTAAATATCTTTCAATTATTTGAAATTAAATTCAAATCTTTGAACTCTGCTTTGAAGGACTGAACTCATTCAGTTGCAATGGCCTTATTGTATTGTGTAGATTTAACTAATCATCATTTTAGCATTGATAATAAAAACCTAGAGACAGATATTGGGGTTAAAACTGAAGATCAGAGAAGAAAAGGGGCCAGTGACTAGAGCACCTCTACCAATGCTCAGACCAAAGGGGAAATCTACCAAACTTCAGATTGCTTTATATTCCTTTCTAGTGCTGGGATTAAAGGAGTGTCATCCCAAGTGCTGGGATCAAAGGTGTGAGCTCTGTTTCTCTTTTAGACTGATTCACTCTCATGTAGTCCAGGGTGGCCTTGAACTCACAGAGATCCATCTGCCTCTTGTCTCCTGAGTGCTGGGATTAAAGGTGTGGCTACCACTGCCTGTCCTCCATGGCTAACTAATGGCTTAGGTGTATGGCTAACTAGTGGCTTTGTGTGTGTGTGTGTGTGTGTGTGTGTGTGTGTGTGTGTGTCTAACTAGTGGCTTAGCTCTTAATTAGGCTTATGGCTAACTAGTGGCTTAATTCTGCACTCTGATATTCAGGCAAGCTGTATTAGATCATAAACAAAATATCACCACAGTAATTGTTGAAATTAAAAACTAACCCCAAAGGATGGCTAAGTATGTAACTGTAGAAATGATATCCCTGTTCCCTTGTTTGCTGTTAGCTAGGACCGCTCTCAGGTCCTAGAAGCCCCCTCAAGTCTGGCTACGTGTTTCCAATCCATTTTTGGCAGTCCGTTCCTCCTAAGATAGTGAGGTAGCCTCTCACTCTGCAGTTACAGTTCAGGAATCTTATATAAAGAGATAAGACGAAAGGATTGTTATCCCATCCTAGATTCTGTAGGTCCCAATATCAACAGGAGGTAGACAATAAAAACAGGGAGGTGTTTGGCTCATGTATTTGGGGGTAGACATCCACAGGAATCTCACAGGATTCCCTTTTTATCTGGATACCTGTGCATTGGTTGAATATTGGAGAGTGACAGATGGTAGGAACAGGATTTGAGGGACAAGTCTCTTGGAGGGTGCACAGTGGCACACAGATGACACAGATGGCTGCTTATTCTACCTTGGACATAATGTGTCCTCTGTACTGGCAGGCTGGGTGCTGAGAAGTACATGTTTCACCAGAAGCAGTGCTTTACCCGAGACTGCTTTGGGAGGCAGTCACTGAACAAGACACAGCAATACATCTAGGATGGGTGACACACATGGTGTGCTCACTAAGTTGGGATCAGGGTGTTGGTTGTAGATGATGGGAACCAGAAAACACATGGAACACTAAAGATGTTTTACTATCAGGACGGAGGACACAGAAAGACAGCCTTGTGGATGCAATCACAGGGATTGTTTTCCTAGCTGGAGTTTCACTACACAGAGTTAGATATGTGTTGCCAAGAAGGGGTGACGTGCACTTGTGTTTGCCCCCATTACTGTTGAAGATTAGGTACACTGAGCTATCGCAAGGTAATTTGGGTTGTTAAGAAACAAAATGATCTTTTCAGCAGACTACAGGGAAAGCGGAAACAACAGGATTGCCTTGAGTCTGAGGAAGACCTTATTTCAAAGAGAGAAGGAGGGAGGAAGAGAGAGAACAGGGAGAGGGGGAGAGGCGGATGGAGGAGAGGTGAGGGACAGGATGCCTCATACTGAGTGATAACTCAGTAGATTTAAGCACGTGATGTGTAATGTGCAATCTGAGAACTGAGTTTGGTCCCAACATTTCCCAGTGGAAAGAGACTCCCGGAAGTTGTGGTCCAGCTCCTACATACATGACATGGCGTGCTGCTTGTGCCTGCACTCACTTACACACGTGCAACAACAACAAAATTATAAAAATAAAAAAGTCTTGTTACAGACAAACCTACCTGTCTGAATTAAAAAGACAACAGTCCAACAAGGTACTGCCAGTTATTTGAGACTTCTCCTTGAAGGAAAGGTTTCTGTCTTTGGAAGGACAAGCGTGTGGCTTTTGATATAAAGATGAGAACTTGCTGTATCCACAGGCTTCTAGAAAAGACCATGGTTTAGTCATATCCTTCACTCCAGATTTTCGGCTGTTATTCTCTCTTTCCCCACGTTATACTTAATGCTTATGTTTGTATTTTCATTTCATTTATTTTGATATTTGTGCCTTTCATTGTGACAGCTCTCAAATATATTTTTTTTTGAACTTGGGTCGGGGTAAGTTGAAGGAAGAGAAATCAAGAATCGGCTCACTGGAATTCTTAATATTCCTTCTAGCACTTCAGGCTCTCTGTTTGCAGCATCAGGCCCCATTCTCCTGGAAGACCATGTTTAAGACCCGCCCTCAGGTTCTGTGTGGCTCAAAGGTGAGCAGAGGGCAGTGTTCGGAAGCAGTTTGTGATAGCCAGAGGGGGTTGGTTGCTCTTGCTTTCCCATTTGTGTGTCAGTGTGTTTATTTTGTAAACTTGGGGTACAAAGGTTTAGACTGTAACTACCATTTAGATGGTAATTACATGCTTTGGTACTGCTGACATCTTTAGTCTAAAGTTAGATTCAGGGCTAGCCCTGGTGGAGTCAGTCAGGGAAGGTGCTGGAGGTGCGAGGCTCCAGTTGGCTGTTTGCTTAACCCCTAGCAATGTCCCTTTACCTCTGTTATGTTGACTCTCGAGTGATTTTATTGATTCCGATCCTGCCTGGTTGACCGGCTTCGTTTGATGTTTCCTGACATCAGATGACAACGTTTATTATTTTTGAAAAGGTAAGAAGTACTATGAAGCTCTATAAAGTTTCAAAGTACCTTCCTTCCTTCCTTCCTTCCTTCCTTCCTTCCTTCCTTCCTTCCTCCCTCCCTCCCTCCCTCCCTCCCTCCCTCTCTCCGTCCTTCTTTTCCTCCCTCCTTCCTCCCTCCCTTTCTCCTTCCCTCCTTCCTCCCTTCTTCCTTTCCTCCCTTCCTCCTTTCCTCCCTCCCTTCCTTTCTTTTCTTTTGTTCTTTTGAGACAGGGTTTCTGTGTGTAGCTTTGTAGACCTGACTGGTCTCAATCTCAGATCTGCCTGCCTCTACCTCCTGAGTGCTGGGATTAAAGGCGTGTGCTACCATCGCCCGGCTTCAAAGTATTTTCTTTTTAATTTACCAAAAGGTATGGCTCATTGCTTATAACAAATCTCACACTAGTGTTCTTTGGGCCAGGAAAAACCTTGGTCTCCTTTATTCCATCCTCCCTCTTTATTCCTGTTTGCATGCCTGGTCTAGAACAGTATTTGGTGCGTCAAGGCAACTCAATAAAACTATTGTCAAATGACATTAATTGATGAGCAGCTCCCCTGGAGGTAGCGAGTACACATTATCTGTGCTTTAAAACAAATGTATGATTGGGATTCAATGAAGCTCCTTATTTGGAGTACCAGGAAGGACTCTGCATACTTTTCCACTCATCTATACAAATCCCTTAGTTTAAATGGACTTTTCAGTTTAGAGCCCCACCCCCTGACCCATGGTGCTAAAAATCAGGCATTACACAGCAGCCTGCATTCTGCTTCAGTGTGGGTCTAGTTCCTCTCTATATGGCTGAGTTGAGTTTGGTTTCTACATAGCTCTTTTCTGGGTGAATGTCACTACTAGGCATCTACACACTTTTGTAGATGGCAAGTGTTCATAGGAGTGCTTGGTGCATCTCTTGGATGCTCGTGCTTTGGAGGTGTTTATTTGTGTGATCTCCCTGTTAACTGGACGGATTTGCTGACAGTGTTGGTGATCTTCCTACTGTAATTTGGCACACTTACTACCATCGTAAAGCAGGAGAAAGTCCTGTGCGAAGCCCATGGGAGAGTGAGTGCGCTTGACGTGCCTTCTTTACTTAACGTTTTCTCCTTAATTCACCCACCCAAGCCTAAAATTGTCTTCCAGGAGTTTTCTAAGTAAGTGAACATGTACCACTGAATTGTGCCCCCAAAGGCCTGTGAAATTTGATTTACAAAACTTTGGTAAAAGTAGCAGTAATTCTTGAAAATTACGTAAGGACCCGATTTCTCTCCTTATATGGGATTACCTCATTCTGTCAACTATTTTAAGCAGCTTTAAAATTGGTGGTGGAGAACCTTCTCATGACTTCAGTGCCATATGTGGCTTTTAGGTTAAATACAAAACTCCATGTCCCCCCCCCATCTCTCGCCCCCAGCGGGGCGGTGGAAGAACTGCTCACCCTTGCACAAGTGCCTGTTGCTTCAGCATTCCCAGGCCCAGACTTCTGGTTCTGAGGTGGCGTCAAGACCTTCACACCTTCAAAATAGGTTCTTACAGCTGGCTGTCCTAGAATTTGTATTTGCTCATTTGCTCAGTTGCTCGGAGAGCTTTGTGCCGGAAACAGCTCACAGCTGGACTGAGACATTCCTAAGTGGTGAGCGCGCTGCACAGGTGTCGTTTTCTGTCCCTGCTCTGAGTTTCTGGGAGGGCCCCAGGAGGTTAAGAGTTTTGTCTTCATGGCACCATATCTGTCTTTGGGTGTTGTGGATGTGTTTGGGCTTGGCTTTGGAAATGGGTCTGAGTGTCTATGTTTCGGTCGTTGTTGTTTTCCAATCTGGTCTCTTAAGGACTCTGAAGGGACATGCCCCCTTGGTCACATAGCGTTGACAAGACACAGACTTCGACTTGAGTTTTACTCTGCCATTTCTATTCCTTTTATTGCCTGGGTAAGTTGTCACTCTGAATTTCAGCTTTCCTTATCTTTTAAAGGGAGATTTATCTTATGGAATTATCTTTCAAATGCCTAAATTCAGCATTAGGCATATATATTAAATGCTCAGTAAGGTGTCAGTTATTTTCCATTCTGATGTTAGCCAGCTGTCAGTCACGGATCCCTCGCGGGACCTGTGAAAACAGAGGCGCTGCTGTCTTCTTTTGGGACCGAGGGCTTTCCTCAGACTCTGCATGGGCCAGTTTGCTAGAGCCAGGGTGAGGCACACGGCTGCTGGGATGTAGGTGAAGAAATCACTAAGGCTCTTTACTCAATGGTGAGGACAGGGAGCTGCTCGGAGGAACACTTGGCAATTCACAAATAACCCCATCCAACACCGTGCTTCTCTGGCCTGATCTTCCTATGGTTGTGTGAGAAGAAAAAAGGATCAAGGTAAGATCAAAGGCCAGCAGTACTGGGAGGAGCATTTATGTACAAAATGATTGTCTGGGGTATCTGAGGAAGCACATTGAGTTGTGAAAATGTGACCAAAGAGGAGCAGGTGATGTTAAACGAGAGTCTGAGGTGCCTCCACTTGAAGGGATAAACTTGGCCTTAAACCTAGATCCCCGTGGAGGCTGCAGTGAGATGTCCTGTCTGCACGAGAAGCTGGGCAGTGATGGGATCCTCCGAGGTGGTGATTCGGGAGGTGACAGCAAAGGTACCGGAAGTAGGAGGGCTGGGGAGATTCCGTCACTGTCCTCCTGGCTTCTCAGAGGATTCCTGAATTCTTTCAGGGCTTTATTCAGGGTCTGTCTATGTGTGGAAACCCCGCCTTCTTGCCTGTCCATCTGTTTACTTATCCCTGGGCAGTACCTGAGAAATGGAATTGGAGAGCCATAGCAGCTGCCCCCCCCTCCCATTTCTCAACTCTGGGTTAAGAGTGACGTTACACAGCACAAGTGTCAGGGAACACTGGATGCCTATGTTTGTAGTTTAGACTTCAAAATGTGAGCGATTCAAAGAAGGCTAAACTGTATCACTAGCCCTTCTGTCTGGGGCCTGAGGCTTTGGGGAAATTTCTGTTTGTTTCATTTTGCCGTCCATAATTTTATTTTGTTGTGTATATATGTGTATACGGAGGCCACAAGGCGACTTGGAGTGTCACTCTTCAGACACCATCTAGCTTTTCTTTCTTAGACATAGTCTCTCACTGGTCTGGAACTTGCGAAGTAGGAGAGTCTGGCCAGTCAACAAGCCCAGGGATCCACCTGTCTCTGCCCCTTTGATGCTGGGATTACAAGTACATGACACCATGCACACCTTTAAAAATCTTTCAAATTAATCATTTTACATGATTCTGGGAATTGAACTCTGAGGTCTTCATGTTTGCAAGGCAAGAGCTATCCCCTCAGTCCTCTGCCCTTGTGTTACTAATTGGTGTTTTTCTTTACCAAGTAGACACGCGTACTTGTAACAGAAAAAATGCCTTTAACAAATTCTTCTAAATTCAAGTGTGCCAGCAGCTTCATCAGTTGAGCACAGTATTGTCAAACTTCTAAAAAAGCTAGCAAATTTTCCACCTAAAATTTTTTTTTGTGGGGGAGGTTAGGGTGTGGGTGTGGGGAGAAAGGATAAAAATAAGACTTTCAGAGATTCTAGGTTGCTTGGTGTCGTTTGTATTTTTCCATGGCGCGGGAGGTTAGAAATAGAACTGCTTTTTATGGGATTCTCAGCAGCAGCTTGCAAACTTGGTTTCGTGGGTTTGGTCTGCCTGTGTGGGCGAGATGGCTTCTACGGCATGGTGTCTTCGGGGGCAGTGCCTGGCATACTGCTCTAGTATGTTCTTCTCTGCCCCCCCCCCCCCACTTGGTATCCCCCGGATGAGCAGCACTGGAGTGTGAAATGTGCTTTGCCACGGCCAGCTTCTCAGAGCTTGCACGTGGAAACTGACGCCAGCTGTAACAGACGGTGTCTCAGCGGTCCCAGCAAAGTCACACTTGGTGCATCTGTGAGGGCATTTGCTGGGAGGGCATGCCCTTCAAAGAAGGCAACCTCCTAAAGTCTTGATGTCGGTGGTGTATGTAGGCCACCCTTTCAGAAAGTGTCATTGTAAAGTTGAATAATTCCTGTAAGTTCTTCCAAATGGAAATAGTTTGCTCCATTCTTCTTGGATTCAATACAGACCAACCTAAAATATTTTATATGTTTAAACAATCCATGTTTGTGTGTTGACGTAAGTGTGGGAATGCCCATGCCATGGTTTGCGTGTGTGGGCCAGAGAACAGCCATGGATATTGTTCATGTCTTCCACCATGATGCAGGGTCTCTTGTTTGTTGATGCATGCACCAAGCTAGCTGGCTGTGGAACTTCTGGGATTCTCCTGTGTTCATATCTTGCCTCTCTGTGGGAATCCTGGGATTACAGTCCTGTGCTACAGTGCCTGGATTTTCATGAGTTTTAGGGATGCTTGCACTTCAGTGACATGCGCTTTACCCAGTGAGCCATCTCCCAAAGACAATGCCTTTTTGACTCCTAGAGACATCTTTGATTCCTTGCTATTATATCCAGTCCTGGGAGAATTGTTAGGGCTTTGATGGGATTCTTGGGAAGGTTTTGGTCTCCCTAGAGGTAGCATTTTTCAAGCAGGTAGAGTGAAGGTCATTAGAGAAATCATTTTAATGATGGCCGTATGTGAGATGACTTGATTGTGGTCAGAGAATGTTGTAGGCAAGGTTAAAGATGATAGATAGTAAAAATTTGATTGTAGATTGTGTGATGTAACAATACAAATGAGATGGTTAGATGTGTCACACAACTGGTAGAACAGGTATGAGTGACACTAAATGAACTCAGCAGGTTGTATTTATATATTTATTCATTTGTAAATGTAACAATAATAAATGGATTTGAGGAGGGAGTGGGGGGACATGGAGGGGCTGGAGGGGAGGAGAGATGATGTAAAATATAGTTCACATAAAGGAAATAAAAATTAATAAAAAGTGTTAACTAGTCCTTTTCTTCTACTTGAGTAGTTCTTGTGTTGGTCTTGATTCGTGCCCCAGGCTGTTTGATGATGCTTAGCTACTTAGTAAGCAGAGTGCTTGGAAGATGGGTCTGCTCCACACTAGGTGTCTGAGGTCTTTCTAGGCTCAAACAGTTATGTAATAAACAGTTTTTCTCCATCTTCCTGGGGTCTGAATTGCTACCATCTTCTACATCTCACCTGCATATCTTTCTTGGAACTTGGCTGTTGTGGAAAAGAATGAGGGTGACGTAATTGTCCAGAGGACAGCGGACTCCTCCCAGGGGCATCCTATCACATCAGTTTTCTTAGCATGCTGTAGGTGAGAGCTGGGGTGCTTGGCTATGTTCAGTCTGATTAAGTTTTGTTTTGGAGGCAATATTCCTGTTTAGATAATTTACAAATACAATCATTGCAGTTACCGAATGCATCAGAGTGTCTTAGGGCATCCCAATTGGTGTTGGTAACGAGTGGGACATATGATCCATGTAGGAACAGTGCATTTCTTCTGGGTCTACAAATGTAGTCAAGGAACAAAGAAGCCATAGCCATTGTCCTGCTGTTGGCTTCCTAGGGCCGAGTGCAAAGGCTGCCACTGTGTACACAGCAGATGTAGCTGACTTACAGGGTGCCTAGAGAAAGATGAGGCGGTGTGCAAAGGAAAGGAAAGTGCTAAGCTATAGAGAATTTGAGTGTTCTGAATCTTTTATCCTGTAGGCAGTGGGGAACCACTGAAGGCTTTTCAGGAAGGGGATGTCTTCAGATATGCATTGAGGAAGCTGGATCTGGTCACCAACAGGAGTAAGCGGCTAGGATCCTAGAAACTAGGATGGGCTAGGATGAGGCCAGAGGCTGTGGTGTGTGAACCGAGTTGTTGATGATGAAAGAGGGCTTGTAACAGAGAAGCACTGGGCAGGTGATGGACCGGATGCGTCAAGCCGAGGTTGACAGGTGGGAAGAGTTTGGATTTTGAAATGACTTCTAGGCTTCAGTCGTTGGCAAATGGGATGATGATCTAAGCAGAGATGGATCCTAAGAGATGGAGCTGATCCAGGAAGGAAACAGTGTGTTGGACCGAGAGTCCCTTGTTTGACACATCTGAAAGATGTATATGGGGAAATGACCGGAAGTCAGAGAGCAGTCTGAAGCTGAGAGATGTCATCACTGCAGATAAAGATTTGGGAGTCATCCGCATACAGCAGTCACCTGAAGAACAAACAAGTAAGAGAGCAGCCATCTGGACGACTGTGGGAAGCCGGCATATTTCATACTCTGGCTGAGTAAAATCTTTGTCTCAGTGTCACAGTCTTAATTGAGACTTAAAGATCTGTTGTCAGGATTTTGTCACACTCAGAGTGGCTGTGTATCTTTGCAGCTCATTAGGACAGTCTTCCAGGTTATTTTTGGGCTGTTCATTTCCTACCTCCACCCAGGTGATTTGGGGCTATGTACATGCATTTTCTCTTGTATTCATGATCTCAACCCAGAGTGACTTGAAGTAGTGTAAATTGTAGTTAGCCTTCATTGTGGTTGAATTCGGCTAGTTGACCCTTGCTTCCAAAAATCACCCAGTGTATAATAGTTCACCTTCTTTTAGTAACTACTTGTATTTTAAATAATGTCTTTATCATATCTCATGCAATTGAAAGGATCTAACTGTTGATGCTAGGGATCAATTAAAACTCTTGTAGTTAATTTTCACAAATGCATTCTATTACTTTATTGTTTGACATAAGGATAAAATGAGTTTTCTTATATATATACATGTCTACATGTGTGTGCAGGTGCCTGTGGAGGTCAGCAGGGCTCATAGGATCCCTCTTGAGCTGGAGTTACAGGTCACTGGCAGCCAGGCAATCTGGGTGATAGGAATCTGGGTGAATGGTGGTCCATTGCAAGAGCATCAAGCTCTCCTAGCTGCTGAGCCATCTCTGCACTCCCCCTAATGGGTTTCCATTCTTTATCCCTTAGGTTGATCTGATATAGACATGTCATGAGAAACACTCTGTGTTCAGTTGGGGCAGTGGGTGAAGCAGCTAAGGCATTCTTTGGATAAATAATAATATATCTCTTGGCTGTTCATATCTGTTACATTCTCACCTCACACCATAACTGTGATGGCTTGATGCTGACTTGGCTCATAGTTTTGCCAATATCTACCTTTGCTTTATGGAGAGATGTTCAAGTTCTAATACGCAGTAACTATACTGTTCAGGTTTTACATGGAGCTCAGTATGAGCAGGAAGAAACATGCATGTAAGTGGTAGAAGTCAAGTTCAAACCTTTTAATTGGATGTTTATGTTAGGAAAGATGCTAATAATTAATATGAACTTCCTGCCACTGGGAATAACGAATGAAAGGCCAGTTAAAGAAATGTGGATAACATTGAAATACAGAAAAAAACATGTTTAAAAGGTTGTATCAAAATAAACTGAGCAATTTGTAGTGATTGTAATTGTGATTTGTGTTTTCATTAAGACAATAAAGCTTATGGCAATTTGATGACCCTACAGTTAAACTTAAGGAAATATAACCCAGAACAAAAACAAAACAATGTTTCAACCTTATTTTCTTCAACAAAGTAATTTCCTTTCATCAGCTTAGCCTAAAATATTAATAAAGGATTATTCCATTTCTGCTTAATGGACAGGCCTTTATTGACATTTATTGGAGCTGTTTGTACAAACACTGTCTCAAATTTATAGCAATGGGAGTTTTAGTTGATTATGGGACTAGATACCTGACTTGGATTACAATATTACTGAAATATTAGTAATTCGAACAACAGAAGAAATTCCATAAAGGAGTTAGGTTCATTTGTAGTCACAATATTACACTATCTTTAAAAACTGCTGTTTCCAAGTGTGTTAAGGGTCATAACAGTCCTGTAAACACTGGCAATAGGCCATACCTTGCATACTTTGAGACAGAAACTTACGACTTACTGACACAAATATTTTACTTAGAAGCATTTAAAATATACTTGAGAGAAGCAAAGACATACACAGCACTGTCAGAACAACTGAAATGGTGTGGAACTAGACCCTCCCTCTTCTGAGCTGATAGGAATTTTGTTGTATGGGACTTGTAGGTATACCAGTTGGGTCTTGCAAGGAACTGAAGCTCTGTCTTGCTTTTTACTGGTTCTGAATGCTCTACTGCTTGGCCTTTGCATGTCCCCATAAAGGGCCTGGTCCTCACCTTGTCCAGTAATTGTTACAGGTGTGCTCTGAGTCTGTTTACTCAGTGTCTGAGTTCTACAAGTAAAAGAGCTCTATTTTAGGATACAACATGATTTATGTCTCAGGAACCAACATCTTGTGATTTCACTTCCCACTTATTTTGATGTTACAAATAAGGCAATGGGAGAACATGAGGGATTTATTGGATATTGCGCTTGTTTGCTATTTTGCCAACTTTGATACAAGCTAGGATCATTCAGAAAGAGGGAACCTTGCTTCCATCAGATTGGCCGTGAGCAAGTCTGGAGCATTTCCTTGATCAATGATTGATGTGGGGGGTTCGGCTCACCAAGAGCAACCCCAGGCAGATGGTCTTGGTTGCATTAAAAACAAACAAAAAAGCAAACTGAGCAAACCGAGGGGGAACAAAGTGTTCTGTTCCTCCATGGCTTTTGCTTTGGCTCCTGCCTCCTTGAGTTCCTGCCTTGACTTCCCTTAGTAATGGAGTGGGACCCAAGAGTTATAAGATGAGAGAAACCCTTCCCTCCCCAAGTGGGTTTTGCTCATGGTGTTTTTCACAGCAATAGAAACCCTAGGACATGTTACAGTTGGGCTATCATGGGAGAGGTTCAGTGGCTGCTGGGTATTCTGGAGTTTAGTTTAGGGCATGCGATTCCTCTCCCTGCCAAAGTGTGTGGCCCATAAAATGCATCCGATCTCATTCACATTGAGTATGAGCCTTCCATTCAGTGGAGCCTTCTGAATTGTAAAAGAGTAGAACACAGCTCAAGTTCTGGTTTCTAAAAGCTCCCAATGCCTAGAGATTTGAAGGTAGCTGTTCCATGGTGTTTAGTCCTTCTGTTAAAGCCCCTATATACTGCTATAGGTAGTCTAATGTATGGGCAAACATAGGTTGGGTCACCTATCTACTACTATAGGTAGTCTAATGTATGGGCCATCATGGGGATGCAGCCTGCCCATCTGTGTGTACCTGAGAGGTAGCCGTTGTCCCCCTTTACTGGTGGCGCATTCATTCACTCCACTTACTGCCACCAGAGTAGACGACTTTGTTTCCTCATTCTCTGTGAACTGTGATTTCAGGACTCTGACCCTTAAAGACAGAAGGAGCTGGTAATTCCTGTCTGTCTCCCTTAGAAAAGTGATAATGCTTTGTATGCCAAGAAAGGTTTGCCTGCAGTTGGTTTAAACGTTTGAAGCAACCTTCTCTACCTTAACCTTTGTTTGTATAGAATACTTGGCATTCTCTCAAGTATTTATATACATTATTCTAGGAAAAACAACCTGAAATCTTCAGAATTTCTGTTGGAGCAGAACTGGGAGTTTCTTTCAGCTTGACCACTTTGAGGTACTTTATTCTTTTACTGGAATGTGTGCATTCTCTTTTTCATAAAGATGCAAATTCAGGTTGTCTTGAGGTTATTTTATTGTCTACTGCCAGATGTGTTATTTTTTGATGGCAGCAATACATTTAATGAGATATCACACTCAAATAGTGGGTACAGTTTAAGAAATTAGGGTATGTCAAATGGAAAGGTCTTTTATTAACTACTGTTGACTTACTATCACATCATTACTTCAGTGTTTATAGAAAATGTGTAGGGTACAGTCTACAAGAGACCCATCCTTGCCAGCATCCATGAGCAGATCTGGGTACTTATTCTACATCTCGGCTTCTTGAATCCCACACAAGGGCCCATCAAGCCGTTCTTATTCTTCTATGATGCATAGGGAAATGAATTTCCCAAGGTTGACAAAATGGTAGGAAATTTGTGTTTACAAGCAATAAAAAGTTAAATGAAGCGAAAGCAAACTGTCAGGACTGGTAGGAGTTTGGACCTCTGAGTCACAGCAAAGTAGGCTCTTGAGAGAATGTCTGGACAGTTGTGTGCGAATCCACTCTGTTCACTCTGCCCGGCCAGTCTATGTTGGCAGACATCTTCACAGTTTTCCAGCTCAAATCTGCAGTGCTCCATAAAACCAAGTGATAAAACCAGCAAGCCCCTTGCTATCACGATGGCCATCTGAAGAGAAGACAAATTGTTTTCATTTTTTAAGATTTACTTATTCATTATGCATGTAGTGTTCTCCTGGCATATATGCCTACATAGCAGAAGTGGCGACCAGATCTCTTTTTAGATGGTTGTGAACCACTATGTGGTTGCTGGGAATTGAACTCAGGACTTCTGAAAGAGCAGCCAGTGCTCTTAACTTCTGAGCCATCTCTTCAGCCCCTGAGAAGACTAATTGTTAGTTTTAATATGCAAGTCCATCCATTCACCTATTAACTTATTCAGTAAGTAATTATCAAGGTCCTTATTGATTGACAGCATTAATGATCAAATGGTATGGTCGAAGGAGTTGTGGTACAGAGGGCTGTAATGTTCCCCACATGGTTGTATAGCATGTTAGTCCACCTATGAGGAGCCAGGTTGAGTTTTTTAAATCTTTTACCTCATTCCAGACTCATCTTTTTATTCTCCTTTATTAAAGAGTCGTGTAGACTGGCCTGGAATTTAGAAACAGTTTGGGCTCAGGAGATGACTCAGTAGGTAAAGGTACATGCTGAAAAACCTTCTGATCTGCGTTTGAGCCCTGGAACCCTCATGGTGGAAGGAGAGAACTGACTTGTGCAAGTTATTCTCTGATTTCTCCATGTGTGGTGTGGTATGTATAACCCCTTCCCCTATGCAAATAAATACACAAATGTTTAAGAAAAAAAGAAAAAGGAGAGCTGGAGAGACGGCTCAGTGGCTAAGAGCACTTGCGTTCTTCCAGAGGACCCAGGTTTGGTTCCTAGCACCCATGGTTGCTCAATTGTCTGTTATTACACATATGGGATCCAATGCCTTCTGCCACACTCCACAGTCATTGCATGCACATAGTACACATACATATGTGCAGGCAAAACACTCATACACATAAAATAAAAATCTAAAAAACATAAAAAGAAACATTAACAGGCTCATAGGAGTAAGGGTGCATTTCCTAGTCTTGTTCCATACCCATCACAGGTTGGAACAGGTATCCAACCATCCTGTGACTCCAGGAGCCAGGCTAATAGAGGCTCCATCTCTGCATATAGCTCCAGGGTTTCTAAAAATAGGGGAGGGGAACTCTGGCAAGTCAATAATTCAAGGTTCTGGCCCAAAGCTAAAGGGTTAACCACGTAGCCCTGACTGGTCACGTGGCATCTTGGTGTTCCATCTCTGTGTGCCTGTCAGTGACTGGCACGTGGCAGCCCTCTTCCAGTCTTTCTTCCCTTTTCTCTCTTGTTTTTCCTTCCATTGTCTCCTCTGCCTCCTTTAATTTTTTGATATAGGATTTTGCCATATACCCCAAGCTGGCTTGGAGCTATATAGTACAGGCTGCTCTTGAACCCATAACCGTCCTATCTGAGCCTCCTCAATACTGGATTACAGGCATGCATCACACCTACTCTACCATTTTGTTTTACTTAGATATTACAAAGAACAGATACTTTTGTTATGGAAAGTATATTTTAACTAACACACATGCATTTTTGATTTATAAGCAATATTTTACTTAATTCACATTCTTTTTAAAAAATTGTTTATGTAAATGAGTGCTCTATTTGCATGCATGCCTGCATAATAGAAGAGGGCATCAGATCCCATTATAGATGATTGCGGGGCACCATGTGGATGCTGAGAATTAAACTCAGGACCTTAGGAAGAGCAGCCAGTGCTCTTAGCCTCTGGGCCATCTCTCCAATCCTTAATTCACATTATTAACAATAAAATGGAAAAAAAGGGAAACTAAGGGGTAAAAGTCACCCAAGATTCCATTGTTTTCCTTTCTCTGTACTTGTTTTCAGAATTTTCCATTTAAAAAATATGTTCTTTTAACAGGGTTGTTATCATATGGCTTTGGAAAAATGCATGAGTGTTGGGTTTGCTCCTTAGACCTACCATTCACTCATTATGTGGTTCTGGAAAACCTTCACCTCTCTGCCCTTTCTTCATCTGCCACAAGAGATAACAGCTTCCTTGGAGGCTGAGAGAGCTCTAGTTCACACTGTGTCTGGTCTGGGTACTTTCATCGTGCATCGTTTGTTGTCTCGTATTCTCACTTTGCTTCATGACATGAAAGGAATGACTACCTTCTGTCACAAGAGGAATCCTGAGTCACCAGTCGCCATGGAAGGGAAAGTGTTGAGAATTTTCCAAACTTACCCTACCAATAACAGTCTTTACCCCACACTTTGATTAACCCCAGAAGAGTGTGTGGTATACCAGATGACCACGAGGAGGGTTTCTTGTGGAATATTCTAGAATGTGAGATCTGGGCATGTGGTGATGGAGAATAAATCGGGTCATGTTTGAAGGGATTGGGGATTAAATCAGACATGGGTTATTTCTAAACAGGGATAAGACTCCAAATTCTGTCATGGGGCCTTACAGTTGACATTGCATTGTTGGTACAAACAGAAACCTTGGGTGATAGGTGAGATAGTAGTCTTTTTAGCTGAACTCACACATATGGAAAAAAATGTTCATCTTGTTAGGGAACCAGGGCAGCAGTAAAATATAACCATGGTTTTGTTTTATTCATGCGTGTTCTCATTTCAACCCTTATATTAGAAGTTAGCTAATTTTTCCCTCCCTCCCTTTGTCCCTCCCCCATATAAGTGTACACATGCACATGTGTGCACATGTGTAGAGGAGGACTTCAGGTGTCTTCCTCACTCGTTTTCCACTTTATTTTTTGAAATAGGGTCCTCTCACTCAACTTGGAGGTCTTCAATTCAGCTAGCCTGTCTGACCAGCAAGCCTCAGGGATCCCTCCAGCTCTGCCTCCCCAGGGCTGGGACAACAGGCATGTGCCACTATGCCTAGTTTTTATGTGTCTACTGGGGATCTGAGCTCTGGTCCTCACACTTGCATGGCAGGCACTTTATCAGCTGAACCATCTTCTTAGCTCCTCGTATGTGTGTCTAGGTAAGATTCTTTCTATGGCTGTAATGCTCCCTCAACACTATTTCTAGTCTCTCATCATGAAATAAATGTTGGTGATGCTAAAGATAACACGTAGGAACTGATTTTTTTTTCTGTTCCATTTCTCAGTGGGGTCTGAGGGGGATACAACAGAGAGGACGGTCAGCATGAAGTCCCTTCACATTTCCATAGCATGCTTGAGGATGCTGGTGGACATATCCAGTCACCACTACTATTGGTCTCTTTTCTTTTGGCTACCTGTGTCCCAACCCTCAAGGTTTCTTCTCCCTCTTCTCTCTCATATATAGATGTGATTATGTTTAGAAGCTGAAACATGTGAGTAAATCAGATGCATTTGCTCAACCGTTGAATAAGGACTGTAGTTATTTTAACAACAACAACAACAAAAATCCTGCAGTCTTCAGCTATTTCTGGAGAAGACTAGTAATTAGCATGCCATGTGTAATTCATTGCTGGCTCTGGCTGCTATTTCCTTGTTCCAATGCAAGCCTAATTTAGGGGCCTGGATTTATTTCACTTGGAAATGTGATTTTGTGGAGACCTCTAAAATGTCATCGTGAGATTAATGGTTTTTTGTAGCCAGAGTTTGCCAAGCCTGGTGTTTGAAGCTCAATTATTAGTTTTCAGCAGCTCTGTGGCGGGGAGTAACAGCTTGCTGGGATGATACTTAGTTTCAGAGAAAACTGTTAAAAGCAACTGCTGCAAGGAGGATTGCTAGTACCTGCAGAGGGAGAAACTAAGGAAGAGCAGGTTGATTTGAAGGTAGGTCAATCCCACAGCGTCTCCCTGGTTTTGGTGTTGCTCATGGGAGATCGTTTACATTATTATTATGAATGGATATATTACTGACATGCAAACATTTACTGATCTATTGGAGGCCAAAGGCACACGTATGCATTTTTGGAAATTGATGTTGTCTCTAGTGAAAGATGGCTATTCGTAGTGGCCTGGGGAGGAGTCTTGGTTGCTGAGCTCTGAGGACATCTGACATGCTCCCCAGATGCAGAGGAATAGGAGGAAACTATTACATAGTCCTTTTGGTTTGGAGTGCAGGGGCACAAAATGAGGACCTGGCCATGGTCCAAAAGGAAAGTGTTTGTTTTGGTTTTGGTTTTTCGAGTTCGGGTTTCTTTATGTAACAGCCATGTATCCGTGGCTGTTCTGGAACTAGACGAGGTTGGACTAGAACTCAAAGGTCCTCCAGCCTTTGCCTCCCAAGTGCTGGGATTAAAGGCATGTTCCATCAAAACCCAGCTTACATTTGGTTCGTTATTTCTAGAAAGATGTATTGGGGTGGTCAGTCTTTAAGGAATTGGCTAATTCTCTGGAGTTTTCCAGCAACCTGCTGGCTCCTCTGTTGTCAATGGTGAAAATTCAAGGGCAGGATGCAACTTAAGTGAGAATGTGTTTGATTACTTACCATACACACACTGATGGTGCTGGGCCAGTCCAGGTATCACTCACGTCCTCTGGTGTCTTTTCACACCCACTAAAGGGAAGTAGATCACCTTTGCTCTCTGAATACTGCTTTTGATGAGGAGAAATGCATTTTTCTAGTACATGAGCTATATCTTTTAAATTACTCTCCCTAATCCCTTCCAAAACAGAAAAGAAGCGGAAAAAAACAAAACAAAACAAAAAAACCAAAACCAACCAACCAACCCTCCAAAAAACCCCTAAGCAACAACAACAAAAACAACCTAATGCATGAGACACATACATATTGTATCTCTTGATTGAAGAAGTCAGATATGCAGCAGGTTCTAGTAGTAAGTGAATTATAGCAGTCCAGTTGCACCATAATATACAATGGTGACACCCCATTCAGCTAGAAAAAACTAGACTGGTTATTGTTCTCTTTCCATACTAGTAGGTAGGGCTACCTCTTCCGAGCGGGGAATGATGAAGCAGGAGGTAGAATTGGTGTGTAGGCAGTTTAGTTTAAAAACTTCCCAAAGTAAAGTAATTTTTTTTCAAAAGCCAAAAATGTCCTTGGACCTTGCATATCTTTGTCTTTTCCAGAGATGCAGGAAGTGCATCTTTATCTTTTATTTGGTTCCTAAAGGTTTTTAAAAAATTTATTTACTGCTTATTTTATGCCTTTAAGTGTGTTTTTCTGCATGTTTGTATGTGTACAATGTTTGGATCTGGTGCCTGTGAAAGTCAGAAGAGGGCCTCAGATCCTCTGAGACTGGAGTTAGTTACAATCCACCATGTGGGTACTGGGAATTGAACCAGTGTCTTTTGTAAGAGCAACAAGTGCTCTTAGCTGCTGAGCCAACTCTCCAGCGCCCCCCCCAAAGGGATTTCAGGGTTACCTTTCCAGAGGCAGGAATGTTAGAGCAACAGCACAGGACCACAAGGGAATAGAATCTCTGATCTGGGCAGAGAGCTCATTCCGGTTGGGTGGATCAATCACTTGTTCAGAGGAGGACTACCCTCCGTAGGGAGGAATCACCCCCGGGAAGGTGGACGTACCTGAAGCCATGCTAAAGAGATAAGAGATAATGATATGCTTTACTTTTCCTTCCCAGAATTCTTGTCAGCTAGTGTAGTAGCCTTGCACCTCCTTTCCTTTTGCTTGTCCACCGTGCTGCTGACCATCATGTTGGCTTAACTCAAAACAAACACGATACAAGAGACAGGGAGCGTCTAAGACAGGGATTCTTAACCTTTGCCTCTGGATATAGATGTAGAGGTTGGAAAGGAGGCTAGATACATCATCATCATCATCATCATTATTATTATTTTGTTTAGGTAATACTCTCACATAGCTCAAAATAAACCACTTACTAAGAAGCACTCATCTGGAAGAGCGTGGCCATTCTTCCTTTCAACTGTGCTATTGTTTTTCAATGTATCATTCTAGAATTTCTTTATGCATTTAATGATTAGTTTCATTGTTAATATAACATAAACTGTTGTCATTTTACATTTAATAAAAATATGATCTGCTTTTAATACCATGCTTTTAATATTTAGTAGGTTTTGGAGGCTATTTGGAGTTTAACATGTCAAAAGGTTCCTTGCTTCCTGTGGTGGTTTGAGTAAGCAGTGTCCCCAATAAGCTAGGATCTCTGGACACTTGGTTTCTAGTTGGTGGCCCTGTTTGGGGAGGTTTAGCTGGTGCAGCCTTGCTGTCGGAAGACTGTCATTTGGGATAGGCTTTGAGGCCTAACATTGAGCTTCACCTGACTTGTGGTTTTCTTGCTTGCAAGTAAACTCTCTGTTTCCTGTTCCCACTGCCATGCCTACCGTTCGCTGTTGTTCCTCCCTGCCATGACGGAAGCCCTAGCAACATCTTTCTTCTGCAGGTTACCCTGGTCATAGTGTTTTATCACAGCACCAGAAAAGTAACTAATACACCCTCCCACCTTCTCATTTCCTCTCTCCCATTTAATGTACGACTATAACTGAGTAAGTCAGTCCTCTACAGATGAAAATTTGGTTTATTTGCAAATGTTGACCTTTAAAATTAAATAAAACTCATGGCACGTTTCCTTTTGTTTAATTTCAAGTCACAAATGTTGCTTTAGAATAAACTTCCGGACTTGGAATTGTTAAATCCAGAGTATATGCTTGGATAGTTTGCCTGCTGTTGTAAAGTTGCCCTCCCTGGGGTTTTTCCAGCACTCTCTGGGGAACAGGGTCTCACTCTGCAGCCCTGACTGGCCTGGAGCTCTGTAGACCAGACCAGCCTCAAACTCAGAGACCCATCTGCCTCTGCTTCTGGAATGCTGGCAGTAAAGTCATGTACCACCATGCCTGGCCAGTTACAGCACTCTTAATAATTATGTATTAAAGATGTTGATGATTACATACTAAAGATGGTGAACTTAAGGAACAATAGCTTTTCTTTTGAAATGGAAAATAATCTTTCTTAGAGATATTTAGGAAATTAGGTTTAGCCTAAAAAGTGTTTGAGCCAATATTGATTGCTCGATGTCTTTTTCTTTTTTTTTCCCCGAGGCAGGGTTTCTCTGTATTGCCTTGAAGGTTGTCCTGGAACTTCTTTGTAGACCAGGCTGGCTTAAGACTCACAGAGATTTACCTGCCTCTGCCTCCTGAGTGCTGGGGTTAGGTGTGCGCCACCGATGCTTGCTCACTGTTTGTTTTTTGTTTTTGTTTTTGTTTTTTTTTTTTGCTTGCTCACTGTTTTAGAAAGCATTTTCCATGACTTGGGAGTAGGCTTAGAGTGTGACCTGAGACCCATGCCGAGTGATCAGCAGGGGCATTTTCTGCTGCAAAGCACTTGGCAGTCACATAACTGCCTTCTGAAAACCGACATGTCGAAAACTGTTCTTTTACCTATTGTCACTTGGTATTCTTGTAAGCTGTGTTGACACTATCTTGACACACTTGTCGGTAAGCAGGTGGCTATTTTAGCTCTAAGTCTTTCAAGTAAATACAATGACCAAGTAACTGAAGGATCCCCCTTAAGTTCCTCTCAAAGACAAGTGGTGTGCACAATTGAATTCTGTGTACAGAGAGATTTTTCTTACTTAGTTGCCAGGTACACATGTGTCAAGACTAAACCCATAGTCTATCAACTTCTGGCTCTTCCTCTTCCCTCCCTCCATGACTCCCTCCTCCATTTTGTACTGTTTCCTTGTGTCTTCCTCCAACTCATTGTCAAACATGAAATTTTATGATATTTTTTCTCAAGAGTTATCAGGCTATCCAAGAATGAGCTTTGGGGTAGGGAGTGGTAGTGCATGGAGTGGGTATTGTCCCCTTGTGACTGAAGCCATGCAGCCTGCATGTCATATAGTCCACCTTTTTCAGTTGATTATATCACTGAGCTTGAAACAGTTGATAGCACAATACAACCAGGCACCAGAACAACACAGAGCTGGGTGAATGATGAGATGGTGGAATTTATGACTTGAAGACTACAATCTCCTCTTTTAGGAGCAGAACTGTGTTGGTTCGGTCTTGTTGACTTGACACAAGCTGGAGAGACATCTGGGAAGAGGGAACCTCAACTGAGAAAGGGCCTCCATCAGATTGGTTTATAGTCAAGTCTGCGGGGGGCATTTTCTTGATTGATGATTGATGTAGAAGGGCCCACGCCACTGTTGGTGGTGCCACTGAAGGGCTGGTGGTCCTGATTGTATAAAAAAGCAAATTGCAAGCCCGCAAGCAGCATTCCTCCATGGTGTCTGTTTCAGTTCAGTTCTGCCTCCAGCCAGGCTCCTGTCTTGATTTCCCTTGGTGATGGATGGTTACATTGACATTTAAGCCAGCTAAGCCTCTTTGTCTCCAAGATGCTTTGGTTATGGTGTTTTATTATAACAATGGAAGGCAGCCTAGGGCAGGAACCAAAAAGGAGAGCTATTAGTAGGACTACTTTGGTGTGCGTTCAGATAAAGTAAGAAAGTAGGACTGTATTCAGTGTGGTGATACACAAAAGTGAGAATGGGCGGCCTGTGCCCTCTGGCTTTCCAGTATAATGTGGTTCAAGAGGACAGTGGCCCTCCTGTGAGATAGTGTGGAAACTCCAGCAGCAGGCTTGCAGATTCTTCCTGAAGAGGTGAAGCGGGCCAATGTTAGCTGGCTGGTTCCTTTCACATCCACAGACCTCTTCTTCCTTCCGCCTCGACCTTCAGTCCTCCTCTCTCAGTGTGAGGTTGCTGAGCTGCGTTTGCTCTTTCCTTCTGGTGTAACAGCTTCCAGATGGGTTTGCTCTTCAGTTCAGCGTGGCTTGGCATGTTTTGGTCTATGTCATCCACAGTAAATAGTAAAAAAAAATGTAACCCAGATGTTAACGTTTTCTTATTTTAAAAATTTATTTAGAAGGTTTTGAAGAGCTAGACTTCCACTGAAGAAATGATTTCTTATGTTGGAAAGGTATAGGTTCTGGAAGTAGTTCTTCAGCTTACTGTTTTGTGGCCATAGTCAAGTTTTAAAATTCAGTTCCCATCCCTGAACAGTTGGGAGAATGATACTTCTCTCCTTCAAAGGTTGCTATAAGGTTAAGAAATTAGAAACTGGGACTATTACTGGGGAAGACATAGGGATTGATAGGAATTTTCTTGTTTTATATTTCAAATAAGTTCATCTACCCTTCCACTGAACTACAAATTGTGAAGTAGCAATGAAATAATTTTATGGTTGGGGTCATTACAACATAAGGAACTGTATTAAAGGGCTGCAGCTTTAGGAATGTTGAAAAACACTTCTCTAGAAGAAGGTCATCATAAATTCTAACCCTTTGGGACTGTAAGTCCAGTTAAATTCTTTCCTTTATAAATAGTCTTAGTCATGGTGTTTTATCACAGTAGTAGGAAGGTAACTAAGGTAACTAAGACACCTAGCCCTGGAAGTCTTTTTGTGGTGGGCAGTTCTGTTCTTACCTCTGGATCTTCCTTTGGGAAACTGAAATAGATATGGTCTGGTCAGTGGGCAGTTCTTGATACCCGGAGTCTCAGATGTCAGTCACATCTTTGGGCAGTCCTTCACGAGATGATCTATGAACGCTGGTCACTCTATTATGGGATACTTCCCACTGCCCACTGTGCATGACTGTGTGAAAGTTCTCCTGTAGACTCTGGTTCCTAGCAGGTTTTCCTTACTTTGTACTGTTCTGATTCAAAGTTAGTTTCTCCACAATCTAGTAGTGCTCTTCTGGTGAGACTTCCGGATATGGTTCTTTGACTGTTATTCTGAGTATCCTTACGGAAGGTCTTGGGATGCTGAGTCATTGACACAGCAGGGGATCTTTTTCCTCTTCCAGCACTGGGGATTGAACCTAGGACCTCATGCATGCTAGGCAAGCAGTCTACCCCTGAGCTGTAGACAGCCCCAGCCTAATCAGTAGCCTTTTGGAAATGGCCTCTCAGGGCTACTCCAAGTGCTGAATGCCTAGCACCAAGGAGAGGGTTTTCCAGGCATCTCCTTTTGCTAGCACTGTTGCTCCCTGGATGAATGTGCAATGCAGATTTTCCTCTCTGGCTTCCATAGCATTCTGCTGTGGGCATCTGTCTTACTGGGAATAGGGAATGTTCCAAACTGAGCCATTCTCTCTAGGATGTATGTACTCTGGACTCACTTTATAGAGTTCGTTATTTTATTTTGCTGTTGTTGTTAGAATTACTTGGCTACACTTACGTCTTCTGGAAGCTGTTTTTCAGCTTTTAGTCTCTAGAGGCTCTGGCAGACCATGATAGGATGTAGCCACCATCTTCCTAGTCTGCATGCGTGTCTCACATTTCCATTTTCTGAGGGAAAGATTTCATGTCTTTCTCAACTGTTTACAGTTAATAGTAAAGCCACTTGGTGTTTTTTTTTTTTACATGCTCCACTGATGTGCTAGCTAGTTTTAAGTCAACCTGATACAAGGTACAGGCCTCAGAGAGGAGGGAGCCTCCATGGAGAAAATTATAGGCAAACTTATGGGTGTATTAGTGATTGATTGGGGGCGGGGAGCCTATTGTGGGTGGTGCCATCCCTGGGTTGGTAGTCATGGTTTGTATAAGAAAGCACGCTGAGCAAGCCATGATGAACAAGCCAGCAACTCCTCCATGGCCTCTGCATCAGCTCCTGCTTCCAGGTTCCAGCCCTGTTTGAATTCCTATCTTGACTTCCTTCAGTGATGAGCTATGATTCAGAAGTGTAAGCGAAATAGACCCTTTTCTTCCCAACCTGCTTCTGATCATGGTATTTCATCACAGCAATAGAAACCCTAACTAAGACAGTTGATGAGTATTTGCTTTTCTTCTTCGTGATTGGGTGGTGGAGGAAGCAAGGTAACCCCAGAGCTGGAAGAAGACACAGAAGAACTCAGAGATGGATATATCAGTGTGGGAAATCTGCAAAACAGCAGTAGTACGTAAGTAATGGTATATTTTGCCACATTTCCTAGAAGGGTTAGGTAGCTGATGAGGAAAACTTAGCTTACTTTAGGAATACACTTGAATACTTGGTTTCTCTCCTCTGGAAGTGAGGTTCTGCTTATCCCCAGAATTTAAAGATGAGAGTTGGGGAAGTGAGAGAAGCCCTGGAAACTTGGGATACTTGAACTGTCTTGCCTTTGACTAGGTCTCATGGTGTAGACGGTTTTGCCAGGTGAGTGACGCAAAGTGACTGGGAATGCAGGACAGATAGGCTCAGGGAGTAAGTGTGGGAAGAATCTGGTGGATGTTTGGGATAATGGGATGCTGCTTCTCTGGGCTGTTGTATCAGCTGCTATTTAACTAAGTGCCTTTAAGGGCTTTTAGAGTAGCTTCTAAGGAAAAAGAAGTAATATGGGTAGAAGACAGTCCTCAGAGATGAAAGCTGTAATAACTCAATTCTCCATAAAGGTATTTCTGCTTTTAACTAGAGTAGAATAGTTTACACACTGATATTTCTACAAAGAAAATTAGCAAAGCCAGATATAGTTAAGAAAAAAAGTGATGTTGAGTGCTTGAGGGATCAGGATCTTGACAAGGGGAGCATATCGAGGGAACTTAACCTTCCATGATATTTACTCTTTAGATGCTTGTTGAATCTTAAGGGACTTGGAAAGAAGATAAACAAAGAAACTAGAGAGAACTTGCTTCTGAAAACTTGGGACCATGGATAGATCTTTTGGTAGGATGTCATGTTGGGAGACAAAACTTAGTTTTAATCATGAATTCACTGTTAAGAACTCAGTTTTAAGATACAAAGAGAAAATCATCTGTAAAGGCAAAGATTCCAAACTGGCAGTGACAAGGATTTGGGATACAAAAGTTGAAGTACAAGGCCCAGTAAATACCCTAGGATTCCTGTTACCGCCTAATCCCAATCTAGAAAGGAGTTAATTTAGTCAAGTGAGTCTTAATCAAAGACTAGAGCTCAAGTACTTAACTGATTACACTGTGTCCATACCCCCATCCCCATCTCTTAATGTCACTGAGCATCTGTGGTAACATCTAGTTTGTTGTCTCTATACTTGACCGAATCTTTAGATGTAGCTGAAATTTTGGCTCACAGTTTGCTCAAGTATTGTGAAAAAAATATTCTAATGGGTTGTAATATAGGATATTACTAGGAAATATAAAGCTTGTTTAACACATTTCCTGCTCACAGGTCACTTAATTTCCTTTTCTTTATACATAGATGCCTCAGGAGTTACTCCTCACATTATAAGTCCTATTTAGTGTTGACATTATATTCCCATCTGTTCTAGAGGCCGAAGCAGAAAGGTTGCATATTTGTGGCATACCTGGCCCTGAGTGAGTTGAAGGATAGTCTGGGCAATTCATGAGAGATGCTATCTCTAAGTCAAAAGCTTCTACAAAGAGGGCTTGGAACTATAGCTTGGTGGTAGAGTGCTTGCCTAGTGTTCATCAAACCTTGGGTTTGATCTCTGCTACCAAAGGGAAGAAACAGCAAATTTAGGAGCTCAGTTTTATTAGGATATACTTGGTTACTTTGGGTCAGTCACATATAGGGTTCCAGTACCCTTTTAATTTGTAGATTTGCCTCTTTGTTCAAGAAATGTCCCTTGAATAATAGACTTACATATGTTTTCTTTCCAATGTTCATTGTTACTTTTTAGGGATCACAGTTATATATGTGTTGAATCACATTTACTGCTCTTCAAAATGTATAACTTGGGGGGGGTGGTGGATAGGGTTGTACCTCAGTAATAGAGTACTTCCCTAGACCCTAGGTGGAAACATAATCTATCATTCTGTCTAGCTTAGTTCAGTTCCATTTCTTTATTCTTAATATTTTCTACCATTCTTTTGGAATTCATCCTTTTTTCCCCTGTGACATTTATTGTGCCTAAAATTTCTTCTTCTAGTTCATGTTTTTTTCCTTTCTTGACAATTCCCCTTAGATACTATATTTATGCTCGATCTTATTAATCTTCCTCTCTCCCATCTGATTCTCCTTCTTTCCTCCCATTTTCTGCCCATCTTTCTTTTTTGCTTCATTTTCCCCTTAGGCAGTGGTTGCCTCTGAAATTTCTAAAATTTATACCATATCATTTGTTCATGATTTTGATCTCATTGCACTGTGGAGTGTTTTTTCTCTATTGGCCTTCTTTCTGGTTTTCTTTCCCATTTATTTGTGTAGAATAACTTTTTAAGATTTTCTTATTTTTATGTGTATATACTTTCATGAGTCTGTATGTACCAAATGTATGACTAGTGCCCTCAGAGGCCAGAAGATGGTATCAGATCTCTGAACACTGGAGTTACAGGTGGTTGTGAGTTTCCTGATGTGGGATCTGGGATCTGAACCCGGGTCCTCTGGAAGATCAGCATGCACTATTCACTGCTGAGCCATCTCTCCAGTTCCTCATAGAATAAGTTTTAAAAATTATTTTTTCTCATTTGTATATGTGTATGTATCCATGCTTGTATGTGCAGGGGCATGTGCATATTTGTGTGGAGGCTAGAGGCTGATGTCAAGTGTCTTAACCATTGTCTACTGTCTTTTTCAAGAGGCCATGTGGTATGGAGAGAATTCAGGGTAACTTTCCAGTCTTTATAGCCTATCCCTGCTTGCAGCATTGGCAAGAGGGATGTACCTGCTAGCCTGGTTCTTCTGAGTTTTTTGAACAGATTTTTCTCATTGTATTCCTTGAGACTATGTAGGTATTAGAGGACACTGTCACCAGCTCTGCTCATCCCAACTCTTTGCTGTATCCTCGGAGTGTGTCTATGAGTATGCGTCCTGCTGGTGGTATGGAGAGTCTTCATACTTTTGTCCCCCACTTCTGTGTTTCCCTATGCAGTTTCTTCTAAGTTTCAGAGCCTCTGGCAATCATTCTAGATATTTTGAGTCCTATCAGCTACAGGACTTGCAGTTCCATGGAAAACTGAGTTTGGAAATTCCATGGAACCTTTTCATTGTAGTCTGGCTTTTGCCTCAATATGCAGAGAAGGAAGAGGTTCTGTGCATGTCCATTTTTAAGATGGTGAAAGTAGTTTCATAAAGATAGGCAACTTGATCTTGCCATCTACCAAAAAGGTAGAGTGGGATTGAGCAGTGTAGGAGTTTTGCTTCTCACTATACCATGATGTTTCTTTAGCACTCGGTGCTGTAAAGATTAATTATTCGGTCAAAGCAGCATTGATATTGATAATTTGTTATGGCTATTGACAGGTCTAGTTGGCAACTTAGCATAACAGAAAAGTTTTAAGCCGCCATTTGGTAAAAATGATAACTGAAGTCCATCATACACATTTGTGACGCTCTCATATATATATATATATATATATATATATATATATATAAAATATTTTTTTGAGACAGGTTTCTCTGTATTGTTTTGGAGCCTGTCCTGGAACTCACTTGGTAGACCAGGCTGGTCTCGAACTCACAGAGATCCGTCTGCCTATGCCTCCTGACTGCTGGGATTAAAGGTGCGCCACCAATGTCCAGCTAAAATAATATATTTCAAAAGCCTTGTTTTCTTTCTTCTCCCTTCCATTTGCCTTATCTCCTTACTTCTCCCACCTTCTTCTCCCCAATCTTCTCTATCTTCTGTCCTTTTTCTCTTCACTCTGTGGCATAGAATCCGTGGTCAATTCTGTTGTCTTTTTTGTAACTTCTCTGAAGGTGAATGGTTTCAAATCATCTACTGCCCTCCGTCCCTCCATCCCTCCGTCCCTCCGTCCCTCCGTCCCTCCGTCCCTCCGTCCCTCCCTCCCTCCCTCTCTTGTCTCCCCCATTGTAGAATGGTTATCTACTCTTGTATGTTCATCCTGGCTTTCTGTAAGGATTCCTCTAGTTACATATTCAGAGAGGAAGAGGCGAAGAGGTTTTTTTTTTTTTTTTCTCTCTTACACTGTCTGGTTCACATGTTTATCGCTGTTGAACTTCCTGAAATGAATCTAAAGGCAGTAACGGCTGCTCTTGACTCTGACCAGATCCTCAGTCATGAACACTGCTGTGCCCTTACTGAATACTGTGTAAGTGGATTTGTTTGCAAATGCTTCTGAGAGGGTAAAGGTTACTATCACACATATGTTTACTCTGGCAAGATAAGGTTATGGTGAAAAGAGAATTGAACTGTACCAAGCTGTCAGTCTTTGGATTTTTTATGAAGAACACATTAGTTTCTAAGAATTATTTGGAGTTTTTCCTCTGTAAGTAAAATATAAGCTTAATTGTTTAAATTTAGGATTTTTGGAGGGAATATAAGGGACCCATAGGCAATTCTGCGTGAATATTTTGTTTGTTTCCACCGGGGTGCATTTGTGAGAGATAAAGAATGAGTAGAAGATAAAAGGGCTTTCATATTGTGCTTTTTATTGACTTGGTTTCCCCTGAAGAAGACAAAGGTGACACTAGGGGAGGGTTTTGTGCCTTTTATGATATAAGAGGGGGAAGCAGTCTGTGAAAATTTGTAAAATGATTTGCATTTTTATTTATGCTTCGTTTGAGAATCAAGTATGGAATTTGAGTCAAGTGACAGCATACCACAGCAACAAAGATGGAGGTGTTTGGTAGTTTTACTTACCACTACTTCCCTTTGTAGTTTGAGAATACATTCACTCATTAAAATAATAGCTTTAAAAATTAATGTGTTATATGGCAAGCACATTATCTTAAATCTTTTTCTCCTTTGTGTATGTATTATGCTTTGTATCCTTTTCATATGTAAAGGTACAGTATTACCATAGAGACATAAATCCAGAATAGGTACAGTACCTAATAATTAGTATTTTTTTCCAATTAACAAATCAAAAAGGTGTTTCCTTCTTTATTGAAATGGTAATAAAAGGTTACTGTTGGGCTGGAAGATGGGAGCCTTGCACATCCTTGGCATGGGTGGTTTGAATGAGATGCCCTTCATAGTCTAGGGCATACTTGGTACCCAGATGATGGCACTGTTTAGGAGGTATAGACTTCCAGAAGGAAGTATGTCACAGTGTGTGTGCGTGCGTGCGTGCGTGCGTGCGTGTGTGTGTGTGTGTGTGTGTGTGTGTGTGTAGATTTTGAGATTTCAAAGCCCCAGCATCATTTCCACTCACCCCATCCTGCTTCATGCTTGTTATTTTAAGATGTGAGCCCTCAGCTTGCTGTCCCAGCTACCACACTTCTCTGCTGTGGCAGTGATGGACTTATCTCTCTAAAATCATGAGCTAAATAAACACTGCCTTCTGTAAGTTGCTTTGGTCATGGTGTTTTGTCAGAGCAGTAGAAAAGTAACATACTCTACCACTTAAGTACATACAGTGTCAGGACAGCATAGTCACTGCTAATTTTTTCTCTCTCTCACTGTGTGTGTGTGTGTGTGTGTGTGTGTGTGTGTGTGTGTGTATGTATAAACAAACAACAGTGCTTTCAGATTTATTAAACTACAGCTCTTTAGTCACCACTCTCCATCTTCAGAACCTTTCCTTGTTTGCACACTGAAACTCTGTACCCATTAAACACTAAGTCCTGAAATCGAGCTCCTAGAAGCCGCCACTCCACTCTCTGTCTTTGGATTTGACTATTTTAGTTACTTTATAAGTAGGATTATACACCATTTGGTCTTTAGCGATGGCCTTATTTTAGTTAGCATAATGTTATCAGTGTTCATTCACAGTGTACATGAATCAAAATGTCCTTTCTTTTTAAGTTAGTTCAACTGTTGGCAGAGTTTCTCTGTGTCTCAGCAGCTGCTTCCACTCAAAGACTTAATATTATAAATGCTTGGCCAATAGCTCAGGCTTATTATTACTAACTCTTAATATTTTAAATTAATCCATTCCAATTCCTTTACTTGCTGCCATGTGGCTCATGGCTTGTTAACTCATTTTGTACATATCCTGCTTCCTGCTTGTTTAGCTGGTGATTCCTCTGACTCCGCCCTTCTTCTTCCCAGAATTCTTCTAGTCTAACATTTCCACCTAATCTTACCTTGTCCAGCTATTGGTCAGTCAGTTTCTTTATTAAACCAATCACAGCAACATATATTCATTCACACAGTGTGAAGGAATATTATACATTGAACAATATTCTATTTTATTATTCACTCATTATGGACATTTGGATTATTTCCACCTTCAGGTCACTATTACTAATAATATATATTATAAATATGTATATACACATATCCAACTCCTTGCTCAATTTCTTTCTGGGTTTCTTTTCTTGATGACAGTTATTCTAATGTATATAAGCTATTATCACATTATAGCTTTTGACTTGCATTTTCATAATATTTTATGAGTTTATGCTTATAAAAGTTGTAAATTTCCATGTGCAATGCTACTTGATAAACATTGCCATCCCCTAAGGGACAACCAGGAAAGGGATGATTGGACCAAAAGGCTGAAACTTTAGAGCAGACACCATACACTGCAACTCTATGTCAGGCGCCAGTGTTTGTAGTGGTATCATCTGGGCTCCTGTGGTCTGGGGAGCTATAGTTATTCAGCTGTTGGCTTGAACCTTACTTATATGGGCTCTCTACTGGGGTGATCTTACTCATGAACTAAAGACCTCATCTAAGACCTGGGGATTCAACTTTGGGAAATCAATTCCTTAAGAGTGTGTGTGAGGTTCAAGTAGCCCAAGGAAAGATGTTTGGAGATTGTGAACTTATATCTGTTGTTAGCATGGCTTAGAAAATGGATAAAGAGCAGTTTGAGTATTGAAAGTGAGGGGGGTGGTTCCCCTAACCCCTCACCCCACTATTCACAGAAAGGTCATGGTCATGGCTAAGCTGTTTTTTAATTCTTAGTTTTATAGTCCTATTAATCTGCTGCTGTGTTGTTTTTGTGAGGCAAGCTCTTGAGATATGGGTTTTCACTTTTAAGCATTAAATGTACCAATCTTTGAAATCATTTGCAGAGATTAAAAAGTATTCAATATCATTTTTAAAATGACAGGCAAGGGACAGTGCAGGGAAACTGGACACCTCCACAAATCTTCAACTGCAGTGCCAACTGGGTAATGGAGGACTGGTGTACATTCCTTCACAATGGCAGTAGGAGGAACGGTGAAGATGCCTGTTCCTGGCTCCACGGAGAAGCTCTGGGAATTCTGTTTCACCTTTCCTGCCTTTATCTGTAGTGATTTCTGCAGAATACCCCCTTTTCCTCAGAGAAGGAAGGAATATAAAAATCCCATCAAAGGGTAGGAGGGATGATTCAGAAGTTAAGAGCAGGGGCTGCTCTTCCTAAGGACCTGAGTTCAAGCACCCAATGGTTGCTTACAACCATCCGTAACTCCAGTTCTAAGGGGATCTGACACCTCTTCTGGCTTCCATGGACACCAGGCACACACATGTTGCACAGACATACATGCAGGCAAAAGACTCATACACATAAGTTAAAATAAAAAAAGAATCCCATCTACCCTTTTATCAAGAATTTCCTTTAAGATTTATACTTATCAAATGTACTTTATCGGTTGCAGTTTATTTAAGGAGTGATCTGATTTGTTGGCAGGACACATTTAATGTTCTGAGGATGCAGACACACCTGCCCAAAGAACTCTCTTCCTTCCAGGGAGACCCTTGGTGTGATTGCAAGGCTTCCGTGTCATTTACTCCAGGCATGCTGCTGAATGCAAGTTTGTGATGTGTGTAGTAAGAATCATTTTAGTACACACAGTATACCAACCTTTTTCAGATGTAACTTCTAATACGATGAAAATGTTGGGCTTAATGAAAAGTGTGTGTGTGTGTGTGTATGTGCGTGCGTGCACACACACGTGTGCGTGTGCATACATACAAAATTATACCTAATTCTTGTTGCATGTCACTTTGGGTATTGGTTCCATGGCTTTAAGTACAGCTCTCTCATTTGGGACAGCCAGTTTCATCTTGGTGCTGAGTCACATTTTGTTCCATTTGCTAAGAGATTAGGACATCAGCCCTTGGAGCCTCTCCTGTGGATTCTTTCATCAGGTCCAATGATGTCATCTTTTGGGAAGTCTACATGGCATCATTGCTGTCTTCATCCTTGCCAGATGTTCTCACCACAAGCTGAGAAGAGAGTGTTACATGCGAAAGAATGAGGTGTGTGTTTCCCAGTAAGGGCCCCTCCCTTGGTACAGTAACCCCACATTATGTCTCCATTGACAGGGTCTGTCCCCAGTCAATCAGAGCAGGCTTGCAGCAGGTGGCAGTGTGCCTATTGTAGTTGCTTTCAGCAACAGGGTTGACTATAGGTGGCAGGTCTTGACTATGACAGTTTAAAGGGAGCCTAAATTTGCATTTGTATCCACTAAATTCTGTGTGGCCGAGACTCATCCTTGGAAGGAAAGAGAGATGGACAGATAGAGTGGGTACAGTGGTGCATTCTTTAACTCCATCATTCAGGAAGCAGAGGCAGTGGGCTCTCCATGAGTCAAGGACAGCCTGGTCTCCATAGTGAGCTTCGGGCCAGAAAAGCTACAGCAGTGAGACCCTGTCTGTGGCAGGGGAGGGGAATGATGAGGGGGGTAGGGGAAGGAAGAGAATCATCTTTTGAACTTTCTGTGCCTTCAGACTGACCTTCCTGTTAAAGGTGGTCATGTATTGTGTAGTTTTCTGTAAGGTGTTTGACAGCTATTCTAATCTGATAATCTCCTAATTTGCATTGGAATTTTTTTTGGCATGGTACTATCTTTCTGTCTTCAGTATGGAACTCAGAATTGTATTTCTGTGAAACTGTACTGATCACTGTGATAGTGACCTCATTATTTAAGACCTTTTTTTTTTTCACTCTAAACAGACACAGACATCGTGGTGGAGCTGTGATTTGAGGGATCACATGGCCAACTGTTGGCTGCTGTTGATACCCTGTGCCAGTGGGTGTAGCTCTCTCTCTTCTTGTTTCATGCGTACATCCAGGTACTCCAAACTGGAACTTACCAGAAATATTAACTAATTTTTAAGACAAACTCAATAAGACATTCAGGAAAAGCAAAATATAAAAGAGAAAACAAGTGACAGATCTCATGGTATGGGAGCCAATGTGTTAAAATTGAGAAGGGGAACACAAAGATGACAGACATTATACATATATCTGGATAGCTATTTATTTTTATTACAGGCAGGAGGGTCTATGACAGTTACGTGAGAAGGAGGGGGTGACTGGATAAGCACTTGTTGGATTCTTGAATGTCTTCAGAGCTTCATTAGAAAACCCACCATTTCTTTATTGATCTGAGAGCCTGATTCATCATATTTACAAAGTATGCTGTAGTTATCAGGTTCATCATGGCATGGCAGCTGGCATCGAAGAATGGAGATCACAGGCTAGTCAGAGGGTCGGTGGACAGGCTGCAAGCTACTTTTTAAAATGGACATCTTTGGGACTCTACTGGAGAAAAAGGAGGGTAGAAGCTGGAGTGTAGATTTTTCGTGTGTGTGTGTGTGTGTGTGTGTGTGTATGTGTGTGTGTGTGTGTGTGTGTGTGTGTGCTTCAATTATTCCAGGGCCCAAAAGAGCCATGTCTGTAGAACAAAACCTGCATGTCATGTTGAAGGAGGGTTGGGAGGGCGACCCTCCTTTTAACTCTGGTATTGTCTAGGTTACTTTTGGTTTATGAGCTTGGCTTTCAGGAGCTGTTTGGACAGCTGACAATGGTAATGCTAGTTCTCACGTCCATAATAAAATAGGTAGTGTCTGGCACAGGACTGTCATCAAATAAATATTGTGTGTGCTCTCACTGGTACCTTATGTCTTTATAATGATAGTAATTCTCATTTAAAAAATGTGAAGCATTCTAAATGACAAATTAGCAGCAGTGGAGCACTCATTTACATGGAGCTGCAATGTAACTTGACACTTGACTTCTTGCCTATCAAGATTAAAGTTCTCTAAAATAATCCCAGGTACCATCATGCTCTTTGCTTCCATCTCCTCTGGGTCCAATCTTACTGTTAGAAGACTTTAAACGAGTGAACAGAGAGTTGACCCTGAACTTTAGAAGGCTGGTCTCCAGTATCTGTATATAATGACCATATAAATGTCCTACCCAAAGAATAACTGACATAAAATGAGCTATGATATTTATCAAATGAAAACATTATTTAAGTGTGCCTGTGATGGGAGATTGTTTTTGATGAAATATCTGATCCAAAGGATATGTGTTGAGATATTTTTTGATTTTGGTAGTGGGAGTGACAGTATTAATATTTTTCATTTTTTCCACAGTGAACATTGTTACCTTTAAAAAATTTTCCTTCAAAGACAGATACTGTGTGTCTGTGTCTGTGTGTGTATGCCCCCTGCCGTGTGTGTGTGTGTGTGTGTGTGTGTGTGTGTGTGTGTTGGGACATGTTATACATGGAAGGAGGCACATTACTCCCAACTTCCAGCACACATAAGGTTCATGGTGCTTTGCATGGTGGTTCTAACAGAAATATCAATTAATGTGTATGAAGCATTACCAGTGCTATGAAGTAGTAGAGGATAGTGTCCTTGTAATTAGTAACTTCCAACCTAGTGGGGAAACAGGATAGATGCTGAAAGTAATTAGGGATGAATGGAAATACTTGGTGTGTTGCTAAGTTGTACAGTATAAGTGGTGACAAACACTGTTCTTATGTAATGGGGACACAACGTGGGTGTGCAAAGTCTAGGAAGGATGGCTGTATATAGAGACTGCTAGGGAAATCCCTTCTTAAACCTCTTCCCCTGAAGAAAAGCTGGTGGCTGACCTTGGAAAACACCCTTGCATAAGTACTCTCAGTGCTTTCAGCTTCAGTCTCTCTTTGGACCTTGCTCATTGGTTTTACAAGTAAGTGTGTATGTGTGTGTGTGTGTGTGTGTACACATTCTGGTTCTTAACCCTTGAGACTTTTTGAGCTAGGCACCCCACTGCCTGAAACAGCAACGGTCTAATGGGCTTTTACAGGAAATACTTTCCGTAGCAAATCAATTTCCCTGTATTACTGATGGATGTGGGAGGGCCCAGCCCATTGTGGGCAGTGTTGCTCCTAAGCAGGTGGTCCTGAGTTATGTCTGAAAATAAGCCAAGCAAACCACGGCAGCAAGCCAGGAAGCTGCACCCCTCTGTGGCCTCTGCATCAGCTCCTGCTTTCGGGTTCCTGCCATACTTGAGTTCCTGTTCTGGCTTCCCACAGACGGATTTTACCTGGAAGTGTAAAATGAAATAAACCCTTGTCCCCCATGTTGCTTTTGGCCATGGTATTTCTCACAGCAGTAGAAACCTAACTAAGATAAGTATCTTTACTGTATTTACCTTATTGTGGAATCTTACTGGAAAGCAGAAATAAATTCTTGCCCTTACAACTGTTAGAATGGAATGATGTGCAGGAAAAATAGGAATCGTACAAACATAAGAAATAAGGATTGTGTGTTAATTAGTAGCAGCTGAGCAGAGCTGGTGGGTAAGTGCTGTGAAATGGGTGTTGTGGGTTCAGGGCTGACTGGAAAATAGAAATGGGGCTAGACTTAGCAGGTTTTCCTGTCCTTTCCCTGAAGCTGAGGAATCCCGAGTTGAATAAGACATTTCCTTGAAAATAAGTTGCTTACATCCTGTTGTTGACAAAGTATGGCTCGTGGTCCACATAATAGCCAGTGCTTAATTGTGTTAATAAAGTCTTACTGCAACATGGCTTCTCTAGTTTGTTTATGTGTTGTTGTGTGGCTCCTCTGATACCGTCGTGACAGGGTTGTGGAATAAGACAGAGACTCTGTAGCCATGTATAAAGCTGTTTACCATCTGGCCCACTGTAGACAGTTTGCTGATGGTTCCAATTGCCTTTTCCTATAAACAGAAAGTAAACACATGTAGTCAGTAAATACTGACAACTGATTTTCTGGCTTGGGTCTCGCAGACTAACAGATTCTAGAGGTTTTGGGTATAAGCATGTCTCTGCGTTTATTCCTAATTATTTTTACTATTTTTAATGGAGCACTTAACAGCCAGCTCATGCTCCTTGGCATACTCTATCTTAACTGTGTGTGTGTGTGTGTGTGTGTGTGTGTGTGTGTCTTTTAAGTAAATGCATAAATCCTTTGCTTTGGTTTAATTCTTATCACAGCAGTTGCAGTACTCTGCTTTCTGAGAACCTAAAAGCTTAGCTGGATCTCAATATTTATTCACATCTTTTAAAGTTGGTATTTTACATATACATATCAATATCTATAGGTATATTTTTGCACCAGTAGAATGAAAATGTACATCACAGATTTTGCCAGTGGATAGGGCTGTGCAAAAATGCTTGACTATTTTTGATTGTATGCTAACTAAATAATTCCCCGTTTGCTCACTTAGAATACTATGTTTTCAAGTAATACTATGACACCCCACTCTTTGTCTATATATATATATTTTTTTTGGTTTTTACGAGACAGGGTTTCTCTGTATTGTTTCGGAGGCTATTGGTCCAGCCTGGCCCCGATCTTTGTCTATATTTTAAATTGAAAATATTAATATGCTACACCTTTTTGAATAAAGTACAAAGTATATTTAGTGAACCTAACTTGACTTTGAGTAATATATTGGCATATTGCATAATTTTCAACTGCTTGATGGCTCAGGTAGAGTAAGTATTGTCTTTTTATCAATCTGATGCCCTTAGCTGAGAAACGGACACTACCTTGTGAATTTTTCTTTAGAGTAGAGATTTTCAGCCTGTTTGGATTATTTTTAAAAATTTGGCATCAATTTTTGTGTATGTGTGTGTTTGTGTCTATGTTAATTCATGCCATGTGTAAGTAGGTGTCCATGGAGGTCAGAAGACAGAACTGAATCTCTGGAGTTCCAGTTATGAACAGTTGTAGTCAATGCAGTGTGAGTGCTGGGAGCCAAATCTGGGTTCTCTGTAGGTACACACTGTGATCACTGAGCAGGCTCTCCAGCCTCGATCCTTTTTTAAAATAGTAAAACCCAGAGTTTCCCCAATTCTTGTAAAGGGATTCATGGAAAATCCCATTCTTCTTGGGTAATGTATTAATATTTATAAACACTTGTTAGATATTTCACACGTTTTTCACCACTAGTTTGATCCCCAAACATGTAGAGTTTGCTTTTTATCTTTTTGGAAAGTTTGAGAAGTCAGAGTTGGAGGAGATAATCATATTTATCTGACGACTATACCTGAAATTAAATTCCCCGTTCCCCTGTTTTTGAGATGGTCTCACTATGTAGTCTCTGCTGGCTTGGAGCTTACTGTAGAGACCAGCAGGGCCTCAGACTCATGTGGATTCACATGCTTCCGGCTCACAAGTGTTGGAATTAAAGGTGTGCACTACCACACCCTGCCATTTCTTCTTTTATGAACATATCTTTATGTAGGGTTTCATCATGGCGCTTTATAATTTATAACACCATGCTTTCTCATGTGGACCTCTTTCCCTTTCTCATGTACCCTGGCACTCTTATCTCCCCCAGCTCCTCTACTTTGTTCCTTCTACTTGCATAGCACTCACACACATAATACCTAAGTTCCACATTTGCGAGAAAATACTTTTGTTTGTGATTCTGTGCTATTTAACTTAACAATGGTAGTCTAGACTTTCATCAGCTTTCTCCAGAATGACATCATTTCCTTTTTGAGGCTGAATAATGAACCACTGTGTATATATAGCTATCAACTTTTATTTACTTCTCTATTCACAGCAAAACTGATTCCGTATCTAGGTATTTCTGTGGTATGTTCTCACTTCGAGGTAGGTTCTCAAGAGTGGTATAGAGAGCTAGGACAGGCTGTGATTGCATTTTTTAGTGTTTTGAGCCACTTATGGACTGATTTCTGTAGTGGCTATTCTAATTTACATTCCTGTGTGATTTTTAAAATGTTCTGTTACCTCCTGATCTATCTAGTTATCTCTAGGGGGCAGAGAGACACTTAAAGGAGGGATAACAGGATGCAGTAGTTGAGGTCCTCGTCGGCCTCTGACATCAATACAATCTGCTTCCGAAGTCTGGAGGCAGTCGTGGAAGGTAGCAGTGGGAGAAGTGTCCGCAGTCTCCATCTTTGCCTTGTGGAGAAGGCACTAGGGCTGAATTGACTGGATTCTAGGATCTCACTACTCAGACATAGTTGAAAACTGAGTAGCATTCAACACCCCATGGGAGTTGTTTGGCAATATGTCATTTCAGGCCCTGTTTCAGATCTGCTGGACTTGACTCTGGTTTATCAAGATTCCCACAGAATTTACAAGCTTATTAATTTTTGGGAAGCTCTGGCATTGGACAGAAGTTTCCCAGGAGGGTCAATGTCAGAACCACCTTTGGAGCTATGAAACAGTATAGAGTTGGTAGTCCCAGCTCCCAGGGGGTATCAGTTCATGAGGTCAGGAGTGATTCTGCTGTCCAGTTAGGTGTGGACCCACTGGTGTGATGGAATTCTTCTCTGGTTGACTGAAGGGATGATTGAGAAGGTAAGTCACCTTCTCAGTATGTGTTGGGAAGTCACAGTTGGCTTTACTCACATAGTCCAGTCAGCCTTATTTTCTCTGAGATTCTGTTTCATTTCTATAGGGTCCATCGAGGCCTGCAGGCACAGCTTCTGTCATGACTGTATATTTGCAGGCAGTCTAGATACCCAACCTCCATTCTTTTCCCTTCCAGTTCCCATGGAAACAGGTGGGGGAGGGTGTGGAGACTGGGCACGGTGCTATCTTTACCCCGTTTTTTTGGTGATGGAAGGTCTGTTTCCATGGGAACTAGAAAGGAAAGGGATGGTAGTGGAGTAGCTAGACTGCTTTTAAATTTCAATGGCAGACTCTGTCCTCTATAAAACCCACTTTGCCCAAGTTTATAGCTAGGCCAGGAGAGTTCTTACATCTCTAAATGTAGCCACATTTATCTGTAGGGGAGGGTGGAGGGAGTAAGAGGAAGCTCTGAAAATATCCTTGCCAATATTTTCTTTTTCCTCCAGGAAACCATTTTTAGGTATTGGTATAAGTTATTTAAAAACTGTCTTTAGCTATTATTTTTGTGTGGTTTTATTGAACATAATAACATGTTTTTATTCAAAGGAAGTGTGAAGATGAATCATTTCAAGTAGGAGAGAGTGATTTCTCTGATGCAGGGAACCCCTTGTAGTTCGTTAGTCATTATGCATTAAATGGTGACTGGTTCTCTCTCAGTTGGAATGGAAAGGAGGGCTAGGGCTTCAGAGATTCATGAGGGTTCAGGTTGCCAGAGTAGTCACATGACTTAGATGGAGAGGTTTTGGTCAGCAATAAGAAAAGAGTAAACCACCAATACTGTCATATATATGTAATTATTTGAAGATAACACTGTTAAATTCTAATAAAGGCAGGCCTTGGGTGCAAAGCTCAGAGGGTTCAGCTCTGCATTGGAATCCATGAGGACTTTCATGATGTTTCAGCTTTCCTCTCTCCTAACCTTTCATGAGCATCTTATGTTCTTCCTCCCAACCACTTACAATCTGAAGGACCACGCTGCATCCTCTTGAGGCTCTAATATCATCACACACTGATCCCCCAGCCCTGTCCATGACTGCCATCTGGGAAGGAGTCATTAGGTGTCCTTGTAGGATGTGCATACCTTCTGTGTATTTTCCCCATTTAATCAGCACTCTGCCCGCAGTCATTTTAGTGCCACCATCCGGGCCATAGAAGACTGAGGCTTAGACAGGTTATCGAATACGGCTGAGGAGGCTTTGGGGAGCTGCTTAGCTGAGCTGGCGTGCTAACTCTGGGGTGTGTCTTCAAAGCTGTGCCTGGTCCTATGTTCACAACGCCCTTATAGCAGAAATAGTTGTTCTGGGTCCCAATGGAATTGTAGAGTGCTTGTCATCTAATGAGAGGCCCCCTTTTAGCGCCTAGCCTTCATTCTCTTTATCATGTCCTCCAACAAGCTAGCCCCTTACTTTGACCTCAGTCTTAAACATTTCCCTATTTTTTATTTTTCATATCTCACTTGTATTCATCAATATTTATTTTGTTTAGAAACTGACATAAACAAATTTTGGTTATTGCATGGGTAGTGTGGGATATTTAAGAAGCTCTGAGCTGCCGAAAAGTGTTGTGGTGAAAGGCAGCTACAGCTTGCTACCCCAAGAGAGATGAAAACTGTTCTTCATTGGTGCCATTTGAAAGGCCGTGTTTACTTTTCAAAACTGCAGGAAGAAGGGAAATGGGAAGACATGACTACACTCTGTGATAAAATCTCCTTCTATCCACATGTCTCCTGGTCTATCCCTTCCCTGCCTCTTTATTCTGGCTGCTTGGGGTTTTGGATCATCTGACCTCTAGCTGTGGAAGTTTGCTGAGAAGGAGTAAGAGTTAAGTCTTTTCTTAGGTGTTGACTTGAGGGTGGGGAAAGGGAATGAGTAAAGGCTGGATTTTGGTAGGTTAAAAAGACAGAACTGAAGGTGGTGTAGTTTTAGGTTTTTAAAGTGTATGCGTGTAGTGTTGTGTATATGTGAGGTGCTGTATGTATGTGTATGTGGAGTATTGTGTGTATGAGGAGTATGTGTGTATGTGTGGAGAGTGTGCGTGTGCATGTGTGGAGTGTGTGCATGTGGAGTGTGTGCGTGTGCGGGTGTGGAGTGTGTGGACTGTGTGTGCT
Source organism: Mesocricetus auratus (assembly GCF_017639785.1). Taxonomy (NCBI): domain Eukaryota; kingdom Metazoa; phylum Chordata; class Mammalia; order Rodentia; family Cricetidae; genus Mesocricetus; species Mesocricetus auratus. The sequence continues at coordinate 87,181,010 of NW_024429184.1, read as the reverse complement.
CTGGAGTGTGTGGAAGTGTGCGTGCGCTCTGAAGTGTGTGTGTGTGTGTGTGTGTGTGTGTGTGTGTGTGTGACTTGTGCACAGGTGCTCTAGAAGAAGCAGGTCCTCTGGAAGAGCAGCAGGAGCTCTTAACTTCTGAGTCATCTCTCCAGCCTCAAGCTTTAAATGTAGAGGAATTTGCTGTCCATGTTGGTGGAAGGTCCATGTTGGTGTAGCTACTGTGCAGTTTCAGGCTTCAGATTTGGTGGTAGTTGCCTCTTGCTTCTGGAGCTTTTGCTACCATCTGGGAATTCTGTGACTTCAGTCTGGTTATAGATGCATTAAGGCAGACATCATTGAGTGTGGAGTATTGAATGTATGTAGCAGCCTCTTGCTAGCTTGAGCACACCTAGGAATGCAGTTGCCCTGTCTAACTGCTTATTGGTGCTTCTGTAGCTTGGCAAGGTGGCAGGTGCATGACGTGGGAGTGTGAGAGGCTTCTCTGATCCTTCCAGGTTCTGTGTGGAAACACAGCTGCTTTTCAAGGCAGACACAACTCCTCCACATCCATCCTTCTAGGAAAATGAGACCATATCAATATTTCCCTTATAATATGTAGAGTCAGGGTGTCTCATCAGATGGTTTGATGTGCCAAGGCTTCTCACAGATGTAGCATTCACTAATCTAAGTAATGGCCAGGAAGAGCTCACTTGTTACATTCTTGGGCCAGTTGCTGCTGGTGTTGGCTCTGGAGCAGACCTTAGACGGTACCATTTGGTGTTGCGGCATTTAAACATTCACTTAATCGTCATCTCTTTGCATTTCTGTGATTTGAGGAGGCTTTCCACCAATGGTACACTGACTTGGTTTTAGAACTTGGTATGTGTCAAGTGATGGTTTTGTCTGTTGAATTCCAAGCTGTTCTATTGGAAGACTCAATCAGAGATTATCTTGAAGTTTTGTTTGAGAGCCCACACTTCTCCCAGGAGGCTGAAAAATGGTATGCTATCAGTTGCATATTTGTTCTGGTTCCTATAAATGATAAGACAACAGCAGAATGATTGAATGGGAGTGTAGGAAAGGAGGGAAAAGGCTGAATCTGTGTCCACTGTATAGGCTATGGCAACCTCCTCTCCTCTTCAGTAGTTAGCAAGATTTTAATGGGCATTTGGGCTTTGATTCTGGCAGAAGATAGGCTGCTAAATAGCCCTGAGGTCTCTCTCTCTCTCTCTCTCTCTCTCTCTCTCTCTCTCTCTCTCTCTCTCTCTCTCTCACACACACACACACACACAGAGAGAGAGAGATTAACCAATGCCTTACAGGTATGGGGCACACACTCACAAGTATCACACACACACACATACACACTCCTGTTGATCAAAATTTTTACACTCTGTTTTTGGTTGTTCTGCTCTAATATCCCACTGGTATGCAGAGAAGCACTGCATTTACCACAGGCAATGCTGGACCTTGTAAATAGTCAGAAGTCATCCATGTTGGATGTCATGGGTGTGTATGGCCGGATGCCAGATGAGCAATGGTGGAGTGAGAATTGATTACTCCGCTTTTCTGGCATCTGTTCACTGTGAGCCTGTGTGAGGGTGCTTTGAGGATGAGGGCAGCCTTGGGTTCAGACTCTGGAACACTCCTTCCCAGCTTGTCAGGAGAGCTTGGTAGAACATCTTTGTATAGTTCTATTCCTGGGCACTTGGGAAAGCTTGAGAAATGCACATGAAGGCCTTAAGAAGCCAGCAGTTCACACAGTGAGCCCATCAGGGAAGCGGAAGGAAGAAGGCACCCTAGCCTGCAGTAGCATTTCTGACAAGGAGACGTGAAACCTTGGTAAGAGCCTCCTTCCAGTGGTGCTTTCACATTTTGATATTTTGGTATGAAAACATAAAAAAAGGTGGTTATCAAGAAGCCTTTTCCTTTTAAAGGCAAATTTCTTTCTCCTCTTCTGCCACATTTCATTCCCAATCCTTCACCCACACATCTTCTCTAATTTTGTACCCTCTGCTTTTCATCTGTTGTTAATTTTAGCTGACACAGGATGATTTTGGGCTTTGATTTTTGTCTATTAAGAACTTTTTAAAAAATAAAGAGAAATCAAAATGAAAATGATTTTGCATCCAGTTGGGTTACACATGGGCTGGAGGTGGATGTAATGTGTTAGGTCATTTTTCTCCAAATCCTGATTTATAAGTCATTTGCTGAGGAAGTTCGTAGTCACTGTAAGGCTGTGATTCCTTAGAACTTTCTGGATATTAGTGCTTCATCCTCATTCTTGTTTAAATGTGTAATAATTCATAGGGCAGATGTCATCATCGTTTGTGTTTTATAGCTGAGGTAATGGAGGCTATAAGTTGGGGTGGGTATTAATTAAGCGCAAAGTCACACTCACATTGAGAAATAGGCAAACACAAGGTGGTCTGATGCAGAGCCTGTAATTCTATCCTCTGGCCCATTGTGTGTGAAGATTTTGTTTTCAATGGCGAAGGGCCCAGAGCCTACCCGGGATTGCTCCAGAGTTTGAGTTCTCATGGCCATTAGCTTTCTTCACTGTGGTGCCCTTGGTACTTCTACAATGGGATGCAGGGCGGGGCCGTAGATTGAAAAGATGACCCAGGTATTAAAGATAGGATTCAGGGCAGTCCAGCTCATATTTATTGGGCACCTGCTATATTCTGGTCTCCATGGAAAATGCCAGGGATAGTTACAAAATGTTCAGGACAGACTGGGCAGAAAGACATAGGTGTCTTGTGTGTAGAAGTTTTCTTTGTTCACTTCTGTCTTCCCAGCACCTAAGATAATGCCTGCTCAAAGTAATGGCCCCACAAATTGTTGATGAGATACTGTGCGTGCAGAGTTTTTGTGGTGTCCAGTAGGCCAGAAAGCAGGCCATATCATGGGCATAGTTGTCTGTCAGGGCCTGTTGTGAGCCAGCAGCTAGAGTGACTCTGCAGGGAGGGTAATAAATGGTTTATCGGTTCATAGTCTCCCTTAGTCTTACGAAGAATGAGACATCTACCCACTTCACACCAATGCTAACACTTTTCTGACCTTTAGTTTGCCTGCCATGCCCATCTTTTTTTTTTTGACTATAAGCGACATTTTATTGTTTAATGATTTATGTGTGAGTATACAGACCTGTAACATTTAGTCTTCCTGCCCACTGCCTAGGTCCTATTGTTCCTTTAGCCCCCAAATAACACACACAAGATACTATATTAATTATGAAGCTGTTGGCTGTTTGCTTGGTTTCTTATCAGCTAGCTCTGACTTGATTATTAATCTATGATTACTAATAAATATTTTTATAAGGACTTATCTTTCCAAGGACGCAGCCTCATATGTCATTTCCCCATGATCACGCGGCGATGACTCTCTTCACTATATTTCCTAGAATCCTCCTAGACTCCTGGTTCCACCTATCCTGCTTCCCTATTGGTCAACAGTATACACAGAAGGACTTGCCACATCATCTCCTCTTTTCTGTCTAAATGAAAAGAAAGGTTTTAACTTAGTCAAAGTATATATAACAGAACAGTTATCAAGCAAGAACTATAGTTACAATATTTTGTCTATTAACATTTAGTAAGATTTTTAAAAAGTATGTTATCATCTATACTATCTGTGTGAGTCTAAAGTCTTATATGTAGCTTATCTTTTATCATAACCAAGGAAAACTATGATTATAACTATCTGTCTTCAACTTCCTCAAAGACCACAGAAGGATAATATATAAACACTAGAATTGACAGAGATATCTCCCTACCTGGATAGTCACTTGAAGTTCCTCTGTAACTTCAGCCCATAGGCCACAGTATGTCTGGTAGACTTCTCAGCAAAGCAGGAAATTTCAAACTGTCCATCTGCACTGGCAGTCTGTCAGTTATTTTTCTGTGTCCTGCAGAAAGTCCAGCAGACTCTTCCATGAAGCAGGAACCCTGAAGGACTGTCCAAATTTAGTAGTCATTTTTCTGTGGGTCCTGCATGTCCAGATTATACAGCAACAGTCAGTCTAGTCAAGAGCAATTTCTTGCCCAAATAGCTAATTTTGCCATGTTGAAAGCAAACTCCATAACGAGTTTCTTTGATGCCCATCTTCCTCTCAGATGTAATTGATGTGCCAGGAGCAGACATTTCTCATTTTCAAGAAAAGCCCTAAACCATTTTAGATGCCATATATTCTGTAGGTCTTTGAAAGGTTTGAAGAATATCTATCTTAAATATATCTCTGTATATCTAGAAAACCTAACTAACCTAACTATAAGTTTTGACTATTATAGGTAACTATCTATAATCTGTACTTAATTATACATCACATTTTTAAAAGATCTGTATAAACACAATACTTAAACGAGAGGAGAAATATACATATCACAAAACTGACCTTAAGTTTGTATCAATAAATGAATACAATACAAATTATTCATTTCCGTACCATAATCCCCTTTTACCTTTAAAAAAGAGATTGGTTGTGATCATTAACCAATTATAAGCAACCCCATTTAAGTGAAAACAAAAATTTATAAACAATATTTGGGAAATTGGGTGTTGTTCATTCTAAACTGCTTCCTGCTGATAGGGGGCACTGTCCATACCATGGGGATCATGACTAAACTCAGAAACCTGGCCAAGTCCCTGTTTTTGTAGTCTGTAAAGCTGCATCATCTTAGCTGTTTTAGGATTTGGGTCACTTGGGCCACTGCTTCCGGGGGTCTTGATTCATCAAACCACAGAAGCCTGGAAGGAATCCATAGCCTTTTATTTTCTTCCATGACTTTGAGAAATTTGACAATGTTCCTTGATATTATTATCTTCCCATTTGTAGCCTATCGAATTGATATTAATATAGTTCTCCAGCATCACATCTTTGTAGAGATTCTTCTGTGAAGGATCCAGCAAAGCCGACTCTTCCTTAGTGCAAATCATGATAGGTCACTGCATCCATGTTGTGGTTTTCCAGCTCCTCTAGGCTCAGCTCCCTAAAGCAGCACTCACGGCACAGCACCTGCCATGCCCATCCTAAGTCAATTTTATCTGAAGAAAATTTTTGTAGGGAATAAGGGCTGTCCTCTAGGCTGGCAGTGGGAGCAGAGCAGAGTGTGGTGGGGGTGACAGAGTCTCACACAGCCCCCCTTTGTGGCCCCAGTTCAGGTGTTTGTGGCAGGCGGGTGACGTTTAAAGGGACCTTTACCTCCTGAGGACTTTCTGACTCTTTGGCAAGCCCAGACCATTTTCCTTGCTCATATGAGTTTTGTAGGCATGCCCACATGAACAGTTCTGGCCTTGGGAAGTGGAGATCAGTATTCCCTATTTCCTGCAAGCAGGTTTGTGCTGGTGTGTAATCCTAACCTTTAGCCTCCCAGGCACCTTCCTCACTGGGCCAGCTTCTTCCTTGGGTCTGTGTGCCCGTGCAGAGCATGCTGGACCTGTATTCAAATCCCTGGTTCTGGTCCTGGCTTCATATACATCAACATACTAACTTTCGACTTGTTTCCTACATTCTGGGAACCTCTGGAGTATTCTCATTCATGAAGTGAAGGGTCAGGGGGATGGCTCTATATGGACTTCCTCTGCTGCTGGATCGCATGAGACAATAATCAGACTTAATCTATTCATGAAGGGTAGTTTTAATTTTTCATTTTTTGAGAGCCCTTCTTATTTTTACAAGTTGGAGTTGAGCATCAGACTGCACCTTATTTATGTTTTATCCAGCATTGTGTTTGCCATAGCAACCTTTTAAAGAATATCATAACAATTACTCTTCTAGCTTGCAGCTTATCTGTGTGATTGAATTGGAGGCTATTTATTTTGCACTTGTTTCCTGAATTGTTTGCCTAAAGGAGGCGCTATTTGATTCTGAAGATATAATCAGGGCCTGTTGAGCTACCTCAAGCTAGGATAGCTTTGAGATTGTAATACAAAAGTGACATGCTGTGTTATACGCCCGGAGTCACAAAACTGAAAGTACCATGAATAATTCCTACACTCTAACTCAGCCTCCCCTGGTGGCAGGCACATGCTGCTTAGACTAACTTGGAGACCCTACACCTTGTGTAGATTCGCTGTGATTGCACACCACATATGTGTTTCATGCATGTTTGTCTTGTCTCCTTCGGCCAGGTAAGCAGCCATAGGAGAATACACCTCCTCGGTTTAGAAATGAGGAAATAGGCAAGTCTGATAAATGGGATGGGAATTCAGGAGCGGGACTTGCCCTGGGGTACTTGCTGTGTTTTTCTTAAACAAAAATCACTTCTATCTCCTCTCTGTTCTCTCTCTTCTTCCCCAGCCTTACTTGTCTCTCTTCTCCCTTCCCTTCTCTCCTCCTCCCCTCCCTTTCTTCTTCCGCCTTCTCTTCCTTCTCCAACCCACTCTGCTCTCTTTTTCCTCCCCATCTCTGGTTAGATCGACCCTTGTTCAAGTCTCAACCATATGCCCTTTGGATAGAGGATCTAAGGGATTGTAGCCCAAGCTGGATGGGGCACACTTAGCTTCCTTTTTCTCACACCCGCCTCAATAAAAATCCTTAGCCACGTTGGATTTAAAGAATCCAGCATTTGAGATGTTCTGGTAATGTCATGATAGGATTCTTAAATGTACTTTATTTTCAGTTTGGCAACAGTGCCTCAGTTTGAGAAGTTGAGAAACACCTCTTCAGTTTTTGTTGTTTTTTTTTCTTCCTGGAACTTTTCTGGTGGGAGTGAGAAGTCATCAGACGTGGGCCAGGACCTGGTCTCGCAGGCTCTCCATGGCCCGGAGCTTTCTGTTGCTTAGTCTAGTCGTCACCTAGGTAACTGAAAATCTGCCAGTGAAACAGTCTGTCCACAGTGAAAGGAAGTAAAACACTACCCCAGCGCTCACTCTTTGTGTGCTATAATTTTTTTTGAATGTTACTTGATTTTGAAAGAAAGGATTTGCCACTTGTCTGCTGGGCTTTGGCCCCCGCGCCTACTGTGCAACCTTCCTGCTTCTTGGATTGCAAGTCTGTTTTTATCATGGATTGTTTTTATGTGTGTATGAAAGCTAAAAGCAAAGTGAAGTCAAGTTTTCATTCTTGAATGATTCCCAGGAGGACTGTGTTTCACATAAGTTTTTATGAACAGCTAGCAAGGCAGGCTTAGCCTACAACTTACTCGGTTTGGTTTTGGGAGTGTTTGTTTTTAAAAAGTCCCTTCCTGTGGGGGTGTTTTTCCATTGGGTATGCTCTATTTCCTTAGTTACTGTTGCTCTGTTTTGGAGGTGCTTTAAGATGTTTCTTTTTTTTTTTCAAGTTCAGTATTAATTTATTTCCTGGTTAGTCCTTCCCATCTTTCCAGGATAGATAGAATGCCTGAGCAAGCATAAGTGTGTGTGTGTGTGGGGGGGGGCATGGGCTTTCTGCAGAGGGTGTGATCTTGTATGTGTGGTGCAGGCTGAGCCTGTGTGACCTTTTGTACTTGGTAAGTCTCCTCCCACCTTGATCATTATTATCAAGCTTAAGGCATTTAGGAGTAGAGAACTACCCCAGGTTCAGAGGCTGGGGAGAACAGGACAACAGACCTGTGTTAAGTCATAGCTCTCCTACATACTAGACACCTGGGCTAGTTAGTCTCTGTAGAGCAGATTTTTCTTGCTCCGTAGTCTTGATAAATGGGACTAGATGTTGGAGTTTAAAGGACTGCAAGTCAGCAGCCTCTAAGGGTCTTTACTGGAGAGGACACTCTGTGAGTGTGACCATCAGCCTTATTGTCTGATCTTCATTAGGGGGTGAAAGACACCCCTCCTCTAGTCAAGAGGGTCAGAGCTAAAGACAGCTCTCCACATGGTGCATAGCACTTGCAAGTTCAAGGCTTGGGGTAGGATTATATAACAAATATTTGCTGAACTCGTCTCTGTGCATCCATTTACCTGGTGCGAGGAACAGCATTTTGGAAGCACCGTGTTAAGCAATTACTTTGATTCACTCAAATCCTCATTCAGGGTCTCTTCACTGGGCACCTATCGGGCAAAGACAGTGCTGTGTGTGCTGAGAGGTTCAGAGAATCAAATGTCACTGTCTTTGTCCTCATGCAGTGAGAGAATGGTGTCCTGTGGTCAGGACACTGTGTGGAGTGGACCTCATAAAATCCTGGGAAGCAGATGAAGGAATGCAGGCTGCATAGCCAGGCTGTGATCTCCTCATAGGCATTTTTCCCATATACTCTTGGCTGTTTGTAAATCTTGTCTTAAGGACTTCCTATTCATGTCTTCAGCACACACACACACACATGTACGTGTGTGTGCATGCGCATGCGCACACAAACACACACACACACACACATTTTTCATGATATATATTCTGGATATTCCTCCTTGGTCTAAGGAGCATGCATTTCCTCTCATTGAGTAGGTTGTCTTTTTGCTCTATTGACTATCTCAGTAATGCACAAGACAGGCTTAGTTTGTTATCAAGTCCATTTGTTAATTTTGCCCTTTGTTCCCTGTGCTTCTAGTGGCATGTAAAACAAAACAAAACAAAAGGCAATATTAACAATCAGCAAGCATTTCATAGTTCGACCTGTGATACATTTGGGATTGATTTTTTTTTGTATGGGGTGAGAGATGGGGGTCTACTTTCATTTTTCTGAACGTGAATCTCTGGGTTTCTCAGCACTATTTATTAAAGGGACTAATCTTTTCTGTAATGTGTGTTTTGTTAAAGATCAGCTGGATGTAAATATGTGCACTTCGAGGTTCTCTCTCCTACTCCATAAGTCAGGGTGCTATTTCATGCTGGTGCTATACTTTGCAGCACGGTTGGAATTTAGGTATCTAGATGTCTCAGTCTTTTGAATTGAGGATCTTTAAAAGATTCTGTGTGTGTGTGTGTGTGTGTGTGTGTGTGTGTGTGCGCGCGTGCGTATGTGTATGTGTGTGTGTGAGAGGGGGGGGGGGGGCGATGTCAAGGGTTTATGGATATCCAAAGAAGTCAGACGAGAGAACTGGATACTTTGGTGCTGGGGTTTCAGGCAGTTGTGAACTGGCAACTGAGCTTGTGTCTCTCAGAAGAGCAACAAGTACTCTCAAATGCTGAGCTACCTCTCTAGCCCTAGATTTTAGGATCTTTTGTGGTTATATATAGATTCAGAATTATTTTCCTATCTCTAGGAGTAATAACATTGGTATTTTCATAGGTATTATATTTAATCTGTAGATCGTGTTGGACAGTACGATCATTTTGACAATAGTAATTAGTAATTCTCCTAATCCATGAACATGGTCTATCTTTCCAGGTGTGTGTGTGTGTGTGTGTGTGTGTGTGTGTGTGTTCACTTCAATATGCTTCACCAGAGTTTTGTAACTTTATATTGTAGAAATTATTACTTGCTTTGTTAATTATATTGCTTCCTGTGATGTCTAAGGAATGGAGGGGAGTCATGAAGATTGAGAATTTGAAGAGATTGTGAGGAGATTAAAGCATATAAGGCATATATAATTCACCAGCTCAGGGGCCACTAGGCAGGTAGCTGATGGCTGGCACACAGGCACATGGTGTCACACATGGGCCATACAGGCACACATAAGCACACACACAGATTGGTTCACAGGCCACATGGAAGTAGACAAACATATAGAGACAAGCACACAGGCAGCCTGGCAAAGCTTAGGCCTCTGACCTCAAGGCCATATTTATACAGAATTCACATAAAAATGGCATTCTGTGAGGAACAGTTATACATTCTGTGAGGAACAGTTATAGATCACGGTTGACTTTTGGGGTTCCCCAGACATCTGGTGTCAGTCATTTTGTGCTGACCCATAGCTTACCAGAAGTCTACGTCAGTTCCATCTTGTCTAAACGTAAACTGACCCTTGCTGCCTTCTGTTACCAACATGAGATTCTCTTCCTTCCTTCCTTCCTTCCTTCCTGCCTTCCTTCCTTCCTTCCTTCCTTCCTTCCTTTTTTGTTTTAATTTTATTTTATTTTTGTATTTTTGATACAGGGTTTCTCTGTGTAATAGCTCTGGCTGTCCTGGAACTTGCCCTATAGACCAGACTGACCTTGAACACCCATAGATTCTCCTGCTTCTGCCTCCCAAGTGCTGGGATTAAAGGCATGTGCCACCACTACCTGGCTTCTTGAAGGCATTATGAATTGGAATATTTTTAGTTCTTTCTCAGTGAGTCTGCATTGATGTATAAAAATTGTTCCCTTTGTAAAATAAAATGCTGATACTTTAGCTCTCAACATTACCAAATTTATTAGTTCTGGCAATGTTTAATAGTAGAATATTTATGTTCTGCTTATAAAAACCCAGGTATCTGCCAGCAAAGACAGTTTGGCTTCATTTCTAAACTGGATGGATCTTGTTCCTTTCTCTTGCCTCTTGTCTGCAGCTAGGACTGCTGATGCTGTGTTGAGATTGGGATTGGTAGATGTGCTTGCCTTGTTCTCAGATGAAAGTGTTTCAGCCCTTCCCGTTGGAAGGGTATTGGCCCATGTTGGCTCTTTGTGCTGAGGTGCGTTCTTTCTATAACTAAGGTTGTAGACTCTTCTCCCGGGGCGGGGGAGGGGAGGCACAGATAGTGAAGTCAAAAGGCTTTTCTGTTTCTGTGTAGGTGATTGTTTGGATTTGTCCTCATTCTTTTGGTGGGGTGTGTCATGTTCTTTAAGTATATGTCGAGTCATCTTCTATCCCGTGGAAAAGCTCCACTGGGTCATGGTGCAAGAGTCACTTTTAAAAATTGCTTTTTCCAGATATTAATTCCCCACTCTTGGAACACTGATGGTGGTTGACATGAACCAAAGACTGCGTCTAAGACCTGGGGATTCAACTTTGGGAAGTCAGTTCCTTAAGAGAGTGTGTGAGGTCTGAGTAGCTCAAAGAAAGATGTTTGGAGATTATGGGCTTGTATCTGTTATTAGAGTGGCTTAGAAAACGGATTAAGAGCTGTTTGGGTGTTGAAAGTGGGGGGTCCCCTTACCCCAGTGTTCACAAGAAGGTCATGGTCAAGGCTGAGCTGCCTTTTAATTGTTAGTTCTGTAGGCCTGTTACTCTGCTGTTGGGTAGCTTTCGTGAGGCAAGCTCTTAGATGTAGTCTAGCTCCTGTCCTCTCAGAGACGCGCCTCAGCCTCCCAGGTGCTGGGATGGTAATTACACATCACCATGCCCAGCAGGTGCTGGTCTCACTTTTCCCAAGGCCATTAAGACACTGATTTCTTTCTTTTTAATTTTAGCAAGAAGAGAAACAGAGCACAGAGAACAGCCGATCAGAACAGGCCAGACTCCCTGGTGAGGCTGAGACTGCCCAGTTTGTGGAAGATGCTGGCCGCCTCAAGGCTGAGAAGCCCTTCATCTTGAGGTGAGACAGCGGGTTTCAGCTGGACAGCTTCTCCATTCCCGACCTCACCATGGCTTCAACTCTCTGGCTGGATGGCTGATGTGACTGTGTGACCCCCATGCTGTTGGACTGTGTGCCATCCAGGTAGTGCCTGCTCACAGGGTGTGGGGAGCACAGCCAGTGGGCATCAGATGCTCCCAGAAGTTGGACCAGCAGAGTGATGGACTTGGACAGGCTAAGATGGAAGTGACCTGAGACCTCGCCCAGGCAGTTTCTTCACAACAGGACAAGTTAAGAATCGAAACAGGCTTGTCTGGGGAGCAGTATGCCGGAAGCTGGTTTTCAGGCCACAAACGCGTTCACAGGTGAGAAAACCTAATTGGGAGGCTTTCATTTCACTATTGGGTAGCGGGTAACAAAATGCCAAACAACTGTATATAATATGGAGGTGTGTTTAAATGTACAAGCTGAAGGCCATGCAGAGTCAAGGGTTCAGGCTGCCATGGTAACCGATTTTGACAAAATAATAGTATACTTTTTTCCCCTTTCTCTAAATAGAGCTATATCATTTGAAGAACAATGCATCAGTGATTTTTCTTTAAAGGGCTAGGAAAACTGTCCAAGGGGAAATGTATTGCTGACCAGTAACCTTTCCCTTTCCAGTTTTACATCTTCAGGTTTATAAGACAAAGACCAGTGCGGTGGTGGTGCTAGGGGGCACCATGGCTGAGCTAATTTTGCAGTTAGGATCACTCTCTTGTAAATGAGCCTACAGAGAAGCTAGGATTAAATCGGGATTTATTGTTGATTTCTTCCCGCACTGGCCTCCGGTTTGCACATTTTACAAGGAGCCACTTTGGCTAGTGCTTGAACAGTGGCTGAGATACAGTGACTTTTGATTTTGAACTCTGGCTGTTTGATTGATTTAACATCTCGGGAAATTGCTCATCTTCGGGACCTGTGGTTCCTTGTTTATTGGGAACAGTATGAAACTTAAAGAAAATAGTTTGTTTTATGTAAAAAGCTTAGGGAATCTAGGAAAAATATTTTATATGAAAAGCCATGTTTTTTTAATTTTGTGTGATTTACTTAAAAGTGAAGATGACAGAAATGGGGAAAGTGACTGTGTTGTTATCCCCGTGACACTTGAACTGAAGCTTTTCAAATTTTTTGGCGAGAACAGGTCAGGTTGTTGGGGTGCCTGGACAAAGGAGTTGAGGCTTGGAATTGAGAACCACGGGGCATTCACTAGACATTTTTCTGACTGATCTCATTCCTTTTCACGTTCTGTTTATGAATGAAGGTGCTCCAGGCCTTCACTGTACCCTTCTGAGGAAGGCTAAGGACACTGGCATGAGATGTTGAGGCAGAGTTCTATTGCGGAGTTAGGTGGCCAGGCTCACCTGTTGGCTCCTCACTCACTGAGGGAACATGGCTAACTCTGAAGGTCTGGGCACCCTGGCTGTTACCTGGAGGCCTGAACTACAGCACTTCTGTCTGAAGCTGTGATGGGGAAGGTTATCCTCAAAGGACCATGACTAAAAAAAGATATTTAAACATACGCTCAGAAGACAGAGAGCAAAGCTGAGCTCTCTAGAATCATCTTCAGATGTTGTGGGCTAGAATCTCTGCCTTGTAATCATTGCTTAGCCCATGCACCTCTGGTTGCTTTGGTTTAAAAACCTGCTTACCCATGGATGTCATATTCCCTTCTGTGTGGAGGGTGCTTACTTTAAAGCATTTCTGTGACGTGGTCAGGTGTCACTTGGCCTCCTCCAGAAGGCAACTAAGGATGAGAGGCATATAGAGAGGCCCATCGAGAGGCTCTTAAAAGCAGTTCTGAGAAGAGGGGACAAGAATAGAAAAGGGAGAGGACTTGGGGCAAGACAAACCTGAAGAGAAAGAACCCCGAGTTCGTCATACTAGGCTAGTCCCCAGACAGGAGCATTCCCAGTGACGTTAGCCCTAACACCACTGCTCCCGAGTATGTGAACAGTCCTCCACTTGTTGTTTTCTTCCTGGCTCCTGAGGCTGCTTCCATGCTTGCCTTGCCATCCTAAACCAGTACTGGTTCATTGTGGTTTATACTTGGCCACACCCAATCCTCACCACTCCTCCATCACAAGGGGAAAATACGAAAAAGAAGACAGGTCAACGTGTGTGGCTCCGGATGAAGCAACAACCAGCAGCCCCAGTTCTGCTTGGAGCATCCCTGGGCTTTTCAGACATTAAAGCCCCAGTAAATGATAGCTGTTACTGTAATTGCCAGCTGTATCTGCTCCCTCCAGGTCCCTCCTCCCACTACACGCTTGCTCAGGCCACTCTTGTGCCCCTCCCCTCCAGCTCACATTTTCTTATCTCTTTCTTTTCTCCAGAGCTCTATTTCTTTGTCCCTTTATCTCTTCCATGTTATGTCAGCTGACATCAATAACAGTCACACAGCAAGAGTAATATTAGTGGTGAGAGGATAACTATGGCTAATGTGCCTGAGAGTCCAGTGTGCTGGGCACCTGTGTGACTTACCTGTTTTTGTTTTCTTTTCCCTCTGTTAATCTTTACAATACCTCTGAGGCCATGCTGGTGTTGCTGGGCCATGGAGAACAATCAGTGAAGCCTGGAGTTGGAAGTGCCAGTGGTCCTCTCTTCATTTTTCCTTCCAGTATCTTCCTCTATTGCTTTCTAACTTATTCTAAAACTATTACTACTTAAAGTGTGTGTGTGTGCTCACACACTTGTACACATAAACTTGTACACATACACTTGTACACATACACTTGTACACATATACTTATATACACACACTTGTACACACTTGTACCCACACTTGTACGCATATACTTGTACACACACTTGTACACACACTTGTACGCATATACTTGTACACACACACTTGTACACACACACAATGCCATGATACACATGGGGAGACCAGAGGATAACTTGTGGGAGTCAGTTCTTGCCTTTTAGCATGTGTGACCTGGGGCTGGAACTCAGGCCATCAGACTTGCTGGCAAGTACCTTTACTTACTAAAGTCATTTTGCCAACCTTCAGTGACCTTTCCACACTAGTGATGTATTGGATTTTCTACCTTGGTTTTGCCCGCAGAGATCAGAATTTAGTTAGTCTTCGCATAACCTAAATCTGCTAAATCAGGACTGTGTGCATGGAAGTCTAGAAGTACAAAATGCCAGGATCTTACAGAGAGCAGTGTTTCTAGAGAGGCCAAAGATGGGTTTGGAGAAATGGTTTCAAACAAAGGGTGCCATCTGTTTGTACCTTCCTTAATTAATCATTTCATTATAAGATGCTATTAGATACCCGATACTATTGATCATAGCACATACATGCATTCAGGATGATGGCTTTTAGCTTCCCCATATCTCTGGGAAGCAACCAGTGATACAAATCAAGGATATACAAATACTTGCCCCTGGTGGTTAATCTCAGTTGTCAGCTGAAGAGGTCTAGAGTCACCTGGGAGATGGGCTTCTGGAGATGCCTGTGTGGGGGGGGTTGTGCTGACTGAGGTGACTCACCTGCTGGGGGTGGCACCTTTCCCTGAGCTAAGATCCAGTTCTCTATGTAGAGGAGCTAAGGACAAACATGCATCACTCTCTGCTTCTCGACTGTGGATATCATGTCTCAAGCTTCTGCTGCTGTGACTCCTGTCTCATGGGTTGTAACACTGACCTGTGAGCCCAAACAACCTTTTCTCCCTCAAGTTGCTTTTGTCATTTTGAGTACCAGGAAATTGGGCTGGCCTGGAAGGGGGTTCCTATCGCTTTGGCTCAGTATCTTAGCTTCTGTCTCCTCTCTCCTTTGGTTGTGTCACTTGTAACAGTTTCCGTGACATAGGCTGGAAGGGACAAGCAACTGAATGAAGCTGTTAACCTCAAAGGTGAAAGATGTTCATTGGTGATCTTCTTATCTGGTTTTGTTCCTTTATCCTATCAGTTTTATCCCACACATCAGTCCGCATGCTTTTGGAGTTGAAGATCGTATCGAGTTTGCCAATTGTCAATAAGAAAGAATATTGTTGTCTGTGTTCTAAATGGTGCCCTGTCAAGGCATTTGTCCTTAGCTTTAAATCTTGCTTGGGGACAAGGAAAAAAATCACTATGCCATTAACCATACCTCAACTGAGAAGGAATTTGTCACATTATCACGTATGAAGCAATTTTGTTGGAGACCGAAGCTTAGCAGACTGCAATCTGGCTGTGGGAAGAGCCAGTGACTCTGAGGCTGTGTTTGCATGGGAAAGCCTCCACTTGCTTGCAATGTGTGAAATGAAGGCACACTTTGACCTTCCCCCACCGTGTGGTTAGAGTCACTCACCCATCTTTCCTTCTGAGTGAGTATAGCTCTACCCAGAGATGAAGTTCATCTTCCCAATGGGATTTTTCTTGGGCTACTCTTTGTGTATAGGACTTGATGTATTGTTTTTGAAGTGCTCAGAACATATTGGGAAATTATCTTAGTTGCTTTGGTGATGATTTTTAGTTAAAAACGATAAGCCTTCACTTTGTAAGTAATATCTGCTCATTGTAAGGAAATTTGGAAAGCACAGACAAGCCAAAAGAAAAGAGTTACAAATGCATGGTCGTGCTATATAAAGCTTCTCTCTGTTAACACTATGACTTAGATCCTTTCAGCCTTTTTCCCCTGTGCAAAATTCTTCATCCAGGGCTGTGTTCATAATGCGTGTTCAATTTGTAAGTGGATCATTCAACTTTTGTATTACATTATGAGCACATTTTTAAAAACAGGGCTTTAAATTACTGCATAATATCCTTTTATATACTTGACTTTTAAAATCATGTTCCTCTTGTTGAATATGCACCTTTTTTACCTTGATGAATACCTTCATGCATAAAAGTCCTTCTGCAGGCTCGATTATTTTCATAGGATAAGCCCCCAGAACAGAATTAAGGGTCTAAAGTAGGGACATTTATTAAAGCAAACGATTCAATTTCCCAAGAGCTTTGGTTAATCCTTCCTTTTGCGGCTGTACTAACATCAGTTCCTTTGAGTTGCCAGTTGCTTGTTCACAGCCAGTGTATTCTGAATTAGTGGTCTGCTCTCCAGTGTTAAGCTGAGATGGAGAAGCCCTTGCCGGCCTCCACATACATACAAGACACTGTGAAACATGCTGCCCTACAGGAAGGCGGAAGACTGCGTGTTAGATTGATCACCTCCATGTTTAGTAATGTGGGCTAGTTAAGAACTTAGGTGGTCTTAATCATACTGTTTTTATTCTTCCGTGTAGCCTTTCTTCCCAGCTGTAGCTTGTTGAGGCAATTGTGTAATGATGATGGTACATAGACTGCTGGAAGATACGGCACTATGGCAAAAACAAAGACCTGTTGGCTCTGGGCAGAGGGAAATAAGAATTTTAGACTATGTGAGTCAGCCTCCATCTTAGACTTCCTGCTACTGTTAGAGATGGCCTGAAGCTTATAGTTAGGAGTGACTTGGTAGACATCCCGCCAAGGTGGAGAATCTGTGTCTTCCTTGCCTCTGAAACTACACTTGGATACCTCAAAGATTTTACATGATTCTTAGGGGCTTAAAGAAACTGTTACAATGGTAGGAGGAAACCCCTTCTGTAGAACTTATAGCAAGCCGCTCTTATGTTTATTTTACACACAAGGGGGATAGGAGTCAATTTAACTGTCTTCAGATATCTGAAAGGAAGTCTTTATGGGTGATGGTGGGTGGATGTATGTTTTTAGCTACTAATGAACAAAAGGGAAGAACCCTTAAACTGAGTAGTTGGGTTGCCTACTTTCCTCTGTTGACAGAACGAGTGGATTTGGTCTTTCCAGAGGTGTGGCTAGTGTTTCATTCAGGCACAGAAAAGGCATTGTTCTAAAGGCTCTGGACAGCCTTCCGCCCACCCCAGACCTCCAGCTTCTAGCTCTTTGCTGTGGTCTTCAAGGTCATGCCTTTGGGATGACCCATAGATGACTTCATCCCACACTCTGCAGTTGCCTGGGGTGTTTCTTTTAAAAGATTCTAAAAATCACTTTTCAGTGGTAGGAGTGAGAAAAGAATCATGGACAAAATTTCTCTGGTTGTCATAAGGAGACATTTGCTATATTTCTTCTGTGAGTTCCTAGGCTTGTCAGTGTCTGCCAGCCTGAAGGGATGGACTGGCCTCCACTTCTGTTGTTCTGTCTGAATTATCAGAGACTTCCAGCAAGTATGTGTCTTAAGTTGGAAATACAGACTTTTATGTGTCTGCTTTTAATCTTCACCTGGTTACTCTTGTTATTTCGGGTTTAGAGTTCACAGGGCTTGAAATGAAAATGTGATATGGTGATGATGGCAGTGTGGATGTAGTTAATGTCATGGTTTACCTAAAGAATGATTAAAATAGTTTAATTTGAGTGATCGGAAGAGTACATTTTGGTTTTTTTGAGACAGGGTTTCTCTGAGGATTTGGAGCCTGTCCTGGAACTCACTCTGTAGACCAGGCTGGTCTTGAACTCACAGATTCGACTGTCTCTGCCTCCTGAGTGCTATGATTAAAGGTGCGTACCACCACTGACTGGCTGAAAGAGTCCACTCTTATGTTACACAGTAAGAGTGGTTTTTATAAACAAACAAATACACCACCACCACCACCACTTCACCCCAAATCAAAGCAGAACTGTTGAACTTATTTTGATAGAGTGAAGATTTTAACCTGGTTCTTATGGAGTAAGGAAGGGGGAGAAAGAGGAGAAGGTGGAAATGATTGTGTTGTGCAGGACGAAGGTCTTCTTTAAACTTTGTGGTGTGTTTGGAGGAAAACGGGTAGTTTCTCCCATCAACTTGCTATGCTGCTGAGCCAACTCTCCCTCTTTGCTTGGTGCTTACTGTGAGGAGAGGCAATTGTGTGTTGCTGACCTGGCTCGTGTCTCTTGCTGACCTAGCTCAAGTCCTGTGGGTGACCAGTCCGCTTTCTACTGCGTGAAGCTTCCCTGTAGAGTATATCTTGGTCATGGTCCTCTTAGCCCCACAGATAGCTCACACAGTGACAGCTTCCTCTGTCCTATAATAGTCTTTCTTTTCTTTTGGGAATGGGTGGTATTGTTGTGTTTATTTCTTAATTGAAAAATAATTTTTCATACAATGCATTCTGATCACTTTCCCCTTCCTCATCTCCTCCTAGGTCCTCCCTACCTCCCCACCTGTCTGATTTCTCTCTTTAGGAAACAAACAGGAAAAAACAAACCAAAAAAACTATCAATAAAACCAGAGTAAAACAAAACAAATAAACAGAAAAAAATAACAAAGAAAAGCATGAGTAACACATACACACACACAAATATAAAACCCATAAAAACACAAAATTGAAAACTATACTATATAAGCCAAATATATGTAAATGTAAAAAAATGGTCAAACAAAGCATTATGAGGCAAAAACATCTCCAGAAATGCCATTGAATTTGTTTTGGTCATCTATTGCTTAGTATACAGGCCTGCCCTTAACTGTAGTTTGTATATCCAGTGAGACTACATTGTAAAAACTGATTTTTTTTCTTTTGTGCATGGTTATCAATTAAAGATAACTCTGGGTTGGGGTGAGGGTTTCTGTCCAGTTCCTCTTTCAGTTCTGGGATCCCATCTGGTTTAGACCAGTGTGTGCTGCCACAGTCTCTGTGAGGTCGTATGTGTGTCTGGAAGGCACTGTTTCCCTGGTGTCTTCCATCCTAAGAGGCGTTTACAATCTTTCTGCCTCCTTTTCCCCATACTGCACTGAGCCCTGAGGGAAGGGGATTGATGGAGATAGCCCATTAAGTGCTGAGTGTTTTGTAAAGTCCCTCACACTCTGCACAGCTTTGGGCTCTACATGAGTTACCATCTATTTCAGGAGGAAGCTTCTCTGATGACGAAGCAAGATACTGATCTATGAGTATGGCAGAACGTTGTTAGGCATCATTATATTGCTATGTTCTATTAATAGAAGAATAGCATTTGATTTTTCTCCTAGGTGCATGGACTATCTGGTCTCTGGTTCTTGGCCACCTGAGCAGTATCAGGCATGGGTTTTATCTCTTGGACTGGGCCTTAAATCCAGCCAGATAGTGGTTGGTTACTTCATAACTTTTGTGCCACTATTGCATGCTATCATGCAGGCAGGTCACTATTGTAGATTGAAGGGTTTGTAGCTGGGTTGGCTCTTACCCTTCTCCCCTGGGAGCATGCAGAGTACTTTCCAGACCATATCAGTCAGGGTGAAAGGTCTTGTTATAAACCAGCTTAACTTCTCAGTGTTCTCTGTAGCAAAGTGATTGGGCCCCCTGCATTGGTGTAGATTGGCATCCTGGGTGACTTCTTAACCCACATGCCCAGAATCTGGTTCTTCTTGGGAAATAGTAGGAGTGGAGTTAGAGATGTTGAAACTGAATTTAAGCCAGGGATTTTAGTGTGCTTCTATGCTATGCCAGCCCAAGTTGTGTTTGGTTCATCAGGGTTCCTTCTGCTCCAACTTCATTCACATGTACCCCTTTGCTTCTGGGGCCTTTTAATCAACAGTTCCTCTGACCCATGGATGTTTATGGAAGTTTTCATAGCAAAAAGTCTGACCTTCCCTGGTCTCCACTCTGGCTGTGCCATCTTGGATGAGAAGCAACAATTCTCTGTGCCCAACTTTCCTTATTAAATCATTTAAAGGGCTGTTGAGGGGAACATTCTATGACTGTAGATGGATAAAGCAGTTAGAACTATGTAAGAGACATAGTAAGTAGGCAATAGTTAGTCTTGCTTCAGGGACACTGCTGCTACTAAAAGCATGGCTTCAGGGCCTCAAGAGGCTGCTGGCTATGGACTCACATTATTGACAGCTGCAAATTTGCTGCCTCTGAAAACTTCAGCAGTTCTGTACGTGGCAGCATATTTGCTGATGAGGTCTGAGACATTTCCCTGTTGATAAAGAGGCTTTCAGCGATGGCAACATTGGAAGTCATGATAGATGCTCATGTGAACATATACTTTCTAGTTAATTTGTTAAATCACTGTAAGAAAATAAGCTTCTGATACTGGTATACTTCTTTTAAGTCAAGTAATGTCTCTATACAATGGATTGTTCTGAATGGAGTGACTCAATGATTTCACCCCACAGTCCTTCTTACATATATATCATTTAGATACAACTTATTTTGCTACATTTTGTAGCACTGCAGAGATATAATTTCTATTATATATGCCCATAAACAGTTTGTGTTGTCTGTCTTTGTCTTTTACCTGCTGTCCCCCACTCCTGTTCTGTTATGTGGATTTTCAGGAGTGTTCTTGAGTCTGGAGATCATTGACATTCATCCTCTTATTGGTTTTCATTGTCTTTGATACTAGACCAAGACTGTCCAATCTTTTGAATGAGGAATTGTCTTTTGGATACTTAAAAATGACTAGGTGCTTGATGAGGGGATGTAAATGACTTTCAAGATAGGAAAACATGTTATTTAGTAGTTTATTTTGATGACAAGATTCTTTGGGGTCATATTATCATCATCTACATTTGTTTATTTTAGTGTGGGGGGAAAGGGGTTAGTTATGTATATAAAAGTGCTTTAGAAGCATTTGATGTACTTCCTGATGTCTTGTAAGATTCCACAGATCTGAAAGAATTTCTGTTTTTAGGGGGAATTCATACTTGGGTTATATATATTTGTGAGTTTATCAGATCAAGAACATGGGTGTATATGATCTCTCTTTTCTAACACATTCACTGAAAACACTTGGGGCTAGGATGAGGCCTTGCTTTTTTTTTTTTTGTAAAGAGGAATGGACTGGGGTTATTTAGTGGTCCACAAGTCCATGCTTAGATTTATTTATTTGACATATATGTATTGAGCTCTTGCTGTATACGAGGTGCTGTAGTTAGTGTTGTGGTACATGATGAAGAAGATGTAGCCAGGTCTCACTCACATTCATGGTATTTACACTGTGGCTGGGGAGACAGATAATAGAGACGTTGACCCAAAGCTCCTGAAATTTCCAGAAGCAACGGCCATATCTTACAGAAAGTAAGCTGGAGAAAGGAAATAAGGGAATGGTGGCTTTGCCATAGTGTAGTGATGATTGCTACTGACAAGATGGTGTGACAAGGTCTCTCTAAGGTTCAGTGTGGAGGAGACAATGCGAAAACTGGGCCTGGAGTAAGAACAGAGCTGGGGTTTCAGAAACCACATGACAGTCATCCAGATGGCCACATGCTCAGAGGCAGGCTGGGTACTTGGATAGTCACTTGACTCCTTACCTCCCATGCTGAAGGAGAGAGAATCTATAAATTTTAGCAATATATATATATATATATGTTATATATAATACAAACACACACATGTATATTACATTATATTTTTTCTTGAATCGTGGCTTTGTAAAAATTGCTCACTTCCCAAACACCGATTCCACTAAAAGACCTTATATATTCAAAGTCGCTTTGGTGTCTGTATTTTCTTGGCACTCTGTAAGCACATTGCTCAAACATGTTGATAGAAGTTATAGGAGAGACAGGTTGACCATGGCTCAGCAAATTTTCATTGTTGATCATTGAGAACTGTGAGCCAGGCCAGCAGGGCTGCTCTTTGGGTCTGGGAGAACCGGGGCTTCTCTGCAGCAGGATTGAGGGACAGGGAAGAAACAGCTGCGACCACGATCACTCTTTACAGGTTGCATTTGGGGGCATCCTTGTGGAGAATGGCACTTGCTTTTAGCCCTGGTTCTCCTCTCTGAAACTGGCCCAGTCTCGCCTGTGCCAGGCCATTTCTGATTGTGTGTCCCTTTCAAGTCACCTTCGCCTCCGCCACCAGTCCACATCAGAATTTGTCCTCACATTTGCCTTCGCAAACAGTTTCCAAGGGGAATTTGTCCTCATCCAGGGACAACAGCTTAGTGATATCCTGGTGGCAATGAGCGGTGGCTCTTTGCCAAGGCAGTTTTCAGTCTTGACATACTTTGTCACTTCTCACTTAGCATGAGAACATCTGACACGCTTTTCATCATATTTTCAGCAAGAAACACTGCTTTTTAAAGAGAGATGAATGAAAAACATGCCTCTCTCCCTCCTGTTTTCCCATCTTCTCTTGAGGCTCTTGGCCATCGGAAGCCTCTGCTTGTCCTTTGTGTTTTTCATGGTTTCTGTGATGGAGCAAGGTACCTGCTCCTGCCCATTGTTTAAAAAAACCAAAGGCACCTGTTGCTCCAACCCAGGTTTGTGCCTTCATTAGGAGGAGAGGCCCATTTCCAGAGCCTAACTTGTTTAGTGTTGGTACTGACCTTTGGCTAAATCTCTTAAATCACAGGACTTTTTGTTTGTTTCTTGGAACATGAAAATTTTTTGTGGAAGGTGGTTGCACTCCTTTAATCCCAGCACTCGGGAGGCAGAGGTAGACAGATCTCTGAGTTTGAGGCCAGCCTGGTCCAGATGGCCAAGGCTACACATAGAAACCCTGTCTCAAAAAAACCAAAAAGAGGGAAAAATTGTAATCTAGATATATTACCAAAATGTATTTGGGCATGTAGAGACTTTTAAATTAAAACCAAAACAAAACATAAAGCCTCAATATTTTTTGTGTGTGAATAAAAGTCAGAAGTTCTCAGATAAGTAATTTGTAAACCTTGCAGACAGTTTTAAAATTCTGTGTGTGTGTGTGTGTGTGTGTGTGCGTGAGAGAGAGAGATAGAGAGAGAGATAGAAAGAGAAAGAGAGAGAGAGAGAGAGAGAGAGAGAGAGAGAGAGCGAGAGCACGCATATGTATGTTATACATGAATTTGGAGGTGATTTCTGTTCTATATAGATCCTGAGGATTGAACTCAGGTCAAGCTAGCAAAGCAAATGCTTTTATTCACTGGGCCATCTTGTCAGCTGTACAGCTGCACAGACAGCAGTTAGTAAACTTGCTCCAGATGAATAGAGCAGCCAGCTACCTAGGATGATTTGGTAACTTTCCCTTTATTTGAATTGTGACTTGGCAAACTCGGCATGTTGACGAATGGATGAATGTCAAGCAAGAAAGAAATGTTTCTATCAAAAGGCTTTTGTCAAGCATTTGGGGAAAAGATGGGGGAAACAGGGTTATCACACTTAGAGGTGACAGATTAGAAGGGATTGTTTACACATTGGCTGATTCCATCATAATTTAAAAAGACAGCAGTATTAAGATGTGGCAGAGCTGTCCTCAGATAACACATGGCTGATGAGAGCAGCGCGTCCTTATGATGAAATGGTATGCAGCGGTTATTTAACAACATTTGGGAAGAGTTTCCTTGCCCTTCACACACTCTTATACTTTAAAATTTTAAAATGTTGGCTGAGTTTTCCCATGCTTGGGAGTCTGAGGCAGGAGGGTCTTGAGTTATAGACTGGTCTTGTCTGCACAGTCAGAATTTGTCTGGAGAATAAGTAGATAAATACATGAAAGGGCATTTAAAAAGCTTGCTGTAAAACAGGTGAAAAAGAATTTTTTTGAGACAGGTAACCACCCTGGCTGTCCTAGAACTCACTCTGTAGACCAGGCTGGCCTCAAACTCACAGAGATCTGCCTGCCTCTGACTCCTGAGTGTTAGGATGTCACCACCTCCTGGCAAAAAGATTTTTTTTTAATACTGAGAGAATGAAGACTACAAATGGATCAAGTAGATTAGAAGTGGTAAGTTTTGCTTTCTTACATTTCCTCATTTGTAGATGCCCAGTTTTCCTGTCTCAAATGAGGAGGAGGAGGATGCCGGGGAAAGAGCAAGAGCATCTAGATGTGCCTGTTCTGGTGAAGCAGGAACTCAGTAAATGAAGGTGATGCTTGAGTTACATGAGCTAGTCACCTGACAGATGAAGGTTAGAGGTGAGACATCTGTAGCATGAGAAATAAAAACCCAGAGACAGACATTAGGGCTCAAAGTGAAGAGCAGAGAAGCAAAACGGCCAAGCCAGTAGATCTTACCTCCACCCAGCTGAAATCAAAGTCCTGTCTCCACAAATCCTCTAGGCAAAAGCTCTGAGTTCCTGTCTCCTCCTCCTCACATTCCTTTCTCCCACAAGCCATATTCTCCTGTCTCCACCTACCTAGTGCTGGGATTAAAGTTGTATGATTCCAAATGCTGGGATCAAAGGCTCTGTTACCCTCCCCTCACTCTTGTGTAGGCCAGGGTGGCTTTGAACTTAGAGAGATCCATCTGCCTTTGTCTCCTGAGTCCTGGAATTAAAGGTGTGTGCCACCACTGCCTAGATTCTACAGCTAACTAGTGTGACTGGCTCTGCTAACAAGTTCATGGCTTAAACACACTACTATCCCCAAATTTCATCTCAATTACAAAGTTTTTTTTTCCTATCTCATATGTCTGTGCTTTTTGGGCATGCAAGGTAATTTGAGAGGAGTTTGTATATGTAGATATGAGTATTTTGACCACTCCAAGAATCTTCCTTGCCAGTAAGTTTTAACACACACAGCCCTTTGTGCTGCCCCGGGCTGATGTGGATGATGTTGCTGATGCAAGTCCAGAGAGGCGCCCGATGCTCCTGGTTGGCTTCTCTCTTTCTGCTCCACACAAAAGGCAGTTTTCTTTGATGTGAGAGACAATTTCTTCCTAATCCTGTTTCTTTAGATTGAGTAAAGAATTACCAATGGTTGTTTCTATGTAACTTTTTCTTTTTTTTTTTAATTTAGAAACAAGCTTGCTTCCATATCAATCCCAGCTCCTCCCCCCCCCCCGCCACCTACCAACCCCCCCTTCCCCCCACCCAATTCCTACTCTGCTCCCCAGGGAAGGTGAGGCCCTCCTTGGGGGGATCTCCAAAGTCTGTCCTATCATCTGGGGCAGGGTCTAGGCCTTCCCCCAAGTGTCCAGGCTGAAAGAGTATCCCTCCATGTGGAATGGGCTCCCAAAGTCCATTCATATGTTAGGAATAAATACTGATCTACTACCCGAGGCCCCATAGATTGCCGAAGCCTCCACACTGATACGCAAATTTAGGAGGTCTGGATAAGTTCCATGCTGGCCTCTCAGCCATCAGTCTGGGATTCATGAGCTCCCCCTTGTTCAGGTCAGCTGTTTCTGTGGGTTTCACCAGCCTGGTCTTGAAGCCTTACTATGTAACTTTTAAAAGTACCAATTTATATATATTTATGACTGATAAAATCTACCTGTAGGTTTGCATCAAATTTCAGTGTGTGTCTCATAGGATTATAGGGCTTGGAAAGTAGCCCCATGATAGGGCATTTGCCCAGCATGCATGAGTAAGACCTGTATTCAAGCCCCTATGCTGAGTGCTGAGTGACTAGGACTTTTGGGTTTTGTCACTGCTGTTGTTTGCTTTGTGGCAGTGATCTGTGGATGAGAAGCCAAGAGTCCCTATATATTAAGAAACAACATAAGTGATGCTACCTGGTCATTCCTTGGTGGTGTGTAGGGTTATCATGCTGACCCACTGAAGGAATACAGTGTCCTCTTTGCCCATGGGTTTCAATAGCACAAAGTTCAGTAGCACAAGTTTCAGTAGCTTACTGGAGACGATAACTTCACCTTTGTGCTAAACCTGCTTACTCTAGAATTCCCAGACATGCTTAATCATTCTGTCTGCCTCTGAAAGCAGAGACCAGTATGGGGGGTGGGGTAGGGCTCTGGAAACTAGTGGGAGGCAGACCTAGTCATGCAAGGTACAATTTCTCATGATGCGGGTGTGGGCTGACTCACACCCGGATGCATTTCATCCCTAGTGCTGTGGGATTTCAGCATACTGGTTTCGTTGGGCACTAGGTGAGAAGATTGGAAAGGAATTGCCAAGGAACTTCTCCACACTTACAGGATGAGGTGTGTGCTTTCCAGGTGATGACTATGAGGGGAAATACAGTTGGCTAGGGTGCTAAGGTTGGGCATGTGGCAAGTGAAAGTAGATTTGAGTCCTTGACCTCTGAACACCAGACACTGATCCAGCAATAAAATAAAATGACTGTTTATAAGGGCAATCTAAGGCCGGGACTGTAAGCCTTGGCTCTTTGAAGGCATCTATAAATTTAACATGATAGTCCAATACTCTGTGCATTAATATAAGAAGTGAAGACCATGACAATGTAGTGGTGTTGATTTTAAGGTTTTCTTTGGATTGTTTTGTCTTTGTGCAATGTTTTAGACAACCCAAGAATTAGTGTTGAAGAGGACACAGGCTCTGTTTCCCCTTCAGTGTCTCTCACTTAACTCAGAAAGGATGATCTGAATAAAACACCAGAGGATCTCTGGTTTCTGTTCTTATAAGAGTCACACAAATATAGTATCTCATGGGAAAATATAATCCCCCTCCATTCATTGAGAGTATGTGATTATCTGGGATAAATTTGACCCAGAGATACATTATACCTCCAGTGCTGAGATGTTGCTTTAACACTGTGGTTGGATGCGAAGATGAACAAGACAAAGGTACTGGCTCTCAATTCATTACTTACATTGATGACTTTGTAAATTTATCCCACGATTGTCGCAGAGTACCAGCACCTACTATACCATTGCAAGTTCTGACTTGGGAATAGATGAACATCTATAACTCAAAGAATACAAACAAACAATTCAATCTCCACCCTATATATCAAGAATAAACATGCTGCCCCAAAAAGCAGGAAACAACTCCATTCACATTGCCTCCCTTAAAAAGAAAGGAAGATTAACATAGGAATAAATGTAACCAAGAAACTGAAAAGTGAAAACACCAAAGAAATCGAAGATTTCCTTGCTCATGTGCCATAAGAATTAATATTGTGAAAATGGCTGTATCATCAAAAGCTACCTGAAGGATTCCATCCAATCCCCATCAAAGTCCCAATGTCATTCTTTATAGAAATAGAAAAAAATCGTAAAATTTATATGGAAGCAAAAAAAGAGTCTAGATAGCCAAAACACTCCTGAGCAAAGAGAATATGCTATAGGCATCCCCATATCTGATAAGTTATTATAGAGCCATAGTGGGGAAACACAACATGGGGCTGGGGAGATGGCTTCATTGGTAAAAGTGCTTGCCTTGCAAGCATGAAGACACAGTCCAGCTACATGTAAGAAGCTTGTGTGTTACTTCATGCTGCCACTGAAAAGGTAGAAACAGGAGGGTCACCAAACCTTGTGGGATAGCTAGTTTGACTGAATCTGTGAGCTCCAGGGTCAGTGAGAGACCCTGCCTAGAAATCCAAGATGGAGGGTAATTGAGGAAAACAACTCTGACCTCTGTATGTGTACATACATCCACATATAACACACACAGATCATGGTATAGAAACATATAGTTGCAGTTATGTGATTGTTGACAAAGATGCAGAAAAATAAACATCGGAGAAAAGACATCCTCATTATGACATTGAGAAACTGGTTACTCACATAATGAAAGAAATTAAGATATCCATCTCTTACAAAATCAATCCAAATCAATCAAAGACCTTAATGTAAGTCCCGGAACTCTGAAACTGTCATAGGAAGAAACAGGAAAAACACTTGATGGGATAGGCACAGGCAAGGACTTTCTTAATGGGACTCCAGTTGCTTTGGAAACTATGCCAATAATGAACAGATGGGACCTCATGAAGTTAAAATGTTTCTGCATAGCAAAAGAGTTGATTGAATAAAGAGATGGCATATAGAATGGTAGATAACCTTAATTCGCTATACATCTGACAGAAGGTTAATATCTAGATACACAAAGAACTCAAAAATCTAAACAAGAAATTAAACAATACAATCAATAAACTGAGATACAAGTGAGCTGCCTAGTCAAATGGTAGGGTGCACCTGGTCAGCTTCCCTTGCAAACAGTGTGCATGTTGAGAGCGTGGTGGACTTGCCTGGATTGTACACCTACCTGTAGTGCATCACAAGCCCATTCATGGCCCTTGTAACTTCTTGTAGCTGTAGACAGGGACACCATTACTTCCTAGAAGATAGGGGCTCAGTTGAATAGTTGAACGAGGGAACTTTTAAGGGGTAATTTGACGGTATATATAAAAATATAAAACCAGAGTCTGGGACTATGAATCCGATAGGATATTTTTCTAGTATATTGAAGCTCTAGGTTTGATCCCCAGTGCCACAGAATAAACACATATACATATGTGTTTTCAGCCATTGATAGTGATCAAGAACATTTTTTTTGTGTGGTGGTGTGGTGGTCAAACCATTCTATTCAATAGGTCAAGGGTGGTGGGGGGCTCAAGAGGTCCTTACCTACAGTAGGGCAGGTCTGGACAAACTCCTTGCTAAAAGTTGGGCAAGAATATTTATTAAGATGGAGAGTTAAGGAAACCATAGTTAATTTGAAGCATTTCCACATCTACAGAACTGGCATATGACTTGCAGTTGCCTGAAGAATGGTGAATGTGAGCCTTATGAGTTGTGTTTTCCTTCTGGCTCAGGAGTGAAGATGCCTGTTATTTCTTTTGATGTGCCCTCTTTCTTCTGTTGCCTTTCCTTTCTTTTTCTCTTCGGCTTTTAGAAAGTTTGTCTTGGTTCTGTAGATTCTGTTCCGAGTGTGCATTAATGTTTATAAGGACAGTAAATTAGATTAAAACACATTACTAAAAGTGATTATTACTGTTGTTAAATTTTCACTAAACAAATTCAGGGACAGTGTGTGCAGGCAGGTGCTTTATGCTCTTCTGTTGGGCTAACAGCCCCAGCCTGATAATTACTTTTGACCATTGCTGTTATGTGTGTCTGAATGCACAGAGCAGTCTGAACTCAGACAGTAAGAGTCTGCCTTGTAAACCGCCTCTGATGAGCTGGATCCTACCTCTTTTCATGGCGTCTTTGCGTAGACTTGCTTCAAACTCTTGAGCCTTCTTTCTTAGCCTGTTGGGTGCCGGGGACAGACCTGCTCTACCATGCCCGGTCTGCTTTATCTTTCTGACATGAAATGATTGCATTGTTTCTTTCACTAAGGAGGTAACTGGGTTGTCTTCATAGCACACATGGGGCCATGCCTCGTGGAGTAATTGGGAGCACATAGATGGTACAGCGATACTGGCAGGCCTACTTATGCATCTCCTCGAGGGTGGGAAGTCATGTGAGGTCGGTCACTGCAGGGAATGTGTGGAAATTCTTGATTGCCCTTTAGGGATCTCTCCTTGAATATAGATGGTTATTTATAATATCGTTTGTGGTTATCCTGCCCATAGATTATTAAATGACTGCCTCTTGTTTATTAATACATGTGGGAAGACTTTAATTACTGCTAGAGCAAACTATTAATCCATTATATCTTATATGAAACCTTAAACATGTTTAAAAGTGCATGTGTGGCTAGAATTTCATCGCCAGTTATGGAACATTCACAATTTTTGCTTCGTATGTGCGACGTTCTCTAATGCGTCATGATGTTTGTTTGGAAACAGGTTCTCACTTTGTGTGTAGCCTGGCTGCCCTGAGTGTGCTATGATGTCCAGTGTGACCCCAGTCTATGCCTTTCTGCCCCAGCCTCTTTGCTGCTGTGCTTATAGGTATGTGATACTGTGCCAGGTTCCACACTAGTTTCCCACTTCCCCTGGTTTTGACGAGAGGCAAAATGATTTTTAAGTGAAGTATCTTGGTAAACACAGAAGTATCCTTAATCCAATAGTGTCCGATTAACTCAGGCATTTTTAGAGCCAGATCCCAAGACTGGGACCAATGACAATCTTATTGGGTTTGGCTAATGGGGAGTTTTTGATCAGGTTTGTGCTTGAAGCTGTAATCTAGATGCATTTGGCTACTGTGCTGGATAGTTGATGTCAGCTTGACACAAACTAAAATTGAGAGGAGGGAACCTCAACTAAGAAAGTGCCTCTATAACATTGGGCTGCAGGCAAGCCTGTAGGGTGTTTTCTTAGTGAGTGGTGGGAGAGGACCCAGCCATTGTGGGTGGTGCCATCCCTGGGTTCTATAAGAGAACAGACTGAGCAAGCTATGGAGAGCAAGCCAGTAAGCAGCATCCCTCTATGGCCTCTTCATCAACTCCTGCCTCAAGGTTCCCATCCTGTGTGAATTTCTGCCCTCATTGCTTTTGAATGAACTGTTACATGGAACTGTGAAGGAAATGAACCTGGTCCTCCCCAGGTAGCTTTTGGTCATGGTGTTTCATCACAGCAATGGGAACCCTAACTGAGACAGCTATTCTTGATTCAGAAGAAAATGCCTCGGAATAGCAGTTTTAGGAGGACAAAAATGAGACCTAAGAACTTGGCAGATTTATAGGAAACACCTTAAATATTTTTAAATTGTGTGTCATATAACTTTTAAAACTAACAAACTACTTGTTAATTGTGTCAAGGACTTCTTGGGAAATTCATGTATGGCCCAGAAGTTATTTTTCCAGGTGAAATCAAACATCTCTTTCTTTACTTTGGCATGAAACTGGGGTTAACTCTGGAGCCTCACACATGCTAAGCAAGTGTCTGCCACTGCGCAGTGTCCCAGCACACCCCTCCCACCCTGGCCTTTTTATTCCTCTTCTTGAGACAGTATCATAGTCATGGACAGGAGTCTGGTTTATGTTCACGGAGAGTTCCTGGTTCTTGTGTCCCAGAAAAATGAATTGGACCAGGGATCTCTGGATAGTGATAAATGAGTAGTTTCCAAACTTAGTTGTTGAAAGTTAAAGCGAAGTAAGGTGTTGAGTAGCGTCAAATCATTTCAAATATTATTGATTACAAAAGTCAGATGCTAGGACAGGTGGTGGCCGTGCACGCCTTTAATCCCAGAGACAGAGGGAGGCAGAACTCTGTGAGTTTGAGGCCTGCTCGGTCTACAAAGCGAGTTCCAAAGACAGCCAAGGCTCCACAGAGAAACCCTGCCTTGACCCCTCTCTCCAAAGAAAAATGTAGAAATATTGACTTCACAGTAAAACCAGTAGGCAGTAACTTCTGGTGTTTAACTTCAGGTGGTTTCAGTAAGTGAAATCCAAATTCCGCATCTTGGTGTTGAATGTGTGCTGGAATCTGAACCCTGTTTGTCCTCTGAGTTCTAGAGATACTGTCTGAACAAGTAGGGAGCTATTCTTTTTCTGGACCATTTAACTCAGTGAGGTAGACAGCAATAACAATAACCTCATCTTATATGGATGAGATAGACCCCAAGAAGCCACATGACTTGCCCAAAGCAATGATGCCAACACAGCTCAGCTTTCTGTTACTGCAGCAAATACTGGAGCCGGTGAGAGAATGTTCATTTTGGCCCACAGTTTTGGAGGTTGGAGTTCATAATTAACTGAGGGAACCCACGTTGCAATTTTCTAATTACATCACCAACTGAAGAACACAGTAAAGTCCCATCTGGATATATTTACTGGACATATTTACTCAGCAGGAGGCAGATTTAACCAAAAGGCTCCATTATCTCCTCTGGGTAGCAGGAGTCTGGAGGTCAGTTACCTTCAGCCCTTGAACAGTACAGACCTGAGAGATCTTTCACCACTGCCAGAAAGTCAAACATACCATTGTGCAAAGAGAAGTTTTGCAAAACCCAGAAAAGGTCCTTGGGGGTGGGTGGCCACCTTTTGGCTGTTTCCATTCATGAATATGGGTAATTGAAATTTGTCTGTGGTTCAAATTAGAGGTGGATTATTTGGCAACATCCCTTCCATGGACATCTATGCTTCAGGACAACATAGGCCCTAAGTCTCCACAAGACCATTCAGTCCTTTCCAAATATTGTTTCCTCTTTAGCTAGGGATTTGTTTGACATCTAAGTATATGCGAGTCTTTTACAACCTGAGAAAGATCTGCCCTCTGCCTTTGCTCTTGCAGGTAGGTAACAGCCCAAGGAATGACCTTTTTTGGGTTGGTTTTCCTTTGAGTATGGCTTTTGTTTGCATATAACCACATATAGTGCACACAAACAGTTGCTGTAGCAGCAGTGCATGTCCCAAGGCTCAGACTGCTTTGTAAAGGGAGGAGCTTATGGGACTGAGGAGCCGTGATTGGATGGGTGGGTAGATAACTATGTCTCCTCCGTGGTCGGGGCTGCTTGAGGATGCTGTCCCATGTTCTCAGGGTTTTTGGGATGTGAAGTCCAGAGTGGAGCTCACTGGGTTTTAAGTTAGCACCAGGGATTACCTGGCTACAGTAAACAGTAATCTGGTTTATCAGAAGGATAAACTCCCGCCAGAACAGGCCTTTGCTGTTGGCCACTCTGGTGATCACTGGCTGCTCAGTGACCTATAGGGCGTGCAGCTGCCAGGGGGAGGGGTGCTGGCTAGGTGGCTAGGTGTACAATAGAATTGGGACTAGTGGTGACTTTGGTTCTTTGTGGCGGTGAAGCTGCTGACTGAAGGAAAGATGGAGGACTTGGAGCAGGCAGCCTGAGAAGCAGGAACTGCCAGGTCAGCAGTAAGCTATAACTAGGAAGCCAATGCTAGGAATGGATTAAAGTTCTGTCCCCTTCTAGAAAGATTGCCAAAAATCAAAACTCTTATAGTTCAGTGTCTTCATTTTCCCACCGAGTGTGGAAATGGAAGTCTTGAGCATTGCAGCCCCATGAGTACTTTTCAGCCGAGGTGGTACTGGACCGTCATGCTCTAGCCTTCAGGTGAACTCCAGCCCATGACCGCACAGGCTGTCCTGAGCTATGGCATATCAGGTTCCTCTTGGTTTGGTGGCCCAGGGCTCCATGGGACGATGTGCACAACCTGGAGTGTCTTCCCGTGCGCCTCAGGCTTGAGCGTCAGCAGAGAGGCACCTGGTCTTCATTAGCTCCTGCCTGCCCGTCACATTGTCTGTGTACAGCTCCCTATGCTGCCATCTTTTGGAGTCCTGCATGGCATTCCCTTCTCATACAGCCCGCAGCGTCCCGTTTGTTCTCCGTGAGAATGTTCTTTACTATAGCAGAAAGAAAGCTGTGTAAAGTGTTTCAGGGAATATGAGCGCTATGAGCTCAGTCTTTTTAAACTCTTAGGAAGGCAGAAGCAGACACACGTAATATTAGTATTATGTCATCAATAATCATAGCACCCACTTACATAGTACACCCCTCTTCTTAGTGTTTCCTGTTTGCATTAGATTTCAATGAACCTTTATCACAGCATTGCAAGTGAGGTATTGTTTCTGCCTTCATTTTTATATCAAAGGGAAGGGAAGCTCAGAGAGGTCAAGTGACTTGCCTAAAGTTGCACAGCTAGCACGTAGTAGAGCCAGGCTTTTCAAATTCTAGCCATCTTGTAGCAGTATCTGCTTTTAACAACCGTGGACAACCAACCTTCTTGAAACAGTTTCCTTGGAAAAATGAGGGAGATAATTGTGAAAGGAAGATGGCTTATAGCTTAAGGATCCTAGTTCACATCTTTCTATCGTGAATGTAGACTAGGCTAAGATCTGAAAGTCTAAAAAAGATACTGTGTGAAAGACATGTGTATAAACGGTCTCTCAAGTTTACTGACTGTAATTCACAAGCTTTTCACAGAGGACAGTGCAGAGGAAAGGTGTTAGAGAAAGCCAGTATTCCACTTTGGTGTGATCGGCGAAGGTTTGCAAATAGCAGTGTTTGGAGATTTGATCTATTTTGAAGTTTATAATCATTCTCCTATGAATGTGGCTTGGAGATGACTGGAATGCCTTTCCCTCTTTGATGTACTTGATTGCATGGTGTTTCCTTTTATCTGCCTTCTTTGCTAGACATTTTATAGAATTCCAGGTTCAGATAGGCACTGGGCTTCTTTGCTAGACATTTTATAGAATTCCAGGTTCAGATAGGCACTGGGCTATGGCCCTCTATCACGAGTCCATCAATGCCCATCCCCCAGGAGGTGACCATTTCCACAATCGTGTGGCCAATGTCTCATTTAAGTCGTGGCTGGTTTTGACAGGCTGGCGTCCTCGGATGATCTGAGGTAAGTCCAGACCCTGTACTCCTTCCCTCACTCTGAGGCCTCCTGGGCTGGTTCCAGCTCTGTCTAACCCTAGCTGCAGAAGGATAGTCCTGTTGACTCCTGAGCACCAAGTCTGTTCATGGATGGCCATCCCTCTGGGCGGCTACCTCCCCAGCCCCACTTTGGTGCATTTTATTGGAAATTTTATGCGCTGCAATAGTATCTGGGCATGTGGGCATCCATCAGGTTTTGGGGTAAGGCCTCTGACAGATCTGAATAGCAGAGATGCTTGTTGATGTTTAGTTGTGTCATTTTGCAACAAATTATGCAATATTAACAGTGACCCAAATAAGAAAGCAATTTTTTTGGCAGGTAATAAGTCAAAATTTTAGCTCTTGTTTTGGTTCCAAAGGCATTTATTATAAATATATTACATATGCATTGATATGTGTATGGATAAGAATGCAAACCTTTCCGTATGCACTGCAGAGGGGAAACAACATTTGCCCCTGTCTTTGTTAGAGACTTTATGGCTGTGAAGAGACACCATGACCACGGCAACTCTTGTAAAGGCAACATTTAATTGGGGTGGCTCACTTACAGTTTTAGAGGTTCAGTCCATTATTATCATGAAGGGGAACATGGTGGCGTGCAGGCAGACGTGGTAGACTGTCACATTGAGGATAGCTTGAGCAAAACAGACCTCAAAGCCTGCCCTACAGTGACACACTTCCCCCAGCTAGACCACACTTCCTAACAGTGCCGCTCCCTTTGGGGGATCACTTTCTTTCTAACAATCACAGCCCCTTACCGTAGGCTATAGCACCCTAACATGAAGGACCTTTATGAAAGGGGATTATATTTTGTCTGAAGCCTAGAAGAGCATAGAATAGTTTTTAAAGAATTTTTTGTTTTAACATCTCAGTTCTTCACAGAAGATAAACCTCATGAAAGGATATTTGAGGTTGGTGTCATTGAGGTTGGTGTCAGGTTCTGTGAGGAAGTGACAGAGGAGAGCTTGTTTTCTGTTTTCATCATTAGAAGTAAGTGATCAATAGACATGTAAATAGTTCATGGTTCAAAAATGACTAATGCTACCTTGTGTGAAATGTTAGTGTTTCCAGGCTGGGCAGAAACACTTGGCGTTTTAAGAGTACTGCCTGATCTTCCAGAGGTCCAGGGTTCAATTCCAGCATCCACATGGAAAATCACCACTGTCTCTAATTCCAGGTCCAGGGGATCTGAGTCGTACACATACATGCAGGCAAAACACTAAAAACAAACATTAAAAAACTTACCTTTTACATAGTTGTTATTGCTCCTGGGACCCCAACCTTCGGTGAAACAATAAGGGTGAGAGTTATCGGAACTAAATTATAGTAATCAGAGAAAATAAAATATGACCCCCAATGACAAACAATGAGACTAATAAGGTCTTCTCTGAGGCCTTCTTTTGCCAGAATACATTCCAGATGTTACATACTTCATGTCCTCATACCAACTCTCGTTTCACATTTACAAAATATAGCCTAGACAAACAACCGGGCTAGCATTTATTCTGTGGTTGGAATCATAGTTTAAGCTGTGGAACCCCAACACTGAGCTTCAATGCCCAAGATAAGATGCTGCTCAGGGTTTAGGGCTTCCTTGCACAGTTATTTTCTCTCAGTAATCCCTAGTCATCCCTGATTCACCATTCTGCCATCTCCACAGAGGGTGATGGGTGGCTCTGGAATGGTGTCTTCAGGATGGCCTGGCTCCATGGAAGACATCAGTTACATGTGTTGGTACCTTAGCACATGATGTCCCATGTGTATTAGGGATTCGCTACAGCCTGATGGGAATGTATGTCAGTTAGATGCCTTTGTTCAGGATGCCACCCAATTGTAGTGAGGGAGGGGGATGGAGTTTACTTAAGGAACCATTTCAGTACTACCCAGAGGAAAGCATGCAGTATTATTGGATGGAATAAACGTTGCCTATTAACAGGAGCAGATGTATCTTTCAGCATTTAGTACCACAGACGTTAGTCTTAAGTCTGTGCAGAGGTGAGGGGTTAACTCTGCACAAGGGGATATTTAAGTTGCTCATTTAAACACCCCCACATGTGTGTGTGTGTGTGTGTGTGTGTGTGTTTCTCTGAGTCTAATGTGAATACTTTTATATAACTCCTATTTCTGTATCCTTGGTGTCCTGGGATGTGTCAGAACCTATGGGCAGGCAAGGAACGTGTAGAGCATAGGAAGCCAGTCTTGGTCTTGGCTGTTCTCTTTTAGGTTGCAGATGCTGCAGCTCCGTCATGGCGAGATCACTCCCTTTCAGTCCTATCCCTGCTCACCACAGCTGCTGGGGTTGCAGGCCTGGGAGAGGATGATGGGAGCAATGGCTTCCTGGCTCCCCCTCAGGTGGAAGGTTGCTCCTGTAAGCTTGCTTTCCCATCTGTACTCGTGTGTAGGGAACCCCTAACACAGGATCTGGCATGTAATACTTGATGACTGAATAATAATCGGATAAGTAGCAGCGGGGATAACAAAAGGGAAAGCGAAGGGTGGTCTGAAGCTTGGTGTGTAGAACTGAAGAGGTAACTGCTTTGTTGTTTTTTAATTGGTCTGTTGAGGAAACTGATATGCAGGGAAGCTGTAACATACCCATGGACGAACAAGTCTAGGCATTAGCACCTGGAAGCAAGAACTATTCATGTGTGCTGGCTAGTTCTTAGGTCAGAGATACAAGCTGGAGGCTGCTGGTGGTGGTGGCACACACTTTTGATCCCAGCACTCAGGAGGCAGAGGCAGGCGGATCTCTGTGAGTTTGAGGTCAGCCTGGTGTACAAAGCAAGTTCCAGAACAGCCAGGGCTGTTACACAGAGAAACCCTGTCTAGAAAAGCCAAAAAAGGAAAAAAGAAATGTTCTGGGAAACTGGACCCTTAGTTGAGAAAATGTCTCCATTGGACTGGCCTGCCGGCAAGTTTATAGAGCATTTTCTTGGTTGTTGATGTGGGAGGGCCTCGATTACTGTGGTGGTGCCACCCTGGGCAAATGGTCCTGGGTGGTTTTTTGTTGCTGTTGTAGTTGTTCTGGGTTCTGTAGGAAAGCAGGGTGAGCAAGCCATGGGGAGCAAGCCAGTAAGTAGCACCCGCCATGGTAGCCAGGTTCCGGCCCTGAGTGAATCCCTGCCCTCACTGCTTTTGATGATGAATTCTTATTATATGGAACTGTTGAGTGAAACCCTTTCCTCCCCTTTGGTCATAGTGTTTTGTCACAGCAACAGAAACCCTGACTGAGACACGGTGTGAGAAAACCCAGGTGTCTCTGCTACTCAGTCCTAGCCTCGTTTTCACCTAGCAGAATCCTAAGGTTTTTCTGAGTCTGCTTCTCCAGCTCATCTGTTTTTGAGCTCAGGAACTTCTGGCTTTCATTTAGAAGGCACCATTGGCTGCCTATCACCTCAGCCTTCCTGCTTTTTGTTCAAGCACTCTTCTGGAAGCTCACCTACCCCAGTGTTTCCTTAATTGCTATTTGTAGAATTGAAAGTCCCTCTACCAATGCAGGGAAATCAGAATTGCAGATATTCACTTGACACAGCTCACACAGGAAAAGCTTTTTGCAGCAGGTAGAAAGGCAGGCCTGCCAGTACGTGGGCACTGGAGACAGAATTGCTCTGCCTTGGCATGAGGGAGGCACATCTCCACTTGTACTGGTGTTATGACACATGAACACTTGGAAATATTTTTAGATATACAGCCTTAGGCATTAAGGCAACCAGTTTATTCCAACAGAATAGCTGACACATACCTTGGTACCCATTGCACCATTGCAGATTGAATACATAATTCCCCGGCTGGTAGAGGAACTCTTTTTCAACTATTGTTAAAATTTACCTATATACCTCTTAAATTTTACTGAATCAATGACAACTTGTGTGTGTGTGTGTGTGTGTGTGTGTGTATTGTACACATATACATATAGTTTCTTTAAAAATTTTAACTTTTATTTTATCTTATATGCATGGGTTTTTTGATTGCATGTGTGTCTGTGTACCATATATATGCAGGACCCAGAAGAAGGCATTGGATTCCCTGGAACTGGAGTTATAGATGGCTGTGAGATACCTTGTGGGTGCTGAGAATTGAACCTGGGTCCACTGGAAAAGCAGTCAATGCTCTTAGCCTCCGAGCTATTTCTCCAGCTCATAATTTCCCATTACTTTATTATCTCTTTAGTAATTAAGCATGTTATTCTTGATAATGAGATGTGGTTTATTTGTAACTTTGATTATGGTAAATGGTATCTTGATTTTCACAAGCAGTGTCTGACTGTTTAAAAAAAAGTACACTAGTCACATGGGGCTTCCATTGTTTAGGCTCAGAGAGGAAGGCCTGACATCATTAGGAAGAGAGCAGAGAATATAAACTTTAGCCCCTTGACTCCCAATAAGCAGAGAAATATCCTCTGGTTTGGGCTGGATGGAGTCATCTTGGTTGCTGTTTGCATATAGACACTGTTGTAGATGTATGTTCCCTAAAGCATAGCCATGAAGCTTGAAGCCCCATGCTTTATGGCTGATTTGGACATGTATATATTTTCCCTTCTTATTTTCTCAGTAAGTAATGCAGCAGCCTTTAGCGGGAAGAACACTTTAGTGTGTTGTTAGGCACAATTGCCTAAGCACACAGAACAGGTCCAAATGTCTACTTTAATCTGTGGTGTGAAACTGCACTGTAGCTTGTAGCAGCTCAACCTTGGTGACATGCGCCCTGGTGACAGGCACAGATGGGGACGCTCCTCCTGCGCTTTGTGCATGTATTTGGGATGGGAGTGCCCTCCGTTGTTCCCTTTTCCCTCTCCTGTGCATATGTGCTTTGTTTTAGATTAGTCTTTTGTGCAGACAGTCTACACTTGGCGCTTAGGGCTGCTGCTGCTGTTTGAGGAGGTGAGCAGGCAGAGTTAGGGATCAATGATTTGACAAGTCTGTGATAAAATGAAATGAGAGATACTCGCTTACCTCAGTCACATCCCTGCAAAGGCTTGGAAAGAAAAGAGGCACAGCACTGTTGTGATAAATGCGGCTCGAAGCCTCTTAGAGCTAGGGCTAATAATAATTACAAAGTCAAAATTGGGGGGGATGGGGAAGCAGGGAGGAGTGGGGGTGTGAGTTGGATGAGAAAGGACAAGAAGGCACCAGAGAACGGGTGCTGAAGCCAAAGGGACAGCCCCCAGGGTCTATTCAAGCAGGCTAAACACTAAAACGAAAGAATTAAAATATAAGAGGGAGAAATGATGATGTGAAATATGTAGAATAAGAGAATATCATCCCCATTTCTTCTTCACTGGGATGCATCCCACCAAGTTATCTTCTACAGCTGACTCTAAGGTGAAAAGAGAGCGGTTGGTCTTTATGTAATTTAAAAAAACTGATGTCTCCCTTGCTGGTTGATTTCTTACACAGAGACCATCTCCTCAGGAGTCATCCCCCTTCCCAGAGCCATCTCTCTGGTCTGCTGGGTGATTGTGTCAGTCATGTGTGCATTTCAATGCCCAAAACTGGAGTGAGGGGACACTGCACCCTTGCTTGTGTATCTTTGCTGCAGAGTGTCTTTTTGCATATAATCTACACTTGGGCTGATGGTCAGTCACTACTACTGTTTGAGGAGGTAAGCTGGCAGAAGAAACAGAATCAAGACTAGTTAAAATGAAGTGAGGGTACCTATTTACCTCAACCCCATCCATGCAAAAGCTTGGAAAGAGAGGAGGCCGGTGCTGATGTGGTAAATGTAGTTTAAAGCTTTTAAAAGCTTGGGCTAATAATAATGAAAAAGTAGAAAGAGGGGAGCAGGTTTGGCAGCAGGGTGTCTCTCAGCATCCCTCCCTGCCTGGGAGATGGGGAGGCACAGCAGAGAGGCCCCAGAGTGTCTGCATCAAAGTCCTGAAGCTCAGGTTTTGTTTTTGTCCCTTTGCTTCTGGAGACTTGTCATGTTCACAGCTGGGTGTTGGGTGAGGTGGAGGAGTGACTTCCTGCCGCCCAGCTCTCACTCAACCGTCTTCAGGAAGCTGTGTCATAGGCCTAAGGGACTATAGCTCTGGACCTTTTTGGTTTCTTTTGCTTTACTGAGACCCCTCTTGTCTTTCTGTAGTTCTCACCTTGATTTTCAGTCACAAACCAGGTGTTTTCCACTGCTGTTCCCCAGTTGCACCGTCCTCCTCGTAGCACAACCCTCTTTTAGTTCCTGTATCTGTGTGGATACCCAGGCTGAAAGCATAGGTAGCAAGTACAGGCAAAGCACACAAAACTCACCCCCAAAGTCCACAGATCTCTCTCTTCTCTAATGCTTTCTGTTTTGAGCTAAATCAAACCAATTAGATACCTCCTTTGCTAGGCATGTGCTGCAAAAATTATGGTCAGTGTTCTGGGATTAAGAGACTTTACCTAGACAGATAGACAGACACACACAGACAGACTATGAAGGCATGATGATGAACATTGTAATGGGGGGATGCAATAGGGTGTTGTGGGAACACACCGCAATAATACTTAATTCTGGATAATGGTGGCGGTGTTGGGGAAAGCACCATAGCTGTGATGTAAAATTCCCTGCATGCAGAGCTCACACTCCAGTGCCTAGAGAACTAATTCATGATCGAGGTGGCAAGTGTTGCAGGAAAAATGAAAACAAAGAACATGCTCTAGGACATGGGGATGGGAAGAGGGATGCATTTGAAAATTGAAAGCATTGCCTGGGGGGGGGGTCACTCCTGTAATCTCAATGCTTGGGAACTGGAGTCAGAAAGATTGCTGCAAATTGAGGGCATTGTGGGATATGTAATGAGTTCCAAGCTACTTGGACTACAGGGAGACTCTGTCCTCCAAAAAGGGAAAGTTTCGGGCCTAGAGGGAGGGCTCAGCAGTTAAGAGCATGCACTGCTCTTTCAGAAGACCCAAGTTTGGTTGCCAGCACCTATAAGCCAGGCAGCTTACAACCACACGTGACTACAGTTCCAGCCCCTCCCCCCACTTAAAACCAAAATTTTAGAAAGGGAAAGTTTATTATGTTTGGCGATAAAGAAAGGCTAAAGCATGCATTTTAGGACTGATTCCATGACACTTTTGTCTCATATCACTTACACTGGCATTTTATAAATTGAGTCACAAGGAGAGCATTGAGAAAGCCTTCTTGATTCACTGTGGACCGTCAGTACTCTGCCGATTTATGTATTTACTGCTTCAGTGAAGTCTGAGGTGAGAAAACTAAAGAGGAGCACAGAACCATATTCAAAGTTGTGAATGACAATTTAAGGAAGATACAACAAATGGGGAATAGTGACATGTGCTGTAATCCCCCAATGTGGGGGGTAGAGGCTGGAGAGTAGATCTCATCTTTGGCAACAAAGGGCGTTCAAAGCCAACCTGAGACACACAAGACTCTAAGAAATGGAAGGTGACAGATAATGATCAGTTACCTTTCTGTCTTCATTAAGAACGAAACAAAGCAGAAGATGGTTAATATTAGTGAGCATTTGTGCTGGAGAGAGATCAAATGAATTTTTCCCACATCCAATCATTGATGCTGTTGGGCTTCCAATCTAAGTGCTCTAGGCATGGCTGGCACACTGCAGGCAGCCTCTCAAATGAGGCCTTATGGTGATGTCTGAGGTTTATCTGTCAGAGTTTGGCATGGAGGGCAGAGGGGAAGAAAGGGCAGGTAAAGGTTTAGGTTGACGTGGTCTGTGATGCGAAGACCAAGATTCCATGAAGACCAAACTAAGGAGCCCAGGGATCCAGTAGGGAAAATATAGGAAGAGATGACCCAGAGCAAGAGGATCCAGGGGTCCTGGGTGCTGTCAGTTTACACTGCAAGATCATTGGGCTCCTAATGGCTTTGCCTTGGGTAAGAATTAAGCAGAAAAATATTGGCTGTTAATTTTAGAAGGTAGTAATTTCGTCAGTGTTCTGATTAATAATCAAACTGTCTTGAAGTCTTTTAAGTATATTAGAAACTTTTTGATCATTGGGAGAATAGAGTGACTTAGGAAACTTTTAATTGGCTTGTGTTTGAAAAGGGCATGTTCAGGACATATATCTTTGTTTTTGTGACTCTTGAGATTCTAGCCTACAGTACATTGTCAATAGTAAGCAATTTATCCCAATAAAGTCATAACTATGAATAGAAAACAAGAGAGTTCCATGCTGTGCTGGCTAGTTTTATGCCAACTTAACACAAACTGTAGTCACCTGAGAGGAGGGTATTACAATTCACAAACTGCTTCATAAGATTGGGCTGTAGGCACACATGTGGAAAATTTTCTTAATTAGTGCCCAGCCTATTGTGGGTGGTATCACCCTGGTCTGGTGGTCCTGGTTTCTATAAGGAAGCAGGCTGAGCAATCCAGTAGGCAGTACTCCTCCATGACCTCTGCACCAGTTCCTGCCTCCAGGTCCCTGCCAAGTTTGAGTTCCTGCCTTGGTTTTCCTCAGTGGATTGTGATTTAGTATATGTAAGCTTAATAAACCATTTCCTCCCCAAGTTGCTTTTGGTCATGGTGTTCTGTGACAGCAATAGTAACCCTAAGATACATAGTCTCTACCCACCATCAGGGTTGATTGGATTATTGGGGAACTCTACTTTCTGCTAACATGAAGAAGGGTGGAATTTCCTGCCGTTTCTTGCCTTTCTCCTGAAGTACGGCATGTCATAGAGCATTCTGTTTATGGCTCTGCATCCACTGGATCCTTCTAATTTGGTTAGTTACAGACACTAGAGACCATTCTTTCATGTTCATAGGAATCTCGAAGAAGTAGTTCATTTCAGCAAACTTTCCTTGTTTAGAGACAAACAGCATTTCTTCTCTCAGTAGGACATCTAAGTGTATTCATTTGAGAAGTATAAGATATCACAACCCCAGATCCACAATCATAGGATACTCTGGCATCTATGTAGCTGGTACTTCAGCATGTTGAGGCCAGCCAGCTGTGATCCCATCTCAGAAGGCAGGGATTTTCAAGAGAGCAATTTTACAAAGGGTGGGTAGCAGATGAAGGGCATTAAGCAGACACTATGGGAGGCTCAAAGTAAAAAAGAAAAACATGGTAAAATTTAATCCAAAAAGACAAAAATAACAACCTGAAGTCAAGTGCAGCTCCAGGAGTCCCATGGACTGATGGAGAGCCATCTCACTCCCTGCTTCTGAGTCTGTCTGGTTCCCGGAGATCAGTCAGATTGTTCCTATTGGAATACAAAATGAGACAGGTGGGGAATTTCAGTATCAACACTCAGTTCTTGGGGGTGCTAGAAGCGGCCAGGAAAGGAGCTGCAGGTGTTTCCTGAACAAATAGTCCAGTACTTTAGCCAGACAATGGGCTTTCTCTGTGTGACACACTGAGAGGGAACATTGTGATTTAGGAATTAAGCCAGGTTAACTGGGAAGGGACAGATGGGACAAGACTAAATATTTATAACATCGTGGGCTAGAGAGGAAATGATTCTGTAAATAAAGAATACAGTTATAAATGCTATTTGGCTATTTACCTTAACAGTCTTCTGTGATTTTCTATTTTTTTTGTTCTATTTCCTTCGTTTGTCTGCCCCCACCCCTTTCCTCTCTTTAATGTATAATATGTATTTTCACAGTGAAGATATTTGTTAAGCTAAAGAAAAAAATGTCTCCACTCAATGGGACATCAATAGTAAGCGTGAGAGCCTTCCTATGATTCTTACTTTGACACTGATTTAACAACTA
Source organism: Mesocricetus auratus (assembly GCF_017639785.1). NCBI lineage: Eukaryota > Metazoa > Chordata > Mammalia > Rodentia > Cricetidae > Mesocricetus > Mesocricetus auratus. Next base: position 87,137,191 of record NW_024429184.1, on the reverse strand, counting down.
TTTATTGGATGTTTATTGTACATACATACCAAGCTGTTTTCTAGATTCCAGGAATTTATCAGTAACACCAGGCAAACAAAGAAAAAAATCCCTGACCTCATGTTGTTTCTGTTCTAATGGCAGGATAGAGACTAGGTAGACAGACAGACAGACAGAACATTATGCATATGTCTAACTGCGAAGTTAGATAGAAAAGCAAGCAATGGAGAAGAACGACATGGAAAGAGGGAGGACAGCTAGGGCAGGAGTCCGAGTTGCGTTCGCGGCGGACATTTGGGAAGTGAGGACATAAGGAAGCAGTGTGCTGGAAAGGTCTGCCCCAGGCAGAGGGAAAGCAAGTGCAGGCAAGCCTGTGCCCTAGGACCAGTGAGCGGGTTGGTACCTTACACAAAGGGACAAGAGGGAAGAAAGGAGGGACGGAGAGCTGATAAACAGGTCAAGCTGGGGGCAATGTGTGAGCAGCTGGAGTTTCACTCTGAAGAACGTGAAAGCCACTGGAAAGTTGGAGAAAGAGAGACATGACTTGGCCTGCATTTTGGTCCCCGTCGTTCTGTCTTCTGTTTTGTGCCTAGACTGTGGAAGGATACTGAAGAAGGTGGGGTGCTTGTATGGAGACCATTGGAATGAACTTTGTAGATGTGAGGATCAATAACTCAAAGTGGGATGCAGTTTAGACAAGGGTGCCTGGAGCAAGATATATTTGCAGATATATTTGCAAGGTAGAATCAGCATTGTTTCAGTGCTTAGGAGTATGGAGGAAAGGACAGTTAAAGATTGCTCCAGTGACCCCTTTGTCTCCGGTAGATGTGGAAGAAGATTTTATGCATTTTGTCTAGTCACCCTGGACTGGTTTCTCTCTCTGCCCATTGGGTTCCCGCAGCTGCTTATAAGGTAACCACTCAGAGACCTAATACATATTTATAATTGTTTGGCCAATGACTAGCTCGCTCTCTTATAAATTAACCCATTGCTACTAATCTGTATATCACCACGTGGTAGAGCTTACCAGTGATGCCCTGTATCTTGCCTCCCTGCTGGCTACATGGCATCTCTTCTACTGTCTTCCTTTTCTATATCCCTTTGTCCAAATTTTCTGCTTAGCCCTATTGTTTCTATCCATTGGCCAAAGCAGCTTTATTCATCAACCAATAAAAGCAACACATATTCATAGCCTACAGAAGGACATCCCATATCAAGGGTTCCAGTGTAAAGAAGGTTTATAATGGAGCAAATTTGGGTGGGAGAATGTGATACTTGGCTGTGAACATGGCAAACTGATTCATTTTTTTTCTGCATGAAGATGTTGAATGGGCAAATGGGAGGATCCAGAATCTAGGAGCAGTATAGAGGTCCTATATAAATGTAGGGGTTGGAGAAAATGAATTGTTGGAAACTACAGAGGCTATCAGTGTCCAGAAAAGCCATGAGTCTTACCCTCCACAGTGCAGAGGTTAGGGAATAAGAGCGGAGACAGATGAGGTAGGCAGAGCTCATCACTGCAGTGGGATGGTCATCTGGGCCAGCTGTGACCTAGACAGGTGACACATTGGGGTTAGTGCAAAGGGCATTGGTGACCTGGACAAGCAGTTTAGGTGCAGTGATGGGGGCCAGAAGCCTGAGTGGAATTTGTTTATGGGAGAATCAGAAGTTATAAACAGAAAGAAAAGGAAATACGTTAGAACGCCCAGAATCCAGAGGTAAGTTTTTAAAGTTCCTGTCAGTTAGTCTTTGTAATAAGTGCAGTCAACAGAGGTACCCATGAGATAAAGTAGTATTTCATTCTTGGAAGTTTTTTCTTAACATTTTATAAACTAATGAATTGTAAGACTTCAAAGGGGTGAGGATATAGCTGAGCTCTATAATATATAGTTAGCATATGTGAACTCCTAGGTTAACCCACACAACAAAAAAAATATGTCTGAACAGACTTGGAATGTAAAAGAACCAGGAATGGTAGTCCTTACTTATAATTCCAGTATTCTAATGATGGAGGTCAGAGGGTTACAAGACCCTAATTCAGTTAATCAGTTAACCATTCAACACATAGCTTTCAGACTGTTTTGCAGGAGGTGCCTATTTCAGGTTAAAAAAAAACCTCACAGTAAAATCTACTCATATCCCTTTCTGACCGTATTCCACCTCTGCTGATGATCCTGAGGTCCTCCAAGTACCAGACCTGGGATGTTCAGGGGAACATCAAAGACTGCTTGGATCAGTTACTTTTCTGTGATAAAATATCATAACCAAAAGAGGCAGCTTTCATCAGGGAGAGATTTCATAATGGCTTGAGGGGGGATGCTGTATAGTAGCAGTAAGCTCAGAGCTCACATCTCACCTGATTCTAGGAAGCCAACTGAGTGAACTACAAGCAGCCTTGAGGCTATACACTCTTACAGCCCACCAGTAACGTATGTCACCCAGCAAGGCTCTATGTCCTCAAAGTTCTGTGACCTCCCCAAACAGCACCGCCACAGGGCTGTGGGGGCTTTTCTTATTCTAACACCAGACTTCTGACTTCATCTAGAAGCCCCATTTTCCCAATAGGAATGTGGAGACTGAGAGTCTTACTTGAGGATACATTAAATATTTAGTGTGAAAGCTAGAGGAGAGCTGGGCTCTTGAGTGTCAGGAGGACGTTCAGTCCACTTCTCCTTCAGTGCCCGGAATGTGCTCTTGCCCCACTCGGTGCTGAATGCATGTGTATCTGACTCATGGTCGCTGGCCAGAAGATAAATGCTACATACTGCATGAGCTTCACTTAGGAACCCAGATTTCTTCTGTAAATACCTGTGCATCTATATATCGGTTCTACTGCTTGGGTATGATCCTCATGACTCATGTACCTCAAATGCATACAAGAAATAAAAAAGACACCCGTCAGTGGACAGCTCTGAACTCTGATTGTACTTCACGGTGTACACTCCTCCCTTGGCAGAGCAACTGCAGGAGAGGATTTGCAAGGTCAATCTCCGTGAAAGGGTGGTAAATGTTCCTAGTTCTCTCTACATTCAGATTCATTTATTTGTAGTCTATGGATTGAAAGCTGTTAATGATCCCCAGTAAGGCATTTGAGACTCCTCACACAGTGGTTGCTTGTCCTTCCCCGGGGAAGTCTGTTTCCCACGTGGCAAACAGATCTTGTAAGAATGCAAACGAGGGGAATGTGGGTTCCCCACACTGATTTTTCTGTATATTGAGCATGCTGCTAGCTATATAGTTTCTTTTTTCTTGGCACCAATCTGTAGATCTGAACTTTCTGGAAACGTGTGCACTCATGTGCATACGTCAGTGTGTGCAGGTACACTGTGCTACACATTGCAGTCATTTCTGAACTCAACATCTTTTAACGCCTCTGTCTCAGACAGGTTAAAAGCAAAATGGGGAATCTGAAAGGCCTCTCTGGCCTCATGGCTGCCTCAGCATCTTCCAGGTTCTACTCAGCCAGTGTACCTGCCCTGTAGGACCCATGTAGTACTATTCCACCCATGGGAATGGCTCCTATCTATTTTCTTGATGTAACTTAAGTAGCTTTTCTCCTGGAGGAGTGCAGTGAGATGGACTAGGTTTCTGTTTGGATGATGCCGTAAGAACTAACATACTATATTAATGCTTTTTACATTATTATCTTTAGAAAAATTATATAAATTATATTATTTATTTGTATGTGTGGGTATTTTCATGCCATGGTATACATGTGATGATCAGAGGACAAATAGAGTTGGTTCTCTGCTTCCACCATGAGGGTTCAGGGGCTCAAACTCAGGTCATCAAGCTTGACTGTAGGCACATTTACTCACTGAGTCATCTAGACAGCCTCAAATTACTGTCTTGATGGATTTAGAAATTAAAAAAAATTCTCAGTGATTCTCTCACAGCAAAATGGTATTTTCATTTCTCCTAATTATAAGACTACAGAAATCACAAGAAACTGCAAAGCCAGCTCTGACTCAGCACCCAGAGATGGTGACGGCTTACACATCGGCCACATACTTTTAAGTCATTTTCCGGTATACTCTGTTCATACTGGTGTGATTTTTTTCATTATTAAAGGCATAGAGCTGATGACTTGTAATTACCTTTTGCTTTTGGGACCACGCACTGCTTTGCATAAGAAGTCAGTCCTCAGATTTCACCCGCAGAAAACCACAGAAACAGTTTTGTTCATTTGTTAGCTTTAAAGGTGGGAAGTGTCAGATGCTGTGTTGAGTTCTAATGGATTTTTAGTGACATAGAGACCAATGTGTTTGGAGGAAGGCTGGGTGTATTCTTCTGCTGAAGGGAAGCTGCAGGGCCAGGCGTCTAACTCCTGAGACTTTGACCCTTCTAAGGATAGCATGCTGTTTTCTCACTTATCTCCTCAGATATTTTTAGACACCTTAAAATAACCTTTTTGACATCATAATGCCAGTGATTGACCAGTTTGAGATCCCCCTCCCTTTGAGAGTGGATTTTCTCTTCTGTGGGACTTTTCTGTTGAACTTGTCACACATTATTGTCATCTCTGTGACTCATCTTTCCGCATATTATCGTTGTCTCTGTGACTCAGTAGTGCTACGCAAGACATGGCTTTTATTAAATGTTTGTGGGGCAACTTAATTTATTACGCAAGTACAAACATTGGAATTAAATTCTCCTGTTTGAAGGCTGTCTCTGAGTGAGGACTGTGTCACTAGCCATGCCTGTGTGTTGTGTGCTGTCAGAGTGTGAGGGGGGCATGTAGGGTTGCTGAGGCGTGAGGAACTTCTGTGGTATCTTGTTTCATGTTGCCAGGGAGGTGAATGTGGGTAGGACACTGCGTATGAGGCCTCACCCGTGTTTCTCAGCAAGCATACCTGGTGTGAAAACATCCCTGTGGGGGTGCTGCTATGGCTTCCTACATAGCAACTACTCCAACCCTCCATCCTCACTGAAGGCTATTTTAGGAAGTAATACCACGGTGAGCCTTATTTGATAAAATTAGTATTAAAGATCATCTCCATGTTCTTGTACAGCACCCTTTAATAAAGAGAGGGACAGACCCACTGAAGTAGAAGTAGAAAGAAAATGCCTGTTTCTGATTTATTAGAATGCCTATTGCTGGGGGGTCAGCAAGGGCCCATGGCCATGTCCTGGGGTGCCTTGTGCTATAATGGTCATCCTCTTCCTATTCCCCTGTATTTCTTGATATGTTTGCCTTTTACTCATTGCTTGCCTTATTTCTTGAACTTTTTTTATTATCAGAAAGTTCTACCTTGCAGAAGGAAAGGCAGTATATAAAAGTCAATAAGGTATTTTGATTTTTGTAGTAAGAGCTGTAAGTATGTACTGGTTATAGTAAAATCACTCATTTGTAATTTTAGGGACTTATTATTTAAAATTTTGTATTTAGGGTGTGTGTGCTTGTGTGCTTGTGTGTGTGTGTGTGCTTGTGTGTGTGTGTGTGTGTGCTTGTGTGTGTGTGTGTGTGCTTGTGTGTGTGTGTGTGTGTGTGTGTGTGTGTGTGTGTGTATGTGCTTGAGGCATAAGACAACTTCCTTGAGCCAGTTTTTTCCTTCTACCATGGTCTTGAACTAAAGTCATCAGCCCTGGCAGCAAGTACCTCAACCCACTGAGCCATCTTGCCAGCCCAGGGACTATTAGTGCTTACACAGCTGCTTGACCTCCTTGTTGTTCCTCATAACCTGAGGACACTGAGAAGGTCCCCATGGCAAGTGACAGGCTTTGATGTCAGAAAGATGGAGCCAGCATCACTGTTTGCAGGTTTGTGAATGGTAGATGTGTGAACCAAATGAGTCAGTGCTGGTGTATGAATTTTAACAGAAATAGCTCACATAGATTGCTCTGCCAATTCACAAAAAAGGCCGCTTTTCACAGCTGAGAGCTAATGCTGTATATAGGTCCTTATTTTATGATTGAGATTCCATCTGTGAAAATCAAACTTTAAAAAAAAGAGTGTAAGAAAAATCAAGAACAACTTTTTGTTGCCTTTTAACTACTAGAATGTTGACTCTACAAAATGGATTGCATTTAGTCCTTGCAAAGCAGATTTGCCCCCCTCTTCCGCATTGGCTTTAGAATGCTCAGATTCTTGGGTAGCTGGGGCTTAGGTCCTGCTGTTGAAATACAGCTATCTTTGCAGTATTTTGGAAGTCACATGAAACACTAGGATATTCTGTTTCTGTCCTGGTGTCAGGATGTAAGATTCCTTGTCTTCTCAAAGTTGACAAAATCTTAGAAAACCTGCTCTTCACTGTTCATTTTCTTTCTCTTCTCCTGCACTGTATGTCCTGACTGGTCAGTATTAGTTTATGCATCATCAGAATGACATTCAGGATAATAAAAAGAGTTTGCTTTCGATTTGATTGAACATTTGTTCTTCAACTTTGTGTAGCTCAAGGGCTCTGAGGTGAAGATTTGAGCCAGTGTGTCTCTAAGTTCCTGTTGATGTTAAACTATGAATTTCTAAGAGGTTTCAAGACCCTGAAAAGAATCCATCAAAGTTTAGATAGAGATGTAGAAAAGACCCGAAATTTGGAGAGATGTCTGTTATTACTATATTGATTGTAGCCATTTAAATGTGTTATTACTGTTGTTGGTGTTGGTACATACATGCAAGGGCAGGTGTTTGAAAGTCAGAGGTCAGTTGCAGGAGTTGGTGCTCTTTTCACCATGGGGGTCCTGGGGCTTGAACTCAGGTCACTGAGCTTGGCCTCAAGCTCCTTTGTCCACTGAGTCATCTTAGTCATCAAAAAGAGAATTATGGCATAAATAAATGCCATTTTCTTCAGTTGAAAAGTTTTTTTCTTTTCAAGAGGAGGAGTTATTTAAATATCATAAGTGATTTTAACACTGGTTTCTGAGTTCTTCATTTTGCATTATAATATGAAATCACCATGACATTGTCATTAAAATGTTTCTAATATTTAATAATCATTGGTTTTTCTAAACTTCTAAATTGGTAGGAATACTCAACAAGGTCTGGAAAGAATAAACAGAACAGTAAAAAAAATGTACTTTGTTTTCTTTCTTTGGTTTGAGTTTTGCTCCTTTGAAAACATTTCCTAGTTCTGGCGTGTGAATGTGTAATATAGAGATCAAAAAACACTGGTCCAATACTGCAGCAGCAGCATGGATCTTAGAGTTCTGTGGTCCCTAAGTTTTTGAAATATCCCACTGACAGAAAGAGCTACAGAGACTGAGCATTGTATCCAAGCACTACCTAAGTACTTGTGTCTTCAAAATTTTAAACTTTAATAATTAACAAAATACCACTAAATATTTTAGTAAAATGTTCTTAGCCAAAGAGAGGGCTTCATGTAAGTGAGCTGTCTACTTCTCAAGGACAGTCTTGGAGGGTCATCAGAATCATCTGAAAGAAACTCTAGAAACCCTTGCTGTTTAGGGTACAGCTCAAGCCATTGAGAGCAGTGGCCTGGGCTGGTACCCAGGTAACAGTAGTTTTGAAAGATGCTTAGACAATTCCAATGTGTAGTTGGGGTGAAAGCTTTTAATTTATTGGAATACCACAGGTAACCTACTTGTTAGAAGAATATGTAAGGTTTTTTTATGAATATGTAGTAGAAATAGCTTTCATAAGAGAGCTGGGATGGTGTTGGAAGCCAACCTTTATCAACAGCAGCTTTGCTAGATTTGGCAGACACTTGACCCTGATCTGACATTTCATTTCAGCATTTCTATTGAAGTTTCATACTTAATTGCATTATAGCGTATTTTTTGAGTATTTTCCTGCAACACATGTAGAGTTAGCAAATTCAGATATCTATCCTATTAATTTCGATTCAGGTGTTCATGTGAGAGACTTTTAGTTTGATGTTTGACTGAAGGCTTGTCATTGAGAAGTTTGGATTTTGCCAATTTGAAACTTAATGGGTTGATACCGTTATCTAATAAGGAAGAACTTGCTCAGCAAATCATAGCACAAGCCCTTCCAGGGCACTGTTAAGCCTACTTAAGAAAAACAGTTGTTTTGACAATTTACATGGATGGGTATGCTTATCATAGGAAAACCCAAAACCCGATCTGGAAATGGAAACAGGACAAATTTGAGTAAATGGGGAGTCATAGGGGGCTGTGATAGTACTAGTGAGAGGCCTGGATCTCTTTCTGAGGCTACTTCTGCCAGCATTCTAACAGATAGGATGTCCTGAATCAGGGGATCTTATGAGTCTTAGATTACTTAGTTATTGAACAAATCTATTGTTCACTGAGTACCTGTTACAGACTGACTAACACTACAGATACAAAGGGTGTAAGGAAGAAAATGTATGCCCCGGGAGGAGTTAGAAGAAGAGTCAGTTCATATTTTATTTGTTGTTGTTGTTGTTGTGTGTGTGTGTGCCAATGTGCATGTACATGCGCCTGTGTGTGTGTGTAGGTCAGAGGTCAACACTGTGTCTTCCTTGAGCCTTCTACATTATATAATCATCACCATCATCACCATCATTTGAGATAGACTCTCTCACTGATCCTGGAGCTTGCTGATTGGCTAGACTGTCTGGTCAGCAAGCCCTGGAATCCTCCTTTCTCTGTTTCTCCTTTGCTGGGAATTCAGGTACATGCTATCATTCCCAGTTTTTGTACAAAGTTGCTGGGATCTCCAACTCAGGTCATCACACTTTGTTGCAAGTACAGCAAACACTTTTCCACAGAACCATCTCCCCAGCCCCAAGTCTTCATGTTTTTAGAGAATTCATGCTATAAATTTTTCTATAGGGGCTGTGTTTTTTTTTCTCCCCTTTTAATTGATTTTTTGAGACAGGTTCTAATTATGTAGCCCAGACTAGCATCAGACTCACAATCCTTGTGCCTCACTCTCCTGAGTGCTTAGATTACAGATGTGCACCAATTTTTGGCCTGTCTGTATTGTCAGTCCCGTGTTTCCATGCCTCACTGTACACAGCAGGCACGAAACATTGAGTGTTGGTTATAGGGATGAATGAATCAACCTCCTGTTCTATTCTCCTGCTGCTTTGAGGTTCCATATAAATGTGAGCATGGTTGTCTAACTTTAGAGCCTTTTAAACTCTAACAATGACATATTTCTTCCTTTAGAGTCTGACTATTTCAGTGACCCTGAGACCACTTGTGTTTGGCTGATGTTCTTTTCATGCTTGGCATTCACCTGAAGTCCAATATTCCTCGTGGAAAGGAAGATAAATTCTTCCCTTGACATTCCCTTTTTCTGTTAAGTTAAAACTTGTAGCTTCATAAATGAGATTCTGAACATCTGGATTTTGATCTGTCCACCATACAGGATGATAGTTCAGGTTTGGCCACATCTGCACCGTGCAATCTGATTGAATTCAGTTCACTGAGTTTCTAACTTAGGTGGTGTTGCCAACTAAGAGCTTGTGGAATGCACTTGGACCCCATTCCATTATTTTACACATGACTGGGGTCTGGGTGTTTTTTTTTTCCTGTATCCTCCCAGATTGTGAACAAATGGAAAGATTACAATGCCCCTCTCATAAAGATTCACAAAAATTCTTTGACTTACCTTTTGTTCTTTGTGACAGCTAATATTTTCTCTCAGATTGCAGCTATCCTCTCAAGTAGTCTCAACTAGTATAATCCTACTCAATGTTAGCAGAGTTGGGAAGGCATTGGTGGGCTACGCACAGTATTTTGGAATTTTATTTTCATGGAAAGTTGGAGTTGAAATAGCTTGGCATTTGATCCGGGTCTACTGCTCTTATTTGGGACAGAAATTGGGCCCTGACAGCGAAGGGGCTGTAATAGTTGCCATCACTGGGAACCTGTGACTCTTCTTAAAGTTCCTCTGTTAGCTGTCTACCATGTGTGAATCCTCTTAATTTATGTGGGTGCTTAATAGTCCAAGGTGATATACATGGGTGTTTATATTTTGTTGTGTAATCTTTCACCCCTGATTGCTTGAAATTATTTATGATGTGTTAAGTTGGAAATTTTATTTTTTAAAGTCCAATTTAGATGAATTCCATTTCCAAATATAGAATTGTACTGTTCAGGAATCCTGTGTTCAGTACAACCAATAGGGATTTGGGTGTGGGCTCCATACTATTTTATAATCTGTCTGTGTGGTCCTTCACACACATGCTTCTTAGATAGCAGAGCACTGTGGTTTTTACCTGTCTTATAAAATATTTATATTTTATAATATACATAAATATGCTGTTATTAACTTTCTCTTAGGCATGAGAGGAGTGAATGCTAGAACGGTTTAAATATTTTGCAACAAAACAATAAGTTGGAAGTGAAAAATTTGAGATTCCTTGAGTCAAGTTGGATCTCCAACTCCTACCTGAGCCTCTGGTGTTGGGATGTGGGGTGTGAGAGACTGTTACGGTGTTTGAGCAGAATAACTCTTGGAGGGCAAGCGATGGAAGGGAGGGGCACCCGTGTATCCATTTGTGGGTGGCGCCGTGCCGCAGACAGGCTTCAGTGTTGTGTGTTCCAAAGTGGGATCGGCCTCAGCCAGAAGGCCCTTCTCAGTTCAATTTCCTGGGCTCTCTAGAATCTCAGTTCCCAAACCATTCAGGCCTGCACATGGGAGGTGGAGGGTGATGGCGGTGACTTCCTCTGGGTACCAAGCAAGCGCTGACCGCCTCATGCTTTGCTTGTGCCTTTTCAGAGTGCAAATTCACCTGCACCAGCGGCAAATGCTTGTATCTTGGTTCACTGGTCTGTAACCAGCAGAATGACTGTGGGGACAACAGTGACGAAGAAAACTGTCTCCTGGTGACCGAGCACCCACCTCCAGGCATCTTCAACTGTAAGTCCCTTTGATTCACCCCTGTGGCTTTGTGTCTGATGGTGTTTTGACGCAAATGAAAGGTGGAAAGGTTATGTTTCCTAGTTAAAGAGATGTGCGTTTTCACCACAGTTTTCTTTTGGCATGGAGATGGCATGTGTAAGATGGAGAATACCATGTGTTCGCGTAGGTGGTCACTGGCGCTGTGGCTTGTGATGGGGCTTTACTGCTGATCTGAGACGCCCCAGTTGGTTCTGAGGAACCATGTGTCTGTGTTCTTCACACAGCTTTAGAGACCTTTTTGAATGTATGCCTTCAGAAATAATTTTAAGTCAGTGAAGATAGGTCCATAATTATTCACAAAAATAGAAATATTTACATGAGATGCTTAAAGGTTCTGGTTGTATGTTTTGCTATTAAAAACCAAATGGAAATAAAACATGTTAGGTCTTTATACAAATAAGACTAGTTATCAAGTTCCTTGTCTGGTCATTGTACTAGCCATTATGGCAAATGGAAGAAAACAGGTCCTGCTGATATAGTGTTGAGAGTTGGGAGGAAAATACACAGAAACTACAAACGGACATCAGAAGCAATGAATGATTGGTCCTAGCAGTGGGGGTTTAGGAGTGAAGACAGAATCATTCTCCGTGCACTAGTAAACGAGGAATAGCAGTGAGGATGGTGCGGCCCTGGACCACAAGGCAGCCTGACCTGACAAGGTGAGCCTACTATGGCTGGGCACAATGCGAGACAGAGTTGGAAGCTGGGCTGCGTCCAGAGAGGAGCTGGCACGTGATGCCATGTCTTCTGCATATGGTTTGCAGATTCCTGGAGCCTGATGCTAGCTGGCGTCGATGTATTCATTCTTTCCTCAGCAAACCAGCCATGTGCCACCTTAGTATTCCTGTCCAGCTGGGAGGTTCCTATTGCTCTGTACTGTCACTGCAGCTCGATGGGGTAGGGGTGGGGTGAGGAATTGAGCTTCTATGGCCTCCTAGACACTGTAGTCTACACAGTTTGGAAAGGGCTGCGCATGCTCAGTCTTAAGCAATCGCTGCTGAGGGATCTGTGCCACGGGCCTTCCGCCTTCCGAGGAAGCCCAGAGTTGAGAAGTGCCAGCTGTCAACAGGAAGGACTTCTCACTTTCAGCTTCAGTGGAATTTCCAGTTAACCAGAAGGATCCTATTCAGAGAAAGTGGGGAGCACAGCAGCTCTTGTCCTCACCAGAGTCGGAAGCTGCTCCCTTCCCTATAGGTGGCCTCATAAAACTGACTCACAATCAAACAAACCAAAGCCAAACAGAAGCACCCAGTTAAGCCCGCATCTTAACTTCAAAACTTTTTCTGGGAAAACATCTTTTCTGTTGTTCTTCGGTGAAAACTAATGACATTCCCGTTGTTACAGGCTGACCAGTTAAAGTGCTTGGATGGATACATTCAGCTTTTGTAGTAGCCGTTTCTCCTCTACCTCAGGAGCTAAGCCCCAGATCGCCTTCTCCTGAGCCTACCCGGCAGGCCCTGTACTCAGTTGTCCAGAACCTCCCCAGAGGCCCTGGCTGCCCACTGGCACCTCACTGTGGGTGGACTCTGCCCGGCCTCTGTCCTGCATAAGCTTCCAGCATCACTGTGTGTCTGTTTCTCAGTCAGACCCCTCCTTTCATGGTGCATCGCAAGTCTCACAGCTGCCACTCACTTCTTGGATTGATCCCTGTGACCACAACTCTCACAGCTGCTTCTTCTAGAATCACCTGTTCATTGCCAAATCCAGTAGACAGTTTTCCCCTTCCTTCCTTCTTTCCTTCCTTCCTTCCTTCTTCCTTTCCTTCTCCTTTTTTCTTCCTTTCACCAATCTTCTCTCCACTGTTGATAGAACTGCTCAGTTCTTTTTTTAAGGCTCTCTGCCCCCTGGGATCACAGCCTCTGTTTTCCAGCTGCCAATCTTGGCTTTTCCACATTCTCCTTTGGCCTAGGCTTCTCCAAACAATCACATGGAATTGTAGCCATTCCCTTGCCTTTACCTACATCTAAGACTGATGTTTGCAACTGCTTGCAAAGACTCTTTACAAGACCCACAGACTCTGAGCATCTGGTATCTGACTACTCATTTCTTCCTTACCTCTAGATCAACTCTTGTGTTTCTATTGTCTGACTTAGTGCTTTGTCTGACAGTTAAGTGGTCCACTCTTTTCTGATTCTACCCAGTATCCAGAAATACATTATCCTATGTAGAGGCCAGTGGCACTTTGTGCCCTCTTAAGGTCTTATACGTTAACACATGTACAGGTTTAAGTCTTGAAGAATGTTAAGCTCTCAGAAGGCAGGACCTATGCTTACCACTTTGTGTGTTTGATGCTCTTCCCAGAGCATTGACTGTACATATTAGACACTTGCAAAGTATCTTCCCTCTGCTACTATCATATGCCCTTCAAAGTACCAAGCTGATAAGGTTTCTGCTGGAGCCTTAGCCTCACCTAGCATAATCCATGGCATAAGCATCGTAGAGGGCATTGTCCTATAAATATTTGCTGAGCCCGCATATGAATTATTTTTAGAAAACTCAAGTCCGATCAGAGGAGGAAGAGGCTGCTATTTGAATGGCTTGGTATATATCTAGTGGAATGGAGGTTCAAAAATACACTATCTTAGAAAGCTACATAATAAGACAAAGAAAGGTGATATAAGATCTGGCCTTGCCAACTTATCTGTCCTTAAGTATGTATTTTATTACCATAGAAACCAAACTAAACAAAATATAAGTTCTCTGGTGCAAGTATTTTTCCTGGGACCCACAATATGGTAGAATTTGTGCTGGGAGAAGACTCTTCAACCAGGCAACCCTTGAGGGACAAATCTTTGGCTTTTAATATGCAAATACTTATACAGTATACACAGGGCTATTTCATGCCCAGAAAAAGTGTGTGTGTGTGTGTGTTTGTGTGTGTGGGATCTATATATGGTCTGTGTGCAGTATCTGCATGTGTAAGTCTCTATGTAGTGTGTATATATACAACTGTGTCTATGGTATATGAATGTGGGATCTGTGTGTGTGCGTGTGTATGTGTGTATTAATGTGCAAGAGTGTCTGTGTGGAGTGTGTATATATAAGTGTGAGTGTGTAACCTCAGTTTCCTGATAATACTATCAAGTAGATAGTCTCTTCTTCCAGTGTATTTCTTACACTATAGGTTTTCTGACACTGTTTAAAGAAAATCCTCTCTTATAGGCACAGTGTAGTAGTCATTTTAAACAATGACTTAGGACCTGGGCTGTATTGTAACATGGAGTATTAGGGTCTGTGTTGCAATTGTAGACTCATCTTTGGCTGTGGCTTGAGAACAGCTGATAAGTTTCTTGTACCTGATTCTGTCCTTTTTGAAGTGGGATTATAATATTGGTATCTTGTTCAGAAGGGAGTTTTGAGGATCTAATGAAATAGTGCAGAACAATCAATTACAGGAAAGCCTGGCACCTGGCAAATATTCACCAAATACTCCCTCTCAAGGCCTGTGGCTTCCTGGGAGTGGCGTAAAGTGGCAAGGAAGCTTCCATTTGCCGAGGGCCAGCTGTTTGCACACATCATCTCGTTTGTATCTCTTAAAACGATCCTAGAAGGCATTCATAGCAACGCCATGCTTGGAGAGATTAGCTAATTGCTTCAGTCCCATAACCAGAACCCAATCCTGTGGCTGCGAGATTGAAATCAGCTGTGTTTTCATTTTTTGTCTGTTTTTTCCCTCTCAATGGCATTTAGAAGAAAAAAACTAAGGGTTTTACTATTTAGTTCTTAAAAGATGCATAGGATTTATGGTGCAGAGATCAAACAGTCTACAATCCTAAAGGGACATAGAAGTGACTTATCCAAGAGCAATTCTTTATATGATAAGGGTTAATTCATACATAGATTTTTAATTACCCTGGCTTCACACTGGATTTTCAAATAAAAATATGAAAAACACACTCGGCAGCCCCAGCATGTCAGGATTCATTGGTATATTGACATGTCCTGGATCCCGGCCATCCATGTATTATGTGACCTAAGTGACCCAGCGCCACCTCTTGTTTGTCTTTCCTTATTAGATGTCAAGCTCTGAAGATGAGAGAGCCTTTTGGGCCAACTCTAGTTCAACCATTAGTACCCTCTTAAAGCCAGCGTCACCAAGCAGGTGCTCAGTGTTGGGCCCTAATGCCTCTCTGGAGTTGTGTCCCTTTTCATTCTTCAGTGTGCCAATGGAGGGATGGAACCCAGCTGTGGAGAGCATGAGACAGGGGTCTTCCGGTTTGTTGCGTTGTATCCAAGTATGGTTACAAGGGGGCTATGAAATTTCCGCATGCTTAAGCTTAACTGTGGATTGCCTTGGTCAAGGCCAGTAGCAAAGGCTGCTCATCGAGTCCAGCCGTGTTCTTTGACGAGGATCACTGCCCCCATCTTTCAACTTAAGAAAAATGAATCTATGGAAACACAATTGCAGACATGTGACAGTGACCCAAGAAAGCATCTCAAGCAAGGTGAGGACCAGGATGTGTTGGGTCTCTGGGCTGACCTAGGAGCTGTGCTGGATCCAGTTGCATTAGGTTGTCGCTGGACACAAACTTTACCTGGGTGCTAGATGTGGGGGACGAGCCATGAGGGGTGGGAACACTAGCCTTGAGGCCCCTTCCATGAGGGGTGGAAACACTGGCCTTGAGGCCCCTTCCCTGCCCCCTTTTGTAAGCTGCCATTGTTTTTCAGAGACAGTTTTCAGATCAATTAAAAACTTAGAGGATCTTGAACTAAGTAATCCCGCCTTTTCAAATAGACAAAGGTAAAGAACAAACGGGAAAGAAAGTTTAATGCACCTGGAATCATTTTCTCCTGCTGTGACGCCAAATTTACTCAGATGAAAACAACCCCTAGATTTACATTTTGATTCTGTGGCTGCTTTCATGTGTACAGGGCTGTCCTACTTCAGATGAAATTTATCCACTTCTTTAAATATTTAGTAGTCTAGCGTGGATGTTAATGAAAGTCTGGTGGTGCTATTTTGAGAATTGCAACAATGATAGTAATTTTCAGTGTCAGATTCCTGCTTTGCAAAGGGAAAGAGGCAGGGGTGGGGTGGGAGAAGGAGGAGGAGGGGGAGGAGGGGGAAAAGAGCAGGAGGGGGAGGAGGGGGGAAAGGAGGAGGAGGAAAAATGGTTTCAGTTCTAATAGAGTTTGCCATCCGCTGGGCCGTGCCAGACAGATGGGTCATGAATAGTGTCTAGACATTCTCTGCCTGAGCAAAGCCCTGGTCTCTAAGGACACACAGTGAGACGCCTGCCGGCTTAAGTAACTGGGGAAAGTCAGGGCAAACTCTCCTGCAATCAGATAGAAATCAATTCGGATCCTGCTTCCTCACAGAGGCCCAGGAGCCGGTGAGAGGGGAGGGGATGTTAGAACAGCCCCATACCTCCCCACACTACCAATCAATTTTAGTGCAACCCTGACAGCTATTAAGCAGTTGGGACATCGTGGAAGGACAGTTGTAGTATGGCCACGTTGTCATTTTAAACCGTGCTCCATCACAGAATGCAGAATGATAGAACTCAGATCCAGGCCCCAAAAGGGCAGAGAAGAACTACGATCAAAAGGGCACCTGGGCCATCGACTGGCCTGTGCTGTTATGAGCATTGAAGAACCTGGTCCACTGATGGAAGCTTTGCTCCCGACTGTTCCTTTTCTAGGGGTTAGGCTCTTAATTTGGAAGGGTTTAGAGACTCACTTGGCTTGACCTGCCTTATAAATGTCTGAGAGATCCCTGTCCAGAGTAGGATCCCTTAAGGGGCAGTTCTACTATTGTGCTGTAGAAATAAGGCAAAAACCCCTATAAGCCCCATGCTTGTCTGTGCTCACATTGTGATGACTGTTTTTCTCACTACTTTCTGTACCACAAATGATGTTCACATGATGCTAGCAGTATGTGTCTGTCCTGCCGTTTGTTTATGTAAAAGCGGCGAGTGGGGTGAGATTGGGGTGAGGGTTAGGTGCCACTAAACAGATGGGTTTCCTAGACTCAGCTTCCTAGAGGACATTTCACTGTTTCATTTGGTAAGGATTGGTCATGATTTTGCTTAAAAAAATTCTGGGCAATGCTATAAAGTGGCGTCTGCAAGGGAACATTGTATGGAAGCTGAAGTTCAGGGGAGTTATGTGATTATGGATACAATGCCGAAGGGGAAGTCATCCCTGGGGTATATCCTCAGAGTTGGCCATTGGAGCTTGATAGATTTTAGTCGTGTCTCATGGAGACACAGCGTGAGGCTTTTAAAAAGGGGAAAGACAACAGCTTACATCTGGCAATGACCACTGTTTTCTCTCTGTGCATTCCTGTTATGTGCCAAGAGCTAATAGCAGAGGGAGACCATGATGTTCTTTGCCCTTTTCCTTCACAGAAAGCAAAGGGAAATTGACAGCTGAAGACTAGTCTTAGTGTTAGACAGTCTCTGCAGAGGAAAGAAAGAGATCCTAAGTTTCAAGCCCTTGCAGGTCTCAGGAGTGAGCAAGCCTGCCCCAGCTCCAGATGGCTCTTGTCAGAAATATCGCTGGAATTAGCCAGAAGGTGTTGCAGCCCCTCAGTACCTTCTTTCCCTAAACCCTCACCTGCTGCCTGCATTCTCTCACACTCGTGGCATAGACAGTCTCACCTGGTGAGATGACCTGTAGGAGCTAATATCTGTGGCAGTGAGTTGGATGTGTAGGTGTGATGCCTTGCTTTCACTGACTGCATTGGTGGAATAGACACATGGTAGATCCCACACCTCTTGTTTCTGTAATGTACATCTGCCCATACTAGGTTCAGATATGTGCCTTGGTCATAAGGATATAGTGTTAGCCCGACTCCTTGAGAGAAAGAGTATGCTCTTACACATGTAAGACACATGTCTTTTCTAGAGGGGACATCTAATATGATTTGGATGCTGTGGGTGGCTTTATTGTGGATGTTACCTCTCTGTCTTTAGTATGAAGGCTTGATGTCTAATGCATTATTCTAAACATTAGGAGAAAAAAAGCTGAGTTATATCTTTACTTCTTTGATCCTAGGGCCCTGGATAGTTCCTGATGAGGGGTAACAGTACAATGTGGGGCAGGGGCAGGTGCTTCCATCCTTTCTGGCAAGGTTGTGTTTGCCTTGGGGTGGAAGGTTCAGTCCAGCTGAGTCTCTGTTGAGAGACAGAGGTTAAGTCCATCAGGACAATTATTTACCTGCTAACTCTTGACAGAAGCCTGTCTGTAGCTAGCTTGACATACTTTTCCACAGAGAGTCTACCAAAGAGAATGCACCATAGAGAGATGCTGCTCTTTCTGGTACATCTGCTTAGGACGTTGTAATACCCAGTGTTGGTTACACAAAGAGAGAAGAATCAGATGAAACCATGTTTTAAAATGCCAGCCTGACTTTAAAAGGCTTGGAGCATTTCCGGTCTACTTAGGACATTTTGCGACCTTCCTGCCGAGTCATCAAGATCCAGAAGCTACTGTGCCTTCATCCTCTGTGATTTCTGATCTTATGTAAGTATTAGGGCATTTTAATAGGAAACAACAAGAAAACAGACCAATTGACTTCACAAAGTTGCTAAAACAAGTGTTAAAAGTTAGTATCTGGAAAGGGACTGGGGAATATTCTAGGAAAAAACCCACATGATTGAGGTAGTTACATGCAAAAGGTGATAGAAATTTTTCTCCTTTTGAAGTATATTTCATGGAGGACATTACTGTGAGTAATGAATATATGAGGCACTGAGTTAGCCTTTGTGGGAAGTATGGAGTCTCTTGCCATTCTGGCTTTCTTCCATCTAGAGTTAAATAGAGCACCTAAGACCTGTAATGATGCAGATAAATGTCTCCAGTCCCCGTGTATGAGATAGACAGGAAACTCTGGAACTCGGTGCATGTGTGAGACACCATCAAGAACAGGGATGGTATCTGGGGGACTCTCCTCTCCTGGGCATCCTGGTAGGCATAAAGGTGGAGAAATGGATGAACAGAGGTATGACAGGATTGTCGTGGTAAGTCAACTTGCTTGGAGATGCGGGCTGGCAGGAGCATCACTAGAAAGGTGGGTGGCACCATATTTTGGAGATCCAGGCATGCCAGGCGGGATAGTTTCTATTTCAAGACTTTGAAGAAGTCACGGAAAGTGTTGGTTAAGGAGGAGAGAAATGGATAAGACAGCTCTATGCTGGAAGATCTTCAGATGCCCCATCCCAGCACTCTGCAGACAAGGAAAAAGAAACCCAGAGAGCTAAATGTTTCAGTATCATAACCCTGATACTTATGTTTCATAGTCGGGGTCAATGTTAACCCATTGTTTTAACTGTAGTACTGTGTGTGTGTGTGTGTGTGTGTGTGTGTGTGTGTGTGTGTGTGTATACACATCTATGTGAACATGTGGACATATGTGTAGATATGCATGCATATGCAGGTATGTGCTTGTGAGCCAGAGGACAACCTCAGATGTTATTCCTTAGATGCTCTCCATCTTTGTTTTTAAGATTAAAACATTGTTAAATATGTGAACTGGAGTTGTAAGAGGTTGTGAGCCACCTGATGTGGGTGCTGGGAACTGAATTCCATTCTTCTCCAAGGAAAGCAAGCACCATGAATAGTTAAGTCATCTCTTCAGCCTCCACCTTGTGTTTTGAGACAGTGTCTCTCACTGGCCTGCATCTCTCCAAATAGGCTAGGCTGCTTGTTCAGTCAGTCCTTGGGACCCATCTCTCTCTGCCTTCTCAGAACTGGGATGACAAAAGCCACTGTATTGACTTTTAAAAATGTGAGTTCTAGGTTTGAACTTGGGTCCTCATACTTCTCCCTGGCTATGAGACTTTAAACAACAGAAATGTGTCTCTCACTGATCTGGAATCTAGAAGTCCAGTCCAAAATCAGGGTGCTGGCAGATTTAGCACCTGAGGACAACACATTTCCCAATGTCACCTTCATATGTCCTTATATGATAGAAGGCTCTCTCTCTCTCTCTCTCTCTCTCTCTCTCTCTCTCTCTCTCTCTCTCTCTCTCTGTCTCTCTTTCTCTTTCTATTTCTCTCTCTCCCCTCTTTCTACTCTTCTATCCTCTCTTCTTCATCTGTCTCCTTCCCTCCCTCTCTCTTTCCCCTTTTCCTCTTCATTTTTTCATCCTTTTTTTTTATAGTTCTCAGGATTGAATCCAGGGTTTCGCACATGTTAGGCAAATACTACACCACTGAACTATATCCCCATCCCTTTTACTCACTTTTTTTAATTCTAAAAGAGGGATTTGCTATCTTCCCAAGCTGGTCCTCCTGTCTCAGTGTCTATGATGGGATTACAAGCACACACGTGTCACTGTGCCCGGCTACAGTTGTATTTTATTTCATAACACTCACTCATTTTGTGTATGCCGTGTGCACATGTGAAGGTGAGAGTACATTTTGAGGGAACTCTGGTTCTCTTTTCCACCTCGGGCATCATTTTTACCCATGGGGTAAACAGTCTCTCTGACTCTGCAGCCTCTTCTGTAAGAAATGTTACTTCTAATCATGATGGGTCTTTTCTTTCCTCATGCTTTCATCACCTGCCAAAGGCTCACACTCCTGATACCACTATCATGAGGGTTAACATTTCACCATAGTGTTTGGTATGTGTTTTGGTACATGTGTGTAGATATTCAGACTACAACAGTATCCTTCCCATTTCTTAAGCTCCCCATACTCAAGCCCAGTATTCTTTCCATCTCTTCATGCTGTAGATGAGCCTACGGAGGAGGAGGAAATCCCTGGAAAGACCCTCTACTGCAGGGTAGGGATTTCTAGGTAAACTTGATGGTCTATAGGTATGAGTTCCATGAAAGGAGAGGCAAAGATGCAGCTAGGAAGGTTATCAGAGGGGGAAGACTCCAGCACACTTATAAAAAGTGCAATCTTTTCAATAGAGTTTGAAGATAATTCTGTTGCCAAGATTACATGAAATCAGAGTTTAAAAAAATCAAGGTGTAAGCCACATGAAGCGACAATTAGGGAGTAAGTCAGCATGCAGAGAGGCACCCTGCTCTGGGGTCCTTCGTGACCTCCTAGGACACCTGTCACTGATGTCCTTGCCCTCAGGACCCAGAGTGGTATGGTGTGTGTGGCAACTCTCAGCAGGTGAATGAATGAATGAAAAAAATTGAATAAGGAGGGAAGAGCCTGCCCTTTGAGACCAGAAGGATGTCTTGGGTGGTGGTTGGCACTGTAGGATGGAGACACCCTGAGCTAGACTCTTGGGAAGTGATCTGGCATGGTGAAGTTGAAATCACTTCACCTTGGACACATGGGAAGAAACATGCTGGTTCACCGTGAGGCACTTGCTGAGGCATCCTCACCCCGTGGGTAGATCTGCACAGTGAGGGCTGGTCGAAAACTGTCATGAGCTGTCTGATTCCCAGTGAAATACTCATGTAGGATAGACATGTTGGTTATACTTCATAACTTCCAAAAGAACTTTCCACATGTATGAGCATCTCTCTCAGTAGTTGCCAAGTGCTAAGTACTCGATTCATTTTATTTAATTGTCAAGCCAAGCAGATGCTGCATGAATCCACAATATCCCTTCCACATAGTTAAAGAAATTGTCAGCAATGGGTTCAGTTTGGACCTGTGGTCATGTATAGGGGACTGAGAGCCTCCAGAGAGACCAGACACAAAGGAGACCCTTGGCTTTGTTAGAGACTGTATCTAGGACAAGTCTGTGAAGTGCCTGATCCTAAATGTTAATGGCCAGGGGCATGAAAGGGTGCAGATACGGGCTTGTTTCTGGATGCCCACACTCTAGGCAAAGGGGAATACCGAGGAGCTTATGCATGTGAGTGGGCATGTAATTATTTATCAAATGTGCAAAGAATGAGTCATTAGACATGGGCTCTAGATTTCACCCTCTGAAAAATCGTGATGTGGACTTTGCTTGCTTTGGTTCTCTTTATGGATGGATAAGTACATATGTGTATTATGAAAATCCGGAGATACTTGGATTGATGTCTTTATGTTACATTTGAGCTTGGAATGTAAAATTCAATGGAGGAACACTTCATGATAACAATGGGTTTAAGGGGTTTTGCTTTTCTTAATCACAAGAATGAGTTAGAATTAATAGCCAACCACTCTGCTCTCTGTGATGACTTGGTTCATTAACACCTTAGGCTGAGGTTTGCTGGCAAAGAAGGCTTTTTGAATGCCTAGATTCCCCTGTGACTTCGAAAAAGCATTCTGAGACAGGGACTTTACTTCTGTGAAGTTTAATAACATAAATATTGGTTGGAACAGTTAGCCAAGAGGGATGCTTTTTATAAATACCATGGGCTATTTTAAGGGTTTTCAAGAGAAATCTTCATCGTCAAGGCACACAATATCCGCCAGTGCCCACTAAAACCAGAGCCCCCCCCCACTGCGAAGGAGCATTCATTCTTGGTAGCATCCTGGGAGCTCCATTTGTCTTTCTCACTGTTAACCTTCTCATTTCCTTTCAACCCTGTCCCCGGTATTGCTGTGTAGTCTGCTCACTGGGGACGGTAATGACGCAATGTGTGAATCCAGAGTCTGGCACCTTGTACCACCTCGATAGGAATAGAAAACTGTGATCACAGCATTAAAATATGCTAACAGAAGGCAGGAACTATTGGGCACGGCAGCTTCTCTGCAGATGTTCATTCTGGTGCTGGCACGGCATGTGGGGATAGAGAGGAGGAGGATGCTCCTGTCCAGAGTCCTATGCTGGCTTTTGTTTCGTCGACAGGTGCTCCAAAGGAGCTTTCTGAAGTGTGCTGCATCTGGGGGATCTGGCGATATGGGGGTTTGTGAATCCAATGGTGAGAGTGTTCAAGAGAACATGATGCACCTGGGGGGTGTAGGTAATGCTAGAAGGCAGTCATTTAATTAAAATAAATTAGACGTGGCTCATATTTATCGTTCTAGGTGGAGTTGCTGCTAAAAAGAGGTCCTAAAATATGTAAAAGAAAAATCTGATACACCAAATTCAAAGGCATGGTTTTATTTACTGACATGAAATGACGAACAGGTGGAACTTTGAATTTCTCACCTGGAGGATGTTTTGTGCACGGACTTCCTGCACATCTGACACATGGCTCCTCTAAATATGCATTACTCATCTGTGCCGAGGCTCCCTCACTCCCTTGCTCTCACTCTGTAGAAGTCAGTAACCTGAAACACACACTCAGAACAGCTAGCCTGGTCAGTGCTCTCTGCCCACAGGGCTGGTGCTAGTTATCTTTACTGAAAGAGGGCTGTAGGGGGGGGGCTGGAGAGAGGGCTCAGTGGTTAAGTGCACTGGCTGTTCTTCCAGAGGACCCTGGTTCAATTCCCAGCAACCACATGGTAGCTCACAACTGTCTGTAATTCAAGTTCCAGGGGATCTGACACCCTCACACAGACATACATGCAGGCGAGACATAAAATGCATGTAAAATAAATGCAAGTCTCTAAAAAATAATAAAAAGGAAAGAAAGAGAACTGAATCTTTAGAGAGGATGACTGCATGGCAAGCCTGACCCAGGCTGAAATTCACCTGTCACAGGTGTGCATAGACGGCATGGGTGAGCTGGGAAGGGGCCTAGCTTTGTCTGCAAGGTGATAGAGGATAGAAGATGGCATTCCTGTAGTGCAGACTGGGACATGATAGGCCATGTTTTATATTGTCTTTGGACGTCATGCACTCTTGGCTGACAGGAACATCCTGTGGTCACTTTTTCATTCTTCCCTCCATCTAAGTTCTCACCTGGATGGATGCTGAGAGGGGTCCCTGGCAGTGAGGGTGGGCACGGAGTGTGGAAGGGTTCGATCTGTGTATCTGTCAATTTGATGGATACACTTCTTAACTGCTGTGGTTGCTATGCCAGCCAATCCAGTGTATGCTAGCAGTGAAGTTCAATAGACCAGTGCTGGGATATCTATGCGCGTAAAGTGGGAGTCAGGGCATCAGGGTAGAGATAGGAGAAGTTAGGCAAAGGATCAATGACCAAGTGGACCAGGGCTGTGGGTTTTCTCCAGGTTTGGTTGGCAGTTACATTGTTTTACCAGAGGACATTTAGGTAGGAAGCCTGGGGCCTCTAAACTTTTGGGGGAAGCATATACAAATATTGGTGATATGGGAAAAAAACCTCTCCAATTTAGGAGAAGGAAACTACCAAATTAAAGTGGACATGCTTAACTAAGCATTGACAAAATATGGTGACACTTCAACTAGTCAGCTGTAGATTGTGTTGTTTAACTCTGTTATTCTGCCTTTGACATGACTTTTGGAGAGCCAGTGGAGATCCTGGAAAGGTCCTTGGCAGCTGTGAAGAGAGGCCAGGGCTTGCTATGCCCTCTGCTCCTGTTTGGGTGTGAGTGATGGGCTAGATACTAGGAATATTGCAATATTGTTCCAAATGCTTGCTCCTCATCGTGGTGGGGGACACTAAGTCTCCTAACATCATCCCACAGCCTAGACACCTGTCTGAGGTGGTGATCTCCTCATTTTGTGGGGAAGCTTTGGGGCCATCACTTTGGGACACATGCTTAAGGCAGAGAACAAAAGGAGGGAGCACGTCGCCCTTCCAAATGTGGCTATGACAGAGTGTGCTGCCTGCCTCCTCACCATCCTGCCACTGTGAGCAGCTGGGGAAGCCGTCCAAGAGCTTGGCTGCCCATCTCCTGTTATCTACATTCAGTCTCACAACTAATGTCATGTTTGGTGGTTAAAGTGTAACCGTACAAATCTTGGTGGTGCTAAGGTGGATGATATATTACAATGATTAAAAAAAACTATAATGAAAGTCAACATATTTTAAAAGGCCTACTTCTTAGTCTGTTTTTAAAAAGCAGAGCCCCAGCCTTCCACCTTCAAAGGATACACTGCATATTTCTCCCACCACTTCCTGCTTGTCTCCACCAGTGATTTCTCTGAGTAGTCTTGCTTGAAGAATGCCCGTTAAGAAGGCAGGTAAGGCAGCTGCCGCGGCACGGAGGCCATCTTAGTTCTCAGTAGATAAGCTTTATTTTTTTCCCCTTGTTCTTTGTGCTCTTGGTACCACTCTGTGGGATCCTATAACCCATAATCATGATAGATGTCAATCAGTTGTTTAATTACTACTTTCCTGCTCTTATGGGCTTGGTGCGTATTGACCCACATTTTCCGTGACAAAACTATTACAGTAGTATACTTCAAATCATATGGATTTTAATATAACATTTGCGGTGTGTGTGTGTGTGTGTGTGTGTGTGTGTGTGGTGGTTTGAAAGAAAATGGCCCCCAAAGGGAGTGTCACTATTAGGATGTGTGGCCTTGTTGGAGGAAGTGTGTCACTGTGGGGGGTGGGCTTTGAGGTCTCTTTTGCTTAAGCTTCTCTTAGTGTGACTTTCAGTCAACTTCCTGTGGCCTGCAAGATGCAGCTATTTTCTTCAGCACCTGTCTTCCTGCACACTATGTGCTCTGTCATGATGATAATAAACTGAACCTCTGAAACTGTAAGTCATCCAAATTAAATGTTTCTTTATAAGAGTTGCTATGGTCATGGTGTCTCTTCATAGCAATGAAATCCTAACTAAAACAGTGTGTGTGTGCATAAACATGCAGTTATGTGTTTCTAAGTGATGGGAATACATTTTCAGAAATATGTTGCTAGGCAACTTGACTTTTGTGTGACTGTCACAGGATGAACTTACACAAACACGATATAGTCTTTGTGTACTTAGGCTGTGTAGCATACATCATTGACTTGGAGATTTGGTTTGTTGTTTACTTAAAATGCTACTATGCAGCATGGACCATTCACACAAATGGATATATATATTAGATTTACATACTTTATGTTTATAAATTTTTGCCTGCATGTATGTCCCTGTACCATGTATGTTCTTAGTGCTCAGTGAAACTGTAAGAGAGTATCATATCCTTTGGACCTGGAGTTATGAATGGTTGTAAGCTAATGTATGGGTGCTGGGAACTGAACATAGGTTCTTTATAAGAGCATCAAGTACTTTTAACCACTGACAGAATAATTTGACTTTTAAAAATAGTTGTTTAAATATGAAGTGTCCTTTGAAAGGCTGATATATTGATGTTGAAGGCTTGGTTCGAAGTTCATGGCATTACTGCAAAGTGATTGGATCATTAGTGACTTATTGATGAGCTCAAACTGTGTGAGTTATTGGCAGGTGGGGTCTGGTTTCAGGAAGTAGGCCATGGTAGAGATGCCTTTCAAGAGTGTTCCTGGCTCTTTTCCTTCTCTCTCTCTCTCTCTCTCTCTCTCTCTCTCTCTCTCTCTCTCTCTCTCTCTCTCTCTCTCTCTCTCTCTCTCTTATTCTCTCTTTCCTGTCTGTCTTTTTGTCTCCTTCCTTCTTGGTCACCATGATCTAAACAGTTTTCCTTTGCCATAATAAGGTTGCCTTGCTGTAGACCTAAAAACAATGGAGCTGTAGACTGGAACCACAAATCATAGGAAATCTTTACTACTTTAAATTGATTTTCTCACATGTTTTGTCACAGTGATGGAAGGTGACTAATACCAAAGAATTCCATGTGTGCCGGGATGGCAGAGTGGTCTAATGTTCCAGACTCAAATAAGTATTCCATAGAAATAAAACATCAAAGCTGGGTCCAGATATACATTAGGCCACTATCTTAAGCCTATAAATAGTAAACTGCAGGTTAGCAGAATTATGGCAATTACTTTTCCTTTGACACACTTCTAATTTTTCATACTTTAAAAATTAGATCAAGTTCCTTTAAATTCTCCCTACAGCTTCATGCCACTGTTAACAAATGACCCAGCTCTACCCTGTCCCTCAAAGTATCTATCCCTGGTACGTTGTGTTGTGAGACCTACCTTTTCCTTTGACATTTACTTATTTCACTGCTTATTCCCCTTGGCCCCTGTAGTTGCAAGGCCGCTGAGAGCAGCATTCTAAACCCAAGAGGGCCTTCTATCATCCCCAGTGTAGAAGCTATGACTGACACTTAGTTTTGTTAGAGTGAACAGATCAGTGCCTTGCAGTCCTGGAGTGTTTGTCTTGGTAAATGATTCTTTTGTTTTTCCTAAATGGTGAGAGTTGTTGATCTATTATTTTTTATTGCTGTTGAAAAGTTTAGCTATGGTAGTGTCTCAACTGAACTGAGGTGATAGAATACAGAACAGATGACAGCATACAGAAAGGGGAGAGATTTATAGGGTGTAAGAAAGGGGCCTGGGACAGGAACAGTGGAACAAAGCTACACAGTTGTGCTGAATTTATACAGTGAGGTCCTCCAGATGCCATTTGTGTCAGGGGAACTTAGCAAGTAGGAAGGGAAGCTAAACATTACTTTAATAGTGCTGGTTGTTAGTGTGTGTATCTACTTCACCTTAGGAAGGAGAGTGGATCTTTGTACACACAGGCCAGAGAGGGGGGGGGAGGGAGGGAGAGAGGGAGAGAGAGGGAGAGGGAGAATTGTGCATGTGCAGGGCAGATGTCAATGACTGGTATCTTCCTTGATCCATATCCACCTTGAGAATGAGTCTTTTATAATCACTTTTTATTTATAAAATAACTAGGTTCCCATTTGATCATTCATGTGATTAGGGACAGGTTAGAGCCCGAGCTTGAGTGAAAATGAGACAGACACATCCATGAGACCATCCTACATGTATTCTAAAACATTCACCCCATTGTTTTCATTGTTGTTTTCAGTTGCATGATTTGCCTTCTGTAGCCCAAAGATGTCCACATCTTAATCCACAAAATGTATAAAAATGTTACTTTATTTAGCAAAAGGGCATCTACAGATGCAAGTGATGTTTAAAGACCTTGACAAAAGTCACCCTGGTCTATTAAGATGGGCCTAAATACATAAATTCCCCCAAATGGAGAACTTTTCCTGTGTGTGTCAACAGAAAGAGGATCATGGAGATGTAATGTGAAAAGGACTTGACCCATTATTGCTGACTTAGAAGATGGAGGAAGGTACCAGAAACCAGGGAATGCAGGTAGCTTCTGAAAGATGGAGAAACCAGAAGCTTCTGAGTTATTTGTTGGTGCTATAGAGCACAGCAGGGCATCCCTGAGGACATAGGGAGTTTTAAGAGTTGTAAAATTATGGAAGACATCAGAAAGGAGGAGGGGCACATTATGAACAAAGTCAAAGAAAAGCAAAGAAGGACTGAAGGGGGGCAATTTACTGTTGGTGGAAGGAAATATTGTGATCCTGGAGAAGCAGCTTGATTGAGTTTCATCATGTGAAAACTGGAGAAAAGTTGTGAGTACTGGCTGACGTCACAGATCTCAGTATCCACAATGGTATTGGATCACTACAATCCTGGTGGAGTACTTCTCCATTCCTGGAGACAATATGCAGTCTTGTCATCTCTACTCATTCTGGATGTAGAAGAGACCATTGTTGAGTTATGTGTGAGGTTAGCCTCAGTATCACAGTGGCAGTTCCCAAACCAGAACTTCTAGAATGTTCAAGACTAGATGACAGGTATACTGTGGAGCTCCAGGATTTGGGCATCAAGCCTGGTGACTCACCTGGTTGGGATTAGTTTTGTTGTTAAGATAACAATAAAATGTTGTTTGGTTAAATTAAATTAAATATGATTTAATTAAGGTGAATTTTAAATAGGACTCTGAGATGTTTAGTGTCCAATAGCCTATTATATCTTGAAACTGATTTTAATCACACACACACACACACACACACACACACACACACACACACACACGACAGCTATGCAATTAGCTTATGTGTTGGTTTCACTTAGCTGATGAAAAAATTCTTTTCTGTTTCCAGAAAGTCTCCCAAGTTGGGAGTATACCAGCATAGTGGATGGTCCCAAAATCCAGGGGAAGCCTAGCAATGATGGCTGTAAGGGGTGGAGCAGGGCAAGTGAGTGCAAAGATCTTAAGGAAATCTCCATTATCCCAGTTTCCCTGTTGTTGAAGACCCAGAGGTATTTGACCTTTTGATAGAGAGCATCTTGCTGCCTAGACTCGGTGGGTATTACAGTGCTCTGTGAGCAGTGTTTGTGTGGCACTTTGGGGAGCTTTGCTGTGGCAATGTTTCCTGGCCTCTCAACCGACAGGTGCTTGCAATGGCAACTGTGGATGGCCTTAAAGGGAGCTGGAGGCTTGCTTGTTTTCTGTTTGTGTCTACACTAGAAATCCATGACCAAGAGTCTCACAATTGGTGACTCCACACAGGCAGGCTCTCCAGACTGAGGCATGACATGTGATGTCCTTCCTCGGGGCTATGTCCACATCACCCATGGACTGCTTAGACTGACATTAATCTACACAGATCCTCGCATCCTTCCTGGGCCTTCCTTGTTGTTTTCTTTCTCTTGTTTGAAAGAGCACACTGTTTTATAAACCTACTTCCTTGTTGTTTGTCTCTCCCATAGACCAGGGTTTGGAAGGGAATAGCCTATGAGTGTCACATGGAAGTGTGACTAATGTCGGGAAAAGGACTCATTCTCTTTGTTGCCTGTTAGTTAACATTACTGCTCCATTTTGTTCTTTTTATGCCTAAACAAGCTTGAGAGCAGTTGTTAACACATTTTCTGAATTCCTCACTTGTCATATTTTTGGAAGAGGTGAAGAACACATCATACCTCTCATTGGGTTTGATTTCATATCACACAGTGTCCACCCTACTCACCCATTTCTGGTATTTATTACTAATTCCGAGTAACTAAGTAGAAGTCATGCTTTATCTGATGGGCACTTCTGCATTCAGGAGTGATGGTCTGACAAGAACATGGAGTGTAGTTTGGACTGTACTGACAGCCATCTTCCATCTTTGTGGGAAGTAGTCCAGCTAAGAAATCTGTACTGCAGATCAGGAGAAAAAGACCCAAGATGTCTGTCTTAAAATGTGCTTCTTGTTCTCTCACATAATTTCTGCGTTTATGGGTCATGCTTGTCATCAGCCTTCCTGAGAGCTTCACCTCCCCCACTTGAATCAAGGGACTCCTTTAATCTAGCTGAAGAAACTGGGGGAAATAGACTTCTTGCTTTCAGCCCTGTTTCCCCCTACTAATGTTAAAATATGATCATTTATCTCAATTTAAAGGCTTTCTTTGTAGAATATGAATGAGCTATTTACTGGTTAACAAAACAGACAAGCTTTGGAGATCTCTCAGTTTTGAAAGACTGATCTCTGGAAAATACAACTGTTTCCCCATATTTCTGGGAGCTCTCCATTGATCTGTTTGGCCACATTTTCTGTTATAGTTTTTGTAAAAGGAAAGCATGGCTAATAGCTCAGGAGAATTCTTTGGGAACACTGGTGCTAGAGATGTGTTTACGTTTTCTTCGTTTTCTTAAACTGTTGATGAACAGAGAACAGTAATTTTCTACAGGAATTGTTCTAGTGTGTTAAATAAAATTATACATTACATATTTTTTGTGCCTTTTCACTTATCTGAGCTCATGTAAACCGGTAATTTCATTTCAATAGTTTGTTTTTCTTGAGTAGTTGGTTATACCTGTTGTCTTTTAGGTTTAAAAATCTTATGTCAGCACCCCCTCCATTTTTAAATTTATACAAGTGACATAACTTTAGCAATGTCTGCAGCATGGAATGAGTTGAGAGGTCACTGAATCTAGCATCTTCTCCCAGGAAATATACCTGGGTGTAGACTGTCATTGCTTTCAGGGATATCCTTTGCCAACTGACAGGGTCTAAATGTTTTGAATTTCACAGCTTTGTAGATGGAGCTTTTGAAGTCTTCCCTTCAACCCCCCACTTGAACCCTTAAGGTTTGGGATAAAACAGGATTAGAGGATTCATAGCTTGACAGACTGAACAAAAATGAGAATCTGTGTTCCATATTCATGTACATCTGCCCCTCGTGGTAGCATGCTAATTGGCTGGCTGGGGCACAAGAGAAGGAAGTTCAGGTTTCCTGTTGCTCACACAGTGCTTCCTGTCTGCTTGGGCGGGAGAAAGGCAAATGAAGTGAAGGGAGCTAAAAGGAATCCTGGTCAGGCCCAAGATGGCAGCCTCTTAGATGCCAATTCAAACTGTTTTCTAGAAAGCTCTCTATTAATAAGTATATTACTACTTCAAAATTTTAATTTTTTTTATTTCAAATGTATGGAATATCTGGATGTTTTAACAACTTGCATGTATTTTCTTTTGATTCCTGTTACTTAGTTGAACTATAGTGGTTACTTGCCTGTTGAGGCTGAGTTACCAAGTAGCATACCCTCTTTCCAGTCTCTAGTTATACTTTTTACTCATCCTGTTGGTATGGTGGGTGTGTTCAAATTCTGTTAGTCTATTGGAGTGAAAATGAACAACCCTTTGTAATTTCTGTGTGTGCGTGTGCACTTGCACCTATATCTGTGCAAATATGAGTTCCAATGCCTATAAAAGCCAGACATTGAAGCCAGATGTCTTCTCAGTCACTTTCCATCTTGTTTGTGAGACAGAGTCTCTTGCTGACCTGGAGCTTACTGATGTGGCTCATCTGGCTTGAATTTCTGTTAAGCTCAGGGTTGCTCATTTCTTGGTCTCCCAAGGGTTGAATTATAGGAACACAGTGTATGTCTGGCATTTTGATTTTTACATGAGGATCAAACTTGGGCCCCCACACTTGTGTGGCAAGGTCTTTACCAGCTGGGCCACCTCCATTCTTTTAACATCTTATAGTCATGTGATAGTGCTTTATAGCAGTACTTCTTAAACTCTTTCAACTTGTGACCCCTTCCTTTTTATTCAAGAAACTTTTGCACAATCCCAGACATACAGGTATATAAAACAGGTATGCAAGTTAAACATTTATTGATAATAAATCATAAAGAAATTTATACATAATTTTCTCATTCGTTAAAGATGAAAACAAATTTGCATACTGATGAGATGGGTGTGCTTGTTTTTACATAAACAATGCAGTTCTGATGCTGTAGCATCTAGAGTATCAGTGCTTTTTAGAGTTGATGGATATTTTGTTTTTTATCATCACTGCTATCAGTTTTATATAAATACATAGTATAAAAATAGCAGAATTGTATTTAGGACTATTTGAGAAATTGCTGAAAATTCCTTTTTTAATCCCAAGCCAAAACTCGCTTATCATGTTTTCCTTATGAAACTCCAGTCAGTCAGTACCTCAGACAGCAATTTTAGAAATCAAACATTCTAACATGATGCAATTCAAAGACATTACTCATTTGATACATGCTAAGAAATGACAATAAGAAAATATTAGAAGTCTTTGACTTCTGTAATCAAATCATTGTTCTATAAAAGCAGGACACTTAATGGTACAGTAAAATTACTGAAATTGATAGCATACAGTGGTCTTAAGCTGAGGTGCTTTCACAGCATTCATTAGAACTGTGTGGCACCAGGTGTGCTCATCACAGAGTGCTCACACTGTGTTCAGAACCAAGGCTGCCGAGAAGTCTCATGACGCAACACGGGCAAGTGTTGTCACAAACACCTCAGGTTCATTACACATTCAGTATTTAAGTTTTGGTCATTGTACATTCCCAATGTACAGTGTTCATTATACCTTCAGAGACCTTCAATTGTTGACAGATTCTCTGTGACTTCCATATTTAATTATACAACCTAGAGTTAAGAGGCTGAGATCTATAGGAGGCATGCATAGACAGATGCATAGTCTTGAATATTCTCTGTTATCAAGATGAATGAAAATTAAAAAGAGAAGGTACTTTAAAATATGTAGTCTTGGAATATGTCTTGCTTATTGCTTGATGGAATTGACAATTTTCTCTGCTCCAAGAGGCCATATTTGCTCTGATTTATGCCTTCGTTGGTTTCTAGCACCAAAACCACACTGTATTTGGCATCAGTGTTATCTTTGTTGGTGGAAGACAGACAACCAAAAGGAAATAGGATTTCCTGTGCAGACTATGGGTTTGGCAGAGGGTTGTTGTGGCAATGACACTAAGGTTGTTTTGGCAATCGCTTCCTCTTTATTAAAAGCTTGTCTTATCTCTGAAGCAATGCTACATTATGTATAAGTCACAGTGCAAGCCAGAGTTCCCCTCTCTCCCAGAACAACTTCTCCATCTCCATGCCTTCTGCTCACTTTCTTGCTTGTGTTTCCCAGTATTCTCACACCACCCATCTTCTGTATACTCCCTTGTCTTGCTTACTTTCTACCCCCATGAATGTTGTTCCAGAGGGTAGAAATCACTGATTGTCTCTCTTACTAGTGTGCTTTTAATTCTCTGATTACCTATGAACAAAATTAATGCCCGCAAATACAATAATCAACTAATCTTTCACATGGTACCTAGAGAATACTTTTGAATGATAATATGTTTTGCAATTATCTTTTTAAAAGATACCTATTGAGGTATTGTGACTCAACATAAAGTCAAACAAGACAATACATCACAGTAATAGAAAGCAGGGGTAAGCCCTCCCAATCATTTTAATTGATACATAGAACCCTTTGGTTGAGGCCCAGTATCCTTTCATGGTAGATGCATCAAAAAAGCAAAAATAGGAGGGAACTTCCTCAGTATGATAAAGGGAATATCTTATTCTATTAAGGCTGCTATAACAAAGTACTATTATTGGGTAGAATGCTCGTTACACTTTACAAATAATAGTAATTCTCATAGCTTTGGAAGCTGGGAATCCTTAATTGGGTTTCTGTTAGATTCCCTGTTCATGAGGGCTCATTCTAGTGACTTCTGGTGTCCCTCCATGGGAGAAGGAGCTCCATGGAGTCTCACTGTTAAAGAGACTAGTAAAGATAAGAACATTGATCCCATTTGTGAGTTCTCTGCTGTAATGGCCAAATATTCGCTCAGAGGCCCTATCGCCCAGGTCACTTGCCTGAAGGATTCATTTTCAACCTATGAATTTGGGGGAAACCCAAGCATTCAACACATAATAGAACATTTGTGAAAACTCTACACCTAATACCATATTTAATAATGAAAGGTCAGAAGAGACAAGGGTGTGCTCTTCTACCATTGGTCATCTGTTTTCCTGAGTGTCCCAGCTGGGGTAAGTAGAAAAGAAAAAGACAAGAAAATGTATCCTTGCAAAGAGAACAAGTTATGCCTATGTACAGGTAAGATGATCTTTTGCTTAGAAAATATCAAAGAGTCCATAAAATAGCTACTAGAACTATTAAATAAATTCAGTAAAGTTGCTTGGAATATGAGCAAAATGTGAAAATTAAGCGTGTGTATGTATGTGTGCAGTGAACAATCTGAAATAGAAATAAGGAAAGTGTTTCCATTTAAAACAGCATCTGTTAGGCTGCTCTTCCAGAGGACTCCAGTTTAAGTTCCAGCCCCCACATAGCAACTCACAACCATTGGGAACTCATGTTCCAGAGGATCTGATGCCGTCTCCTGGCCTTGTCAGGCACTAGGTACATAACTGGTGCACAGGCATACGAGTAAGCAAACCACCCATCTACGTACAATAAAAATTAAAAAAAGAATTTGAAAAACTAAAATACCTGATTAAGTTTAACGAGAGAGGAACGATTATACCTGGAAAACTACAGAACATCCTAAAAAGAATTAAATGGGGTCACTTCCATTTCTTAATATTGCTAAGAAGGTACTGTTACCTCAAGTGATCAATAGATTAAAGTCAGACTTCATCAAAATTCTATGAGTTGTTTTTATCAGAACATGGCCCAAGAATGGCGTTGTGTGAGGAGATTTAGATCCCCAAGAAAACTAGGATAAGAGTCTTGTGACTTCAGTTTCTTCAAAAACTTGAAATTGTTCTTGGATTATGCTTTTGTGCCCCTCTCAGGAGTAGCAGATAGGAGTGAGTTTAATTCAGATTATTCACTACAATTGGCTATTGTTATTTATTTGTATACCCCTATGGAAAAATACGTCCCTGTCACATGCAGCTTGCCTGCCCTGTGTGTTTTGCCCCTGTGACTGGACACTTTTACTCACAAGGCTCTTCTCAACCCTCAGAGTATAGATTGTCTGATGCCCTGAGTGAAATTGGCTATTGCACAAGACTTTAGTCTACCTCCATTCCCCCAGGTCCCACAGCCTCTAGAGTAGTTAACAGCAGGGGAAAACTATTCCTATTTCATATGGAATAAAACCCCAAACCTCCAATATACAATTTTTTGTAAAGAATCAAGCTGAAGGAGTCATACATCTCAGTTTCAAAATCTATACTGTGGTCTGAGCATAAAGTTAGATATATAGGAAGATGGAATTCAGCTGTGAATTCAGTAATACATACCATGTCTGTGGTCAGTTGACTCCTGAACAGGATGCCAAGTCCACTCAATTGAGAGGTAAGTAGTTTTTTTTCAACAAATAATGACAGCATAAATGTATTTCCATATCAAAGAATGAAACTGGACCTTGATTTCATACTGCATGCAGAATTTAACTCAAAATATCAGAGTTACCCACAGAGTGAATTTTTATGGCCTATCCACATAGGATTCTTAATATGATGTTAAATATGTGTAGCAAAATAAAACCAATAAATGTTATCAAAATTAGAAGCTTTCAAGACATTCTAAAGAAAATGAAGATAACCCATGGAGTGAAGAAAGATATTACAAACTATGTGCTTGATAAGAGTGTGTAAGAAAGATGAGATGAGAGAGAATATGAAGTTGGATAGGTAGGGAGGAGGTGAAGATCTGAGAAGAGTTGAGGGAAGGGAAAATTTGGCCAAAATATATTGTATGAAAAAGAAATTTAAATTAGAAAATTTAAAAAAAACTACTAAAATTCAATAGCTAAGAGAAAACCCAATTCAAAAAATGGACAATGGAATTGAGCAGTCATTTCTCCAAAGAATATGCAAATGGGTGATAAACATATGAAAAGATTCTTAGCATCTTTAGTCATTTGGGAAATGCAAATCAAAAGCATAATGGATATCCTGTCACACCTAGAAGCACTATAGTCCCTAGAGGAGCTATAATAAAATCTGAAAACTGGAAGCTTCTCTTTCCTAAGAATGGTGGTGAAGCAGAGATTCATGGGTACCGAGAATCAGTGACAGAGGAGCGATCAGCCTTAAATCATTTATAACAACCTCTCTAAGTGGAAGAGGGGGCAGAAAGGATTTAAGTGTTGTGAACTACAAGGGCTGTGTAATAACATCTGGGCAAGATGCAGCCATTCCAATCACAGCGTCATAGCAGCTATGGATGCCTGCACTGTGTCTCCACAAGAATGGGTCATCAACTCAAGTCAGGCATGGATAGAGGAAGGACTCTGGGACCCTTTCCCTTACCGCTGAGCTGTTTGCAACTAAAATCAGGGAAAGTCATTCAAATGTTTTTTCCTAAGTCTGAAAATGGACTTCAGCAAGAATATGGAGAAATTGGAACATATGTCTGTTACTGGGAGGAATAGCAACAGGTACCCCACAGTTTGAGGTTTCTTCAAAGTAAGAAGCACAGAAAAGCCATAGTCCTTTGGAATCTGCTCCACGAGTGAAACTAATATGAGAAGAAACATTTGAAAATGTCGGCTATAACCCAAATGCCCAACAAACAACTGGCTAGTCAGCACATCTGTACAGCCAGTGACCGCTTCTGGGAAGTATCTCAAACAGGCTAATACAGACGCCAGAACTGACTCAGGTTCTCAGGTTATTAAGATCTGGGATGGCATCCTGGGGACTTATTTCTCGAGTTTTATTTTGAGCGATAAAAGAGATTTGGAAATGTGTAGTAGTTGCAATTGTACAGCAGTGTAAATGTGATTAATGCTATTGAACTTTACACTTCAAATGGTTATAATGACAAAACTTGTTGTATTTTACTACAATAAAATTTTTAAATTAGTAGAATAATTTAGAGAGGCATTAGAATTGTTGAGTTGTGCTTCTCTTTTTCCAGCCTAATGTCCCCGAAGCCTACGAATCAAAAGAGATTGTGTGGTAGGCTTCCCTTGCTAAAACTATGTAGCATGTGAAATGGTACTCTGTGAAACCCCTCACACTCAAAGGGGAGCATCAGCAGACCTTCACAGATTTCCAGAAATGTGGCTGCCAGATGTTTGCGTGCCCTGGTTTCCTCCATAAATATAGTCATCGGAAAAGAAGCATTCTCTGTGTACTTCCTGAGTTCCCATTTTAATCTCTTCCTATAGTCATGTTTCATGAAAAAATATCTACAGCACTTTGCAATTATATGAGGCGAGTTAGGAAAACCAAACCTCACTGGGTGTACACACCACACTTAAGGGCAGGCCTCATGTGCAGCTGTACATGCCAACTCAAAATGAACTTGGTATTTTTGGAGATTTTTTGTCTCATATTGCTTTGTCTAAGTATCTTTTTTTTAATCTTACTGTTTTTTGCTTATATATTTCTGATTTTGTATTTTTATGGGTTTCATCTGTATGGGTGTGTGTTCACATATCTCTGCATGTGTGTGTTTATATGTGTCTCTGCATGTGTGTGTTTATATGTGTCTCTGCATGTGCTTCTTTTGCTCTTTCTTTCTCTTTCCTTTTTTCTTTTTCTGTTCTGTTCTGGTTTTTTTCTCTCTTTTTTTCCCAAAGAGAGAAAAAGTGTATGGGGTTGGATGGGGAGGATTTGCCAGGAGATGGGGGAGGGCAAACCATGGTCAGAATATATTGTATGAAAGGAGAAATCTGTTTGTAATAGAAAAGACTAAACCACGCAAACAAGCAAACATGGGGTTGGCATGAAGACTGCTGTCCTGCAGCAGCTGCTTCCCTTGCCTAGCACCCTCCTGGTGTGTATGCAGTTCTTCCTGTCCGGGATTCAAATGGCCCTGCACACACAGCGCAGGTCCCTGGGACACTGTGCCATAGGATGTGTGACATTTCCTTGTACCTACCTCACATTTGATAGGTGCCCTAGAAGCATCTGATGCCTGAGTTAATGTGTTGTCCTCTCAGTTTAAACCACAATTTACTCTTTGGAGCCTGCGCTTGGAAATGGAGGAGTCTGGGCAGTGCATACCGGGGGTGAAACACCTGACTCCCCAGAATGGCATTTCCTCTTCCCTTCTGCAGGGCCTCTCATCCTGTATATCAGGTGCATGGATGAGAAGGTGCCCTTTGTCTTCCTCACCCCTCAGTGCTCACCCCGCCCTCAGTTTATGTCTTTCCCCAATGTCCTGGGCAACCAGAGTTCTCTAAGACCTCTCCTCTGGCCTTAATGCAAGGGCATTTAATTGCCCCCTCTCTCTCTTTGCCAGGCACTGTTATCTGCCCAAACTACTTTCTATGCAGAGCCTGACATGGAAAAAAAAAGAGTGTTTGCAGATGATATGGTGTTTGTTATTCTTATGAGTAAAAAAGCAAACTTGGAGATCCCTTTTCCTTGAAAAGCCTTGGAGATACTGTTAATGATGTCATAATTAGTATGTAGTACTTTCATTACATCCCAGTGACTAGTTTTACTTACTTTTCTGACCTGTTTGTTCTGATTGGACCACAAGCCTGCTCTGTCATTGTTTTCTAAGCTTTCTTTGATTTCTAATTACGTGTGTGTGTGTGTGTGTGTGTGTGTGTGTGTGTGTGTGTGTGCATACGAGCACATGTGAGTGGAAGGTACCCTTAGGATCCAGAAGTGGCTATTGCATCGTGTGGAGCTGGAATTGATAGGAGGTCGTGAGCCACCTGTCGTGGGTGCTGAGATTGGAACTTCTGTCTTCTCTGAGAGAAGTACATGCTCTTGGCCATGGAGCCACCTCTCCAGCCTGTTGGCCAGGTTGTTTTAAAGACCACGGATGTCTTTAGACTGAGGACAAACCATTTGTAGCCTCAGAATGGTTAGTGGAGGTCATTAAGGATCAGACTCATGTCTTTGGTTTAGTTGGGGCTCTGTGGGAATACCAGTCATGCACGCTGTGAAGCCTTCAGCCCTCTGCAGTACGCCTTCACATGCCTCTGTGAGGGACTGATGTGACTGATGGGGACACTTCACATGGCGTTTCATAGGCGGCACCGTCAGGAACACAGCACAGCATTTTGTTTACCCCAGAAGGAGGGAAATGAATGTTCAGATAGTGGCTCTCCAGTGTTTGTACATTAAAGCACCCCATCTTGAGATTGAGGAGGTCTAGGAGGCTGCCTGTCCCATGGATTTGTAGTTCCTACATGTTTGTAGGGATGATGATGTTTGCTGATGTTGCTCCTTCAGAGCACCAGTGTGAAGCTCTAGGAAGCCATGGGTCAGAGGATGCCATTCATTGGGCATCAAAGGAAGCAGAGGAAGGGCAAAGTTGAAGAGAATGTTCCAGGCAGAGTGTACACCTCCAGGTTGGGCTAGGCTCAGCCCTGGTGGACTCAGGTAGGCAGGCATTACCTCAGTTCTATAGGAATCACTCACTGATGATACCATGTTTTTCTTGGATAGGGCTGTTGTTTTTCTGTCTTTGGCACTAGAGAAAAACTTCACTGAATAATTAATGCCTTATTATTTCAAGATAAGACATAAATT
This sequence comes from Mesocricetus auratus, assembly GCF_017639785.1. NCBI lineage: Eukaryota > Metazoa > Chordata > Mammalia > Rodentia > Cricetidae > Mesocricetus > Mesocricetus auratus. The sequence goes on along the minus strand of NW_024429184.1, from coordinate 87,098,040 downwards.
TCATAAGGGAGATTAATGAGTAGAAGGAAGCTCAGATCATAAAAAAATACTGATTTTTGACCTTATGTTTGGAGGAACCTGGAGTCTTGGTTTTATGGAAGTCTTAGTTTGGATGAGTTTATTTTAGCCACTGAAACTGAAGATACCTACCTTCCACTGGTCCCCTAGGCTAGAGAGTAAAAAGACTTGGCTGCTGATTGTGACTCTCTCTATTCACCTAGTCAGTACATGGCCAAGGCCTCTCTACACCCAGCCTTCAGCAGAGAGAGCTACCGTCTGAAGGCCAAAGGCCCAGTATGAAAGTCATCCCCTTGCCCTTTGAGATTCTGGTGCTGTGTAGTTCATTGAAACCTGGAAGTGTGACAGACAGTGCAGGCCTTCCTCATTTTCATTCAGGTACTTGAAGGGAATGGCTAGCAAGCCAGGCAGATCAAAGAAACCATTTAGGGTTCAGTTTCAGATAAAAGACTTGAGGGTCATGAAATGTTCAGCGTAACAGTGCAGCTTCTGTTCCAGGCTGCAAAATACATTAGAATAAGAACAAAGGAGCAACACTGTGGAGTCTGTAGGATCCCGACCCTACCCAGGCAATGAGCCAAGTCTGAGGATTTGGGCATCCACTAAGCTAATGAAAAATCCACCTGACAGGCTCCTTCATCCCTCCATTATCCTGCCCTGTCCTCTGTATTCTTACCTTAATTTGCAGCTTCCTGGCCTTACAGTTGGCAGAAAGGTTACAGAGAAACAATTTAAGGTCAAGTGCAATCAAATGGTCAACAAGACCATTCATAAGTACTATGAATCACGTAAGTGTCTGGCACTACAGAATCTTACATTACCTCATGAATAATCTTACCCTACAAGCATACTACATCTTCCAGCTATATGAAAATGGGACATTTCATAGTTCAAAGTGGGAATATATAAGCCAAATGATTTCATTATTAATATATGGAGAGAAGATTGCAGGCATGTATGTATCTGCCTATCTGTAACAGACTTTCAAAGACACTGTCAATTTGTAATTTATTCATAATCTTTGTATGTCGTTATCCTTTGAAAAGAATTTGTTTGTAGAAAGCAGCATTAATTAAGCTTCTTAACTGGGGAATGAAAATACCTTGAATGAATACAGTGAATTTCCTTCCCCTGCCCGGCATCAGATGAGTTTAAATACACAAAACCAAAAAAAGCAAGCCTAATTATAGTGTAAAGGTTAGGCAATCTATGGGGCTTTGGGTAGTAGCTCAGTATATATCCCTGGCACACAAATGGACTTTGGGCACCCATCCCACAATTTGGACACTTGGGGGAGGGCATAGGCCCTCCCAAGAACAAAATTAGAGACTCTAGAGAACCCCCATGGAGGGCCTTACCCTCCCTGGGGAATGGAGTGAGGATTGGGTGGGGGGTTGGAGGGCTGGGGGCAGAAAAGGTGTGGAGAGGAAAGAGAGGGAGCTGGAACTGACATGTGAAGCAACCTTGTTTCTAATTTAAATATATAATAAAAAAGCAAAAAAAAAAAAAAGGTCGAATACTAGGTAAAGACTGAATACCACTGCATTAATGTGGGCATTAAAAACATGTCTTCGCCAGGCGGTGGTGGCGGACGCCTTTAATCCCAGCACTCGGGAGGCAGAGGCAGGCGGATTTCTGTGAGTTCGAGGCTGGGCTGGACCGATAGCCTCCAAAACAATACAGAGAAACCCTGTCTCGAAAAAAAACAAAAACAAAAAAAAACAAAAAACAACAAAAAAAATGTCTTCATATTGCCTAGACAACAGTCTTATGAGGGAAGGAAGAATAAATTGTGAGGGTTTCTTGTGACAGCCCCAGAATCTTGAGGTGCTTGGGAATTTATCTTTTAGCTGAGGTGTTTCTGTTGGGTCTTTCTGAAAGAATAAATCACAGCTGGATGGTCAGTTACACAATGATTGAAAGCCCTGCTGGATATATGATTCTTGAAGTGAGGTTGGGTATGTCTGGGTCAGGAACTGAAGATGATCTTGGAAAATAGCTCAAACTGTAGGCAGGGCAGTTAGCTGATGATTCCGTCATGTTTGGCGACAGTGATGTCCTATTTGGGTTCAAGATGTTTTGTAGGACAAACTGTGTTCTCTAAAGACTGTACTTTTAGGGCCTGAGATGACTTGCTCAAGGTCTACCGTGGCTCCTCCTGGTTCTTGGAAAGTCCCCCTCCTAGGCAAGCTTTAGATCAGTGGAGAATTCATGTGATTACAAAGGGAAGGGGGCAGACTGACAATCTTGAGAATATGAACATTGGCTGTCATTTCCAGCAATGTTCTTAGCAAACATAACTTTTTGTTCAGGCCAGGTTGCCCATTGTTCTATTGGCATAAGGAACCCCAGGTTACAGTGGTAGTTCTTAAATGATGCAACTTACTATGCCCTGTGGCTGATATCTCAAATGCTTTTGTATTTTCTGGTAAGGATGGGTTTCCATTACCATTAGAAAACAGGATTTGAAAGGCCTGCATATAAGGCAGCAGAAGGCCATCGAAGGACTAGGCTGACCAACTGGGCTCCCATCCAGGCTTAGATCCAGTGTTTCTGAGTGGGTTTACTCCAAATAATTCAGAGAATTAATGAAACAAAAAGTTGGTTCTTTGAAAAAACAATTTTGAACCCTTAGTCAATCTAACCAAAAGAAAGAATAGACCCAAAATAACTAAATTAGAAATGCTGGGCAAGCATGCTGCTCTACTACTAAACTGTATCTCTAGACCTGTTTTTGGTTTTTTAAAGAGATTGGTGTAGCACTGAAGCCCAGCAAGTTATTTTATAGATACTGATAAACCCATTCTAAAGTTTACACAGTCATCCAAAAGGTCCATTGTAGAGAATATGGTTTTGAAGGGCAAGAACAAATCAGAGAATTAATATTGCTTGACTCCAGGGCTTACTATAAATTATAATAATCAATGCAATATGGTATCTACAAGAGGCTAGGCAAGCAGCTAAATGGAATAGAATAGTACATTCACAAACAGATGTTCCCCCAATACATTGTTCTGGTTTCAACACAAAAGCAAAGGCAACACATGGAGAAAGGGTTGTCTTATTAAATGATACAGGAACAATGAACATCTGTATACAAAAATAAAAAAAGAGTTGAGATAGAGCTACATCTTACCCCAAAATAACTCAAAATTCATCACAGCTGTAAGTATAAAACATAAAATCACACAGAATTCTTAGAAAACTGGAAAAACTCTAGATGGCCTTGAGTTTGTGATGGCTTTTTATTTTTTTAATTTTTTTTATTTAAGTTAGAAACAAGCTTGTTTCACATGTCAATCCCAGCTCCCTCTCCCTCCCCTCCTCCCCTTCCCTCCCCACTGGGTTGCCTAGTCCCCCACCCAATCTCCACTCCGATCCTCAGGGAGAGTGAGGCCCTCCATGGTGGATCACCAGTGACTGTCATTTCATCCAGGGCAGGGCCTAGGCCCTCCCCAAGAGTCCCGGTTGAGAGAGCATCCCATATTGTGGCATGGGCACTCAAAGTCTATTTGTACACCAGGGATAAATACTACCCAAGGCCCCATAGATTACCTAGGCCTCCTCACTGACACCCACATCAGGGGGTCTAGGTCAGTCCCATGCTTTCCACACAGCCATCAATCTGGGATCCAAGAGCTCCCCTTTGTTCAGGTCAACTGTTTTTGTGTGTTAAACCAGCCCAGTCTTAACTCCTTTGCCATTCAGTTCTCTCTTTCTGACACTGGATTCCAGGAGTTCAGTTCAGTGCTTGTGGGTATCTGCCTCTGCTTTCATCAGTCGCTGGATGAAGGTTCTGTTTCCCAGACTCTCTGGCATTGGGATTGTATGCTGGCACTCCCCTGATTCATGTCTAAAATCTATAAATGAGTGAGTACATATCATGTTTCTCTTTTTGTGACTGGGTTACCTCGCTCAGGATGGTTTCTTCTAGTGCTATCCATTTGCCTGCAAATTTCAAGATTCCATTGGGTTTTTTTTTTCCTGCTGAATAGTACTCCATTGTGTAAATGTACCACATTTTCTCTATCTACTCTTCAGTTGAGGGGCATCTAGGTTGCTTTCAGGTTCTGGATATTACAAATGCAGCTATGAACATAGTGGAACAGACATCCTTGTTGTATGAATGTGCATATTTTGGGTATATGCCTAAGAGTGGAATTGCTGGGTCTTGTGGTAAACTGATTCCCATTTTCCTGAGGAATCTCCATACTGATTTCCGAAGTGGCTGTGCAAGTCGGCACTCCCACCAGCAGTGGAGGAATGTTCCCCTTTCTCCACATCCTCTCCAGCATAAACTGTCATTGGAATTTTTGATTTTAGCCATTCTGACAAATGGTATCTGAGTTGTTTTGATTTGCATTTTCCAGATGTCTAGGGATGTTGAGCACTTTCTCAAGTGTCTCTCAGCCATTTTAGACTCCTCTACTGAGAATTCTCTATTCAGTTCTGTTCCCCACTTTTTGATTGGATCCTTTGGTGTTTTGGAGACTTGCTTCTTGAGTTCTTTGTAAATTTTGGAGATCAGCCCTCTGTCAGATGTGGGATTAGTGAATATCTTTTTCCAATCTGTGGGTTGCCTTTTGTCTTGCTGATTGTGTTCTTTACCTTACAGAAGCTCCTCAGTTTCAGGAGGTCCGATATATTAATTGTCGATCTCAGTGTCTGTGCTACTGGAGTTATGTTCAGGAAGCTGTCTCCTGTACCAATTCGTTCAAGGGTGCCTCCCACTTTCTCTTCTAACAGGTTCAGTGTGGCTAGATTTATGTTGAGGTCTTTGATCCAATTGGGCTTAAGTTTTGTGCATGGCGATAGACATGGATCTATCTGCAGTCTTCTACATGTTAATATCCAGTTATGCCAGCACCATTTGTTGAAGATGTTTTTTCCCATTGTATAATTTTAGCTTCTTTGTCAAAGATCAGGTGTTCATATGTGTATGGGTTAATGTTGGGGTGTTCAATTCGATTCCATTGGTCTATCTGTCAGTTTTTGTGCCAATACCAAGCTGTTTTCAGGACTATAGCTCTGTAATAGAGGTTGAGGTCAGGGATGGTGATGCCTTCAGTTGTTGCCTTGTTGAACATGGTTGTTTTGGCTATCCTGGGTATTTTGTTTTTCCATATAAAGTCGATTATCGTTCTTTCAATGTCTGTGAAGAATTGTGCTGGGTTTTTAATGGAGATTGCGTTAAATCTGTATATTGCTTTCAGTAAGATTGCCATTTTTACTATGTTGATCTTACCTATCCAAGAGCATGGGAGTTCTTTCCATCTTCTTGTGTCGTCTTTAATTTCTTTCTTTAAAGTTCTTGTGATATAGGTCTTTTACTTGTTGGGTTAGCATTGCCCCAAGGTATCTTATGTTGTTTGTGGCTATTGTAAAGGGTGATGTTTCTGATTTCTTTCTCAGCCCTTTTATCATCTGTAAAGAGTAGGACTAATGATTTTCATGAGTTGATCTTGTATCCTGCCATTTTGCTGAAAGTATTTATTAGCTGCAGGAGTTCCCTGGTAGAGTTTTTTGGGTCACTTAAGTAAACTATCATATCATCTGCAAATAGTGAAAGTTTGACGTCTTCCTTTCCAATTTGTATCCCTTTGATCTCCTTTTGTTGTCGTATTGCTCTAGCTAGAACTTCAAGTACAATATTAAAGAGGTAGTGAGAGAGTGGACAGCCTTGTCTTGTTCCTGATCTTAGAGAAATTGTGTTGAGCTTCTGTCTATTTAGTTTGATGTGGCTGTTAGTTTGCTTTGCATTGCTTTTATTATGTTGAGGTAAGTTCCTGTTATCTCAGATCTCTCCAAGACCTTTATCATGAAGGGGTGTTGGATTTTGTTAAAGGCTTTTTCAGTATCCAGTGAGATTATCATGTGATTTTTGTTTCTCAGTTTGTTTATATGGTGGATTACATTGATGGATTTTCGTATGTTTAACCAACCCTGCATGACTGGGATGAAGCCTACTTGATCATGGTGGATGAGTTTTCTAGTGTGTTCTTGGATCTGATTTGCCAGTATTTTATTGAGTATTTTTGCATCAATGTTCATGAGGGATATTGGTCTAAAGTTCTCTTTTTTAGTTGTGTTTTTGTGTGGCTTGGTATCAAGGTTATTGAAGCCTTGTAGAAAGAGTTTGGCAAAGACCCTTCTGCTTCTATTGTGTGGAATACTTTGAGAAGAATTGGTATAAGCTGTTCTTTGAATTTCTGGTAGAATTCTGCACTGAGACCATCTGGCCTTGGGCTTTTTTTTGGTTGGGAAACTTTTGATGACTGCTTCTATTTCCTTAGGGGTTATAGGTCTGTTTAAATTACTTATCTGTTCTTGATTTAATTTTGGCAAGTGATATCTATCCAGAAAATTGTTCATTTCCTTTAGATTTTCAAATTTTGTTGAGTACAGGGTTTCAAAGTATGATTTGATGATTCTCTGGATTTCCTCAGTGTCTGTTGTTATGTCCCCCTTTTCATTTCTGATTTTGTTAATTTGCATGTTCACACTGTCATTTGGTAAGTTTGGAAAAAGGTTTGTCTATCTTGTTGATTTTCTCAAAGAACCAACTCTTCATTTCATTGGTTTTTTTTTTGTATTTTCCTAGTTTCTGATTTATTGATTTCAGCCTTCAATTTGACTATTTCCTGGCGTCTACTGTTCCTGGGTGAATTTGCTTCTTTGTGTTCGACAGCTTTCAGTTGTACTGTTAATTCTCTAGTGTAACGATTCTCTAGTTTCTTCATGTGGGCCCTTAGTGCTATGACCTTTCCTTGTAGCACTGTTTTCAAAGTGTACCATAAATTTGGGTATATTGTGTCTGTCTTTGAGGCTGAGGTGTGTATCTTGTAAGCAGCAGAAGGATGGGTTCTGACTTTGAATCCATTATGTTAGCCTGTGTCTCTTCATGGGCGAGTTAAGACCATTAATATTGCGGGATATTAATGACCATTGATTGCTCATTCTTGTTTGTTTTGGAATAGTTGATGGTGGTTGATTTATATGTGGATTTCCACTTCTTTTCTTTTGGCTGTTGGAAAGGTGGGATTATCTATTGCCTATGTTTTTCTGGTTGTAGTTAACTCCCTTGGGTTGGGGTTTTCCTTCCAGAACTTTCTGTAGGGCTGGTTTAGTGGATACATATTGTTTAAATCTGGTTTTGTCATGGAATATCTTGTTTTCTCCATCTATAGTGATTGAAAGCTTTGCTGGGTGTAGCAGTCTGGGCTGGCATCCGTGGTCTCTTAGTGTTGGTAGAATATCTATCCGGGACCTTCTGGCTTTCAGAATTTCCATGGAGAAGTCAGGTGTGATTCTGATAGGTTTGCCTTTGTATGTTACTTGGCATTTTTCCTTTGCTGCTCTTAATATTCTTTCTTTATTCTGTATGTTCGGGGTTTTTCTTTTCTATTATGTGGCGAGGGGACTTCCTTTTGTGGTCCACTCTATTTGGTGTTCTGTAGGCTTCTTTTACTTTCATTGGCCTGTCTTTCGTCAAGTTGGAAAAGTTTTCTTCTGTGATTTTGTTGAATATGTTTTCTGCCCCTTTGAGGTGGATTTCTTCGCCTTCTTCTATACCTATTATTCTTAGGTTTGTTCTTTTCATGGTGTCCCGTATTTCCTGGATATTTTGTGTTAGGGATTTGTTGGACTTAAGATTTTCTTTGGTCGATAAGTCTATTTCTCCTAGTGTATCTTCAACACCTGAGATTCTGTCTTCCATCTCTTGTATTCTGTTGGTTATGCTTGTATCTGTAGTGCCTGACTGTTTCCCCAGCTTTTCTATTTCCAGCATTCCTTCAGACTGTGTTTTTTTGTCTCTATTTCAGCTTTCAACCCTTGCACTGTTTGAATTGTTTCTTGTAATTTTTGCTTTGTCTTTTCCTCTCTTTCTTGCATTTGTTGATTTTTTATTATCTTCCATTTCTTGCATTTTTTTGTATTTTTTCCTCCATTTCTTGTAATTTTTGGTTTGTCTTTCTTTCATGTCTTTAAGGGATTTTTCTCATATTTTCTTTCTTTCTTTTTTTTTTTTTTACGAGACAGGGTTTCTCTGTATTGTTTTTGGAGGCTATCGGTCCAGCCCGACCTCGAACTCACAGAGATCCGCCTGCCTCTGCCTGCCGGGTGCTGGGATTAAAGGCGTGCGCCACCACCGCCCAGCTCATATTTTCTTTGAGGGCCTCTATCAATTTCATGAAGTTGTTTTTAAGGCCTTTCTCATCTGCTTCTTCCACAATGGACTGTCCAGGTCTTGTGTGTATAGATTCTCTAGTTTCTGGCGGGGTCATATTGGTTTTTCTGTTGGGGTGTGTGTGTGTGTGTGTGTGTGTGTGTGTGTGTATGTGTGTGTTTTGTTGTTGTTGTTTTTTTACGAGACAGGGTTTCTCTGTATTGTTTTGGAGGCTGTCGGTCCAGCCTGGCCTCGAATTCACAGAGATCCGCCTGCCTCTGTCTCCCGAGTGTTGGGATTAAAGGTGTGGGCCACCACCGCCCGGCTGGTGGGTGTGTTTTTATATTGTCTCCTTCCTATCATTTCTTCCTGTGGGTGCAGAAGGAGTCTCTTCCTCCTTTGGTGGGTATGTGACCACGGTTCCTTTCCAGTGGGTGGGAGCAGGTCCAATACCTTGATAGCTGTCCTCTTGAGTGGATAGAGGCGGTCCCAGTATCAGGACCTTGGCAAACTCTGGGTAGGCTAGACCCTTGCCTTGCCTGTCCTGTGGGTGTATAATGGGTCTTGGAAGCTGGCAGTCTCTGGGTGGGCTGAATCCCATCATGCTGGGATCCAGATCTGCTGCGCACAGTTCTCAGGTCTCTTGTGGTTCTGCTCAGGCCACCGGAGAGCAGGCTGGAGACAGACCCATGCTTACCTTGCCTGTCCTGTGGGTGTAGATTTAAATATAACACTAAAGGGAAAGAATTAGACCTCATTGCCATTAAAATTTTCTGTTTTGTGAAATACCCTTGAAGTCAATGAAAAGACATGCCGCACAGACTATGAATGTTTTTAAAGATTAACTAAATGAACTATTACTGAAAAATGTGCAAAGAATTCTCAAAAAATGACTATGAGAACAAAAACTGATTAAAATGGCTGAACATCTGAACAAAGAAAAACACAGATGCAAACTAAAAAATTACCAAGGCCCATACAGTCACTAAAGAAAATAAGCACATGAAAACATGTTCTATATCATATGTTTTCAGAGAAATACAGACTAACACAAGATATCACTCCAGCTTTTTTAGAATGGTAAAGCTCATCAACACTGACCATTTCCCATCCTAGGAAGGATGGAGAGCAAGAAGGACTGTGATCTGTTACTGGTGGCAATATAAAATGCAGTAGCTGTTTGGAAGACAGTTTGGCAGTTTCTTTAATAACAGAACTAACCAAAGACAGACACCTAAAGAGTATGCGTCCAGCATATGATTCACCAGTTACAGTTTTTGGTGCTTTCCCAAAGGAATGCAGAGGTAAGTCTAGTAAAAAACCTCCATGCAAATGTTCATAGCAGATTTCTAATAATTGTCAGAATTTGGAAGCAACCAAAATTCCCTTTGGATTTAAAGGGATGAATACACTGTGGGTACATCTAGACAATGGAATGCTACTGAAAAGAGATGTAATATCAAACAATGCGAAGACACAGAGAAAACTTAAATATCTATTATTGAGTGGCATAGACAGCCTGAGAAGCAGCATACGGTGTGACTCCAACTACATGACATTCTAGAAAAGCCAAAGTGATGTAGGCTCTAAGACAAATGATTGCCGGGGTTTGCCGAGCAAGGGGAGACACTAGGCAGAGTACAGAGGGCTTTTGAGGGCAGACATATTTATTTTGTAGGTCTGTAATGTAGACACCTGTCACCATTCATCCGGACAATGCACAGGCTGCTTCACACACCCTTTGCAGTGTTGCATAAGCTGTGAACTTTGGGTGAGAAGTCATGTGCTTTTACTGATTTGTAGCAACTAATCTACCAAGATGCAGGGTGTAATGAGAAGGCTATGCATGTGCTGGGAGCAGGGATTAATGAAATCCAACTCTCAGATTTTGCTGTGAACTTAGAGTTTCCATTAAAAAAAAACAACTAAAAATCTTAACCCTTAATAGAGTTTCATAATGCGGACGGATGCTTTTGAAGTGTGTAAGCCACAAATACCTTGGAGTAAAAATTAATAAGCCAGCCATTCCATGTTCCTTTGTGAAAAGCCACACTATGGCTGCCAGTGCTATCAGCAGTATTGGTTAGTGGGTGGGCATCTAAAAAGCATGTAATGTCAAGCAAAAGTTCAGTTTTCTAGCCAAGCACCACCCTCTTCCTAGGAAATACGGCATGGATGCTATGGGCAAATGTATTTTAGTGACAGACCTGGGCAGAGCCACGAACAGGCAATGAAGACGTGAGTTGGGAAGCAGTTGTTGTCTTAACTGGAAGCCGAGACCATCTGTCCCTCTGCATTGTGGTACAGCATGTGGAGAAGCCTGACTGAGAGAGCCTCAGAGGGGGCAGTGTTGACGCAAATGCCTTCTGTGCCTCGGCTTTCACCTTGAAAGCCCTAGTACTGTGGGCTGACTGCTTCCTCTGGATACACTCAGTGACTTGGGTTCTAAAGACAAGAAGGCAATGTTTCTGCAGATGTAAGCTGATGGCTTGAATCTTATCTTTGCTATAGCAGTGGTGTGAGTCCACAGACACATCATGGCAGGGTTGAGTCCCATCTACCAGGAAGAATGCTAGTAGTCTCAAAGTTATGATCATTTCCCAAGGTGTTATAACTCTTGTCATAATTCCTGATCTCCAGTCTCTTCCAACAACAACCATTTATTTAATGATATTATTATTATTATTTTATTTTGGTTTTTCAAGACAGGTTTTCTCTGTGTAGCTTTGGAGCCTGTCTTGGAACTTGCTCTGTAGACCAGGCTGGCCTCGAACTCCCAGAGATCCATTTCCTGTGCCTCCTGAGTACTGGGATTAAAGGTGTGTGCTACCACCACCTGGATTAAGTATTTTTCTAAACAGGAGTAAGTAGTGCTTTGTGCTGAGAATAGGGATAATAGAAGGAGCAAGGAGGCAAAGTTCCCTTTTGCAGTCTTTTGGGAGTGCTAGATTAAGTTAGATGGATGGTTTGTGGGAGAGTTCCAAGCCAGAGGCTCCAGCTTCGAGGGTCAGAAAAAGTCTCTTGGGAGACCAGGTGTGAATAGAGAATAGAATATGTTAGTGTTGCGGAGAGTGGACTTAGAAGGCATGAAGGAAGGGAAAGGTTCGGTGGGCAGAGCTTTCATGGTGTGGTTAGAGAGACAGAACTGACCGTGGTGATGTCAGTGGCACTACTGGATAGCTGTTAGAAACTCAGAGGCTAAGGAAATACAATGAGACTCCATGGCAGAGCTGGAGAATGGGTGGATGTGCTGGTCTAGACTGCACTTCAGAAGAGAGGCAGAGAGTCCTGCACTGTGTCAAGGGCAGGAGTCCTGTGTAGAGGAGCCAGTGTCTGAGGCCACCCTTAAGGGGAAAGCCAGTACCTAATTAAGCCATCCACAGGTATCTTCTGCCCACTGTAGGCTCCCCTACCCCTAGTCTCATGAACCCTCTCTATCTTTTCCCCTTTTCCATAACAGACGAGGCTTGGTGGATGAGCCCAGGTACCTCTACCAAGAGGGGACCCACTGTGACTCTACCATGTTGCCATCCTTTCTTTAAAAATGTCCTTTATTATATTCATCAATGCAGACTCCCATGAGCAGAATAAATGTAAGTTCTGTTTAGCAAAATTCACTAAACAGTTAAGCAGGAACTATTAGTAAACATTCAAGTATTTTAATTATCCCCTCCCCTTAAACACAAAAATAGAAATAACATGCCAAAGTGCTTCAATGGGAAGGAACAGAGAGACATTGGGGTAGAATCAGGCCAGAGGGAACTGCAGCCAGTTAGTTTGTGCAGCTTGGACATTCCTGCAGGTGACCACAGTGGGCTGTGTGGCATCTGCTGGGCTTGCTGGGCAGCTCAAAGTGAGAAACTGCTTGTTACCGCTTCCCATAAGGTAAGTGGAAATTAGTCTGGACCAGGACTCCCAGTGGAAATGTCTGGCTGTGCCCAGAAAGTGCAGAAAGATGAGCTGTAATACACCATGTTTCAGTGGGGACAAGGCATGAATTCTGAGGGCTGTCCAGAGTCTAATGAGTAGCCCAATGGGATAAAGCAACACAATGAAAATGAAGGAAGAGGGCAGAAGAGGTTGGAGCAGAAATGGAAACCATGTTGGCTGATGCTTCACATGGTTTTAAATGTTGGAGGCAGTTAGTAGGGATAGAGAGTCTGCCCTAAGAAGGAGGGCCCTTGACGTGGAATCATGTTAGAGGCAAATAAAACAATGAGAAATTGAGAGAAGGAAGAATTGCCTTTTCTTTTAAAGGCACATGATTGAGAAAAACACTGGAGAAAGCTATTTGTAAGAGGCCAAGTTATTGTCTTAGAACCTCTTAGAGCCCTTCAAGATAATTTGGACTTCCATTTTTAATTTCAGATAAGTAAATACCCCTCAAACAGTTCCTTTCAATTCATGCAGGGTAAACGCTTTAAGAAAGCGTGAAGGCATTCTAGATCTTTCCTAGAGAACAGAATCTGTGTCTTTTTAAACCAAAAGAATCAGTAATTAATTTATCATTGCTGACAAGTAGGTGTAGGTGTGTGCATGTGTGTGCATGTGTGTTGCCCTAATTCAGGCCTTTTTAAAGATACATGGTAGAAATGAATACTGCAAAGGGTTTTCTCAAAGCTCCTTGTTTTTTGAAACAGTGGCGGTGTGTCAGGGAGTCATGGAAACTAGTATTTCCCATGACAACACTGGCTGGGAAAGCATCTTCATTGAAATGGTGCAGAATGACAAGAACAGAGAGGGGAGGATGGTGGATCTTTACACTTGGAAAGACCTTTCTATTAGTTTGATAGTGCTGAAGAATCTGGCCTTTAGAATCTTCCTTTGGTGGAGCTCAAGACACAGCTGGGAACTGGCGACACAAGAACATGCAAGTCTTCTGAGGAATCTTCAGGTGAAGATGTCACTCCTTCTTTAAGGAAATAAGTCCCTGGCACCTTACAATGAGCCAGCATTAAACTCTGGTACTGCTCGCCCTTCAGTCCCAAATAAACAGATAGAGGCTTATATTAGTTATAAACTGTTTGGCCTATGGCTCAGTCTTCTTATTGACTAGCTCTCTTATTAGCCCATTTTTATTCATCTGTGTATGTTCATATGGTCTTGCCTTACTGGTGATACCCGAATTTCTTGCCTTTTTGGCAGCTACATGGCATCTGCCTTGAGACTCACTCTCTGTGTCCCTCCTCCCAGAATTCTCCTAGTCTGGTAGCCCCGCCTATACTTCCTGCCTGGCTACATCCTGCCTGTCTATTGGCTGAAACAACTTTATCAACCAATAATAGAAACACATATTTATAGCATAGAGAAGAGCATTCTCCATCATATAACCCTTCCCTATGGGCCAGCATTAAACTCATTAGATGACCCTCCCCCATGACTTTATACTTCAATGCTGGGAAAAAACCAACAAACTGATTGAGTCAAGAGTTAATGAATACTTTGAAGAAAAAGCAGAGAAAGAGGGATAAGAAATATTACAATTTAAAATAGATTATCATAGAAGGCCCCATTGAGGGCATGACATTTGTCATAACTCAAAGCAATGGAGGAATAGGTAAATGTACAGAAATACTGAGAAAGGATCCAGCCTATAAGAAGACTCCAAGGCAGAGGTTGCCTTTCATAGTTTTTTGTCAACTTGACACAAACCTAGACATACCTGGTAAGGGGAAATCTCAATTGAGGAATTACCTCCATTAGTTTGACCTGTGGATATGTCTTTGGAGTATTTTCTTGACTTCTGATTGATGTGGGAGGGCCCAGTCACTGTAGGCAGTGCCATCCTTGGTCAGATGGTTCATGCACCTATAAAGAAGGAAGCTGAGTGAGGCAAGGAGAGCAAGATGGTAGACAGCATTCACCCATGGTGTCTACTTCCTTCCCTTGATGATGAGTTGTAAATTGTAAGCTAATATACCCCCCCAGTTGCTTTTGGTCACTGTATTTGGTCACAGCAATGGAAAGCACACCAGAACACTGCCTGGTGTAGCTGGGAGATGTGAGAGGAGCAGCTGTGTCATAGGAAGACATAGGGCTTAGGTCACACCAGGCTTCACAGTCCACCGAGTATAGTTTTACTTTTTGATGAGACATCAGAAGTTTCAGAGCAGACATAATGAGGTGACCTGATTAAAAGATTTGTCTGGCTGTTGTGTTGAGTATTGGATTGTCTGGGGATGAGGGTGGGAACAGGAAGTCTGCGATACAGCTGTGGAAACAGTGGAAGCAGGGGGTAGTGGTTTGGTGTGGACTTCAGCTCAGTAGTGTGGAGACGGTCTGTGGTGGTGCACTTTGAACATAAAGCCAGCAGGGCTTTCTGGTGATCACATGTGCGATGAGAGAATCGGCCTGAGCTCATAGGAAGATGGAGGCACTAGTGACTGAGACTCAGGGGACTGCTGGGTGAGGGTGGGCACTGAGTTTGATTACACTGGGCTTACAGTACAGAGTGAGCCTGTGCTGACCCTTTGTGGGAAGCCTTGTGCCACTCTGTGTGAAAGGAGACTGAGGTATAGAAAGAAGCCTGAGGTGGGACATGGCGGAAGAGGGCCTTCTTGTGCTGATTCTTACCTCTTCCACCCCAGTCAAAGCAGCAGATGAGCAGGTAGCATTGAGCAGCCTTGATATACAGGTGGTGACATGGTATCCACTCACATGTGCCAGGACCCTTTGCCTTAGCAGTGGTAGCTGTTGGGTAGGTCTGAGGCCTGTGAATGGTGATGGTACCTGTGCAGGTCCTGGGTGTTGTGACCTTTGTCTTTAGACAGCAACCGATGCTATATCTCTCAGTCAGGTCTGAGACCCTGGGTGCTGGATTTAATAGCTGGCTGAGCTCTGACAGCTGGAGCCTAAGGGTTCTTCTCTAGCTTCTTATTCCCTCAGTGAGCTTTCACTCTCTCCGTACAGACTTTCTTCCTCTCCTTCAGTTCCCTTTCTTGTTTTTGCCCAGGCCATTCTTTGCCTCCCCCCACTTCTCTTTTTTTTCTATTTTTTAATTTAAATGAGAAACAAGCTTGTTTTACATGTCAATCCCACTTCCCTCTTCCCCCCTCCTCCCCTGACTCCCACTAGCCCCTGTATCCCATCCCCTTTCTGCTCCCGTGGGAGGGTCAGGCCTTCCATGGGGGAATCTTCAAAGTCTGTCATATCATTTGGAGCAGGGTCTGGACCCTGCCCTGTGTGTCTAGGCTGAGAGAGCATCCCTCTATGTGGAGTGGGCTCCCAAAGTCCATTTGTGTACTAGGGAATAAATACTGATCTACTACCAGAGGCCCCATAGATTGCCCAGGTCTCCTAACTGACACCCACCCACGTTCAGGGGGTCTGGATCAGTCTGTGCTGGTTTCCCAGCTGTCAGTCTGGGGTCCATGAGCAACCCCTTGTTCAGATCAGCTGTTTCTGTGGGTTTTACCAGCATGGTCTTGACCCCTTTGCTCATCACTCCTCCCTCTCTGCAACTGGATTCCAGGAGTTCAGTTCAGTGTTTAGCTGTGTATATCTACTTTTGCTTCCATCAGCTGGATCTTGTGGTAGACCGAGTCCCATTTTTCTGAGGAACCTCCATACTGATTTCCAGAGTGGATGTAGAGTTGGTACTCCCACCAGCAGTGGAGGAGTGTTCCCCTTTCTCCACATCCTCTCCAGCATAAATTGTTGTTGGTGTTTTTTATTATAACCTTTCTGACAGGAGTAAGATGGTATCTCAGAGTTGTTTTGATTTGCATTTCCCTGATGGCTAAGGATGTTGCCCACTTTCTAAGTGTCTATCAGCCATTTTAGAATCCTCTGTTGAGAATTCTCTATTTAGTTCTGTAGCCCACTTTTTAATTGGATTATTTGGTGTTTCAGAGAGTAGCTTTTTGAGTTCTTTGTAAATTTTGGAGATCAGCCCTCTGTCAGATGTGGGGTTAGTGAATATCTTTTCCCATTCTGTGAGCTACCATTTTGTCTTGTTGATTGTGTCCTTGGCCATCCAGAAGCTTCTCAGTTTCAGGAGGTCCCATGTCTATCTCAGTGTCTGTGCTACTAGTGTTCAGGAAGCTGTCTCCTGTACCAGTTTGTTCAAGGGTACCATCTACTTTCTCTTCTAAGAGGTTCAGTGTGGCTGGATTTATGTTGAGGTCTTTGATCCATTTTGACTTAAGTTTTGTGCATGGTGATAGATATGGATCTATCTGCAGTCTTCTACATGCCAGCACCATTTGTTGAAGATGCTTTCTTTTTTCCTTTGTGTAGTTTTAGCTTTTTTGTCAAATATCAGGCATTCATAGGTATGTGGGTTAATACCAGGGTCTTCCATTCGATTTTCTTGGTCTACCTGTCTAATTTTGTGCCAATATCAAGCTGTTTTCATTACTGTAGCTCTATATTAGAGCTTGAAGACAGGGATGGTGATGCCTCCTGAAGTTCCTTTATTGTATAGGGTTGTTTTGGCTATCCTGGGTCTTTTATTTTTCCATGCAAAATTGAGAATTGCCCTTTCAAGGTCTGTGAAGAATTGTGCTGGGATTTTGATAGGGATTGCATTGAATTTGTAGATTGCTTTTGGTAAGATTGCCATTTTTAACTATGTTGATCCTACTATCCAAGAGCATGGGAGATCTTTCAATTTCCTGGTATCTTCTTTAATTTCTTTTTTTAGTGGCTCAAAGTTCTTGTCATATATGTCTTTCACTTGCTTGGTTAGAGTTACCCCAAGATATGTTGTTTGTGGTTATTGTCAAGGCTGATATTTCTCTGGTTTCTTTCTCAGCACATTTATTGTCTTTATATAGTAGGGCTACTGGTTTTTTTAGTTTATCTTGTATCCTGCCACTTTGCTAATGGTGTTTATCAGCTGTAGGAGTTCCTGTGTAGAGGTCACTTATGTAAACCATCATATCATCTGCAAATAATGAAAGTTTTTCTTCCTCCTTTCCAATTTGTATTCCTTTTATCTCCTTTTGTTGTCTTATTGCTCTAGCTAGAACTTCAAGTACAATATTGAAGAGATATGGAGAGAATGGACAGACTTGTGTGGTTTTTGATTTTAGAGGAATTGCATTGAGTTTCTCTCCATTTAGTTTGATGTTGGCTGTTAGTTTGCTGTGTATTGATTTTATTATGTTGAGGTAAGTTCCTGTTATCCCAGATCTCTCCAAGGCCTTTATCATGAAGGGGTGTTGGATTTTGTCAAAGGCTTTTTCAGCATCTAGTGAGATGATCATGTAGTTTTTCTTTTGCGGTTTGTTTGTATGGTGGATTACACTGATAAATTTCCGTATGTTAAACCATCCCTGCATCCCTGAGATGAAGCCTACTTGATCATGGTGGGTGATTTCCCTGATGTGTTCTTGGAGTCAAGTATTTTATTGAGTATTTTTGCATCAATGTTCATGAGGGATATTGCTCTATAGTTCTTTCTTAGTTGTGTCTTTGTGTGGCTTGGATACCAAGGTAATTGCAGCCTTGTAAAAAGAGTTTGACAATGAACCTTCTGCTTCTATTGTGTGGAACAATTTGAGGAGTATTGGAATTAGCTCTTCTTTGAATTTCTGGGCCTGGTCTTTTTTTGTTGGAAGACTTTTGGTAACTGCTTCTATTATATTATGGGTTATAGGTCTGCTTAAATTGCTTATCTGTTCTTGATTAAGTTTTGTTAAGTGATATCTATCCAGAGAATTTCTATTTCCTTTAGATTTTTGAATTTTGTAGAGTACAGTTTTCAAAGTATGACCTGATGATTCTCTGGATTTCCTCAGTGTCTCTTGTTATGTCCCCCTTTTCATTTATGATTTTGTGATTTTTGCCTGTTCTCCCTCTGCCTTTTGGTTAGTTTGGATAAAGAGTTGTCTATCTTGTTGATTTTCTCGAACAACCAACTCTTTGTTACATTGATTTTTTTGTATTGTTTTCTTTGTTTCTACTTTATTGATTCAGCCCTCAGTTTGATTATTTCCTGGCATCTACTCCTCCAGGGTGATTTTGCTTCTTTTTGTTCTAGAGCTTTCAGCTGTGCTGTTAATTCTCTAGTGTGACTATTCCCCAGTTTCTTCAGGTGGGTACTTAGTGCTATGAACTTTCCTCTTAGCACTGCTTTCAAAGTATCCCATAAGTTTGGGCATGTTGTGTCTTCATTTTCATTGAATTCTAGGAAGTCCTTAATTTTTTTATTTCTTCCTTGACCCAGAAATAGTGCAATTACATGTTGTTCAATTTCCATGAGTTTGTAGGGTTTATGAAATTTGTGTTGTTGAATTCTAACTTTAAATCATGGTGGTCTGATAAGATACAGGGGATTGTTCCAATTTCCTGTTGAGGTTTTCTATGTTGCCGAGTATGTGGTCGAATTTAGAGAAGGTGCCATGTAGCGCTGAGAAGAAGGTATATTCTTTTATGTTTGAATGGAATGTTCTATAGATGTCTGTTAAACCCAATTGGGTCATAACTTCTGTTAGTTCCTTTGTTTCTTTGTTAAGTTTCTGTCTGGTGGTCCTACATAGTGGTGAGAGTGGAGTGTTGAAGTCTCCCACTATATTTTGGGTGAGGTCTTATGTGTGATTTGAGTTTTAATAACCCTACAGAAAGTGCCAGAAGGAAAACTCCAGCCTAAGGAAGTTAAGTATACTCACAAAAACATAGGCAGTAGATAATCCCACCTTACTAAAAGCCAAAAGAAAAAGTGGGGTAAATCCACACACAATACCACCACCACCACCAAATCCAAAACAAACAAGAGTAAAACTCAGTGGTCCTTAATTTCTTTCAATATTAATGGTCTTAACTTGCCTATAAAAAGACACAGGGTAACAGAATGGATACAAAGACAGAATCCAACCTTCTGCTGCATACAAGAAACACACCTCAACTTCAAAGCAGACGTTACCTCGGAGTAAAGGGTTGAGATAAGATTTTCCAATCAAATGGACCCAAGAAAAAAGTTGGTGTAGCAATCCTAATATCTAACAAATTAGACTTCAAACTAAAATCAATCAAAAGAGATGAAGAAGGTCATTTCATATTCATCACAGGGAAAATCCATCAGAAAGAAGCCTCAGTTCTGAACATCTGTGCCCTAAATACAAAGGCATCTGCGTTTGAAAACAAATTACTAAAACCCTGGCCATTCTTGAACTGGTCAGCTGCTCCTGTAGCCAATAGACAGATGATGGCTACTCAACTTTTCCCGCAACTCTGTGGCTGTGGGACAACTAAAATATTGTTTTGGGGGGGACTGAATATAGAAACTGGGGCACTTGTCAGGGCTCAGTGGGTACAGGAAGGGTCACAAAGGTGGGGCTATCTTTTGTGTGTTCCCACAAAAGCAGCACCAGAAGGATTCAGGTCCACAGGCAGCATCCAGGTATCTGGTCCATGGGCAAACTATTACTTCTTCAGCTGTTACATCATTCCCAGGTTTGTCACTAGATGTTTGGCTATCAAGCCATCTCAAGAGACTGCTGTTTGGTCAGCTGTCATGTTGCTGCAGCCACCATCTATGCTGCCACTGCTCTGTCCTGTCTGTGTAACTGCTCAGCCTGAAACAGGAAAACAGAGACTACTCTGGGGAGTCCTTATTTGGCCAAATATTATCTCATCATGGAAGAGGTTTCTCAGCTAGGTCACCAAGGGAGACTAAGCAACCTGCGTAAGAGCCCAAGAAGGGGTGTTTGGAGCAATCACACTTGTCTTTTGAGAGGCAATCATAGCTTTATCTGTCTTAGGGTTTCTATTGCTGTGAAGAGATAACATGACCATGGCAATTCTTATAAAGGAAAATACTTACTTGGGGGTGGCTTACATTTTCAGAGGACTAGTCCATTGTCATTGTGGTGCCACATGTGGCACGCAGGCAGACATGATGCTGGAGAAGTAGCTGAGTATCCTACATCTTGGACTGCAGCAACAGGAAGTGGTCTGAGACACTGAGTGTGACTTGAGCATCTATGAGACCTCAAAGCCCATCTCCATGGTGACACACTTCCTCTAACACCTCCTCCTAATAGACCACATCTCCTAATAGTGCCACTCCATTTGGAGGCCATCATTTTCTTTCAAGCCACCACAACTCAGATGGAGCCTCCACCAGCAAAGTTCTCTCTGTATGGATTAGGGAGACAAGGTTCATGGAGACTTGCGATAGAGAGAAGAAAGTGTGGTACACGCTGTTTTAAACAGCACTCTGAAGAGCCAGGGAATCATCTGTAATCTCTGTATCACTGCCTGGAGGCATGTGTGTTCAAGATGACTGTTGCTGGCACAATAGTCTGTTATGGTGATAGTCCCTTTGCTCTAGACCGCCCAGGCTAGAGTTCCATACCTGCTAATTAGGAAGTCAAA
Organism: Mesocricetus auratus; assembly: GCF_017639785.1. Classification (NCBI taxonomy): domain Eukaryota; kingdom Metazoa; phylum Chordata; class Mammalia; order Rodentia; family Cricetidae; genus Mesocricetus; species Mesocricetus auratus. The sequence goes on along the minus strand of NW_024429184.1, from coordinate 87,077,534 downwards.
TTACTCCACACCCAGTATTTTTGCTTATGTATCTGGAAATGAGTGGCAGAAGGCGTGCTTACAGTATGAACTTAAAGAACTTAACATTATCATTTGCAGTGATGATGAGCACACACACTGCATTGACTCAGTGCCCCATCAAAGGGCTCAGCAGTCCCGTCTTCTGTCTCAGTACCATGTCATTTTGTTACTATGGTCCCACAGTATAATTTAAAGTCAGGCGTATGGTCCTCCAACATTGCTCTTTTCTGCTTAGGATAGCTTTGGAAGTTTGGGGTCTTTTTTGTTTGCCTATGAATTCTAGGGTTGCCTTTTTCTTTTTTCTGTTTTCTTTTTTTGTAAGTTGAGTGAAAATGTCATTGGAGTTTTGATGGAGATTACTTTGAATGTGTAGATAGAACTTGGTAACACAGCCACTTCACAATCTCAATCTTGCTGACCCACAGGAGGTATTTCTGACATCTGCTGTCTTTAACTTTCTTGTTCAGTACTCTGAAATTTTCATCCCTTCAAGTATGTTTATTCTGAGGATTTTTTGTTTGAGTTTTAAGGTTTGGTGAATAGGACTTTTTTTTTCTTTTTAAGGTTCTTTCTTGGCAAACTGGTTAGTTATTGGTATTAGGAAAGCTACTGATTTGTGTTGTGTTGATTTTGTATCCCCCAACTATGATGAAAGTGTTTATCCCATGTAGGGGTTTTCTAGTGGATTCTGTAGAGTATTTAAAATATAAGATTATATCACCTTCAAATAGGGTTAATTTGACTTTATTGTTTATATTTTTGGTTGTGAGCCTAGCCTTTAACGGCTGAGCCATCTCTCCAACCCCAATTTTTATTGTTTAAAAAATTCTCTTGCTTTATTGCTCTAGCTAAGACTGTGCACTTTATCAAGTAAAAACAGAAAATAGGTGGAAAAAAGTTTTAGAAGAAATGCTTTATTTCTCCCCATTTAGTAGAATGCTTGCAGGTTTGTTGCATAGAGTATTTACTATGCCTCTTCTGTTTCTAGTTTCTTCAGGGCTCTTAAGGGATGATGAATATTTCAAAGACCCTTTCTATATATACTGAAATGTGTTTTGATACTTTGTATTAAACAATGTTTATACATGACTTTTTGCATTTCTCAAGTAGAATCTAATTGGTTTGTGTGTGTGATCCTATTGATCAGTTGTTGAGTTTGCAAGTATTTCATTGAGAATTTTGTATCTGGGAAATTGATCAATTTTTTTCTATTGAATTGTTTTCTGGTTAATAGTTATTTCTTTGACATAAATGCCTTTGACTTTTAAAGCAAGCACTGGTAGCCGTCAGTTTTTCTCTTAGAGTTGTCTTCCCTGTAGTCTAAAGGTTTGGGTAAATTGAACTTTTGTTTGATTCTAGAAACTTTTAAACTTATTAAATAACTACCGGATTGCTCAGGAGTATATTGTCCTGTCTCTATATTTCTATAATTTTTGTGGTTTCCCTAGCTATTAATTTCCAGTTTTAGTTCACTTGATCTAAAGAATAGAAGAAAAATTCCAGTTGTTTATATTTGTTAAGTTGGGTTTTGTGCCTCTAATTTGATCTTTGTAAAGATAATGAGAAAAAAATGTGTATTATTAGCTGTTGGCTTAAATATTCTATTGTCTTTTAGGGCCATTTGAAGTGCAGTGTCTGTAGTTGTTTTGGGAGCTCTAAATGGTCTACTGATGAAATTGGGTTATTGATGCCACCTACTGTTTTTGTGTCTGGACATGTATTTTGCAGACACAAATAACATTTTTTAAAAAATGAAATTGGGTCTATCAACATTAGGTGCATACATGTTTAAAGTTGTTATAATATTGTTTTGGGTTAATATCAGGGTGTTCAATTCGATTCCATTGGTCTACCTGTCTATTTTTGTGCCAATACCAAGCTGTTTTCAGGACTACAGCTCTATAATAGAGCTTGAAGTCAGGGATGGTTCCCTTTATTAATATGTAGTCACCTACGTTGTCTTTTGTGACTCATTTTGCTTGAAATCTACTTTATGAGATACAAGTATATCTACTCCTGATAGTTTTTGGCTTCTGTTTGTGTGGCATATTGTTTTTCATTCTTTTACTGTCAGGCTCTGTGTGTGTTTGTTAGGGAGATATGTTTCTTGTAGAAAATAAGTAGTTAGATCTTATTTTTTAATCCTGTCAGTTGCTATATGTTTTTTAGTTTTTTGATTTAATATTAATTGCATTTTAGATTGTGATTGAGAGTAGTCTTCGGGTACCTATGATTTTGTTGTTTTACTGATTTTTTTCTGTATTTATATATGTTATCCTTTCACCCCTATTGCTGTTAGGAGATGTGTAGATTATTGAGCAAGAAGTGACTCTTTCTTTGTTCTCCTTGATGAACTCATTCCCTTCATGAGATTTGGTATCTCTTAAGTGCTGGACATTTCTTTCCTCTGCCCTGAATTGCATCTTTCATCATCTTCTGTAGTGCTAGCATAGTGCTCATGGAGTTTTGAAATGTGCTCTGTTGAACTTACAAAATAAAATTTTCTAGGTGTAGTAATTTTTGTCTGCACCCATTTATTCTCAGGCCATAAAATATGTTTCTCCATGTGTACCTGTCTGTTTTCTGTTGAGAAGTCTGATGTTACTATGAGTTATAACAATGATTTTTTTTGGGTAGACTATAAAGTGCTGTGGTTAGATTGTTCTTTGGTCATGTTTATTTGGGTTACTAAGTCTTCTTGTGTTTGGAAACCCATTTCTTCCCAAGTGTTCGGGAAATTTTCTGCAATAATTGCATTAAATTGATTTTTTTTAACGCCTGTAGTTTTTTTTTTTATCTGAGATCCTTTTTCTATACCATGGATTCTTGGATCTTTTGGACATGTTTGTTTAGTTTTGTTGTTTGTTTGTTTTTTTAATCACTATTGTCTGAATGTAGTATTTCTTCTATGCTGCCTCCCATCCCTTACTTTTTTTTTTTGCTTGATCTAGACTGCTTGTGATGTTTTCTACTGTTTATATTTTATTCATTCATTGACCTTTTCATTTCCAACATTTCTGGTGTTGTTTTGTTCCTTGAGTTTCTCATCATTTTCTTTTTTTTAGCTATGTCCTGATTCCCACCCCCACTTTTATTTTTGTGTTTGTGTATTTCCTCTTTGAAGTCATCAGTTACTTTTAGAAGTAAGGTTTTGAGTTCTTTGTCTGGGATTTCATCCATTTCAGTATCTTTGCATTAGGTAATAGAGAAACCGTCATTTCTTTAGGTGTTGGGTTGCCCAGATTTTTTTAAATTGTGTTTTTGTGTTATTATTTGTGCTTATATAGGTGTCTTAGTTAGAGTTTATATTGCTGTGAAGAGACACCAATACCATGGCAACATTTAATTGGGATGGCTTACAGTTTCAGAGATTTAGTCCATTATCATCATGGTGGGAAGCATGGTGGTGTGCAGGCAGACATGGTGCTGGAGAAGTAGCTGAGAATCCTACATCTTGCAGGCAACAGGAAGTCGACTGAGGCACTGGGCAGTATCCAGAGCATAGGAAACCTCAAAACCCATCCCCACAGTGACACACTTGCTCTATCAAAGCCATACTCACTCCAACAAAGTTACACCTCCTAAGAGTGTCATTCTTTATAAAATTACATTCAAACTACCACAGTTGGCTTGGATATATCTCCAGGTTTTATTTGGGAAATTGTCCTTTGTGAGAATCCTACTCTTAGACTCAGTTCCTCCAAGTACTACTCAGAGAGGGGACAATAATGGCTGCTGCCACAACCCTAAACTGAACAAGATATAACAATATACTTATAATGAAGTAAAACCAATTATACACCACCAATAATAATAGAACAGAAAATGTAAAAATTAATGTAAAATGTGCTTTTAATTTAAAAATTAAGATACATGTAAAGTAGGAAATGAATGAGTTAAAGGATGCATCCAGGAGAGAAGCAAGTAAAAAGGAATAAAAAGAAAAAAGGAGATTAAATATTTGGAAGAAAGAGAGAGGAAAAAAGTACAAGATCATATATACATATACAGCTATACATGTATATATTATACATTATTATATATTATACATATATAATTAAAATGTAAAACTTTAAAAATGGTAAAGTCAGAATATTGAAAGTATAGTACAAAGAAAAGGTAAGGGAGCCAACACAACAATGAGGTCTATACAGGCAGCCAGTTTTCATACCATCAGAACTCATCACTTTTAAACACCCTGCTGGAGGCATGAGGCTGTGGAATTCAAGCAGGCCACTGGGGCTTGAGAGATTTTAGTCAAGTAGCAGTGACTCTAGTAGCAGATGAGGAACTCCAGTGATTGGTTTACCCACTGACTCTAGGTTGATGCCTATGAGACTCAAGTCATCTTCAGAAGATGGACTGTAGTCCACCGCCACCTTATCCTTTACTGCCGGATATGTAGTTCTTCTGCTTCCTGAAGTATTTGTTATGGCAGTATCTAGTCCTCTGCCTCTCAATGATTTCCTGGGCTGTCTCCTATTTTAGGCCTGTGACAGAGTAACTCCAAGTTCTCTGAGTTGTGATTGTCCCTAAATGTCCAGTCCCCAGAGTAGCTCACTCTTAAATAATACGTTTTGTTTCAAGATGATGCCTATTCCCATCCCTCCTAGACATGGAGAACGACAAAATGGATTTCGTTTCCCCTGAGGACCTATCATGCCAGAGAATTCACTCCCATCAGTTAGATTTGAGGCTTTAAGAAGTTTTAGTTTATGTAGCACTGCCAGTGTCTTGGTGCCAAGGTCATTTGCCTCATCTTTGGGATAAGGCTTTTCATTCTCTACCTCAAGAATTGAGGGGAGAAGAAATTAAAAAACTTTCTGTGTCTAAACAAACAAATCCCCTCTTTAGATCTGGGATTCAAATGTAGATACTTAGCTTTGCCCACTGTTGTATTTTAGAGACAAGTTTCATGGAACAGGCAAAGGGAGATGGGGTGAGAGCCCAATATGACTTCCTTCCTGTCTGGTGACCCCATGGTCTCTAGAAAGAAGGATGTGTGCTCTATTGGGTGGTCATTCAGGAGGCCGTCCTTCTAGAGGTGGTGTGCTGGGGTTTCCTGACATGTGGAATGGTGTGGTCCCAGACCTAGAATGCACATCACTGGTATGGAGGGCTTATCGAGCTCTAGGTGTCAAGAGGCTGTCTTTTCCTTTTCTGTCACCAGAGAGCTCACCTCTCTATGTTTGGAGGACACTGAGCTGTAAACATTATCTAACAACAAAAAGAGCTGGAGTCAGTTGGAGAGATTGATAGTTGTTATTAATCATGTTGATGATCCATTGTAATTTTAAAAGGAAAAGGAAATATTGACACTGTGTTCATCTTTGACTTCTCTGACACTAAAGCATATATTCTCTGAAAGGGAAATAAAATATGATACTTCTCCTGGAAGAGGCTTCAGTTTTTTTAATCAAAGTTAATAGGATTTATTTTCACTGTGGTCTCATCAGTTGGCGAGATTAAGAACTGAAGCCTACAAGAACATTTCTCTAATGAAGTCACATGCAGTATGCCCACTGAAATTTTATCTTCTGACTTCTCTGGCATCTACCTGTCTCATGAAACACCTAAGATGCATCTTCTCTTACATATTACACACATGATGTTAACATACATATGTTAACACTATAGAAAATATACAAAATGAATGTCATCTTATGGACCTGCAGAAAGTATGTTAAGTGACAAGATGTTTGGATGTTCTCCCCCTTGTCTCCCGGGCTTTATTAATGAATTGCTAAACTATGTTAAAAAGACTTTATTGTGGAGTACATGTCTTCGAAAGCCACCTTTTCATATTTTACAACTGTTAGGGTGAACCTAATGTATTTATACCAAGTGTAAGGCCATCTGGATCCCAGGAACTCCACCCATTGTCCTGGAAGTTAGAATAACTATTAGAGTGCAAAGGTTTCTGGGTCACAAGTTTTCAGAGTGAATAAATCATTTTTCTGAAAGCATGGCCTCTGCATAGAAATGAGCGTGGGACTCCTTGCTCACATGGTGGGGTTCTGAGGAAAGACTATTAAAATTCCACCGACTATCCTTAAAAATAGTTTCACTATAGGAGTGAAATCATCAGTCATTTGTTCTAAAAGCCTTGTTTCATAGGCTGGGGGAAAGTTTCAATTCTCATGTCAAAGAAGTGAATGTGGGGAAGGGTATTATGGAGTTGAAAAATAATTGAACCCTATTTTAATCTTAAATTGGAAGATCTGGAGGTTAAAATTCTAGTGACAAGTAAAATAATGAACTTAACCTTATTGATGTTTCTTGGGTTGCTTTTAGTTAATGTATGTTCTGTTGGTTAGCCTATAAAACAACATTGGTGCCATCACTAGCAATGAGCCTGTCTGTCCTTTTGAGGAAACTAAGAACATATGCTTTTCATCTTCTGGAGTATATTATTCATCTTGAAAGAGGGTGTTGCTAAAAATGTTGCTTAGTTAAAAAGGAAAGAGAGATGTCAAGGATACTTAAATTTCCTTTAGCTGCTGCTTAGATCAAGCCATTATCTTTTAGAGTCTAAGATGAGTCTGAAATAAATTTATAAAAACCAAATTCCAGACCAAGAAAGGACCTTGGAGGTCACTTGAGTCAAGCCTTCTATCTTTAGATAATTGTTAATGTTATACAGCCACAGGAAGTAAATACCTCAATCACATGGAAAATTGTAAACACTTTGTCGTGCCACAAAATTCAGTGAACTTGAAGACCACCAGTCATCTCTTAGCTCAGATTGCCTTTGCCATCCACTGCCAGCTTCTATGTAGAATTTTCCTACCGACTTTTTCTCCTACAGCTCCGAATCTCGGTTTATTTTGTAATAAACCTCCACTCTCTTTGCTCTCCTGCTGACTCGCAGGTCTCTGATACTTGTCTAGAGGAGATCCAGCTGAGTATGGAGGAAAAGGAAATGCAATTATACAGAAGATAGCTCCAGCTGATCTCTGTAGGAATCATGAGCTATCCGGAAGAAGTGAGCACCATGGAGCTTTGGAGATGTCTGTTAAGTCACAGAAAGCAGGAACTACAGTAGATTTCTTACTAAGATGGAGAACATGTTTGTCAGGAAATACATGAGCCACAACTTAGTAATGGGGCATCACTGTGATTTCTGAGGGTCTTGCTTGAAGTTAGGAGGCAAACTGGATAGCTCTATCTTGCTCCCTGCCTATATCTGAGTCTTTTAAGGGCATTTTGGAGATTTCTTCTCTCAGTATTATTAGTCTAATGCTTAGCAAATCTTTTGTTGTTGATTTTTAATGCCATCTTTTCAGATTACCTAAGTCCTTCTGTTTAACTATATCTTCCATGGAGAGGTAGACCAGTGAAGATCCAAGTTCACCTTTAAGATACCCAGTTACATTCTGCATGTCTGGGAGACTTAGGAATTGGCACCAAACCAGGTCCTATCATTCCGTGGTTTCAGAGGGAAGCATACCATAGAAATTTGATTCTCTGTTTTGGTTAAAATCCTCTGTACCTGAGGTTAGTGAAAGGAATTAGGAAATGGAAGGAAAGGGCTGTGATTTCATGGTTTGTGGACATTGCACAAAAGCCACTGCAATCAAATTGACGTAGTATAAAATGATATACTCACATATTTGTTGCAACAGTTCTCTAAGCACCTGAGTGGATTGAAAGTTAGGCAATAAAATAGCATGCAAATTAGAATTCTTACACTAATATTTAAAGAGATTATCTTTATTAATTTAATGGAAACTTGAAACATGCATATATTCAGGGAATCCAGAAAGATGAATTAATGTGTTTTAAAGCTATAGTGTTCTGTTAATTAGTACTTTTTATCCAGTTTGTAGCCAGCCTCATAATGGGCTTTCTCTAATGTAAATAAAAATAAAGTTGAAATAACTTAACATTGTGAAATCTTATTTATTTTTTTATTAAAACAAAAAGAGGTCATGTGATATTTTAAAAAGGACGGCTACAGTATTTTCTGTTGCATGTTTTGTATAGTCTGGGCTGGTCTTGAATTCCTGAGCTTCTGACCCTAGCCTCCAGAGCTGAGATTACAGAATACACACTGCCATATCTGGGAGAACCAAATACTTTTATTGCTTCTAATTGCTACCACTATGAGAATGGCACACGTGGCTTTCAAGTCATGGCATCTGATTAGAACATTTGGAAGAACCTTAATTTTCCCATCTGTGACACAAATCCTCCCTTTTACGAAGAATAAAAATGGCTTTCTAAAACAAGAGCAACACTTTGTCACCTAGGGACAAGGGGACAGACTTCACTGTGAGAGGAAGTCAGTGTGAGAATAGCATTGAAGAAATCTCTTGTACAGTCCCTCTTCCTGTTTTCCCCTCATCCTCCCCTTTCTGGTATTATTCCTGGGACAGATAGCCCTGTCTTCCCACTCTGATCGTCAGGAGACACCACCATCACTGCACTCCTTTCTTCTAACTTCTAAGCCTTCCCAACTCTCAGGGTTTTTGCTATTGCCTCTTTAGAAATGCATAGTTGGCATAGGCACCTTGACGGAAATGTGAAAATGGAAATGCAGAAATAAGGTGACCTCTTTGTTTGGAATGGTTATTTGACCTTGAAAGTCCCCTCAGCTGGCCTTTGGTCTAGTGATAGAGCTCTTGTGCAGCAGGTGCAAGGGCCTGGAATCCACCCCTAGCACCCCATATCACAAATGAGACATTTGGTTGACACCATCGTAGTCAGAAAATAACTGCTTTGACCAGGTCCTCACTGTGGCACCAGGAGGGGAATCTATAGGTTTTCACATATTTGGCACACTGCCCCCAATTGTCTTTTGAGCTCCATCTTCTAGGAGTGCCTCTGTTCCCTTGAGACCATGAGGATAGAGCCTCCCTGCTCCTCACTGCCCTTCTCCACTCCCCTCCCTCATTGCAGGGTGATGCTGGATCTTAGATGGTCTTTAGTGTTACCAACAGTTAACTCTGTTCTTAACAATACTTTCTTTTGTGAGGATTTTTACCTTGGCATGATGCGTTCATACCCTTCGCTGGAGCAATGCCTGGAGGGGGCAGTATTATTCTCACCCCCTGTGACAATTTGTGACTGTCCCTTGTGTTTTTTGAACACTTGGTGAATTCCTTATTCTTCCTGATCTGCCCACCCTGCTCCCATCCCCCATTAAAAAAAAGAAGAAAAAAAATGTTCTGTGTTTTAAAACAGAATAAACAGAATGGAGGCTGATGCCAGAGGCCTGTCAGTAACAAGGAGACATCTAATGGAAGGAAAGAGGCCTTGAGCACTCCTGCAAGGTAATCTGCTGAGTATGGACTGGTGACTGTGACCAGCCAACAGTCTGTGTCCCAACCAGAGTGAGGTCATAAAGCTGAAGTCTGAGTGAGGAGGCATAGCAGGTACAGAGCTGGTTTTTTTAGAAGGGAGACAACACCAGCCAATCCGTATATTCCAAATATTACCACTGACAAGGCTTCAGACTCTGCCTACACCTACTTCAACTATGCCTAAGCTCCAGATTTACAGCCACCTAGAGAGTAGGTTGTGGGAGGTGACTGCTGAGCCCAGGCTATTGGAAGGAATTGCAGGAGGCTGGTCTTGCAACCCTCATTGTTAGGGCAAAGTCAGGGCTGCTGAGGGGAAGAAGTCTTGGCCCTTTCCCCCTCCTCTTGTTAACATGATTTCAGCAAAAATCCCGCCCTTTCCATTTTCAATCTTAAACAGATACAATGGCTAAGAATTAATGTAAATTAAGAAAATAACAACAATAAAACTGGCAGCGGCATCAAATGAATGTGGTCGCCTACAGTAGAAATATTTACCCGATGTGTCCTGCCAGTTAGAGAGATTTTGGCATTAAACCTAGACATTACCTCATCCTCCTGGGCAGACAGCCGATTGCAATGCTAAGCAAGTCTGCAGACAGGAAGAGCTGAATACCTGCCTGATGAGCTGAGCAGCCCAGACTCAGGGTGGAAGCAGTTTCCTGAGCATTGTCTGTGTGTGCCTGGCCGGACCTCACCCCCAGTCCCTTTCTTTCTCTCCCAGCCCTCTGTACATGATTTTTGTCCATTTTCAAGTTGTTTCATTGTTTTTTTTAAACCTTGAAGGGCACATTGTTAAAAGGTCTGCTAGCTAAGTGGGTGGGTGTTAATACACTGAAACCTGAAATGTTAGAATTAAGAGGAAAGGAAAGTGCCTAAGTATGTGTGCACACAGACACAGACACACAGACACACAGACACACAGACACACACACACACACACACACACACGAGTATACGCATGTGTGCACCTGTTTGTGAAAAGGTGAATGAAAATGTTCCTAGTTTTGTTTCATTCATAATGAATATAGAACTATCCTTTAAGAAGTTGTACTTCAGCATGTGAAATAATACTTAAAACATCACTATTCCTCACACTTTTAACCTAAGAAAACTTAACATGTAACTTCTTGGTGTGGCTGCACAGGCCTGAGCTCCGGACCTTATACTATCAAGAGAGTGATCCATCACTGAGCTACCCCAGAAGGCTTAAAATCCGTTTATGTCATTGACCTCAAACTGCTTTGAAGTTAGCACTCCCTAAAGTACAGAAGACCTGGCTTAGTGTGATTGATACAGCTAGGATAGATGGTGAAGTCATTGGAAAGTATTCAAATATTCAGAAACCCTTTAATTAAAAGTACCAAATATTAATTCTGTAAGTTTTCCAAATTGGTTGAAGAACACTGTTCCAGCTGAAATACCTTTTTTTAAGCTATTGCTTCAAATTTTTTTGAGTACTGAGTGACTTATTGTTATCAGTTGGTGCCACATTAAAAAAAATAAAAATCTGTCCTAGAATCAGCAGGCTCTGTGTTGGCCTCGTCTGATTAATCAGGACTAACCTGATTTCATGATGATTCTTTTTGAAGCTTCTATTTTAGAGGATAATTTGAAAAATGTTCTTATTCTAGTCAGGCAGCATAGTGGTGTTCACCCATATTCCCAGCACTTTAGGGGGAGGCAGGAAGATCTCTTGAACCCAGGAGGTAGAGGTGAGCCTAGGGAGACCTCACTTTGAAGAGAAGGATCTTGTTAATATGTCAGTCTTTAAAATTCTTTGACATTCTCCAAATTAGAATATGAATTATTGGCATGTGTATTGCAAATTTTTGTGTATGACATCCATGTGATCTACTAAGTTATTAAAAGGTTTTTAATGCTGGTAAATGCTGAGCATGTAAGAGGGCAATCTAGTAAAGTTTTCATTATTTGTTGGTACCAGATAGAGGCTGCCACAGGATCTGAGACTATGAAAGTGGTCTTTCAATGCAATGTTTGGGAGTCAAGAGCCGCCTTTCCTTCAGGTGTTCTATGGTATCTCCACTAGGAGAGGTCTTCACAGATCATGTGGTTGCACACAGCTGCAGTTGCTTGCATCTGTGGTCTGTTTCACTAGACAGCTGACCACAGTCATCTTTTTTTCATAGGGACTTTATGTCCTGATGGTTGTTACAAGTCAGTAGATGCAAGAAATATCTGTTGGTAAGAGGAACTGGGGGGAGGAAATGCCTGATAACGAAGAGCCAATGAGAGCATACTTGGTTTCATGAGTCAGGATTATGCAGCGTGGTTAATATCAATTTGAGAAGCTGGTCATTGTCAGTATGTGCATTCTGTCTGTGGTTCATGAATGGCCACCGTCAAATCAAAGGTTTAAAAAATACATACTTGAAAAACGGAGCCTAACGCTTTTCTTTGCACAGTACCATAAGACCATAACTATGGCCCTGGGAATTTAAAAATGTACCCTTTAAACATATGACTGTCTTGTTACGTTGAAGAGGGGTCCTAAGTGCCATTATAAATGGTATCATTGAAAAATGGGGTGCGTTGGGATTAACTATATTCTACAGAGCCTTTGAAAATTCCTTTCCTGTGGGTATTTGGCAATCTTCCAACATTTCCAATAGGCAACATGTTCCCCAGAAGGTACAAGAACAAACGATGATGCATGTATACTTCTCTTCTAAGTAACTTCACACTAAAGACTCTTAGTGTGAATTGAGACCTCAGATAATCTTACTTTTTGACTTTACATATCGGGAAAGTGAAAAAGAGGATATGAAATGGGGTAATAAAGAGGGTCAGAGGGGACTTCTCTGCTGTTCAAGAGACCTAATGGGTTGGATTTGAATAAGGGTAGTATAAAATGGAAGGCTGTCAGGTAGAGGAAATATGAGCATGGGCATGTTAGGCAGGGGCCAGACAGAAACGGGCTGTAGCTCAGTTGGCAGAGTACTTACCAGGTATACATGAAGCCCTGAGTTTGATTCCTAGAACTGAAGAAAGCTGAGCATGGCAGTAGTGCACACCTACAATCCCAACACTCGGGAGGTTTAAGCGTGAGTATCAGGAAGCTCAAGGTCATGCTTAGATCCTTAGAGAGTTTGAGGCCAGCTTTGACTAGGGGTACTGACTTAAGCAACAGTAACAAAATCCAGACTAGTAAAGTCCCTCCTTCATTCCCTCCCTCCCCTCCCTCCCTCCCTCCCTCCCTCCTCTCTCTCTCTCTGTGTACATAAATATGTTTAAATGTGGTTGCATGTGTGTGTTGAGGTCAGGCTGACATGGCTGTCCCTTGTCACTCCCACTTTATTTACTGAGGCAGGGTCTCTCATTAGATTTAAGAGCCAGCATGCCCCAGGGATCTTTCACTTCCTGCTAAGCACTGGGGTTATAGGCAGGCTGTCCCTTCTGTACAGTTTTTTCATGGGTACTGGGGAATCTGAACTTTCACCTTCATGCTTGCACAGAGAGCTTTTTATGCACCAAACCATCTTGCTAACCTTCCTGAAGCAAGCTCTGTTTTACTCTGGGACAGTATCACAGACCGTCCACCAGGTAGGTAGATAATGAGAAAGGGAGGCTGTGACTTTAAAGAGGAATATCTATTGTTTTAAAACGAACCCTTGAAAACTAAAAAAGGAGAACTAATGTATTTTCTATTTTATAAGAGAACACAAGTGTGGATATTAACCTGCTGCATATTTGTCTATATTGGCCAATTTGGGCCATTGATGCCAGTATTCTCACAAAGATGCTCCCATCACTTGCAATGGCTGCTTGTGAAGAATTCTGGTTTGGGGATATTGTTAGCGAGGGGTGCCATCCATCTCACTAGGACACTGGGAGACTGTGAAAGTGTAGCGGAGACTATGATTCTGAGGTGGGAAAACTGGCTTTGATTGTCAACTTAGGGTGTGAGTTAAACAGGCATCTGATTTATCTCCAAGGCTAACATGTGCTCTGGCACACAGGTGACTCCAACAGATAGTAATTTCTTTTGAATAAATAGAATAAATAAATGTAAAATAGTCATCTTAATTCCCCCCTAAGAAGAGGGACACCCTAAAGCCGAGCTTCTACTCAGTTCTACCTGAAGTAGTCGGGAGGTTTTGCATTAGCCCCGGTGCAGACAGAACTAAATGGAAGAAGTCTGTACTATGACACTGCATTCTGACTGCCTAGTGTTTTTCAGGGCTCTCTCTTCATGGTATGGAACCATAAAATAGACCTATGACTTGAAACCATGTGAAGGGATCTTAGGAATCAGTAAGAAAATTGTGAATGCCCCAGATTTTAAACATTTTTTGTCCAAACATTTTAAAACATTTTTTACTGGGGATTATAAATGCATAGGAAATGACAGAAGTAAAGTGAATATTTATTTAGAATATTATAATTTGAAGCATTAGACACCAAAACCTACTGAAAGTACTTAGAGTAGTAGCTTATCGAATTGGCTTCAGTCCCTAACACCAAATAAAAACTGAAGGATTCAGGGGATGTGAGTGTATAGTTCAGTAGGAGAATGCTCACATGGCACACGAAGACCCTGAGTTGGTAGCCAGTACTATATTTTTTGTTTTTGTTTTTATGAGACAGGGTTTCTCTGTATTGTTTTGGAGGCTGTCAGTCCAGCCTGGCCTCGAACTCACAGAGATCCACCTGCCTCTGCCTCCTGAGTGCTGGGATTAAAGGCATGCACCACCACCGTCCGGCGAAGGAAGTACCATATTTTTAAAAAGGTTGTTTAAAAAGCAGTTTGAGCCGTGCTAGTTGGCTACTTCCTGCCATGTGACTTGCTATGGAGCAAATGTGTTTCCTGGTCCTGATGAAAGGCTGTACTCCTTCCTTAGTTTGGGTGAGCTGTCAACCTTTTCTTTTCTTTTTTTATTTTGAGACACGGTCTTACAATATAGCCTTGGCTGGCCTGGAACTCATTGTGTAGACTGGAACTCAAAGAGGGGCTCCACTTGCCTCTACCTCCCGGGTGCTGGGATTAAAGGTGTGCACCACCACGCTGGGTCTACTGTCGACATTTTATGCCTTGAACTTACACACACACCAGCCTCGGTTCCCCTGGGTCATCTTGACCCCTTTTGTCACCAGAACCTTCCTCCTTTATGCGATTGACTTGCACTTGCTGGCTACACCACACTACCAGAGCGTCTTAGAGAGCTCAAGGGTTACTGCGCCAGAGGCGGCTGTTTCTACAGTTTCATGTATGTCAGAGTGGCTTGGTGGACCATTTTCAGTGTTACAACTTCAACTTCACTATGCTACACTTACATCTATGTTGGCCAGTTTCCTCTTTTGATTGCTCATCCTTATGATGTGTCAGGGAGACGGGGAACAATGTAGCTATACTCTTTGCTGTCTGAAGATGAATCCCAACCACACAGAGTCCAGTTGCCAAGAGACTTTGAAAGAAATGACCTGATGCACATCTGTTACTTATATATTGGGCTGTGGGCTGAAGGGCAGACTGCCAAGTGTGCATTTTGGTTACTCATAGTCCATATACAGTGATAACTGGAATTTGAACCATGTGTTTCAGGGGAGGCATTTGTTAATTAAATCATAGTAATCGAGCTGTGGTAGAATGCTTGCTTAGTATGTGCAAAACCCTGGGTTCTATCCTCAGCAACTTGAAGGGAGTATATTAGAAGATTTTGAGGGAGGAAAGGAAAGGGGAAAGTGATACAATTGTAGCGTAATCTCAAAAAATGTTTCAAAAAGGAAAAAAATGGTGATGGAAGCTGAAATGTCTTCACAAAATCTCACCTGGCTAACACAAGGGTAACACAGGGTTACAACCAGAATGGAAGTGTCAGGTGTGTTCATGAGTGCTGGGGTTTCTAGTTAAAACGGCACCATAATGAGCAGAGAGGCTTTCTGCGCCTCACTCAGCCCCTTCAGGCCTTAGTTTCTCATCTGTGAGAGGCCAGATAACCTTAACAATTTCTTAACTATTCTGCACATTTGTACGGCACCGAGGCACTTCAGAGAGACGGCCCTAGCGAATGTCTTAAGGACGACTAGTGCACAGTAAATGTGAGGAAGGACTAAGACTCCTGGGTTCCTTTCCTGATGCAGACTGACCCCTCAGGATCTTGTGGGGTGCCGCCCGACAAGGCAATGCTGGTGATGGACTCGCCATCTCCCTTCCAGAGAACCCGTGCAGAGAGGCAACGCCTACAGGACAAAAGGGAAGTGGAGTCAGTAGCGGTTAGGGAACTAAGGTGGCTTGAATGGGCAATAGGAGGACAGCTTACAGACAACCGAAGACAGTGTGGAGCTGATCTTTCCATTTGCTTGGGAGAAAAAAGAAACTACATCCAGGTTTTCCAGAGGAAAACTAACTCAGTGAGGTTAGGAAGGTGGAGATGATTGGAGGGAACAAGACCTATGAGCCTGAGCTTGGATTAGGTTTCCCTGGAGACGCTCAGGCGTTTTGTGTCCTCACTGTCAGGATCTGAGCACTTACTGTTGAAGGTCAAGGAGGAAACAGAGCAGGCTTAGGGGACACTTTTCCATCATGCTTTTTTAGTCCTGCAAAATATGCTCACAAATCCTTACGGGTTAGCATTTTGCTACAAAATGGGAATGTTCTCTGGAAATTTTGAGTAAAGTGGATATATGCCATGAATTCTGTAATCTTTTTTTTTTTTTAACGGGGAAGTACTTCCCCAAATGACCGACTTGGAAATCTGGAGACAAGAAAGTTGATGGTTGGTTTTGACCCATGATGTATGTCTGCTGTAGGAACAGCTTTTCTCTCATCTACCCCTCTGAAGGATCAGCGTCTTCAGGCTTAATGAGAAAGGTGTAGGTGCCACTTTTTAAAAAAATTAATTCTCCTAAAGCATCAAGAAACACTCCCCCCAACAGTTCTGTCTTTTTAGTATCATTGGTTTTGGTTAAAATAAAAAAAGCTCTATGAGCCACAAAGAATTTGTAAGATGCCTAAGATTGTACATGTTGCAATGGCTTGCATATTCAAAGCTACTAGTTTGTACATAGAAATTAAGCTTATAACATTGAGGGCTTGTATTGCTTAGTTTGTCTGGGATTGGAGAAAGATTGGATTTGAAGTCATCATAATTTTATTTTTAATAAAATTTCTGTCCTAGCTCTCTTAGTGGTTATATGTTGAACTAGACCTATAGGATGTACACAGAGAATTAACAAGCAAAGGTGAGTATAGCCATACCATCAAAAATGTTTTTGTTAATATATTAATTACAAATTAATATAAATACATAATTAATATATAAAATTCAATATTGTATTGTATATTATTAATATATCATTAATAATTATATAAATAAGTTAATTATAAATAGGTTTCCTTATGATAACTTTATACATATACAAAATTATTCTTATCTGTACTCCTTGTTACTCTCCCCACTTACTCCCTTCCTCTTCTTAGCTAACCTCCTTTCTGTTTTCATATTTATACCATATTTTAAATCCCTCATGCACATCTTTACTGGCAAAACTGCCTTATTAAAATAAGAAATCCAATCACAGTAATGGTATATGAATCATCTTTGTAGGTCCCCACATGAGTAACAGTCACTCACCCACAGCTTTCTTTCTTATGTCTATGTTACCTCTACCCCCAAAGAGCATCCCGCATGGGTTTTGTAGAGCCTGTTGTGAGCATCGGGAGTGGCATGAGCATCTGACAGTGCTGGGTTCCTTTTCAATGTCTTGTCCATTCCTAACAGCCTCACTGCGTTTGTTCTTCCCATGCTAGATTAATACTTCTTTAGGTATACCAACAAATTTGATCTGTTTTACAGTCCTGTGTAAAGTCAGTGTGATAAATTCTTCCCAGAGCACCAATGACGACTACATTTCATTTGAGAAAATTGGAGAATTTTTTTTTCTCATAGACTTTTATCTCTCCCCACTTCTAGTTAACTGGAACTGTATTCAGCTTTGATTTACTTTGAGATTTTCCAGCTGTTTTGAGGTTGTGACATAATTAGGCTTAAATATCATCTTGGGTGTTATTAGTTACATTCCCATTTGTTTCTAATGTTTTGGGGTGTCATGTTTACTTGAAAATAGATGTGGCCGCATGAGCCACCACAAACACTAGGAAGTGAAATTCTTTTGGCCTGCTTTATTCCCCCTTGCCTCTCTCACTGTCTCTTGGCCTCTGAGTGATAGCCATGTCCTACTTCTTGCTCCATTTTCTCTGTCTCTGGTGTCATTCTTCCAGCTTCGTGATCTGCCGCCATGTGAGGAACTGGTACTTCACATTCCAATGCTACAAGGAGCTGCCCTAGCTGCGGTTCCTCCCACCATGGTAGACTCTATCACCCGAAACCAGGAGCGAAGAATAAACCTTTCTTCTTGTAAAGTTGCCTCTGAAAACAGTGGCGGATGCCAACAATTAGTACAGAGCAGTGGGGTCCTTGGTGTGATAACCCGATGGTTTGGTTCATAAGCTTTCAGAACTGGATTGTAGAGGAATGTGGAGGAGTTTCTAACTTCAGGCTCAGGAAGCCCTGGTGAGTTGTAAGCAGGCCATTCTGCTGAGAGTGTGGAGCAGAGGATGCTCACAGGCAGGGACGGTAAAGGCTGTGCCTCACCAGGTTTCAGATGGCGATGAGGACTGTCGGGAATCCGGTGAGAGGCCATTCATGCTACTTTGTGGAGACTGCCCTGGCTGTTGTGGGTGTGTGGTGATACCTTGGGTGTTTCCCGAATATTTGAGGGTTGGAAGCAGATTAGTATATTTGGTAGAAGACATTCCATACAGCATCCAGGTTGGCTGGTGGCCTTTAGTTTGGTTTACAATGAGAATTCCAAGACAGATGTGGAGTGGAAAAATGTGAAGACTTGGTAGTTTGGTGAGGAAAGAGTTTGAAGCCATGGAGAAAGCAGGTGAGGACAAAGTAGCAGTGATTGCTAAAGAGGTTAGCAAGGTTAACAGAATTGGGTTCCCTGAGGTATAAATTAAAGACTAAAAGGAGGGCATGAAGTTGGGTGTATGGGAGGGCAGGGGTGTATTAGATCCAGGAGTTAGGGTGACTATAATCAAAGTAATTGTGTACATGTATGAAATTCTCAATTAATTAGAATATTATATTAAAAGCGAGAGAAATGGAGATCTTTGTATTGGGATTACAGGAATGATGCCTTCCAGACAGCACCTCACTCAAGGCTCCAGGGTATAAAAGTGAAACTACTGAGATTTTTTTTACGAGAGAAGATGGAGCCTCCAAGACATCCTGGACCAAGACCTCCTAGGGAACTATTTATTCCATTTACACCCTGTAGGTACTCAGAACCCTCGCAGGCTGCCAACTGAACCTGATGTTGTTCATGTGGTGCTTTTATTGTTTGTTTTGGTTTTGTACACATACAGAATGCATAAATGGGGCCATGTGCCAAGGTTCCAGAAGAAAGCTGCTGAGGCCAGGGAATGCGTAGCAAGATTAGATTTCTTTCCTGGAGCTCATGAATGTGTTTGGAGCTTTGAAGGTGAACCTGAGATGACTGGTCTTCAATATCTGCTGGGTGAAATTGCAGGCTTCAGTTGGAGATTACCCAAGATTTAGCTCATATGTGGTACAAGTAACGGTGCCAGTACTACAGAGCTAGCCAAACCTGTTGGGCTCTACATGGTGCCACCATATGAACCCTAGATGCTGGACATAGGGGTGCAGAGTTTAATTAATGCTTGTCTTATGTCTTATTACATTTGATCTTTCATCAGTTCAATCTTTCCTTGCTGTTTTCCCATCCCTTTCTTATGGAGTGGGAGTGTTTATTCTGTGTCATTGTATATGGGGAGTATACAATGGTTTGGGTTTTTGTTTTACAGGGATGAGTAGCTTAAGAGTTTACTACCTAAAGTCTCTGAACTTCTAAACAGTGTTAGTATTTTTACAGTTGTGGGGATTCCAAAAGTTAGAATGAATGCCTCTTGCATTATGAGATGGCTGTAAATCTACTGGTGTTACTTACAGAAAATGATGTTTGTATATGAACTGTTCCCCCATTGGCTTGTGTTTTTGAGCATTTGGTTCCCAGCTAGTGGTGCTCTTTGTTAGGTTGTGAGGCCTGGTAGAGCCGAGTCTCTGGAAGCAGGCTTTTGTGGTGAGCAGCCTGGCATTGCCCCCACTCTGTTTCTTTGCTATCTTCCTTATCAATGTGTGATGTGTGTGGGCTGGATTCTAGTCTCACCAAATCATGCTGTCAGGAACGGAGAAACACTTTCATTATGTCCTTCCTACCGTGATTTGTTGTATTCCTTGGAGTCATGAGCCACAGACAAGCCTCTCTTAAGTTGCTTAAGTCAAGTATTGGTCAAAGTGGTGAGAAAAGTAAAGAAGATAGAGTTCACAAAGCATGATCACAGATAGATGCAGGGAACTAGGGTGTTGGGAGAGGAGTTCAGGAGTCCCAGCAAAGTGGTTCCTGACCTGCCTTCTAGTTGAGATTTTATTCTCTAAGTGGGAAGTTGGAAAGATTGGAAGTGGTTATTGTTGAATTTCATTTGTAGTTTGCTGCCTGCCTCAACCCCTGTTTTAACTTCTAGGAAGCATAATTCTTGATCAAAATATATATTATACCTGTTTTCAGAGAATCCATACTCCTTATCGAGATGTGGCATTCTGACTTTTTCCCCTATGAAATGTGTATATGAGTTTAGAAGAGGTAATTTAGGTTCTCTGAACCTCACTTTTTTCTTTACAACAAATTGCTATGAAAATTCAATAAATACAAATAAATCATCTAGTACAGTGTCTTCCATATAATATAAACAAATCAATGGATAGTAATTCTTTCCCCTTCATTCTTCATATAGCATTCAGAATTAAATAACCATTTGTCTTAGGATTTCTATTGTTATGATGAAACACCATGACCAAAAGGCAAGTTGGGGAGGAAAGGGTTCACTGAAGGAAGCCAGGACAGGAACTCAAACAGGACAGGAACCTGGAGGCAGGAGCTGATGCAGAGGTCATACAGGGGTGTTGCTTACTGGCTTTCTTCCCCTGACTTCTCAGCCTGCCTTCTTCTAGAACCCAGGACCACCAGTGCAGGGATGGCACCCCCTACCATGGTCTGGGCCCTCTCCCACTAATTGAGAAAATGCCTTACAGCTGGATCTCATGGAGGCATTTCCTCAGCTGAGGCTCCTTCCTCTCTGATGACTCTAGATTGTGTCAAGTTGACACACAAAAGTTACCTAAGTTATGTGGACCTGGCAGACAGACAGACAAGATTCTAGGTTCTCAAATAGAATCCAGGAAATAACAAGGTTTCATATTGCATGGCCAAAGCATCCCTAACTGATTACTATTGGTTACACAGCCTTAAGGTTATGTTCAAATTCAAAGTGTGTTTCTTCATTCTTCTCAGCTCATCCCCAAATCATAGACATGAGCATTGCAGGCTGATATCCAACTCAAGAATAAGCCCCATGATGACTCCCAGGGCTGCACTGAACCACTGCCCCTGCCAATGTCTCCACTGAGGTCCATGTCAGCATCTCACTTGGATGAGTACAAGGTGAAGGTTCTTCCAAGCAGTGAATAGAGCCTTGTCTTATTCTGTGAATTGCTCCAAGTTTTTTTTAGCCCATTTCTCTTAGGTTGTTTATGTCAAAGACTGTGAAGTGTCTGAAACCTTACCTTCCTTGCAAGCTAAGAATTTAGCCTGTCACAGTTTTATGATGTTGGAAGAACATGTGAGATTCCTGGGTTGGATTCAAATTCTCCTTGCCTCAGAGTCTCCCTGGGGGTACAGATGGGTCCAAATGAATGCTTGTGGATTGAATTCTAGGCAGGAACCCTATGTTTAGGGAATAGAAACCTATAAAAGTTTAGCTAGTAAGTATATCTGTCCTTTGTTCTTGAAGGTATATTGTCTTAATTATGATGAAGTAAACAAACTACACTTTTGGTCCTGAGGGAGACAGTAATAATCCTGAACAAAAGGACAGGAAGTGCAGCCTCTCCCTGAAGATGTGCAGAGCCAGGCATTACAATACATACCTATAATCCAAGCAATGCTAGGCTGGGTTACATAGTGAATTTCAGGTCAGTTTGAGTTCCAGACTGCAAGAAAAAAAGGGGTGGGGAAGTGGGAACTGGCAAGATGGCTCTGCAAATAATGGCACATGCTGCCAAAGCCTTGTGACCTGAGCTTGATTCTTGGGATCCACGGAGAAGAAGAAAAGAATTAACTCCTGAAAGTTGTTCTCTAACCCCTAGACGTGGCCTGTGGCATGTTCGTATGTCTGTATACATATGTGCATACACATGCCCACACATGCACATAATACTATATAAACATTTAAAAATTAAAATACAAAAGATGTGCAAAAATAAGATACCGATGGAGCATTGTCTACCATTAATAACTGTCTTTAGTTTCAACACCAGCTTGGTGTCTGGAAAGCTTCACCATTCTATTGCCCATGGCAGACTGGGAGCAAATTCATTCAGTGTCTTAAATATCTTTAACAAAGGTGGATAGCAACAGAACTCCAACAAATAAGGCCAATCTATAGTATTGACTTCTGCCACGATTCTCACCCAGACTCAGGGTTCAGAACCTGATCTAGCTGAAGAAATCCCAGAAGCCATCAAGATATGTCTTAGAAAGTCAAACAGTAGGCCTACAAGATTGCTCAGCAGTAAGGTGCTTGCCACTAGGCCTAATGACCTGAGTTCAATGCTCACTTACTCACATGGTAGAAAGAGGAACCCATGTAATGGAAGGAGAAAACTGACTCATACAAGCTATTCTTTCTTTTCCCTTTTCTTTCTTTCTCTTTCCTTCCTCCTTCTTTGTCTCTTTTCCTTTTTCTTTGTCTTTATTTTCTTTTTCCTTTCTCTTGCTTTTTCCCTCCCTTCCTTCCTCCCTTCCTTCCTTTTTACTTGCATCTATTTTATGCTGAATTTATTTCCCTGCTGTAAGTTTTTGTTTCTTTTTATTTTCTGGGATAGCTTTTTCTTCTATGCAACCTCTTCCTTTTCTTCTGTGAAAATCTTCTTCTGGATTTGGGACAGTTTGTTCCATTTCAGTGAGAATCTTCTCCATGAGGCAGGAGGAGCTCATGTACCAGTTAATCTGACCATGTGCTCTGGAAATTCATCACTGCATCTCAGGTACTTTTCTTCGCCAGGTCGATGACTGGAGAAGCTATATCTAAACCCTTCAAGGTCAGCATTATTCCCTGCAATTTAAAGCACTGCAGCAAAAATCCAGCACTCTTTTTTGGCCACCAACCCTGTGTCCAGTCCCACTGTTTGACCTGGGTGCACCTACCAACTCCACCATTATACTGCTGGAATGCAACGGTGCACATTGCTTCTTTAAAGTGGTGGCTTTCTAGATATGCATACCCTTGATGGCCTGGGCAGTTTTCTTCAAGTGAACATGATGATTTGAACCTCTTGATTTGCAGGATTTTGTAGGGTTTTCTGGGTCAAGAGAGTAGAAGCCATCTTCACAGTCACCTCAGGCCATTTAAAGGAAGTGCAAGCTGTTCTTTTGCCCGCTGTGTACTTTCAAGGAAGAATTCCAGGGTAAGCCTTGCTTGTACATGAACCTTGGCTGGTGAGTTGAGGCTGGCCTGAATGCTTCCCAGAGATGTGGTGGCACTATTGAGCACCAAGTATAGAAAGTAACTTCGCTAATAGGATGATTCTCTAATAGGGGCACCTGCCTAGCCATGCATGTAAAATAATGAATCAGTTTTCACTCCAAGGAGTCCCATGAAGAACCAAGGGCAGCTTTGCTTTGGAGAATGTTCCCATGCTGCTTCAGGGTTACACAATCTCCAAGTGCCATCTCCTCAAACATTGCAGTGTCTTCTAAACCACTCTTAGGTGTGAGTCCTTGGGTTGGGATGGGGGTTGGGGGTTCTAGTGAATGCCTGAATTCTGCTATGCATGTAGTCCTGGAGGTAATAGGACCCCTGGGAAGTTTTGTGTTTCTCTCAGGCTGCTTTATGGTCTTTACACTGTTCAGTTCTCTCTGTATGCGCAGGCACAGATTTGTTTCTCTTCTTCCCTTCCTCTCTTGACTTTTTGGTATTTTGTGAAATTCCTACTCTGTAAATGGGCAACTTTTACCAGTTCCAGAGACTTCCCAGCTGTTCCCTCTTTAATTATTTTCTCTGTTCTAGTCATATGATCAGCTCTTCTTTATAGGAAATTTCCAATCCTTTCTTTTCCTTTAGCAAATAAATTTAATTTTATCATATGCATCAGATAGTTTTCAAATCTGAAGTTTTCTCAAGTCTTATTTAATTTTCTATGACCCTACTAGATCTTACTCATGATATCTGTTAATTTTTTACTTTTATTTTTTTATGTGAACTCACTTTCCATAGAATTGCATTGTAGGAATTTTGGGCCTCCAGTGAAGATGAATATATGTTTTCATCAGATAACTGAAGCATATACGACTTGGCCATATTCTATATTGCCTAAACTGGCTTGAGTGTATCTGACTGTCAAAGTATGATTTTAGGTTAGATAATCTGCCTAAGGACAGGCGTATAGTTATACCTTCCCAAGAGTGGAGATGATTTGCCCATTGTCTCAAGAATAGAGCTTTTCACTGTTGGGTACTGGGTAGTAGAGGTTAGGCCATACTTATTCCTATTTCCTGGTTGCATTGAAAATAACTTTTTGCAGACCAAGCCTTATCCAGTAGCAGTGCTCCTATCCCCACACCAGAAAGGTCCCTGGGGTTTGCTCCTGTCATAGGGACAGCAAGTATGCATCTCTACTGCAATTCAAGTTCATCTCTTTGGCAAATACTTTCCAAGTGAGAACTCTGAACGTCCACTTCTGAGTTCCTGCTTTCATCTGACTTTGGTTCTCAGTGTTTCTTGCTCTCTCGGTTTAAAGATTGTTTATTTTACCTAGCACTTGAGGTGCTTTCAGTAGAGGGGTGCCTTAGGAACGTCCTTTACTGTGTTCAAACATGGAACGCATCCTCTCCAGAAGCAAGGGAACTTATAATGCTTCATTCTTCCTGGAGCCTAGTTCTCTCCTCCTTTGCAAAATTATTTTCCTTCTTTTGATTAATTTCCACAAATGGTTTTATCTTTTTTATAAGAAAAAACATCTTCTAAACATTAACAGAAAGGAACTTTTCTACCATACTTCACTTTATCCTGACACACACTGAAAACTACGACTTTGGCAGCTCACACACACACATTTTTCAATTTTGTTAGTTCCAAATTATTCTAAGGCTATTTATAGCTCAGCACTTATGTTTAAAATAGGTGCTGCTACCTATGAGAGATTGATCATTAAAACAGACTTGGGGTTTACTAGGTGTAAAATCCACACTAGCTATATCACCTTTAAATAATTAATACGCATGGGGAACACGAGGGAAGCGTGTGTCTGTGTGTGTGCAAAGAATAAATAGCTCACAGCCCATGCATATCCTCTATTGGCTTCAGAGTTTACAGCTCTTTTCTGGTAATGTAGTCAGTAGAGACTTGGGTGAAGAACTACACGACTGTTACTCTCAGAAAAATTCATAGGCACGAGTCTATATTATGTACTTATTGGGCTAGGAACAACTTGCTAAGTATGCTAAAAACTTTCTTGCCGTATCATCAGGAAGGGACCTAGTTGGTTTTCTATCACCAAGAGAGACATGAGCCTCAAGTAGCAGTGCAACATAAAAGGTATAACCACATCTGAGTTTCTCTACACTGTGTGCTATGCATCTGCAGTGTTCATTCTGCTGAGATACGAGGAGACGTTATTAGACAAAGGAAGTTCTGTACCCAGACAGAGTGGGAGGATATTGTGTGCATAACTTCAGCTGTTGCCTGTCCACACAGGAAGTCTGGGGGTCAGATACTCTTTAGGATGAATAATCTGTACTAACTTCAGCCGTTCTTCCTTTGGCCAAAAAGACCAAAAATGCACCTGTATATAACTTGGCTTGAGATTCAGGGGCTCGAGAAGGTTTTTGTCAAAGAATATGGTGGGTGTCTGGCTGATGGAAGATGCTTACATATCACCAGGTGCTTCCTGGAGTTGCTATTTGTGTTCATTCTCTTCTGAAGACTTACTGTTCACATTAGTTTACTGACCTAATGCCATAGGAAGTCAGAATACCTCTTTGACTTTGGTGGATGACAGTCTCTATAGTTGTACAGTTGTGGGATCTTTTTAGCAAAGGGCCTTATAAATAATAATGATATTCAGACCAAAAGATGTTCTGCAGATTGGAGTATGAGAAGAAAGTTAATTTAAGTAACAGTAACTCATTCGGCCTCACCTGTCTTGCAAGGACTTTCAATTTTACCCAAACCCAGGGTAACTTTGTTGCTGCCCTCTGTCCTGTCCCAGTCACGTAATCCACCTTGAGTGCTACTCATGTAGACTGGTGTTGCTCTCCATTTTAGACTCTGGTATTTCTGTTGTTACTTAACCAACAGGACTATCCTAAATGGTATTGTTCTAGGTCTTAGCTATGAATATTGTTAATAAAAATGGGTTGAAAAGATTATCTTCTTGTTAAGTGTATTTACATAACTAGACTATTTTGTGATTTGATTCAGGTGTAAAAATTGTCCTATTGTTGAAGATTTTCTAGATTCATTAAGAGCTTTGGGTGTCTTCTGCCATTGCAGATGGGATACAATAAAATGTACCAGGAGAGTTTTCAAATTGTGGCAGTTTGCCTTATTTATAGCCTCTGTGAATACTCATGCTGTACAGTCTGTCAATGGGAGTGGTGTGAAAGCCACAAGATTAGTTATCCTTCATCATTATTCTTTTTTAAAAGTACATTGATTTTTTTTGGTGTGTGTGTGTGTGTGTGCACATGCACACAAACACATTTACAAGTCAATGTGAATTTACAGAATTTACAGAAACAATGCTGAGTTGGTACTTTCTTCTATCATGAGTATCCCAGGGATTGAACTGAGGTCATCAGGCTTGGAAGCAGTCTCTTTACCTTCTGAATCATCTCAGTTCACATTTTTATGATATAGATATGTGATTTAAGAAGGATAGAGAAACAACAGCAACAACAGAAACCATAGTGCCCTGCATGGAACATTGCTTGTCTGGTGAACGTGGCTCTGCTTTCTTGTTTGAGGAGGCAGTGGCTGAGTTATCACATCTCAGCTTTCCTGTGATCTAGAAGAAGACTGGGGGCAGGTTCGTGGGAAGCGGTGGTGACCTTATTTATTTTTTGCTCTCTGGGCAAAGAGATGATACAATTCCAGAAAGTGAACCCTCTCTATGCCTGGGGTTCTCTCTGTGTGCACCTGGAGTTGTGCTATGCAGAGCTGGAGTTACTGTGGGTTTGGGTTGTTTTTGTTTTTAGTTTAAATTGGTAATTTTTATGTTTATCTTCAAGGCTGGCTAAGTATAAATTTGTTTTTTAAAACACTTGAAAAATTAAAGGACTCATTTTGTATGATGATATTCAAAAAAAAAAGAAGGATAGAGAGAGCAGGTGCCATTTTTTTTAAATTTGAAAACCACTATTGCCCTGGTGTCCATTGAATGGACGCATGACGAGGAGCCGTGCAAATTTTTATCTCAGTTTTGTTCATTACAATCTCTGGGTTTTTTTTAGCATCTAAAAATTACCATGGGAAAAATAAATTCTAAAATGATAATAGTGACAGTCATTACTGGACATAATGAATCAAAATCTTGTGGCCACCTAAGTTTTCTTTAGGGCTCCAGAATAATCGACGTCAATGCTTGTTTTTGTTTTCATGGGGAAGTAACTGAACTTGCAATGCAGAGGTTCCATGTGCATGGGTGGGATAACAGCACTGTTTGCTTCGAGGGGTTAGAGTGGAGCACTTCACCTGAAGCTCCAGTCAGAACTCTTAGAATGTGCCTAACGAGGTCATGTGCTGGTTGGCTGTTTGTTCCGTTTTTTTCCTGGAGCAGCATACTGAAACAGGAAAAGTGTTTAAAACGTGGTGAGCATTTTACTGTTCCTGTCTTCTGTTAACGGTGGCTGTGCCAGGCTGGGTTCTTGCTCCATGTGGGTACTATGTCATCTTCTGGTCAGTTTGCTTGATGGCCTTTCTCTTACTGAGAACAATGCCTCTCTAGCGCCTTGAAAATGGACATGATCCTAAAAGAGTATAGAAAAACTACAATAAGAAACTTTTTATATTTGTATAATATTGCATGTATTCCAGGACTGGAGAGATGGTTCGGTGGTTAAGAGTACTGGCTGCTCTTCCAAAGGTCCTTATTTCAATTCTCAGCAACCACATGGTGGCTCACAACCATCTGGTGCCCTCTTCTGAGCACTGTGTACATTTAAAAAACAAACAAAACATTGGGTGTATTCCACTCATATATATGTACTAGACATGCTTTTGCATGCCTTTCCACCTGACCTGGGGGTCTGAATGTCTACACTGAGTGGTCTTGAGAACTTAATTGCATTTAAAAGAGAACTCCACAAAAGAAATCTGTGTGGAGTGTGGGTGTTGTGGAGCACCTCAAGAGGTGCCCAACAGTCAGTATGTCTGTGTCATTGAAGAAGAACTTATCCCCAAAAGCTAACGAGAAGGAGTGTCAACTTCCATGGAGTGATTGCTTAGATTTGTCTTATCTGGGCCAAATGTATTTGGGGGGAGGGACATTCAAGACAGAGTTTCTCTGTGTAGCTTTGTAGACCAGGCTAGCGTCGAACTCACAGAGATCCACCTGCCTCTGCCTCCCAAGTGTTGGTATTAAAGGCATGAGTCACCACTGCCTAGCCCAAATGTAGTTTTCTTCCTTTGAATGAGTGAAATATTTAAAATTCCAGTAGTGAATCCTAATATTGAGTGTTGAGTAGAGGATGCTAGTAGGGGGGTTTTAGAAAGAAGTTCCTTATCAACTTGCCTACAAATATTTTGTAGTTTCACTCTAAGTCTTTAAAGTTTGTGCATATGTGTTTAATGCATTTGTCAGGTGTTTGAAGCTCATGTAGTCTACCTTTCATTCTACCTCATATTCTTATTTTAACCATTCAAACCATTCAGCAAGCAAGAATGCTGTGCTTGCCTGGCCATAGAGTGGATCTGCTCCATGTTGAGTCTTCGTGTGTGTGTGTGTGTGTGTGTGTGTGTGTGTGTGTGTGTGTGTGTGTGTGTGTGTGTGTGTTTAAAATGACATATGTGCTTTACACATAGTAGTAGATTTCATAAGGACATTTTCACATAACTCTATAATGTATTTTATTTCCTCTCTATACTTCCCTCCTTACCCTTTCTTTCCCTCTTACCTCCTGCTAGACCCTTCTATTTTCCTAGATAGTGTTGCTTCTACTGTCATGTTATATACATGCATGATTTCACATATTTATATGAAATGGATGATCCACATATGAGACAAACCATGTAATATTTATCTTTCTGGGTCCAAGTTAACTTGCTTAAAATGATACTCCTAGGTTAATTCCATACTATAGCTATTGTGGACAGTATGATAAGCATTTGTCTTTGGGTTTCTATTGTGAAGAGACACCATGACCATGGCAACTCTTTTTTTGTTTGTTTGTTTTTCGAGACAATGTTTCTCTGTGGTTTAGGAGGCTGTCCTGGAACTAGCTCTTGTAGACCAGGTTGGTCTCAAATTCACAGAGATCAGCCTGCCTCTGCCTCCCCAGTGCTGGAATTAAAGGCAAGTGCCACCACCGCCAGCCCACCACAGCAACTCTTATAAAGGAAAATATTTCATTGGGGCTGGCTTACAGTTCAGAGGCTTACTCTATTATCATCATGGCAAGAAGCATGCAACACACCAGCAGACATGGTGTTGGAGAGGTAGCTGAGACTGCTACATCTGGGTCAACAGGCAGCAAGAGGAGTGGCACTGAGCTTGGCTTGAGCTTTTGAAGTCTCAAAGCCCAATACACTTCCTCCAGCAAAGCCACACTTAATCCAACAAGCCACACCTCCCAATAATGCTATTCCCTATGAGTCTATGGCGGACACTTTCATTCAAAAAACCCACAGTATTCCTGTGCAGTTATCTTGGTGATGTATTGAGTTATAGTCCTCTGGGTAAATATCAGCATGGCAGAGCTGGGTCATATGGAAACTTCTATGGCCATGTTTTTCTCCTTACTTTTTTAAAAGTATATTTATGGCATCAAAAATGGAATCTTTCCTGTGGCGCAGACCTCAAATCCAGTCAAGAGAGCAATTGGTACCCCCCAATTTCAAGCTTGCCACTATTGCACCAGTGAACACATCTTGCCTTGGAGGGCGTATTATAGGAAGGCCACTGATGTCTTTTCTCCCCCAGTAGCTTGCACTATGGCCTCTGTACTCAGTATGCAGAACTGAAGGATCTTTGGACCATGGATGCCTGCTTATTTTCTTTTATGTTTTTCTTTTACGACACACACCTCAGGACTACCTTTCTTTGACACGTCTCATTTATTGCATTTGGGTGCTTCTTTTGAAATTTAGAATTTCACATTCTATGGTTTTTTCCCTGTAAATGAAAGGACTGTATTGTTTATTAACATATTTAAAAAGTGAAGTTAGTTAAGCCAGGCGTGATGTAAGTGCTTGTAATCTTAGCACTTGGAGAGACTGGGGCACTGATTTGAGGTCAGTACAGTGAGTACTAGGCTGGCTAGTGCTAAATAGAAAGGCCTTACAGCCTACTCAGGAAAAGGCTAGTTTTCAGTACAGCCACTTCTTTTCATCCGGGGCTTTGAAGAAAGGAAAACAAAAACATAAGCAGAGGAGTTAGTATGCTATCTGTGAAAAGAGTCTAAGGAAAGGCTTCATTCTCCCAGTCCTGTTATTCACCCAGACTAGAAAGGTGAACCTGTAGCCATCAGCTAATGCCTTGGTGATACCGTGTAACAAACCTCACTGAAGCTCATTGGCTTGAAACAATAGCCACCGATTCTTGCCTATTAAACCCCACCCTACCACTCTCAGACTTGCTTGTGCTGCTGAAAGCAGTGGCAATTGGATCATGTGGCTTATGCTACAGCCCCCACAAAAGGAGCTATGGCTTAAAGTAGGGCCACACTCCCCCCCATCAGAGCTAAGCCCACAGTTTTAGTCTCAGCTTCTTCAATTTTATGTCACTTTATCTTAAAAAGAATTAAAGTGCCAATTAAGTTGGCTTGTGTCATGTCTATCTTGCCCCAGTTCTAAATTAAGAATGACCTAGTTAAAGCTGCTTATTCTCACAGTGCCTGAGTGTTAGAGAGCTTTATACACAATTGCTACGATTGGTTGGGAGTGTGTCTCTGCATGGGTGTGAGTACACACACACACACAAGCTCAGACACGTGCTCTCTGGTCTAGAATCACCAAGCCGTGTCCCTGTGGAGAACAGCCTTGTGTCAAGGAGTAAAAATGCTTGGGAATTAGCAGGTCTTGACTCTTCTTATGACTATTGTTTTGATCTTCAGCAAGTGACTTGAGGTTCAAGAGCTTTAGTGTCCCCACAGTAAGATGAAGAAATGAATATCAAACATTTGCTTGAAGAATGAAAGACATAACACTGCCCTTCACATAAGAGATATTGTTTGGGGAACCTGCCCGAGCCCTTTGTGTCTGTCTTTTATAGCTTCCATTAAACATGTTCAAGTTAGTCTTTGGCACTCAGACCCCCAAGAACAACCTCTTTATCCTGGTAATACCTGGGTAACCGGAGCATCAGGACCCTTGATTGGCTGTCCGGAAGTTTAACCGATGTCGCTGAAAGTGTGACTGTGTCAGCTGACGAGGGTACAATTTCGGGTCTGCATTGTGTTTGGAGGGGTCTTGCTGTCTAGTGGGAAAGAATGCAAAAAACCCATCTCAATTTGGCTTGAATAAAAAAAATGGCAAGAATTCCATTCACAGAGGCCAGAATTCCAGTTGACTGGGGTCATGCCCCAGGGAGGATGATGCCCTGATGTCTTGGCTGTCTTAGACTAAAGGTGTGTTTTCCCTAACTGTGTTGGGCATTGCTGTGTCTACCATAATGGATAGCAATGAGGAAAGAAAGACAGTCTTCTCCCTCTCTGTACTAAGAGCTGTTTAGGGTGCTGGCATTAGGCTTACATGGTTCAAAATGCTACCCGGAAGTAGCAGAGATCCTTGAGCAGAATGCATAGGGGCACAAAGTGCTGTGTCAGCTGAAAGTGACACAAAGACTGGAAATTTCTGTTAATGAGACTGTTCTAGTCCACTTGCTGTTGAAATAAAATATTCACAGATATCTTCATGTATTTCTGGGGGCTGTTCCCCATGTGTTCACAAACAGTTCATTCTGTACCTCTACAGCCATGACAGGTATTGGGGTTTCCTCCAGGTTCCCTAAGTTCTACAGTCGCCAGCTCTGCCTTGTTACCTTGCCTAACCTAGAGTCCAGTTGGGAGCCACTTCTTCCACAGTGTCTCATGCTGAGGCCACCCAGAGCATGACAGCATTGATAACAGAGCCACTTACTGGTGTTAACAGCAACACACCCTGACACTGTCTGTCTACATTGCACTTTGCTCCATTCTAGAGCAGCCTTCTCCATCCCAGAGCACTCCTGCAGGGTGCGGGGAATGGCATGGACTCAACACGTTTGGGGGATTTTGAGTTATTTTGAAGGAGGGGGGCTTATTTCCTGTGTGATTTGAGGGATGCTGTTCTAAGCAAACATTTTCATGGGAAGTATTGTAAGATGTATTCTCTGCATGTTTGTTTCCTCCCAACTTCCTGGAGCCACGGGGCTTCTATAGAACTTTTCAGGGACCTTTTGTCAAGAAGCTTGTAGTAGATTCTTGACTGCATGTAGCTGGAATGGTGTGCTTGTATGTGCAAGTGTGCTTCTAACCAAGGCTTCAGTTCATGTGGCCTCTCACAAGCTTGGGATATAGGGCAGCTCATGG
This sequence comes from Mesocricetus auratus, assembly GCF_017639785.1. NCBI lineage: Eukaryota > Metazoa > Chordata > Mammalia > Rodentia > Cricetidae > Mesocricetus > Mesocricetus auratus. Next base: position 87,045,321 of record NW_024429184.1, on the reverse strand, counting down.
AACTGGGACTTGCTGAGGGAGCCTGCTGCCTGTGGAGCCTCTCAGTAATGCCCCAGTGTTTGGCAAGAGCAAGACAACTTTTCCTGAGATATAGGCAATAAAATATGGTCAACAGTGCATTAGCATCTTTATTAAAAGAAATGGGATTCTGAGTTCCTTAAAGACATGCAAATGACTAAACCTACCCTGTCTGTCTCTCCAATCTATGTGTCTATGACCAAATAAAGGAAAAGCAACACAACCCCTGTCATGGTTGAAAAAATGCTTTAGTATTTTTTTAAGGGAGGCCATATTCCTTTTCCCTTTTCACAATTCTATACCACAGCCTAGTTCCCAGACTCCCACAGATGAACCTTTCTCCAGCCTGCAGTATCTGTCTGTCTGTGTCTGTCTGTCTTCTCGGCATGGTTTAGAGGGCCTCCCCATCTTGCGGAATTGATGGTGCCTTTCTTCATCCATGACTACTGTGGAAGAAGCAGCAGAGGAAGTCCAAATAGCAAGGAAAGGGGCAGACCCGCAAGCCGAGACAACAAAGGTGGAAACGGAATGTTGTGAGCAATTCTGAAGCTTTAGGTTGGCAGGTCAAAGGAACAGGGCATACCCTCAGTACCTGCCTGAGTCCAGGAATGTGCCTGGTGCCTGTGGCCTCTACAGAGATGAGTGGACAGGGTCAGCTGCCACCATCCCCATCTTTCAGACCACTTGTCCTTATTTGGGCCAACTGCCCTGGAGCTTGCTCTCTGTTTTTTGTTTTGGTTGATCTCTGGCACCAGCTGCAGCCCTCTCTACTGCTCCTTCTAGGCTGGTGCACTCCCTCTCGGCTTCCTAATGACTGCCTACTCACCTTTCTGCTTGAAGAGACAACTTCCACACCTGGCATTTTACTTAATGGCTCATTGTGCTGCTCTTAACCTACTTTGGCTTTCTCTACTCACAGATATTTTGGTCTGGGTGCCCATCCCCTCCCTCTGTCTAAAAGCACACTGGTGAAGACAAACAACTCGTAGCTAACATCTGCAGAGCACTTTGTATGTGCCAGGCACTCAGCTGGGTACCCTCCAGAGCACCTTTTAAGACCTCTTCTTCAAAAGGGTAATATAACTTACCCAAGATCACACCTAAGCAGCAGCTTTGGATCACATAGAAAATAGTTTTCTCAAACATAGTGTTTGTTGTTGGGTTCAATTCTGCTGTAAAACTCCTGGTTTCCGTTGCTACCAGTTGTCTCTCCGTGTAACCGAACTTCATCTTTCATACCCACAAGTCTCAGGAGATTTTGTGAAGATTCAGGCTCTGAATTTGAGATTTGGGTGAAACCCAAGTGTATGTCTAATAGGCTGTCAGCTAATGTTCCCCCTGCTGACCTGGGAGAGCATACTTTGAGTAGAAAGGATGAGATCCTTGACCATTCTCCTGGCTCTAAAGTACTCAGAATTGCAGGCAGACAGAAAACATGTATCCCAACTCTGGACAGAATGATGGGCAACCAACATAGCATCCATGACTTGAAAGTCCTAATTAGAAATTGTGGATAAAAATGGTGAATGGGGAGTAAATGGTTTAAGAACGCATTGTTAGCTTCTGTCTCTTAAGTAGACAACCCTTACCCTCATTTGGCAGCCTCAGACGTCCAGGTACCCAGCACAGCACTAGGCAGGTGTCCTTTGTGCCACAGTTGTGACCTTTCAGGAAAAGCTAGCTGTTTGGGGAGCTGCAAGGCTCTCTTGGATTTTTATCTCCCATGTTCCTAACAAAAAGGCATTCTCAAAACAGCCTTTGCTGATACAAGTGGTTGGTGATCATTAAAAGCTACCTCAATGCCAGTTCCTTCCTTTTAGAAGGAGGTAATCTACACAAGGAATTGGACAAAAATGATTTCAAGACTTTGAGTTCGGAGACAGATTGTAGCAATGTGGGACTTTTAGAAATCTCTGTCACAGAGCTCAGAGCATGAGGTAAAGATAATGAATACTCATAAGCTCCATCGACTTGTCCTATGAGGTATTTTTCTCATACATTGTGGATATGCACAAACCAGTACATTTTTTGTCTTATTAAAAGTTCAGTTTGGGGGACTGGAGAGATAGCTCAGCAGTTAAGAGTGCATACTACTCTAGCAGAAGATATGAGTTCAGCTCCCAGCATGTACACCAGGTGGCTCACAACCCATGATTGTCGGCAACTCCAGGTTGGCTCTTCCAGCCAGTTACATAGTGTATTTTGTCATAGAGAAAGGCTGTAGGACAGATAGAAGCTTGTCAACTGAATGTGTCATGCCACTCTCCCCTGACCCCCATCCCTTGTGAAGGTTTGAGACTAGGGCCAAAGGCAGCCCTAACCAGGTCTTCTCAGAGCTGAGAGGCAAGTTCTCAACGAATGGTGCTTTATGCTAGGGAAGATGGGTGGAGGTGCAGTAAGAGGATGCCTTCCTCCCCATAGCTTGGAGCAGAACAGACTTCATTGCCATAGGGAAATGGCCTTTGTGGTGGTTAGGGTATTGCCTCAGCTCTGTTAACCTAACATAGAAACTCTCTCACAGATTCGTGGGCATGTCCAAGGATTTATCTCCAAGCTGACTCTATAGACTGTCAAGTTGACAGCCAATATAAACAATCGAAGTATGCTTAATCTTGATCAGAGCGGCAACTCTTGATTTCCTTATCTGTAAAATGGGGATATCAATGATTTTGTATCATAAATCTACACTAAAGAACCATGTTAAAGAATAGGATAGTATAAATCCATAGATTTTCTTGGGTTTATGGAGTATCATTGAACATTTTAATTCCTATAAATTCTTTTGTTGTTGAGTGAAAAACCTTTTCTAGGGAAGTTCAGTTCTGATTAGAGTTTAAGTCTATAGAGTTGATCTTGTTAGTAAAGTCTTGGAGGGACGATGGGTAATCTTTCTACTTGTTCTTAGCAGAGAAACTGAGGCCAATGTTTTTGCACTTCTTTGTTTCTTCATGAGAAATTAAGTTTACCTTTGGTGTAACTTTGATTTTGGCTTGAATTTCCCTCTCCCCATTACACCCACACCCACACACACACACACACACACACACACACACACACACACACACACCAAACCAAGACAAGTGGCTCCTGCCAAGAGCTCCTCAAATGGAGGGATTTCTCAGGAGCATTTGCTGGAGTAATCAAAGCTTGTTGGGAAATTATTTTATGTCTTCCCAAAACCACTTTATTCTGAGGCCTCTGAGGAGACTTGAGGTCCAAGAACTGATTGAATAAACACAATGACCTATGCTGTGGGTTAGCCGTGTACGTGTTTGAAGATTTACTACCTGAAAGAATAACTTTTTAGGGTAATTTTCTTTTTGGGGGGGGGTTGAGCCAGGGTTTCTCTGTGGCTTTGCAGGCTGTCCTGGAACTAGCTCTTGAAGACCAAGTGGGTCTCGTACTCACAGAGATCTGCCTGCCTCTGCCTCCCAAGTGCTGGGATTAAAGGCATGTACCATCACAGCCTGGCTTTAAGGTAATTTTCTTGTCATTAAATAAGTTCACTTTTATTTTTAAATATGCACAAAAATTGATCTTTCCGAGAAAGCGTCTAGAACTTGGAGAAATGAACATTTATATTGTGCTAGTAGACACAAGCCAGACACAAACTCTTTTTCATTGTGTTTGCTTCACTACAAAAAGTCCCTAAGTGTGTGTTGCAGATAAACAAACATTATTTTCTGCCACTCTATTCAAGATAATCTGTAATATTCCCTAACCTTATCTTATTCAGTATTTATTACTATTAGATAATGTTTGTGTTTTCGTCTTTGCCCAGATGAAATTACAAATGAAGCAGGCAACCTAATAGTTGCATCTCAGAGGAAGGAAAAAGTTACACCAGAAGTTTAAGGGTTAATATAAAGATTGATATTTGCATATCTGCCTAATTATTGCCTAGAGTTTGTACCACTCAATAGGTAAAGAATTCATTATTTAATAGTAATTGTTATATCAAAAACTCTAGTACATGAAAAATAATTATAGCCATAACACCAAATAAGTACCCTGCCATGGGGCCAAGTGGTTGTTTGCTGGGTTAGCATGGACAACTGGGAACCTGGAAATTACTGTCAGCTCCCACCCCCTTGAGACAGTTGTAGAAGCCCTGACTTCCTGAGGGTTGGGGAAGACTGGATGATAGGCAGCACCATCATTCTGAAGTTCCATTTGGCTCAGGAACAAAGACGCCAGATATGTAGTTGAAATATACACAGTGGGCTGCAGTGGAGGTTGGATAAAATGCTGTGTTTTGTTTGTTTTTGTAGCAAATCTCTTGATTTATCTGTGCCTGTCTTTTGCTAAAACTACAAGTTTTCAAAACTTAGTATGAGGTGGGAACCAAGGAACTCAGATGTCTGTAGCTCTTTGTGTAGTTTCCAAGACAAAGTAGATTTGCGTTTGAAGTCAAATGGACATTAAATAAGCTTGTGATTTGCTATCTGTGGGGTGCTAGCATTTGCAGATGTCTGCAGGTGTTAGGACAGGGCCAAGGGAAACAGGCAGCAGAACACATGGTTTTGGGAGGAAGTGCACACTCCTAATGCACCATAGAAAAATACCTCTTCAGATGTATTCCTTAGTAACAAATCCTGGATGAGAACTGGAGACGGGTGTGTTCTTTGGAAGTGTTAAACACGTTTATAACCTTATTGAGCCAGTCTCTGGGATCTAAGTGCTGCTTATTTCTTAGTCTGTACCAGTAGTCACTGGGTCTGTTGTTAATAGTAAAGAAGGAAGAGTCTCCGTGGCTCTGTAGCACTTCCTTCTCATTTCTTTTGTGATGGTTGGCAAGCTTGCTGTTCACACCTCCAAGGGGGGACTAAGCAGGCTCATGTCTGGTTCCTTTTCTGAATGTGTTCTGTTGTACATGAATGGAGGTGAGTTCTTCAGGGTTTAGAATTACACACGGTCCACTCTGCATGATAGACTCTCTATCATGGTCCCGACAAGACAAGAAAGCATGTATCAGGTACCTGTCTTACACTTGTGAAACGAGTCAGACCTCCACAGGCATCCCTGCCAGATTATTGAGTTGGTGCTACCATTTTAGAAATGTTGGGGCCCATGCCAACACGCATGTGCCAATCCACTAAGAAATTTAGACCAACTCACAGGGAGAAACGCTTAAGGAAGCTCACTAGCACAGGTATGGGTGACAAGCACACCATTGAGCAACCAACTCTTGTGTCCTTTAATACCTGCCTGGGTCAAGCACAAGACCTAAAAGTGGTTTGTTATTGCAAAACAGGAAACTTGGATTTAGGTGAGTACCAATGATGAGAATTGGGCATGCATATTGTATACATTTAGTGAAAGCATGGTATGCTAGCTAGTTTTATGTCAACTTGGCACAAGGTAGAGTCATATGAGAGGATGGAGCCTAAATTGAGGACATGCCTCCATAAGATCAGGCTATAGGCAAGCTTACAGGGCATTGTCTTAATTCGAGATTGATAGAAGAAGGCCCAGTCCATTGTTGGCCCAGTCCATTGTGGGTGGTACATCCCTCGGCTGGTGTTCCTGGGTTCTCTATAAGAAAGCAGGCTGAGCGAGCCAGTAAGCCACACTCCTCCATGGTCTCCTGTCTTCAGGTTCCAGCCCTGCTTGAGTTTCTGTCCTGACTTCTTCAATAGTACATGTGGAAATGTAAGCCAAATAAACCCTTTCCTCCCCAATTTGTTTTTGGTCATGGGGTTTGATCATAGCAACAGAAACCCTAACTAGGACACATGGCTATTGCTGATGTGGCAGTATTCTGCCTTGAGCCTGTTTTCTTGGCATGTTCTTTTTCCCAGCAAGGGTGGTGCAGTGGGCTGGAGACATTTTTAGTATGCCATGGAGTCCAGTTGTTGATTTTGTTAATAGGGTAAACAAAACTTCTTTGACACCATAAATAGCAAAAGCTGTGTTCCACCCCACCTCCTAAGCAAGGAAGATATTTGAAGCAGGGATCGAGCCTTGTTCTTAATACAGTTACAGACCTGAAAAGAAAACAAAGACATGTTTTCAGGAGACAGAAAGTTGTGAAATCAGCCCAGCAGTACACAATAGAGGTTTTTTGTTTTTGTTTTTGTTTTTTATCTTGAGTGGCACTTGGAAAGAATTGATTGTAGATGGCAGCAGTGAAGTTTGTGTGCAGTTACAAAGCACCTCCAGAAAAACAAACAAAAAACAAAGCAAAAACCAAACACTGTTCTCTTGAGTGGACTGGAAGCTGGAAGAATGGTCAGAGCTTAAGGGGACAAGCTGACAGCTAATATCTGTCTGAACAACATCCAGGACACACAATGATGTTCTCCACAGAAAGGGATTGGTTCTGTAGCTTCAGAGGCTGCCTGAGACCCAGGTTGTACTCCCACAAAACACTTCAGAATGAGGATGGTCTTTATGTGCTTCTCGTGTTTTCTGAATTTGTTTGAGCAACCATTACTTATATAGTGGAAGGTATCACAAGGCAAAACTTTAATCCAAATTTCTTAGACTGTAGCCTCTCTTAGCTCTGAGGTTTTAATTCAGACAATTCAGGCATACCCAAAGAGTTTCCTTTTCTCAAAGAATAGAGAAAAGTCGATGTCATTCCATTAATGGTCCCCACCAATTGCCTCCATGTGTTACTCTGAGCACTGCTCACAGAGAGTAAGGAAGGTGGTCATAGGCACAGAAAGGTCTCTTGTTTCTAAACTTGCTCAGTGTCTCTCTATGCATCAGCTTAGATGCCAGAGAACAAGGACTTTACTTCATGTACAAAGAAGGAAAGGAACTCTTTGGAGCCCTTGTTCCTCAGCATGAACTTCCACATGATCAAATCACTTTGGCAGAACTAAAATGTGAGTCTGAGTTAAGATTATGTACTAAATTTGTGTATCAGGAACTATTTAGTGACACTACATAGCCTAGTGAGGGAACTCTTCTATACATTCCTTTCTGACTTCTGTTGGAATTTAATGACTGTCCTTTTCCTTTCCTTTCCTTTTTCCTTTCCTTTCCTTTCCTTTCCTTTTTCCTCCCTTCCTCCCTCCCTCCCTTCCTTCTTTCTTTCCTTTTCTTCCCTTCCCTTCTCCTTCCTTCCTTCCTTCTTTCTTTTTTTTTGAGTGATATGATTCTTACCAGAAGCCACACTAGTCACTCTTTTCCATGACTTCAGAGTAATGCAGTTTGTGAACCACTAAATGAGTTTGAGAGGTGGAGGAGGGTGAAAAGAATGATGAGGGAGGAAAGAGACAGTATGACATCATGTCTACCAAGTGCCTGTTACGCTTAGGTCACAATGACAGGGAGACATGAAGAGGTTCTTGGAATGCAAAGACCATTTCTTGACAGGTAGGGAAAGCCATACAAGTAAGACTGGGCAGATGAAGACTTAGTAAGGATGAGGGAGTTGATTTCATTTGGAAAGTCATTCTAAACTCAGTGTTGTGCATACTTCCAAGGCATTATACCAAGCTGAAATGGAAGTTAGTAGCAAGTAGGGAGGATGGCATTCTGGAGTTATTTAACAGCAGTGTTATCTCAGAGCAGAGATGAAATCACTACATACCATTGTCTTTTATTTGGTGACTTTTTTTTCTTAGTACTACAAGCCTCACAGATGTTTGATATAAGTGAGCAGTACTGGTTGCTGGGTTTACTTGGCATCCTGGCACAAGTGATTCTTTTGGCCATTCTCAATAGTTTGCACCATCAATGAGGCAAGCACTTGGTATGATCAGATTAGGCCCGGTGTGGGGGCATATGGTTCCCTTCCTGGACAGCTGCTGACTCGACTTAGCAAAGGGTGACTCGGCTCTCCCCCGATTCAGTGATGGACTTACTAAAGGGACCTTGGGATATCACAAAGTTAGTTTTGCTGCAGGTACATGAAGTAGCTCCCCGCAGAGTCAGTTAAGCTGGGGAAGCTGTTGTTGGCTAGATTCCCCTTGGGGAAGACTGCTGAAGAATGAACATCTGGAATTCTGGTTGGTGAGGTACAATTGTACACCACTGTAGTTTTGTTGTTGCTTTGTTTTGCTTCTGTTTGTTTTTTTGTCATCTTGAAATGTTTTGATATTAGACTCCTGCAAATGTTGGGATTTTGTGGTGATATATTATTTATGATCTAATAAAGCTAGAAGCTGGGTGGTGGTGGCACACACCTTTAATCCCAGGACTCAGGAGACAGAGGCAGATGGATCTCTATGAGTTCAAGGCCACCCAGGGACACATGAGAGTGACTCAGTCTTAAAGAGAAACAAAGTTCACACCTTTAATCCCAGCTCTAGAGAGGTATATAAGACAGGAGCAAGCAGAGTCTTGGGTAATTAGTCTCCAGCCACATCAAGGTCAGGATTGCCTCAGCCCTGATATAGAGGTAAGAGCTCTCTGGTAGTTTGGCTGTTTTGCCTCTCTGATCTTCAGCTTGAACCCCAATATCTGTATCTGGGTTTTTATTATTCGTGTTACAGGATTTATAGTTCTCATGCCTTAAGACATTGTGCTTCCTTGATGCTGAATAGTTTCTGTTATTAGCTTTATTTCTGTAAGTTTATTCTCTGAGGTGACAGGGGAGAGATGTGGCACTTGTTCCCATCATTCTTTATTATACCTGGGAGTTAGGATTGAAACTCCTGAGCTTTTTTTTTTAAGCTAAAACTGTTTGAAAACTTTGCACAAGACACTTGAGGAGATAAGAGCAATGTCTTCAGTTTATTGAGAAGCCCACTAGTGTGTGTGTGTCTACTTTATTAGCACCTAATAAATATTGGCATGGTGCAAGAAATACAGACATCTTAAGGCAGGGCTCTCTTCTTTACCACATGAGTCCTAAAGCAAATGATTGCATTCCCAACTTCCCTAAGCAAACCTGTACTTCCCTTGACAGATATTGGTGTGAGCCTTGCAGTGATGTCATCTTTTGGGGAGTTGGGGTGGGGCTGACTGGGATGATAGTCTGGGGTTTCAGAAAAGTTATGAAGATGAGAAATACTTGCACTGAGGCACAGAGGGAGGCATGGTGGCAGCATCTAATTGACTGTGCTCCCCGCTGACAGTTTTTAACACCCTGTTGATTTTATTAAACATTCTTAATAAGAAGTTGGAGTTTTGTTTAGGCTAAAACCATAATGAAAACATCTCTGTTCATTTCTCAAGAACAGCCAAAGTATACACAGTTGGCAAATTAGCACAGGGTGGCAGAGTAACTCCTTGTCACAGGCTGCGGCTCAGTATTGGGAAGATGCTGAGAGGCATGCAGACAGGGTGCTGAGTACTTCCAAGGAAGGAGCTGCATGTGAGGTATCAAAAAGACCACTTTATTTTACTTACTAAGCATTGGAAGTTAATAACTCATAATTCTGCTTTAAATGCCTGAAGGAAGGGAACTATACCTGGGCTGTTGAGCTGCAACAGTGAAACATTAAAGAGACTGTGATGGTGGCCATTGGGAGGTGACAGAGACCAGAGAGAAGAAACTTAGATAATCATGGAGGATAGTATTCTGCATGCAAGTTGTCCATGCCAACAGCAACTTGCACTGACTCAAAAAGGGTCTTATTAAGTCTGTGGACTTCACAAACTTCTAACTTTCCCTCCTCTTGCTGTAGGAACCAGTAACAGAATGATCAAGAGGACAGTTTTGCCCTTAAACTTAACTAGGTTCAAATTCAGGCACTGGCACGTTGAAGCTGGAGAACTCATACAGTATCTTGACTCCTCTAGTCCAGGTTCATTCTATAGAATCAACATGAAAACCCTGCCTCACTGATCATTCTGAGCCTCTACCTCAGGTTGTATATTTTTAAGTCAGAAAACTTCAAAAAATTATCATTGGTTTTTTAGGCGAGGCACAAAGCGTTCTATCAGGGAGAACAATGATTAGCTTCACAATGAGTTTATGAGACATATCATCCTGCAGAAAGGCACTTTAAATTCAATAAGGAAGTGAGTTCATTCATAGAAGCTGCTAGTGTCTCTAATGAAGAGAAAGCTAGAATGAGAGTCTTCAACTGATGGGTGTTATATAATTGTGATGGATTAAAAAAACAACCCAAGATTCTTGAGCTTGCTATGAATCTGTGAAAACACTTACCACTGGGAGCTACTACGTGATTGGAATAAATCAAGACTTGAGAATATGGAGAAAGAATTGAATGCTATAAATGTGCTGTGGGAAAAAAAAGGAAATGTTCCAGATAACAGATCCAGCCTGGGTTGGTTTCCATTTTGGCATATTCCATTCTTTGCCATCTTCCAGTTTCCTGTGATGTATACAGATGTTGTCACCCTGAGCCAAGACCACTGGCCACACTGCCCTTCTGTCAAGCCACCCTTTTGTGGTACCTGATGTGACTACTGGTACTTATCCATCCCAGCCCAGGGGTTGGCCTTTGGATTGGAGGTAGCAAAGCACTTGATACTTTTTTTAAACTTTCATTGATTTTGTGTGGATTTCACATCATGCATTCTGATCCCACTTATCTCCCCATCCCCTTGCACCCACCCTCTGCCCTTGCAAACTTCCCCCCAAAACAAAACTAAATTTGGGAGGGAGGGAAAGAAGGAGGGAAAAATCTTGTTGTGGAAGCTATAGTGTGGCCCATTGAGTCACACAGTTTACCCCGCTAGTCCATTCAGCTTTACTTGCAAGTGTTTATTACCAACCGTCATTGATTAGGCACAGGACCTCTGGCTTCTGCTACACCATGGATAACTGGGACTCCTCTTGGATACCCTATTTTTGTCCTGTGTCACGGAGATCCTGCTGTTTTGGATCAGTAGTTTTGTCCCCTTCACCTGCTCCAACAGTTCATCGATGAGGTAGATGTTGGGGTGGGCAAACTCATAGCCCTGGTTCTGGGCCTGGGTGGTAGAGTTGGGTTGATCAGCCTGCCATCTCTCCCTCTTTGACCCTACCTGGCTGAGCTCTCCAGCACTACCTCAGCTAGCTCACCCAGTGCAGCCTGCAGCATGGATTGGGGCCAGTTCCCTGCTCCTCAGATCCAGGTCACCCACACTCACGTCACCAGGGCCAACTCTGCTACCTAGGTAAAGTACAAGGTCCTCTCTCCACTTGACACTTCTTGTCTCCCACATACATCACCATAAATATTCTGTGTGTCTCTATCTGGTTCTCTCACTACTGAGATCACACCTATAACTCTTAGGAGGACATACTTTTTTCATTTCACCTCCAGTAGTTAATGACAAAACAGAGTCATTCTATGCCACCAGCAGTCTTTTTTATCCCAAGGTTGCAGCATTGGGGTCTGATGGGGAAAGCAGCAGGAAGTGTGTCCCATCCAGCCCTGAGGCAGATCTACTATTTAGGATTGCCTTGTGAAGGCCCATGGATTAAGTAACTGCTGATGTATTTCCTACTCCAAAGATCTGCTTTATGTAGTGCTGAGTTCATTTTCATATGCTCCTAGACAGGAATTATTTGTGGATAGAGAAGGGTGAATGCTGGAAGGTCCTTTGAGTTCTCTCCTTCCCTTACACATTACACCTTGTCTGTTGCAGTGAGGAGGCACCATGACCATGGCATGTCTTACAAAAGGAAAACATTTAATTTGAGGTGGCAGCTTGCATTTTTAGAGGTCCAGTCCATTATCATCATGGTGGGGAGCATGGCAGCATGTAGGCTGACAGAATGCTGGCCACATCTTGATCAGAAGGCCACAGGAAGGTGGAGTGAGACATGGGGTGGTAGCTTGAGCATGGGAAACCTCAAAGCTCACCCCTACAGTGACACGCCTTCTCCAATGAGGTCACACCCACTCCAACAAAGTCACACCTCTTAAAAGTGGTATGCCCTATGCGCTTATGGGGGCTAGTTACATTCAAACTACCACACACCTCAATTTCAAGTGGTGTCATTTTAGAAGGGGCAAAGGAGGAGACAGAACCTAAAATTGGTTGCTTTTACTCCATGCGTATTTTCAACGAGAAGTGCCTGTGTGTGGTAACTTACTAAATTTATGTTGCGATCTTTTTGAGTGTTATTTATTTAACCATATTTCTTCTTTGCTGAGACAAACTCGGGGGGGGGGAAGATAGCTAATAATTTATTTTGTTCATTTACTCTATGATATTGCTTAAGACTTCACTCACTTTCTGTTTAGGCTTTAGGAAGGATCTAAAGAGTGTTAACAGATTAGTTTTTTGATATTATGAATGTGTAGTGAATTCGATATTTTAGTTGCAACAAAATATGAGCAGACCTGGAACCGTGTTAAAATTGTTTATGAGCGAGAAATAGATGGGGAAAAAATAAAAAAGACAGCTTGTGATTTGTTCAGTATCACTTAGCAACATCAATATTTTTGTCTGCAAATAACAGTCTCCTGTTGAGTGCATGTTTGTGACCTTGTGTGTACATCATCTAAAGCAGAAGGAAGGATCATTTTGGTTGTTGCTGGGTTGACAGTACTTACTTTGGGTGTCTAGACACTGGTTATACTGATACAAAATGTCTGAAAATGTGAGACGAGACTTTTAAAAATGGCACAAAATATGTCTGCAGGCTCTTCACTTAGAATTCAGTGAAGTTACAAAGCTAGAAAAGCTCTGAATTAAAAGAATTTGTTTCTTCTAAAGTAATCATTTGCACGACTTGAACATCAGCTTTTCCTCATCAGAAGCTGAAACGTTATGTTCCCTGAGCTCTGCCAAGAACAGGAGAGGGTGGTGGGACTTAATTAATCTTTAGTACTCTGATACCTTTATTATCTCAGTCCTGTTGATAATAGTGTCTGCCTGCCATTCATAGGAGAATGAAAGCTTTGGCCCACCACCAGCATGTTGTGGTTTGTGATTAATGCAAGTGTTTTGCTTTGGTGTTAACACACGAGGCAACGAGGATTGGTCTTTTAAGTGTCTGCTTTGACCTTACAGCAGTGGTTCTCAACCTAGGGGCCACGACTTCTTTCGGGTCAAATGACCCTTTTGCGGGGTCACCTAAGACCATCAGAAAACGCAGATATTCCCATTATAATTCATAACAGTAGCAAAATTACAGTTATGAGATAGCAATGAAATAATTTGATGGTTGGAGAGTTACCACACATAAAGAGCTGTATTAAAGAGTCGTGGCTGAACTGCTACTTTTACAAATTATAGTTAATATTTCTTTACTGAAGTTGTCATTTGTGCAGTGAATTAGTAAACCTACTATTCAAGGCCCAATTTTCTCCCTCAGTATGTTTTATTTCTTATGAATATTCTAGTCACAAAGTAGAATGCAATGCCTTTGTCTCGCTTGTTTTCTGCTCTGTACCTGAACAGATAAAAGAATATTATATTCTCTTCTTCTTTGATGTCTGACACATAGTAGGCACTCTGTAAATGCTTATTAATCACCAAATATTTCAAAGATTTTGTATTTTTCCCTATTTGCTCAAGGTCAATTGTTTTGTTACAAGTTATGATCAAAGTCCAAGATATATATAGTATATATATATATGATTAATTTTATTAATGTTTGTTAAATTGTTTTGTGAAATAAAGTAGTTGTATATTTCAGTAGCATTATGTTAATTATTTAATTTGAAGTATTACTTTAAGTAGGACCTTTTCTCTCATTAAGTCTTCATGTGGTCTGGTCTGATCTTAAAGGGGTCATGTGTAAGATATGCTAACACCACCTATACATGAGTCCATGTATGATAAATTCTGGCCCAGAACCTGAAAATGTTTTCAAATTGATCTATGTTATCATGGGCTACCATGACTATTGTCACTTAATAGTACTTCTTTTAACACAAGCCAATATATTAAGGCCTATTATAGTGGAATTTAAAATTCAATAACTCTGATCATTAAGAGAAGAATCTCTGTGGATAATTTCTGCAGTTGTAAGTTTCAAATGATGATCTGTGGTGTATGTAGCTTTTACAGTGGGTGCTGGGCAGAGTACAACTTAGCTTTAGGGGTGGCCTGTATAGCATAACTTTCTTCCAAGTGGATAGAATTGGAAGAGGTGGGGAGTGGAGGGTGGTAAAATTGACAGTGGGGAATCTTGACAAATTCGGTGATAAGTAGGTATCAAAGAGCACATCAAAATGTTGAATGATGTTAATAGCTACACATGTTATGGTGATGTGATGTGACGTGACACATTGCCTTTGTAGTCACCCTCTCATATTCCCAATACCTTGAGGGTTGGATAATTTTGTAGAATTCTCTTGTGTTGGGATTTGCCTGAGTCTTTCTCTTCATGATGAACTGAAGCTATGGTTGTCAAGCCTGTCCTATTAGACAAGCCAAACATGTCTCAAATGAATTCACTGCAGACAGACAAAGGCACAGATGAAAAGAGCTTTAAAGTGTACAAATTGAATGACATGTGATTATATCAACATGTATGTCTCTCTAATAATGTGAAATTCATGAGAGTTAAGGTCTGTGCATTGGGAGAATAAGGGATGGTGCTTGGCATTGCCTGAGTTCAGATATTTTTTTTTAATCAAAGGAACTCTATGAGCCTAGATCAAATACCCATGTTGGCTGAAGAAGGGAAGATGACTTTTTACTTTGATAACAGGAAACTTCTTGAATCATGTTGCAGTTAAGCCCTCCTTTTAAGAGCAACCATGTTTTCAGATGTAGAGAATACTTTTGAGGGAAAGGGCTGTAGCTGAAAAGGGGAGGGAGTGTTGAAATTTTTTAGAATAGTCCATGATGGAGAATCGGTTGTTGTTGATTAATTACATCTGGTCATTTCTGCATCATATCATATTGAAGGTACACCCTATCAACCTGATTACTGTTGTGACTGGCCTTGCAAAGCTACAGATTTTGTTGTTGCACCTTATCCTTTAAAAAACCAAAACCAACCCAAAACAAACAAAAACCCACTACCATATTAAGGTACTATTAATATATACTGTCAAGGCACTGTGATGAACACTAAGCATAGACAATCCTACACTTTATGTCCAGCTTAAGAAAATGATAAAATACTAGACTTTGTCTATACTGTGAAAGATATCTAACCCTAATCTCAAAAACTAGCACCTAAGGTGTTTTCCTAGCCGAGTATGGTGGTACAAACCTATAATTCTAGAACTGGAGAGACAAAGGCTAGAAGAATTTGAGTTTCAGGCTAGTCCATCCTATGTAGACACCGAAAATTACAAAGAGGTGAGCTACTTAGCAGCTGTCATGTGGTAATTGCTGTACACGCCTAGCTACCACACCACACCGTCTTCATCATTTCACTTGGACTTGACTAGCTGAAGCACGCTGGTGCCAGCTGCCAATATACCAAAGACTTGATGGTCAGTCTTGTTATTTTTACTTTGAATTAGAAGAAAATTGAAAACAGAAATAAATGTAATCTCTTTTTAAGTGTAAGGATATGTCACATAATGGAATGTTTTACATATTAGAATGAATTGTTTTGCAAAACTAGGTTGACACTTAAAAGGTGTTGGAATAGATCCCTCTGTGAGGTTGCCTATCGGTTATTTTGTCAGTTCCTAGGTGGACAATGCCAGTTTAATCTTCATGTTGTCTAACTTGTATATTTTATCCAAGCTGCTTGAAAGTCTTAGTCTTATGGACCAGGGTGAATGAGGCAAGATTGTAGTACAGTAATGGGCCATGTTCACACATACTTCCCAGTAGGTGTCACTATGCCAGAGGAAACCATTAGATGGTGGGTTTTGCCCAGAAGGAACCCCCCCCCACACACACACCATCTCATTTGGCTTCTCTGACAAGCAGGAGCAAGCTGTCAGAGTAATGTGGAAGGAAACACCTCTGAAGGCTAGTGTGAGACCTAACACCTCAGCCACAATTACCCCAGCTGATTCATAGGGCATTGCTATAGTAACAAAAAAAGAAAGCGATAGAGATGTAGAGAAAACTAATCAACCAACGGGACTCACTGGTATGGTAGCAAATGTTTATCTCTAGTAGGTTAGATACATAAGTGACTTTAATAAGCAATACTTTTTGGCTATCTGAAGGGTTCCCATAAGGTCTTCATACCTTTCTGGGTAATATTTAGCAAACATCAGCACTGTTTGCTAAAAAATACAAAATAGTTTTTACAATAAACATATAAGAGCTAAGAAAAATATATAATAGTGTGATACATGACTGAGAACTTACATCACTGATACTTTCTCTTCTTATAGTAACAAGTGTAACCAAAGATAAACATAGCATAATCTCCATTTCTCCCCAAGAGGCACAAGAGACAGTTCTCACTATCAATAAGCTGACTAGTGATGTAAGCTTCCTAACATTTTAGATAAAAATGAATCATGCAAACAGCTTGGTGTAGTCACTGATCACTAGTGACTATAAAGGAACCATTGGCATTTTAAGGAAAGAAGCGATCCCTCCTTATTTTGCCTCAACAAATAATAGTTGAAAAAAAAGAAAGAATAGTTGGTTAATGAATAATAGCAAAGGGGCACTTCATTAGGTGACTGGAACAATGGCTACGTGGCCAGTTGATCACAGGGGTATCTGAAAGGCTGCTGGCTGTTTTGGAAATGGGATAATAGCATTCATGGAAAAATCAATGCATAAGCCATGCTATTTTTATAATTTGTTAATTACATATAATTACCAATCTTTAAAGAGCAAGACAGTATTTGTCTCTGTTTTTCCAGAATGTGCATATATACTTGTATATCTAAGTATATTTGTATGTGCTTGTGTGTCTGTGTATATGTGCATAGATGCACATGTACATATTGTTTCCTATTTTCTCAGAATCAAACCACTTGAACTCAGCAAATGGCTTTTTTAGTGACATGAGTATGTCAGTCCCTGTCATCTGACCTCATCTTCCATATTATAGATGTTGGCTTAAAAGGTGCAATGCCTCAGGGCTGGAGAGTTGGTTCATGCATTAAGGGCACTAACTGCTCTTCCAGAGACCTGGGTTGAATTCCCAGCACCCACATAGCAAGTAACAACTGTCTATAACTCCAAGAAATGATACCCTCACACAAACATAC
This sequence comes from Mesocricetus auratus, assembly GCF_017639785.1. NCBI lineage: Eukaryota > Metazoa > Chordata > Mammalia > Rodentia > Cricetidae > Mesocricetus > Mesocricetus auratus. The sequence goes on along the minus strand of NW_024429184.1, from coordinate 87,028,348 downwards.
ATGCAGGCAAAAATGCCAGTGAACGTAAAGTAAAAATAAATAAGTTGTAAAAATATGTGATACCTCTTCCATCTTCAAGATTGTGTAATTTGTGAAGACTCTGTGTGTGGCCCGGGCAGTGTCTTACTGCCTTCTAGCAGGGGTGTACCACCTTGGGTTTGAGGCATGCTACTTGCTAGTTCATAATCTGAGACCTAGCAAGAAGGACTCCTTCCCCCATGTCCTTTGTTCTGATCATTTTGTAGTAATACAACTTGTTGGGTGCATACTGTTTTTGTTTGGTTGGTTGGTTGGTTTTACTTTTTACAGTCAATATAAAATTGAAGAAAACATGAATCCTCACTTTGTTCTCTGCTTTCATTTTTCCTTTTTAAATATATGTTATTCAAAAGAAATAAAGACCCAGGTAATTTGTTTCAGTATTTAAAGGCCTCAGTAGGTAAAAAGATTGCAAAGTGTCCCTCTGCTTTGGGGAATATTTGCATGAGTTATACATAATTGCTGCCTGGTGCTGCTCCTCTCACCATAAGATGGGAGCTTCAGTGCTGACGGGGAGAGGTGAGACCAGTGTCTGTTGCAGTGGCCTTCCATGCGCTTCCATTCGAGATGACTCAGTGAGAGACTTGCAGAGCTTTACAGCGGCAAAGTGACAAGAACTTAACATATTTCCCCTCACTGATAAAATGTAAAAATATCTGAACTTTCAGTTTTTGAATATTTAAAGTTTAAAATTTGTGAATATGATCTTTTAACCAAGAGAGCAGATGTCAGGGCTCACTATGACCCACTAAGAAAGGGTGTATGAGTCTGACTGCTCCCAGCTTTAACATTTTATGCTAACGATAATAATAAAAAGAACTCTAGCATTCAAGCAGCTATAGCTCTTGTTATCATGGTTGCTAAGACACTGCCTGCAGAAGAGTCTGCAAGTAAGTTACCAGCTAGCCCTAGCCGATGTCTCAATGGTAGCTCTTTCAAAGGAAAGATGTGTTTGTGTGTGTGTGTGGGGGGGGGGGGGGGGGTGAACCAGGAGCATAGTCCTGAGTTTTTTTTTAATTTAAATTAGAAACAAGCTTGTTTTACATGTCAATCCCAGTTCCCTCTCCCTCCCCTCCTCCCCTGCCCCCCCACTAGCCCCCATTCCATCCCCTTTCTGCTTCCCAGAGAAGGTAAGGCCTTCCATGGGGGATCTTCAGAGTCTGTCATATCATTTGGAGCAGGGCCTAGGCCCTCCCCCATGTGTCTAAGCTGAGAGAGTATCCCTATATGTGGAATGGGCTCCCAAAGTCCACTCGTATGCTAGGGATAAATACTGATCTACCACCAGAGGCCCCATAGATTGCCAAGGCCTCCTCACTGACACCCATGTTCAGGGGGTCTGGATCAATGGATTTTAGACATAGAGCAAAGGATTACTAACCTACAGTCCACACTACCAGAGAAGTCAGGAAAAAAAGGACCCTAAGAGAGACATACATGGTCCCCTGGAAAAGGGGAAAGGGGCAAGATCTCCTGAGCAAATTGGGAGCATGGGGGGAGGGGAGAGGGAGCTAGGAGAAAGAGAAGGGGAGGAGAGGAGGGAAGAGAAGGACATGAGGGAGCAGAAAGGTTGAGTTGGGAGAAAAATAGAGGAGAGCAAGAAAAGAGATGCCATAATAGAGGGAGTCACTGTAAGTTTAAAGAGTAATCTGGCACTAAGAAAATGTCCAGTCATCTACAAGGATGATACCAACTAACAATCTAAGCAAAGTGGAGAGGCTACCTTAAATGCCCTTCCCCAATAATGAGATTGATGACTACCTTATATATCATCCTAGAGCCTTCATCCAGTGGCTGATGGAATCAGAGGCAGACACCCACAGCTAAACACTGAACCGAACTCCTGGAATCCAGTTACAGAGAGGGAGGAGTGATGAGCAAAGGGGTCAAGACCAGGGTGGAGAAACCCACAGAAACAGCTGACCAGCATAGGACTGATCCAGTCCTGAGTTTTCGACATCCAACCTGTGTGATCTCCACAGCCATCCAAGAGCTGCGGCTCTCAGGTTCCTCACTTATGAAAAGTCTGTGTCACGTGACCTTCATGGCATGAGAAGCTCTGTTTCTTCCTCTCACTTGTCACAGGGAGACAGTAGTTCTCAACCTTCCTAATGCTTCGACCCTTTAATCTAATTCTTCATGTTGTGGTGACCCCAACCATAAAATTATTTCGTTGTTACTATATAACTATAATTCACTGTTATGAGTTGTAATGTAAATATATGATATGCAGGATGCCTGTTATGTGACACCCCTCCCCCCAAAAAAGGGGTTGTGACTCAACAGGTTGACAACCACTGTCCTGGATAGATATTAAGGATTCTGCCCCAATTTTTCTTCAGGCCCTTTTTTATGTTAGAAATTAAAAAAAATATTTTAAAAAACTTATGTGTCTGTATGCCTCCTTGAGTGTAAGCACATGTGCATGTGGGTGTTGCCAGAAGCCAGAAGAGGACATTGAATCCACCGGAGCTGTAGGTACAAGTGGTGAACTGCCAACCAATGGGGGCCAAACTTGGATCCTCCAGAAGACTACTAAGCACACTGCTGAACCTTCTCTTCAGCCTTGGTTTCAAAGATTTCAAGATTCTTTTTTGAACTGAAATAAGCACATGAAATTGTTTTGATGGCAGTAAGTAGATAATCAGTTTCTTTTGTTCCTTTTTCACAATGGGCTTCCATTGATGTATCTGGCCTTCATCATGATACTTTTCCTGACATCATTTGAACTTTCGGAAATCCTCAATGAGAAATAGATGCACACTTTAGCACTCCCTGAGATCTTGCTTCCACTCAATTGAAATTGAGCACAGTTTTTATATGGGAGTAAGTGAGATAATTAAGAGATTACTAGAAAGAGACGTGTATAAGAAAATGAATGGTTTCTTCCATGTGATTAAATGCGGCAGCTGATACCCTTGATGAGCAGCCATTTGCTGGAAGTGTACTTCATCACCCTGAGTGGTTTCTTGATTGTCGTCTGTGAGCGTGTCCCAACAAAGGAGTGCTGTGATGATACCCATTCACAGACAAGTACACCGAATCTTCGCTTGTGTTTGATGCAAGGTTTATACTGATGGCTCCTGAAGCTGATGACACCAAGCACACACTTTAGTGATTTGCCAAGTGTGGGACATTCAGTGTGAATCTGACCCCAGTTTAGGAGACATTGAACCTAGAAGTTTTTCTGATGGTCGACTCACCCAGTGATTACAGCTATAGTTTTAGATTTTTTTTTTTTTTTTTTTTTGGTTTTACGAGACAGGGTTTCTCTGATTGTTTTGGAGGCTGTCGGTCCAGCCCGGCTTCGAACTCACAGAGATCCGCCTGCCTCTGCCTCCCGAGTGCTGGGATTAAAGGCGTGCGCCACCACCGCCCGGCTTAGAAAATATTTTTAAAACAGATGTTGAACAATGACTAATATTTCTTTTTAAAAAAAGGTGTAAAATAGACAGTCTGCAATATCCACTAAGGATCAGAGAGTTTCCTGATTTTACCCAGCTACCCAACGCTGCAGACCTCTCATATCTCTGGGATGGCAGAGTTAGAGGCCCTTGTGGTCAAGTAGGTTAAGACATCCCTTAATGTCCCGAAGTTTCCATGCCTTGTCTTTATACATTGTGTTTGTCGTGAGAGTCGATGTTTTGTTTGGTAGAGGGACTATCATAGAAATGATTGCTATCCTTGACCTCTGTGCCCAGATTCTCCTCAGTCAGCTCTGCTGACCTAAGCCAAACCTCAGCCTGTTTTATTCTACTAGCTCCCAATGAGGCCTTTGACTTTAAATTTGTTACCAATGAATATGCTTTCAAAGATGCTTAAAAGTATTTTGTGTATACAAGATGATTTGCTATCCATGTGTATTATATAATGATGATCGAGTTCCAACTAATTAACGCATTCATTGCCACCCATGTTGCATATCCATCGTCTAGAGCTGTTCAACTCACAACTGAAAATTTGAGTCCTTTCACCAAGGTCTCTCCTCTTCCTTCCCACGGCACCAGCCCCTTTAAACCCATTCTATATGCTGTATAGTTAACTTCTTGAGATGACATATGCAAATGAGATTTTAAAAAAAAAAGAACCAAAAATAATAGTCTTAATAAAGGCACCTAATAGGGAGCTGATACATTTTTGAGACATTGGAGTTTGGAGATGGTGCCTGTCCTCCTTCCTCCCAGGAATCCCAGGCCTTCCCAGATTATGCCTCACATGTGATCTGGAGTAGGGGAGATGACATACTAACTTGGAAACATTCAGCTGCCAAGTGCCTCTGCTGCGGACTTAAAATAGATCAGACTGAGAAAGGAAGGTAGAACCCGAAGCAACTGTGCCCTCTACACTCAGCCTGTCGGGAGCAGGAGGAAATCTAACACCCCTGTCCTCTCCTCCCATCTCCCTTGTCTGGTTGCTGGGGGGCAGACCTGATGGTTGATCACAAATGCGTCTGAAGGTTCTGCTTTCTTCTCTTTCTCTCTCTACTTTTTAGTAAAACATTTTTTTTAATCTGTAGGAACGGCAGACATTTTTGTTTGGGGGGTTGGGGGTTAACGATGCGTTTAGGGGACTGGATGTGGTCACAATGTGTGATTAACCTCTAGAACAGCATCCATAGATTCTTTTGAAAGACAGGTAGCAGGATCCAGCTGAGTGTTAGAGATGGCTCCCAGACGCCTCAGAAGAAACCCTTTCAAGTTGCAACTGGAGGTGCTGGTAAATGGGGCTGGATCATAGACCAGCTGAGAGCAAATATTGAGTGTCCTGATTCTTCCGGTCTTTTCACACAAAAAGGCGAGAGAGTGGTGTGAGCAGTGGAGTGAAAGAAAGCTGTTCTTGTGTGTGTGTGTGTGTGTGTGTGTGTGTGTGTGTGTGTGTGTGTGTGTGTGTGGTAGCTCAGTAGCAAGAAACAGCATTTTTTTTCTGTGTATTTTCCAAGGGGTTTCTTTCAATTCCATAGAAGAAATGTAGGGCATTCCTTACAGAATGCCCCCTGAGCCTGACATTCTACATCTCCAGGGGAATACTAATGTAGTTGCTGATGCCGATGTACAAAAAATGACCTTGCTCTGTACCAGTGACTACCTAAGTCCTTCGCAGTTGCTTGGCCCCAAGGGAGACCCCAAAGCCAGAGGGCCCACCCATGTTGTTAGGGACATTTAAACAACAGATGGCCATTAGAGACTGCTCCAATCACCCCCATGGCTAGGTCATAGCTATGCCATTTTCAAACTGCCATGTCCCCCCCCCCCGTTTCATGACTTTTGCCGATAATTGTGTTTCCCCTTCTATCTCCCTTAAGTGGGTTAATATCTTAGAGATTGACTGTCAGATTGCAAACTTGGGTGGTGCTCCTTTGCATAGGTGTCTGCAGTCTTAGTGCTGGGCTAGCCTGGCAGCCTCTCTTCATAGGTGCCTTCAGGCTTAGAGCTGGGCTAGCCTGGCAGCCTCTCTTCATAGGTGCCTTCAGGCTTAGTGCTGGGCTAGCCTGGCAGCCTCTCTTCATAGGTGCCTTCAGGCTTAGAGCTGGGCTAGCCTGGCAGCCTCTCTTCATAGGTGCCTTCAGGCTTAGAGCTGGACTAGCCTGGCAGCCTTGCCTCTTGTTTGTTTTTATTTTTGAGAAAGTACAAACAGTTCTACAAATGACTAAAAACTTAGAAAAACAGAAAGCTTAAAAAACAACAACAACAACAACAAAAACAACAGCAAAAGCCTTTGTGTGAGTTGGTCAGCCAAGGCAGATAAAGAAGCCAGCCAGCTCCTACTCCCCCTCCCTACTCCTCAGCATCACCCTTCCTCCTGATTTGGTGGGAAGTGTTTTTCCTTCATTTCTGTGGCAGCCATCCAACCATCCCCTTGTAAATTTCCTTTTGGATTGTAGGGGTCATTAAAGTTTAGTGCGTTTTATCCCTGGGGCTTGGTGGGACTCAGGCTGTGTCCTTACTTCCTGTGCCTCTTGTATGTATTGCTGCCCCTCCAGAGACAACCAAACAGAGGCAGGAGACACATGAAAAGTGAGACTGAGCTGAGTGTGGTGACTTCCTGCTCCAATTCCAGCTCTCAGGATCACCATGAGTTCAAGGCCAGCCCTAGAACCACAGAGTGAGTGAGAGTCTTTCTCAATAAACACCTCAGTCCCACTATGACACCCGCCCCCCAAGCATAGGCCTTAGGGACTTGTGAAAGTTGTCCATACATGTCAATGATACTTATATTACGATTTGGGGACATAGATTGCTTTTCCCAGTATGGCATGGCCTGAAGACTACAGCAATTGCATCTTATTATGATCTGTTCTCAGAGCAAGAATGTAAAATGAAGCTGTACCGCCAAAGAAAAAGGTTAGGACTCCCTATATGTCATACACTGTTTCCAGGCAGTTCTGTCGCTAAGGGGTTTTGTAAACTAATAATGCGCTCCCCCATTGTCTGTAACGGAGAAGTAGGCAAGGGACATCTAAGAATGGGACTGAAGCCACAGCTGGAGAAAGTGTCTTCCAGACAGCTCCTGGGACAGGCCTTTGTACTGTGAGGGGCCAAGTGGCAGCAAGGAACAGAGGCGTCCCCAAGAGAAGCTGGGTCACAGCCTGGCGGTACTGGTCTCAGAGGAGCCTGGGCAGACATCCAGGGTGCCGGGCAAAGGGGACAGCAGATTCTCAGCCAAGGGCTGCCACTCACCAGGGTGATGGGAAATAGCAGCCTCTTAGTGGCACGGTTGTGACATTGGCATGAGCAGCCCCGCACAGCTGGACGGTGCTGGCACCCGCTTGGGCCTGTGGAAGGCAGCCAGCCCAGCTGTACTGAAATGCTCATTCTTTATTCTCCTCCTCAAATCCTGCATCTCAACATGCAGATAAACAAAAGGGGTGATATTATGGTTCATGCGGGAGACAGAGCCCTTCCCAGCTGAGAGAAGAACAGTTTGCCTGTTTGTAGCCGAGTTCTGTGCCTACAGGTTATTTGTGTTAGGAAGGAACTTGTATTGTTTTAGAGTTTCATTGCCCTTGAGACAGAGCTCCTTCTGACTTTACAGGGTCATGCATTTGGAGTGGAGCTCTGGTGGGTGTGGGTTTGTGTTACAGGGAAGTAGTCTATCAGAGGAGATTGTTGCCTCTGTGGTGATGTTCCCTGCAGCCTTAAAGCCAAGCACTAAAAGCTACCCTCTGATGTGTTCATTGGTTGGATCATTTAACACATCTGGGTTATGCTTTCATTTTCTGGGACCTTCCTAATTTTATTGTGAAGATATAGTAATACACTTTATGTAGCACCTGCCCCCATGGACAAGTGTCTAAGACAGTGACAGTTACATCCATTTGGTGAGAAATGATGACAAGACTAACGTGATTCAGCTTGCGCTCTGCACTCAAAGAGATGGAGGAGGGAGAGGCACTGGCAAGGGTCAGCACCTTCTTCCACAAGAGCAAAAACCAACCCTTCTCTTCCTCCCAGAACATCAGGCTTAAGCTTTTCCTATTTTCAGTTAGAGTAAGTTAGGTGCCTCCTGTGTTTATCATATATTAAATGACTGCAGACATGTCTTGGCATCATAAGGATCACTAACACCAGTTTCATGACTTTGTGCTGCTCTTGACATGAGGAGCACATGTAAGAAGGAGAAGGCCTGATGTATACCCAGTCAGAAGCTGAGCCGGAGCTGGACCCACACTCCACAGCCAAGTGATGCCTCCCACAGGCAGTTTGGCTGACTTTGCCCTCTTTGTTGTTTTGGGCTGTCTTAGTTGGGAATGATCACTTCCAGATCATTATGTTTGGTGTAATGGGAACTTTGGAGGGACAGGGAACCATCATGCATGTATGTAAGAAGGAAGAGGGTGTTTCTTGAGTATTCTGAATCTGAAGTTACCTAAATTGCCTGAAATCCCTAGTGTGGTGTATTGGGAATAGCAGGGAAGCTTCTGTGGGGACTTAGCAGCCGGGGATCTGGTACCCAATGTTACTTAGCTCTAGGCTTGTGTACCCAGCTGCCAACATAATACTAGTGCCCAGAAACACTCTCTGAATCCATCATGGTAGCAGTTCTGAGGCATTTAGAATTTTTTCTAAAGACCTAACTGTTGAAATAAAAATAAACTGTTGACAGCTTTAAACAGCACTTTTTCAGTGCTAAACTCTAAAGGTCTGAGAATGACAGAACAAAGCAAAGAGTTTGCTTTGACAACTTTTCTGTTTCTCCTTATTTCAGATGAACTTGTCCTGTTGGTAGCTATTCATCTGACAGATTATAACTGTTATGTAACAACCAAGTTCTCCCTTTAGGTTGTGTCTTGGTTAGGATTTCTCTTGCTGTGAAGAGACGCATGACCACAGCAACTCTTATAAAGGAAAACATTTAATTAGAGCTGGCTTATACTTTCAGAGGTTTAGTCCATTTTCATCAAGGCAGGAAGCATGGTGGCATGGTGGCATGGAGGCATGGTACTGAAGAAGGAGTTGAGAGTTCTACATCTTGATGTGCAGGCAGCAGATTTAACTGTGTACCACACTGGGCATATCCTGAGCATATGAGAACTCAAAGCCCACCTCCACAGTGACACACTTCCTCCAACAAGGCCACACCTCCTAATTGTGCCACTCCCTGTGGACCAAGCCTTCAAAGAGTCCGAGGGGCCATTCCTATTCTAAGGATCACAAAATGAAAATGACTTTTATTGGTACAAAATATTAAAGTTTTTTTTTTCATTTAAAAATAGAACAAAGGTGGGTGGGGCTCCAGGTCTTCCAACGGAGGTCTCCCTGTGGGCTTCATTGAAGCAAAGACTCTTGGAATTGCAACACGCAGAAAACCTGTCTTATCTGTCAGTGCAAGAAAGATTAAAGACAATGCAGCTGATTGGCATAACTTAATCCTGAAATGGGAAAGCCTCAGCAATGCCGGCTTTACCACTGCCAGCAATGTTGCCAACCTTAAAGTCAGCCTGCTGAGTAAAGAGGTTAAATTAGAGAGCAGCAGCCCAGCTTCCAGTGAGAAGGAAGAAAAGACGAATCTGGACTACAGCAAGGAACTTGAATCACTGTGTAAGGAGCTGAAAGCCACCTTGGGATGGCTTGACTAAAATACAAATGAAAATGGAAAAACTCTCTTCAACCACCAAAGGAATTTGTGAACTAGAAAATTATCATTACTGGGAAGAAAGTAACAGGCCCCCTCTGTTCCACACATGGCCCACGGCCTTCTTTTATGAGGTCTCCCACCGGCTGTCTGACGCATACAAGAAGGAGCTCCTCCTGAAGCAGACCATTGGTGCAGAGCTGGCCCATACGGCTGACCGCAACCTCAGCCTGAACTACCTGTCCATGTGGCTGCACCAGCCCTACATAGACAGTGACAGCAAGCTGCAGCTGGAGAGCATGCTGCCCGAGACAGGGCACCGGGCCCTGTGACTCCCCTGCCACCTGGCCTGTGATCACGGCCGCGGGGCTCCAGACCGCCGGCTGGACAGTCACTTGGATGGGAACTGTTGTGCCCCAGGGTCCGCCACTGCAACCGCTGCAGACACAGCACTATGCTCTCCCAGCCTGCCCTGTCCCCGGTCATCATGTGAGCACCACTGAGTGGAATAAATTAGAAGAACAGCTGAGGGGCCTCATTTTATAAACTGAGTATATGGTACATGTTACACCTGTGTGGACAACCTTGGTTTCCTATTTTTACTTTTTATCTATGCACCTTTTTGTTCTGTTTTTTGTTTTGTTTGTGGGCTTTTTTTTTTTTTGTGGTAGTGGAAATCAAACCCAGATCTCTCACAAGCTGAATACTTAACCATTGGGCCATATCCCCAACCGGCGCCTAAAATTCGGAGAATGTTCTAGTTCTGTAATTACAAGTAAAATCCCATGGGCATTTGAAGTTTAAAATCTTATCACTTTTTAAGATTTTATTTTTACTGGCTGGGCGGTGGTGGCGCACGCCTTTAATCCCAGCACTCGGGAGGCAGAGGCAGGCGGATCTCAGTGAGTTCGAGGCCGAGCTGGACCGACAGCCTCCAAAACAATACAGAGAAACCCTGTCTCGTAAAAACCAAAAAAAAAAAAAAGATTTTATTTTTACTGTATCTGTGTCTGCATATATATATCACATGTACAATTGACCAGGGCAGCCACAAAAGGAGTGGGATCCTTGGAGCTAGAGTTAAAGGTGGTTGGCACCCACCTGACCTTGTTGTTAGGAACCAAACTAGTCTCTAGAGCAGATCACACTCTCCTATGGCTGGAGAGATATATTAAATATATTCTATAATATATATACATATATTAGTAAATGTATTTGTAAATTATAAATATATATTTTTCAATCCTTTAGCGTTAACTGAGTAGAGTGTGTGTCATAGAGATGAAAACCACTTACCAAGAATTACTGCTGCTTGCATTTGGGACAAACCAATAAAAAGTAATCACAAAAAAATAGAACAAAATAATGATAAATTCCACTTTTTAATACTCTCGCTTGAAAATGGCATGTTAAAAACAATGGAGTTCTCTAACTCTGTGGAATTGCTATTGGGTTGGTTACAATTGAGAGCCCCAAACATTCGGGCCTTTTTACTCATTTCTGCATTTGTATTAGAGTTGAGCCCATCTTCTCAAAGATGCTGCTGTGTGTCTTAGTGTGTTCCATTCTTGTCCCTCTGCTTGTTGCCTGGACTCCCGCCACAGGGGAGCTCTGACATCCTGATTCATGCGGTCTGTGAGATCCAGGAGGGAAGCAGGCTCCAGTGAGAAGAGGGTAGGTCATAGCACCACCCAAACTCACCAGGCACACTGGTGCCTTCACAAAAAGACAGTTGTGTGCTGCCAGAAAGAGCATGGTCTTAGGCCAAGCGTATCCTTAGGATAGACAGGACAGCCACTGCATAGATATCCAAAGGGCATGGTAATGATTTTGTTGATAAACTGAGCTCTTGGATAGGGACACCTAATAGGCCTCTCAGCCAGCGTCCAGCAAGTTGCTGTGCCCAGGACTACAGGGTGCACTGTACCTGCTTATCTCAGGGTCCTACTGTGCAGATGATGGTGAATACACCTTCCCTTTCCATGTCTGCTCCTAACGATGTAAAACCTCATTCAAAGAAATGCAGCATTTCTGTTTGCAAGTATGTAAAGGTGGTGCGTGTGATCTCTGAAGCTCCAAGTTAGCCCTTTGTTATAAAAATTAATAAATAAAAGTTGAAAGAACTGGGTTCAAATGGAGCTGTCATTTTTCTCACTTCTAATATGCCCCCAAGTTCTGTATAAAACATGGAAAGTTGAGCTGTTTCATCAATGTGTTACTGTTTCTGCTGTCCCCATCTGGGGCCCCAGTAAAGGAGTAACTAAGAAGCAGTACCTCTTACAATACCATTTCCATACCACTGTCACTGGTAGTCATACAAGAATTCTGAGCGTTGCTTAAAGGTTTCTTTTTTGAGGAGGGCAAGGGGGGGTCGCTAAAATTATTCATAAAGAATTAATCACTATTAATTAATAAAGATTATTGGATATTTGAGGTTAATTATCCAGACTAGACCAGCAGTGGTGAGATGGGCTAAAGGTTCCATTGCTTTCTGACAGCTTCCAGAGCAGAAACCAGGCCCTCTATTGGACTTTCTCTGTGGGTGCTTCTCACCTGGCTCTTGTTAACTGGTTTCTGAAGGTTTAACGGGATTTCTCCAGCTCCCTTCCTCCTTGGTGGTGATCTGAACTGCAGATGACAGTCTTTGTAGCCGTGGCTTGGAATAAAGAGAGACTATGGTTTAGTATTAAAGAAGACATTTGGGCCTTTTTACTCATTTCTGCATTTGTATTAGAGTTCAGCCTTCATCTAGAGAACCCCAAATGTTTGACCATGCTTCAGCACACACTGAAAAATTCCTAAGGAGACAGAGTGAGAAGGAAGTCAGTTGTCTTATGATTCCTAACTCAAGCCTCCTGACAGCATTTCCAAATGCCTAAAGCTCAGTGTTTTAGTTACGCTAGGACCACTGAGAAGGCCACCAGTAGGAAGTTTGCTGTGCTCTCCTTTGACGTAGATCTCTCATAGAGTAGGCTTTCACCAATGTCAGTGGTTGGAGTTGCAGTTGAAAGACCTCCATTGTCTTATTCTAATAGCATGGGCCTGAAGGGTGTGCAATACCCCAGCTCATATGTGCAGAACCCCTTGAAGTCAGGGATGTGAGTAGTCTTGGGGTGGTTGCAGTTGCTACCTTGCACACACTAGGAAGTAGTAGACAGTGGGGTGTTCATTTGGGAATGAATTGCTGCCCTGAAGGGTTCACTCCACACTAATTGTTCTGTAAAGTTTTTCTCAGATATTTAAAAAAATAAATATTGGGAGCTGAAGTTTTAAAAGAAGGAGCTGGGTTGGCTATGGTCCTTTGGAAATGCCACCAGGGTGTCCTTTCTGCACTGCCCCTGCTTCTAACATGGCAGTCCTGTGTACACATGCTGTTCAAACTCCAGATTAGTTCCTTGTCACACTGAACCTCACCACCTAGGCACCTTCCTTTCTATGACAGTAGCTCCTTTGAGACAGTAGCAATGTTCTATTGATCATTGTGGTCCCAGCACTTTGTGTCATACCGCATGCCACAGAAGGGTGATGTGTCTTTTCCTGGCTACTCTGTCTTGGGTTAACTTTCCTTGTTGCCCTAGAGCCACAAGCTTAGATACTCCTGGAGCCCTGGTAGAGAGTGTGAGCCCTTCATACACCAGTTCTCTTAGCCCCCAGAAGTGTCACAACTTAGAGGGGCTGCCCCAGTGTATGCAGCGTTCGCAGAATGGTCTTACAAATGACTATAGAGGCTTTTGTTTGTTTTTGTTGCTTTATTATAGATTTTTGGAGACAAAGAACTTGCTTGTCTTGCCTCAGTTCTACAAGGCTTAGCCAGTAGCCACGAGGGAAATAAACCAGAGTCTGAAACAGAGTTCCTGATGGGAATATTTGTCCTGGGGACTCCTCCTTTGTGTTATTGCACAAAGCCTTTGAGATAACTGAGTGTAGATTCTTGACATTACAGTCCGGAGACTCAGAGGGGCTCCTGGTAGAATCCGTTTATAGGCTCCCAAGAAACACCTGAAGCGCTGTTTTGACAAGAACTGACACATTAGAGACGACTGTTTCCTAATGTGCTGATGTTGCAGAGGTAGACAAGGTGGCTTATGGCTTGTGGGATTATAGTAGGAAAAGTGCAAGCAAAGTAAATGCAGATGTTTTTATTCTCAAAAACCTAAAATGTGAATTCCCTCTTGATGATCATCAGGGGAAAAAAGCAGTAAAGGAATAGGGACCTTTGATGTACCTCATTTCAGCACAGTGCGACTCCTCTCTAATGAATAAATGGAACCTTAATAAGGAAAATTACTCACCACTTTTTCACTTGCGGATTGATTTGCGGTGGGCTAATTTAATATCATTTGCCTATTTGAGGCATGCCTCTTAGGAAAACAAAGTCGATTTACCTGAAAAGACACTCGGAGTGTCGGTGGAAAAATGGCAACAATGTAGCACATTTTTATCATGAAATGGTGTCTAGTGTTACCTCTCCAGGTGAGCTGTGGTGACTGGCTTTTAGTATAGAGATGCATATTTCCCACACCCAAATCAGGGTTGACATGGGGGTAAAGAAGGGCGGTATATGCCTTTCTATTTCTTTTTGGTGGACTGAGAGGCAAATTCGGGAAACTGATCACCGATTACCATTGCTTCTTAGCCTTTGAGAATCTAGTGCTGGCGGAAGACTTAACTCTGAAAAGTGCAAGTTCAGAAGCCTGTCGATTGCATCTCAGTTACAAGCATGGGGGCAGACTCACTAGGTGTGTTTGTTTTCCCTCAGCCACCAGTTGTATCATCTTTCTGAAAAAATGCCAAAGGCTTTCCTTGTTGCTGTGATTATGTACTCTGGTTCCCAGCTGGTGGCACTGTCTAGGGGAGTGCAAAGGAGATTGCAGGGAAGTATGGCCCCATTAGAGGACACATGTCACGAAGAGCAAGCTTTGAGTTTGTAGCCTCATGCCTCTTCCAGTTCACTCTCTCTGCTTCATGTTTGCATTTGAAGATGTGATCTGTCAGCTTCCTGCTTTGACTACCTGCTGCCATGACTCCAGGTCAGGATGGACTCTCCTGGAGCTGTAAGCCCAAGTAGACTTTTCTTCCTTAGATTACCTTTGGTTATGGTGGTTGACCACAAGAGAAAAGTGACTAATACACTCATGTATTATACTAGTCTCCAGTTATATTTTTAATTGAGTTCTGAGATAGTGGGCTTCCGTATGACCTTTCCTTCATTTCTTCCTTTCTTGCCCTTCTTCCGTTCCCTCCCTCCCTCCCTTCTGTCTTTCTTTTCATTTTTTTGAGACAGGGTTTCTCTTTGTAGCCTTAGCTGTCTGGGAACTTGCTCTGTAGGCCGGCCTTGAACACACAGGGATCCCTCATGTGACTTTTCATACACCTTCTTTTTGGTTTGCCTTCCCCCTAACTCCTGACTTCCCTCATACTCCTGCTTCCCTCCCTGCTTAAGCCTTTCCATCCCCAATATTTCCATTCTTTACTTTTGTTTGGACTATGACCTATTATCCTCATCCTTTAATGTGTACCTTTTACCGAGATGTCCCTCTCTGGCTTTCATTTGGATCCAAGCTAATCACCCAAAAGATTTGAAGTTCAGATCTGCATATGAAAGAGAACATGTGATGTTTGTTCTTCTGGGACTGAGTTACCTAAGTCAGTAGATTTTTTCCAGTTTTGTCCATTTGCCTGAATTTTTCATTATTTCATTTGTCTTTACAGTTAAGTAATACTCCATTGTATATATGTACAATGATTTTGACTGATTTTGAGAGTGGCTGCACTAGTTTACACTCCAGTGTATAGGGCTCCCATTTTGTCACGCCCACATCAGACATTTGTATTCCTGATGGCATTCTGGATGGAATTTAATGTGGTTTAAATCTGCAGTTCCCTCCCCTGCAGGTAATTGTATTTGCATTTCTTCTTTTGAGAAATTGCTGTTCGGTTCCACAGCCAGTTTTTAAATTGGGTCGTTTATTTTTTAAGTATTTGGGCAGGGGCTTGTTGTGTGTTCTACACACCAGTACACATTCAGGTATTAGCAAAGATCTCCTCCCGTGCTGGGTGCTGCCTTGTCAGCTGACAGTGTCCTTTGCAGCACAGCAGCTTCTTAGTTCATGAGACCCCACCTGCCACCTGTTCTTGTTTCCTGTTCTACTGGAATCGTTTTCAGGATGTCCTTGCCTGTGCCTGTAAGTTGAGCACACTCTCCACTTTGTCCTCTAGCGACTTCAGGGTATCGGGTCATATGTTGAGGTTCTTGAGTCTTTCAGAGTTGAGTTTGTGCAAGGCGAGAAAGAGGGATCAAGTTCCATTTTCTGAATGCTGAAATTTGCTTTCTCTTATGCCATTTGTTTAAAATGATGTCTTTTCCTCCAATGTCCATTTTTAGAAACATTGTAACTATTTTGAGACCCAGGTAACTTCAGTTGCATGGGGATACATTTGGATCACTTCTATTACCATAATTGATTTTTCTGATTTGTGCCTGAACCATGCTGTTTGTATTACTGTGGCTCTGTAGTATAATTTGAAGTCAGGTATGATGATACTTCCTACAGTGTTCTTTTTGTTCTGTACTGCTTTGGCTATTGGTCTTTTGTGGCCCACATAAGGCTTCGGGTTTTGTTGTTGTTGTTCTTTTTTGTTTTATTTTGTTTTAGTTTTCCTGTGAAGAATTGTGGTGGACTTTTTTGGTTGGGATTGCATTGAAGTTGTATGTCGTTTGGGGTAGGATGACCATTTTCATAGGATTAATTCTTCTAGTCCATGAGTGTAAGATATCTTTCTATCTTCTAATGTCTTCCTCAATTTCTTTTTTCAAGTTCTTAAATTCATTGTAGAGGTGTGTCATTTCCTTGATAAAGTTTATTTGCAGGTATATTTTTTTGCTGCCTGGCTTCTGTGAATGAAATTATTTTCCTGATTTTGACCTCTGCCCACTGAATGCTGCTACTACCCGGCTTGATTATCTCTCTATTTTCTTTTTGTTTTGTTTTTCATCTTGGTTTTTCAAGACAGGGTTTCTCTGTGTAGCTTTGGAGCCTGTCCTGGAATGCGATTTATAGCCCAGGCTAGCCTTGAACTCATAGAGATCTGCTTATCTCTGCCTCCCAAATCCTGGGATTAGAGGCGTGCACCACCAATTCCTGGTACTCTTTTTTTGTTGTTGATTATTTCTTATTGTCTACTATTTTGGCTTGTTTGTTCTTGTTAATTAAGGTGAATCTCATAAAAAAATTTAATATAGGCTCTTAGTAATGTCTACTTTTCTCTTAGCCTTCCTTGTGTCCCATAAATTTTGTTTGATCTCCTGTGGCCTGTCTGTTTTCTTGAACTTGGCAGTCATCTCTGTCCTCTACATTTTCTGTCTGAGCCTCTTGCTGGCTGCCTCTCTTGGTGTCTGGCAGGGTCTGAACTAATCTGCTTGGTCCTCCAGCGTCCCCCACAGAAGAAAAGATGTTCCTTTCTGAGTGGTAGTAGCTGCTGTGGGAGGATGTCCTCACCACTAAGTGTGAATGACAATACCAAGATCCCACCTCCTGCTGTTAGGAGGACTCTTCCAGAAACATCTCCAGGAGGATCACCCCTCTCCTGCTTGGCTGTCTTATTGCCTTACCCAGAGAAGGTTACAGATTCAGAATTCTGGGTTTTCCTGGTTTATGAGGCTGTAAAGATGTTTTAAAATATAGCCTGTCTTTTTTCTTTTTAAAAAGCAAAAGTAGCATCACTTAGTTATAGGTTCTACTTTCTGAAGAATGATTTCATTTTATGAGTATGAATGCTTGCTTACATGCTTGTCTGTGCATCATGCACATGGCTGGTGCCTATAAAGACCAGAAGAATAGATGCTTGTGGGCCACCGTGTGGGTGCTGGGAGTCAAACCTCAGTCTTCTGGATGAGCAGCCAGTGCTCGTAATGACTGAGCCATCTCTGTAGCCCCTATAACACAGTCTTTACAGAGGCCTGTCTAGTTTTCTATCTCCCTCCTAAGCTGTCTGGAAAATGGTCTAGCATATTTCAAACATCTGAGCTACTTGCATTCCATCCTGGATAGACTCTTTGGAGAGTTTTCCTTGTGAATGTGAAAAGGGGACTCGTGCTGTTATAAAAAGAAGCTAGTGATCATCCAACTATAAAATTGTTTCTAAGCATTGGCTCTGTTTTGTCTGCCACTCATTTTCTAGTCATCCTTTTTTAAAGTTTGTCCAGAAACTTGAACCTAGTAATTTTAGTTCTGTGGTTCCTATTGGCTCCCAAATCTTTACCAGTGGTTAAAAATACCAGTTCTGTCTTGGTGGAATAGAATATTTGTTTAACTATGTAAAGATGTGTTGCTTTTTTTGTGTGTGTTGCAGAGTAGTTGTTTAACTGTGTAAAGATGTATTGCTGTTTCACCTTGCTTGCTTGGTCTGATGTAAAGCTGAATTGCCAACAGATAGGCAGAGGAGGGATAGGAGGGGCTGTCAGGTAGAGAGAAAGGGGGCCCCAGCCAGCCAGTCACGGAGGAAGCAGGAAAGCAGGATGGATAGTGTGTAATTGAGGTAAGCAAGCCTTGGGGTAGCACACAGATTAATAGAAATGGGATAATTTAAATTTAAAAAAGAGCTAGGCAGAAACAAGACTAAGTTAAGGCTAAACATTCATAATTAATAATAAGTACCCATGTCATGATTTGGGAGATGGCAGCCCAAGAAAGCCTGCTACAGGCGTGTGTGCAGACAGGGGCTAAAGGCTAGACCTGAATGTTCTAGGTTCAGTAGCTATGTTTACCAGAACTGTATATGTACAAATATTTGTGTATATATGTGTGTGTGGAAGTAAACATGTGTACATGCCTGTGTACATGTAGGTACTTTGCAAGACTGTGTATGTGGTGTGGTGGGGGATGAATATGAAGTGTACTGCAGCATGATTTATTCTTCATTGAGCTGTGAGATGAGCATGGCCTCTGAGTCCTTACTAGACTGAATTGGAGCTAGTCACCTACTGTCTGAGCATCCTTAACCAAGTGGCATTCTCCCATTCAGGCCCAGTATTTTCTTTCATAAAAACAGTTGTAGGGATTCATGCCATGAGGGAAAGGAAAAGCAGAAATCTTACAGTGGTCAGCACAAGGCCCAGCATAGAGGCTACTGTGGTTTAAATGAGAAATCAGTATTTGAACTTGATCCCCTGTTGGGGGCACTGTTTGTAGAGCCCATGGAACCTTTAGGGGGTGGAGCCTTACTGGCAGAAGTACACCACTGGAGGTGGGCTTTGAGGGTTCACAGTTTACTCTCTAGACATCATGTTTGCAGTTGAAGATGTGATCTCTCAGCTTCTGGTCACCAGCTGCCATGTCTTCTCCACCCATATGAACTCTTTCTCTGGAATTATAAGTCACAATAAGCACTTGTTTTTCATAAGTCACTTTTGGTCATGGTGTTCTATCATGGTAAGAGAAAAGCAACTGATCCAGAGGTATTCAGTAGCCAGATCCTTCACCTTTGAACTGCCTAGAAAGGCAAGCATCTCCTAGAACAGGGGAGGGATGAAGGCATGTTAGCAGTTTTTGTAATGCAGAATGATGGTAGTTACATTATTAACTAAAGAATTGCATCCGAGCTACTCTTTGGGTACACATTGCCTTTGAGGTAGTGTGTTATTTCAGAGCAAATGTAATTCTCTCTCAGGGCCATGATCTGAGGCTGGCCAGGTTGGGGAGGGTAGTCGAGGTGATCAGGCTAGGATATACAAGCTCTTCTGCTTTGTCCACTGTGGTGCTTTTGAATGAGTGGGGTGAGATAGTTGACTACAGTTGGATTTCAATACCCCTTGCCCACTGGCCCAGAAGAAACACAACTAGCTCCCTTGACTGTCGGTGTGGTTATTAGTTCCTGCGCCTAACAGCCTAACAGCCTAACAGTTGATTGTGGGGTACTGCATACCTGTCCAGCACTGCTTGAGATGCTGTGGGAGAAAATCTTGAGTAAAGGGACTCTGAGGCTTGGTACCATGGTTGTCTGACTTTGCCTTTAGGACGCCTCAGTTCTACCACTCTGGTGTGTGGTGGGACCAGTGACCACCATGTGTCCAGAGCTCAGCTCTCTCTCCCTTCAACTGTGGAATCTGAATCATTGTCCTTTCTGGTTAGTAGGGAAATATCATTTATGTCTCATGTTCTTTGTCCCTAGCAGTCGCAGGAACTCATCTGTCCTGCTCAGTGAATGGTTTGAGTGGTTAGGTGGGGTGTGCCTTCAAAATTCATCTTTCTTCTTCATACCCATTCCTCACTAATGCTAGACAAATAATTGCACCCTACAACTTCTTTCAATTGTGTTTAAACATAGGGTATATTTAAAGTCAAAGTATGTCATGGTGAAGAAAGGTAAGTTGTGTGAAAATAACTCCTCAGTGAGTATGTTAGTATCTGACTTTCCATTCACTCTGGGCCCAGAATAAACCCTAAATATTTGTCTCAGTCCCTCAGAGCTTCCCAATGCAGCGGTTAACTTCTGTGATAAACTGTGTCTTGTCCAGCTTTAGGCTGTGCTGGACTGTGCAGGACAAAAAGACACTGTCCTTATCCATAGTTTCCACTGCTTGGTAAAATACAAAATAATGAGGAGAGAGCTTGTTTTATATCAGAACTGACAAATATGGCAACCTTACAGCAAAAAGCAAATGCAGATGAAGCCTCTTCCCCGGCTGGGATACGAATGAACCTCATGCCTGTCTGACCCTGTTACCCATGGTCAAATGCACTCGATATGGTTTCCATAGCATCCAGACAGCCTGAGTACTTAATGTCTACCTGTCCAGTCAACACATCAGCTTTACTGGAGGGAGAGAGCAGGAGTTTGTCACTAGAGTTCATTTCGTATCGGAAAGAAATCTGTTGGCCAGTTCTTTCTCTAGCCCTATATGAATACTGGAAGCCCCTAAGCTATTTTTGGTGGTAACAGCATGTTCTGAATTTTTGTTGTTGTTGTTCTGAGTTTATTTCATGAGCTTCATTTTTTAATGGGGGTCTGTTAAGAGCCTTTAATATTGAGGAACACGAAGAAGATTATGTCAGCCAGGGGAATTACTAGCCTGCCCCAGGTAAAGGATGTCCACACTCACTGGTGAACCAATGAGAAAGAGTTCTTTGATGATTAGTGATTTTGGCAATGTAACTTCTGCCCCAGATTTGATTAAGCCTCCATCCAGACTTCCTCTTCCAGGAGATTATCTTTTAGCACACATTTGGTTCTCCTCCCCCTTTGAAGCCCATTAGCAAAATTAAAGCATTTAATTATAGTGATGACTTTTACTGATGCAGACAACTGCTTTCCCAGATTTTCTCCAAATGTAAGCACACTTGCTCCATCAAGCAAAATATCTGTTACTTAACACAAACTGGTGTGGAGTTATATGGAAATCGCATTATACGCAGACACATTGTAGAATATTAAGCCTGTTTTAGGAGGAAAAAAACTCATCAGTCAAGCCAGGGAAACAAACCAAAGAGGAAAACTGAAACATGGCTAATTATGAACTTTTTCTTAAGTGAACTTGGCTGTTAAACTAGTAGGTCTCAGGGGCTGGAGAGATGGCTCAGGGGTTAACAGCACTGCCTGTTCTTCCAGAGGTCCTGAGTTCAATTCCCAGCAACCACATGGTGGCTTGCAGTCATCTATAATGAGATCTGGTACTTTCTTCTGGTGTGCAGGCATACGTGCAGACAGAACACTGTATATACAATAATTAATTAATTAATCTTAAACCAAAACAAATAGGTCTCCCCAACTTCTTTCCTTAAAGAAAAAGATCAGACATATTTCTTAATGCATAAGTTATCTGATGCCAAACAGTGAGTGAGCTGCTTGAATTAAAGCAGTGCACGGTAAACTCCTCGAGGCTCTAATTTCTTCTACTTAGAAGGTGAAACTATACCTAGTAAAGCGTACATACTGAGAATTGAATCTGAGCTATGATATTTTATATTTCTTCTCCTAATCAAATAAGTTACAGTGTGATCATGATTGTCTTATTTTAAGGGAAGCCACAAAATTTTGGAACTTGTGCACACACATCTATGCACACAGAATGGAATATTCAAATATCTAATGTTTAGACATGTTCATATAAAATCTAGATACCTTAAAAATATTAGAGCTCAAACTGGATGTGGTGGTGCATATCTTTAATACTATTACTCAAGAGGCAGAGACGGGCGGACCTCTTTGATTTTGAGGCCAGCCTGATCTACATACTGAGCTCTAGCCCAGCCAGGACTCCCTAGTGAGATGCTACCTGAAAAAGAAAATTAGGGTAGATCCTACAAGTTTGTGTGTCATATCATTATAGTGTATCTCCAGGTAAATAAAGTACAAAGAAATTCCAATAGCAGAGCCATGAGGAACCTGGAAGAGAGCAAATCGTTTAGGAGAGTGGCAAAATAAAGCAGGTAGGCATGTGTGTATTAATTTTCATTTGGAATATCTCCACTATTGAAGCACTACCATTCCTTAGGTCAATGGTGGCCAAATTCTTTAAACTGATTTTAGAAATATATTCTGTATTCGTTAATGATTTCATATGTGGCATCCCCATTCCCCACTCCTTAAAACCCCTCTCTTTCCCATCATTTCCCCCTCCTACTTGATGTCTTTGATTTTTAATAATGCACTGCATTTAATTAGGGTCACATGCATGTGTGGGCTGTGGGATTATTTACTGAACCATGGGCACTACTCCAGTGGCTAAACCGCCAAAGAAAAATAGCTCCAGTTCACAGAGCAGCCAGTGACTACCAGGAACTGCTCAGTTGTGGGTGAGGCATCAGGTACCACTCCCCAGTCCATGTTGGGATATGACAACTCAATCCTGTGCCAGTAACCATGAAGTAAGTCCAAGCTAATTTCAAACCCTTGAGCCTCTTACCTCTGCCTGTCACATGCTGGGATTATTGGCATGTGCCTCTCTGCCAAGTGTCATTTCACGTATTTTGTTGAGAACTAAGCCATGAACATTTTTTGATGATAGATTCCATGACTCAATTCCAATCCCATCCCTGAACCTAGTTTTCTCTTGTTTACTTAATGACTTGGCTGAACTTTTTTGTTCAACTCCACCTTGTGGTCTAACACCTCTCATATTGCTCTCCAGAGGACATAGTCTTAGGCAAGAGAGTCACAAGAGACCATAGTCGTTTTAGTAAGATTGTGTCCCATATTTCTTTACCCCATATTCCTATTTTGCTGTCTGCCTTGGTTGGTATTATTCCCAGCTGATAATTTCCACTAATTGTTAGCTGATTGCCTTGTTTTTCACTCTGTAAGGGAATACATTGTTACAGTCTGCATCTCTTAAATTCAGGCCCCTTTTACAGAGGCATTTTTGTGATAGCCTTTGAGGTATGGTCTGACCTCTGAAGAACTTTCCTTAATTCTTGTTTTTTAATTCTCTGTAGAATTTGTCAGCTACAGGGCAACACATTTCTCATAAGAGCTAGAGCTACTTCTCAGTCACTCACTACTAAAGTTTCTATTTTTTAAATTACCTTCATGCTTGAGTTGCCCCTTTGTCCCTTCTAAATAACTGTCTCTTAGAGAGGCAGTGCAACTCTCTCTCATGTGGTCTGACTTTACTCTAGACAAGATCTTTTAGTCACTGCTGAAGTGGTGTGGCAGGAATATTGGACCACTGCTGTCAGACTAAACCCCACCCTGTGCCCTGCCTTATGAGGTAGAGACCAGGCAGATTGAGTAACTTCTGTTGTTTTGAGCTTGCCCTTCCTAACATGGAACTTCTGCCTGACTGGTGAATAGGAGTGGGCACAGTTGGGTCTCTGATGTTCTCAGTCTGCTGTGCTTGGTGAAGACCTTTGTAAGAGTAGGGAAAGGAAGGAGGAGGCAGAAAGGATGGGCTCTTGACATTCACCTGTTACTTAACCTCTGTGTCAAAGGCCGGCTGATGCCTGATCTCATGTGGAGGTACCAAGTTCTTCCCCAGGACCTGGGAGTGTGAGGGCAAAGCAGGACCGTTTGTGTCCATAGCCACCAGGAGTGACTCTATCCTGCAGACACTGGGAAGGGGAATGGCTCTTGTGCCATGGGATCTCATTATCCTTAGGGAAATGAAGTAGATTAATTCTGATGTTTATTAATCTGCTGACTGACTTAGACAAATTTCAGAGACTTTGAAGGGTTTCTTTCTTAACACTTTTTACCAGTCATGTTTGTTTTCCTGGGGTATAGGTCCATGGAGATCTTCAATCATATCATCTATACATGAATTTGCCCATTTTTTATGTTCAGTTTTCAATACTGTATAATATATTTGGACAAATTATATTTTCCTTACACAGTTGAGACCAGTTTATTATTGCTGCTCTGCTCCTCCACACTTCATTTTATGTCTTAATTGTGAGTGCGGTTGAGAATAGTGACCTTAAGGTCACTTTTAACTAACACAAGACCTTACCCCCGTTTGCCATATGAGAGAATCACCTAGGCATCAGATGAGAATGAATGCCTGCTCTGTTAGCCAGTCCTGTTTGGGTTTACTTTTTATGATTGGATGTCATCATAAGGCCCTGAAGAGGGTTAGTGTTTACACCTAGATTTTTCCTGTTTTCACATGCTGATCCGTCAGCCGTGGAGAAATATTAAAGATGTCTGACATCATAGTGGTTTAACAGTTATCTTTGGTTTCAGTACTTCCCACTTCACTAAATAGGTGGACTTGAACAGTCACTTAGGTAAGTCATTATTTTTGGTATTGGGATAGGTTCCAGTGAGTTCAAACTTAGGATGGGAAAGAAAGGGAGGGAAGGGCTGCAAATATAATAAGTTATAAAATAATACCAATGTAAAAGGGAAGTTATATTCTGGAAATTGATTATGAATCAATATTTTAGCTTTTTATTTTTGTATACTATCAAGAGAACTTTGTTGTGACTTGAATTTGAAATGTCCCTAGTAGGCTCAAGGGTTTGAACACTTGGTCCCTGGTTGGTGGAGAAACTTTGGGGAGGTTTTGGAACCTTTAAGAGATAGCACCTTATGAAGGGAAGTAGGTCACTGGAGGCAGGCTTTGAAGTGTCATAGTCTGGCCCCACTTCCTGTTTTCTCTCTGCTTCCTGTGGGGGGGTGTAATGTGTTTACTCAGCTTCTTGACTGCCAAGCCAGACTTATGCTCCTGCTGCCATGCCTTACCCAGCACCATGGTCTGGACCCATAAGTCAAAATAAACCCTTTTCGTCAGGATCTTCTGTATGTAACCACTTTTCTAAATAGTGAAGCTAATGGCCCCTGCCCTTTCCAAGAGCCCTTGTCCTAATTCATTCTTTGTTCCTTTTAAATGATACATCTACATCAAAGCCCTTCTAGAGACAGGGTTTGGCTTAGGGGTCATGCTGGGATTCTCTATATTTATAACGATCTGATCAAGTGTTTAGTGACAGGTGGTAGGGCCATAGTCATTTCCACTCACAAGCTGTGTGACTTTGGCCAAGCTACTCCACCTTTCTGTCCATGAGTTTGCTCATATTTAAGGTTATAATATCTGGTATTCATTCAGTAGTAGCTACAAGAATTAAGTGGGCCAGTTACACGAGCTCAAAGAGTTTGGAGATGTCAGTTGGCCCCTTACGAGTACTGTCTTGGTGTTAGCCATGACTGATGTTATTTGGGTTGCATGCCCCTCCTTTGTGCTTCTACGTGGCATGTCTGTGGCACACATCAACTCATAGTACCCGTGATTACCTGCACAAGACCAAGCCAGGCAAAATTCCTGCATGAATGCGGAGGAGCCTTGGGATCACACTCGTGGTAGAGGAGGTATCGGCAGTTGATGACTGCTAATGGAAGGAGGAAAAGCCGCTCTCCTCTGGGGGTTATGGCTACTTGAAGGTTACCCAGGCCCCAGTAAAGAGCCCTAATGGTCCCATGCCCATGTGTGGTGACATATTTTTATGATCTAATAAAGCCACTGGAGATCAGAATGCAAAGCCAGCCACAGTAGTTAGCTATAAAAACTGGGCAGTGGTGGCACACATCTTTAGTCCCAGAAGAGGGCTCCAGGTTTCATTATAGATGGTTGTGAACCACCTTGTGGTTACTGGGAATTGAACCCAGGTCCTCTGGAAGAGCAGCCAGTGCTCTTAACCTCTGAGTCATCTCTCCAGTCCCTGGTTCATATATCTTTGAGACTTATCTAAGTTGATTAGAAAACTACTGTTTATTTGCAAATCCTTCCAGAGCACTTATTTTAGAGATGTCGTTTTAAGACACAGTAGAAGAGCATGTGATTCCCATAGGTTTTACACGACCACACTGTATCCTCTTGTCCGGCTCACTAGTCTTTCCCATGCCCTTTAACTTTGTGTGCTGTCATTTTCTCTGAATCAAGGGAAAGGAAACATTGGCACTTATCAGTTAAACAACACCCATGAAGTCTCACCAACATGACTATCTGAGCATGAGCTGAACAAGGGCAACACCCACAGATATGCTATAGTGGGTGGGGGAAAGCTCAGGAGGCCTTGACTCTACACCAAGAGCTCCAGGCAGCTAAGGGATGCTGAGGGTAGGAGGAGTAGTCATCCCCAGGCAATGCACCCCAGCTGATTATCCAGATGGTCAGTCTGAAATCATACATCCAAGTAGCATTATATGAATGGTGCAAGTTGTACTTACGTATTTGGGAGTAAATATGTAACAAAAATTAATGAGAAAGGAGGCCCTGAATTTGAAAGAGACGGGGGGGGGTAGTTGGGAGAGTTTGGAGGGAGAAAAGAGAAGGGAGAAATGACTAATCACATTATAATCTCAAAGATAATATAAGTAATTAAAAAATTAAGAAGCAAATCTTTAAAAAAAAAAAAGCTAGTATTTACCTATTGTAGCCAGAATGCGATGTGTGTCATGGGCTAAACCCCTGTGTTATGGTTTGTATGATTTGACTTCTGGGCTCTTCCAGGAGCAACCTCCTTAGGTATGTTTAAGGGAGTAAGAACAGCAAACAAGGGCCTCACTGTGGAACCGACCCAGAGAGCCCCTCAGCAAACGCTGTGCTGGGGCACTGGGCAACACTGGCCAGGCTGTCTGCCATGTACATGGCAGACACAGCCTATTAGCCTATTTCTACAGACACTGTGCCCTGCAGCCTACAGTGACTAGCCTATGGGAATACAAGATAGCATTTGCGGGCGGTGGTGCGTGCGTGCGTGTGTGTGTGTGTGTGTGTGTGTGTGTGTGTGTGTGTGTGTGTGTGTGTGTGTTAAAAAGCTTAAACTTTCATCTATAAGGCAAAAGTTCTTAACATTTTTTTTCCTTTGAGACAGGGTTTCTCTGTGTAGCCCTGGCTGTATTGGAGCTTGCTCTGTAGACCAGACTGGCCTCAAACTCAGAGATCTGCCTGCCTGTGCCTCTGAGTGCTGGGATTAAAGGCACGTGCCACTATCACCCTACTTGATTAGAGCTTAATTTAAATTGGATCCAATGACCAAAATGCCCAGTGATAAGAAAGTCAAGGAAACATACATGTGTGGCCATTAAAAGGACGATGATGTTGGTTCTTTTTCAGTTTGTTCTTGTTTTGTTTGAGACAGGGTCTTGCTGTGTAGCCCTGGCTAGCCTGGAGCTTGCTATGTAGACCAGGGTGACCTCAAACTCACAGAGATCTACCTGCCATGTGTTCCTATGCCCAACAGATTTTTAGATAGGTGGTGTTTATAATATTCTAAAAATATAAATATCAAAGTTGGTTATTCATGACTATCTCAAAATGCTAATGTGTCCAGTAGCAAAGAACGGAAGGGGGTTTCAGAGCCCTTGAAACGGGCCAAACCCCTGATTACAAGAGACTTAGAAGGCAATCATATTCTCACTGCAGTGTCACAGTGAGCCACTGTGACAGCTGTCCCCGGTCTGCTAGGATCCCAGGCTCTGGGAACCATCAATAGCTGAACACCACGGAAGCTGACTTGAAGTGGAAGTAGTTTCTAATTTTTTTTGTACCAGGACTCTTCTAGAGCAGTCCATGAGCTGGAGACTCTGTGAATCTACCTGAAACCCCACTCCCATATCCTCCATATTCACTCCACATTATAACCATGAGAAAAACCAAGAAACGTATCACTAAGGAAGGGACCTAGTTTTGAATTTAGAAATGACTAAAGAACAGTCACATTGCCTCATATGATCAAATGTCCATTTTTGTATTGAACTTCTGCTTCTTCGAGCTATGGAAAACTTCCCAAAAGTCCTGTTGGTGGTTCTCTTGTCCCTTTTCTGCTTCTAATAATTAGAGTAGGAAAGAGTGATGTCCTCAGTGCCTGGACCCTGCTGTCATGCCCCAGGTGGCATTCCTGGGCTCTCAACGGGGACTGACAGCTGACGTCAGATTGTCCTTATTTCTGACTGGTAGTAACCAACAGTTTAGTTTTGCTTTGACAACTCTTCCTACAGCCAACATGGTTGTCGTGGCCCACATGTCATTCCTATTTACCCTAAATAAGGAAAAACAAAAGCTATTCTCGGCAGAGCTCAGGGCCTGTGGTCGTGGCTATTTGCAGTGTGACCGTGGCACTCTGCCCTTCTCATTGTGACTGCCAGGTGACTTTTTTTCTGAAAACTGTAACAGACATGCAGCCTTCTACGAAGCCTCTCCTCACAGCCTCGGGCCATCAGAATACATGAGAGGGGTTTTTATGAACATTTGAAAAACACTGTCTAGACCTCTGGAGAAAGGGGCTGCTTGTACAAAAGGAGCCCGGGGACGTGTTCTCCTGAGATAGGTCTCTGCTTTCCTGTTTGAATGGCCCCTTTGTATCACCTGGGGCTGTTTTTCTGTAATTTCAGAACTGTTTGAACTAAAAACTGCATAGTAAGGTTGAGAGTTCTTTTTTTTTTTTAAAGGATTCTCTCTCTGCTGTATTTGTGCTGCGATGCCATGAGCACAAGATAAGAGGGGATATGAATATGAGCACTTTTTGCTGTGGTAAGGCATTGCCAGCTGTCAGCACTGGGAGAGCTGGTGTAAGCCGTCAGGGGCTTTGCGGGGAGGATAGCCTCTAGCCTGTCCCTGAAGGAGGGATGTGGTGGGGGCTGGCAGCTGGATACACGAGGCTGGCATTCCTGCTTGCCATGCTGTCTTGGTAAGCACACGTCCTATTTCCTTAACTCTAAAAGCTTCCTGCAAAGAGGAAAGGTAAAAATACTATATTGAGATTTTCAGATCCCCTCTTTCTGCGGAGTCTGACTTGCTTTTTGCCTGTTATAAAAAGATTATTGAATGTAATAGGATAAGATGAACTGTCTAGCTTCATTCTGCTTGCCTGTGTGTGTGACATGTTGGGGTTGTGACATGTCTGGATGTGAACTGTCTGGGTGTGAGGCCAAACCAGAGACATGCAGACTAACCATTGATATATGTTGTCGTCAACAACACTGAGTGCTCTTGGGATTGGAGACGGCTTACTCTCTGTGACACTGCCAGCTTCCTGCCACAGACCTCCTGATTTCTGTTGATGGCAGTTGATAATTGGTAGTCACAGTCTGTGGTCGGAGCCACAGTGTTTGAGTCTAGCACCTGGGCTGGGCCCCTGCTGATAGAGTAGAAAGAGACATAAGAACAGCATCCCCCCCCCACATCGGCTATCACTGACAGCTCTGAGCTGCCTGGAGAGGAGCTTGCCTGAAGTTGAAGGATGGTTTGAACTGGGTGGGCTGTGCCACAGTTGGATTCTCCCTTGCAAAGGACTTGATTATGTCCATCGACCAGCTGAACAACAACAGCACACTGAAGGAGGTCCAATTTAAAGACCTGTTCTTTACAAAAGGTACATTTGCAGAGGGCAGCTGCGGGTGACGCGTGGTCTTTGGGGCTTGTCGTGGGTTTTTTTTTTCCTTCCTCCCCACCTTGGACTTTGGTCTGAGTAGAGCTGAGCAGAGCAGTTAAGTCCTGCCCAGGAAGTCTGTTCTTAAGCCTGGCAATCATGGTGTATCCCATCAAATCGAGAGGTGGAGGCGGGTGGGTGAGAAGTTCAGGGTTTTCCTCAGCTACACAGTAAGTTGTCTGAGTTGGAGGTCAGCCAGGGATACAGGAGGCCCTGTCTCAAGAGGAAAAAAAAGTTTGTTTTGCCTGTTGGTCTGTCAGCTCTCTCAGGTGGGACTCGGAGGGAGCTTTTTCTATCTTCTTTGGTTTGCAATTAGCTTGTTATGCTCAGAGATTTTATATGTAAATATAGTTGGTTTTCCCCCCTTCAAATGCCCTTAGAATTCCCCTTTGACTAATAGTGTTTTTTCCTTTTTCTCACTCTAAGTAGTCGAAAACATTTGGAAGACAAAACTATTTCTTTCAATGGGGTTGGATCATTGAATGGTTTTTCAGGTTATCAAAGCAACAGGAGATATTGGGAAACAGAAATTGATTCCAAGAGTGATGGATGGAGAGCCAGGTAAAGCGAGAGGCAAGCAGACTGCCAGCTAGCAAGCGTTCAGAAGCTACCGCTTGGGACTGGGACTGTGACAGTGCCATGTGCTGCTGCATTTCTTCTGACACCTTCTTAGTAACGTGGAGATGAAGTGAGGGTGGATTTTAAATGACTCTTATAAGGGGGATTATGATCTTAAAGTACTTTTAGTTCCCATTTATAGCATGGCAGGGGATGGACTTTTTAAAGGTTTGTACTCTGCTACTCCTCTGCTGGTTTTCTTTTATCTTTTTGTTTTTTAAAAGACCATCTGCCAGTCATCTTTGATTGGAACATGTTAAGGTCATTTTTTAGTTTCTAAAGAGATCAGGAAAGTCTAGATTGTGGAGTATGTAGAGAAAGTTGTATTGGGTGGGTGCTTTGGCCTTTTGCAGAATCTGTATTCTAGAGATTCCTTAGTCTAATCCTTGCTGACTGCTACTGGCTTACCAGCGCCATGGTAGGTGCCTGGTTGGGACCAAAGTTGGAGTGATGCACCTTTATATTATCATAAGATAACACTTCCGATGCTGTTATTATGCAAACTGCCTTATGTAAATATAGGAATGTAATAGGAGCATAGAAGCAGATAATTTACAGCAACCACAAGCTTTCTTTTCTGGTGACAATTTGCACTTCCTTTAAATAGGAATGCTGGGTAATTGGCACAAAATATGAAAACCTTTGATAAAATGCTAGCATTATTAAAGTTGTTGGTGAGTGATTGCCAGAATATGGTTCCACACTAGACAGTGTACAGACAAATTAGGGAATGGAATTTGGAGGACATGATCACCTTATATGTAACACCAATTTCACATTGGGAAGTTATGGATGACCTGACTCAGGACTCAGTTTGTCAGAGAAGGTCAGAGGACAAATATTAAAAAGGAGTGTCAGTATGGAATGGACTGCATGGATATGGGAATCAATGTAAAGGTCAGGAACCTGTTCTCAAGGGGCCAGAGAAGAATTTATAGGAAGATACAGCCAGCAGTTGCAAAGACCTGGCTGTTTGTGTAGTTCTATTTTTTTATTTCGCCCTTTTGTTCTACTCATTAACAAATAAATTGGAGTAACCAGTTGACCACAAAGGACAACACAACTTAAAATTTTAATATAATCATAAGCTACAGCTCTTATTGTTTTGTCTATCTGTGAAGTCATTTTTTGTAGCAGAGGCTGAATATCGCCCTCAACTCTGGTGTTTAATGAGTGTGAATTTTCATCCAACCATTAAAATCTCCAAGAGTATTTTTATACTAATAGTTCTCGAGCTTAAGGCTATTACAGGCTAAGTAGATTCCAATTCCTGCCCCCATCCGCCTTCCTGCTTCCACGGCTGCTTAGTTCTAGGATTTTGGAAAGAATTTGCCAGACTATAGGAACACGCAACAATTTAAAAGTGTCACAGACCCATAAATAAAAAGTCACCCACCACCATGGCTGTCGTTTTATCACTACACCTGTTTCTGTTGAGTAGGACAGAGACAGGAAGGAAATGCAGACACAAGTTCAGTGTGTAGAAGCCAAACAAGGCCAACCCAATGTCACAAAGTTGGCCTCTCTGCCTCGGCTGTGGTAGGGAGTAGGAAGAGGGCTGTCTAGAGGGTGGGATTCTGTGACAGGGTCTGTTCCTGTTCTCCCAGTCTGTGTTCCCAGACTGTAGCATGAAGGGGACGAGGTAGAGGGGCTCTGTTGATAACAGTGGGAAGTGACTCACTCAGAGGTCTGTGAGGAGTGGCTGGTCCTGGCAATTGACGTAAGTGTTTTACATGGCAGCTTTCCCACATGTGGTCAAAGTGTTTGTTTTGCTGGTGAAAGGAAGAGCTCATGGGGCCCACGCTATGTTCCTCCCTGATTGGGTTTCTGTAAGGGAAACACATCACACATCTGGAACTTAAAACTGATTAAACATTTAGAAACCTGACTTCTGTAGATGTGGAAAGACTGAATGGAAGATGGTACTAGCCATCCCACAAATAGAAGTGGATGTTATATTAGGAACCCAAGGGTGGTACAAACACAGCTCCCCAGAGTTCATTAAAAATAGTTCAGACATTCACGCCTCCAGTAGGATTCAGTTCAGGTCCTCATCCGACCGAGGAATGGACCAGCCCACTCCACACAGTTCTGACCCTGTGGTCCCCCACCATACTGCTCAGAATTTCTTGGAGATGTTTCTATAAAGGTAGAGATGCCATCATCACTGTCGTCGTTGCCACTGTTTTACAATAATAAAGTAAGGCACTCTGATCTCTTCCTGTAAGCTTTATAAATTTATCATAAAATTTCTGGTGTGTGGATGGCAATGACTCATCCGTTGCCCTCTGGGTTTCAGTTCCATGAAAGGCACGGGAGCTTGCATATTCGGTTTAGCCTCAAACCCTTTGCTTGCATGACTGCTTTTTGTCTTACTGCGGTTGATATCCCCAACTACTGAAATCAAGGAAGCCTGCCTGGCAGGCTGTGTTCAGCATCCATAGTGAGTTACATGAAAATTTGGAAGCCTCCAAAGCATCCAATTACCCTTTTAAAACGCTGCTATTCCTGTGGGCTTCACAAGTATTCCCATCTTAATATTTCTCTCAAAATTCATTCTTTTCCTAATGCCCCTTTCCTAACCTACCCCTCAAAAGCAAAATGAAAACGTCCTGCTTTCACATGTCCCCCAGGATCCCTGTCCCACTGCGCCCTCTCCATCTCCCACCACATAACATACAAACAAGCTGTGCAGATTTGGGGCAGAGCCTCCTGATTAAAATAAATGAAACAGACATGTGGGTATGGAGGACTGAGCGGGAGGGCCTTTCCACAGAGCCGGACTCTGAGATCTGCTCATCCCTGGGGACCACCCTCTGTTTGATTTCTACGTTGAGAATCCCCTAGAGCTGGACATTTTTATTCTTCATATTTCCCCATTTTTGGCTTTCTGTCTCTTGCAACTTAAATGAGAAAATGATCTGTTCTCATTGACTGTGTTGCCCCATGTTCAAAGAGTAGATAGGCTTTAAAATATTTTAAATTGATGTTATCATGTACATGCATATGTGTGCTGTGGGTGTCCATGTCGACATGTATGTGCCAGGACACACATACGGAGGTCAGAAGACAACTTTGGGGGGTGGGTCATCTCTCTCCTCCAGAGATCAAACTCAAAATATTCAGGCTTTTGTTGAGCTATCTTTCCTGCCCTAACCCTGTAGCTGCTCTGGGTACTCTGCTCTGGGTACTACACCTAGAGGCCCTGCTGTGAAGGCACCACAGGGAGGGGCTTCAAGAAGCAGCCCAGGGATCCCATCATGCGCTGCTGCTAGCCATGACTTGTTAAGACTCTGGCCTTAGAGATCAGACACCCTGGATTTCATTCTTGTTTGCTCAAAGAGTCGCTGGTCATGCCTGGGCTGAGTGCTCCGGTTCTCATCAGCCTACAGCTGCCCCAGGGTGCCACTGGGTATTACTGTAAGGCTAATTTCCTTGGCCAATGCCCCACCCCCAGGGACCCTATTCATGCTTCCGGAAGGAAGCCCTTAGGTAAACCTGTTACCTCACCCTGCCACATGTCTCTGCTTCCTGATAGTCTGGTACCTGTGGATCCCGAATGTTGCCAGTAAGCATTTGTGCCATCCATGTCCCTGGGCACCGCAGTTATGCTTGAAACCTCAGGGCAGTTGTGTAGCTGCAGACAGCTCGGCAAGGGCAGGGTGTTTCCAGGAGAGCTTGGGGTGAAGACACAGATGCACCAGTCCTCATGAGAAGGGGGGGGGGATGGGGACTCTTTCTTTTCTTTTCTTTATTTTTTAAGATTTATTTATTAATTACATGTACAGTGTTCTGCCTACATGTATGCCTGCAGGTCAGAAGAGGGTGCCAGATCTCATTACAGCCAGTTGTGAAGCACCATGTGGCTGCTGGGAATTGAACTCAGGGCCTTTGGAAGAACTGTCAAGTGCTCTTAAGAGTCTAGCCTGGGACTCTTTCTTTTAAAGGGAGCCATGCTATGCACTGTTTATGCAGTAGGGATCTTTCTCACTCTTGCTTGGATTTTTTTTTTTTTTGGTTTTTTGAGACAGGGTTTCTCTGTTTTGGAGGCTGTCCTGGAACTCGCTCTGTAGACCAGGCTGGCCTCAAACTCACAGAGATCTGCCTGCCTCTGCCTCCTGAGTGCTGGGATTAAAGGTGTGAGCCACCAACGCCCAGCCCTTGCTTGGATTTTTAGGTAATGCATTAGGTCATTTGATTCAGATTGCCATGTGCTATCTTGGACCCAAAATATAAAATACAACACAAATGAAGATCTAAACATGAAAGAACGAAGTGAAAGTTTTTAGAGGAAAAAAATGCCTTTGGTATGTTAGCTTAGTCACAAAGAAAGACATGAGAGAATAATTTATACCATGAGAAATATCCTCTGTAGAAAAACTCAGAGAAGATTTTACAGAAATGAGAGGTGAGGGGAAATATTTGCAACATGTGGAACAAAAGCTTGTAGCCACAATATGTAAATATTTCTCATAAATACCTAAGAAATTATTAAGAAAACGACAATTAGACTAATATGAATTAATTATGAGAAAGGGAAGCATAAATTACCATAACTCAAGGAAAAGTCAAAAATTGCCAGCAACTGGGGAGATACAATACGAAATGAAAAGAAATAAATAATTAAAAAATAAGGTACATATTTTTTATGCCTGTTTCAGATAGGGTCTCACCACAGTAGTGGAGGCTGGCCTCAGTCACCATCTTTCTGCATGGTCCTCCGCAGTGCTGAGCAGCTGTGTACCTAGTTTGGTCATCCTGCCTGGCAAGATGCACAGCTTTACCTATTAAGTTGGTGTAAGCAATGGGAGGGATGGCTTAGCCATCAAAAGCTCAAGCTTTTATAGATAACCAAAGTCTAGTCCTCGGCTCTCATATTGTGCAGCTCACAGCTACCTGTCATTTCAGCTCCAGGGTATCTGGTGTACTCTTCTGACCTCCACCGGCACCTGTACCCACAGGCACATAGCGCCACACACATACACATCGGAGTCTCCGGTGATAATGAGAGGATAGGGTGTAGATAACACCTTAGGGTAGTCTTTCATAAGGTGGTTCTTAAACCACACTAGCTGAAAGTGGCTGTCCTTTGGAAATAACATCTTATTTCTAAGAAATCTTTCTTGATAGTCTACTGATAAGTTTGTGCCAACCTACATTTACACACATTAATTCTCTCTCTCTCTCTCTCTCTCTCTCTCTCTCTCTCTCTCTCTCTCTCTCTCTCTCTCTCTCTCTCTGTCTCCCTTCCTCCTTCTTTCCCTCCTTCCCTCTCCTTGCCCCCCAATGTTTTGGTCATAATTAAGAGGAGGAGGAGGTATTTGTTTAGTAGGCGTGCACGCCAGTGATTAAACATCTCATCAGAACAGCATGGGGTAGTTTCAGGCAGGAGGGACAATAGGGCCTCAGTAGAATTTGACTGTTTCCTTCTATAGTGTTTAATTTTTAAATTTTCTGTGATAAAGTCCTCTTCAGATGATATTCTCTTATACAGAAGAGTCTATATGAACATATGACTTGATGATCTTCACTGTGTCTCCAGAGCCTTCCACATGAGGAAAGGTTAATTCAGGAAGAGCCGCCAAGTGGAGGTTTAACCAAAGGTCCATGCACCACCTTATTGTTGTCATTGCTTTCTTCTCCCTCCATGTCTGAACAGCAATATGATCTTCTTGCAAAAGCAGACTCTGGTAAATGCTAGGAAACAATTTAACCCGGAGGGCAGTTTGTGAGAATTCTCTTATTTCTCTGAAAAATAAGAAGTTGGTCAAACAGGGCATTATTTAGAATCAGCCTTCATTTCTAAGCTCACTTCTTTTGGCCTAAGTAGAAGCAGCTTCCTGCCTCCTTCATGTTCTACACAGAGGTATTTGTCCTTGGATTTGTGACTGAACTCATGACATAGATTCCTCAGGACTCTGCAGGTATTCTCATTGTCCTCTGCAGCCGGCATAGGCCTGTCTTGCCAGCACTCGCTGTCCTCAGAGAAGGCCCGCTTGGAGCTGTGTGCTTGAGTACCTTCTCCGGGCCTGAGTTCATCCCTGAGTCTTCCTCTTACTGTTGAAACCATTTAACTACCTACCTGCCAGGCACCACCATGTGCTAGACACTGAGAATGCAATGTAAGCCACAACAGACTTGTGATCATAGTTTTATGAAAATCGCTGGATGTACACTAAATTCGATATTGGGTCAGAAATGCTGAACCAGAGATGGGCGGGACTCCAGATGTGTGTGTGTGCCTAGCACAGTAATGACTGTGGGAAGCCATTTGTAATCTTACTGCTGGAGACCTACCTTAACCTTACCACTCAGACGCTGAGCCTGCAGGATGGCGATATGTTTTCTAAGTCACTTACAAAGACAAATCCTCCCAGGACCAGAAGCTTGAAGCTAGTCTCTTAACATTTATGTTCCCTTTAAAGCACAGCTCCTGTGAGTTGAGCTCTGAGAAGTTTTACTAAACCAGGGAGGTAGGTTCATTTTCTTGAGCTGGTATGTAGGTGCAGCCTCAGTTCAGAGAGATTTCTTCAACTCTGCTGGAGTAGAGAGATAGATGGTGGGTGTTGCCTGACAGGACAGGAGTTGAGACAGTCTCAGCTGTCCTGAGGTTGGCCCAATGTGCACAGGCGCCTATTTCACAGCTGCCCGTGGTAAGCTCATCAGGCTGACCTTGAACTCCATTTTGTCAGTGAAGAAAGTTGTAGACCAAACCCTGGAGGTCTGGTAGGGCCATCAAAAGATTTTCTTAAGGCTTTAAGTTTGAAGAGCAGGTCTTAGAACTTTGCCAAGTTGAGCAGCAGAGATCCGTGGCATAGGGCCCTCCCAGAATATCCATCTGTTCTAAAAGTTATAATACCAAAGCCCTGCAAGTGACTGACCTGCAGCATCTGCAGGCAGAGCTCAGGTGTCACCCCTGGCCCAGCCACACATCAGCTTTATGACTGTATTTTCTACTTCTCCAAAGCGTAGTCATAGTTTCTGCATTCCCTAAGGGGGCTGGATCTGAGAGGTCGTGACTCCTGCAGCTGCAGGAACTGTAGAGCCAGGAAAGATGCAGGCCCTGGGGCCATCGTTCATCATCCTTCTTCTTCCTTGCAGCGGAGTTGGAGTTCGCACAGGTCCTCATCATTGTCGTGGTGGTCACAGTGATGGTAGTGGTTGTTGTATGCCTACTGAACCACTACAAAGTCTCCACACGTTCCTTCATCAATCGTCCCAACCAGAGCCAGAGACAAGAGGACGGGCTGCAGCCGGTAAGTGTGAGCTTGGGCCATCTGGGGTGCTCCTGGGTACCATTCTGGAGTTGCAAACCCAGACAAGGGGATGGCAAAGGCTAGAAGGCAGGGGAGCCCACCTGTCAGCTCACCACGGTGCAGAGGTGTCAAGGACTTTGGGTTGATGGTTAACATGGAAAAGTGTGTACGTTGTATGCATAGAGCTCAGTGGATTCTCACTTATAGCCAACACCCAGTCAGCAAAGTGGTATAAAGCCCTTCAAAAGCTTGCCCAGGTCCTCCATCTGTAAAAGTCCCTATTTGTTTATTGGCCATTGGGCCTAATTAGTTTTGCTAGCTGTGGCCCCTCACACTCATACTGTCTCTGTTGTGTCTGGCTTCATCCATACAGTACTAGGTTATATATAGATTTTTGCTTGAATTTAGTCCTGGAGTTGGTCCAGGGATTAGTAATGTCCCCACACATCACCAAATATGTCTGCAGTTCTAGGATGTGAGTCAGCTGAAGGGGACAGTGAGATGGCAAGCAACGTGTGCCCTTTCAGATAGATGGGATGAGGTAAACTAGAGGTGTAGGATGATATAAGCCATTGTTTGGGCTTTTTTAGTTTCTATTTCTTGCCCCAAATGCCTTCCCTCCCTTAGTAAAACAGTGTGATGTGTGGATAAGCTGACCCATAACCAAACTTGGGAGGTCAGGGAATGCTGGGCATGTTCTCAGCCTGTTTTATTATCGGTAATTTTGGTGACTTTTAGCAAGAGACTTGGAAATAGTGCCTTCAAGGGAGTTTAAATTCTTAATGTCAGTGTAAGACATCGGAGGCATCTAGTATTCATCTTCCATTCTTTTCTTAGTAGCAGGAGAGACATACTTTATTATGGAGTGTTGCTTATTGGGACTAGAGATACTTGGCCACTGCCTAAGGGGGGCCTGACTTAGGAGAGGCTGTTGTGGGTTTGGGGTATAACCACTGTCATGGGTAGTATGGAGTGGCAGCTGTGCATGGGGCCCCTCTCAATAGGGCAGGGTCTTGCTTCATTGGAATCACAGAGTTGGAACCAGGGAGAGCCTAATGGCTTGGTGGTCCTTGTGTGAAAAGGTAAGAGCAAGAGGGGGTAGGAAAAGTATGTGCTTCTGAATGCTGCACACATCTCCCACCTGAAGTACAGGCTGGGGCAGTGATAGCAGACACGATTCTGCCTAGTGGTCCCTGTTCCTTTTGACTTCCTGCATCTTCTGTTGCTGCCTTCGTCGGTCTCTCCTAGTCACCGGCTCCTCTGGGCCTGCTTGGTTGATTTCTTTGTATATCACGATGACTTTCTGCCGTTTGTCACCTGGTATCCACACCATCTACCCCTGACATTATGGGTCATCGTATAAAGACAGTTCAGATTTTGAAAGGGAGAACAAATTCTTCCAAAGTCCCGAGTGTAAAAAGGACAAGGAAAATCTTGTTATAGCAGCCATTTTAGAGCCATACGGGGTCTTTGCTTTGCCTTGAAATAAGGACTGCAGATGCCAGCCACTCCTTGACAGATACAGTATAATTCTCTCTCATGGCCATCAGCAGTAGGCATTAACACCCAGGTTGCACTGGTTGTCAGGGTCCCTTGGTCCTGGGTGTAAGCTCTACTCTCTAACCCATTTGCTTTTCCTGTCTCTCTAGTCCCTTGCCTGGGCTCTTCCCTTCGTCTTCTTCTTGGACTTGTCTAGACCTAGGGTATTATCAACTACCAAGTGTCCTTGTCTCCGCAGTGTAGACCCAGCCCTGTGCTCTCTTGCTGTGGAACACTGCCCTTACATGTTAAGTCCTGGCCATATGTATCCTGGTCATGTATTTACCAACCAAGAGGCATAACAGGAAGATACCCTGAGAGGAGAAAGAGGCAAAGGTCTCATGTGGTTTACTTGGGAAGATACTTCCCCTTTACCCTGCACTGGCTTCTCTGGGAGCATGCAGGCCACAGTTGGCATGCTGACTGGCAGGACTTTCCTTTCTGGAAGTTGGGAAGGTGACTTTGAGCAGTCCTGCCAGGATGAATGTTGAGTAGCAACAAAGACAGTCAGTAGCTCATGAATTTTATGGGCTGAGGGTAGTTCTGTCAGTAGATGTTTGTAAGCTGTGTGTGGAGATCTGGGTTTCAGCTGCAGAGCTGGAGCCCATAAAGAGGTGCGCCTTCCATACCCGTGTTTATGAGGTGGACATGAGAACAGTGTGGTCTTTCACTCCTGAGTTACTCGGTGTCTGTTTCTCACGTTTTTCTCTGAGTGACCCCGAGCTGAGTGTCATCCCTACCGAGGGCTTACTTGTTCTTTCTCTGTTGATCCCAACTGTAGACATTGCCTATCCTAGGAATGGGCACTAGTCTATGCTTCATAACGTTCAAGGCTATTTCAACATTAAGACCAGGGGTGCTTGAATTCCTGAGTAGGACTATTAGCATAGCTTATTGTTCTAAATAAATGGGAGAAAGTGGAGGAAGAGAAAGCAAACCTTCCTTCTCTCCTGCACACACCTGAGTTTCTGTCCTTTCTACGCCTCCCTAGCTCCTGAAGCATGGAGTGTTGCTTCCTTATGAGGGCTGAAAATCTCTTCATTCCCTTCTATGTTTGACTCTCAGTTAGGGGATACTCTATAGAGTCTGGGGTGGTGGCACAGTTGAGGGTGCAGTGCTTCAGAGATAGTCTGATCACCCCACAGTGCACAGGGGACCCCAGAGAAACTGTCCCCTTCATGCTTAGCGCTTCCTTATATCACAGGAGACATAGCTATTCTGAGACTCTGCATGGTAGACTCTTTCCTTAGCCATTTCTACCTGCTTCTGCTTCTCCCACCCATTGGCTGGATCCCATCTTAGCCAGGAGAGCAAAGTGACCAGGTAAGAACAGCCAGCTCTCATCCTACCTGAGGTCAAGGTTCAGATACCACCATTTGATTCTTCTGAGAATGCTTAAGTCTCACCATCCCCTTGTGTTTATGAACTAGGCATGAGAACTCATTGTCTCCTCTACTTCAAGTGACTGGCCCAATCTCTACAGCTTCTAGTTGATTTTCCAGGTCACCTCCCTTGGCCCCTCAAGATGTAGTCTGTGTTTGCCATCTTCCTGAAAAGAACTAGCAGGAGCTGGGCAGTCACGTTGTGGAAGAGAGGATGCCCTGCTCTTGTTCACATGCCTTGGACAGCCAGGTTGCCCCTGGAAGGGATGTTGATTTGTAGAACTTGGGGCAGAGTGACAATTGAGGATGAATGTGTATGTCCACTGTACCTCTGTCAAGTGGTCTCATATTTGCTATCCAAGCCTAGTTCCTAGATCCCAAAATACCTTTATTTAACTATCACCCAAGTCACAAGCTCACCCCCCGTGGTAGCATGGGCAAGTGCCTTAGACACTCTACTACTTGGTAGCATGTAGGTTCAGAAGGTTCCTGTCAGTCTTTCAGTGGGGAACCTCTCCCTGAGCTGAGCCTGAGTGTTTCAGCAATTTTTAATGTTTGGGGTCTTTTGTCTGCTTATTACAGATCCATGTGAGGTCTTTAGTATGGTTGTAATGTTGTGTTAGTCTTAAAACTGTTTGAAAGAGAGTTATTAGAGGATATCTCACTTTGATCAAAAGGAAAAGCCAGAATGAAGTTGCTTGCCCTGGTTAAAGTCAGTTTGACAGCCTAGAGTCAGTCATCTGAGAAGAAAGCCTGGACTGAGGAATTGATAAAATTTGTCGGGGGTGGGGAGCATCGTCTTGATTATTAATTGATGCAAGAGGGCCCAGCCCGTGTTGGGTGGTACCATTCCTAGGCAGGTGGTCCTGGGTTGTCTGAGAACACTGAGTGTAAGAGTGAGTGAGCTAGCAACAACATTTCTCCAAGCTTCAAGTTCCTACTTCCTGCCCTATTGCTTCCCTCAGTGATGGGTAGCTGGCGTCTTGGAAGTGTAAAGCAAATAATTCCTTTCCTTCCCCTTTTTCCTTTGGGTCAGAGTGCTTTTTATCACAGCAGCAGAAATCATAAAAGGACATTCATAGAACAAGATATCGAAAGCTTGGCTGGCCTTGGGGATTGGGAACAGTCACTTGTATTCCACTACTCTTGGACTTCGAGCCCTTCCTCTAGACAGTGCAGTCTTGAGAAACTTCGCAGAGAGGAGATATGCTGCTCCTACCTCCACTGCTATCCTTTCTCACATTACCAACAACCCTGGTCCCTTCATTCATTGACTGGGAAATGCAGGTTTGAAGTATGACGAGGGCTCTGCGTACCTGAGGCCGGTCACCCCCCCCCTCTGAAATGTGTGTGCCAGGACTGACCAGTGAAAGTCACTGCACAAAAGTGAAAAACAGTACCCTAGGCCTACATTAAAGGAAAAGTAGACACTCACATGATGAATGCATTTGTGGCATAAATACTTTGGTTTT
Organism: Mesocricetus auratus; assembly: GCF_017639785.1. Lineage (NCBI taxonomy): Eukaryota > Metazoa > Chordata > Mammalia > Rodentia > Cricetidae > Mesocricetus > Mesocricetus auratus. Next base: position 86,987,105 of record NW_024429184.1, on the reverse strand, counting down.
CTTGAGGCTCTCTCAACTTGTTTTTAAGTGTCTTGTTTTCATGGCTTAGAGCTTTGTGACCATCTAGACTTCTTTCCTTTATCTTAAATTACCAAATAATGGGAAAACAATAAAAGGGTCTAGGTGTTCTAGACCCAGCTCTAATGGATATTTGCCAGAAAGGCCTAGGCCAGTGGTTCTCAACTTCCCTAATACTGCATTAATATAGTTCCTCATGTTGTGGTGACCCCAACCATAAAATTATTATTATATCACTACTTCATAACTGCAATTTTGCTACCCTTATGAATCGTAATGTAAATATCTGATATGCAGGATATCTGATATACAACCCCCGAAGGGGTAGTGATTCACAAGTTGGGAACCACTGGTCTAGGATTTTCCTACTGGAGAGGCCTGAGAAGTCCTTTCTGACAGCAGCACCCCAACCAGGTGGGTCCTGCTGACCCTATTTGGACAGCCCAGGGTTTGTGGCCAGTGGACATGCAGAGATGGCTGGCCTCCGGGCAGGACTGAGAGGGGGAAAGAGTTTTCCTGGGTGTGAACTGCATGAGATAGTGAACACTGATCACTTTTGACTTGTAAGAGCAGACATTTCGATTTAGAAGTTAATGAAGAATCATGGCAGGCATTTCTTCATTATCAACTGCTACAGGGACTCATCAGTTGTGCGGAGCCAGGTGTCTGGGCTGCCCACAGAGACTCCGCACCAGCAACTTGGGAAAGACAAGCATTTGTCTACTAGTCCACGGGTGATTCAAGGCCGTCTCATTTGTCCCCCTGGATGTTGGAAAAGGGAACCAAGGCTTCTGTGGTTGTTTCCTTTGTCCGTGCAGAGACTTGGGCTCCTCAGGCCCAGTATGCCTTGGTGTGAGGCAGGTCTATACCCTGAAGAAATTATAGATGTGACCTAGAACATGGCTAGTGCCTGTCATTTGCCTCTCTGACAAAAGTTGACCCAACTGCTGAGAATTTGGGGGTATTGTCCCAATTTTGGAACTTACATCTTCGCTAGCATATTGGGTCAGAGAGCAGAAGCCCCAGGAGATGGGCCAATGTACACCTGTGGTTGTGATCCCATTTTCTTTTGGGATCCTCAGCCCCTTAGCAGTGCCATTGTTTCCTACTGGTTTGCAGCATTTGGTAGTTGGTGAGGAGGGTTTAAAGTATTTTACAAGATTTATTTTTATTTACGTGTATGAGGATTTGCCTGCGTGTTATGTATGTCTGTGCATGTCTGGTGCCAATGGAGATCAGAAGAGCATGTGTCACGTTCCTTGGAACTGGAGTTATGGATGGTTGTAACCCATCATGTGAGTGCTGGAAATTGAACCATGTTCCTCTGCAAGAGCATTAAGTGCTCTGAACTATTGAGTCATCTCACCAGGCCCTCAACTTTCATTCATTTATGGGATCTCACTCTGTATTCCAGCATGGTCTTGAACTTACAACCCCTGCCTCAACCTCCCAAGTGTTGTACTCAGGTGTGAGTCACCACAACCAGCATGGGAGTTATTTTTAAAGAAAACTTTGTTTAGCACTTGGAACTCAAAGCACAGGGAGAAAACAAAAATAAATTAGGAGGGCTCTGGTTTCCAGAAAATAAAGCACAACAGCGAATAAACAAATAGGGGGAAAATGCCAGAGAGAACAAAGAATGGCATGTCCTGCGACTGGCCTGGCAGGCCATTTAGTCATCTCCCTGGGACAGGGCCTTCCCCTCTGTGGCTAAAGCCTGTGACTGAGAACAAAGGCTTGACTGTGGGCTACCTAGCTGTCTGCAGCCCAGTGCTAGCAGCCGCCTTAGAAGTAAAGGTGGCCAGAGGACAGCAGATCTGGGCAGCAGATAACAAGCCTGGATCCTTCTGAAAGCACTGGGGCTCAGTAGTCACTGGTGGCTGTACCTCCCAGGACATGCTAAACATGGCAGGTGCCCTGTCTCAGCCTGCTTGTGCCTTCAACATCCCTTTCCAGGCAAAGGCTTTGAGATGGGCCCCATACCCATGGGGATATTGGAGACCCACAGACCATGCTCTGGTCCAGGGAAGGGAGTAGGGAGTTGAGGGGGGGTGGTGGCTACTACATTTGTTTTCTTCCAAAGTGACTTAAGAATGTCTACATCTTTTTCATGTCTACCTACAAGAATTGTGTTTAGAAAAGTATTTGTAAAATGATGGGAAAAACTATTTTCAGTAGGGTCTTTGCTAAATGATGCCATTGTCATAGTCCTGTTTCTGACACTCTGGACTAAAAATAAATGTGACAGAGGATTGTCTGACAGAGTTGATGGGATGGAAGATGATGTCATGGGGCGGCTTTGTTGTCAGCCTTGCACCCTAAACCAGACTGAGTTGTCCATATTGTCCAGTCACCATTCTCCACTATTTTGTAAAACGCAGAAACCACATCTCTAAGTGCCGAGCAGACAGGTGGGATGGGCAGTGTTTATCCTGATACTCTCAACGCTGACTTCGTGTTGCCAATTACACTGCCTCCCTACCTTGGCAGGAAGAGCTTCAGCTGTCAGGTGGTCACTGAAAGGGTTTTACCCATTGATATATCTGTCTGAAGCCCTAGAAGACAGATTATTGCAAAATCAGACTATATCCATCACTTCAACTTAGGGAAGAAACAGAATCTGGAGAGAACACAGCCAATTCCCATCTGAAGCAGCATCTATGGACATTCTTAATAGCCAAGTTCATCTTTAAAGTTACATGACTCACATGGTCCTCTTAACGCCACTACTGCTTATAATGTAGAATTGCCTTCAGGGCTTACAGGTACTTGGTTTTCATGTCAAGGAAAACTTTTTCTTCTTCTTCATGATGGCAAGTCTTCATTTTTTTTTCTATTTACGTCCTGAGGATAGACTTGAGCTTTGGTATCATCCGAAATCCATTTAGAGTGAAGTCCGTGGATGACTGAGTGATGCAGCAGTTAGGATAGCAGGTTGGTACAAAGCCAGGTGACTGGGGAAGATGGATGCTAGCTAACTCCCAAACCAAGCCACACAAAGATCAGGAAGGACCCACAGCAAACTGATGCTGCTTCTGGGAGGTGATGTAGACAGCAGCACCTTAGCTGCACCATTAGAACCCCAATAATGTGATGCCAGAGAGATGGCTCAGTGGTTACTTGGTGCTCTTCAGAGGACCTGAGTTCTGCTGTCAGCGCTCATGCCGAGTGCCTCAAAACTGCCTGTAACCCCACCTCCTGAGGATCTGATGTCCTTCTCAGGTACCTGCTTATCTGCATGCACAGGGCCTACACCTCCCATAAATAAAGGTAAAAAGAAATCTGAAACCAAATCTACCCTGATGTGTGCATGGTGAATTCTAGACCAACCCATGTTCCACACGGAGACCCTGTCTTGTAAAAATTTAAAATCTTTTTACATAACAAGAGATGACGGTAAATCTGATCATCCTTCAATTCCATTTGAGAATGGTTTGTTTTGGTGCAAAAATATGTAAAAATAACATGTTAAAATAACTTATGAATATTTAAAGTTTTACTTTTTTATTATAGACAGGGTGATATGCCACAGCACATGCATGGAGGTCAGAGGACAATTCTCAGGAGTGGGTTCCTCCTTCCACTGTGTGTTTCAGGGGGGAACTCAGGTCCTCAGACTTGCACAGCAAGCCTGTTTACACACTGAGCTGCTTCAGACCCCCAAAACTGAATAAACCAAATTTTAGTAACCTTTTAAGTTTATAAGGCATTCATATTAATCAAATGGTATTTTTTCTTGGTATGTTCATGGTAAAAGTTGCAAAGTTTTCTGAATTATTCTGAAATTCTGGGTGGTCTTTACTGGAGAGCCTCCACTCCAGGCCTGGTTTCTGGCTAGATGTTAATCCCTTGCCACCTTTCTGCCATGAGCAAAGCAAGGACTGGATCTGGTAGCAGGATGATGCCAGCCAAGACCACAAAGTCTTCCTGTCCTCTAAGGTTTTAGTTTTGACTGGGAGGCTTCATTGTTTTACAAATGGACAGGATTCCCATTCTCTTCTTCCCAGCAGATTCCTGGAAGATTTGTCTGTCTCATAAGGGATGTGCCCTAGATTGAGTAGAGTTAGGAGTCTTAAGAAGTCTGATGATAGATTCCCAAGGAGGAGTAAAGGAGGATGTGTGGCTGCCAGTGGCTGTGTGGCCACAGTGGGACTGACTTTATTTCTAAGCTGCTACTGCCACCTAGTGTGGAAAAGATGGTATGCTAGATTCTGGATGGTAGAAAGGTATATGGGGTGGGGGGAGGCAGAAAAGAGAATTTGTCTTGTCAGAAAGTCAGGATGTTGTTGAACATCTGCAAAACCACTTCTACCGGAGAAAATAGAAAAAGATGCACAATGATTTGAAGCCACAGGAGACACACGATCACTGACAGAAGCCCCGAGATGAAGCCAGGATGCCAAGCAATGAGCTCACTGGTGATTCCCACTTTCTCTACATGTGATAAGGAAAGCAAAGGTGCAAGGAAGTCCAAGCTATGATGACATCCTCACATGTGGTCACAGGACACATGGACACAAGCAGCAGACTCTAGCCCACAGCTATTAGCAAGTCATAGTTACAGACTGTTTTCTCTTGATTCAAAACATCGTCCAAGATACATAGGAATGAAGGGGATTGCAAGGGATGATGGATAACCACATATTAACAAATAAAGACAAATGGTTAGAAACAACTTACTAAAACTGACTTGAGAAGAAACAGAAATCTGAACCTGCCTTTGACTAGTAAGGGGGTTGAACAGATGAGTAAAATAGCATCCTATTATGTTTGCTTAATGTATTTGAGTAGTTAGTCCCTATCTGGTGGTATTGTTCCAGAAGTGTGTAAAATCCTTAGGAGGTAAGATCTAGATGGAAGAAGTAGATTTTACTAGGTTGTTCTGTAATGGTAGTAGCCTAGACCTGCTTCTGGTCCTTTTCTGAGCCAGCTTCCACTGCCATAGGCATGTACTGATCCTGTTGCCATAGCAGCCCTGCTATGGTGGATGCTTACAATATGAGCCAAAATGCCTCTTTCCTCCCACAAGTTGCTTTACCCAAGAAGAGTAATACACTTCTGTGCTGACTAATTTTATGTCACCTTGACATACACTGGAGTCATTGGGAAGAGGGAACCTCAATTGAGAAAATGACCCCAATCAGACTAGCCTGCAGGCAAGCCTGTGGTGCATTTCCTTGACTGATGATTGATTTGGGAGAGCCCGGCTTTCTGTGAGCAGTGCCGCCCCTGATTGGTGATGCCGGATGTACAAGAAAGCAGGCTGAGTGAGACACGATGGGCAAGCCAATAAGAAGCACTTCTCCATGTCCTCTGCATCAGTTCCTTCCTGGGCTCCTGCCTTGAGTATGTTCCTTCCCGTCCCTCAGTGATAGACTGCGATGTGGAACTGTAGGCTGAAATAACCCTTTTTTTTCTTCCCCAAGAAATTCCTAAGATACCCCCCCCTAACCATAGAAGTTCAGCTGGCTGAAATGGGGAGCCTACAAAATATGAGGTGATACCTCTCCTCAAATCTTTCCCAAGAACTGAAGAAATGGGGAAGTTTCTTGACTCATTCTAAGAGGCCAGGATTACCAATACCAAGGAAGGACAAAGAAGAGGGAAAAGCCACCAACCAGTATCCTTTATGGATACTGGCACAATAAAATGATAGAAACTTGATTTCAGTATTATTTCAAAAGAATGATAAACCATGGCCAAAGGACATATATCTCTGGAATGTAAGGCTGGCTCAGAATATAAAAGTAATTCAATGTTATACACACCATTAACAGAATGAAGAGTTAGGAAGGACACACATGTGATCAGGACGTCAGTGCAGGCACTCATGCAAGCAAGGTAGGAACCTGGAGGCAGGAGATGATGCAGAGGCCATGGAGTGTCACGTCTGCTGTGCAGCCTGTGTCCGAGAATGTGCGGAGGGTGTCGGGGATTGACAACACAGAGACTCGTTCAACGATATAAAGAAAACTTTAAACAGGCTCCAAAAAGGTTCAAGAAAACCTCCTAAGCAAAGCTCCCACCAGAGAAGCTTCTGCTCTCTCCTCTCCCCTGGCTGGTTCTGCTCTGACCCAGAGGTGGATGTGTGTGGGTTTTTAAGGTGCGATTAGTCTTTGGACAAGGTCGAGGTCAGGGCGGTTTCCGTGGGAAGGCCTTTCCCAGGAACTTATTGTATCATTTTTAGTAAACATGTTTTTACTAAACATTGTCTTACAGCTGCCTACTCCCAGGCAGAAGGGGAAGTGGGTCTCTGCTCAAGGTCTGGTGTTCCCACAATTTACCCCTTTTTATTTTCAAATGAGGCACTCCTGGCTTAGGTCAAGTAGGGCCACCCTCCCTTTCCTGTCTTTGGGGGACCTTGAACCCCTGTTTTAGGTGGGAGGGGTCTTCCCCACAGGTTGCCCGTCATCGGAGATACCCCAACCTTAAATCATCTGTAACCAACCTTCATGGCTATCGGGATTGCCATGGGCTAAGCTAAGCAATACTTGGTTACGGATCTCTTGTCTCTGGAACAAGGCACGTTTGAGCTCGGCATAAAGCCCGAATGCCTACTGCCACTGCCACCATTTCCAGGACCCCCATCGACATAGCGCCTCTCCATCACCATACCCATCACCAGATCTGGGCCATAACATTCTACCAGCCTTCGTCTGTTACAAGGGTAACCTGCATGTGATTTACATTTACAATTTGATAAAGTTTACAATCGTTCCAAGATCTGCTCAGGAAAGCATTTAGAAAGTGCACTTGCACAGATACATTAGGTACAATCATTGATGTTACACATGTAGCATTACGAAAAATATGAACAATAGTTATCGCATTAGGACAAGTTGCATTTCTCCAGAAAAATACACTGGCCTAGTCGTGATTCCAGAAACAGGAACCATCAAGTCTGATATTTCAAGTGGCCATGTCCTGTTCAAATACTGAAAAGAGGCTTTTGCCACTCGTAGTCCATACCAATGTCCAAATATTTTAAATGGGTCCTTTTTTCCCCTAAAGGGAAAACTGGCAAAATGAATTCTGTTGTTTCAAGGTGTGTCAAGGGCAGACAGTTAGTCTTTCCAGTTCTCTGTTGGCTTCGGGATGAAAACTCACGGGTCCGGAAGGTTAATGCAGCAGATCTGTTGAGAAACTGGAAATCTCGAACCGACTGTTTTCTTTCTTTCTTAGGCTCTAGATTCGATGACATCAAGGGTCAGGAACACTGATTTAGGAGATTTCACTCAAACTGGCTTAGGTAGGCTCCCATGGTCTCAGGTCCAGTTTTTCTCTGCTCCATGCATCTCACTAATTGGTCTGACAGCTGCCGAAGCTTTATTCTTTTCCTACAAGAAAACACAAACATGCCCTCGACCCCAAATTAGGGTCTTCTCCACTGTCTAGTTCATGGATGTCTCCATTTGACCTGAGCAATGGTTGTTCAAGTTCCATCATGCCAGAATCTGTCTGAAGCTCACTGGCATTCACATTATAAAATTTTTAAATGAGGAGTGTATTATTTGATGAGTCATGTGGGGACTGGGGGCATTATTCCCCCATTTTTATTTTGTAAAAAAAATTTTCTTTTTTGAACTGTTGAAGCTGGACCATAACAGTAGAAGGATTTGTCTACCCTCCTTGGTTAACTATCTAGGTAAATTGGGATTACTACTTAGATTATTTGTAGATGCCCATTAAAAGGGACATATCCATTAAATATTTCCCAAAAATTTCTGAAAATCACTCAAAGATTGTAAACTATACTGTGTCCAAATAACTTTTGAAAATTATTGGAACTCTGTGAGTAGTCTTTCCCAATCTAACCTGTAGAGCTCTCACTAGCTGACAAGGCCTCATTTGCATCTTAAATTTTTCTGTTAAAACATTAACAGACTGGCTGGATGTTCCTTTTGGCTATATATAAAGCAATCTAGGTAGCTTCTGAACTATTTTTGAAGGGATTTAAGTATCCTTTTAATCATATAAGCAGTTCACACTCACACATTCACAATCACATTTCATACATACCGGTGTGGCCACACCATACATTCAGAACATACATGCATCTTTCAGTCATCCTTTTTCCCTAGGTCATGATTAGTCTGTTGCAATGAAGCTCCCTTAATTGAAATCTATGTAAAAGAACAACTCCAGCCAATCCTTGAACTAAAAGGGTTAAAAAGTCCTGTATGTTCTTTATCATTCCTCCATTTGAGCTACAGTCATGGGGTATAGCCGTACCTACTCCTTGTAATTCTGTAGATGCAAGGTGGAGAGGCCAGGCTTTTGGCCAAAAATTTTTAGAGATGACTCACAAAATAGAACTTAAATGTAAACAAAATTTTCCATTCCATATACCTTTGTCTTTTTCTTTTTCTTTACTTAATACCAGTACCTCTTTACTGTTACCAAAAAAAAACCTTTTTTGAGTCAGGGTTTCTCTGTATTGTTTGGAGGCTGTCCTGGAACTTGCATAAAGGTGTGTTGGGATTAAAGGCGTATGCCGCTGGGAATCTCTTGGATTCCCCTACTTCCTGACCCTGGTATCAGGCTTAGGAGGGGGAAACTCAGAATGTCTAGTTTCTGACTTTTAATCTCATTGGCAGCAGCCTCTTCCAATGTATTATTGGTGTTATAAAATGGATGAACAGGGAGCTGGAATGACTAACTGGCATCAACATGGGGGGGGGAATCCTCACCAACGCCCATATTTCCCTTACCTGAGTGTTCAGCAATGGTTGGATCATCTTTAGCATGGTGAGCATTACTAGTATCTGGAGTAGTATTGGGGTCGACATGCCTGATGCACCATTCGGGGACCCAAATAGGCTTCTCACTTCCTGGAGGGAAAACACAAACAGCCCCTCGGACCCTAGCTAGTAGGGGAGTGGGTGGCTGCCATTTTCCTGTAATCAAATCCTTCCATCTGACCCATCCCAAGGACTGGGAGAGTTTGTTCCAATGTCTCTCCATAGCAGACAAATTATTATGGTCTATGTTAAAAAAATTTAAAATGTAAAGTATGGTGGATAACTGAATATTGGGGGAGGTAACATACTCCCCCTTTTTATTTTCTTAAAATACTGTTTGAGAGTGGCATGGGTGCGCTCCACAATAGCCTGTCCCGTGGGGTTGTGAGGAATACCGAAAGAATGGACAATGTGATGTTCCCTGCAAAAGGCAGCAAAGCGATTGCTGGCATAGGCAGGGCCATTGTCCGTTTTTAGGGCATCTGGAACACCCATGTAGGCAAAGGCCTGCAGGCAATGAGAAATAACATCTTTAATCTTCTCTCCTGAGTGGAGAGAGGCAAAAATCAGTTTAGAATACGTATCCACCGAGACATGCATGTATTTTAATTTCCCTGCCTGTGGCAGGTGAGTGACATCCATTTGCCAGAGATGGTTGGCCCTGAGGCCCCGGGGATTTACCCCCTCATTGGGAGAATTATGATAAGGGGCACAATCAGGGCACTGAGAGGTAATCTGTGTAGCTATGGATAAGGGGCACCCAGTGTGAAATTTAATGGAGCGGGCATTTAGATGATACCTCTCATGGAGCTGGTGGGCCAGCTGCTCCTGAGTAAATAAGACCCTAGGGCGGGTCAAGGAGTCAGCAATTTCATTGCCCTGGGCAAGGGGTCCTGGAAGGTTAGTATGTGCATGAATAAATCCCACATAAGCAGGGTGGATGCGCTGCCAAATAAGATGTTGGAGCTGAACTAATAAGGAACGAACCTGGGAGGTTGGAAGAACATATGGAGAAGTTTCTAAAGGTCTAACAATGTTGGCAACATAAACACTATCAGTATATAAATTAAAGGGCTCTCCCTCAAACATTTGGAAAGCCATCAAGCATGCAAACAACTTGGCGACTTGTGCTGACATCTGCCCTATGGGTACCCTCTTCTGCACCTGAGAAGAAACAACCACCGCGAAACCCTTGGAGGAGCCGTCTGTAAAGACTGAGCGAGCTCCAACTAGAGGGTTCTCCTTTAAAATCTTGGGAAAGATCACAGGGTGTTGTTTAAAAAAAGACATCAAGGGGCTATTGGGATAATTGTTATCAAACTGGGCGCCTGTAGATGTAATAAACAGGGTCCACCCATCATGGAATATCTGTAGATGTTCCACCTCCTCCTTACCATAAGGAAGGATAATTTTATCAGGACTCTTTCCAAAGGTTTGAATGCTAAACTTGTGCGCCTTCCACAACAATTGTAAAATGAGATCATAGTAAGTGGCCACTACCTTCTTAGGGGAGGCTGACAAATGTATCCAATAAATAGGACCAGTCTGCCAAAACACAGCAGTGGGCAAAAAGCTAGATGAAAGTACAACCAGAACAAGGGGCTGCCCATAATCTATACGCCGAAGGTGGGCTTGCTCTATACTTCTTAACAACAATTGTAGGGGTTCCCTGGCCTCTGGGGTAATCTGTCTAGGGGAAGTTGGAGCAGGGTCCCCAGGAAGAATATCATAAAGGGGTTTAAGAGCTGCTGTTTCAATAGAAAGAGAAGGGCGAAACCACTGCACCTCTCCCAAAAATCTCTGCCAATCATGAAGTGTTTTTAAATTTGAACAATCCATCTGGAGTCTTTGTGGCTGGAGGCTAGTTTGTTGAATTTGATGACCCAAATAAGTATAAGGGGGTCTCTTTTGGATCTTTTCAGGAGCCAAAATAAATCCTCGGGCCTCCAGAAGCTCCTGTAGCTCTGCAAAGGTTATGTAACATTGTCTTTCTTCGGCCGCAGCCAAAAGAATATCATCCATGTAGTGGATAATGTAAAGATCAGGGAATTTACGTCTGAGGGGATCTAAACAGGCAGCTACATAAATCTGGCATATAGTTGGACTATTAGCCATCCCTTGGGGGAGCACCACCCATTGGAAGCGAAGGGCAGGCTCCCTAAAGTTAATCGCAGGAAGGCTAAACGCAAACCGAGGACTATCTTGAGAATGCAAGGGAATAGAAAAGAAGCAATCCTTCAAGTCAATGACAATCAAATGCCAGTCTCTAGGAATGGCCACAGGCACGGGCAAGCCAGGCTGCAGAGCCCCCATAGGCTGCATGGTCGCATTCACGGCCCTCAAGTCTTGTAGTAACCTCCATTTCCCTGAAGATTTTTTATTACAAATATAGGAGTATTCCAAGGGGACGTGGAAGGAACCAAATGACCTGCCTCCAATTGTTCTTGAACTAGCTGGTGAGCCGCCCTTAGTTTCTCCGCTGGTAAGGGCCACTGTTCCACCCATACCGGATCATCTGATAGCCATGTGATGGGTATGGGGGCTGGCGGCGCAACAGTGACCCTCATCAAAAATGGCCAAAACCCTTCCTATCCCCTGGGGCCCTGGTCTCCAAAGGGAGGGATGCCACAGGGCAAACCTCTCCCTGTTCTAGTTTACCTAGTTCCCTCCCCGGGCTCCAGCCCCTCCCTTGCGTCATCTGGGGGCCCCTGCTTTTGGACTTGGGTGCCTGGGTGGTGAGGACCACTCCCATTTCTTGCATGAGGTCCCGTCCCCAGAGGTTAATAGGGAGGCCAGGCAAAACATATGGCTGGAAAAGCCCTGTGTGGCCCTCAGAGTCTTGCCACTTTAGGATTCTGAGGCTTTTTGGGGCACAGCCTGTCCTATTCCCTGGAGGGTCACTGTCCCTTCCTCTTTCGGCCAGGCGGGGGGCCAGAATTTATCTGAGAGGACAGAAAAATCTTCCCCAGAATCTAAGACGCCCCTAAAGGACTTGCCTTCTATCTTTAATGTAAGCTGGGGGCGGTTCTCCATAGTGGCTACCCAAAATGCTGCCGGGCCGGTACTTCCAAAACCTTGGTTGCCCCTTTTCTCTTTAATTTTTCTAGCCTCACAAGGAGCTGTAGGGAGGAGGAGTATCTGAGCAATCCGTTCTCCTGCAGGGATGGCAACAACCCCACTGCCCACTGATGTCATTATTTTAATCTCCCCCTCACTATCCTGGTCTATAACACCGGGGTGTACCTGGATGCCTCGAAGAATAGTACTGGACCGTCCCAAGAGTAGTCCGACCGTGCCTGGGGGCAATGGCCCATGCACCCCAGTAGGGAGGGCCTGGATCCCCATTTCCGGTGTTAGGATTGCCCGGGCAGAGGGAGCGAGGTCCAATCCTGCACTCCCTGAGGTGGCTCTAAGGAGGTCTGAGATATGAAGGGGTTGCTCTGGGGAGAAAATGAATCCTGCCACTGCCCGGAGCAGTGGTCATTGCCCGTACACATTGGTTTTGGGGCCCTGGGGCGGGGCCCTCCTCCCGTTTCCCTGATTATTATTAGCAGGAAGGAAATTTCCCTCCCGGTCAGTTTTAGAGTAGCAGTTATTGGCCCAATGATATCCCCTTCGACAATGGGGGCATAAACCAGGTCTCTTGAGACCCGTAGTACTATTTTGAGGGCACTCTCTACGGAAGTGTCCCTCCCTACCGCAGCTAAAACATGTTTTTCTCCCTCCCAGAGTAGGTCTTTCTTTCCCCACTTGGGGCCGAATAGCAGCAGCTAACACTTGGCCCTGGATGAAGTTCCCATCAATGTCCCTACAGATCCGGATATAGTCATTTAGACTTTTATTGCGATAGGGGCGAAGGGCTTCCTTACAATATTTATTTGCATTTTCAAATGCCATCTGCTTTATGACTGGCATCGCAGGCCCAATGCCCCCAAATATTCTTTCTGCTACCTGACTGAGGCGGTCTACGAAGTCTTGAAAAGGTTCGGAAGGTCCTTGAAGGACTTTGGACAGATGATCCCCTCCTTCCTTGGAAGGCAATGCTTTCCAAGCCCCTTGGGCTGCTGCTGCCACTTGGGCACAGACTGCGATGTCATATTGCATTTGTTGCTGAATGGTGGCATATTGACCACTTCCGGTAAGCATCTCCACATTTCTCTGGGGCTGTCCGGCCTGTGCATTTCTTTGAGCTGTCTGGCTGCATCTTTCCTGAAACTCACCTCTCCAAATCAAATAATCTCCCCCCGACAGAGCTGCTCTGCAAAGCTGCTGCCAATCGCCAGGTGTCAAATTAAGAGATGCAAAAGATTCCATTAAGGAAAGTGTAAAGGGAGCCTGTGCTCCATAATTTAAAGTTGCCTCTTTAAGTTGTTTTATATCCTTAAAATTTAAAGGGTTATGACGCCTAATGACCTGTCCAGAATTGTTCGGATCTGGAACTTCCATTACTGGGGCCACCACCGGGCAGCATTGGACCCCTCCTCTGGGTCTTCCCTCCAGGTCCGAGAAGGACTGGGTTATCTCATAGGAGGAGTCCCTTTTTTCAGAGTATGGGGAAGGGTTTCTCTCCCTGTCCTTTCTTTCCTTAATTAGAATCTTTTTTAGTTCTTTTTTAAGGGCCGCGATCTCAGCAAGTAACCGTTCCTTTTCAGACTGTGACGAGTCTGAGTCTGAGCTACTTCCATTTTCTAGGTCTGATAGAGAAGGATATAACCGATTCTGACCGGAGTCCTTCTTTTTGGGTCGTGCCCGGAGATCTCTACCCATTTTTTTGTTGTTACTAAGAGACTCCCCGTCATCCTCACTAACAATGGAGCCTCTAGTTTCAGTCACGGTCTCTTCCTCACTCTCTTCCCCTGAACTCAAGGAGGCTTGAGTCTCAGTCTCTTGTAACTCTAAAAAAGCCTCTTTTGTGTCCTGAACTACCTGGTGGTAACGAACCTTATCTGTCAAAAGTGCTCCCCTCACTAATCTCCATAAGGAGAATGTCGTAGGGGGCAAGGACTCAGATCCCTCTTTTCGTAAAAGTCTATGAAGATCATGGCGAACCTCCTCCCAATCTGGAATATTTAAGCTTCCCCCAGTAATGAACCATGGACTGGCTCGTTCGATGGATTTTAGAAAGCCTTCTAGGGTTTTAGACTTGACTGCAGTCCCATGTTCTTTAAGTAACTTTTTTAGTTGATCCTGTAATGATTCTAGCTTCCCGGAACTATTCCCCATAGTTTCTTAACCCCGTCCACTTACCTCACTTTCACGATCTCAGTGGGACCTCCAATTGTCACATCTGCTGCGCAGCCTGTGTCCGAGAATGTGCGGAGGGTGTCAGGGATTGACAACACAGAGACTCGTTCAACGATATAAAGAAAACTTTAAACAGGCTCCAAAAAGGTTCAAGAAAACCTCCTAAGCAAAGCTCCCACCAGAGAAGCTTCTGCTCTCTCCTCTCCCCTGGCTGGTTCTGCTCTGACCCAGAGGTGGATGTGTGTGGGTTTTTAAGGTGCGATTAGTCTTTGGACAAGGTCGAGGTCAGGGCGGTTTCCGTGGGAAGGCCTTTCCCAGGAACTTATTGTATCGTTTTTAGTAAACATGTTTTTACTAAACATTGTCTTACAGCTGCCTACTCCCAGGCAGAAGGGGAAGTGGGTCTCTGCTCAAGGTCTGGTGTTCCCACAATGGAGGAAACTGTTTCCTGACTTCTTCCTCATGGTTTGCTCAGCCTGCTTTCTCATAGTATCTGGAGTTGGCCCCACCCACAATGGACTGGGCCCGCCCACGTCAATCACTAATTGTGAAATGCTCTATAGGCTTGCCTACAACCTGATCTTATGGAGGCGGTTTCTCAGCTGAGGTTCCCTCCTCTCAGATGGCCCTAGCTTGTGTCAAGTTGACAATACTAGTTGGCACAGGTTCCCAGTGGGAAAGGATGAAGGAAGATTACCTGTTAGCAGGTGACAAGATCTTAGGAGCCTACCATAACAAAGATAAAAGTATTTTAACCAATAAACAAGAAACAGCAAAGTAGCAAGCTACAAAATCAGCGCTCAGAAATCAGCTGCATTTTTTTAAACTAACATTTCCATTTACAATAGACTTAAAAATAGTTCAAAGTAAAATTAACTGAAGAGACTAAAGACTTATTCATCAGAAACCATAAAATACTGCCAAAAATTTAAAGACAACACAAAAATGGAAAGACATCCTATATATATGAATAAAATATTTTTAGAAAGTCATTACTGTCCACAAATATCTACAAACTAGTGATGCATTTTGCAGAAATTAAAAAAAATTCACCCGACAACTTCTATGATATCCCTTAGGACTGTCAATAGCTAATGTGTTAATATGAGTGCAGTCAGGAATGTCTAAATGAGGAGACACCATTGAGTTCCCCATGTTAGACAGGCCATATCTCCAGATACAAAGGGGGCCGTGTTTGCAGAGGGTAAGGCAGGATGAACAGAGATGTTTAGACAAGATTCCGAGGACTCAGCCTTCTATCGGAAAGTGACTAGGCACCTGCTGAGGTGCAGAGTGGTGGTCCCTGGGAGTGACCACACTAAATAATCCCAGTGCAGCATTTCCAGGAGCACCTGAAAGGTGTGACGGGCCAAGGAAACTGGGATGTCCAAGAGGCTGCTGGGAGCTTCCGTAAGCACTTTTGCTTGATCTGTCGATTTTGAGGGAAATGGATCCACTAAGAATAATCATTGCCATTGAGACCATGTGAACCCCTCATTCCTGGGTCCTTGATGATGGTAGAGTTAAATGATTGGAGCTGGACACTAAGGGCTGTGGGAGAGAAGAGTGGTGCCTGATGGCAGGATGGCGAGAGATTCTCAGAAACACCAGTGGACTTCCTTGCGGGAGTCTGGGGCTAGTCACCAGTTGGTCAACAAGCAGGAGTTTGAGAGGTGACACTGCCACTCTGCTGTACTGGAGAGGGGATCAGTCACACCATTTGATTGAAGTCTGGTCCTTCACCTGTTGCCAGGCACAGGCTGTAATGGTTCATTGCACGATTTTGTAGTCAGACCCTTATGCCTGCACTTCCTCTGAACAGCTGGTATTTTTGAGTATCTTAGGAATGGGTTGTATAAAACAATGCGTCTAGCAACAAAGTGAATATTTCTATTATAATGCCAGCCACAGTGTGGGCTTGCACCTGGGGGCCTGGGTATTTCACTATGAGCTTTGCAGTTTGGGGAAGATCGGGCATCCCGAGAGGTCAAATAGACATATTCCCAGAAGTCCAAAAGTGCAGGTATCTCCTTGCTCAGCAGATCTTACTGTGACACCAACTGTGCTGATGGCCCAGGAGATCTTTGCAAATAGCCAGCAATCTGAACTCAAAAGGTATGTCACTGTGGAGTGGTGTGAACACGTTTATGGTGTGGGGAATGGCTGCGCCAATAATACAGCTATTCGCTTGCCACCTTGGTAGTCTAGCCAAACCATTTTTAAAATTTTCATTTGTCAGTCAGGCAGTGGTGGCACATGTTTTAATCCCAGCACTCAGGGGACAGAGGCAGGTGGATTGCTGTGAGTTGGAGGCCAGTCTGGTCTACAGAATGAGTTCTAGGACAGCCAGGACTGAACCCCTGTTTTAAAAAAACAATTTTTCACTTCTGTATGTATATTTTTTCTATATGTATGTATGTATGCAGTGCCCTGGTGCATGTGTGGAGGTCTGAGAACAATATCCAGGTGTGTCTCTTATCTCTTGCTACTATTTGTGTGCTGGGGACCAGACTCTGGGTCCTCAAGCTTAACTGAAAATGCTGTGTTATCTTGCTGGTTCTTGCCAAAAAATTTCTTGAAAAGACAGCTCCTAGTTATCAAATTATACTTGGGAATATTCTAGCTGAAGAATAAGCTCAATAGAAGACTTCAGAAGGTCATACAGGCTTTGGAAATTTCAACCGATGTTGAGACCTGACCTGCGTCAGGGTAGTGTCTCTGTAGTAGCCATAGACTTCAGGTTGTGGTGATGAGGGGTATGGTGGCATCATGGTACTGCTGGGCCTTGATGATCTATTCTTTTTGGGGAGGCCTCTCAGAGCTTTTCTAGCCCAGGGGCTCTCCAAGTGTAGATACCGACTGAGTATAGTTAGATGGTCATTTGAAGCACATGGTTACATGAACCAGTATTTGACTTCAAATCCATTACATCCAGAATCTAAGCCTTCCAATTTTTCTGTTGGATTACAACCTTCCTCTTAGATTTGAGGCATGCAAGGGTATCAGCGCTTTCCTGTTCCTTGCCTTAGACAAGTCAGCCATTGTCCAAAGGGCAAAGTGATTCTTGTTTCAAAAACTCGGGTTGAAGGTTTTGGGGGGCTACTACTGCTGTTATTCTATGAAACACATGATTTTCTTATCTCTTGTTCCTCGCTTTTCTCCTCCCCACCTCCAGGAAGGGTGTCTGTGGCCTTCTGACAGCTCCGTGCAGCGGCCAGGGGCTTCAGAGGTAAGGTGGAGACTTTGGGAGAAACCATGGTCACAGTCTTGAGTTTGAAATCAACTTTAGGATGAAGTCATTGTTTGTTTAAAAGGGGCAAGAAGGGATTCCCCTTAGAGTATTGTGTCTAAGCTCTATGCAGAGAACAAGTTGAAATGATGAACATTGGATTATCTTAGAGCTACCATCTGGACTTTGCAAGTGTAGGCATAGTTTGTACATATAAAATAGCATGCATTCTTCTCACATGTCTAACTTAATAATAACAAAAATTGAGGCAGGGTCTGTAATTTAGCCCTGGATGGCCTGAAACTTGCTATGTGGATTAGGCCAGCCTTGAACTCAGAGATCCATTAACTTCTGCTTCCCAAGCAGGGGTTAAAGGCATGTCCCATAATGCTCATCAATTATCTGAATTTTTAAAGTATTTCTATATAAGTGTAAAAATAACAAAACTTATATGTAAAAGATTATGAAACAGTGAAATTTGTGGAGCTCATTGTAAGTATTGGCAGTCAAATTAAACCAAAACTCTCTCAGAACTTCCCAATATTCACCTGTAGAAAAATAAAGAAGGCATGGTGGTCGCCCTTCCGGCCTCTAGAACTCTGTGGCCTACACAGAATCCATGTTGGTCTCTCTTAATGCAACTAACATAAACATCTACATGCTAGAGAATAGGAGTAAGACAGATTTATTTAACGTATGAGAGAGTGTTCAGTAAAGTTGGGTTTGAAATAAACTTTAGGATTAAGACATTGTCTAACTTTTATTAAGAGGGTCAATAGAGAATTTTTACCTAGAATTATTCAATTAGAGTCCTCATGTTGCCACAATTTCACCGTTACATCTTTCTTGTCATTCTAGTCAAGTTTTATGTTTGATTCTACAGCAAACAAAACTCCATTTGTCATGTATTGAATTTTTAAAATAGTATGTTTTGCCTTTAACTACAAAATATGGTTTGACACCAGTCAGTGGTTATATGTACATATATATGAACATGCAGATACAGTCATGCATATAACATTTGTCTTCTAGAAGATAATTGGGATGAGGGGAGATTTCTTTATATGATGAACCTTTACATTAACATTAGAAGTAATGGACTTTATTATGTCATTTCCATACATAATGTGTCAAGCTTTGTTCACATTTGGTCCCTCCCCACTGTCTTCTGTTCCCCTCCTCTCTGACTGGCTCCCTTCCTTCCCCCAGCAGCCTCTTCTGTTCTCATCACATACATTCTACACCCTCTCTTTCACTCCATTAAGATTTTTCTACCCCCTCATGTTCCCTTTTTAGTTTCATAACTCCTCTCCTCTACACCCCCTTCTTCCTCTCTCTTCCCCTCTCCCTTCCCACCTCTCTCATTTCAAAATAGATTCTTCATATAAGAAAAAAAACAGAGTTTCTGAGTTTGGTTTATTTTACCTAACAATGATTCTAGTTCCGTTCATTTTTCTATAAACGGCACAATTTCACTTTTCTTTATATATATATATATATATACATATATATATATATACACTCCGTTGAGTGTATGTTCAACATTTTTTTTATACATTCATCTGTCGATGGGTATCTAGGCTGGTTCCATTCCCTGGATATTGTGAATAAGATAGCAAAAAAATATGGATGTGCAAGTATTTCTTTGTTATGTTTACTTAGAGTAGCTTGTACATGTAAGGGTAGTGTACTGGGACATTTGGTAGACCTGTTTCTTCCATACCCATGTCCACAAGTCCTGTCTCGTGGAGCAGGCAGTAGTTGGTTGTCCCCTTAGCATCCATGCCACTATTGTACCAGTTGGAGTATCTTTCCAGGCCACTTGCTCTTGTAACTCTCAGGGTTCACAGGTGGGTAAGATGGAATCTCAAAAGTAGTTTGCATTTCCTGATGGGTAAGGACAGCATTGAACATGTTTTAAATGCCTCTCATCTGTTAGTTTTCCTTCTTTTGAGAATCCTACTTAGTTCCATGCCCCAGTTTTAATTGGGTTGTTTGTTTCAACACCGTCAGATACACAGCTGGAAAAAAGGTTTTCCCGTTCTGTAAACTGCCTCTTTACTCCAGTGCTCTTTGCTCTGCAGCGTTTTTGTTTCCTTTGTCAGTTGTTAATGTCTGTACTACTGGGCTCCTGTCAGACAGTTCTTTCCTGCGTCTATAACTTGAAATATAGTTTCTTCTCTGTTCACTCCAGTTTCAGGATATCAAGTGCTATGTTGAGGTCCTTGATTCATTTGGAGTTTAGTTTTGTGCAGGATGAATGATAAGGGTCTAATTTAATCCTTTTACATGTAGCTATCCAGTTTCATCAGCATCATTTGTTGAAGATACTGTCTTTTCCACAATGTATATGGACAATCTCTTTGTCAAAAATCAGGTGGCTGTGGGAGTGCAGGCTTATTTTTGGATTTTGTGTCTATCCCATTGATCAGTGTGTTTTTGTGTCAGTACCATGCTGATTTCATTACTATAGCTCTGTAGTATACTTTGAAATCTGCGTGGCAATACCTCCTCAGTTTTTATTGTCCAGGATCACTTTGACTATCCATGTCTTCAAGCACTAATATCTTCTTTTCCACTTGATCATTCTGTTGGCAAGGTTTTCTATGGAGTTTTTTTATTTGGCTTACTGAATTTTTCATCTCACATTTTATTTCAGCTGGGTCTACAGAAGTGCTCTTTACTAAATTGTGTTTTCATGTTTTTCTTTGTGTCAGTCAGTTGTGTTTCTGTGGTCTTCATTCTGGAATTTATGCATATCTTCTTTGAGTCAGTCTTGAACATATTTGTAATTAATATTTTGGAATCATTAAATTGCCTTTCTAAGGGGACATAACTTTAGAAGTACTGGTTTTGGGGGACATACTGTCTTGTTTATTTCTGGTATTTGTGCTTTGCAATGGGCTCTAGGCACCTACAGTTAGGTGGTGGGGTTTTTTTTGTTTGTTTGTTTGGTTGGTTGGTTTTGAGTGTTTTGGTATGAACATCTGCCTTACCTTTGTTGACCAGATATATGGATCTCTGTTTGGAATGACCCCAAATTGTCAGGTTATAGATTAGCAGAATAGCATCTCGAGGTCAGTCTTGGAACCACTAGGTGGTATTGTGTGTATAGGCTCCCAGATTTGGAGCACAGGAACTAACCTTCCATAGAGTTAGAATGTTCTCACTGCAGCAGGTTCCCAAAAATTTCTGGAGGGCTCACTCAGTTCTGCAGGTGGTCCTAGGGTTGGAGTCGCTGTGGTAGTATCAGGGGCATGTAAGACTTGAGGTCCTCAAGGCAGTGGGGTGGAGCTGCAGCAGATGTGGGGATCCCTACTGGAGGATGTGCTCACACACATGATCCTCAAGCAGCAAGGGTGGAGTCAGGGCTTGGGTGGGGGTCTCTACCTGAGGTATTCAAGAAACCCTGTCTTCAGGTGGAGTTCCTTTCTAGGGTGGATGTTACAATGCTATTTTAATTTGCATTTTTCTGATGGCTAAGGTGGTTGGACACTTTCTCAAGTATTTATGAACCATTTGTAGTTCCTCTTTTGAGAAGTATCCATTCAACAGTCTGCTTATTGATTGAATGGCTTTCTTGGTGTTTAAAATTTTTAGAGTTCTTTATATAGTCTAGATATCCCCCATCTGATGCAGAGTTGGAAAATGGCTTTTCCCATCCTGTGGTCTGCATCTTCACCCTGGATCTGGTTTCCCCTGCTGTGTGGAAGCTTTTTAATTTCATGTCATGTTTCCCCCATCAATTCTTGGCATTATTTTCTGTGTTGATGGCATTCTTCTAGAAAACCCTTGCATGTGCTACCATCTGTCTTCAAGTGTTTTGCCTGTGTTTTCCTTTAGCAGTCTCAAAATTCAGGTCTTTGACCCATTTCAAATTGATTATTGTATAGTATCAGAGGCAGGGGTTTTGTTTTGTTTTGCTATATATAGAAATTCAGTTTCCCCAGCATTATTTGTTAAAGAGGATGCTTTATTTTCTCCAAGGTACTTTTTACATCTTTGTAGAAAATTAGGTAGCTATAGACATTTAAGTTTATCCTAGGTACCTCAGTCTATCCTATTGATCTACATGTCTGTTTTTGTGCTAATTTTGTTATATGGATCTGTGATATAAATTTGATATCTGTAATTAAACTTCTAGCATTTCTCTTTCTACTAATGGATGTTTTGCCAATCTTAGGGATTTTTATGTTTCCATATGAATTTTAGGATTGCTTTTGCTAGTCTGTGAAGAATGCCATTGGAATTTTGGTGGCTATTCTACTAGATTTGTAGATCATCTTCAATAATACATTAAGTATTATTAATGTATTAATAATACATTCACAACATTAAGTCTACTAGTCCATGGGCACACAAGGTCTTCCTACTGTCTAGTGTTCTTTTGTTTTTTTCTCCCCTGCTTTAAAAACTTCATTTAATCCGGGTATATGTAGTGGCACACACCTTTAATCACAATACTTGGGACATAGAAGCAGACAGATCTCTGAATTTAAGGTCAGCCTCTTCTATGTACTAAGATCCTTTCAAAACACACACATACATACACCATAAACACACAAACAGAAACTACTTTATTTTAGAAATCCCCCATGTTCTTGGTTAGGTTTATTCCTAGGATATTCCCCCTCCCATGTTTCTTTATGGAAAGTTCATTATTGGTATGCATAGAAGCTAATATTTTTGTATATTGATTTTGTATCTTGCCACTTTGGTGAAAGTGTTTGTCAAGTCTTATATGTTTCTTTGCAGAGTTTTTATGGTCTTTTAAATATAAGATCATGTTGTCTGCAAATAAGAGTAACTTACCTTTTTTCTTTCTTTCCTGTTTGTATCATCTTTGCTTCATTATCTCTTCTTTACTGCTCTAGCTAAGACTTAGAACACTATATTGAATGCAAGCTGAAAAGGTAGATACCTTGGATTCATTCCAGATTTTAGAGGAAAATCTCAGTGTTTTACCACTTAGTATAATGTTGGCTGTGGGTCTTATATAGCCTTTAATTTGTTGAGGCATGCTCCTTCCATTTCTAGTTTCTCCAGGGCTTTTGCCATGAGGGATGTTGACCTTATTAAAGATTGTTTTCTGCATCTATCGAGTTGATCATGTAAATCTGTCCTTAAATCTGTTATGTGCTGAATTATATGTCCTGATTTACATTTGTTGATTCAACTTTGTTTCCCTGGCATGAAATCAACTTGGTCTTGTTGATGTGTTCTTGAATTTGGTTTGTCAGAATTTCATTGAGAATTCTTGAATCAATGTTCATCAGGAAAATTGCTTTATAGTTTTCTTTCTCTGTTGTGTCCTTATACACTTTTGTTATTATGGTATTCCTTGCCTTTGGAGGATGAGCTTGGTAGTGTTCCTATTTCTATTTTATAGAATAGTTTAAGGAGCACTGATGTTGGCTTTTCTTTGAAGGTTTGGTAGGAGTTGATAGTAAGCCTATCTAGTCCTGGCCTTGTCTTTGTTGGGAGACATTTTGTTGCTGCATCAGTCTCATTGGTTGTTATATGTGTGTTTAAGTTGTTTAGTGAAGTATTTCTCGATCTTGTTTATTGTTTTTATTTTTAAACAGCTCTTAATTTTACTGATTCTGTATTTTTTCATTGCCATTTAATTATTTTTTTGTTGTACTGCTTTGGGTTTGTGTTCTTATTTTTCAAGGATTTGGAGGTACATCATTGGGTTATATGAGTTTCTTTTACTTTTTTTTTAATGTGAGCACTCATAGTTAATAGCATCTTTGCCTAGAACTGCCTCTGTATACTGGCTGTAAAAGTTAACTTGCGTTTTCATTTTCAAATGATTTTTGGAGCTTTAAAATTATCTTCTTGGTTTCATGGCACATTGGTCATTCAAGAGTGTACTGTTTAGGGCTGGAGATGTGGCTCAGTGGGTAGAGGGCATGCATCACATGCACTGATCTCTGGGTTTGATTCTCAGTAGTGCATAATCCAGGTTCTGTGGAACACACCTGTAATCTCAGCACTCAGAGGTGGAGTGGGAGGAAAGCCAGAATTGCAAGGTTTCATAGTGAACTTGACACTTGATGGTCAGTCTGCCGAGGCAGGGAAGAAGAGATGGGAAGGGGGAAGGAGGGAGGGAGAGAGAGAAGGAAGGAAGAGAGCAAGAGGAGAGACAGATTTCCATGTATTTTATGGATTTTTCTAGTTGTTCTTGCAATTGCTTTCTATTTTTATTACACTATTTTCTAATAAGAAACAAATTATTTCAACTCTTTAGTATTTGTAGCCTCCAATGTGGTATTTCTAGAGAAGATTTCATGGACTCCTTCCTGAGAATAGTGTCTTATTCTGTATCTGTTGCATGGGCTATTCTATATTTTCTGTTAAGTCAATCTTCATTTGACTTTGTGGTGTGCTTTTCTCTGAGATTTCTTGGTTGATATTCAGCTTAGATGCCCTATCTAGGGATAGAGTGAGGTATTGAAATCATCCAACATTTTATCATCATCTATGACTTTTTTGTTTTGTTTTATGAAACTAGGAGCCTCTGTATTTGTTGATATATATTAATACTTTAATATCTTATTGATTAATAATTCCCTTTATGAATGTGTAATGACTTTATCTCTTCTAATTTTGAAGTCTGCTTTATCGTATATAAGAGTAGCTATACCGACTTTTGATTTCCATTTGCTTGTCTAATTGACTTCAGCTCCTTGATTCTCAGCTTTTGGGTGCCTTAACTAGTGAAGTGTGTTTCTTGGAGACAAGAAAAGTTTGGATATATATATATATATATATATATATATATATATATATATGGTCATCCAGTTATTAGGTTAGTTGAAGCCATTTACATTTAATGTTATTATTAGGAGATGTTTACTAATCCCTCTCTACCACTTTTGTTAGTTGTTAATGTAGCTGGCTACTGTTAGCTCTCCCTTGTTTATCTGTTCTTTCCTGTGTTTCTTCCTTCTCTGTACATAACATTCATTTTACGTCTCCTCTGTGATTTCGGCTTAAAGATCAGTACTGCTTTGGTTTGTGCTTGTCTTGAGATGTACTTATTTCCCTGGCAATCTTAAAACAGCTCTTCTAGATATACCAACCAGCAATTCTTTACTTTCAGGGATTGAAATATATCACCCATGCTCTCTTGGCTTGTAGGGTTGCTGGAGAGGTCTGATTTAGTCTGATGTTCCTGCCGTTGTAGGTGAGTTTGTATTTTCCCTTATAGCTTTTAACATTGTTCCTTTGCTTTGGGGTTGCTGTCTTGACTGTAAAATGTCCTGGAGTTCTCTGGTCATCTCCATTTTGAGTTCTTAATGCCTGTGCTGTTTAAATGTCTGTCCCGTTCTCTAGATTTGGGACAATATCTGCTTCTTTGAAATACTCTGTACCTTTAGTGTTTATCTCAATTTGTTTTTTCCTGTGGGGATTCTTGGTTGTGCCCTAGACTTCTTAGCCATTGTCATTCTTGTTCACTTTTTCCTCTTATTTATGTTTGAATGTAGTGTTTTGTCAACTTTGTCCTGATATCTTTTTTTGAATGTAGTGTTTTGTCAACTTTATCCTGATATCTTTTTTTTTTATTTTTGGCTTGGGTGAGTTTATTGGTGAAGATGTCTACTGTGTTTTTTATTTTATTTCTTGAATTTTTTACTTTCATCATTTGAGGTTTTTTTTTTCTCCCCAAATCTCAGTTTCCTTGCTGAAGTTTTATTCTGTTGTTGACTTCCTTGCTTCTTTCTTCTTTTTAAAAAACTGTGTATTGTTATTTTCTTGTTCATTTTCCTCTCCAGGTTCTGGAATGGATTTTCTTCTTGTTTGTATTCTCTCTTATCAGAAAAAAACCTTGAAATCTTCATCTAGAATTTTACCTATTTACATATATCTTTGAGTTCAGCAGTTGATGAGTTATATAATCTTCTGTGGAATCATGCATCCTTGCTTTTTCATGTTTTGTTCTGTTTTGTGTTTTTTTGTTGCAATGTAAACATTTGTTGGTTTGGATATCACTTTCATTGTAGTGATGTCATCTTATCAAGCAAACTCTTCTTGAGAGCTCAATTCCCAGAACCATGCATAAATATAAAATCATTGTAACAGCAGTAAAAACACTTAACATCAATTAAAGCTCATTAATATATTGCCAAGAAGACCATATATCAGCTAGGTGTGGTGGTGCATGCCTTTAATCCCAGCACTTAGGAGGCAGAAGCAGTGAGTTTGAGGCCAGTCTGGTCTACAGAGTGAGTTCTAGGACAGCCAGAGTTATGAAGAGAGACCCAGTCTAAGAAAAAAAAAAAGATGGCATGTGTGTGTGTGTGTGTGTGTGTGTGTGCGTGCATGAATAATCATGAACCTAAAAATAGCAAAACTATGCTAGACTATGCTATGGGTTTAAAATTACTTAGTGTGGAGAAGTAGTAAGTGAATGAAGTGGAGGAAAGAAACAGGCAGCAAGATCAAGTAGAAGAACAAGATGAGAGTTGAGAATAATGTTGTGAAAGAAAGGAATAAAGGACAAGAGATGGGGGAAGGAGAAAAGTAAGGATTTCTCAACAATGCATATGTTCAAAACAAATTTAGATACATTCAAGGGGAGTGAAAAAAGTAAAAAAAAGAACAAACTGTTTAAGGACAGGCGAGATGGCTCAATGGGAAAAGGTGCTTGCTGCCAACTCTGACAAACTGAGTTTAACCCCAAGAACCCACATGGGGAAGGACAGAACATAATCCTACAAACTGTCTTTTGACCTCCACATGTATATCTTGTGTGAATGAGAGCGTATGAACATAAATATAATACAAAAATTTAATAACTTTAAAAATACTACAACTAATATAAAGTAAAAACACTACTAAATACAGAGGGGGTAACCAGAGAAAGTTGAACAAAAAAAGATAAAAGGAAACCGAAGGAAAGAGAAAACTATTATTCAATAATCAGAAAATTCAAAAAAATGGTCTTTTATCATAAAATAATCTGTTTATTAATATTACTCATTTTCATCTTGCAATAAAAATATATGAGTGTGTGATGGGGAGTGATAAAAACATAAAATGTTTTAAAAACAGTACTAATAAGAGCCCTGCTGTGTGTGTAATAAAAAAGGAACCATGGGCCAGCGAGATGACTCAGTGGGTAAAGGTGCCTGCTGTCAAGCCCGAGTCCCAGAATCCACACGATACAAGGAGAGCACAAAGTCTCACAAGCTGTCCTCTGACTCTCACACGTGTGCTGTGGTCCATGTACCCCCCCCCCACAAATAAATAATAGTTGTTGACTTATTAGAAGGAATCCCGAAGACGAAAAGAAGATGTGATGTTGGGCATGTTTCTGGACCCTTGGAAACAGGAAACTGCCTGCTCAATGCCTGGAGTGGGGTTGCTGTTTCTGAGGACTTGTGTCTCCCGTTGCTGAGTTTGTCTGGGACGAGTGCATGTTGTCTGACAGAGCTGTCTTTATCTTACCAGTTTTCCTTTAATTGTCAGGGGTCTCTGGTGGCTATACTTGGCTCTGCAGTGGAGGGCTGGGCAGGTTGTACCACCCTCCCAAGACTCCCTGAGCATAGTCTTAGGGTGGCTAATTGTTTAGCAGAGGCTGTCTCCATAGTGCCCTGAAAGCGAGGAAAGCGGGCAGCAGTACTGGCGTTGGCACAGGTGTATCTTTCTACATTCAAAATCTCCTATTCACCACCCCACTGGAGGGTTGCAGCTTGTGGTATCAGCCACACCCCTGGAACTTCAGAGTTCTCCACCTTTTTAGCAGCGAAGGGCAGATAGGTAGCTCCAGAATTTTATCCATTTACTGCACTTTCAGAATTATTAAATTCCAAGGTTGTTCTCAATTTAAGATAGCTGTTTCGGGCCACCCAGGGAGAGACGATCTCTTTCTATATACATCGTAGCATGAGCCAAACCTCATGTCACCACCTCGCTTTGGTCTATCAGTATCTATCCATCCTGCTGTCCACAACTGCTCCTCTGTGTCTTCTCTTATGCAGGGCCCACATCAGGCCGAACTGAGCTTCGCTGACCTGCAGCCGCTCCTTGGGGTAGTTCAGTTCTTAACTATAGATCTCTCTCAGTGCCGTGCCCATAGGGTGACGGACTGGGTTTCTCTCTGCCGATGATCTGCCCACTTGAGGAAATGCTAGCTCACTAAAACCTGTGACTGGAGGGCTGAGGGTCTGTCCTCAGGGTAGGACTGCTGGTCTTTCTCCTGCTTACCTTTTGAAAATAATCTCTGCTTCCCTCCCTGGTCAGCCAGGGAACTGAGTGGCTGAGGCCGGTGTTCAGCTTACTTCTCCGTGTTGCTCCCCTCCCCCCCGCTTTTTGACATCTCTTGTGGAGGTTTGAAGTGTTTTCTGTCTTTGCAATAATGTCTATTTTCCCTTATGACTCTCTCTGTCACCAGCTTACACTGAAGCAGCCTGTCTCTACTATTTTACTGAGAGGACCCCAAGAGAGCAGTTTTAAAGAAATAATATGCTTTGAGTTAATTTTGAGGGAAAATCTACAATCATATATATATATATAAATCTTTCATATTAATAACTAAAAATAACTGTAGTAAATGTTTATTGAAATAACTGTAAAAGTCCAGAAATCCAAAAGAAGGTCACTTTTCTGATTGGTTTATTTACAAAAATAACCTCAGAGACCCTGCCTCACTTGGCTAAATCATGGGTTCCAGAGCTGCCTGGTCCCAAAAAATCAAGATACTTGTACTGTCTTGTCTTCTATTTCATGGGTAAAGTCACTGAGGCTTGGATGAGATTACCTGTGACCTGGTTCCCAGAGGATGGCACCATCTCTGTTCCATGTTCTCTCCCCTCCATGAAGTCCCATTTGAATCTTTGTTGCCTGCCCAAATAACTACATTACATCTAAGTCTTCAGTTATAGCTACTGTGCCCCACTGAAGTTTAAGAAAAGCACATTAGGGTTAGCCCCGCCCCCTCCTTTAAAAACAAAAACAAAACGATTCTGGACAAGTTCTTTTCTGTTTTGCATGGGAGATGTTTGTGAAAGCTGGTGTGAACACAGAACAAGCTTGAGCTTTCCTGAGCCTGTCCCGTTGTTGGTCACTGTTATACTGAGAATGTCTTCAGACTTCCTCTCTTTGCCTTCCAGATCATGTGTGCCCCACGGGGCAGGGATAGGTTTACCACCCCATCCTTCATCCAGAGGGATCCGTTCAGCCGTTTCCAGCCCACCTACCCTTACGTGCAGCACGAGATTGACTTGCCTCCCACCATCTCCTTGTCAGACGGGGAAGAGCCGCCTCCTTACCAGGGACCCTGTACTCTGCAGCTCCGGGACCCAGAGCAGCAGATGGAACTCAACCGAGAGTCTGTGAGGGCCCCACCCAACCGAACCGTGTTTGACAGTGACTTGATAGACATTTCTATGTACAACGGGGGACCATGCCCACCAAGCAGCCATTCGGGCATCAGTGCAGCTACCTGTAGCAGTAATGGGAGGATGGAGGGGCCACCCCCGACCTACAGCGAGGTGATGGGCCACTACCCAGGCACCTCGTTCTTCCACCACCAGCATAGCAACGCACACAGGGGCAGCAGACCACAGTTTCAGCCGAACAACTCAGAGGGCACGATAGTACCCATCAAGGGCAAAGACAGGAAGCCTGGAAACCTGGTCTGACTCCCTTCGGAGTGCACTTTGCAAGGAGAAAGAAACCTCGGCAGGGAGAGAGAGGCCAGCTGGCCCTCCCGCCACCAGTGTTGTCCAGCTTTACATCCTACAGCTGAGTGAAACCAAATGTGCAAACGTGGTCTTCGTTTCTGATTCCTATCCCGGGAATTGCATGCAAACAAGACTGAAACAATACAAACTTCCATCCGGTTTGACCACAAACGGTGTTCATCTTGGGGTAGGGGTGGAGACGGGGGCTAGAGATGGTGTGAGCTTGACAAAGGGTGTGCAGAGAAAAACCGAGGATGCTTCAAAGACTTCATGAAAGTAAGACCCCCAGAGGTATTTTTGACATATTTAATTCCAAGAGGAGACTGCAGATAAATGAGGGCCAGAATGGCCTGTTTTTATAATTAACTGAATAAAGAAGGAAGAATTATTATATATTATCATGGGGAAGAATCAGCCAGTTTGCTTTTTCTCCAAAGGTGTGAAACTTTTATTTTGTTTTAAAAATATGAGTCAAAACTCCTGTTTTGTGTGCCAAGGTATAAAGTGGGCAGAGGAGCGAGAGGAACTAATTTGTGTTGTTATAGTATGCTTTAAGATTGCACTATCTTAATGTTTAAAATATGAATGAGGGAACTGTGTTGTGTGAAGTTCTGTATGTTGTCTTGTCACCTATGGATGGCTATGATGCCCCAGGATCACCCTGGAGAGTCCACAGAGTTATACAAGAAAGGTATTTGGGAATGTGTCCCCGTGTTTACCAAGTTACATACATTTTAAAAGTGGTATGTTGCAAGAACTTGCAGCCAGAAGCAGGGCACTACTGGAGTTATTTGGAGAGGTCGGTGAAAAAGAAACACCTGCATTGTGTATCAAGTGTCACGCAAAGTGTCACGCAAAGCTAGCCTTATTCCCAGCAGTGTCAGCAGCTTAGACTTTTTTTCACTGTAGCATGAAATATATTCAGATACATACCTTATTTTATGCAATAAATCGTTTAAAATGCAAGGTGGTCATTTTGTGTACTGCTGAAGTGTGTGGCACAGTGAGTCCTGTTGCCTCTCCTGTCCCAGGCAGCTCTGTTGAGTCCTGCAAGGATGCTCTGTTCAGCACCTGGCACCAGCAGTTGCCCCCCCCCCCCCCCCGCCCCACCAAGCCCATTTGGTTTCCAAAGTGCCATGCTGGTGATGGTTCCTTGTGCTTAATATGCCCCTGGGCCTGACTGAGGGGCAAGTTTGGCATAATAAGCCATTCTATATCACCAGTGTTGTATGTTAAAGGAATCCAGTGCAGACCTACCAGACTCGTGCCACAGACTTACTTCTGCCTAGCCAGTCTTTGAAGTGTGGTCACCTAGCAAACGGAGATATGTGGGTGAGGGTGTGACTCAGGACAAGGCATGGCAGGCAGAGTTGCAGCTGGACAATGGCTTCTCAGTACTTGAAGTCAGTTTACCTTTGCTAATGTTTATAAACAACTAAAAAAAGAAACCCAACGACTTTCTTCTGCAGATATAAGTGCCAGCTCTGTAACTGCACCATGGGGGGCTCATCTGCAGTGGCAGGGTTTCTTTCTGGTGGTTTGGCCTCTGCTTGTAACAGAATGAACCGGAATGGAGATGCAGCAGCAGTTTGACACCAAATCAGTGTGCGTGTGTGCGTTACTGTTTCCAGAGGTGATTATATGAGGTGATTCTACTCTTTTCTGAGAACTAGAGATGGTTTGAAGCCCCCAGTCCTTCTGACCCCAGGCTTCTCATTTCTGCTTATCTCAGTAGGCAGGCCACCGGCATGGTCTGAGGCTTGAAATCTCCATGGGATTTATCTGTTTCACACAGTAGTATCCATAGGAATACTCACAGTCAACAGGAGAGAGGACAGAAAGGCAACAGTTGTTAGCTCATGCTTTGACACTGCTTGGAAGGGTGTACACGTGAGGGTCCCTGGGACTCTGGAGTTGCTTTTCTGTTGTGTCTGGTGACATTCAGTGGCCTCTCAGGCTACAGGTTAACTGGGCCAAAGATCACCTTTCCCACTTCCTTGAGACCTCCTGAAAAGTTTCTGGCTCCTGGTGACTTATGTTTCCAGACTATGCTTGGATGGGGCCCTGAGATAAAATGGCAGAGAAGGGAGGTACATGTCCTCACTGGCACCACACTGGTAGGGGAAGGTGAGATTGTGGTTCTGCCATTCCAAATCTTAGCTGTAATTTTGATGAAGCTGGTGATCCTACCCTTCAGTTTCAGCTCCAAATGGCTTCTCAGTCCTTATTTTAGCCTAATTTTCTGCCAACTGTGAGAAAGAGCTAAGATCAGAGCTTGGCAAGCATACAGACATTTTGTAGATGGCAACAATCTTGTTAAAACATTGGGTACCCCAGAGGATTGCCCTTTTAGTGTACACACACACACACACACACTCTCTCTCTCTCTCTCTCTCTCTCTCTCTCTCTCTCTCTCTCTCTCTCTCTCTGTCTCTCTCTCTCTCTCTCTCTCTTTCTCTGTTTCTCCAACTGTGACTTTTAAGTCTTTGAGGCTGGGTCTCTTTAAAGAATTAGTTTAAAAGCCAAAGCCAACGTCATTACTCCATTTCTCTCAGCACAGGGAGAAGATTTAGATCATAGCCTTCTAGCTGAAGTTCATTCCATGCTGTCTCCTGCAACTGTGAAGACATAGCTTACACAGTGGGGGCTGTTGTCTTTCAAAAGGCCGAGTTCTTAGAACCCGAGGGTTCAGAACCCGAGGGTTCAGGTTAGAAAGTGGCGAGTTTAGGCAACTAACAATAGGTTATGATAGATTATTCCCGTGGGGCACTGCAGTGAAGGTTTGCATTGTTAGAAGAAGCAGTCCTGGGCAGGCCACTGACTTATTTGTTGTCTCATGGATTTCCAGGAATATGACCTACAAGACCTACAAATCCATCTACTGGAGTTCAATCTTTTGGCCTACAATTGCTTTTTCAGAAACTCTATAAACACAGAAGCAACATTTAACACAAGAGATTTCCCCTAGTAATTTTTAGCTCAAACCCAAGAGCCAAGAATGAGGAGCCAAATTGGGATGGATGCCTTTTCACACAGACATGGGAATTCAGTACAAAAAATATTATTATTCTTTTGAAATTCTAGGTAGCTCCATTTGATCTTCATCTTTATTTTATTGGGACCAAAAGAGGAAGTACCTTCAGAAAGCTGCTTTGATATAGAAGAATCTATTCATATACCTGCCGTTCTCATAGGTGTAGTTTTGTTTTACATCTCTTATCCAACTGTTCTTTTAGGAAGACTCCTGGGTTAGTCCTTTGAAGACACCCTCAAGCTCTATTACTGAAGACACCCATGTGGCCTCTGTTGTGTTCTGCCAACCCTGCTGTCAATAGGCATGGCCATTCCTGTACACCACGAACTGGCCTATGGAGACACAATATGCATGCTGTGAATGTGCTTCCAGAGGTTTGCTGCTTACGAATGGCAGCTCTATACCTCCTAAAAATCTCAGCAGTCGGGGTAAGGGGAACAAATGGGAAGAACACTTGCTTTCTGTTACCTTTTTGCTTTTCTCCCATGGCAGTCACCCATCAAGACTTGCTTGTACCCTAAAATCCCAAGCAGCTTCATGGTTTCCTTAGATTGTACTGACTCCAACAAACCCCGTGGTGTGGTCGCCAGTAGCTGTTCACAGTCCTTGGAGATATGGACAAATCACAATAGGATTCTCAGTCTCCCATAGTCCATGGGTGTTAGGAACAAAGACGCCATTTGATAGCTGGCTTTGTTAGCTGGCTGTAGCACAAGACTGATAGTGGAGCACAGGGACATCTTCCCACCCCATCTTTACACCTAGGTGTGCTGGAGATCGTGTAACATGACAAGGTTAGCCTAGACAGATGATGTGGCTGCCCATGCCCTTTTGGTCCCTAGCTCTGCAAGTCCATCTCTAAGCAGCCAGGTGCCTCCTGTTCTGATGCCACATGTAGGACCCCAGCCCCAGAGTGCAATGTTCACCTTTGTTGTGCCTCACTTGAAATGGTGCTTCAACTGTTTGCTTTTATTTGTAAGGTGCTGTATATACATTGAATATATGCACATACTCTACCCAATGGGTAGAACAAGAAATTAATACTGTAATATATTGTATACTTGTTTTACCAGAAATGGCATAGAACTTATGAATGCCTATGTACTCCACCTTTTGGAAGGAAACTTGCAAATGATTACAGATAGTCTGTGTAGTTTATTTTCCTATTGAATATATTAACACCATGGAATGAAGTCTGAACAAGCAGGCAGCAGCTTATGACCAGCACACACACAGGAACTGAGTTGCACCTTTGCTCTGAAACCCTTTAGCAGGTTCTAAGAAGTTTTTATTTTAATCCCTTTAGAAATAGACCAGTTTGACTATATTTTAGTGGGGAGGGAGGTTGCTTTTTCAGCTTGTCCTGTCGCAGGCCTTCTCTCTCCCTGTTGTGTCAGTGTCAGGCCTCAGTGGGATGTGCAAACCTTTGAAGACACCCACGGTGTCAGGAAAGTGAGTAACCTACAGCAGTGGCTGGCTATTCAGCCTCAGGGCACTTGTGACCATTTGTGTCCCCTGTTTCTGTGCCTTGTCTTATAAATGGAAGCTATGGAGCCAATGAACTGTCCGGAATTTGTAGGGAGAGTGTGCCTCAGAAAACATCTATCGGGGAATACTATTAGGGTAGGGAAAATATTTTGAGTTGTCATTAGAGAATTGCCCACCAGTTGCGTACAGATGCGTAGGTCCACTCCTATTGTGTTCTGTGGTGGTCTTGACCTCTAAAACAATTAGGTGCTACGATCAGGTAGGAGGTCCTACCATCAGTTAGGTTACATGTAAGGCTGCATGAAAACTTACATTTCTCTCTTACAGTTCCAGTTTAGTTTTTAGTGTCCAATTGGCACTTTAAGTTCCTTTGTTTCTTCTTCTCCTCCTCCTTCTCCCGCTTCTCCTCATTCTTCTTCTCTTTCCTTCCCTCCCTCCCTCCCTCCCTCCTTTCCTCTTTCTCTCTCTCTAGTATAGAAGCCTTGATGTCCATTAAAACCATCATGAATACTATGCTATCCATAAAGGCAATCCATGGAATGCTGGCATCCAATCTAATCCAGTATGTCACCAGGTGATATTTGATTAATTCCATGCTTCTTATTTGTTCTGTGATATGTGCTCTGACTTTGAAAGTCAGGAAAAATTGCCCCAAGCTATTACTAATTATTCTTAATATGTAACTCTTAATGCCAGTTTGCTCCTCTTTAATGCTTGCCTGCGAGAGCTGGGCAACAATGACAGTGGATACCTCTAAATCCCATCCAAGACGAAGTTAAATGCCTGTCTACTGCAGGACACACCCTCAGGATTCCTGAGGTCTAGAGCCGAGGATTGATTGCTGTCAGAAAATGGGCACTCTGAGCACCAGAATGTTCTGGACTCACGAGTGAGATGTGTGACCAGCCAGACTGCTTCCTGCAGACCCAGCCCTGGCTGAGCATTTCTCTCAGTGATGCTGGTTCTGTCTGCAGTGCTTGCCTTTCAAAAATCTGTTTCAACCAATATCCTTGAGTATAACGCTGTTTTAAAAATATATACACTACCCACAACATTTAGTTCATTAATTTTTATTATAAAGAAATCTACTAAAAAAGTACAACTGTATTTGCATCTTCCAACCCTTTGTGAGCTATGATAATCAGAAGTCAAAGAGTCCCTTTGTGTTTAAATGACCATATGCTTCCTCTTTACCATAATTCCTGGTTATATACGGGAAATGATTCACAACTGTCATCCACCTGCATCTTTTGCCCAGGTGGTGATGCAGTTTAGACTTCAGGTCTGTAATTGCAATACTTTTGATGAAAGATGTTGCACAAGTGCTGTTTGTTAGTTATGAAATCAGGTTTCTGCTTGTTCTTAATGCCATGGTCAAATCATAGCACAAAATCATTAAAAATAATCAGTGACAAATAACTGTTCCCTGGGGTTTTGTTTGTTCACCTTTCAGCTACGACATACAAGCAATAGAAGACTGATGTATGATCAGTCTCATAAAAATACATTTTTTAAATGAAGTTGGAGTTCTTCCTTGGGCTCTACCCCAGCCCAAAGGATACTGCTGGGCATTCTCAAGTTACTGACTCAAGAAAAATATTTGTATGATGAGTGCGTGTGCACACACATATGTGCACGTGCCACAGCTGGTGTGTGGTAAGGACAACCTGCTCGAGTCAGTTCCCTCCGTCCTCCACCAAGTGAGTTCCAAGAATGCAACTTAAACTGTCCATCTTGGCCTTCAGTCCCTGTCTCCTGGGCTGGTGGTTGACTTTTTAAAATGTTTTCCTTGTGTGTTGTAAACTTGGATAGATCGCATCACAGAATTCTCAATTCTGAGTTCTAACACAGGACATTCAGAACTGGTTCCTGAGAACATCTGACCCTACTGGGGCTTAGGATTCCCTGACAGTGGAGGCCTTCAGATGTTCTCTGACCTACAATGAGAGGAAAGTATTTTATCTGTGCTCTGATGTGTGGATTCTAGATGACACATGTATGCACAAACCCCACATAAGCCACCAAACAATGAGAATAAGTGAATTTAGCATGATAGTAGAAAGATTTATTTTTCTATTTCTGTAAATTTATAACAAGGAGAAAATTTTAAGATCTTACTGGAATAATTGTGTGGGCCCAAATTCTAGTCATACTGTCCATCTTAATTCAGAGAGGTTATTATAAAACTTAAGCAAATTAAGGATGAGAGTCCCACCAGCAGAACACACTGCTCCCAGAGAAATTCTCAGTGCAGCAGCTCATCTGCCCACAGATCTTCCAAGCCCAACACTAGTGTGAACAAAGGACAGGCTCCGGGCTCTCCCTTCCCTCTGCCACTGGATATGATCACCTCAGTTCTAGAGATCTGAGTTCCTCTCAGAGTCCAACCCAGGGTGTTCTCAGAGCTGCTGCACGGGAAGCAGGACACCAGGAGGCATTGCTGAGCAACAAGTCTTGACACAACAGGAAGGCGAAGCTCTTGAACAGGAGGCTGGGATCCCGCTCACAATGGGAGAGTACCTCAGGGGACTATCTTCTGCCCAGGTCCCCTGGCTGAGGACTTACCAAACTCTGAAGTCTTCTGGTAAGGCCTGATGCAGAAAACACAGACCTTTCAGACAGCAACTCACCCTGGGCCTTTTTTTTTTTCAAACTTTTTTAATTGATTTATTTTTTACATTCCAATCCCTGTTCCCACTCCCTCCTTTCCTCCCCACCCTGGGCCTTCTTTGAGTGAAAACACCAACTCTGCTTCTCTGTGACAATATTTGCATTAATAGTTTAGAAGACACCTGCTACTGAAAACAAGTTCGATTTCCCTCACTGTACTGTTTTGATCTAGTTGACTTATACATATTCTAATTAAAATGCACATGTGGAAACAGCAGTCCCAAAGGCAAGCCTTTGTATTTGGAAATTCAGTTTTAAATGCTGTATCTCTGTCAAGACTTTAACTTTTGCTCCAGAAATGCAACTTTAATTTGCTCTGCTTTTACTCTCACTTCCAAAAAAAGGCATGAAGAGCAAAAGCTGATTTTAATGCTGCCTGCAACAGTGAGCACTAAAAACACACTCTCAAAGGCCTTTAATGTCAAGAATTCCCTTAACCTGAAACACTGCAGTTTTACATTCAGTGGCTCATATATTTAACCTGTCAAACATGTTCTCAGTTGGCATTTCTTCAGTTACCAACCATTTGTGAGCATAAAACCAAACAGCAAACATGTCCCGAAGCCCAACACAGCCAAGCTACCTCATCTTCCAAGGGCTACCAGCCCAACTTGGTTCCCATGTGCTGATAATCTCACGCTACTATGAGGTAAGTTGGGACACGCTATTTGCCACAGCATCTTTGGTGTGGGGTTCCAAAGTGACTTGGTTTTGTAAACATTTCCTACATACGGCTAAGAGCAGATCAGACCTTGGGCCCAGCAGACTTTGGGTGGTTCAAGAGCTCACCTCAGGTAATTAATGTCCCTGTTTAGAACTAGTTCCAAACTCTCATCTATAAAGCATGTGCAACTGTTTCAGCCAAGCAGAGCTAAAGACAAGGGACCACCTAAGACAGCAGCCCACTACACCCTTAATGTCCACACGAAGTGGCAGTTGCTAGCTAGGTCTTAGTGCTCTTGCTGTTCAACTTGAAGGTATGGGCACATTAGCTATAGTATCTTCTAGGTGCAGCAGCCCCCCCCCCTTACCTGCACACAAGGCACCCATCTGCCATGGCAGTGAAGAACACACCTGCTTTGCTGTACACAGTTGTGTGGGAGTGCCTGGAGTTTTGTTTTCATTTTATGGTACTGAGAATACTTCACGGGAAATCTGCCCTCTTAACAAATGACTGATAGGGTTTAACCTTCCTTTTCATGGGACTCAAGAGAGGGCAAGCACTCGATTTTGGTGAAACCTAGTATTTCCTAAGGATATCTTGAACTTCACTGCACCAAGAATAGCAGTTTCTGATAGCTTCAGAGATTCTAGAAATTGGCAGCAATTAAATGGAAAAATCAGTCTCAGCGGCCTTCAAGTATGGCACTAACACAGGTTCAGACACCAGGATCACTGTCTAGTACTATATATGGGAAGGAAGGAAAAGGTGAACTCAGTTGAACCAAGAAAACAATCTGAGAATTTTTTGAGCCCAAGTAGTCTCTGATGTATGAAATAGTTAACGTTACTATTTATATTTAATGTCTAAAATCTAGGCTTGACTGAGGTTTTCCTTTATTGTTTTTAACTGTAGTCATTAGGAAAAGGCAAAAGGTATTATATGGCTGGAAGAAAAACTAGATTTTGAAGTGTGGATTTAGTTGTGTGAAAATTACAACATGAAGGCTTTGCTAAGGCCAACGTCATGAGATAGTGACAGAGGACAGAGTAAGACTGGACCCTTAGCTTCCCAACCCCGACCCCAGCCCAAACTAAGCAGGAAAACAAAGCTCTATTAAGTTCACACAAAAGTTTAACTGTCTCTCTTTCAGATCACTCTAAAAAGATGAACAGAGTAGAGTCTAAAGGACATTAAGTTACAAGGTTAAAAGCCGAAAGAAATGTGTCAGCAGAAGAAGCAGGCCATGTACTACTGGCAAATGTACTGAGCTGGCTTCACTTTCCTTTAACCCCAGAGAGTGACCCGGCACACTTAAGTACCTGCCACGGGAGAAAGGAAAGGGCCACATATGTAATGACTGGCTGAACTTCAGACACAGGTCTTTGTGTTTTTTTCTTCAACCAAAACATGGCTTCAATATCCTAACATGACTCATCAATGTTAAATTCTACAGTTCTCTAAGCCTTGAGTTTCAATTAGTATCGATGGTGAAAACAAAGGTAAAAGCTAAGAATCATTCATCAGTTACATAATGAATGATCTTGCTTGCTCAACAAATACTGCATTAGGTTTGTGGACATATTTGACTTTTTTTTGGGGGGGGCAATGCACACCTGTTTGTTACTGGTCAAAAGTAGTACAGAATATATAAGCTGTGTGTCTCTTATAACCTGCCTCTGCTTCACCAAGGTAACAGAATGTATATGTTGCCTGCGGTCCTGGGCAACAGAGCCCCTATAACCACACTGTTACTGTCATAGCGGATCCCAAGCAGGTAAGGATGCCCAACACCCATTGTATGAGAGAAATAAAGCAATGAATCCTAAGGAAGTATGGATTCAAATGAGTAAAATACGCTTGTCATAGAATCTCCAATCTAGCACTCAGAGGTACAAGCAGGGCAACAGCTGAAACTATGTTCATATAAACACTGCTGTCCTTCCTAAATCAAATCCAGGATTAAGAGTTAACATTTAATTAGAAAAGGATGATACAGAGTTGCCATTATTTTGTGTAGAATCTTTATGGAATTGTCAAAATGGCAGGAAGAGACTTTTACTATGTGTATGGATGTATTAAAATGGGGAATTTCATCTTATTAAAACAGAAAGGATGAAGTTAAGTTTCAGTGTTGTTGCTCTAGAAACTGCTGGGTCCAGCTGACTGCAGCTGGACACTTTGGGTCTCCAGAAGGCAGCTGCGCTGCTGTGCACACTGACTAAGAGCTGTGTTTCCCAGGCCTGCTGGGCAGACTTGCACGGAGCACACTTCCTGCCCATGTGTCCTCCTATCAGTGGCTGTTTGCTAACATTTAAGTCAGTCACAATTTAAGACAGAAAAGGCTAGACAAAGGGAGGAGGGAAAAAAAGGTTCCAGCTAACCTCTGCTTTCAGGGAAATCAAGACTGTGGCAGGGAGTCATCCTCTTCTCTCTATCCCAGGTTTGTCCTTTAGATTGACTTCCCAGAGAAAACAGCATGATGCCCTTTCCCCTAGCTCATTATTCTGTAAGAAGCCATACTCTGAGCACTGACACCTACTTCCCATCAAGGCCATTCAAGCAAATCCTCAGAACAAACCATGTCTTACTCTGCCCTCAAGGGCTCTAAATCGGGATGCATTCTTCCTTCTAAGAGATCAGCCTTATCAAAATAACCAAATAATTGCCAGAGGATAATTAGGATCTGTAATTTCTGTTTGTGACTATTAGTGGCGAATAGGGAAGAATACACCTTAATTGTCCTGGAGATGCAGGACAATCAAAAACTTGTTTTGACTACTTAGAAGGAACAAAGGACATAGATGTTACAAAGAAAAAAATGAGGGAACAATTAATCCAATGAGCCTAACTCAACATTTAACTGTGAGAAACTCACAGTTTAAGAGAAAATTCTCTTACAAGGGCCATACCAAAGTTCATGGAGAAAGAAATTCTGAGAAAGGGATGACCCTTTAACCATTCCAATCACCAGGAAGGATGAGGTGCAGACTTTGCTGTCCTTTGGGTATATGACCTTTTTTTT
This sequence comes from Mesocricetus auratus, assembly GCF_017639785.1. Lineage (NCBI taxonomy): Eukaryota > Metazoa > Chordata > Mammalia > Rodentia > Cricetidae > Mesocricetus > Mesocricetus auratus. The sequence continues at coordinate 86,947,302 of NW_024429184.1, read as the reverse complement.
CTCTTTTCTTTTTCTTTCTTTCCTTCCTTTCTCATGGAGACTCTACTTAATACAAAGTTGGCAAATAACATGCACATGGGCCAGTGGAGAGGGAGCACAGTCCTTATTTGAAGAATGGATGAGGGACACGCTCCTCACTGCTTTCCCCGTTCCTGTTCTGCAAGTTTCCATCTCAGAGACCCACAACTCCCTCCAACACACTCATGTGTTAGTCAGGCACGAGGCCAATGCCTGGATGAATAGCCATCACGTCCCTGCTGGTCAACCAAGCAGTGCACTCTTAATGCCAACAAGTAAGTGGATGAGAGAGGGCACTTAAGTAGGTCAGGAAGAATGTTGGGACACTTCAATTTACCTTACTTTAGGTCTTATGGGAGACTCAGTTTTGAAAATATGAAACAGTATTTCAGAAAATGAATTGTAGCTAACAAGAGTATATTGTTCCTCTAATTCTACAACAACCTATTTTTAGGAGCCTTGTAACAATTAAAAAAATGTGTGTATACTGCAAAAAAGCCTCTATTTCAAAAAACTCAGAGATTAGCTTAGTTTATATTTGAAGCAGTTATGAAATCCTAAAGACTTGAACCCAGTGCAAAGGACCTTAAAAGAAGCCCAATGTGTCAAAATACAGCTTCACTTTCTTCAAACACCTCTAATGTCCACACTATAAAGATGTTCAGAATTCCTAGAATTATGGTCTACGACCACAGAAACAAGACAGTCGCCCAGCTGCAGCTCACCCTAAACATAAAGAACTTCACTCTTTCATCTGTGAATGAGAAGATGGAGGCGGATATTTAATGGAAAACTCAGGAATATTTGAACTCTTAGTTTTATTATTTCACTATGGGGAGAAGGCTAACCCTAATATACATACTTTTTTTCTTTTCCCTTTGGTAAAATCCAAACAGCAACCTATTTTGCACAAAAGGCTCTCAATAGTGATGTGATACTTATTCTTTAACAAACCAAGCCTCTTACCTAATCCGTTTTCATTTGAATTTACTAATTTGCTAGGGAAATGTTTTCTGGCCATTAAAAAAAATAAATCTCAGTCACAGCTTAATTCATGACACCAACATATCCTTCAAAAGGATAAATGTGCACACAAAAGGATGGAGCTTCCTGATTTCCCTTGCAGCTATGAGAAATACAAGATCGGATGTAAATAAAATGCAGTTCAGCATATACAAAATCTATTATACATTTTGATAATTTAAGTTCACATGTTACTGTTATCTGCTATCAAACACATTGCAGGGCCTCCTACAAATTGTTTGTTGCTTGCTTTGGCAACAGCATCTTATGACATCTCTGATGCCAAATTAACAATATAACTTCTAAAATCTTAGAGCCCTTTTCATTGGATTTAAAAGCATATACAGGCAGCTCCTCATGCGCTGTAATTGGGGAGACACAACCCAGACGTAAAACTGAATGGTGGTGAGACTTGAATGACTAGGCAGAAGATATCTACTCAGGACAAGAAAGTTGCAGCCTCATGATTATTAACAGTCTTAAGAGCTCTCAAGTCACCTCCACTAGATGATACGTCCTACACACTAAGACAGGTAAAAAAAGGTTTTAGGAGAAAGAATTCTATATATCCCCACACTTAGCATGACATTCTTGGTTGTTTCAAAGGGGAGAAATGTTAGTACACCAGCATTTAGTATCTTACTGTTTTACACGCATGTTAAAGTGTGTTGTCCTGTTTATATTTGAAAGTGTGCCATCAATTGATAGCAATGCACTGAACTCTGCCTCCTTATCATGCTGCCAAAAAACAAAGGAGCAGAGACCCGTGTCAAATCCCCTCTGTAATTCTTCCAACCCAGTAGACTCCTTGCATAGCATTTTCACTAAGGTGTTTCAGTATAATGCCTGGGTGTCTCAAATGTGAAGTTATCTCCTCATTCTTTAAATCTGGCCAAACCATGCATTTGCCATGAATCTTGTCACGAAGCAGGGACTGAATAGGATAGCTATATGGAAAGGTCTCTGACATTCTCCTGATGGCATTTCAAAACCATGGCCCCCTAAAGAGGCCATTTCTTGCTCTAGTGTCAACCCAATGATTAGACCTGAAGGAAAGACCCCACACAGACAGACATTCTACAGGCATGGGACTAGCCTGACAGCCACTGATTCACTACACACTGTAAACAAGGAAGCACAGTATTTAAGCAGTAATTTTCTCTTCCAATATGAGAAATGTTAAGCATAGTTCTACTGGTACCCATGACAGACCAAAATCCCACCAGGGTTGAAGTAGTAGGAGAGATCTGAGATCAAGCCAGGTGCACCGTCCACCTGTCCTCCACAGGCCTCCACTCTCAAGCACACAGTTACAGACTCGCTCCTATCAAAATCAGCAGCGCTCTTTCAAAACTTGATATAGTTAAGAACAGTCAACTTGAGTTGCTGATACATGTGATTTCAATAGCAAAATTTATGTAAAACTTTCACTGTCCTCCAAAGATTAGCTAAAGACAGAAGTGAGCTGCATGAAAGTCTGACAGTTCAAGTGTCCAACTCAAGTTTGAAAAAGAATTTGCTTTAAAAATGTGATTTTTGACTAGCTCCAGTTAAAAACCATTTTACGGCGTCCATTTTATCACATAACCAGTATATCTTACTTATAAATGTAAGACTGGATATACAACCTTCTTCAAATAAGGTCACATGTTAACTGGTAGGTAACTTCTCCAATCTCTCACCCAGAATCTGAATGGTTAAGTTCATCGCCACAGAAGTGGGCACTTAGTGACTGTCACTCTAAGAGTGGATTGCCCAGTACACATACTGCAGGATCAGAGAGCATGAAGCAAATTTGATTCTGAGGAGATGGAACAGGAACCCTGATTAGCTACTGCTTATTGCTGCAACTCATTTAAAACTTTTATGCTGGGCTCATTTCATTTTGAAAAACATTGATTCCCTCCCCCCCTTACTGTTACTTAAAAACAAAAACAATCTTTGTTCTTTTAACTCTCAGAGGACTAATACTTTTAGCCAAAAAAAACAAAAACAAAAAACAAAAAACAAAAAAATCAAAACATGTTCTTTGCCCAGAGTCTCCAGAAGGTTAAAGGATGGGGTTTTCTGTAACATCTTATATAAGGCACCCTTATTCTACTTTTTTCTTAAAAGAAACTTTTTCTTTGGTTTCTTGTAATTTTTCAGTAAGTCTATCCTTTGTCTCCTCCATTTTCTCTGTGATGAGCTCCTTAGTCTCTTCCATTCTGTCCTGTAAATACTCCTTGACAGGTGGTGGGGTTGACATGTAGCCATGACTTCGCAAATACTTCACAGTAAAGGACGTTCCTCCCAAGGTCACTGTGTAGCGGGCAGGTGTTGCAATCTTGAGGGAAGGAAAAAAAGCAAGGAGGCAGATCAACACCGGATTATGACTACAAACAGAATTCAACTGGAATTGCAGGCTTCTTGGTGAAAACAATACTCTATCACTGTCTTTCTAACAAGGGATACTTTTTCTGCAGACTTACTTTAAAATGTCTGTCCTCAGACATTATCACTTAGGATTTCAGGGTTATCATAGACAGATAGCTGTACTGACCCCCCTAATGAATGCTAATGAGCATGGGGACAGGTCTGCCCACATGGCAGACTACAATTCTGCTAACAGTAACATGTTTCTGTGCCCTAAAATCTCTGCCATGGACTACAGACCCAGGGCTAAAATGCACCAGATCTGAAACAGCAGGAGGCTGAGCAGGCAGGCGTTGGCTGCTTCCTGGCTGGACTCACTTGGGCTGCACTCTCAGATATCTCCTTGCAATCTTTCCGTATGTGTGTCACCATCTCACTACAGGGGCAGCCCTTCTTTATTCTCATCAGAAAAGCAAGGACAGAAACCAACAGACCTGAAGCTGTGGAAGGGCTTTGAAAAACCAAATGGTCCCATGGTTCTGAGTGGCCAAACAGGGACATTACACGGCAATATTTGGAAAGCATCTCCTATGCTCTCTCTCCATTCTTGAAACTGTCCCTCTATTCCTACCAACCTATTCTCATTAGTTTAGTTTTAATGGCCCTGTGAGACCATACCACCACTAATCTGTGCACAGCCCGGGCCTACTCTAAGATGGGTCCCTCTGTCTGATTCCCATTCACTTGGTGCCAGGACCACCCTCCACATGGCTTTTCTCTGGGCACTGGCCACTTCACTCTGGCCTTTGAACAAGGTCTGTAACTCTTCACTTTCTAACTCCCATGATGGTCTGTTGAACCCCTTCCCTGAATTCAAATACACATATAGCTAATTACCTAAATCATTTACACCTGCAAATCTAACTCCATTTTAAAAGTTAGTATGCACAAAGTCAATGACCACAAGTGTCTCACTCAGACCTGCTTCTTCCAAAATTTTACTCACCACAGTTAATAACTTTGTTCTTCCAGCTACTCAGGCCAAAATGAACAGCTCTTAATTCGTTTCTTTAACATAATTTGTATGTATTTCGTTAGGAAAGCCCATTAGTTTCTTTAAAACATATCCACTATCCAACTGCTTCTGACTGCCTTTCTGGATACCCCTAGGGGGCTAACATGAGAACATGCAGCCTAGGTTTCTGCAGCAGACAACTGCATCCGATGTCTTGGTTTTCACCACGACCTAGTCTCAATATAAGCAGCTGCAGGAATTTGAGGTCATGTGCTTCAAGTTACCAATAGTTTTCTTGTAACACACAAACTCCTGATATGGCCAGACTTTCTGCCTCTCTTGCTCATTCCAGCCACAATGGCGCCTAGCTAGCCCTCTACCATCCCATAGTCCTCAAGACTTCCTCTGCTGAGACCCCAACCCACCTCAGCTCCCAGAGCTACCAGATCAATCTGTTAGCTGCTCAGAGCACCTCCCATCTGAATTTGCAATCTGGGAGGTCTGGGCTTGGGGGCTGGGGGTATGGTGGTGAACAAAACACCTCCCTATCTGGTTTATCCTTTCTTATGATGCTTATTTTTATGTGTATGAGTGTTTTGCCTGCACATATGTATGCATACTGAATGTGTGCCTGGTACCCACAGGGGTCCAAAGGAGGGTACTGCTCTTAACCATACTCCTTTTTTTCTCCTGAGACTGGTTTCTCTGTGTAGCCCTGGCTGTCCTGGAACAATAAATAGTGATCTGTCTGCCTCTGCCTCTAGAGTGCTGGGATTCAAGGTATGTGCCACCAATGCCCAGTGTATAGTCTTTTAGTCTTTCTTCTTAATACTCAGTAACATATAGTATAATTTAAATATACATTTGCCATATATATGTTCTTATGCACACATGTGTGTGCATGTATGTTTATTTTCAACCCCTCCTTTTCTGTCTCTCCAATTGCCCCCGACCCACTCTTACTCCCTAGAATCTATGCTCTATGTGGGAAGTACTTATAAGTGTTTTGCCCCCCCCCCCCCCCTTCTTTTTTAAGAAGAGGTTTCACTGTCTCAGAACTTATCACATAGATCAGGTAGACCAGGTTGACCAGGTTAGTCTTGAATTTGGAGAGCTGCTTCCTATCTCCCAAGTGCTGGAACTGAAGGTGTGCTCCACCATGCCTGGTCCAACAGTGTTTTCTTGGTCCCTGGCATGGCACTTGGCATGGCTGGATAAATCTGAGCAAACTACAGTGTGTGTGAAAGGGCATGAGGGAGCTCTGATGTGCACCCAGCTAGCTGCAGCACTCTTTCCTTATATCTATCATACCTCACTTTGGAGCACTGCCTTAAGGAAGACGGCATCTCTGCTGTTCTACTTGAGGTACATACTCCATTTCTCACTCTACAGAGGGACATGAGGGGGGGAGAAATCCACAGGGTTTGTAGGTTTCCAAATATGCTAAGCACTAATGCACCTAAGAAGTACACCAGAGATTGCAAAAACACAAACACAGGTCCCTGAATTCTAGGGAGTTCATAAGCACATAAAGAAAATACACTTAAATCAGATACTATGAAGAAAGGAGTCAGAAAAAAAAATGACTTAAACCACCACCATGTACTCTGATATATGAAGGTTAAATTTAACCTACCATACTATAAAACACTATGAATTTAATGCAAGAAAAAAGACAGCAATTAAGCTTTGAGAAAAATTACCTGAGATATCAGATCTCAGATGATTCTGGTAAAGATGACAGAAAAAAATACTACTACTGAATAATACTATTTATTCTATGTACTTTTATACAACATCATTAACACCTGCTTTCCCAAAATTTTCATTTGGATATAAATAATCATAGAATCTTATATTTTCAAATGAAAAATGAGATTAATATAGCTAAATTCCATGATATACAATGAGGCTTCCCTTCTACATTCAGGTATAAGAACTTTATATAAAGGCAACACTGTAAATACCCTGAGAAATTACAGACCCTTAAAATGAGAACACCTAAGAATTAAGCCTGAAGTGTGTCACATAAAACAGTTGGAACTGAGTTTTCACAATCCCATTTGCTAAGAAAGGATGAACTATTATAAGCGATAAAACAAATGCTAGATTTCAGTAACAAGTCAGGGCAGGAAGATGCCTAAGCCTGGCAGATTATGGCTCACCTATTTTTAAAAGCACTTCTTCCTAAAGCCATAGTTTTATCCTTGTACTTGTTCATTAGAAATACATACGTGAGTGAGTAAGCAAGGAACCCACCTTAAACATGGCATATGCTGTCAGGGCATTTCCACTTTGGGAGTTTTTCAGGATGTCTACTACACTGTCAGGTAATCCAATGAGTTCTAGGAAAGGAATAACATTCACTCCTCTGAAAAAGAAACAAAAAAGTTTAGTCAGGTATAAGCAACCCTTTAAGGACAGTATTTTCTGGAAGACTTTCTGAAAACATAGACCACATGCCATAATATATATTAAATTTTATTTGTTCAGGAGGCTAAAGCTGTAGGCTCAAGAATTGGAGGCCAGCCTGGGCTACATAGTGGGGTCCTTATCTCAAAAAAACAAAACAACAGTAATAAGCCCAAACAAGCCCAAACCAAACCAAACCAAGCTGCCACCACCACCACAACAAAAAGCAGCTGATTTTGCATTCTGTATTCTGGAAGCTTTCATTTCATCTCACCCTCACACCTTCCTTGAAGTTCAATACATAAGTAGTACTGTCATCCTTTGTCTCACATAGCCATTCAAATTAGTCTATTTAAAGAGCAGACACTTTTATTACAGTTAAACTAATGGCTTTAAGTAAACCAGGAGAGCAGGGGCAGAGCTGTTTCCCTGATCTTCATCTCCTCACCTAAATACCCTTTTCCTTAGAACACTGCAACTCACATTTCAGGATCTTAAATTCTTACCTTTAAAACTTCATCAATATTACTTCTATGCTATTAGGCAAAGGATGAATGATTCTGTGGGCTTGACAGAATCAACTACTCTTAAAGCTTGCCTTTATGCTCACTATCAGATAAAGAATATTTGTAATAGTAATTATCTGATAATAAGGTAAAGCGTAACTACAAAAAGTTGCAAGATTCCTGGGAGGGAGAGAAGGCAGAAAAGTCCCCAAGGTGGCAAGCCCTTGACTATTTTAATTGTAGTTTCCTTATTTTATTATAGCACATCATTCTAATCTTTCCTCATTATATATACCTCTACATAGCTGTATCAAGAAATCATCCACACAAACTTGTAACTATCACATTCAGGAAATTTAACACACAACAGTACATGGTTAATACAAAAAGTGTATTAGCATAAATCTGTAATTTAAAAAGCTGCCCCGGTATACTCTTTGCCTTTCCTCTTTGCAGTCTTCTTCCTGGGTGGCAAGAAGTCATGGAGACTTTTATCTGTTCAGGATAGCAAGTGGGATTGGGAGTGGGATTGTTTCCTCATGAGGAAATTCGGGTTAAATATTCTCTTACAGGGAAACCTCACAGGCTGAGCTGTCTGGTTAGCATATGGCAGCAATATATCCCTTGTCCCATCCCTGGCACTTCAAAGTGTGCCTTTTAACTACGAAGGCAGAGTCCTCAGGACACTCCATTGTAACTGTCTCTCTCCCTTGCCATTAAGAAAGGGAACTGTCAGCCGGGCGCACACCTTTAATCCCAGCACTTGGGAGGCAGAGGCAGGCGAATCTCTGTGAGTTTGAGACCAGCCTGGTCTACAGAGCGAGTTACAGGACAGCCTCCAAAACAATACAGAGAAACCCTGCCTTGAAAAACCAAAAGAAAGGGAACTGTCTGAACATACTAGAATAGTTGTATGCTATTAATTTATTTTTAATATAAAAAATTGGGCTAACTAGGGGGAAAAGTGACTTCTCTATGACACTAAGCCTGGGAGTACTCTAAGTAGATTCCACTAATCATTACCTAGAAAGATTAGTTAGCATAAAAAAAAAATAAGAAATCAGAATGGCAGAAAAAACTATTTTAAAAAGGTAAATTTCAAAATCAAACAGGAGTCCAAGATACTACCATTTATCCACATATTCAGTTTTCTTTTAAGACAAAAATAAAATCCTATTAAAGTCTCAGTATCAGACTTGGCCTTTTAATGGATTAAGTCTTTAAAATAACATCATATCATAACAAGCTAGTTTAATCTTCTAGCACAAAGATGATTACAAAATTATTTCATTATTTCCTAGTTCCAACTAAACCCAGCACATAAAATCTATGCATTTAACACGAAGATAAGTAAAGACAAAATTTGGCCAAATAAGAAAAATGAGAAAAATTTTATCATAAAGATAAGAATCTGAATCAAACCAGAAGATCTAGTGTTTGCCACTGGCTGGTCTGGCAGGAGTGTGTGCTCACTAATTGTCAGTTTACCGGCAGTTCAACAAGGTCTAAAGAACATTCACTATTTAGAGGAAGCACGGTAAACATCAGCAGAGCTGTGGTGGAGAGCAGATCTGGATGATTAGGATCCCGAGTCTATGGACACACAGCATCTGAAGGCAGGGACAACACAGTTGTTACTGAGCCATATGTGATTATACAGAATATTTATGCTTGGAAAACACAGATCTCTGTCACCTTCTGCCAGACAGCAGCAGTCAGAAATCTCAGTATAAAATACACCCATTAGCATAATTTAGTTCTGTCTGAAATAAATACATTAAGGGCTCCAGAACATTGCCGCTTAACTAAATATAGAAAGATATCTTGCTTTCAGGTTGTGGGAGTAACTATAGACGAACAGGTCAGAAATACAACAGTGATGCCAATGTCCATCCCTCCAGAAACAGTATTTTCTCCCTTTCTTTTAATAGTATGGTAACCAACCAGGAAAGAGTGTTTTCCAGTTAGAACACTCTTGAAAGAACTACAATATTTTTGTCAGCTGGATGGAAAACTGGAGCTTAATACAACCAACTTCAACTTGATAGGAAACCATTCCCATCGGAACACATACCAATTCCATTTTCAACTTGATAGGAAACCATTCCCATCGGAACACATACCAATTCCATTTTCTTCTGTCGACAAGAATATTTTCTAAGTATTACTTGTGGTTAGACCATCCACTCAAATATATGAACTTCCAATCATGTATAATCTGCACTCATTAGGACAGGCTGTCATGCTGGGCAGTAGGTGGTGGTCTGGGCATCAGCGTCCATGTTGTTTGACAGCCCTGTGGCAAGCTGTGATGTCCAAGGTGTGTTATTTTAACTCAGGTAGTCTTACCTCTATATTCTGTCTGACACAGCATTTTACAGAAAATGAGGAAAGACAAGATTATGTATTTAACAGGCAATGACAGAATCATCCCTGCTGCTTTAAGTGACCTAAAAAAATCTGAAGTACAATTAGTGCCTCCAGAATATTTAGGGTCTGCTTTTCAGTAACATAATTTATTAAAGAAGTAAGGATAACTAAAAGGAGGAAATTCTTTTTAATCTGTGTGATATTTTGATCATATTCTGACAATAACACTTGCTGGAATCAGAGGGTGGAGCTAGCTACTAGCTGACCAAAATTAACCATAAAGGATTTGGAGGACTAAGGACAGATAGGAAACAGGAAGTAGTAAGGCGGGGCAGAGAGAGGATCTCAGCCCTTTTGGGTTGAAGAAGAGGAGAGAGGAGAGAGGAGAGGTGACTGGTTGCTTCTCTGTTGCTTTTCTGATCATTAAGGTTTTTATCCTGATATCTGACTCCCAAGTTTTCATTAATAAAGAATAACTAGATCAATGCTACAAATGGCACCCATTGTGTGGTGGTGTATATTCACTTAAGGCCTAAGAAAGCTTCCCGGTGACCATGGTCTTTCAGTGCTAGCAGCATACAGAGGAGTGGTTCTTTTAAGTGGCTCTGTTATGAGCACTAGAATGGGGGCTATGAGCAGCAGGTGGTGTGCTACTAGGCAGCAGAAGATTAAGTAGAAATGCCTACCACAGCATGGACCTAGAAACTTCCCAGAGCTGGGGCAGTAAATATGGTTCCTGCCAGTACCACTGGCATGAGGCTAGGCTCCTGGGGAACCAAGGAAGGAAGAGCCAGTCACCAGAGCCACACTGCAGTAGACTAGATGTTTAAGGCTTGGTTGACACAGTCAGAGAAGCTGCAGATATGTAGAAAGCCAAGTCCAGATATAAAAACAAAACAAAACCACAAAACCCTCTAAAAAAAATACAGCATGCTTTGAAAGGTGCTTAGGTGCTCGAGAAAGCAAAGACAGATGACTTCTATCTGCTCAAACATGAAACAGAAAATCATCTCTAACTGACTTGCACACACCGCACATTCCATACTTGTCTTAATACAGATATATATGTCACCTTTAAAAGTCTGTATATTTTCAAAACAAAAGGACCAAACACCACTAAAGACAAGTAGCCTGGGCAATCCAGCTTCTCAGAATGCCACTGTTGAAGTTTCCTCAAAATTTTATAACCAGAACAACTTCAAAGCTGCTAGCTAAGATGGTCTAGCCTCAACAAAGACTACTCTAGCCAAGACTTCAGATAAGTTCTACATTTTCCCATCATACTAAACAAAAAATAATAAAGCTACCTCTCCCAGAACTTAACCATTGTCCCAGTTTTCTCAGGGTCCCCTAAAGAGCCTACTGTCCCTAGACAACAGGAAGCGGTCTAGAAAATGCAATGCTCACATTCCCAAGAGGTAGGGGTGGGTGGCTTTTGGTTACTCAGTAGGTTATGAATGTTTGTCATCATTTACAGGGGTTGGTTGCAAGCTGTTATTGGTCATAGTCAGGTAGGGAACTAAGCAAAGGAAATTAAATTCAGGGATCTCATTCTGAAAGGAAAAAGGGGGATGTAGAAATGATAGGATAAAAGCATAGATTACTGAATCTACTTTTAAACCAAAAAAAAAAAAATCAACTACTAGTCTTTTAAGGTATTGTACCTATACAGCTCATTTAACAATGTAATGTAAATTTCTAGTCCTTGAAAGTTATTATTACAAATTATTTAGGAAAATAAAGAAATGCAGACTGTTAGTCATCTATTACAATCAAACATGTAGTCATGTTAGTATGTTTTCAAGGTCAAATAGATATTATTTTAAATAGATAGATGGTCTTCAAACACTTTAGAGACCAACAGAGTAAAAAATGTTTTAATAATGTAAGGCTTTTCATGACAGTGAGAAATGTCTGCTCCTAGCTACACCCAATTAACTTCAAACAAGGTTGATGGGTATCAGAGAACCTCCATATGGAGTACTCTTTCAATGTGGCAAAGCTAGCCATTTGGGCAAGAAACTGCCCTTGCCTCTCAACTGTTGACAGTATGCTGTCCAAACTGAACAAGCAGGACACAGAAGATAAGTGACTGCTCAATTTTGCCAAGACAAGGTAGGACAGTCCTTCAAAATCCCTGCTTCACAGGAAAGAAAGTCTGTCAGATATTCTAGGTCTGTAAATCAAAGATGGATGCCCCAACACTGCAGAGGAAACTTGGGTGATGATCCAGCCAGTCAGATGTCTGTCATTTCTATTGTTTTGGAAGTTGTTTGCTCTGTACCTCCCATTTACTAAAGTAAACTTCTTGAGTATCTGATGGGGTTGAAGACTAGACAGTTATAGTTACAGTTTCCCTCGTTACCAAATTCAGAAAAGAAACTCACAAAAAGATGTGTAAAATGTGTAACGTTGAGAGACATAAAGCTTAAATTGTAGCTGGGTGGTGATGCTTCATGCCTTTAATCTCAGCACTTGGGAGGCAGAGACAGGCGGATCTCTGTGAGTTCGAGGCCAGCCTGGTCTACAGAGCAAGTTTCAGGACAGTCAGAACTGTAACACAGAAAACTCCTGTCTCGAAAAACAAAACAAAAAAACTTAAATTGTTTATCTTATAAAATGTTTTATGATTTAAAAAGACAGTTTTGGGTTGGTAAATACAAATTAGTATAGAAAGCAAATTAGGTATAATACTTTGGACTCACCAAGATAGACAATGGAGTATTTTCTTTGAATATGCCAAATGCAAATAAATGAACTGAACACTGTTAATATAATTCTTACATGTATATATTTGTATACAGTTATTGTATATAGTTTTACTATGTTAGCTAAAACCTTTACTTTTTTTTCTGTTTGTTTTTTGAGACAGGGTTTCTCTGTATTGCTTTGGAGCCTGTCCTGCAACTCTCTCTGTAGACCAGGCTGGCCTCGAACTCACAGAGATCCACCTGCCTCCTGAGTGCTGGGATTACAGGCGTGTGCCACCACTGCCTGGCTAAAACCTTCACTTTCTATTTAGAAAAAGAAGGGGGAAATGTGTGTATTTTGATTATGTCCTGACAATAAAGCTTGCTTGGAGTTAGAGGGTGGAGCTAACCACTAGCTGACCAAAATTAACCACAGAAGTTCTAGAGGGCTGAGGACAGACAGGAGACAGGAAGTAGGAAGGCTGGGCTGAGAGAGGATCTCAGCCCTTTTGGATTGAAGAAGGGTAGAAAGAGTAGGTCACTGGTTGCTTCTCTGATCATTTAGGTTCTTACCATGAAATCTGATTTTTGAGTTTTTATTGATAAAGAATAATTAGATAAATGCTACAACAGGCCTAACAGGAACCTCATATTCAATTAACTAAAGACATAAGGCATCCCCACTGAGACCAGAAACAACTGAGGGAAGACATGATCTTTGACAACACTGAACCACAAGAATCCCCAAGTGGATCAAAAAAGAAAATGTAGTATGTCTAAAGTCACATACCAGATGACTGTAAGAATACCTTCTGTCAAAAATTAGGGCAGTTCTGAGGACTTCTACGAATACTAAACATGTGCAGAAAATGTCTTTAACAAATAACATAATGCAAAGAAACAGAACAGCGTTAATTACATACTTAACCTGTTTCTCTAGAACTAAACTGAAGAACACCCCAACCTCTTGTTCCCGTCATAAATGGGAAGAACTGTACCACTTACTGTATTTGGTTGAGGAGTATATGAAGATGGCAGTTAAAAACTGAGCAAAGCACCTGTACCCATAAACAAGTGTTAGACATTCTCAATAAAACGTGAAAACAGCTACAAGTAGTTTTCCTCTCTATCAATCAAGGCATACGAGAGAGAAGGGCTGGAAAGAGAGCTCAGTGGGAAAGAGTATATGCTGTTCTTGTATAGGACCAGAGTTTAGTTCCCATCACCTACGCGGGGCAGCTCACAACGCCTGTTAACTCCAGCTCTAGAGGAATCTGATGCCTCTGGTCTCTATGCGCACCTGCATTCACATGTACATACCACCAACACAGACACACAAGCATATTAGAAATAAAATAAATCTTAAAAAAATTAAGGGCCAGTGAGATGGTTTGGTGGGTACAGGTGCCTGCCTGCACGCCTGACATGAGCTCAGTCCTGGGCACACAAGGTGGAAGGAGAAAACTAATTTCCCCAAGTTGTCCTCTGACCTCCACATGCTTGATCACACATACACATGTACAGATAATAAAAAAAAAACTACTTAAGGCTACCAGTATAAACCAGAAGACTAACATTGTGATAAAACATGGGAAGGCAGTCAACTAAGCAAAGACTTACTTTATAGCTGCATAGTAAAATGTTCCAAACCAAATACCAGAAGTTATTAGATGCACAGGAATTAAGACTTTTCCATATTGTCTAAATGTTTTCTTAAATCGCTGATAAAGACTAATAGACTTGTCTTGTAAAGGATCTGGCTCTTCCTTTTTTTCCGATGGACTTTCTCGGGATGTGGCACTGGAAGAAAAAACCCTCTTGGATAAAATATCCTGCTCCCACTGTTCCTGGAGAAGGACTCCAAGCTGCGGTGGCTGAGCATCTAACAGATTCCTTTGCTTTGGAAGGCACTGAACAGCAGGTAAATGGAGCCACTGCTTCCGAAGGTGTGGTGTCCAAACCACTCTGCATTCACCTCTACGCCCAAGTAATGGTCCTTTTCTGCTGCGGTGGTGTTCCAAGGACCTGGCTTTCTGTGGTTCCAAGAATGTCCTGAGTGCCAGCTGAGACATAGTCCGTGGTACCTTCCATTGCATTTTGAAGGATGGTGATGAATTCCAGCTTCTATAGAGACTAGATTTAGAAAAATTATTGTATTATATATAGATTTCCATTTTAAGTCAAACTACTTAAAAATTAACCATAGTCCATTAGAAACAAAAGGACAGGCAAACTGATACATAATCTGCAGGAAATATAGTAAGGTATATAGTTTAAGGCACGGGGATTTTAACATTTCATAAACTATATTCTTTAAACACAAGCAGTCTGCTTTGCAGACATCATGGAGTGTAACATTAACAAGCTCTTTCACCACCCAAAATGGATGTTTATTTTGGGGACATAATTCCATGTACTCTGCCTAAGTCAACAAAAAAAATGATGACACTTTCACAGGGTTCCTACAGATCATGTGCTGTTTCTGATATAAAGCTACTCTATAAATACATTAAATTCACAAGTGTTAAGGTTTGCATAGCTGTGATCAGTGCCATCTATTCTATAATAGCCTTTAAAAAAGTAATAATAAAGTTGTAAATCACACACATTATTGATGATGATAAGAAACAGCCTGGTATTTTGTCTACTTTCCCCCCTATATCAAGAGGAGAGAAAGAGTGTCAGAAACCCTGAAACTGGAGATACAGACAGGTGTGAGTTGCTATGTTGGTGCTGGGAATTAAACCTGGGTCCTCTAGAATACCAGTCAGCGCTCTTACCTGCTAAGTCATCTCATATGGAAGGCCCCAGGAAGGAAAATAGTTAAGATCTCCTGGGTAAACTGGGAGGGAGAATATTAGAGAGCAGATGGGAGATGGGAACATGAGGGATCAAGAAGACTGAGTTGGGAGAGGGGTAGAGGGAGAGAGCAACTAAAGAGCTATCTTGATAGAGGGAGTCATTATGGGGCTAGGAAGAAACCTGGTGCTAGAGAAATTCTCAGAATCCACAAGGAGGACCCCAGCTAAGACTCCTAGGATATAGTGAGAAGATGTCTGAAAAGGGCCTTCCCCTCTAATCAGATTAGTGACTACCCTAATTGTCATCATAGAACCTACATCCAGTAACTCTTGGAAGCAGATACAGTAACCCACGGCTCCCAGAGTCAAGCTGAAGAGAGGGAGGAGGGATCATATAACAAGGAAGGTCAAGAGCATAATGGTGAAAATAACAGAGACAGCTGACCCGAGCTAGTAGGAGCTCATGGACTATGGACTTCTGGGGAACCTGCATGGGACCAAACTAGGCCCTCTGAATGTGGGTGACAGCCATGTGGCTTGATCTGTTGGGGGGACCCTGGCAGTGGGACCAGGACCTATCCTAAGTGTATGAACCAGCTTTTTGGAGCCAATTCCCTTACTCAGTCTTGATACAGAGGGAAGGGGCTTGGGCCTGCCTCAGCTTGATATGCCAGACTCTGGTGACTCTCCAAGGAAGGCCTCACCCCTCTGAGAAGTGGATGGGGAAATGGGAAGAGGGGGAAGGAGGTGGCTAAAGGGGAGGGGGAAACTGTGGCTGGTATGTAAAATGAAAAATACATTTTTGTTTTTCAGTAAAAAGAGAAGTGAAAAAGAAAAAGATTCTCATGACCTGACCTGGTACTCGTGTTGACTCAGAGTGACGAGGTACTTGGGAGGCAGTAGGATCACAAGACGGGGGCCAGTCTGGGTTACAAAAGGTGATCCTGTCTAAAAACACTCAAGGGGCTGAAGAGATGACTCAGCAGTTAAGAGCACTTGCTGCTATTCCAGAGGGCCTGGGTTCAGTTCCCAGCATCTACAGCAGGCAGCTTACAGCCCTCGATAATTCCTGCTCCAGGGGATTCAACATCCTCTTCTGGACACACAGACAATCATGCCAAGATATTAACCTCCCCTCACTTCACTGAAAAAGAATGTGGACTTCAGAAAAAGACAGACCTTAACTTAATCAAGAATATTTTTGAGCAAATTATTTAGCCTCTTTAAATGCATATTTCTCAGCAATAGATGGAATTATAAGAACTACTAACATACAGTCCTTATTCTATCCCAGAAATTTATTTCTAACATTGTGAAAACAGATTATTTTATATTTTAAATTGTATTATTACTAAGAGCCAGCAAGAGTTCAATAAAAAACCTAGTAGCTCCTAATACCTACTTTTACATTAAAGCTCATTATCTGGAGTAGACAGTTGACACAGAAAGCAAAATCTGTCACGATAGAAAAACTTTTATTAGCGAATTATCCAGCTTTTAAGATCAAGCCTAACTTAGCTCTTCTCTAATAATATCACTTCCTCCCAGGCTCTTACAGATAACCCTACATCAAGTAGTACATGGTAAGTGAAAATTCCATTGTATCCTCCTTCATAAAGGGTACTGCTTGTGAGCTGCAGTGGGTCCCTGTTCATTTCCTACCATCCCAGGGGATCCATAGGCAGCATTCCATAGCATTAATGCCCACCCCTCCCAAGGCTGCTAAAACTAAGCCTGATCCTGTAAATAAGTTCAACATAGTTATTGCATATTTTTTGAGCACTTCTTTGCACTGCTTCTGTAGTCGAAATATAATAAAGTTAACTTCAAGTATCTGGCTTGTGTATATTTGTCAGAATTCTGAATTTAAACTTTTCTAGTGGAGTTTATTCTCTTCGTGTCTCTGTATTGTCCTTTGTGTTTTGTGCCATGTGACTTTATAGATCCTATCTATCTTCCACTTAATTTTCTAAAGACTTATTTGTATATCAACGTGTATTTGTGTATACCTATGGGAGCCAGAAAACTGTGTCATAGTGATGAAGTCACTGTATCAATTTGTGTGTGTGTGTGTGTGTGTGTGTGTGTGTTGGGGAAGTGGCAGTGTGCAAGTGATAACCACCGGTGCTTACGTAACAGTCAAGATGTGGAGGGAAATGAGGGGATAACGAAAACATGGGACACACACACACACACACACACACACACACACACACACACACGAGCTAGAGAGAGAGGGGGGGTGCAAAAAAACATATGAAACTGGAGGACATACCATTAAGTGAAAGAGGCCAGATACAGAAAGACAAATACTCATGTTCTTTCTCATATGTAAATGTTAGAAATATAAATTTGAATGTAGAATAGTGACTACTGAGTTTGGGAAGGGTGTGAAGAGGAATAACAGAATAACAGAGGGAAGTTAGATGATGGATATCCAAACACAGGGATAAGTTTTTGTGTTCTATAGCACAGTGGGAGTCAACTATAGTTTATAGTAACCAATCACTTTCAAGAAATGCTGGCCAGAAAAGAAAGGAAGGAAGGAAGGAAAGGAAGGAGAGAAATGCTAATCACCTTGATTTGATCAGGATATCATGTGTTCATTCCTTTAAATGTCACAATGTACTGTACTTCATAACTCTTTACAATTACTGTGGTAATATGTGGTTATATATTGTTTTTGATCTAATAAAGCCACTGAAGATCAGAATTCAATACTAGCCATAGTCACAGAAGCTGGGCAGTGGTGACACACACCTTTAGTCCCAGAACTCAGGAGACAGATGCAGATGGATTTCTCTGAGTTCAAGGCCACCCAGGTCTACATGAGTGTGAATCAGTCTAAAAGAGAAACAGAGCTCACACCTTTAATTCTAGCACTAGAGATATATACAAGAAGGAGCTCAGGGTTTTATGTGGGACTCCGTATTCAGTCTCAGGGCAATTAGTCTCCAGTCACAGTGAGGACAGGATCTCCCAGCTCTTTGGTGGTTTGGTTGCTTTGCTTTTCTGATCTTCATGAATATGTGTCTCTGGGTTTTTATTATTCATGCTAAACTAATAACAAATTAAGCTTGACATTCATGTCAGAGATATATACAAAGCCTTCAACACTGCAGAAGGTCTGGATATTTGTGCTCCCTGCATAGGAAATCCTAACTTTAAAGGTAGTAAGTAGTATTAGGATGTGGGTCTTTAAACTGACTGGTCAAAGGACCAGAGACCTCAAAACTGGAATAAGTACCCTTATAAAAGAGACTCCACAGAGTTTATCAGACCATTACCATGTAGACTGACATGGAAAAATGATTATGTAGGAACCATGTATGGGATCCATCCAAACATAAATGCCTGCGTCTTCATCTTGAACTCCCATTTCCAGAACTGGGAAAAATCAATTTCCATTGTTTATAAACTATCTAGCTAATAGTATTTCATTATAGCAGTTTTAATTCACAAAGACAACACAGTCTCCCCAAGAAAATTATCTTAATAGGAGAAAGGAAACAAACAAATAACTTTGAAATACCAGTTATAGCATTGAAAGGCCAACAGCAGTATGTTCTGCTGCGAAAGCAGACGGTACAATGGACTTGGGCCATATAAGTCAACCTCTGGGACACTTTATCTTGGTACTGTTCACTTTCTGTAGCTCTGCCTTTCACTGTTAAGAGTCTAGCTATGTGAACCTCCAAAATACTCAAGTCTTGAATACTGACTTGGTCATATTCCCATCTCTACTGGCAAGTTTAAACTGCAGTTATAAGAAAACTTTCCTTACAGAACAGCTTTAAATTCTAAAGAAGTTTTTCCTTCTTTCTCTAAGTTTTACCTTCTTAATGTTACGGTCATTAACTTTCTAGTGTGCAATTTTAACTTCTACTGTTCTTGTATGGTGTATGTATAGAACATATGTAGCAATAAGGAAAATAACACTTTGCATACCATGGGTAAAATGGCACTTTGTCACTTTTGGTTGCATTTTATTCACGTTTTCACGATATATTCCTTATTATGCCTGTTACTGACTGTTTTAATGCCTTTTAACTTCAAAATACATCTTAAACTACAATTGATACCAGCACCACCCTATGTGTAATATATGTATGTATATAATCTGAATGTCTGAAGATATGAATAGCACAAACACATCCGTGGTTCCTGAAAACAGCACTTGGGTGATGTCCTAGTTAGGGCCACTATTGCTGTGATGAAACCCCAAGACTAAAAGCAAGTTGGGAAGGAAAGGGTTTATTTAGCTTACACTTCAACATCATAGTCCATTATTGAAGGAACGCAGGATAAGAACTCAAGCAGGAGCTGACTGATGCAGGAGGCAGGAGCTGATTGATGCAGAGGACATGGAGGAGTGCTGCTTACTGGCTTGGTCAGCCTGTTTTCTTATAGAATCCAGGACCACCAGTCTAGGAATGGCACCACCCACAATGGACTGGGCGCTTCCCCAACAATCACTAATTAATTAAGAAAATGCCCAACAGGCTTGCTCACAGGCAGATCTTATGGAGGCATTTTCTCAATGGAGGCTCCTTCTGCTCTGATGACTAGCTGTGTCAAGTTGATATACTAGCCAGCACAGGTGAGTATACAGATGATCAGATGGTATCTCAGGTCAAAGCTGCACCTCTTTCCTGTGCTAAGAGTCAAAGGGAATTAGGTTTGCAGTCCTTCCTTTACCTCCTACACCAGAGCCCTCTACTGTTTCAGTAGTCAGCATCAGCAAAGTCCCATGGAGCATTTAGTGAGCATTCCTTGTTGCTAGCATTACTGCTGTAAACTTTACTCTAACCCTCTAGGAGATGGACCAGAGTGCCTTATTTTCTGTTCTATCTCTTGGGTACCTACAATATACCCAAGCAAAGCAGTCATAAAACTGTCCTGTGTCAATTTACTCTAAATTAAAACATTCATTCCTGGATGGAGAAAACACATAAGTCCCAGACAGATTCATGGGAACCCTCACTAAGACAGACTTGGGTAGAACTGTTTCTTTGGTCTGTCTCCCTAGGAAAAGTCATGAAACTAAACTAAATGAATATGAATGTGTTTTTTACTGACCAAGCACTGGACAGTACACAGAGCTGTAATCCTTTAGCATGAAGAACAAATTTGTATAAACATATGGTCACCACCTTCAAGTAGTTTACAATTTAATTATAAAAAGGTAAATATTCCAAGATTTGAGGTACACTCATCGAGCATGGGTCATAAGCCTACTAGATATTAAGGAAGAAAACAAAACAAAAACATAGAAACAAACAGCAAAACAAAAATCAGAAAATACTGTGAACTCTAGTGCTAAGGTGATGATTATTCAGGATACATCTGAAAGGGTAACTCAGACACAATGGAAAGAAAGAAAGTTATTCTCATTCAGGCAGAAGTGGGAGGTGGAATACAGAGAATCGATATGTAAAGATCTTTTCCAAGGTGTTATTTTTGACTTGTGGCTATAGAATTTGTCTATAGTTCTGCACTGATTTTTGAGACCATGGAGAGGCAAAACATTACAGCAGGACGAGCATATGAAAGTGTCTACCTGTAGTAGACAGGAAGCAAAGAAAATGAGACATGGAGACCAGGCCCAACCTTCAAAGGTTTTCTCACACTGACCTACTACTTTCTTACTGGAGGTTTCTACCACCTTCCCAAAATAGCGCCACCTTCTGGGCATCAAGCACTCTGCTCCTGAGCCTGTGTAGGACATTTCATACTCCAATCGTAACCAAGGGCAGTGAGAATGAAAGTTGGCATTGCAGTTCAGAATTGTAATGCTTTTAAGGAATTACAAGAGACTTTGAATTTGTAAGGAACAAAGTGCAATCATGAATACTATGCTAAAGGCAGCACTTAGATAAGGAAATGGCAGAATGGGGAAAGTGAACTTGTGGTTCTTGAAACTAGATTTTATTTGTAGAGATCTGTCCTAAACAATTACCTAACCATCCAGTCTTTGACCTTTGAGTTTTGTACATAGGAACCTGCTGACAACAAAACAGAATGACTTTAATTTAGAATTCTAGGTTACTGTTTTTTTTTATTGCATGAAATAGCATCTTATTTGCTATCAGTCTGTTTATAGACAGTTACTCAAATTATTAGACTGAAGAGACAGATAAGAAATAATTTTCATTTTGAAAAACCAGAACTGATGTAATCATTTACTTAAATCTAAAAAACTTAAGTTTCCAATTTTAATACATCATAGACAGCATTCTATTACATAAAACTTAAAAATCTATAAGCAGCATCTATAAGCAGAATTTCTGTATTAGTATTTTATGGCACTTAATACTAAGTTATTCAGCTCTAATTCTACTTGAACAGAGCTTCAGAATTCAGAAAAGAGGACACCAAGCATATAGGGGTGTTCTAAGGAAAGCAAGGCTGTGTGAGGATTATCACCATGGCTGTAATACCACTACAATGTCATCTTTATTTCAAAGTTCAAGGGCCAATACCAAAGTGTTATCATCTGGGAGTACTGGATAATAAAATAATTTTATACTTTTCAACAGAAAAGGGGCTTTAAAAAACCCAGTAATTTTAAAAGTATTCCAAATATTGTGTCCCTCTGAGGCTAAATATTTAGATAAAAGCTTCAAGTGAACAACTCAGAGCAGCTCTGTCAGTAGTTTTCTGTAACAATGGCAATATTCTACATTCATTACATACAATAAGGCAGGCTAGCCAACACTTGGAGTCTGACTAGTGTGACTTAAAAACTCAAAAATTTCAGCTTTACTTAAAAATTTTAAAAAAGACAATAGGTACAGATTCCTGGAGCTACTGTAGGTAGAAAATTTCAGAGAATAACTAAAAACTAAATACTATGTTAACTGAACTACTTGGCTCGTCAATGTAATGAATGCTATTAGTTGTCTACTCAGGACACCTTTAGAAGCCCCATTTAGTAGTTTTATTAACTTTTCCCCAGCTCCAATATTGAATCTGATTTAACTCTACATGGGGAGGGGGGACCAGCAAGATGATTCCTAAAGGTTCCAGAGTTTGATCTCTGGAACCAACAGAGTGCAAGGAGTGAGCCTTGCATATTACCTTGCTTATGCATCCAGTGGTTCACATGCTCACATGCAAGGGTACACATACGCATACACACAAAATGTGGGAAAAGTAACAGTCCCTGGGTTTTTATGACTGTTATTAGTTCAGAGTGGGCTTGTGACAGAGCAGTTTCTACCTAAACACGTACAACAGACACTACAGAAAGCTCGGCAGCTCTTCAGTATCCAGCCTTGGAGCCAACCTGACATGTAAGGCAGAGCTAGAGCTCTGGAGCGAAAAAGTGTTTCCTTGCCTTATAAACGTTTTATTACTGTCATTTTCCTACTGCTAGAGTCAACTTTAGGTCCATTTGTGCTACCTGAAGTGGAATGTAATTCACTCATAAAGTCAAGTGTGTGCAAAAGCTACCATCTATCTCTCTGAGGTGCTCCAAGTTCACAAAATTGCCCTATGTTTGGCTTTCTTCCTCATGCTGAACTCTTTAAGCAATATATATGGTAGGAAGTCTTTTACAAATGATCTGACTAAAGATCAGTTTTAAATGAGATTAATGCCACTTGATGCCTGAATTCTGAATTCCACCCGTGCTTATAGAATGATTTTAGTTTACACTAGTACAACTATGTTGTATATACACTGTGGAGAAAAAGGAAAATACAAAATGTTTACAAATCTACTATCCAAAATTTGTTTAAAAGAAAGGGTACAGAGGTCACACAGAGATATATTCTGAATTACAGGCTAAAGAACAACAACAACAAAAACCCATATACCAGTGAGTCTTTTGATATCATACAAAAGTTAACAGATTTGTATGAAAATTAGCAGGTGTCAGTGCACTAGACGATCACATCTCAAAAACTGCTTGGTTGGTTCAAGAAAAAAATTTAGGCCGGGCGGTGGTGGCGCACGCCTTTAATCCCAGCATTCGGGAGGCAGAGGCAGGCAGATCTCTGTGAGTTCGAGGCCAGGCTGGACCGACAGGCCCCAAAACAATACAGAGAAACCCTGTCTCATAAAAACAAAAAAAGAAAAAAATTTAGGTAGTATATAGGGTGTAAGAGTTTCCTAAGTAGGAATGGTACTCTTGGAAGCTAGACATCGATACAGGTTCTTGCTTTATCATTCATGTTAAGAATTATTCTGAAAACAAACAAAAAAGGTCAGGATTGAAGATTCTACTTTTGTTCCCAAATACTCTAGTGACTCAGTTTCCTACTGCACATCTCACTCACCCCTCTTTATAAACACTTCATAAATTTCCTCTGGTAAATATCAACAGTTATACACCACAAACTCCTCTGTGACCAAAATATACTCCATTTCTGTCACTTCTTCTAGACTATCATCATTGCAAAGTCTACCCCATCATGTGGTCCTACCTCCAGTTAACTTTCAGCTAGGGAATTACAATGACATGGGGGAAAGCCTGGGAGATGGATGAGGCTACGCTCCTGGGACCTTGTCTGTTTTGACTACTGAGAAAGGCAGAAAAAAGAGAATGATGAATACATGCTGCTGGTCATTTTCCTTTCTCCATTATATAGACAAGGGTTCCAGCAAGAGAATGGTCCACAGTAGACCAGTCTTCCCAACTCAATTAATTAAGTAATGTAATTAAGACAATCAGCTACTGCATAACCAAAGACCCATGTCCCAAGTGATTCTAGATCCTGTCAAGTTGACAACAATAACCATCATGGCTTCCTTATTGGATATGTATTTCTGTGTACAAACTTTTGATATCTGTCTGTCTCTCTCATTTCCCTTTCCTTTCTTTTCAAGACTGGCTCTCCCATAGAGCATAAGCTGGCCTGGGTTTGGGGTTATCCTGGCTTCAGTCTTCTGAAGGCAGGATCGTTTTAGTTTGTCTGGATTCATGTTTCTCTTTCTCTTCTCAGTCTACATGTATGCTCACACATGTGCATGCTCACTTGCACACAATGCAAACATGCATATACATAGGCATATACACCACACTCACACACTCATGAAAATGGGAAAAACACATAAACAACATGTCAAATAAAAAATCCAGTGGAAATCCTCATCAATAAAACAGATCAAATGAAGATAGAACATTGGGTCCTGCAAACAAGGTAGATGAATTACAATAGTCAAACATAATAAAAAGGCAGAACACGTGAGACCTATGGGACAACATCAAAAATTCAAGGTGGAAGGGCAAAAATCAACACCCAAGGCTGTCCGATGATGTCCACATGGCCACACTCATAATCAACACAAACACAGATACCTATGTAACACACATACACACCCCTCCAAAATATATAAAAAAGAAAAAATAGCAAATATTGCTGTTTGTAGAAAAGTGAATCTTTATACACTGCTAATGAGAATGTAAATCAATTCAGGCAATGTAAAAACAAAAAACAAACTAAAAACAGAACTGCCATATTGATTTAGTGATACCACACTGGCAATATATACAAAGAAATACAAACCAATATACTACAAAGATACCTCCACATTCATGTTTACTGCATTACTACTCACAACAGTCAACTTCTGGAATGAGCCTAAGTGTACATTAACAGATAAACGGCTGGAGGAAATGTGGTACATATACAAAATAGTTTTATTTAACCACAAAAAAAAAAAAAAGAAACTATGGCAGGGGTGGGTGGCATTGAGGAGACTGTCAGTGGGTAAAGTGTTTGCCTGCATTTGTGAAGACCTGAGTTAGACTTTTGCCAGAGGTCTTGCAAAAGCCAGGCACAATGGTGCTCGTCTCTAATCCCAGTGCCCTTACAAAGAGATGGAAGAACACAGGAGACTGCGAAAGTTCAGGCCACTCAACAACAAAGAGACCATGTCTCCAACAAGGTGGGAGACAAGTTTATATCTGTCTTTCACACTCCTACCTGCACTCACATACACACCATAAATACTTCTCTCTCTCTCTCTCTCTCTCTCTCTCTCTCTCTCTCTCTCTCTCTCTCTCACACACACACACACACACACACACACACACACACACACACACGAAATACTGATATTTGTCTGGAAATGGTACAACTGAAGATCACACTATGTTAAGGGGAAAAAGCCTGACCAAGCAAATATTGCTGATTTCTCTCATAGGTGGATCCCAGCTTTTACTTTTACTGATAAAAGCATTTACATATGTAAACAAGTATGTGGGAGTATCTTAGAAAAGGAAGGAGACAAGTGGTAGGGGGAGAAAGTGGAGGATTTAAAGATGGAGTAAATATGATCAAACATATACTTAAAAATCATAATGGCAATGATTTTACATACATACATACATACATACATACATACATACATACATACTGGTTTTTCAAGACAGGATTTCTCTGTGTAACAGAGTTCTGACTGTCCTGTAACTTACTCTGTAGACCAGGCTGGCCTTGAACTCACAGAGATCCACCTGCCTCTGCCTCCCAAGAGTTGAGATTAAAGGTTTGTGCCACAATGCCCAGCTAATAAAAATATTTTTATAGTCACCTCCAGAATCAGTACAAAACCCACAGCAATAGAACACCAGCAAGTCAGACACAAGCTTGAAACATTTGTAACTCCATTTGTAACTGAGTTAAAATAACCCTATTGACAATAATCAGCTTAAAAATCAGAAGATAACTACATCTTCAGAACACTGTAACAAACACTGAGATCAGTATGTGATTAAATATTAGGTACTAATAGGCTGAGTTAACATATACTAGCTATCACACTTAGATTCAATTAAATATTCCTTTCAACTCTAGAAAAAGTCTTTTTAAAAGAATTTTTTCCTGCTTTGAAGAGCTGTAAACTCTCGGCTGGGCTGACACAGCTAAGCAGGGGAACTGTCACTTTTTGGAGTGACTATTTAGAGAAACTAAACAAAACTCTTTACATCTCTGTCCCCACAGAACAAGATCATTCTTAAGTAGATCCAACATCTTATCTATCTTTTAGAAATAATGTTTCAATAACTGCATTCAATTTAAAAACAGAAACCACACATTAACAGTGCACCTGATTTATTCCTGCTTCCTTATAAATGGTTTCAAACAAATTCTGTTGCATTTGAAAAGATAATTTTTTTTCTTAGAGATTCAGTCACTCATTAAATATGTGCTATGAAGTAGGTGCTGTGTAAGGAATCTGAGCTAGTCACCGAGGAACATCATGGTTCCAGTCTGGGCAGAACTAATTATCTGGCAAAGGAACACCCTCAGCCAGCTGTTTTTCTCTCTGAACGTGATAACTGGAGTGTTAAGAATTGTGAAAATAGTTTTGAAAGTCTGTGTGTCCGGCAACTTTCGGATCTTCTAGGAGATCCTGTCTGATTAGCAGCACGGAGGTCCTCCTGAGTCCAAATCCTGGTTCTACCATTGAGACTGACCTTGGCAAACACACTTAATCCTCATCTGTAAAACAAAAATAATTCTAACTGCCCTACTGGGTTACACAAGAAAATGAGCAAGGGATGTGTGAAACAGAAAATATAAAAGTAGTAGCTCTTATTTTAACCCCATTTCCAGAAAACCAGACAGCACTCAGACAATAATAGGGACAAAGGTAACTCTTAGAACATTTTTATCTGGCACATAGAGTTCCTCCCTACTTTAACAGTCATTTTACTTGAGTCAAATTCTACAAAGAGATAAAGCTGTGGGGATTGTATAAACAAGGAGTTAAGAGGCTTTAAACTCATTTACGAGAAAAATTTAAGACATGTGTGGCTGGGGTCTGCTTGCAATGCCAGCATTAGGAAGGCCTGACATTGGAGGATCATGAGTTTAAGTCCAGCCTGGGCTACATAACGAAATTCTGTCTTTAAAGTTTTTTTTTGAAGTCAAAATTAGACTCTTTTTTTTCCCTCTAAGATGACAATAGCAATTATCTGGGGGAAAAAACAACAAAACAAAAAACTCAAATCATCGGATCCCACAAACTCGAATGCTTCATTCATTATGCACACAGCACTTTGGGGCTCTAGGAGCCACAAGACCTTTGCATTTTTCCACACTCATGAACGAAAATTAACTCTTAACCTGGATAATGGCATATAATAAAATACACAATCTCAGTTATCTGAAACTGATTTCCCATACTTGTAAAAAGTAAGCCGTTTAGTTCAACGTTAATAAAGGAGTCAACAACCTCAGAAGGGCTAATGTCCACAACCTGCAAGCGTGAGGTGCATACTGCAAACTTGCCTACACCAAGGTCAGGTTATTAAAAGTGCCCACAAAACAAATAGGCAGACGAGCAGAGCACACTTTCAAAGCTGCTTGGGATGGATCAAATTTGCTGAAGAGTAATTCAGGATACCCTGCAAATCTGATTGCGGTTTTTTTCCCACCACTTTGATGGAGGGATGGTGAGGCACTCCACAGGTAGAATCTACTACGCTCTGACCCTCAGGTTGAGGTGAAAGCCTGTAACGGTATGCCTCCCTGCAGAGTCTGGCCTGACTACAAACAAGGCGATAAGAAACGGCCCGTCACTCCCAAAGGTGAAGCTGTTGGTTGTTTTTGAAAGGACACCCCAACTAGGAAGGACGGAAGTGCAAGGCGTTAAGGATCCTGACGCAAGAGGAGTAAAGCGGCAGCAGGAGCGAGGGCTGCCAGCGCTCCCGAAGGACCTAGGACAGGGGTGACCTCTTTCGACCGGCTCCGGCGGCGGGGTCTGGAGTGCTGACGACTCCCGCCTGCAGGAGGGAGGCCGCCACACGCCGTGCGCGCCCCGCTGCCGTCAGACACACGCCCGCCCGCGGTGAAGGTGCCCTCTGGCCCCCTCCCGAAGCCCCACTGCGAACATGGACCCAGGCTACCTCTCAGGATCTGGGCGGGGGGGTCTCCACGGAATCCCGCCGCACGGGCCGGAAGGAGCTGCCTCGGCCAGGCGACCCGGCCAAGCGGTGGAGAAGGGCGCGGTGTCGCAGGACCCAAGCGAACGCTAGGCCTCCACCGCCCAGGCCAGCCGCGCCCACTAGCAACAACGTGCTCCGACCCTCCGTGCCCGCTCGCAGGTCCCCAGGCACGCCACCGCGCGAGGAACCATGGGACTCGTAGTTCCGGCGCAGCGGAAGCCACGCCCCAAGGTTGGTTGCTAATCCCGGGCGCACTCCCCGGAAGTGACGTAACAAGGCACGCGTGGCGCCGGCCGGCGTTTCCGCAAACAGAAGCGTGGATGACTGTGTGGGTGAGTGAGGCGTTCGGCGTTCTGGCCTTTTCTTGCTTCTTTTGTCTTTAGTCCTGCGCGCTAAGAGCAAAGACGGGCCGAACGCCCGGACGCCTGGCTGGGCTCGCTTCCCTCCAGCCTCCGGCCCTTGCCTCGTGAGGCTCATTGTGCCCCGAGCCGGAAGCGGTGCGGGCGCTGCTGGGCTTGAGACGGCGGGCGCTGGTGCTCCTCCAGACCACACACCAGCCCAGGGAGGAGAAGCCCCAGTGCTTCCGCTCGGGCCGAGGGGCTGGGGTGAGGCTGCGGTGGGCAGGGTGAGGTGTCGGGACCCGAGGAGGGTTTGTTCTGTCTGGAGCAGAGCCGTAGGAACCTGAAGCTGAGGTTGAGTAACAGCGGGGCCCGGGAGGGGAACAGATGAACTTGGAGGACTTCTTGCCCCCTCCTTCAGTTTCATCGTCTTGCACCCCGCCATAGACAGTCAAGGTGGTCCGTCGAGGTCGTGCTTGACCATTAAGCTAGCAAGCAGAAACTGGGACGACCGAGAAAAATGATTTACTTTAGGGGCGTTACCGAGCTTATGGCGGGTCATACGTAGCCTGCGCACACCCCAGTTAGCACGGTTCTGCCCCCTCAGGAAAACAATTAACAGCCAAGTTAATAATGGAAAGCAGAAAAAGGAGATTTACTCTGTGTGACACATTGGGAAATGGCACCGAGGTAGCCATCTAATAATCTTTCTGTCTTGTGCGTCTTGAAATGAGGGTGAGGTTTAAGTAGGAGGCAAGAAAAATGTTGTTTGGCCAAGGTGTGGACCCGCCTACCATGCCCCTACTTTGCCTGGGCTTCAGTCCCTTCCTGTAAAGTGTTCTTAACTCCCTTTGGCTTGCTTCTTTCCGAGTCCTAGGGGAAATATTCATTCATATTTCTTTTTCGTCACTCCCTACCCCTCCTTCCCTCTACCCTCCCCTTCTCTCTGTTCGTTGTTTCAGCAATTTAATAGATCAAGAGATCCTGGTTATGTCTTTAGAATATCTTGATTTCTGTGAGGCAAATTACAATGCGATTACAACCAGGTCAAAATACCCTTCTCCATTGTTCTATCGGGACATCTCTCTTTCAAGTATTTTCACTATCATCATTGATAGTTTTATTGGTGCAAAGCTAAGGATCAAACCCAGAGCCTAGAGAATGCTCCTGTGAACCAGAATTCCTAGAAAGAAGCTGTCACTACAAAGCTGTTGACTAGAATCTTGGCGATTTTTAGAACTTTGGTGATTGGGATAAGATGGAATGTTGTAAGTCCAGATCCTACTTATCTTGGCCCACCTTTAGCCTCCTTACTAGCCATTTTGCTTTGTATGCAGCCTAACATTTTTGTGACCATTAGGTAAATCCTTAGGAATGTATAAACGGACCTCTGGTTTTGACCAACTAAAAGGCCAACCATGCTGTCAGATAGCATTTGGGTCCTATAGCTGAGATTTCCTTGCTTTTCTGTGAGCCACCTGCCTGACATTTCCACCACTGTATTTGGGAAGTGTCTGGATTTAGGATTTTCTTTCTTCTGTCACTGTAAAACTTACTAGAACCATCAGCATGTTAGAACATGGAATTTGAGTAACCTAAATCTGTATCCCCTAGCCATTGTCACACAAATTTGGTCCCAGAATAAACTATTTCCCATCCTCTGAGGTAAGAGTTATTGCTTTCTTGTGTAGCGAATAAAGCACTATAAGTGAGTTGTTTGGCACAATTCTAGACATTTGTAGCCATTTTGTAGTCATGGATGCTTTTTATGACATTATGGAAGCATAGGCTGAATAAAATTCACCCTTAAATACCAATAATTTTAGGCAATAATTACAACTAACAATAACATTTTGCATGGTCTTATTGTAAAAATAAGTTTCTTCTAGGCATTAAATGGTAGAGGAGAAGTGAGAGTTTTGATAATTTGATTAGCAAATTTCCTTGATACTGATTTATAGTAGTTACTCTGTAAATTATTTTCCTACCTGATTTTGTTTTATTCTCTGATTCAGTTGTTCCTAAGTAACATATTTTGTTATGCTGTTAATTTGAGTCAATTCTCAAAGTTAGTGAAAACTAGTGTCCCCTGAAATCCTTCTCAGTTTCCAGTGACTTTTTTTTAACCTGTTCATGTAAATAATGTCATCTCTTCTTTATGCAGAAGACCTTTAAAAGTAATTTCCCTCTTGTCTTAGTTACTCTTCTAATTGTGACCAAGGCAAACTTTTACAAGAGTTTATTTTGGGCTTACAGTTTCAGAGGGTTAGAGTCCATGACAATTATGTCAAGGACATGGCAGCAGGCAGCTTCTGGAGCAATAGCTGAAGAGTTTACATCTTGATTCAGAAGCACAGGCAGAGTGCTATCTGGGAATGACCCTACTTTTGAAACTACAAAGCCCACTCATGGTAACATGACCTCCTCCACCAAGGCTGCACCTTCTAGTCCTTGCCAAACTGTAGCACCAACTGAGATGAAATACTCAGATATTTAACCTATGGGGACCATTCTCATTCAAACCACTGCATGTCTTCATTACTTTTAGAACCTGAAATTTCATGGTCTCTAGTTGTGTTGAATTTTGATTTCCCTTTTTCATTACTTTCAGTAATACAGCTTGATATTTTAGTAGAAGTTGAAAATTTAGTGAATATAGTTCACATTGCACTTCTTTGTAGTAGTAGGCCGGCAAATTAATTGAATGAATGAATAAGTAGACCCTTTACAATTCCTTTGTAATAGATGACTTTCTTCTTCCTCCCATTTAACATATACACCTTAAAACATATTTGAAAGCAACTCAATGCTTGTTACACTGAAGACTGAGTCTTCAAGCTTTCTGAAGCTATTTTCACTCCACTTTCTGTACAATTGCAGGGTTCTTTATTAAATAAGGATTGCAAGAGTCTTGACTTCTTGTATTATTTTTGTGTAGTCAGAATACCTAAGGGAGCAATGTATAGAAAGGAAAGATTTATTTTAACTGATAGTTTTGGAGATTTCAGGCCATACTACTTGATTTTGGTGATTCCAAGCCTGTGGTAAGGCAGAATATCATTCTAGGCTCCTGATAAGGCTGGCCATTATACTCGTGATAGTGTGTAAAGAAGGAGGCAGTTTACCTCACTATGGTCAAGTAATTACTGACAACTAGGTATAATTTACATACATTCTCCAAACAGGCTTTACCTCCCTAGAGTCTCTAGAACCTCCACAATAGTGCTACTAGTGGAAGACCAACCAAGCATTCAGTACATAGCCTGTGGGGGAATTTCACAAACATTAACACTGTGCTTCCAGCCTCCATGCTCCATGGCTGTTTGATAATGCAGATGCAGGTAACTGACTCTCAGTACCCAGAGTTAGCAGTTCCAGGACTGCTCAAAAGTCTGAGTTCAAAGTCTCTTGACACTCAGGGCAGGCCCTTTGCTGTGAGACACTGTAAGATTAGAAGATAATTACATAGTAATTCTGGTGGGAACCCAAAAGATTAGAATGCAAACAGGAGTACGGTAAGCCAGGCTTAAGAGGTCTCACATCTCAGGGAGCAGGAATGCTTTGGGGAATCTGACTACAGGCCATTCATCCTATGCTCTGGCAAAGAATTTGTAGAGTTGTCCCTGCCCTGAAACTTTGTCTCAGGCTAAGTTTAAAGCTAACAGACTAATTAACCTAGTGGAAGAAATGTCAATACTCAAGCTGTTGTATGCTTTTTTGTTGTTTTTGCTTTTTGAGATGGGCTCTTGCTGTGTAGCCCTAGCTGACCTGGAATTCTATGAAGATTTGGCTCCAACTCACAGAGATCCTCTGATCTTTGGCAGCCAGGGGTTGGGATTAAAGGCACATACCACTGTGCTCAGCTTATAGCATGGTTATTTGTAACTACTTCTTACCAGCTTTACAGTGAGAATCAAGAACAGAAACTTAAGTTTGATCAAGTAACTGTGTTACAACATACTAGGCCCACATACACATAGTTTTAAATTGTCTCAGATCAGTTCCACAGGTATCTGCACCACATGGTTGGGTAGTCACAGTGTGGCAACCCCACTACTCTAGTACTAGTCTTAGTTATTTTTGCTTCAGTGTGACTAAAAGTCAGAGAAAAGCAATTTAAGGGAAGCAGAAATACTTTGACTTGTATTATTTGAGGTTTCAGTTTAATTGTTTGGCTTTTTGTACTTAATAGTGTGTGACCAATGAGCTTTGTTTTATAGTGATGGAGGAGGCAGAGAGGAAGTTGTTAAGGATGGGCCTATTTCATCCAAACTAGTCCACATGTTCTTGTAATACTACTATATAATTATAACTTCATATATAAGCATTTTTTAAGTCTTGGTGTGTACAAGCGTTTGACATTATGAAAGAATGTCATCTACAAACTTCATGCTTGAGATATGCACTGAATAGTTAGGATTTTTGTGTTGGACTATATTCACAGCTATAATGAATGACCATAAGTGGTCTTGGACCATAGGTTAAACCTACCTGTGTGACTGAAATTGTTTTAAACTCCTGAAACTAAATGACCAACTTCATTAAAATTATGTTAGAGTTTTAGAATTAAGGTTTATAAATAATACCTTTTTTCTGTTTTGGTTTTTTTTCCATTCCAGTGTTGATTCATGAAATTTTGCTGTCAATTCAAGTAACCAGAAATGGAAAGTTCTGCAAAAACAGAAAAGATGTCTTTTGACAAGGCAAAAGTATCCATAGATTCTGAAACAGAATCTACTCCAAGTGTTGAGTCTATCGATGCATCTGGGCAGAGGCTTTCTGAAAAGACTCCTCCTATGGGCCAGCAAGTAGATAAACCAAAAATGAGGAAAGAGTTTGAAGATGATCTTGTAGAGGAAAATTCAAGTCATGTGGGTGACTCTCCATCTAAGAAAAGAAAACTTGATGTTGAAATCATCTTAGAGGAAAAATGCTCTGGTGGTGATGGAGCTGATTCAAAGAAAAGGAAACTGGAAAGGGATAACGTTCCTGAGGATGCTCCAGAAAAGCGTAAAGTATGCTTCTTGTGTCTTATTTGTAATTTGGTGTGCTAACCCCAAGTGTGGAACAGCTATGGAGAGACATGTATCTTAATGCACAATAGACAACTCCTAAAATTAAAGTTTGTTAAGGTGAAAGTTGTCCTGTGATCATTTTCGTGTTATTTTAGAACTCTTATTTGGCCAGAATCTTGAAAGCTAGTTTCTATAGTTTGCTTTTTATTAATTTTTTTCAAAATGGCAGTATATGGTTCAGTAGATTTCCTTTTTGTCCCTTTTTCCCCCCAAAGATTTATTTATTTATTTTATGTGCATTGGTGTTTTGCCTCAATGTATGTCTTTGTGAGGGTATCAGATCCCCTGAACTGGAGTTATGAACAGTTGTAAACTGCCATGAACCTGGGCACTCTGGAACTGCTGAACCGTCTCTCTAGCCCCCTTTTTGTCCTTTTTTTTAATCAGGTGTTTCAAGTTACTTACAGTAATACATGTCAAAATTGTGCCCAGCTTTATTCTCATTTTTTAATGTGCTAAACTTAATTGTTCCCAGCTTCTAATCTGGCATATGTAATATTTAGTATAATTTTGGTTAAGTTGATGTAAAAGATTTGGAGCAAGTGGTAACAAACATTTACCGTATTGGAAAAGATTTTGAGGCTGAATCTGGGACTGGAGAGAAAGAATACTTTATAAATTAGTAACATTTGCTGTCAGGCATGAAGAAGAAAGTAGCAGGCCAGGCTTTCACCACTGGTGTCCTTGTAAAAAGTTGAGCTAATATGTTAAACTTGGGTTTAAAATTTATACTGGCAGATTTTTTTTTAAGTAAAAATTTACTCTTAAATTTGATATGTAAAGTAAGTAAAGAGTTATTTTGGAAAGGGAGATGTTAGGTACAGAAGGCTCATACCCACTATGGAATTGAGTGCCTAGGGTTTTACTAAATACAGATAGAAAATTGTTGCATTAGATTAATAATGTATAATAAAAGTCACTGATATAGAATGTAACTTCCTAAATCCTAACTCCTGTGTGTGTATGCATTATATAGTCGTAAAATGTCCTACTGATATTGCAGTATAATCATTTATTATTCTTACTCCCTTTTAGGAAGTTCATCCATTGACTGGTATTATTGAATAAATCAAAATTCTGGAAAAAGAGTAGTTTCCTTAAAACATGTAGTCTTAAATTATACGGGTGATGACCATGAGAAAGACCTTCAGAGTGAGAGAAACACTTTTTAGGTGCTGTAGAAATAGCTGTATTTCTGTGGGGCCGCCATCGCTCTGCGAAATTTCCTTCAGTTGTGTTTCTCCTTCCATAGTCAGGTGGTCTGGACTTTTGCTCTAACCCTTGACTTTTGTCCTTTTCGGTTTCAGAAGTCAGAGGAAGGACACAGCTCTGCCGTGGCTGCCCACTATAACGAACTTCAGGAAGTGGGTTTGGAGAAGCGCAGTCAAAGTCGCATTTTTTACCTAAGAAACTTTAATAATTGGATTAAAAGTATTCTTATTGGTATGATTACTTTTTTTGCCCTTTAGTTAGGAGATTTAAAATTTTATTGAATTACATTTTACAGTGCTGGCCGTTGATGCCAAAGTTGCCTACATTGAAAGTGATCTATTATTCTGATACATGGCCCATTTCTTTGTTTTGATTTTTCCCTCCATTGTTAATCATATATTAAGTCAAAGGCCATTATTTGTTTTTCATTTTGTGATCACACTTTGGCTTTAAAAAACTAGAGAGCCAAAAGTAGTCCATAAGTTATTGTTTGCTTTTGGAATGTATGGGAATATTAATGATGTTTAGTTGAGAGTTAAATAGACTTTCATTTGGCAGTGTGCTTCTTTATACTACAGTTAATATTATCCAAGGCTGTTACTCTAATAGTTTTAATGCAGTGGCATGTAGGATTGAACATTGAGTTTCTGTTATGTCAAGAAAAGGACAGTGTTATGATTCTACCTACAAGCCGTTAGTGACTTGTCATCAGTTTTCATAGAACTTGTTTGTCTTATATGATTTCTTGGGGAAAATGATGTTTACTTTAGCTTTGGAGCTAAAATTTTGTCTATGGAAACTCACCTTTTAAATTAAAATAGAAATGAGTAGAGAAAAATAGAATTTTGAATGTAGTATTGCTTCCTCTAGTTAAGTCAGACTTATGTAAATTTAGAGAAATTTTAAGAGTACAGTGTTTAAGTTTTTTGTAGTCAAGTTTTTTTTTCCTTTTTGTCTGATTTTCAATTCATACAAATAAAGTTTAATGGAAATTCTGCCAAGTTGACTTTAAAGAATGTTTATACATTTAGCATGTCATTTTGTTATTTTGGTGAATAAGTATGACAGTCATTGCAGAAATTTAAATATGGAATACTTACAGTGCTATTGAAAACTACTGTTTATCTATATTGAAAGATAGAAATATTTGTACTAATTATTTTTGCCTCCCAAATAATACATATACAAATTATAAAGTACACAGAGTGATAAAACAGGAAAAATAAGTGTAAGATTCATTATATCAACTTTTAGTACTGCTGAATACTTCATTTATCTCAGACTATCAATAAGCCTTTTAAATCACTGTCTGAACTTTTGCCTGTTTATGAGGTAAAAGGTAGTTTATAGTTTTGGGTATTTCTTAAGCCTGACTATAGAGAATAAGAATCAATTACTATTATCTATCTATAACTACTTCAGTCTTAGTGTATATGAAGTTAAAGATTGCCTTATGGGAAGAAATAGAGAAAGCTGTAAGAAATAAGTTTCTTATTACAAATGTTAGTTTTTTTAAATTAGAACTTAAATGCTATCTATTTAATGTTGATTCAAATTTTGAAATTATCTTTCAAAAACCATTTTAACATTGTAAAATGGTTTATGTGTATTCTGATGGTAAAGGATCAAGTTAGTTACTCTTAGATTTTGGAATACAAGATGACAAATTGATGATACATTAATGTGTTTTATATAATTCATATGCTTTGTCTGGCAGAAGTTATTATGTTTTTAAGAAGTTGCTGTAGTAAAAATAGAGAAAATGCATTATGATCGATTTCTCTCTTTTTTAGGGGAATTTTTAGAAAAGGTACGACAAAGAAAAAACCGTGATATCACTGCTTTGGACCTGGGATGTGGAAAAGGTGGAGATTTGCTCAAGTGGAGGAAGGGGAGAATTAGCAGGCTAGTGTGTGCTGGTAAGACAGATATTGACGTGGTAAAGAGTTATTTTGGGGACCAGTGAAATGGCTCAGTGGGTAACAACACTTGCCATGCAGCTCTAACAACCTGAGTTCAATCCTCAGATCCCACATACAGGTGGAAAGGAAAATACTTGCTTGTGCTTGGGATCTCTCCCTTGTTCACACAAATGACTAAGGAGTTTTAAAGATCAGAATGATTTTGACCAGTTAGGTGAATGGGAAACTAGAAGGGTCTGCTTGCCAGCATGGTGCTAAGGTATCTTAAGGCAACTTTTCCCCTGAGACCTGTGCATGTGGTAAGTGTTTTGAAAAATTAGTTTTTCCTGATGGTTTTGTTACAGTTAATGTTAACAGGGAAGGACATGCTATTGTTGTTATTACTATATTATTCCCACCAGCTATCATGTTCTTTTTGTTTGATGGGTTGTGGGAAGTACAACAGCATTGCCTTCAAAGGTACTGCTCGAACCAGTAGGTTTTTTTGTTTTGTTTTGTTTTATGAGTATTACATAGTAAAAAGATTACTGAAGAGTTAATGATTCTCCGTGTGGCTATAGCATTGATGTTTGACCATGTTAGAAATTGAGGCTGTGATTTTAAATTTATTTAAATTTAAATAGTTTGATGGGAATTCTGGCAAGTTGACTCTAACAAGTGTTTTTACATTTAACGTGTCATTTTGTTATTTTGGTGACTAAGCAGTTATAAATGAAAGGCCTTTTCAGATAATTGTCATTATTCACCTTCAGCGATCAGTCAACAGGCAGCATTTCTGTAAGGTTAGTTATAATGTGGGACCTGAAGCCTTATTGACAGATGTTATGTATTCTTTACCTTCAGACTCATTGGTCTGTCTCACATTTTCAGAATGGTTTCATAATACCTGGGAATGCTGCTTACCAAGTTATGTAGATCTTATGACTGACAACAAGAAATCAAATTTGCTTAATATTAAGTGATTGATACAGATTTGTTTTTCTTTCAGAGCTGTAATTTTTCTTTTTTTACTTGAAAGTCAAATTTTGTCTCTGGTAGCAAATACTATGCATTGTGTCCCTTTAAATGACCCTGTTTGTCTTCAGAAATACATGTATAATAGTCAGCAGTTGATAGTCATTCTTTTAAGTGAAAGTGACTTATTTCAAACAAGTGACCAGTATTAACTGCACCAGGCTTTTTCTTTTGGGCCAGCTTCCAAATCATGACACAGGGACTTAATAGTTCTGAATGCTTGTCCTAGCTTAGGTTCATTTCTGGCTAGCTCTTTTAACTTAGCCTGTTTCCCTTTAACTGCCTTTTGCCTTGGGCTTCTTCATTTTCTTTCTCCCTGTATATCCTTTCACTGCTTCTCTTGACTGGCTGACTGGTTGTGATCTCCCTCATTCTCTTCTTCTCCTTCCTCCTCTTTCTCTCAAGCCTAGATTTCTCCTCCTATCTATTCTCTGCCTGCCAGCTCCACCTAGCCCCTTCTTGCCTAGCTCCTGGACATTCAGCCTTGTAGTAGATCAATTAGGTGCTTTAGGCAGGCAAGGTGAAATAAATGCAACACATCTTTACACAATTAAACACACACCCTTAGGTCATTAAACAAATGTAACACACCTTCACATAGTTAAAGTAGTATTCCACAGTTAGCTCACAACTCAGAAGAGATTATGCTAGTTGCTGCTGGTAACAAGAGAAGGCTGCTCCTTCCCCTCGGTGATGTTCAGGGCTAGGAATCACATGGCCAGGATTGACTTCTTACAGCTTCATGAAGAATGTTCTAAATGAAGATGGGTTTTCCCACTGGTGTGTGGTAGTGAAGAACACAGGACACTTCCACAGTGCCATTTGGTGCCGCTGCTTTGCATTTATCATCGGGATGTCTTTACCCATCATTGCTCCTTTCACAAGTGCAAATCTCAAAGCAAGGACGAGAACAGAAACATTCCAGTATGAAAACTCTAACTTGGTGTTTCACAAAATGAGCTTGTACGCAGTGTTAACATTTAAAATCTGGGCCTGGCAGGTTTCTCATTACATAAAAGAGCGAGCCCTTACTGCCTAAACTGAAGTTTGATCCCCAGAACCCATGATGGAGGAAAAGAACCAATTCATGAAAACTGTCCTTTGGCTTTCACACATATAGTAATGATGACAAAATTGATCATTCTAGCACTTACCTAGTGTCAGTACTGTTAAGAAAACTTCTGCACTGGGACAAAGGAATCAAAGTGTTTGTTTAAATCCTAAAGCCGTTTCCTGTCTTAGGCCTGGATTTCATGCCCCAGTTTATTAGTTGAATTGATATTCTGTGTTAACATTTACCAACACCCTTTTTTTACCCTTGTAGATATTGCTGATGTTTCTATGAAACAATGTCAACAGCGTTATGAAGACATGAGATGTCGACGTGATAATGAATATATTTTTAATGCAGAATTTATAACTGCTGACTGTTCAAAGGTACAGAATCTCTGTCTTAATTTTGACATTTATTTTTATTTATGTGTATGAGTGTGCCTTTGTATGTGTTTGTGCACCACATGTGTGCTTGGTACCTGTGGAGGCCAGAAGACGGTATCGAATCCGCTGGAACTGGAATTAAGGACAGTTATAAGCTGCTATGTAGGTTCTGGGAATCAAAACTGTATCTGATACAACAGCAGCAAGTGCTCTTGACTCCTGAGCTATCTCTGCAGCTTCATCTCTTAAAATTTTCTTCCTACAGTGCTGGGGATCAGATGCAAGACCTCGTGCATGCTACATCTCCCATCTATAAAATTGACTCATTTGTTAAAATGTGATTCGAAACAATAAAAATCTTAAGGCATACATTTTCAATATCTGCTGGAAATTCTGTTATGATAAATTCTTAAGTACTTAAAGGAAAGTACTTTTAATAATTGGATATTTGAAATACCTTTGTTGCTTTTTGATTTGGTCAAGATTCAGTTTTTAGTGTCCCTAGGGCATTGGTCCTAGGAGCCCCAGAGTCTACAGGAGCTTAAAGTCACTTATATAAAATGGCATAGTATTTGTGGATAGCTACACACATATTCATGTATTCTTTAAAAATGTGTTTAGCTGATTTTATTATTGTACATAATACAATGAAAATGTTGTGTAACTAGTCACACTATTGTTCAAGAAGTAAACAAGGAAGAGGAGTCTGCAGATTTATATAAAAATAAATTTTCCGTTTTTATATCTTCACTCATTGTTGGTTGAATTCACGATTACAGAACCTAAGGATATGAAGGGCTGATTTATTTTGCAGTAGACCTGGGCTTAAAAGTGTGTTTTGTTTATCTTGTAGTTTATAAGAATGGTTTCCAGTCATGCTGAAATTATTGTATGTTTTCTACCTTCTATTTGTTTCTGAAATTCTGAACTTAATTGGTATATTAACTGGGAAATTGGTATATTAACTGGGAACTTGATGTTGTTTGTCTTTAAGTATTATATTTTAAAACATTTAAAAGGTACAAATTTAGTAGTCATGCAGTCTTAAAAATGAGGATAAAAAAATGTATGCTGCTAAAATAGTGCATATTTCAGCACTATTTCTTTTAGGTGCCAAAGGCTGAATGTTCTTTGTTTTTCATTACTCAAGTTATTATTGAATGTCGGTTTATTTTAGCCCTCAAGACCAACTGAAATGTTGTATAACATTTTGTGTGTTTGTGTGTGTGTGTGTATGTATAGCAGGGTGGGGTTCCATTTGTGATACAGATACCACAGGGGTCAGAGGACTCCAGTTTTTACTTTCTGCTTTGTTTGTGATAAAGCCTCCCTGTTAGCTTCTGCTTTATATCCTGGGCTAATTGGCTGAGCTTCCAGAGGTTCTGGACGTCTAACTCAGATATGCTCTATATCCTGTTTTAGGCCAGGGTAAGGATATTTTTTTAATATGTCCCTTGTTGTAATATGTACATGAAAAAGAGTAAGTCAAAGATTGATGAAACCTATTGGTTACTGTCAGAGATTGTCTACTTCAAGAACACCACATTCTAGTAATTTACTAAAAACAACACTTTTAATCTGTGTTGTATTAGTTTTGAATGTTAACCCATTTACATTTGTTACAGGAACTTTTGGTTGAAAAATTCCGTGATCCACAAATGTGCTTTGACATCTGCAGCTGTCAGTTTGCTTGTCATTACTCCTTTGAGACCTTGGAGCAGGCTGATATGATGCTTAGAAATGCTTGTGGAAGGCTTAACCCTGGGGGCTATTTTATTGGTACCACTCCCAATAGCTTTGAACTGATGTAAGTAACTTGAATCCAATTAAAATCAGTCAAAATTGTGTCATGTAGTTTTTCACATGAATGATATGATTGCTAGGATCAAAAATGTTAATCATAATTCTTTTATTTTGGTTGTGGAATAACCCTAATAGAAGACGCCTTGAAACTTCAGAAACAGAATCATTTGGAAATGAAATATACACTGTGAAATTCCAAAAGAAAGGAAGTTATCCTTTATTTGGCTGCAAGTATGACTTCAACTTGGAAGGTGTTGTGGATGTTCCTGAATTCTTGGTCTATTTTCCATTGCTAACTGAGTAAGAATGTCTTGATCTGTTGCTTTTCCTTTCCCCTCATCCCTTATCCTAAGGGGACAAAACTAATATTGCTATTAATACTGTATTTTCAATGCAACCCCAAGAAAAAGTCTTACCTGCAGAATTGAGGTCCACTTTAAGTAGCTTTCTTTCCTAAGAGAAGGGAGCCATCTGCTTATTCTCAAGGCAGAAGACAAATGACCCTGCACAGCTTTGATAATATAAAAATGAGAAAATCTAAAATCCTTGCTTTGAAAGAGATTTTCAGAAGTTTGAAACTGCCTGAAGAATAGCCCAGTGTTTTTTCCTTTCCTTCCTTCCTTCCTTCCTTCCTTCCTTCCTTCCTTCCTTCCTTCCTTCCTTCCTTCCTTTCCTCCCTCCCTCCCCACCCACTTTACCTACGTGGTCTCTATTATGTAGTCTTGACTGTCCTGGAATTCACTATGTAGCTATGTAGACCAGGCTGGCCTTGAACATCACTAATATCTACCTGCCTCTGTCTTCATAGTGCTGAGATTAAAGGCATTTACCATCACACCTAACTTCTTACAGTGTTGATTACAAAGTTGATTCATGAGTATATTTCCCCCATGCATATTAATTTTGAAGAATTCTGGTGATTGGCAAGCACAGGATAAATTGAAGGATTCCCCTGCCAGTAGAATATAATAAAAGCCAACTTAGATGGGGACTATATACAGATGACCAGATTTCATTTTGTAGTTTTGAAAATAAATATCTATTTTGAATATTAATTGAGGAAGTAGGAGGAGTTTTGCTGACCTAGACTTGGCTGATTATTTTAATCTAGACTCAGTCACAATATAAGAATCTCTTACCTCTAAGTTAAGAAATTAGTTGCTAGGTTGGTACCTCATTGTCCTGAACTCGAGAGACTGATACAGGAGGCCAGCTTGTTTACAAACAAACAAACAAAAAAAGAAAATCAAGTAAGAAAGACATGAGGGATATTGGTCTGTAATTCTCTTTCTTAGTTGTGTCTTTGTGTGACTTGGGTACTAAGGTATTTGTAGCCTTGTTAAAAGAGTTTGACTATGACCCTTCTGCTTCTGTTGTGTGGAACAATTTGATGAGTACTGATATTAGCTCTTCATTGAATTTCTGGTAGAATTCTGCATTGAAGCCATCTGACCCTGGTCTTTTTTTGGTTGGGAGACTTGATGACTGCTTCTGTTTCATTAGGAGTTATAGGTCTATTTAAATTGCCTATCTGTTCTTGATTTAATTTTGGTAAGTGTTATCTGTCCAGAAAATTGTCCATTTCCTTTAGATTTTCGAATTTTGTGGAGTACACGCTTTCAAAGTATGACCTGATGATTCTCTGGATTTCCTCAGTGTCCGTTGTTATGTACCCTTTTCATTTCTGATTTTGTTAATTAGCATGCTCCCTCTCTCTGCATTTTGGTTAGTTTGGATAAAGGTTTGTCTATCGTGTTGGTTTTCTTGAAGAACCAACTCTTGTTTCATTGACTCTTTGTAATGTTTTCATAGTTTTTACTTTATTGATTTCAGCCCTCAATTTGATTATTTCCTGGCATCTACTACTCAGGGGTAAGTTTTCTTCTTTTTGTTCTAGAGCTTTCAGTTGTGCTGTTAATTCTCTAGTGTGACTATTCTCCAGTTACTTCATGTGGGCACTTAGTGCTATGAACTTTCCTTTCAGTACTGCTTTCAAAGTATCCCATAAGTTTGGGTATGTTGTGTCT
The DNA here is from genome assembly GCF_017639785.1 of Mesocricetus auratus. Taxonomy (NCBI): domain Eukaryota; kingdom Metazoa; phylum Chordata; class Mammalia; order Rodentia; family Cricetidae; genus Mesocricetus; species Mesocricetus auratus. The sequence continues at coordinate 86,904,386 of NW_024429184.1, read as the reverse complement.
TCATTCTCATTGAATTCTAGGAAGACTTTAATTTTGTTCTTTATTTCTTCCTTGACCCAGGAATGGTACAATTGCGTGTTGTTCGATTTCTATGAGTTTGTAGGGTTTCTACAATTTGTGTTGTTGTTGAATTCTAACTTTAAAGCTAGGTGATGTGATAAGATACAGGGGGTTATTCCAATTTTTTTGTACCTGTTGAGGTTTGCTATGTTGTCAAGTATGTGTCTTTTTTCAAGAAGGTGCTATGTGGCGCTGAGAAGAAGGTATATTCTTTTGTGTTTGGATGGAGTGTTCTATAGATGTCTGTTAATCCCAGTTGGTTTATAACTTCTGTTAGTTCCTTTGTTTCTTTGTTAAGTTTCTGTCTGGTGCTCCTGTCTAGTGGTGAGAGCGGGTGTTGAAGTCTCCCACTATAAGTATGTGAGGTTTTATATGTGATACGAGCTTTAGTAATGTGGGTCACTTCTCATTTGGGGCATAGATGTTTAGAATTGAGACTTCATCTTGATGGACTTTTCCTGTGATGAATATGACATGCCCTTCTTCATCTCTTTTGATTGATTTTAGGTTGAAGTCTAATTTGCTAGATATTAGGATTGCTACACCAGCTTGTTTCTTGGATTCCATTGATTGGAAAATGTTTTCCTAACCCTTTACTCTGAGGTAACGTCTGTCTTTAACTTTGAGATGTGTTTCTTGTATGCAGCAGAAGGATGGATTCTGTCTTTGTATCCATTCTGTTAGCCTGTATCTTTTTATAGGCAATGTAAGACCATTGACATTGAGAGATACTAATGACCATTGATTATTGATTCTTGTTGTTTTGGATTTATTGGTGGTGGTGTCATTATGTGTGGGTTTCTACCCCCCCCTTTCTTTTTGTGTTTGGTAAAGTGGGGTTATCTATTGCCTATGTTTTTGTGAGTGTAGTTATCTTTGTTGGGTTGGAGTTTTCCTTCCAGTTCTTTCTGTAGGGCTGAATTTGTGGATATGTATTTTTTAAATCTGGCCTTGACATGGAATATCTTGTTTCTCCATCTACGGTAATTGAAAGCTTTGCTGGGTACAGCGGTCTGGGCTGGCATCCATGTTCCCTTAGCATTTGTAGAACATCTATCCAGGACCTTCTGGCTTTCAAAGTTTCCATTGAAAAATCGAGTGTAATTCAGGTAGGTCTGGCTTTATATGTTCCTTGCCTTTTTCTTTTGCTGCTCTTAATATTTTGTCTTTATTCTGTAAATTTTATGTTTTGATTACTATGTGGCGAGGGGACTTCTTTTTGTGGTCCATCCTATTTGGTGTTCTGTAAGATTCTTGTACTTTCTTTAGGTTGAGGAAATTTTCTTCGATGATTTTGCTGAATATATTTTCTGCACCTTTGAGCTATATTTCTTCACCTTCTTCTATACCTGTTATTCTTAGGTTTTACCTTTTCACAGTGTCCCATATTTCCTGGATATTTTGTGATAGGGATTTGTTGGACTTGAGATTTTCTTTGGTCAGTGGCTATATATCCTGTAGTTAGTATTCAACAACTGAGATTCTCCTTCATCACTTGTATACTGTTGGTTATACTTACATCTGTAGTTTCTGATTGTTTACTCAGCTTTTCTATTTCCAGCATCCCCTCATTCTGTTTTCTTTATTGTTTCTATTTCAGCTTTCAAGCCTTAAACTGTTTGAATTGTTTCCTTCAATTTTTTGGTTGTTTTTTTTTTTTTCTTAACTTTCTTTAGATTCTTTAAAAGATTTATTTCTTGAATTTTTTGGTTTGTCTTTTCCTCCATTTCATGTTTTTTTGTTTGTTTGTTTTTCTTTTATCTCTTTAAGGGATTTTCTTGTTTCCTCTTTAAGGATCTCTATCATCTTCATGAATTAGCTTTGAAGGTCCTTCTCTTCTGCTTCATCCATATTGTACTTTTCAGGTCTTGTTGGTGTGGAGTCCCTAGATTCTGGTGGTGTCATATTGGTCTTTCTGTTATTGTGTTCTTTTGTTTTTTTAATTATTATTTATTACATTTTTTAAAATTAGAAACAAGCTTGCTTTACATGTCAATTCCAGCTCTCTCTCTATCCCCTCCTCCCACGCCCCCAACAGTCCCCCCCCAGCCTCCCACCCTATCCCTACTCCCGATATCCAGAGTCTGTCATTTCCTTCAAGGAAGGGCCTAGGCCCTCCCCCCAAGAGTCTAGGATGAGAGAGCACCCCTCTTTGTGGTATGAACACACGAAGTCAATTTGTATGCCAGGGATGAATACTGATCAACTTCCAAGGGCCCCATAGATTGTCCAGGCCTCTTCACTTAACACCCACATTCAGGGGGTCTGAATCAGTTCCATGCTGGCCTCCCAGCTGTCCGTCTGAGGTCCAGGAGCTTCCCCTTGTTTGGGCCAGATGTTTTTGTTGGTTTCACCAGCCCAGTCTTTACCCCTTTGCTCATCACTCCTCCCTCTCTGTCCCTGGGTTCCAGGGTTTCAGTTCAGTGTTTAGCTGTGGGTGTCTGCCTCTGCTTCCATCAGTCACTGGATGAAGGCTCTAGGATGCCATATAAGGTAGTTGTCAAATTCATTATCAGGGATAAACATTTAAGGTAGTCTATTATTTACGTTGGCAGTTGGTGTCATCCTTATAGATCGCTAGAGGTCTCACTGGTGCCAGATCTCTCCTCAAACCTATAATGACTCCCTCTGTTATGGTATTTCTCATCCTTTTCTTCCCCCAACTTAACCTTCTTGCTCCCCCATGATCTCCTCTTCTCCCCCTCTCTTTTTTCCAGGCCTCCCCCCCCACTCCCAATCTGTTCAGGAGATCTTGTCTCATTCCTCTTTCCTGGGGTACCATGCATATCTCTCTTAGATTCTTTCCTGCTTCCCAGCCTCTCTGGCAGTGGAATTGTAGGCTGGCATTCCACTAATCGATCCATGTCTAAAAATCCATATATGAGTGAGTATATACCATGCTTGTCATTTTGTGACTGGGTTACCTCACTCAGGATGGTTTCTTCTAGTGCTGTCCATTTGCCTGCAAATTTCAAGATTCCATTGGCTTTTTCTGCTGAGTAGTACTCCATTGTGTAAATGTATCACATTTTCTCTATCCACTCTTCAGTTAAGGGGCATCCAGGTTACTTCTAGGTTCTGGCTATTACAAATAATGCTGCTATGAAGATAGTGGAACAGACATCCTTGTTGTATGAATGTGCATCTTTTGAATATATGCCTAAGAGTGGAATTGCTGGGTCTTGTAGACTGACTCCCATTTTCCCGAGGAATCACCATACTGATTTCCAAAGTGGCACTCCCACCAGCAGTGGAGGAGTATTCCCCTGTCTCTACATTCCCTCCAGCATAAACTGTCATTGGTGTTTTTGGTTTTAGCCATTCTGATAGGAGTGAGATGGTATCTCAGAGTCGTTTTATTTGCATTTCTGTAATGGCTAAGGATGTTGAGTTCTCTCAAGTGTCTCTCAGCCATTTTAGACTCCTCTATTGAGAATTCTCTATTTAGTTCTGTAGCCCACTTTTTAATTGGATCTTTTGGTGTTTTGGAGACTTGCTTCTTGAGTTCTTTGTAATTTTGGAGGTTAGCCCTCTGTCAGATATGGAGTTAGTGAATATCTTTTCCCATTCTGTGGGCTAACTTTTTGTCTTGTTGGCTGTGTCATTTGCCTTATAGAAGCTTCTTAGTTTCAGGAGGTCCCATTGGTTAATTGTCGATCTCGGTGTCTATGCTACTGGTCTTTCGTTGAGGAAGCGGTCTCCTGTACCAATTCGTTGAAGAGTATCTCCCACTTTCTCTTCTTGTTTCAGTGTGGCTGGATTTACGTTGAGGTCTTTGATCCATTTGGACTTAAGTTTTATGCAAGTCGATAGACATCTATCTGCAGTCTTCTACATGCCAATATCCAGTTATGCCAGCACCATTTGTTGAAGATGCTTTCTTTTTTCCATTGTATAATTTTAGCTTCTTTGTCAAAAATCGAGTGTTCATAGGTGTGTGGGTTAAAATCAGGGTGTTCAATTAGATTCCATTGGTCTACCTGTGTATTTTTGTGCCAAAACCAGGCTGTTTTCAGGACTCTAGCTCTATAATAGAGCTTGAAGTCAGGGATGGTGATGCCTCCAGAAGGTCCTTTATTGTATAGGGTTGTTTTGGTTATCCTGGGTCTTTTGTTTTTCCATACAAAGTTGATTATTGTTCTTTCAAAGTCTGTGAAGAATTGTTTTGGGATTTTGAAGGGGATTGCATTGAATTCGTAGATTGCTTTTGGCAAGATTGCCATTTTTACTATGTTGATCCTACCAATCTAAAAGCATGGGAGATCTTTTCATTTTCTGGTAACTTCTTTAATTTCTTTCTTTAGAGACTCAATGTTCTTGCTATACAGTTCTTTCACTTCTTTGGTTAGCATTATCCCCAGATAGTTAATGTTGTTTGTGGCTATTGTAATGGGTGATGTTTCTCTGATTTCTTCCTCAGCCCATTTATTATCTGTATATAATGTGGCTACTGATTTTTTTTTTTTTGAGTTAATCTTGTATCCTGCCACTTTGCTGAAGGTGTTTATCAGCTATATGAGTTCTCTTGTAGAGTTTTTCAGGTCACTTATGTAAACTATAATATCATCTGCAAATAGTGAAAGTTTGACTTCTTCCTTTCCAATTTGTATCCCCTTGATCTCCTTTTGTTGTTTTATTGCTCTAGCTAGAGCTTCAAGTACAATATTGAAGAGATATGGAGAGAGTGGACAGCCTTTTTTGGTTTCTGATTTTAGAGGAATTGCGTTGAGTTTCTCTCCATTTAGTTTGATGTTAGCTGTTGGTTTACTGTATATTGCTTTTATGTTCAGGTATGTTCCTGTTATCCCTGATGTCTCTATAACCTTTATCATGAAGGGTTGTTGGATTTTGTCAAAGGCTTTTTCAGCATCTACTGAGATGATCATGTGGTTTTTCCTTTGCAGTTTTTGTATATGGTGAATTACATTGATAGGTTTTCTAATGTTGAACCATCCCTGAATTCCTGGGATGAAGCCTACTTGATCATGGTGGATGATTTTTTTCCGATGTGTTCTTGAATTCAGTTGCTAGTATTTTACGGTCTGTTTCTTCTGCTTTATCTGTGTTGTGCGTTTCAGATCTTGCTGGTGTGGATTCTCTAGATTTTGGTGTAGTCATATTAGTCTTTGTATTGCCGAGTGTTCTCTTATACTGTCGTCTTTCCATCCCTTCGAGTGGGTGCAGGTGGGGTCTCTCCCTCTCCTCTAGTTTCCCTGTGACGTATGTGAGCCAATACTTCAGTGTCTGCAACTCTGGATGGTCTGGCCTCTCCTGGTATTTTCCACACTCAAGCAGTGGGTGAAGGGTGGAGGGTGAACCAAGCGTGATGTGTGGCCAGACTCATGGAGGTCCTTCCTGCCTGGGTGGGTCTACTCTACTCGAGGAGCCCCGGGAAGATCCAAGGAGGGGGTGATGGTGGGAGTTGGGGCCAGAGCAGGGCCCACACTTGAATACTATTTTCATATCATTAAATATTTTTGATAATTTCATGTATAAGTTACAATTTTGATCAAATCCCTCCTTCCCCATATCTACTTCTTTCCATGTTCCTCCCACATCCTCCTCACACATTATTTTCCTTTTTATGATGATGTAGCCTATTAAATCCAGTTAATATTGCCTATATCCTCATGACCTTTTTCTGTTGCTTGTGTTTTGTGATGGAACCTAGTCATCTGGAGTTAGTTTGTTGCTTGCATATTTAGTAAGAATTTCTAGTCTACCTATGTTGAGTGGGAATCAGTTTTGATTTTGCTGTTAACTAATCATGGTTGATTTCATCTTAGGAAGGAGGAGCTTCTAGCTCTGTTAATTAAATATTTGTTTTGATTTTTGACTGGTGAGGTTCCTTGATTCCAATATAGGTTTTTCAATAGATTGATTATATTCCATTTGTGTGTTTGGCTCAGTGAAGTCTCTGGAAAGGTTCAGGTGTGGTTGAGGTGTCTAAACACTAATAGTAGTATAGGCCAGTGCTCAGGTGAGGTTCTAGAGTTGAGGAGAGTGGAGAAAGGAACCATATCAGCGGTGTGTCATATATGGGGCAAGAACTGAAGGGAGTGTGGGGAGCTCAGGAGTCATACCAAGAAAGCCTGCTTCTGTCCCTCCTTCTGTGGCTGAGTAAGAGGAAGGGAAGTGGTTGGGTGGGATGAAAGACACAGTAGTCTCACCAAGAAATCCCATGGCTATAGCCTAATGCATCAGTTTTTAAAATGTATTTATTTGTGCAGGCATTTGGCGATTAAATGTTAAATTTGAAAATGTTAAGGAAACCCCATGACTATAACCTAATGTATCAGTTTTTAAAATGTATTTATTTGTGCAGGCACTTGGTGATCTAAATGTTAAGTCTAACTAAAATTGTTGAGGTTGAGATGGCTTTTTGCCATCTAATTTAGAACTAAACAATAATGTAATTAACTTGCTGAAACATCCATTCAAATTGCTCAAATTGGGTTCTTTGTAATGATTAGTTTTTCCTTCTTTTCCCCCTTTTCATATAACTTGCTTTTGTTTCTAGTGGCTTGTCTTGGAGATTTTTATAATTGAGTTGCCTTGCATAAAAGAAGTGCCTATGTTTATGCTGCCTCCAAGAAGGGCTAGCGTGGTTAACAGCCAAGTCTTTGTATGTGTCTTCTGCAGTGTACCAGTACCCGTAGCCGCTGATGTACCTAGCACCACTCCTTTTAACTGTCCTTCCCACTCAAGCTTTGTATTATGTTTTTTCCCCCTTTGCCCATTACCTGAAATTGTCTCCAGGAAGAGAATTGTAAAGAGTAGTGTTTAGGTATAATGGGGTATGACTGTAGGAGACAGGAAGGATGTTCCTATAAAACTCAGGAAGTGGTAAAGAGACTGGGCCAAGAAGAAGAAGGACAATAGTGGGGCTGGACCACAAAGACCAGCTGTTAAGAGCCAGCATTATCACTTTAGAAATGAACGGCTCAGAGACCATGTTCAGGGATTTTGAATTATATCCTGGAGCCCAGAGAAGGGCACTGAAAAGGATAATAATGTGACCAACTTTGTATGTTTGACAGCTCAACCTGGCTGTAGCTGGGAAAATTCATTGAGGAAAGGTAGATCTGGAGGCAGAGGATAGCGTGATGGTGCTAGTGGTCGATGTAGAATGGCAATGAATGAATGTGGTTTGAAGTGGATGTGCTGTGGGTAAGAGAAAGAGAACTTTATGATTTATTGACCACAGGGAGAATAGAGGAAAATAGATGAATTTGCGGCAGTGATGAAGACAAGAAGTTCATTTCTGATACATCCAGGGGTGGTATCGGATGAGCAATGATACTAATCATTGTCACAAAAAAATCAAACTCCAGACAGCTTCCAACATTCCATGTAGTTATAATATAAATGAGGCAGACTTCAAAACCTTAACAATTAGAAATTAGGTTAAAGGGAAACCTGTAAAACAATTGCAAGAAGCCATCCAAGATATACTTTTGACCAAAAAAATAATAATAATAATAAGTTTATCTTACCAGAGAATACAGGAGATGAAAATGAATACTTTAAGATGTTGTTGTCATTTGCAGATGTGGGGAAGTAAGTAAAGTAGAACTGATAGAAAAGTACTCTGCATGGCCCTTTGTTCCATGACCTGTGTGTCATGCCAAAGGAAGACCTGTCTAGCTTATGGACATTTAGAATAGTTTTCTTCATATGCATTGTTACTTTTCCTTCATTTGTATTACTCTGTTCAACATAAATAAATATAGTTTGCTTAGTTAAACCCGGATGTCACTGCTATCACTTATAAAGTAAACTGTAAAATTAAAGGACCAGAGAGATGGCACTTGCTGTGAGGCATGATGACCCCTTCAGCCCCTGGGACCCACGTCATGGAAGGAGGCAGCCAGTGCCCTCAGGTTGTACTCTGCCCACCACCCACAAGCACACATGCATAAATTTCATGAAATAATTTTTAAAAGAAATTCCAAACATTTGAAAGCCTTTCCATTAATCTTTTTTTGGACAGAATGGCAAAGAAATACAATATGAAGTTAATATATAAAAAAACATTTCGTGAATTCTATGAAGAAAAGATTAAGAACAATGAAAACAAAATGCTCTTGAAACGCATGCAGGCCCTGGAGGTAAGTATACAGAAAAGGTATAGAGGTTCTAGGATGTGGTGAATTTCTTTGGTAGTGTGGGCTCTTTTTTTTTTCAAGGTTCTTCTAAAATTGTGTAGTTAGGTGTGTTGTGCAGTTTATAGTTGCTGTAGATACTCTACCTTCAAGAACGGAGGCTGATAAAGACTGCTAGAATGGATGTTTAGTAAACACTTGGTGAATGAATGAGTGGTACTCTCAACAAATTCTGTTTCTGAGGTAATACTACTTTAAAATAAGGTTTGTCTATCTCAGAACTATTGGCATTATGGACTGGAAAGAATCCTGTTCTGCACTCTGGTAGTATATTCAGAACACTCCTGGCCTCTACCTATTAGATACCCTGCTGTGACAGTCATGTTTCCCACTGGGTAAAAATCAAGACCTCCCTATCTAGAACACTTCTCTGTGACTAGGTTAGCAGTTTATGGCCCTCCTGGCCAGGGCCTAGGGCAAGCTCATACCAGGGAGAAATTTGTTCTCTGATGACACTCTTAACACTGACAACTTGTTATATACTGAAGCCAAGGCTGCTTGACTCTTGTGCTTCTCCCAGTGCAGCAGTGAGAGACTGCACAGTCACTGCTTGATCTCCCTTTTCCTTTTATTCAAGAAATATAAAGTATTCGAAGTACATGTTATTTGTTAGAATCATAGAGCAGTAGAATAATATAGTTGTGCAAAATTCAAGGTGTTTCATTTAATTTAGAATTGTCTTATTTTTTATTTTTTCGTTGTTCTCATCATTCTCCAATTGAGTTTCAAGTATGGTTACTCCCCCCCGCATTATCGAATGGGAAGATCCTATACTAATTGACTTTTGAAACCTGCAATTAAACTGTTCAGCTATACATCCTGTATTTTAGAATTGAGAAATATTGTATGCATCTTGTATTTAGAATTATGAATATTTTTATTAGCTTTATATTGGGATAGGAACTTGGTTTTGTTTGCTCTGAGGTAGAAAGGAAAAAGAAAAGCTGTAATAGCTCACATGTTCGTGCCCCTTAGCAAATTGCTCTTCCCTGATAGGCAGTAAATGCTCCTTCAACCATTGGACCATTGCTTTTTTTCAGTATATAAACAATGGATTTCTGTAATTGATTTAAAATGTATTTAAATAGATAAAAGAGAGCAAGGATCTTAATTTTTTTTATAAGACCAACATATAGCCCTTGAATTGAGGGCAGTGTTAAGAGTAGGTAGTATGTGTAGGTATTCAAAGTGAGTATATAAAAAGGAAGGCAGCAAGGTGTAGACAGAAGCCTGAGAAAACGGATGTTTAGAATGTTGTTACTAATAACTTCTTGTCCTAAGCACACTGCTTTTCTCAGTTTGCCTTCTTCATCCATCCTGCCCTTGATATGACCCTGGCTGTCTGAGAATGTAAGCAGAAATAGCCTGTTTGGAAAAGTGTTTTTGGTTGTTTATTTTGACTAAGCTCCTCCTGTGCACCTGGTCATGAGACCAAGGGTCGAAACAGTGATCATGCTCTTGGTGCTTTAATCCAAACTAGAGATTTTAAGGGGTTCTTGTTATTTGCGAAGTCAGGCTTCCAGCACTAGCCCTTTACAGCTTTCCATAATTCTCAGGAGGAAGGACAACTGGGAGGGTAAGGGCCAAGACACTGGGATCACAACAGTCTGGTGCCCACCTTCTGTTTTCACTGAGAACTTTCTTGGGAGGCATTTCTGGAAGAGTTACTCCTTTGAGAAGTACTATCTTACATACATTATGTAAGGTTTGTTGTTGCTGTTGGGGATGGCAGTTTGTAGTTCTTACCTTTTGTTTGGGCATCTGTAAAGGAGGAGGTGTCTGTAGATACACAGACTATCTCGCTGTGGCGTTGGTAACTAGTACATTGACTGGATTACAACAGAGTGGGAGCCATTCAGAATGAAGTCCTGAAGCTTTGTGATACAGTAACACTAAAGTAAAGAGATTGAAACTCAGAGTAAACTTTTACCATTGCTCTTGTTAAGATTGGGTAAAAAATAAAGTTGTGAATGCTAAGAATGTACAGGACCCACAAATCCAAAATAATTTCATAAAAGGTCTTGTTATATAGTCTAGGCTGTCCTAGAACTGGCAGTGCTTCTGTATCTCCTGAATACTGTGATCATTGTTACATGTTATCAGGTACAGCAACCCATTGTACTCAGAATAGCAAATAAACAGCTTTATTTCCAATACCTGGATATGCAGTAGGATATTTATAAAGAAAAAGAAAGAGCTGGAAGATGCCTCAGCTAGAAGATCTGAGTTAGAGTCCCTGAGTTAGAGTCCCAGAATCTATAAAATAGCTGGGCACATCTGCTGGTGCTGCTGGTGGTAATCTTAAGGGTAGAGATGACCTGACAGCTGAGCTCCAGAACTGTTGAAACCTGTCTCAAAAACTAAGGTGGATGATCCATCCGAGGTTGACCTCTGGTCTATATCTACACATACCCTAAAAAAAGCGGGGGTAGTAAAGTAGGCATTTGAGAATCATCCCCATGAACGTTTCTTAAGACAAACTAGGTTTTAAAGTGGCTACATCCAGCCCAGGTTCTTAGAATATTAAAGACAAAAGATTTGTAGTATATGATATATTGCTAAAAATGAATTAAACAGAGCACTTGGGGTAATTTAGAATACTACCTTTTTTCAATATTTTTTAGATTATAACAGAAAAAGCTCTTTGCCAGAAGTCAAGATGTCAATGTTTTCTGCTAAATGACCCTTGGATTAAATTATAACATTTGTCCAAACTATAAATAGTCTGAAATTATGATAGAAGTTGACAAACATTTTGGAGATAATTCCCTCTCCTGCCTTTTTCTCTTATGTAAAAACTGTATAGGGCCTGGAGAAGTGGCTCAGTGATTCAGAGCACTTGCTGCTTTTGCAGAGGATTTGAGTGTGATTCCCAGCACCCACATCAGATGGCTTACAACTATCTGTAACTCTAGCCTAAGGGGATCCCCAAGGGCCTTCTGCTTGCTATGGGTACTGACATACCTATGCCTTGGACACACACTTTCTCACACACACACATCTTTAAAAGAAAAGAGGAATGTGTATTTGTAAAGCAATACTTAGGGTTATTCTTACAGTTTCAGTGGTTTACCCTGTCAAACTATTTTAAGTGTAATGAGATCTCTTAACTAGACAATGTTTGCTTCCTTAGCCATACCCTGCAAATGAGAACTCTAAACTTGCCTCTGAAAAGGTTGGTGACTATGCACATGCAGCAGAGTACATGAAGAACAGTCAAGTAAGATTACCTCTGGTAAGTTTCCAGCGTTCACAGTCGGAAAAGGAGATGTGTGGGGAGACAGGTCATTTCAGTTGTTCACAGTGTTCAGGCTTTACTTAAGGGTTATAAACAATGTCCGCCCTAAGTTGTGATAACTTTGATGCTGTAGAACATAAAATATATTTCAGTGAGTAACATAGAGACCTTTTATGGGAAGCTAAGGGTGAGGAAAATTCATAAGTTTGGTTTGCAAGATTCCTTGCTAACTCAGTGTTCCAGAGACAAAATTTCAAGCTCTGTGAACGTAAATAGAAGATGGGAGGATGCTACATTTTCATTTGTATTGACTTTATGCAGGCTCTCACTTTTAAAAAATTAACTGTGTGGTGGTAAGACAAGCCTTAATAGTCCCAGTGAAAATTGCAGACGTTTTCATAGCACGTTTCTCTTAACATCTTAGAATATTCCTCCCTTGTAATTTCTTCAAACTTACTGTGTCCTAGAACTGACACTAGATCTTATGAAGTCAGTGGCCTGTGCAAAGCTGCATATACCATATTTATTTATTTATTTATTTATTTTGGCAAGTGCAGTTTATTTTGTGATGCATACTTTGTAATTTTTTTGGTAAAACACAATGTTTTTCATTTTTAAGTTATAGTTTTGAGGTAGATATTTGTTTCAGTTTTTACCACCACTCCAACAACTCAGCATCGAGATTAATTTCCTATAAAGAAATTTGCATTTTCTTGTTAAAACATTTGCTACTTCCCAATACCATGAACAATGAGTGTATATAAACTGACGTTGTGTCTTTAATTTTTTTCAGAAAGTTACTTACTGGTTGTTTTTAGATGTGTATATCATGTTATGTGCATTGTATGTGTTTTATGGTGAAGTTGGGAGTTTGCTACCTATCCTTTATTAAACAATAATCTTGCGTTTACTTCTGCATTGACTCTAAAGTTTCTTTCCTTTTATAATTTTAGGGAACCTTAAGTAAGTCAGAATGGGAAGCTACAAGTAAGTATTGTCATCCAGCTAACAGTGTCAGTGATTCTGTTTTAAGGGCATCTTTAAAACTTAAAAATGGGCCGGGCGGTGGTGGCGTACGCCTTTAATCCCAGCACTTGGGAGGCAGAGGCAAGGCGGATCTCTGTGAGTTCGAGGCCAGGCTGGACTGACAGCCTCCAAAACAATACAGAGAAACCCTGTCTCGAAAAACCAAAACAAAAAACAAAAAAAAAAACCTTAAAAATGTTAAGATATTTTCCTTATATAGTTTGTGTTTACGCTGATGCATTGAAACACATCTCCCACTTCCTATATATGTAAAATCTCCATTTGCACATCTGTGTAGTGACAAAAGGAAATCTCTGTAGACTGTTATTCAACATACCTTTATGGGCATACATATAAATATTTTCATTACATATTTGTTGAATCAGCTGCCTCTGTCTTCATCTCAGGATTCTGTTGAATTGTTTGGCTTATAGGATACTGCCATGGGTATTATTTTACTTGGCCATTCATATGTGACAGCATTAAGCAGAGTAAGGGGGGCTCTTAGGGAACATGTTTTGAAACAAGCGTTACACATATACATTCTGCCATGAGACTGGTGTCTTCAGAGAATATTCCACAGTCCTAGCGGATATATAAAGACCTGGACTTCAGCAGGAGAGTGGTGTAGAGGACTTGAGCTTGCAGATCCTTATGTAAAGATAAAAGGATCCTAATCTTTCACAGGAATGCCTTGGGAACTTGAGCACAGTTCCTACTGTCCATTTAAATGTTTGCTGATTCTATGGAAAACAAGTGTCAGAGAAACACTAGTAAACATTGAATGTTGGCTTACAGTGTTATGTGAAAGGACTTCAGGTGACTAAAACACAAATAAGTCTGCATTCTAGAATTCAGTGGAAGAAACAAGCACAGATAAATATTGCCAGCCAATTTAAATGCTGAAGAGGGGAAGGTAGCTGGAGAGTTTAAAGGTAGATTTTCAAACCAACAAACTCAGAGAGATAATAATAATGATTATTAAGTGTTCAGTAATATCTGGGCTGCTGTAAACATGTCATCTATTGTAATTCACCTAATCTCCACAAACATGAGTTGACTATATGTTGTCACAGGAGAATGCAGCTTAAGGCTTGGGCTAAGTGGCAGAACTAATCTAGTTGACCAGGTTCCCATTTTCTCAATCATAGCCTTATAGAAATCCTTACCATGAGCAAGACTTTCAGAAATTTTGAGTTTCAAATTGTGTATCTGAAATCAGATGCTTGTATTCTTAGTGGTGTTAAATGGCTAAGTAGATTTTTGTTTTGAAATACGCTTAAATGATTCTATATTTACTCCCAAGCCACTCAGATAATAGAACTCAGAAACTGTATGATGTTTTTCTTTCTCAGTCTGCTTGAGAACATTTTCCATGGTGATATAAATAACTAAACGCTGACTTCTCTTATTTCTTCTTTAGGTATCTACTTGGTTTTTGCCTTTGAGAAGCAACAGTGAGCACTTAGTTGTCTCAGAGTGCACTCCATCGTTACAGATGTAACAAACCATCTCATACATTTGACAGCTGTTAGTTTATTTTAATAGTAAGTTCTAAATGTGTAGGATGCTGCCAAAAAGTCCAGTGTATAAATTTGACATTTACTGTCTGTGACAAGTTAGCATTGTGTGTGTGTGTGTGTGTGTGTGTGTGTGTGTGTGTGTGTGTGTGTAAGAATGCTTCTTTAAGGTCTATTTTTAAGTAATATTTTAAGAATTGTTTCCCTTTACTGTCAAAAACTATAACAAAGCATGTCAGAGCAGCTGACCTCACCACAGTGCTGTGATTTGCTGAGTGTGTTTACAGAGTTGAATTTGCAGCAACTGCAGAATTAACAAAGGAGTGCTAGTTTGCCACCATGCACTCGAAGTTTTGTTACAGTGTTTTTCAAGATTAAATGGCATGTGTTCTGTACATTTGAATGTAAGTGTTCAATATATATTGTTAAGGTTATAAGATTAAAATCTGATTTTAGAGTTTCAAAACAGCTACCTGGCTAAATTTTGACTGTGTTTTAATAAAATAACTATTTGCTAATACAATGAAATTCTGAGACTCTAGAAAATTTTCGATGGCAGCATAGAGATATTGTGGAATGGTGTGGTGTTCTGTTAAGAATTTCCTAACATAGCAATTAATATGTCCAACTGTTGAAATTAGGGTACTTTTAACTTTCTTCATTGGACAGTGATTCCATGGTTAGAATTTCTTATGTGAAAGTGCCATGTCATAATCCTATTGCATATTGTCTTCAAATGTATATATGCAAAGGCAACAGGAGTAGCTCAGTAAGAAAAACAGGTAGACTTCAGGTGAATCCTCACCAATAAGAGATGTCAGTTACTAATGCTGTGTCTTTCCCAGTCCCAAACAAGGAACCCCTGCTCTTCTCTTCCAGCATTGGTACTTCACAGAAGAATGCACTGTCTAATTGTCATTCAAACATGCATTTGTTGAGGTGTTAATGGTGTAGAGGTTGGCATGGCTGCCTTCTGAATATTTACTTGCTGTCTCACAACCATTAAAATTGTCATTAAGTTGCCAATTACAGAATTGACTTCTAGAACTGATGTCTGTGAACTGCTGTCTTACATTTAAAAAACTTGACAGCCTTTAGATAGATCAGGAAACCTGAGAGCAAATGCAATTATATATTCTTTCAAAAATCATTTATTTAAAGGACAATTTACAAAGATCTTACTTTCTATAAAAATCTATAGTATTTGCTTTAAAAGTAGACTTGGGGATGAAGAGATGGCTCAGCAGTTAAGAGTGCTGGCTGCTCTTACAGAAGACCCTGGTTCACTTCCTAGCACCCACATGGCAGCTTATTTTAACTGTCCATCTCCAGTTTCTGAGGATCTGACACCATCTTCTGGTCTCCATGGTCACCAGGCATGCACATAGTACATATACATACATGCAGGCAGAACACTCATACATATAGAAATAATTATTAAAAATTAAAAGTATAGTCAAATTATATATTGTCATAGTATTAGAGAGTAGCTTTGGTGCAGGTTTTGGGGTGTGGGATGTCTTAGAAATTCAGGCTCATTTTATTTCTGGGGAAGTTACTACTCTGTATTTTGATGGTTTGGCAGGTAGGGAAAGCTTTGTTGTATGTAATTCACGATCTTAGTTGATAGGTAATGCAGCAATTTGTAGTCTCTTTCTGTCCTTTCCATTTCATTCCATGGGTTGTTTTAGGAGAGAAAATTTCCTCAAAGGGTGGAGGATGGCTATCCCAAACAACGAGAAGAGAAATGTGGAGTTCGTAGGCCTTTTGCTGAGGAATCATAGAGAACTGAACTGGGTCTAAGATGGACTCAAGTCTTAGACCTACTGTCATAGACATAGGAGAGTTCCCATGAGGACACCCTGCAGGAAACAGTTCAAGCAGCTGCCTCTTGTGTTGTTCTTACCTGTTCAGCCTTCACCCCTACACTACTCCTTGGTGGATTTAAATGACTCAAGATGAGTTCTTGAGGACAAGAATGAAAAAGTAGTCCTTTCCACTGTTTTGTCATCAAATGAGACTTTTTCCAGCATATTTGGAACCTACATGTTTAATTTTGTCAGGACTTGTAGTACCTGATGAGAGAGGCATGGGTTTCCATTACAGGATCTAGGAAGAATCCCTTACTTTGGGCTCGGTGATGAGAATGGGTCAGAGGAGCTGTGCAGACACTCCCAGGCCTGTCACATAGGGTACTCTCCAAGGGTGAGTTTCAAAATGAAGGTCAGGGGCTGGAGACATGGCTCAGAGGTTAAGAGTGCTGGCTGCTTTTTCAGAGACTGGAGTTTAGTTCCCTCCACATACATCAGGTGGCTCAAAGCTGCTTGTAATTCTAACTGCAGGGACTTCACCACTTTCTCTGGGTTCTGCTGGCATGTGCACACAGGCACAAAATCAAAGTAAGTCTTTAGAAATGGAGATCATGTGGGTCATTTGTGAGAATGACACAACTTGAACTGGAGATAGTTGTTTTAGGGACAAATCTGCATTGTAGTAGGACCTAAAATGCTGACATGGAATTATTTGGGTCTAAAATTTACTCAGGGAAACACTCCAGTGTATACAGTGTGAGAGAAACTAAGGAGTTTGCCAGTTCCTACCAATCTTTCTGGTGTCCTAACTGGTACAGAGAGCCTCACCCTGCTGGAGCTGACTCACCACTTCATGCTTTTGAGCACTTTGCATACTGACTCCCATCAGTAACAGAAGGCTCAGACTGAGTAGAGTCACTTATGTGATCAGATGATGACTGAATAGCAAGAGAGAATACAGATTTTCTCAAGACCAAAGCATATAACATTCCCATTCTGTAATAGGTCTAGACTCCTATTCTTACATACTTCCAAGGGTGGAACAGGTGACTCCTACAGCCTGAACTGTTAGTTATTGAGGCACCTTAAGAGGTGTATTAATTTCTGAGTAAGATGCTCCAATAAATAGGGTGCCCTTGCAGGAAACAGCTAGACCAGGTACTCTTCATGGTATGGGATCTACCCCAACCTTACTGTGTGAATGTGTTCCATGTAAGAGGGTCTCTAACAGAGGATATAAAAATTCTGCTTTAGTGTGAGTATAGGCGGGCCTAATTTTGTGGATTTGCTTGTTTAAACTCTAGTCCAGTGTTATACCTATACAGGCAGTTGGGTTCCTCAGTGACAGAACATAAATGAATTTGTAAGCCAGAAGCTGGGAACTCCTTTCCCATCCGATTCTAAGCAAAAATCTGGTTTCATCTGACTTGAAATATTATGTGACTGAAATAAAAAACATGGTTTTCACTTGTCAGTGTTCATGAGATTCTTATTCTCAACAGTTGTACATTCTCATGATTGTACAATATTTCGTTGAATAAAAAACATTATCCAATGGTGTTTTGGTTTATTTCTAGCTTGGGAACTGTACTACCACAGAACCCACCCCCTCCCCCCCCAAAAAAACTTGAAAAGTTATTGCCTTGGCTTTGATTATCTGTAGAACTTGATGGTGAGACTGTCATTTCCACCATGTGGAAGACCTCACATACTCAAGTAATGGGATATGGAGAGGTCAAACCAGTACCCACCTGGAAGCTTCATTTATATTGACTAGTTTTCATAGCGGGTGCAATCGGGAAAAGCAATCAACATTTTTACCTAACTGAGAGGCCTGTAAGCTGTGGAAACAGTAAGCTTGGCAAGACATGTCCATTGGTACAATAGTGGGCATAGATGTTATAGGAACAAGCAACCACTTTCTGACTGAATATAAATAAAACCTGCTTCACAAGACAGAACTCATGCCTGGTAATATTGTTCACTGTGTTAAGAACCTGTAGCTGAATAGATGATAGACCCTACTATGTGTGACCTGCTTCTAATAGTCTACTAAATGGACATAGTATCAAACTGTCCTCCGTATACTCATCACTATACGTACAGGGATGATTCATTATATGTAAATCAGTGTAATATATAAAATGGACATATCACTTGATTATCTTAATAGATGCAGAAAAGACTTGGAAAAAAGTCTTTGTAGTAGAATGTGTGAAGATACCAAGAATACAAGGAAACAACCTCAACATAATAAAAAGCTATATATAATAAACTTATAGTCAACATTAAAGAATTTCCACTAAAATCAAGAACAAGAGTAACTGCTTTTCTCCACACTATTACATATAATACTTGAGGCTTCAGCTAGACCAGTAAAATAAGGACATAAAAAGGGGAGTGTTACGAGAAGCTTTATCTTGCTAGCTGCTTTGGTTTATCCCCCGCCAGTTGCCTGGGCTCTGCCGCTTTGTAGTCCCTAAATAACACACAAGACGCTGTATTAATTATGAAGCTGTTGGCCTTGCTTGTTTCTTACTGGCTAGCTCTGACTTAAGTAATTACCCCATAATTGTTAATCTAAGTATGTCTCTTACCGGAGAATAGTTCTGGGCTCCTACCCCATGGCGTTACATGTTGACTGTCTTGTGTTTCTCCTTCCCAGAATCCTCCTGGACTCCTAGCCCCACCTATCTAGATTCCTATTGGCCAGACAGTGCTTTATTGGCATATACACAGGACTTCCCCAACAGGGGAGAAATAAAATTGTGTGCAAATGAGGCACTTCTGTATGTAAGAGATCCTAAAGAATCTGGATCCAGAAAAAAAAAAAAAGGCAGGATACAAAATTAACATACAAAAACCCAACAGCCTTCCTGTATACCAGTAACAAACATACCATTAAAAAAAAATCCCTGAGAACAATCCCATTTGCAAGAGACAAAAAACAAAAAACCTCAAAATATACCTAAACAAGGAAGTAAAAGACCAGTGTAATAAAACATTTCAAACACTGAAGATGCTAGGAGATGGAAGAACCTCACATGCTCATGGATCAGCATATTGTGAACATGGCTACAATATCAAAATCAATGTACAGATTCGTTGTAATTCTCATCAAATTTTCAAGAATGTGCTTCAAAGAAATTTTAAAAAACAAATCTACAACTATTGCTGTGCCTGTTTTGAAGTTATATAATAAAGTCAAACCCAGAAGCTTCTTGCAGGAACCTTGCCTGGTGGCCATGGAATGCTCCTTACAGAGGCTGAGGCGAGCTAGGCACAGGGCTCCTCAGCTAGGCTGCTGGACGTCAGATCCCACTAGGGCTCCCAGAGCATTGGTCTCTCTCTCTCTCTCTCTCTCTCTCTCTCTCTCTCTCTCTCTCTCTCTCTCTCTCTCTCTCTCTCTCTCTCTCTCTCTCTCTCTCTCTCTCTCTCTCTCTCTCTCTCTCTCTCTCTCTCTCTCTCTCTCTCTCTCTCTCTCTCTCTCTCCTTCTCCCCCCTCCTTCTCCCCCCTCCTTCTCCCCCCTCCTTCTCCCCCTCCCCAGTCTCCTAGAGTTTATTTGATCTGGGCAGAATTTTAATCAGGAACTTAGAGAAAGAGAGGGTCAGAAGCAAAGAAAATCCATCTGTGCACACCTAGGGGAAAAGATTTTATATTGGAAGCACCACAGAGCTAAGGGTTGTGGTGGACCACTAGGTGGCATCGCAAACAAGACTCCTAGACTTCAGCGTCGTTGGCACCAACTTGGAGAAACGAACCTAATAGGTCAGAGAGGCGGCGATCTGGGCGGGCAGAGGCAGTTTAAAGGCTGAGCGGTGAGGTGAGGTGCTAGGTTAGGCTGGGAGAAGACTGCGCTCTGATGATGGTCCTGCTCTCTTGTCGAGGACCGCCCCGGGTGGACATCAGGTGCCCATGCTGAGTGAAGCGTCCAGGGAGGGGGCGCCTGGCCCGGATGCAGGACCAGAGCTGGGTGAACGGACACAATTCCATTTCCCAGAAACCGCCTGGAAACAGTGAGGAATCACGTTTACCTTTGCATGGAGGAGAGCAGAATGGGTAAGCCACCTTGTGCAGGGAGATTCTAAATCAGCTGGATGTGATGTTTAAAGCAACAGGAGAACGGGTCCATATCTTTGAGGTGTAAATGCATCGCAAATAGTTACAATCCAGTAGCTTTACCTCATTGCTAATACAATGGCCCCCTGAGTATGCCTTGTCCTAACATTTAATGGCTATTTCTTCATACTGTGCTCATGAGGAACATACAAAATTAGCAGTCAGATTCAATGAAATTCAGAGTTTTCAGAATTTAAGGAAAATACTCATTGAGGGGAAGGTACTGTTGTTTTCTCTACTTAACATACTGTAAAGCAACCTTATGTATTTGGAGAATAAACTGTGTTTATTCTCGAGCTAAGCGACCACTTACTGCAATATGTTCCACCCTGGAGAGTATGCATTGAGGATTTGCGGGGAGCTCTGGTCAGTGATAAGAACACAGGTACATCTTCCTTAAGGGAATGTTTGTGTGTTCTTCAGAAATCTGAGCTCACTTGAGCAAAATAGGATGTAGTAGCCCCGGGAATGTGAAAATCTGGAGACTGGTTGGGGTTCTTGGGGAGTTTTGATAGGGTTTAGGGGATCTCTGAGAGTGAACTTAGGGGCCAAGAAATCAGACATGGAAAGAGAAGATGTACTTGTCATAGAAACGGAAGCTAGCCCTCTAACCCGAGAGTGAGAAAATATGAGTAAATGGAAGAAGAGGCCCATGGAAACATTAAGCTTCTGTGTTAGAGAGACAGAATCCCAGGCACCAGGAACACAAGTTGGAGTGAGGCAAACTAGGGTTCAGCTTCCAATATGCTGTGTTTATTCTCCCATTTTCTTACATGTACTTGCTTTTGGCATGGTAGCCTGATCTGTGTTGTTGTATACACTTATACTCGAGATCATAATAACACAACAACGAACAAACCTCTCTTACAGTAAATTTGATGCTAAGAAGTGGAGGCATTTTCTTCCAGCCATGAACTCTTCATTTCAACCGCATTTCTTGAATCTTACCCTGAATTCCACGGAGGACAGCATTTTAGGACCAGATGTCAAGAACACATCTTCAGCCTGTGGGGACATGGGTATAGCTGTGGAGGTGTTCCTGACTCTGGGTCTCATCAGCCTCTTAGAGAACATCCTGGTCATTGGGGCCATAGTGAAAAACAAAAACCTGCATTCACCTATGTACTTCTTTGTGGGCAGCTTAGCAGTAGCTGACATGCTGGTGAGCATGTCCAATGCCTGGGAGACCATCACCATATACTTGCTAAATAATAAACATCTGGTGATAGCAGACACCTTTGTGCGTCACATTGACAATGTGTTTGACTCCATGATCTGCATTTCTGTTGTGGCCTCCATGTGCAGTTTGTTGGCCATTGCAGTGGACAGGTACATCACCATCTTCTACGCCTTGCGCTACCACCACATCATGACAGCAAGGCGTTCGGGGGTGATTATCGCGTGCATATGGACTTTCTGCATAAGCTGTGGCATTGTTTTCATCATTTACTATGAGTCCAAGTATGTCATCATTTGCCTCATCTCCATGTTCGTCACCATGCTGTTCTTCATGGTTTCTCTGTATATAAACATGTTCCTCTTGGCACGGAACCATGTCAAGCGCATAGCAGCTTCCCCCAGGTACAATTCTGTGAGGCAAAGGACCAGCATGAAGGGTGCCATCACCCTCACCATGCTACTCGGGGTTTTCATTGTGTGCTGGTCTCCCTTCTTCCTTCACCTTATCTTAATGATTTCATGCCCCCAGAACATCTATTGCTCTTGCTTTATGTCTTACTTCAACATGTATCTTATACTCATCATGTGCAATTCTGTGATTGATCCTCTGATATATGCCTTCCGCAGCCAAGAGATGCGGAGGACCTTTAAAGAGATCATTTGTTGTCATGGCTTCAGACTCATTTGTAGGCTCTGTGGCAGGTATTGAACACACCCCCCTCTCTGTGGCTCTCATCTCTTAGTCAATAAGATTCATCCAGGGGATAAGCAAGGTGTCTAGGAATCTCAAATGTATTCTTTATCTCTTCTGCTGCTGAAACTTTTTTTAAACCTGTGTTCATTGTGTATCAGAAGTATACACAGGTAGTTTGTCTCCATCATGGGAATGGTCTCTGACACATATCTTTGCATCTTACTCTTTCTCTTATTCCCATTCAGTTTCTAGAAGGCTTTACCACCCTCAACCTGACCTGATAGGTGACCTTATGAGATGCATAATATTCTGGGTGAGCTGTTATTGAAAGAAACACTGTGGAGATCAATGACACCACGAGTGGCTTTTTTTGTTTTGTTTTTCTCATGAAAAAAGTGGATGCACCTTTTGCATTCTTTTCAGAAATAGAGACACCCAGCTCTTTTCCACTTGAAACTTCCATTTTATTTGCACTGGGTGTCCCTACAGTGCTCCTATCCTAACTTCTAGTTTATAGCTTGTATTTAGAATTGCCTAAGGATCAACCTGTCCATCATCGTTTTGAACTTACTCAGATATACAATGCTGTGATACCACCTTACTCCAAGTGAAAGTCTCCATAACTCTTTCTCCCTGTCTTATTTTGATTCAATTCAGCACTTCCAAGAAATATTTCGGGGTCACATCAGGACCATAGGCACACACACACACTCGCTCCATGTAGCACATGGCCATAGTCAACCTAGCTTGATTTTCTCATACACAGTGTTTCAGCATCTCTTGCTGTCTAAGTCTTTGTCATTATATGTGTTTCAGCATCTTAAACTGACTGGAGCTCTCATCGGGAGTCCATTCTAAAACAAAGAAATACCATGTTCTCTAGTCTGGCATGGAGGAAAGGAGCTCAAGCTCAGGCACTAACTGCCATTCCCCTGGTTATATGTCCCTAATTTCACTCCAGGTTCCACATCTGTGCTGACTCCCAAGATGATCAAAAGAACTACCTGAAAGCAGTGGGAGAACTTTTTGTAAAATTCTAAATCCACATAGGATTCTCTTTTTTACACAAAAGAACTGATCCACATGGCCTACCAGAAACAAACATTAAGGAAGGATTTAAGTGTCGGTGGCCAGAGCAGTGTTTTGGACACCAAGATGTGCTTTGTTCAATGGAGCCATGTGACCCTCTGGGTCCTAGTGTTCTCATCTGAAGGAAAAAGTATGATACCCTAGAGCACACAGGCTCCATTTTACAGTAGTATCTAGGTTTTATTATTTTCTGTTTCATTGGATATTTGGCATCTAGACTGATTCCAAATGGAAAAAAAAAAACCCAACAACAATGAAGCAATGGATATAGACGGCGTCCCACAATGAGTTACTGGTATAAGAAGAATCATTCTACAGAAAAATTTAAAGGTAGAATAACTTTCAAGAATAGTCACATGAATAAGCTTGTGGGCATTACCACTAGGAGCTCAGTATAGAAAAAACAAACAAATAAACCAAAACAGCAAATGCATGAGATGTCCAAAGCTTTACAAAATGACAAATTGGTAGCTTGATTGCAACTGATTTGAAAAGAGCATGTAGCCTTTAGAAATGTTTCCTGCTGGTTTGTATTTGCTGAAAGTTCACAGGCACATCTACGAATAAGAAGTAGCCAGGCGGTGGTGGCGCACGCCTTTAATCCCAGCACTCGGGAGGCAGAGACAGGCAGATCTCTGTGAGTTCGAGGCCAGGCTGGACCGACAGCCTCCAAAACAATACAGAGAAACCCTGTCTCATAAAAACCAAAAAAAAAAAAAAAAAAAAAAAAAGAAGAAGAAGAAGTAAACACTCACATTGTAACTATTATAGAAAACACAGACCATTGTTGCGGTAGATGTCATGGGGTTGTATGAAGGCTTCCTCTCATCTGTGCAGAGCAAGCACTTGCACTGTTTGACTCTTCTGCCCAGCATCCTTGAGCATTAAGCAAGGTGATGAGAGCTGCAGTACTAGGGGTAGAATAAGACGTTGATCTTTGTGGTTACACTGTTTATCTTGACACTCAACTCTCACTAGGCTAATTCTCTGCTCTGGGTGCTAAATGACTTACTACAAATCCTGAACTTAGTATTAATCTGTTTAAGAACCTATTCAACTACATTTTAAACTCTAGGTAAACAAAATAGCCCTTGTGTTCAAATGTGGTTGCATTTGGGAGATTACATGCATGTAGTAACTTGTTAAGTTTATGAAAATAAGCCAACCTCTGGAACCAAAAATGAAGTCCCCCTAACAGAAAAAGAATACACATACGTGTCAAACATAGAGTACTGTATGCTAACATATTTCTGTGGGAAGTATATTTGCTGTAAATATGTGTTCAAAGAAATTGTTAGTAAAGTAAAAGGATGAATCAATTAAAATACACTATTAAATATATAATTAATAAAATGGATGTACTTAATTTTATATTTTAATTAGTAATACATGACATTTGAAGGATTTTTTTAATTTTTCTGGAAATTTTCTGGTACATTCTGAGAATGTACATAACTTGGTGAATTTTACTTGAAAGTATTTACTGCCTATAGTATTGACATTCAAAGTTATTTTAATCCTACAAATAAAGTAAAATGTATACTTCACTATGTTTTGTTGAAAATATGTCTTAGTATATAATTATTCTGGGACTATTACTTATGATGAGCTCAGTATGGGGTTGGAAGTTCTGGCTATCACAGGAGTTCTGCCACTCAAAGCCAATGACATGAACTGTGCCAAGACATAACTGTTTCAAGGTATGTGAATACATGCACACAATTCAAGATACTTTATATATTTAAGTGTAAAGTGTAAGATATGGTCTAGTATATGTGATAGAAAATGTCACCTCCAAACCTCTAATGGCATCTCTCCTTAGTGAATATAGAGATAAGTAGGTGAGTTTTGAGGTGGATGTATAATTGAGAAATATCCCAGGTTGCCTTTAAATCCATAAAAGGATCAAGACAAGGCAATCCTCCTACTGTAGCCTCCAGAGTGTTGAGATTATAGGTGTGTGTTGACACTCCCTGCTGGGATTTTGCATTTTTAACAAGCTCCCAAATACTGTAGGTTCAAGGTTCCACTTTACAAAACTCTGATTCCCAAGTCTCAGCAAAGTCAAGACAATAGTTTGTTGCTTGTTTTTCTATCCTGTCCTATGCGCACAATAAATTAGCAGAGACTCTTACCGCTATTCAAGGACCAGATTGCTTAAAGTCTAATGCCTGACTCACACATGTGAGTTTATTTTCTAACTCAATGTCATTCGTAGTGTCTAAGTGGGCCAGTGAAATCCTATGTGCCTGAACACTCACCATTTGTGAACAGTGACTTTGGTAAGTTCATCATGGTGCCAGGTGTGTGATCAGCATTGCCATTGTATTTTTAAGGGGCATATATGTCAAGAATAATTACCATGCTTGTGTGTGTAAAGGATATACTGTAGAGTTAGTAAATTCACATAGTGTGACCTTACATACCTGTGAGGATGTATTCCTTCACTGGAACAGCTACCACAGTTCCAGGGTGTGGAGATGAGTTTGGGGAAGCTCCTAAAGCTTAGTCCTTTCCTCCTTTCACATAAGGAATTACTTTCATGTGTAAAGGGACATATTTAGATGTAGTCAAGTCAAGAGAGATATAACCCTGCATAAATCCTTGATGAATGGATCGAATTTAAACAAAGGAATGGGGAGCACAGGTAGATAAGGCCATCTGTTTCCAGCCGAGGTGAGAAGGAAGGATCACTAAAGTATGCCAGAAATCAGTCTAGATCTGTGGTGTTTCAAAGACAAAGAGAGATTTATTTTATGTCAGCTTGAAATGGGCTAATGTCATCTGAGGGGAGGGACTCCCCACTGAGAAAATGCCTCCACAAGATTGGGCTATTGGCAAACCATTAGGAGCAAGCCACTAAGAAGCACCCCTCCATGGCCTTTGCATCAGCTCCTGCTGCCAGATTCCTGCCCTGCTTGAGTTCCTATCCCGGCACTGTTGGCCAATAGGGCAGCAAGATAGGTGGGACTAGGAGTCAAGGAGGATTCTGGGAAGTGTAGTAAAGAGAAGTCACCATGCGATCCAAGCAGGTAGTGACTTAGCAGGCAGTAACAGTATATAAGCAAGGACAAAGAGGGAATTGCTCTTCCCTCTCCTTTCCTCCTCTCCTCTCCTCTCCTCTCCTCTCCTCTCCTCTCCTCTCCTCTCCTCTCCTCTCCTCTCCTCTCCTCTCCTCTCCTCTCCTCTCCTCTCCTCTCCTCTCCTCTCCTCTCCTTTTCTTCTGTGTGGAGATCCTGAGAAAAGAGACTCAAACCTTTCTCCAGTAAGAGAATACCTTGTGATAATTAGAAATGGGTTAATTTAGACAGAGCTAGCAAATAAGAAACGTTAGTCATCAATCAGCAACTTAAACAAATATAGCATCTGCATGATTCTTTGGGGCAGAGAAGGGCAGTGGGACATAGCGGGGCCAGAGAAACACACATTACAAAATGGCTCCCAATGTGAGGCATGAACCCAGGATCCTGAGATTAAGGGTCTCATGCTCAAGTCCTTCCAGACACCACCCCTGGCGTGCCCTGCTTCAGGTGAGCTTGGGTCCTCCTGGGAACCCTCCCCACCCATCACCCACTCATTCAATCTTCAGGGGCCCCTGCTCCTGGCATCGAGAGGACCCGCTCACACAGGAAAGACATGAGCCCTTCCAGACCCTACCCCCAGCATGCCCAGCTTCAGGAAAGGAGATTAGTGGAGACAGAGAGACCCCACCTGTACTCACTGGAAGAAGAGATGGAAACTATGAAATCCAGAAGATCCTGGACAGATGCCCTATAAATGATAAGGGAACAAGGATGCCAGCCCAGACTACTGTACCCAGCAAAGCTTTCAATTACCATAAATGGAGAAAACAAAATATTCCACAACAAAGCCAGATTTAAACAATACATACCCACAAATTCAGCCCTACAGAAAGTACTGGAAGGAAAACTTTGACCCAATGAAGATAACTACACTCACAAAGACATAGGCAATGGATAATCCCACTTTACCAAACACCAAAAGAAAAGAGGAGGGAAATCCACACACAATAACACCACCACTAATAAATCAAAACAAACAAGAATCAATAATCAATGGTCATTAATATCCCTCAATGTCAATGGTCTAAACTTGCCTATAAAAAGACACAGACTAGGAGAATGGATGCGAAGACAGAACCCATCCTTCTGCAGCAGACAAGAAACACATCTCAACATCAAAGACAGATGTTACCTCAGAGTAAAGGGCTGGGAAAAGATTTTCCAATCAAACGGACCCAAGAAACAAGCTGGTGTAGCAATCCTAATATCCAACAAATTAGACTTCAAATTAAAATCAATCAAAAGAGATGAAGAAGGACATTTCATATTCATCACAGGAAAAGTCCATCAAGATGAAGTCTCTATTTTGAACATCTATGCCCCAAATACAAAGGCACTCACATTTGTGAAAGAAACAGTATTAAAGCTCAAATCACATATAAAATCTCACACACTAGTAGTAGGACACTTTAACAGTCTGCTCTCACCGCTTGACAGGACCTCCAGACAGAAACTTAACAAAGAAACAAAAGAGCTCAAATTGCACATAAAATCGCACACACTAATAGTGGGAGACTTCAACACTCCTCTCTAACCGCTAGACAGGACCTCCAGACAGAAACTTTACAAAGAAACAAAGGAACTAATAGAAGTTATGACACAACTGGGTTTAACAGACATCCATCTATAGAACATTCCATCCAAACACAAAGGGATATACCTTCTTCTCAGTGCCACATAGAACCTTCTCTAAAATTGACCACATAATAGAAAACATAGCAAACCTCCACAGACACAAAAAAATGGGAATAACTGCCTATATCTTATCAGATCACCATGCATTAAAATTAGAATTTAACAATAACACAAATCACAGAAATCATACAAACTCAAGGAAATTGAACAATGCACGATTGCACCATCCCTAAGTAGAGGAAAAAATAAAAAAAGAAATTAAAGACTTCCTGGGATTCAATGAGAATGAAGACACAACATACCCAAACTTATGGGACACTCTGAAAGCAGTGCTGAGAGGAAAGTTCATAGCACTAAGTGCCCACATGAAGAAACTGGAGAACAGTCCCACAAGAGAATTAATAGCACAACTGAATGCTCTAGAACAAAAAGAAACAAACTCATCCAGGTGGAGTAGATGCCAGGAAATAATCAAATTGAGAGCTGAAATCAATCAAGTAGAAACCAGAATAACATTGCAAAGAATCAATGAGACAAAGGGTTGGTTCTTTGAGAAAATCAACAAGATAGACAAACCTTTGTCCAAACTAACCAAAAGGCAGAGAGAGAGCAAGCAAGTTAACAAAATCAGAAATGAAAAGGGGGACATAACAATGGACACTGAGGAAATCCAGATAATCATCAGGGCATACTATGAAAACCTGTACTCCACAAAATTAAAAAATTTAAAGTAAATGGACAATTTCCTGGATAGATATCACTTGCCAAAACTAAATCAAGAACAGATAAACAATCTAAACAGACCTATAACTCTGACTAAAATAGAAGTAGTCATCAAAAGTCTCCCAACCAAAAAAAGCCCTGGCCCAGATGGCTTCAGTGCAGAATTCTACCCGAAATTCAAAGAAGAGCTAATTCCAATACTCTTTAAAGTGTCCCACACAATAGAAGCAGGAAGTTCACTGCCAAACTCTTTTTACGAGGCTACAATTACCTTGGTACTCAAGCCACACAAAGGCACAACTAAGAAAGAAAACTACAGACCAATTTCTCTCATGTACATTGATGCAAAAATACTCAATAAAATACTAGCAAATCAGATCCAAGAACACTTCAGAAAAATCATCCACCATGATCAAGTAGGCTTCATCCCAGGAATGCAGGGATGGTTCAACATACAAAAATTTATCAATGTAATCCATCATATAAACAAACTGCAAAAGAAAAACACATGATCATCTCAGTAGATGCTGAAAAAGCCTTTGACAAAATCCAGAACCCCTTCATGATAAAGGTCCTAAGAGATCAGGGATAACAGGAACATACCTGAATATAATAAAAGCAATATACAGTAAACCAACAGCTAACATCAGACTAAATGGAAAGAAACTCAATGTAATTTCTCTAAAATCAGGAACAAGACAAGGCTGTCCACTCTCTCCATATCTCTTCAATGTTGTACTTGAAGTTCTAGCTAGAGCAATAAGACAAACAAAAGGAGATCAAGGGAATACAAATTGTAAAAGAAGTCAAACTTTCACTATTTGCAGATGATATGATAGTTTACATAAGTGACCTGAAAAACTCTACAAGAGAACTCCTACAGCTGATAAACACCTTCAGTAAAGTGGCAGGATACAAGGTTAACTCAAAAAAATCTGTAGCCCTATTATACACAGATGATAAATTAGCTGAGAAAGAAATCAGAGAAGCATCACACTTTACAATAGCCATAAACAGCATCAAATATTTGGGGATAATGTTAACCAAAGAAGTGAAAGACCTGTATATCAAGAACTTTGAGTCTCTAAAGAAAGAAATCAAAGAAGACACCAGCAAATGGAAATATCTCCCATGCTCTTGGATTGGTAGGATCAACATAATAAAAATGGCAATCCTGTCAAAAGCAATCTACAGATTCAATGCAGTCCCTGTCAAAATACCGGCACAATTCTTCACAGACCTTGAAAGAACAATAATCAAATTTTTACAGAAAAACAGAAGACCCAAGATAGCCAAAACAACCTTGTGCAATAAAGGAACTTCAGGAGGTATCACCATCCCTGACTTCAAGCTCTATTATAGAGCTATAATACTGAAAATAGCTTGGTATTGGCACAAAAATAGACAGGTAGGCCAATGGAATCCAATTGAAAACCCTGATTTTAACCCACACATCTATGGACACTTGATTTTTGACAAAGAAGCTAAAATTATACAATGGAAAAAAGAAAGCATCTTCAACAAATGGTGCTGGCATAACTTGATATTGGCATGTAGAAGACTTTAGATAGATCCATGTCTATCGCCTTGCACAAAACTTAAATCCAAATGGATCAACGTAAATCCAGCCAC
Organism: Mesocricetus auratus; assembly: GCF_017639785.1. Taxonomy (NCBI): domain Eukaryota; kingdom Metazoa; phylum Chordata; class Mammalia; order Rodentia; family Cricetidae; genus Mesocricetus; species Mesocricetus auratus. Next base: position 86,874,411 of record NW_024429184.1, on the reverse strand, counting down.
ACTGAAACTCTTAGAAGAGAACATGGGAGATACTCTTCAACGAATTTGTACAGGAGACTGTTTCCTGAACACAACACCAGTAGCACAGACATTCAGATCCACAATTAATAAACGGGACCTCTTGAAACTGAGAAACTTTTGTAAGGCAAAGGACATAGTCTATAAGATAAAAAGGCAGCCCACAGAGTGGGAAAAGATATTCACTAACCCCACATCTGACAGAAGGCTGATCTCTAAAATTTACAAAGAACTCAAGAAGCAAGTCTCCAAAACACCAAAAGATACAACTAAAAAGTGGATACAGAACTAAATAGAGATTTCTCAACAGCGAATTCTAAAATGATCCAGCAATTCTACTCTTAGGCATATATCCAAAAGATGCACATTCATACAACAAGGATGTCTGTTCCACTATGTTCATAGCAGCATTATTTTTAACTGACAAAACCTGGAAGCAATCTAGATACCCCTAAAGTGAAGAGTAGATAGAGAAAATGTGTTACATTTACACAATGGAGTACTACTCAGCAGAAAAACAATGGAATCTTGAAATTTGCAGGCAAATGGATGGCACTGGAAGAAACCATCCTGAGTGATGTAACCCAGTCACAAAAAGACAAACATGGTATGTACTCAGTCATATATGGATTTTAGACATGGATCAGGATAGTGCTAGTCTGCAATTCCACTGACAGAAAGTCTGGGAAACAGGAAAGAACATAAAGGATATGCATGGTACCCAAGAGAAGAGGGATGAGGGGAGATCTCCTGAACATTTTGGGAGCACGGCAGGGGGATTTGGGGGAGTGGGAGCTGGGAAGAATGAGGGGGAGAAGAGGAGGAGAGAGTAGTTCATGGGGGAGCAAGAAGGCTGAGTTGGGGGAAGAATAGAGGGAGAACAGGATGAGAAATACCATAATATAGGGAGTCATTATAGGTTTGAAGAGCGATCTACAAGGATGATACCAACTGGCAAGCTAAGCAATGGTGGAGAGACCACCTTAAATGCCATTTCTGATAATGAATTTGACAACTACCTTATATGCCATCCTAGAACCTTCATCTAGTGACTGATGGAAGCAGAGGCAAACACCCGTAGCTAAACACTGAACTGAACCCCTGGAACCCAGTGACAAAGCGAGAGGATTGATGAGGAAATGGGCAAAGAATGGGCTGGAGAAACCAGCAGAAACAGGTGACTTGAACAGGGGAGAGCTCTTGGACCCCAGACCGACAGCTGGGAGGCCAGCATGCGACTGATACAGATACCCTGTGTGTGAGAGTCAGTTAGGAGGCCTGGGCAATCTATTGGGCCCTGGGCAGTAGATCAGTATTTATCCCTGGCATACAAATGGACTTCGTGTGTCCATAACACAAAGAGAAATGCTCTCTCAGCCTGGACTCTTGGGGGAGGGCCTGGATCCTGCCATGAGCTAAATGTCAGACTCTGGATATCCCCTATGTGGAAGGGAGTGGGGATAGTGGGTGGGGGTTCAGGAGGAGGGGAGAGAGAGGGAGCTGGGATTGACATGTGAAGCAAGCTCTTTTCTAAAAAAAATGTAATAAAAATAATGCAATAAAAAAGAGTTTCATGCTGTATTGACTGAGCTAGCTGGGCTGAAGTCAGTGCTTATTTGGGGGCTGAAGGGGCCCAGCAGAACCCAGGCAGTTGGCCAAAAAGAGCTCATGTTACAGGAGTCATCAGAGAGGAAGGAGTCTCAGCTGAGGAAATCCCTCCATGAGATACAGCTGTAAGGCATTTTCTCAATTAGTGATCAATGGGGGAGGGTGCTGCCCATTGTGGGTGGGGCCATGCCTGGGCTGGTGGTCCTGGGTTCTATAAGAAAGCAGGTTGAGCAAGCCATGGAAGCAAGCCTGTAAGCATCACCCCTCCATGGTCTCTTCATTAACTCCTGCCTCTAGGTTCCAGCCCTGCCTGAGTTCTTGTTCTGACTTCTTGCAATGATGGACTATGATCTGGAAGTGTAAGCCAAATAAACCCTTTCTTCCCCAACTTGCCTTTTGGTAGTAGTGTTTCATCATAGCAATAGAAACCCTAACTAAGACACTATGTAAGTCAGGCTAGCCTAGAACTCACAATCTTTCAGTTTCAGCCTTTCAAGGGCTAGGGTTACAGGCATAAGCAACTACTTTTGTGCTGAAATTTAAACTCAGAAATGTGTGGCATTGAAATGACTTTTGATTTGCTCATTTGTTGTTTCCTTTTCATAGTAAGCTATTTTTGAATGCACAGATCCCTACCCTGTTCAATTCTCCCCTAGTTAAAATAAATTCAGACTTTATACTCTAAACACTTTCTTTTTTCAAAATCGATTTCATTTATAATGTTTCTTTTTTGTAGGGCTCCCTTTCATCAAAAGACAGGGGAATCTCAATTTTACATGAATACTTGTGAATGAAGGGCTGCTGTGCTTGAGTGAGCATGGGTTTTCTTGCAGCACTGTAGACTGAATCATGCAGGTTGGTGACTCTGTGAGTAGGTGGGCACACCAACCACCAGACTTTACTCAAAGGGTAGTTATACTGGGAACAGGCTTATACAGGCCCAGTGTGAGGATACTGCTCTGGTATTTCTTCCTCTGGGAACTTAGCTGTCACTTTTGTTGGTACTTGGAGGTGTGATTCTGCACTACTGTGTGTGTTTGATAAGGCACTGTGGAGAAGGCCATGCCATGTTTTGTAGATAGTATAAATCATCTGTTTTTCATTCTACTACTCTGAATTCCAGCATGTCAGATGTCTTCTTTCCAGATTGCTTGTGTGCTGTGGACTGTGGTCTTGAACTAGCCTCTTTGTTAGTCAACCCTGCGGACTTCCAACATCGGAAATTCATTCTAAGTTCTAGTACTTCAGGGTCTAAAGTCTCCACACTCTTATAGCTCACCCATTTTTTTGAGTATGGCTTTTAGAGGCGGCTTAAATCCAGCAGGGTGTGCCTCTCAAGCAAAGACTGCCCAAGGTACAGATTCCCTTTTCACCTTGGTTCTATTTACAAACTGGCAGCCACACCCACGCAGGAATCTGTGCCAGTGCCAAGTAGGTGGAAAAGTCTTGTCTTGTTCTGCTATTGTGCTCAGTCTTTTTTTTTCTTGTTCTAGATTCTAAGTAGAGAGCAACTATTTCAAGGAAAGGGCATAATCAGGTCAGAGGAGATGAGCTCCCACAGTTCGAGGTCCCAGGGTCTCTGGTCAGAGACATCCTTTCAACTGTTTGGTGAAACATGCTTAAAAAGCTGTCAAACTCTTTCTGCCAGTAGGGGGCAGTGCACAGAGTTTTGTTCGGTCTTCCACATGATCATCCTCCTGCCAGCTGGTAAACTCAAGTAGCCCCAGGTGAGAATTCTTCTCAAGTCCTCATTGCACAAGGTGCTCAGCATATTATGAGTGTAATTTTGTAATGCCCAATGCACTTTAAATGGATTAACTCAATTCTCTAACCACCTTTTAAAAAGGGGTAAATATTACTAAGCTTTACCTAGAGCTCAAGCAACTTGTTTAAGGTCATATCCCTAACACGTACTTATCTCTGAATCCAACCTTAAGAGCTTTGAAAAGTCATCACATCTCTGTTTGCTTTTTGTTTTTTTTTTAAGTCATTGTTTGTCTTTGCTGACTTTGGCTTCTTATTGCTCTCTGCAAGGGCCATTTGGATTCTGTTGTTTTAACTTCAGCACAGTGGCCACACTTTAATCTACTGCTTTCTCAGCCAGCAATTACAAGTCCACAGATACTGTCCTGCTTCTCTAACAGTGGCCTGGCCACTCAGGCTGCAGCCTGATGAGAATTTTGCTCCCCCCCCCCAGGCCCTGTTGTTGCCTCTTAACTGTAGCTTTAATAAATCTCTATCATTTTGATTATGAATAAGACTTGAGATTCCAAGGCTGGAGTGAAAACCTGTGAGTTCAGAGAGGTTGAGTAGCAACTTCTCCTTGTTGGCCTCTGGAGAAGGTTTATGCTTCCCGCTTTGCCAAACCCCAAAAACCCGAGCCACTCCAAACCCCACCTACTGCTTCCTGTGTCTCTCTAGCTTTCCTGGATGCCCTCCGATGCTCTATGAAAACTTTCTATCAAGCAGTTGCTAATGCAGCCTCCTGACCCAAGGTTTGTTTAATTAACACGGATGCAAACTCGGGGTTCACAGCATGGTCAGACATCCCCAACATTTCCCCCTTTTCATCTAAATAAAATGCAGGCATGTCTCTCGATCGTGAAAAATTCTTAGGTTATTAAACATCTTAAATGCCACATTCTGTAGGTCTCTGAAGCATTTGAAGCTCTAAAATTATGTCTAACTTTGAAAACATACATAACATGACAATTTGAGTGTTATAGATGACTACTAGTCTGCATTTTTTTAACTCTCCTAAGCATTTTGTAATAATAGCATTCAAAGATTAGAACTTTTTTTTTTTTTTTTGGTTTTTCCAGACAGAGTTTCTCTGTGGCTTTGAAGGCTGTCCTGGAACTAGCTCTTGTAGACGAGGTTGGCCTCAAGTTCACAGAGATCCGCCTGCCTCTGCTGCCCGAGTGCTGGGATTAAAGGCGTGTGCCACCACCATCCAGTTTATGTTACATTTTTAAACGAGAGTAGAAATATATATACAGTATAACAAAATAACCTTAAATTTGTATCAATATATAAAAATCCATACCAATGTAAAATATTTGAGATGAATAGTTGTCCTTTTATCCTATATTCCTATATCCCCCCTAAATGATGACAAACATTCATAATTACCAAATGCCAAAAAACCCACACCTCACTTCTTGGGAATGTGATCGATGTGTTTTTTCTCTAGACTGCTCTTGTCTAGGGGTGACAGCATCCCCAGGGAACCCTGAGAAAATTGAAATAATGATCAAGTACTAAGAAAACTAACTATGATATTTGTTGTCTAGTCTCTGTGTAATGAGAAAGTACAAGGCTTATCTGGAATCCTGAATAGAATGGTCTGTGAGGCTGGACAATCTCAGCCAGCATCCTTGAAGTTGTTCTGAATACAGAACTCTGAAGAAACTGAAACAGAGGCACCTGGGCCACCAATTTTTATTGGTATTTGGTTCCCTTTTTCTGAAAACACACAAGCTTTCAAAGGTAACATACATATCTGATAAACACAAGCCAGCCAAAGAGGATTTTTTTGGTTTATGTTTGAGCAGGTAATAGACATCTGTCAACTTTGTAAGTCTTTTTGGACTGTCTAACCAAACCTCTATCCATGCCACATGAAAGGATGGCATGTAATAATGTCATGAGGACTCTAACCAACAAGATTTATCTTGTCTCATCCCGTCTCAGAGCTGTTCCCATGACAAGAGATCAGCATGTATGTTACCTGTATTGTAGTTTTTCTGGGTTTGTTTCTTTATGTTTGGAACAAAGATTTTCAGGGTGTCTCCTCCAATCAATTCTGGTCTCTGTTAATTTTGAAGGAATCCACAGTCAAGAAAATTGGTTCTAGACCTACAATATTCTAGCTCTCTACAATCATAGAAGTTCTAATCTACCAATCAGCCCTGTCACATTTTTAATCACAGGTGTGTGTGTGTGTGTGTGTGTGTGTGTGTGTGTGAACATTGCATGTGCATAGATGGAGGTTAGAGACAACTTGTGGGGGTCAGTTCTCTCTGTCATGTAAGCTCTGGGGATTGAACTCATCAGCTTTGGCAGCAAGCTCCTTTAACCACCAAGCTATCTCATCAGCCTTTATACATACTTTCCCCCTTATACATATTCTAAACCAACACCAAGAATTCCAAATCAAAGAATTCTGCGCCTCACTACATCTGCTTTCATTACCAACACCCAGATATTGGAAAAGAAAATATCCACCTAAAAACTACATTTAGTTTTAAGAATTTCATATATATATATATACTGTATTTATGTCATTTTCCCACTTCTAATTCCTCCCATGTCTCCCCTCCTCAGCTACCTCTCAAATTCGTGACTTCTTTTTAATTATTGTTATTACATACATATACACACAACATACATATACATGTCTGTATGTATTTAAATGAATACATACATGAATACTACCTGCCAAGTCCACTTAGCATTGCTCATTTAGATACACATTTTAGAGCTGACCTCTTGGTATTGGATTGTGTTTACTTACTCTGGTATGGATGGTTTTTCACTGGAAAAGCCTCTCTGATCTGACTGCCAGGAAGAGGATCAACATTGGTGGTGCTCTGATGGGTTCTCTGCTAAACTGCTTCTCATCATACATTTAAAAATAAAGAAGATTAAGATTAATGGGGAATCTACAGTATTACTATATTGGTTTAAGCCCAATCATCATATATCAACAAAGATATTTCTGTGGCGGTAGGTTAAAATCAGGTCCAAAGTGCTAAGTCTAAATATACCTTTGGTCACTTGGATAATTTTCAGTCTTTCATAATATGTCTTCTTGTGAGGGGCTACTGCCAGACCCAAAAACGTCAGAAAAAGAGGAAGAGAGAATTTCAGAATTTCTCAACTATCCTGAGCCCCAGTTGCTCTGTCCATTATAGACAGAAGTTGGCTACTTGGTGACCTTATTCTTGAACTGACAGGGAAAATTAAAAATTAAAAACATCAAAATTATAAAATTCATAGGGGGCTTGTGAAGTTTCTCCCCAAATTATAATATTATGATAATAATGAATTCAAAATCAAAAGGGGATGAGAGGGACACAGGAGGAGCTGGACAGAATAGGAATGATTGGAGATGATGTAATACAGTAGTTGGTATGAATTTCTCAAAGCTTTAAAAGAAATCCAAATGTGGGATGTTTATTTTGTGCAACCTCATTCTAAGGTGTTTTATCAACTATCCCATTGCATGTGAAAGCTAGGGCTATTCAGGAACTCTTGCCAGTTGTAATGAGCATAATTAAACAAGAACTTTCAATTTGTGCTCTAATTCTTACAATATTCCAATCCTAAAAGGAAAAAATATCAGAGGATGAAGTTGGAAATTAGTTAAAGACATTTGTGAATTAAATAAGAAGGCAATACCAAAGACACTAGTAGTTCTTCATTGTAATTCTTTTTTTTTCTAGTGTACCCACAGTTCAAGTGGTTCCCAGCGGAACACCTTTACTTAGATTTCTTCAGTTGTTTAAGACAGTGTTTTGAAAAATCAACAACATGCTTCACTTCAATTATAATGGCAGAGAAGTTTATTAGTTCTGTCAATTTTTCCTACATTAGGATTTGGCCAAGGCACAAGTCCCTAGGAATCCTGTTCTTGTTCAATATGTAGATGGATTTCTCTGATCTCCTATGACAGATTCAGACTTAGATTAGAATTACTTTTCGTAGCCCTCAGCTTGTAAAGCCCACAAGACCTTCATAGAAAATCTCCAAGTTGCCAGAGAAAAGATCCATTATTCTGAGTAAGATCTGACTGTGGGAGTGACTGTTCTTTAAACTGAAAGAGAAAATAGTCATTTACAATTTCTCCATTTCCATTCTTAAAAGGCAATTACTTGAATTTTCTTTTAGACTCACAGAATCCTATAGGTGTTGCATTGTTTCTTTGCTGGCATCTCCCTTGAATTACTTCCAACAGCCTTTCTCCTGAAAGGATGCTGCAAGTAGGCCTTCGGCCATCTAAAACTGGTTCCAAAGTAGTACATGCAGCCTCAGGACTATCAGGTTACACTCAACCTTTCACCCCCTTTTAGAGATTTGAGTTCTTACTCAGGAACTCACAGATATAGGAGGCATTGCTTATTCTAGTCTGTAATTGAATTCAGCGACTTAAAGCATACACTGTTACCTAAAAGTAGTCAAGGAGGTAGCCAAATTGTTAGAAATTCCACCATAACTAGTATTAGTAAATGAGCTATATTTGTCAGTCCTACACACTACTGAAAGCTTCTTCAATTCTGACCAGAGCCAACATTTTTCTGGTGAGCAGGCTAATGTCTTATGAAACCCATCTCCTATCACCTTCTAATCTTTAGCTGAGGTGTTGTAACCCATACAGTGCTGCTACTTGTTTGATTGCCTGACAATCAAAACCAACCGTGGGAATGTGTATCATAGATTTGGACCCTCATTGACTCACAAGATACTAGACAATCCTAAACTAATACTTTTTGTTGATAGGTTGTTTGCCAAACACAAAGAAGGAGGCGGCTGAGGGAAATGGCTCAGTTTGTTGCGAAAGTGCCTGCTGTGTAAGGATGAGGACCTGGGTTTGGATTTCTGGCACCTTAAGGCAGGGTCACAAGCATCTATAACTCTAGCTATTGGGGGTGGTGCAGAGACAGATGGATTCCTGGATCTCAGTTGTCATCCAGTTTGTGAGTGTTAGGTTTGGTGAGAGACCCTGTCTCAAAAGATAGATGGAGTGTGACTGAGAAAGACACTGAACTTCAATCTTTGGGTTTTATGTGTATGTGTGCATACACATATGTGCATACAGGTATACACATGCATGGTATCTAACACATCTGTGTACATATAAATACAGCCCCCAACACAGAAAGAAAACCCTCCATTTATTTTCTGTTATCTGCTTTAATTTGTGGGGGCATCCCAGTTGGGGGAACTGATGTTTGCCATTGTCATAGGACTTCAATTGCTGTGAAGAGACACCATGACTACAGCAACGCTTATGAAGAAAAACATTTAATTGGGGCTGGCTTACAGTTTCAGAGGTTTAGTCCATTATCATCATGGCAGTGTGTAGGCAGACGCGGTGCTGGAGAAGGAGCTGAGAGTTCTACATCTTGATCAGCAGGCAGAAGAAGCGAAGACTCTATACTAGGCCTAGCTTGAGCATATGTGACTTCAAAGCCTACCTTCAGTGACACACTTCTAACAAGGGCATAGCTGCTCCAATAAGGTCATACTTCCTATTACTGCCATTCCCTATGGGCCAGGCATTCAAGAACATGAGTCTATGGGGCCATTCCTATTAAAACCACCATACCATCTCCTTTGGGTTCTTTTGTTTCTCTCAAGAATCTTTAGTTTGGCCGTTTATGGTTATATCAGATGGTCTCACTACAAAGGAAAATATTTTTCTTTAAAGACCATCGAGCAGTCACTTAGTGAATACCACCCCAAGACAAAGATGTCTCAGCCATGAAGGTGACACAGGCTGGAGCCTATGATTCAGATTTGGTTAATCTCTTATAGGTGAAAGGTGGCTCAAAGAAGGCTACAGATGGAGACAAGACATCAACAGTCTTACCCAACTGTGAATTCTACGAACTGTAAGACAAGATGTACAATAGAGTTACAAATAGTATGGAGGGTAACCAATTACTCTCTGATTGGATTTGAGGCCTACTCCACAGGAGGGAATCCATGCCTGTTCCTGTAAGCCTGGCATGACAGGGGAGGTCTGAATACTGTCATTTAGCCAAAAGGACATAACATCAAACTTCTTTCTAAATATTTTGTGGGTTTACAGCCATAGGCAAATGTTACCCTTGACTTTAATTGAAGATGACTCTTTCCAGTAAATGGAGGTAAATGCAGAGACTCATGGCTGCAAAAGGTACTCAGAGTAAGTGACAAATGAGTGCTAAGCTCTAAATGATAAATTTACATCATCCCCTCTAAGGCTCAGGGAACACTGCGGATAAGCAGAAAGAATGTAAGAACTGGAAAATAGCTGTGCTAACTAGTTTTATGTCAACTAGATACAAGCTGAAGTCAGTTTTGGAAGAGAAAACCTCAACTGAGAAAATGTCCCCAACAGACTGGCCCCTGGGCAGGCCTGTGGTACATTTTCCTGGTTGATGACTGATTCGGGGAGGGGCAGCTCACACCAGGTGAGTTCTATAAGAAAGCAGATGAGTGAGCCACGAGGGCCAAGCCAGTAAGAGCATTCCTCCACAGCATCTGTATCAGTCTCTGACCCCAGGTTGGTGCCTCGAGCTCTTGTCCTAATGGCAGACTCACAAATGACAAAGAAATAAACTTTTTCCTTCCCAAGTTGTTTTTGTTCATGGTCTTTTGTCACCTCACATTTCATCTCCGGAGCAAGACACAGCCTTTACAATCATGGTCTCATAACATTGGGTCTGCCCAATAATGTGTCTCACAGGTCCCTACCCCTCACTGCTAGCTTATTTGTTACTAATAAGTTCAGGGTTCAGAGGACTTAACTGCCTTTAATCATGTACCCACTGGTGACCTCAGCAGACTCCAGTGGATGGTTCCAGTCTGCGGTCACAAAGATGGTTTTTATTAAACTAAATGGGTTACAAAACAAAAACAATCTTAGAGGAGGATTAATAAGGAAGAGGGGGCATTAGCAGGGATGGGAGGGAGGAAGGAGAAAGTGGGGGGGAGTAATGCATTGTATATGTCTAGAATTACTAGAGAGCAAACTATAAAATGGTACCTTTTGCTAACTATGAAACCAGAATAAGGGAAGTTTAAACAGAAGATTCTATATTATTCTCATAATTAATATATTTAAAAGGGGGAGCATTATTATAAACCCTTCTTAGTGAATACAGGTGATGTGGTCACTGTCCATAGGTACACATCAGCTCTCATCAGACTCAGCTGCTGTTGTCAAGGCCCTCTGGAAGACCCAGGTTGGTTGTCAGGAAATATCTACTACGCATGCTCTTACTGTCAGTCTGGGCTGGCTGTCAGGAGGTATGTCCTGCATATGCTCTAGGCCAGCTGTGGGAGGCTTAGCTATCCCACAGAAGGGCAATTGGAATTCATAGCATTAGTCTTCATTTCTCTGTGGGCTGTCTTGTCAGTGACAGCAAGGGACAATATCCAATACTGTGTCTAATGTGTGTATCATGGATAGTTGTCACAACTTTTTCATAGTCTAAGTGACTCTGAGGGCTTGCCGCTGAGAGACTTGAAAAACATTTTTAAGGCCGTCTTTTCTTAGCTCTGGGGAGGCAAGAACTGTTGAGATGAGATTCTAAGAGGAATGAAGCTGGAGCTTGAATGGAAGATTAGGAATTTCTTTGTGGAAATGAATGGTCTATATAATGTCCTCATGGCCTCAAGCAGTCTGGAATGGCCATGAATTACCAAGCACCTTCTGCTGATGTCTAGCCTTTTCTTTTACTCTCCTGACCCCGTGACTAAGGCCAGAGGATATAAGGTGTCTTTACCTTCCACACTGTGTTTCCTTGAGACAATGTCTCTTGCTGAGCTTGGAGCCTGCCATTTTCTGGCCAGGCAGTCAGTATATAGCCCCAGCACTGAGGCTACGGGTATACATGACAACACCTTGCATTTTATGTGGCTGCTGAGGATCCAAACACAGGGCTTCATATTTGCACAGCAATTGCTTTTGCCCACTCAGCCCATGTGCATTGTAGTTTTGTTTCTTTAATAGTTTTGTTCTGACTTTGAAGTATGATAAACAAAGATGCGGCAGAATTTTTTGCTTTTTGTTTTGAGACATACACTTGGTAAGATGCCAGGCTGGCTTTGAAGTCCTAGGCTTAAAGTAATCCTTTTGCCCCAGCCTTCCCAGACCACTGAGGTACATCACTGCACCTGGCTAAGATGACGTCCTGTAGAAAGAGAGTGGGATCTAGCATTTTGATGTGTACATGTGTGTGCATGTGTGTGATGCATGTGTATGCATATGGTGATCAGAGGGCACGCCAGGTGTTATTCCTCAGGCATCGTCCAACATTTTTCTTCTTTTTTTGAGGCAGAGGCTCTCATTTACCTGAAACTTAAGTAGACTAAGCTTTAATCCCTGGACATTGAGCCCCAGGGATCTACTTATTTTTACCTTTCTAGTGGCTGGATTACCAAAGAGTGCCATCATACCCGGCTTTTTTTTAATGAGTTATGGGAATTTAACTCGGATTTTTGTGCTTGCAAAGCAAATACTTTATCAACTCAGCTCTCTCCCCAGCCCAGAATCTATACAAAAATTTTATGAAAAAAACAAACAAACCCCAAACTCAGCTGGATATTGGTGGTGCATGCCTTTAATTCCAGCATGCAGGAGGCAAATGCAGGTGGATCTTTGAGTTCAAGGCCAGCCTAGTTTACAAAGTAAGTTCCGGGATAATAGAGCTACTCAGAGAAACACTGTCTTGAAAGACCAAAACAAAACAAATAAGCAAACAAAAACTTATACCAAACCAAATATAAAACGCAAAAAGAAAAGAAGAAAAATCTCTACCATTAATTATACCTGCAAATATATGCATGCCCAAGCCATATATCCACGCTCAGAATGACTTCCATTGCTGACTACACTTGGCACTTCCCCTCATATCCATACCTATTATCCACACCCATATATAGATGCATGATCACATCCCTACCTATATGTGCATATGTTCATGTAACAGCATCAAGCTCTGTCCCCATCAACATTCCTCCCTTTTCTTCTTAGGCTCACTGTATTTCCCAGCTTCTTTGCATTTATGTGCAGCCACAAATCACAAGCGGCTGATCAAAGTGGAAAGGTTATCTCTGAGCATAGATCTTAAAGCCTGGGATGGACTTTTCAGGTGCTAGCTGCTGGGGAACCTGGACAGGGGCCAGAGGAAGGCTTAGAGGAGAGGCTCCTTTCATTCTCCTGCCTCCCAGTACCAACTGTGGCACAAGACAGAAGCAAGGTATTTTATTGTGCTATGTAACTATAGGTTTAGAGGTGGATTTTCTACATTAGGTTATCCTAGCTAATATGTATTGTGGGATTACGAGCCCCTTTTATTTTCTGATGGATGATAACCTCCTTTCTAATTTGCAGTAAATCAGTGTTTCTCCAGTAACTGGCTGTGTTACGTTATTAAAATTGTTTATTTTAAAGTCAAAACTGCCTTTGAACTTGATTTAATTATGTTTAATTAAAATCCAAGGAAACATCGGTGTTTCACCATTGTATCTACATTATTGCCAACTTGGTGAGCAGGAAGCACACCCATTATTGTAGTTAGGGTTGTCTGCAGTGGGAGGTGTTGCTCGAGGAAGAGTGGCCACAACATCAATGCCTTTTCATCTGGTTTTAAAACTTTATTATTTTACTTTTTTATTAGTTTTTTGGGAATTTCATGTAATTTATTTTGATTATGTTCATCCTCCCTCATTAACTCCATCTAGATCCATGACCTCTTTTATACCCAGCCAACTTTGTGTTTTCTTTTCTTTACTAAAAATCATCAAGTCCAATTTGTGCTGCCCCTATAACCTTGGGCCATCAACTGGAGAAATGCTGACCTACTAGGGGCCACACCCTTAAAAAGCGCTCTCTCTCTCTCTCTCTCTCTCTCTCTCTCTCTCTCTCTCTCTCTCTCTCTCTCTCCCTCCCTCCCTCCCCCCTCTCTCTCCCAAGTTATCAATAGCTAATTAATGGGTTTTCTGCTCCTCCACATACCCATAGGTTTCTCTACCACCGCAGTAAGCCAAACCAAGCCAAATTGAAAAAGTATAAAAACATGTTTATTTGAGCAAAGCAATTCCTAGTCAGGTTTTCCAGTCCCAGAGATTGAGGTCAGAGAAGTCACACCTAAAACAAAAGCATGGAGACTTTTTAGGTCATAGGTGAGGGTTGATGATGTGTTCACCACTAGCTGGGTTTGTGCCCAAGTATGGTCAAAACTGAGCACTGTAGATGGGAACTTGGTTGGTTTGGCAACTTCAGGGGAGTAGTAGCCCTAAGAATGTGGTATTGAACTTTTTGGTGCCTTTCTTTTGTTTGGAGACTCTTGAGTGGGCAGGGTTTGGAGAGAAACAGGGATGGATGGGGCTTTCTGGATCATACGGGAGTGTGCTGGAGGCTCTTTCCACATACACTTATGCAATGACCTCTGAGCCTTATTGGGGGAGGAAGAGCTTTATATAGACATTTGATTTGGAGCTGAACATTCCAGTTTCTTAATCTCTGCATTTGACCAGTTGTGTCTCAATATGCTAATCACCATTTGCTGCAATAAAACAAAGAAAATGAAACTAAATCCTTTACTGACAAGGGTTGAAATATGAACTAATCTATGGGTACAGGTTTCCATAGGTCTTTTTCAGAAGTTCCCTAGTGTTAGTTATCTCCTCCCATTGTTCTTTCCTCTATCCTATCCTTCCACTCTTCACTCCATTTAACCCTTACTATGCCACAGTTTCCTTTTACTCCTTTGTTCCACTGCATCCTATCTTCCCTCTCTTGAAAGTCTCATATCCCATGGTCCCTTACCAAGTCTCTGATTTCTTTGGGTATTTCAAACGAAACACATATATCTGGAGTCAAATCCACAAATGAGAGAAGACGTGTAGCATTTGTCTTTCTGCCTTCTTCCTTCACTCAGAAGTATTATTTCTGGTTCCATCAATTTACCTGCAAATGCCATAATTTTATTTTTTAACATCTTCATAATGTTCCACTTGTATAATGTACCACATTTTCAAGTATCTTTGTTGTGAGTCTATAGGGAATATACCCAGGAGTGGTATAGCTGGATTGTGTGGTAGATCTAGTTCCAGCTTTGTGAGGAGCCTCTACACTGATTTTCAGAGAGTACAGAAAACTGAGTACACCAGTTTTCACTCCCACAAGCAGAGAACAAGTGTTCCCCATCACACACATCCATGCCAGCCTTCGTGTGCTTTTGTTTTTAATCCTAGACATTCTAAGATAAAAGTTATAATTTGCATTTCTCTGATGACTAAGGATGTTGAAAATTTAAGGAATTGTTTCTCAGGTATCTGTATTCCATATTTTTATTACTCCCTGTTTAGTTCATTATCACATTTTTAATTAGGTTGCTTGTTTTTTGATGTTAAGTCTTTTGAGCTCTTCGTATGTCTAGATAATAATCCTCTGTTGGATTGATAGGTGATAAAGATTTATTTCCCCCCACTCTGTAGGTTGCCTCTTTGCTTGACTGATAGTGTCCTTTGTTATACAGAAGCTTTTTAATTTCATGTGGTCCAGTTTGTCAATTGTTGGTCTTAATGACTGCTGGGTCCTGTTCAGAAAGTCTTTTCTAGTGACTATAACTATAAGTTCAAGAATATTTCCTACTTTCTACTCTGTCAGATTTAGAATATTGGATCTTAAGTTGTGGTCCCTTATACATTTGAAGTTGAGTTTTCTGCTGGGTGAGAGATAAAGATCTATATGTATTCTTCTTCCTGCAACCATCTATTTGACCAACATCATTTGTTGAAGATGCTGTCTTTTCTCCAGTGTATAATTTTGACTTATTTGTCAAAAATCAGGTAGCTGTGAGTACATGAACTGAGCACCAAAGGATCCAATTAAAAAGTGGTCTACAGAACTAAATAGAGAATTTTCAATAGAGGAGTCTACAATGGCTGAGAGGCACTTGAGAAAGTGCTCAACATCCTTAGCCATCTGGGAAATGCAAATCAAAACAACTCTGAGATACCATCTTACTCCTTTCAGAATGGCTAAAATAAAAAACACCAACGACAATTTATGCTGGAGAGGATGTGGTGAAAGGGGAACACTCCTCCATTGCTGGTGGGAGTGCCAACTTGTACAGCCACTTTGGAAATCAGTGTGGAGATTCCTCAGAAAAGTGGGAATAAACCTACCACAAGACCCAACAACTCCACTCTTAGGCATATATCCAAAAGATGCCCATTCACACAACAAGGATGTCTGTTCCACTATGTTCATAGCAGCATTATTTGTAATAGCCAGAACTTGGAAGCAACCTAGATGTCCCTCAACTGAAGAGTGGATAGAGAAAATGTGGTAATTTACACAATTGAGTATTATTCAGCAGAAAAAAAACAATGGAATTCTGAAATTTGCAGGCAAATGGATGGCACTAGAAGAAATCATCCTGAGTGAAGTGACCCAGTCACAAAAAGAAACATGGCATGCACTCTCTCATATATGGATTTTAGACATAGATCTGGGGAGTACCAGCCTACAATCCCATGGCCAGAGAGTCTGGGAAACAGAACCTTAATCCAGTAGCTGATGGAAGCAGAAGCAGACTCCCATGGCTAAGCACTGAGTTGAATTCAAGAAATCCAGTGACAGAGAGGGAGGACTGATGACCAAAGGCATTAAGACTGGGCTGGTTTAACCCCCAGAAACAGCTGAATCCAAGACTGATGCCTGGGAACCCAGCATGGGACTGATCAAGACCCCCTGAATGTGGGTGTCAGTGAAGAGGCCTAGGTAATCTATTGAGCCTTGGGTAGTAGATCAGTATTTATCCCGGGTATACAAATGGACTTTGGACTCCCATCCAACAATGAGAGATGCACTCTCACCCTGAACTCTTGGGGGAGGGTCTAGGCCCTGCCCTGGATGAAATGACAGACTATGGACACCCCCATAGAGTGCCTCACCCTCCCTGGGGAAATGAGGGAATATTGGGGGGCGTTTGGTGGGGGGGCACAGGAGGAGGGGAGGAAAACAGAGGGACTTGGAATTGAATTAAATTTAAATTTAAAAATTATATATATGGCAAAATTTGTATTTAAATAAGTCTTTATTAAAATAAATAATGAAAGATTAAAAACAAAGAAAAAGAGTTTCCTGGTGGAGTTTTTACATTTATTTATATGTAAGATTATATCATCTTCTTTAACGTTTTCCTTTCCCATTTGTATCCCCTTGATTTTCTTTAGTTGTTTTATTTCTCTAAATAAAATTTCAAGTAGTATGTTGAATAGATATGGAAATAGTGATAGACATTCTTATCTGCTCATGATTTTAGTGGAAGTGCTTTCAATTTCTCTCTGCTTAGGTTGATGTTGACTGAGGTCTTGCTGTAAATCACCTTTATTATGTGGTGGAATGTCCCTTGTATCCCTTGTCTTGCTAGGACTTTCATCACAAAGGATTATTGGATTTTGTAAAAGGCTTTTTTCTTCATCTAATGAGATGATCATGTGTTTCTGTTTTTAGTTTGTTTATGAGGTAGATCACATTACAGATTTATATATGTTTAATCATCACTGCATCTCAAGACTAGTTGATCATAACAGATAATCTTTTTGATGTACTCTTGGATTTATTTTGCAAATGGTTTATTGAGAATTATTTTTTGTATCCATGTTCAGCAAAAGGCTTGACCTACAGTTTTCTATTTCTCTTGGGTCTTTGTCTAGTTTTGTCATCAAGGTAATACTGGCTTTGTAAACGATTTTGGAAGTGTTTTTCCTTTTTCTATTTTATGAGATAATTTGAACAGTATTGGTGTTTCTTCTTCTTGGAAGGTCTGGTAAATTTTTGGGCTGAACCTATCTGGTACTTGGCTTTTGTTAGTTGGGAGACTTTTAAATAATATCTCTTTGCATGTTATGGGTATATTTAAATTATTTCAACTTGATTTAGCTGGCAGGTTACATACATTCATAAGTTCTAATTTGATGGTATGTAGATCTTAAATTATGTGACTATGACTCTGAATTCTCCTGGTCTGTTGTAATGTCCTTGTATTCATCTTTAATTTTATTAATTTGGATCATGTTTCTCTTTCTTTTGGTTAATTTGGCTAAAGGTTCATTAGTTTTGTTAATCTTTTTCTAAAAACACATTCTTTGTTTCAGTATTCTTTGAATTTTTGTTTTTATTTCATTAATTTTAGCCCTCATTTGAATTAACTCTTACAATCTACTTTTTGGGTGTTATATCCTTATTATCCTTATTTTAAGCTCTTCAAGTATATCACTAAGTTATTAATTTGAGATTGCTCAATTTTTTATGGGCACTTAGTAATAGAGACTTAAAAATTGCCTTCATTGTTTCTCATACATTTTTTTCTTTCAATTCTAAGACTTTTAAATTTCCTTCTTGATTTCTTTATTGACAAAATTATCATTCAGTAATGTGTTGTTTAGTTTCCATGAGTTTGTATACTTTCAATAGTTTCTACTGTTGTTGGTATGTAGGTTTAGTCCACTGAGGTTAGAAAGAATTCAGGGTATTATTTCAATTTTCTTATACTTGTTGAGACTTTCCTAATATGTGGTCAGTTTTGGAGAGTGTTCAATGGGTTATTGAGAAGAACATGTATTCTTCAGTGTTTGGGTGGAATGTTCTATAGATATCTACTAGGTCCATTTGGTTCATGATGTCATTTAATGCAATCATTTTTCTATTTAGTTTTATTTTTTTTCAGATGGCCTGTCTATTGGTGAGAATGGGTACTGAAGTCACTCCACTATCACTGTATCATGCTTAATCTGTGACTTTAGATCTAGTAGTATTTCTTTTGTGAAATATGGTGCCCTGTGTTTGGTCATTGTAGTATCTAATTGATAGATTATTTTTTCTTTAATGAGTGTGAAATGTTTCTCATTGTCTCCCTTGACTAGTCTCTATTTTAAGTCTATTTTGTCAGAAATTATAATACCAATGCCTGCTTGTATCTTAGTTCTGTTTTTTTGGAGTATCTTTTTTTGTCCTTTTACCCCAAGGTGGTTGGTATCTATCATTGATAATGAAGTATGTTTCTGGGAGACAGCAAAAACATGGATTCTATTTTCTGATCCTGTCTGCTAGTTCATGTCTCTTTAATGGAGAACTGAAATCATTGATATTTATAGTTAGCATTGAGAGATTTATATTAATTCTCACCATTTTGTTGGTCTATTTTTTTTCTCAGGATACTTTTGAATACCTGTTCTGACATTGTTGGTTTGTTCCCTGTAACCTCTTGGACGTGTTTATCATTCACTTGATACTGAAGTATTTCTTCTAGTATCCTCTGCAGAGTTGGATTAGTAGTGATGAATTCATTTAATCTTTTTTTTTACAATGGAAAGTTTTTATTTCTCCTCCAATTTCGAAAGTTTTGCTGGGTATAATAGAATGGGTTGACAGTAGAATGCATCCAGAACCTGGAGTACATCTTTATGGGAAGGCTTTCCTGTTTCCATGGTTTCTGTCACACAATTAGACATTGTTCTAGATGACTGTCTTATGAAATGACTTGACTCTCCTCTCTTGATGCTTTCAATACTTTTCCTTATTCTGTACTTTTAATGTTTTAACTATAATATACTGGGGAGAATTTATTTTATGGCACTATCTATTTGGTGTTCTACAGGCCTTTGTACATGGGTGGAGATCTCTTTCTCTAGCTTTGGGAGATTTTCTTCTGTTATTTAACTGAAGATATGACCTATGTTGTGGCATTCTTCTTTTTGTGCCTGTAATTCTAAGGTTAGATCTTATTTTGTCCTAAAACTCTCTCAGATGTTCCATTCTTTTTCTTTTTCTGATGTAATTCTGTTTTATGTCTTTTTTGTTTGTTGGATTTTTTTGTCTTTGTGTGTGTGTGTGTGTGTGTGTGTGTGTGTGTGTGTGTGTGTGTGTGTGTGATTTTTTGGTCTTCCTTCCCTGACTCTATTTTTCAACATGACCCATTCTTTCTATGAGGTTTTCCACTAAGGGTTTAATTGACTTATTGAGTTTTCCATGTTTATCAATTTCTTTAGAAATTCAAATTTTTTATTCCTTTGATTGATTTCCTTATTTTATTCTTCTCAGTCCTCCTCAAGATGTTTGATCATAGTTATAACCATTCTTTAGAGTTATTTTTGTGAATGTTCTTTTAGGTCATTTTGTTAGGGGCCATTACTATGGAATTTGTTTTTTTTTTTGGAATATACTTGTTATTTTGATTTTAAGGTTGTTTTTATTTTTGCATCAGGATGTGCACATCTGAAGTTAATTCTTTTTGGTCTAAGTCACCTGTTTTTCTTTTAGCAGGAATTTTTTTACAACATTCATAGGAGTCTAACTCACAGCCGGTTTGGGGTGTCAGTTTTCTCTGTTTGGTACATAGGGCTAAATCTTTTGCTTGCCAGCTATTGCCTGGTGCCTGCAGCTGTTTGGTTAAGGAACTTGGAACAAATTTCTCAAGGCATTATGGACAGATCCTTGATTTAAGACCAGACAGCCCAAGTTAAGCAGATGAATTAATAGTTATTTCTCTGTGATCTATGAGCCAGGTATGTAGCTTCTTGATTTTCCTCTGTTCCATTTTACACCTTGTCTTTATGATCTTCTCTGGGGAGGGGAAAATAGAAATGTAAAGGCAGGAAGGAGAGTAGAGTTCGAGCAGCAGCAAGAGCGAGTCTTAGGCGACATTTTGTTGTAGTTGTTGATGGTCTTTCTTTTATTAGAGCAATAGAAACCCTATCTGAGACAGTGACTAAACCAATTTATATGTCCACCAATAGTAGATAAGTATTCCCTTCCCCCACATCACCTCAAGCTTTTGTTGTCATTTGATTTTTGATGGCAACCTTTCTGGCTGGGGTAAAGTAGGATCTCTGAGTAGTTTAAGTTTTCATTTCCCTGGAAACTGATGACATTGAACAGTTTTTTTCTTTTATTTTTATTCTTCTCTCACACATTACATCCAGACCACAGTTTCCCCTCCCTCCAGTCTTTCCCCTTCCCTCCCTTTCCCCCCCAGATCCACACCCCCCTCCATCTCCCCTTAGAAAAGAGCAGGCCACCCTGGGACATCAACTAAACATGGCATAACAAGCTACAATAAGACAAGGCATATCACATCAAGGCAGAACAAGGCACACCAGTAGGAGAAAGGGGGCTTTGGCAACTTTTAAAAGTTATCTCAATATTAGGGTTTGCAATAAATGAAATAGAAAACATTGATTCCAATGAAAAATTGCATCGCCAATAGTTAGTTAATTCATATTCTTCCTAAAATGTTAAAAGTTGTAGGCCATCTTTATTATATGATTAATATACATGGAAATTAAATGAGAAAGCCAGATTAAAGGAAGGGAGTCTTGTTGAACTGGAAAAGAACTTTGAGGCCCAAGCTTGGGTGGGCTGACCAGGTATACAGATTCCTTCTGTGATAAAATACTCAACAAAACAATGTAAAGAAGAAAGGGTTGTTTTGTCTCACAGTTTGAGGGCACAGTCCATCCTGGTGGGGAAGGTATGGCCATGGAAATGGGAGGTAGCTGGTCACATTAAATCCACAGTAAAGAAGCAGAGCGAGTGCTCTCTTTTCTCCTCTTTAGTAAGTCCAGGACCTTAGCCCAAGGAACAGTGCCACCCATTACAAAGATGCCCAGAAGTTCATCTCTTAGGTGATTTTAGATCTTGTCCTGTTGATAATATTAATCATCACAAGTCCATCCCTTGTCAACATGACACCGTTAAGACATAATCTTCTACTGCTCATCCTCATAGGCTCATGGCCATCTTAAAATGCATAATTCATTTAGACCAGGTTCAAAAGAGCCACAGTCTTTAACAGATCCAAGGCCATTCAAAACACATGTCCAGTCTCTTCTGAGAGTCAGGCATTCTCCCAACTGTGAGCCTCTATTACCCCAAGCAAGTTACATGTTTCCAGTATAAAATGACACAGCATAAACAGTTCTGATATTAAAGGGAATAACTGGAGCATGGCAATCAAATATTAGACCAACAGGAAACTGAAACCTAAAAGGGAAAACACCAAATCCTGTGGCTTCATATTGGATATCTCAGATTTTGTGATGGAATCTTTGGGATCCAAAGCTTTTGGACCACACCATCCAGCTCTGCAACTGTGGAACATTGTAGTTTCTTTCTTGGATGGTTCCAAGCTATACACAAAGCTTTTGTTTTGCTTTGCTTCATTTCATTTTGGCGCATGTCTCGGGTTATAATAATTTTATGGTTTAATCTTTAACTTAATTTTGTTGAGACAGTATTTGGTTGAGTAACCCAGGCTGGCCTTGAAATCACTATGTAACCCAGGCTGACTTCATACTGAGTGGTTTTGCTGCCTCAGCCTCCCAAGTACTTAGATTACAGACATGCATGAGCTTGTCCAGCTTATTGCTTCTTCTTTACTATATTCCTGTTAAGAGATGCATGCAG
Organism: Mesocricetus auratus; assembly: GCF_017639785.1. Taxonomy (NCBI): domain Eukaryota; kingdom Metazoa; phylum Chordata; class Mammalia; order Rodentia; family Cricetidae; genus Mesocricetus; species Mesocricetus auratus. The sequence goes on along the minus strand of NW_024429184.1, from coordinate 86,852,591 downwards.
ATATTCATTCTCACCCAGTCATCTTTTTATGGAAAATGAATCTCAGTTTTTATTCCACACTTAATCTAAAAACTCTATCATGCCTATGAGCCAATATACAAACCTCACTCCACCAAAACCATGTTTAGTTTAAAATGATAGTAAGCAACGAGCCTACAAAATGTTATATATTATGTAACATACTTGAAAAATATATCTGAATGTGAAGATTTCACATGAGTGATTAAATCCTACTGACCACTCTGTCTAGGCTCGTTGTTTTTCTCTCTAAACAGGGATGCTGTTTCTTTTTTTTCCAAAATGTATTTATTTTATTTATTTTATGTGTATAGATGTTTTATCTGCATCTATTCCTGTGTGCCACATGTAGGAAGTGCCCCTGGAGGCTAGAGGAAGAGATTCAATTGGGAGAGGGATGAATTTACAAGTGAACTTTCAAGTGGGTGCTGGGAATCAAACCCTGGTCCTCTAGAAGGGCAACCAGTACTCATAAATGCTGAACCATCTCTCCAGGCCCAGAAATGTTACTTCTGGACCATTTGTTACAGGAAAAATGAAACAAAAAATCCTCAGAAGACTTAAATGCAAGAATAAAATACAGAAGGTAAAATTGCCACTGCTTCTATAAAGAACACATTACCTAAATTCTTCTGAAGCGGCAACCACAGGATCTCTCACTACAGTCTGCAGGGCTGTTCACCCTTTCCTGAATGTCTCCTTGTAGATGAGCAAGCAAGTGCTATAGTTATAAAAATAAAACAATGCTGGTTTCATTATCATAATCTGATAAGATTTAGTTCTTTTCCACATTTAGTGAGTATGAAACTCTAGGCATCACATGCAAACATTTATGTGTGTGAATCTTAGGGTTGCTAGGAATTTTAAGAATATATTGTTAATTTATAAGCAGGCTGTCAAATGCTTCACAAGGTATACTTTCAAGGTAAATGGTTTCAGTGTATCAACCATATGGTAGGGTTTCTCACGGAATCTATTAGCTGCAGTGTGGCAAGGCACTGTCAACAGGAATGCAGCAGCTTCCACAATCTGTGCTTGAAAAGATACTATGGATTTACAGAACTGAGATTGACAGGCAATGCCGCTGCTCATGGTGTCAAAGAGCTTCAGAGTTACGGCTCTTTAGTGTTATTTAATAATTTAACTAACTGAGTTTCATATTTGGCTTTGGCTTTTTCCAACTTACTGTAAATGTGTAGAAGAGGATTTTGAAGATATATTTAAAATATACCATGTACTCTAATGCTGGATAAAATTATACCATTAAATAAGCAATATTGAGATTTTCATTATTTTGGGGGAGATACAAGCTTTTGGTTGATTTCTTTTCACTACATTCATCACCAGATACTGCTGCTTACTAATCCCTGTAATCTTTGGTGTATGACTGAACTTCTCTTAGCCTCATTTTCCCCCTGGAAATGGGTAAATACTAATGTGCTTGATCTCAATAAAATAATGGGAGTACTTACTTAGCACATTGTTTGACAGATGGTCCTTATTAACAAATTGTTCCTACTGTGATACCTTCAAGTAAACATAAGAAGTGTTGATTCACAGATCTGTACAGAAGCATGATCTATTTTTTCCAAGCATATATTAAGGAAAGTACATCTAATGATAACCAGATATTGGAATCTTTACAACAAGTTGCCATTAGCTTTGCCTTCTGAGCTTTTTCTAGACTGTAAAATGCTGATGGTAAGTGCAATGGTAGAGAAATGCATGGTTCCCTTTCCTTTTGTAGACAGAAAATAATTTTTCATACAGTATATTCTGATCATAGTTTCCCTTCCCTCAAACAACTTCATGCCTCCCTTCTCTCTTAGAAAATATACATGCCAATTAAAAATCAATACAGAGAGAAGGTGGGAAATAACCTCAAATGCATTGGCACAGGAGACAACTTCCTGAATAGGACAACAATAGCGTAGACACTAGGATCAATAATTAATAATACATGGGACCTCGTGAAACTGAAAAGCTTCTGTAAGGTGTAGTTGGTTGTTTTCACTCCTTGGCTCTTTGGGAGCCCGCTACCCAGGTCCCAAATAAATCAAACAGAGGCTTATTCATACTTATAAATGCCCAGCCTTAGCTTGGCTTGTTTCTTGCCAGCTTTTCTTAACTTAAATTTTCCTGTTTATCTGTGGACAGAAGTTTCTGTCCTGCCTGGTCCCTGCAGTGTTCAGTCCCAGATAAGCACACAGATGCTTATATTTTGGCCAATGGCTCAGGCTTCTTATTGGCTCTCTCTTAATTATTAATCCATTTCTAGTAATCTGTGTATCTCCACGTGGTCTTGGCTTACCTGTAATGGCTAGGTCTCTTTCTTCTTTGGTAGCTACATGAACAACTCACTCTCCATGTTCCTCTTCGCAGAAGTCTCCTAGTCTGATAGCTCTGCCTATACTTACTGTCTGGCTACATCCTGCCAGTCTGTTGGCCAAAACAGCTTTATTCATCAACCAAAGAAAAGCATATGTTTATAGCACACAGAAGGATATTCCCTATCATCTATCTTTTGCCTCTAGGCTTTTACCTTTCTCTATTTCTGTATATCTTTTCTTTCTTTTCTTTCCTTCTTATTCTGTGTCAGACTGTGTGACTGGGTGGTTGGCACCCAGCATCCTCCTCTCCTTTTCTCCATCCTTGCTCCTCTCCTTCCAGATTTCTCCTTGTATTTATTCTCTCTGCCTGCCAGCCCCGCCTATCTTTTCTCCTGCCTTGGTATTGGCTGTTCAAATTTTTAATAGCTCAATCAGATGTTTTAGACAGACAGAGTAACACAGCTTTACAGAGTTAAACAAATGAAACATAAAAGAATGCAACACATCTTTTCATCATTACACAAACGTTCCACAGCATAAACAAATATAACACATCTTTAACTAATATTCTAAGGCAAAGAACACTGTCAGTAGGATAAAACAGCAGCTTACAGAATTGGAAGAGATATTTACCATCTCCATGTCTGACAAAGGGCTGATATATATATAAATAAATATATAAAGAACTCAAGAAACTAGCCATAAAAAGACCAAATAATCCAACTAAAATATGGAGTACAGGTTTAAACAGAATTCTCTGCAGAAGCATTTTAAATGGCCAAGAAACACTAATAAAAATGTTCAACATCCTAGCCATTAGGAAAATGCAAATTAAAATGACACTGGGATTCCATTTTATACTTGTCAGAATGGCTAAGATAAAAAAAAAAACCACAAGTGATGGCTCATAGCGGAGAGGATGCGGAGCAAGAGGAACAACTCTTCATTGCTGGTGGGAGTGCAAATTTTCACAGCCACTTTGGAAATCAATATGGTGGTTTCCTCAGAAAATTGGGAATTGACCTACCACAAGACCCATCTCTGCTACTCTTGGGCATATACCCAAAGGATGCTTAATCATATCACAAGGACATTTGATTAATTATGTTCACAGCAGCTTTATTAATAATAGCTGGAACCTGGAAACAACCTACATGCCCCTCAATCAAAGAATAGGTAAAGAAAATGTGGCATATTTACATAATGAAATATTACTCAGCTGTTAAAAACAGTGACATTAGGAAATTTGAAGGCAAATGGATGGAACCAGAAAAAAAATCATCTTGAGTGAAGTAACCTGGACCCAGAAAGACAAACATAGAATGTACTCACTCATAATTAGATTTTAACTGTAAAGTAAAGGAGAACCATGTTACAGCCCACAGATCCAGTGAAGCTAAGTAGCAAGAAGGGCCCAAGGAAGGAAACAAGGATCTCTCTGGGAGGGGAAAATAGAAGAGATCCCGTGGATGGACTGGGGGTGGGTGGGGATGGGAACATGAGGGGTTGGGTTGGGGTGGATGGAGGGGAAGAGCACTGAAAGAGATTTTGGGGTCAGATAGACTACATTTTGGGGTCAGATAGAAACCTAGTGCAAGGAAAGCTCCCAGGAATCTACAAGGACAACCCCAGCTAAGACTCCTAGCAATATTGGATATGTATCTTGAACTAGACATTTCCTGTGACCATACAAGACTTCCTGGGATAACAGCCAGGAAGACTGTGATAACAACTCAGTCACAAAACCTTTGACCCCAACAATCTTATGTCTAAATATCAACACAAGATTGTTTCTTGGTATGGGTATCTGATTCCACTATTGTTGAATGGGTTTTTAGATATTTGCTGTTAACCACAAGTTGTCAGATTATAGACAAGCTGAACACTGCTTAGAGTTTAGTCTTGGGGCAAGTTTGTGTTTGTATTGATAGAGTTCCAGAAATAGTATCAACTCAACTAGGAATAACAGAACTTCAGAAGCTGATGTCTGCAAGAATGAGGAGCTGTGAGGAAAGCAACCTTGTGTTGATATTTAAACATGAGATTGTTGGAAGAAGTGAGAATACTAGTGAATTAGGAGTTCTGTTGATACCATTTAAAAGGAGTGAAGACATTCTGATTAGAGGCTGCTCTCGGAATGGTTGTCTAGGAACTGGGGGCCAGATTGGACAATGTACTCAGTACAGAAAAAGTAACTCTTGTGTCAAACAAAGAATATAATCCTGGTCTCTGCCATATCTAGAGTTATTTGTTACTATCCATAGAGGTGAATACTTTACCATTGGAAGTCAGGATAGGGGTCCAAGTAGGCCAGAAACCTGGAGGCAAGAACCAACGCAGAAGCCACAAAAAGGCTTTGCTTACTGACTTGCTCTCCATGGCTTTCCCAGCCTGCTTTCTTATACACCCCAGGACAACCAACCAAGGGGTGGTCCCATCCACAATAGGCTATGCTAATCATTAATCAAGAAAATACCCAAAGGCTTGCTTAGAGGACAATCTTATGGAGGCATTTTATCTACCAAGGCTTCCACTTTTCAGATGACTCTAGCCTGTGTCATGTTGACAAAAAAAACTGACTAACACCATCCTCAACAGGGAGGTACTTCTTTCCTTGATGACTCCTCAGAGTCCAGAAGCAATGTTAGGTTTGATCTAAGGTTGAGGTTCTTGGGTTGAGAACTCCTTCCATCAACAGGGAGGGAGGGATATTCCCACCTCCAGTGGGCCTTAACAACTGAGTCACAAAACCTTTGACCCCAACAATCTCACGTCTAAATATCAACACAAGATTACTTCTTGGTATGGATATCTGATTCCACTATTGTTGAATGGATCTTTAGATATAGCTTCCAGGGAAAAGCGTAGCCTATTGCTATTCTCAGTTCAAATGTCCTTGCTAACCACAGTGATGATAGGAAGGATGCTTTGCACAGGAGCTTGATAAATTGCTGTGGAATCAAGGGGGTGGTTGCTGGATGAGGCGCTCATCTTTTTTGCCTTGAGCTGAGAACAGGCAATTGCTGTAGTCATACACTAAACTCTTAATTTATCTTCCCCCTACCCAGTTCATCCTTTCTAGCCATTGAGGTCTCCATCTGGTTGCTACAGATCTTAAATCTGTGTCTAATTAGATAGGGAAAGGAGTCATGTTCCTGGTTTTCAAGCTTTCATCTAACTAACATCTATAGAGACTTGACTAATAAGTTGCACAGCCAGAATTGCTTGGCATTCCCGACTCTTGGTGTTCAGGTTAATATTCTTCTGCAGGTTTTAGGTAGCCTACAGAAGCTCCCCAGGTTATCTTTCATAACTTGCTATAGGTAATGTGTTTGACAAAGGACCTTTCATTCATTCTAACAGACCGGTGGTCATATAGTCTCAGTAAGTCCTTCTTCCATAATTTCCAGCATTTGTGGTCATATATGCACAGCAGGGCTCCATTTTCTGTGCAGCAATACTGCCTCACCTGACTGTAAATGGGTGACAATCATGAGTGTCATCTACCTAGGTACACACTAAAGTGGGACTCTTCTTCATGCATTTGCAGGCATTAGGATGATACATATGTCTTACCAGGTTAGATCAGAAGCCTTTTGAAGTCTTTATCAAAGAGAGATTCTGGATAAATGACTCTAGATTGAATTGTATGGGTTACAGTTCCAACATGGGGAAGGGGACAGATACCCAGATGAGGATCCCATAGATATTCTCTGAGGCAGAGAGGCTTTTGTTTCCTGAGTTCCCTATATGGAGTTCCAGAGTTAGTGAGGGGAAGTTTGTCTGGATAGAGGGGGTAGTTGGAGAGAGATCTGCAGGTTGGAAGGAATGAGGAGAGAAGGGAAAGATAAAGAGGTAGCTGGGATCAGAATTGCCAGGTAAAGGATGGCGAATGGCAGAGAGGCTGGAGGTTGAGAATGGGCTTTAGTATGGACAAAAGAAGAGTCATCAATGGCCTCATCTGTGGCTGAATGTGGGGAGGATGAGCCGGTGTAAAAGAATGTAGAAGGTACACAGGACATCTTCCTCAGAGATTCAGGCCTTCAACAAGTCTGTCAAGGCTTGGATACAAGAGATCTCAGAGTCTGTTCCTACATGACTATAGAGGTTATCTAATTAGTGGATGCAGTTAAAGCTCAACGTGCCAGTATTGCTGTCATGACAGTGGCCATAAGAGCCAAATTTTATTACCAAAAGTTTCTTTTATTTCTTTTTCAGTCTACAGATCAATTTAGATCAAGTTTTGAAAATACACCTCACAGCTGAGTTGAAGGGAATAGAGATATGGGACCATTTTGTGGTTCCTACTGGAAGAGCAATGTTCACCCAGAGGGCATCCTATGAGGGCAAAGGACCTCTCCAGCTGTCAGATGGGCCTCCCAGAAGGAAGGCAAAGTGGATCCTGACAGGCCATTGTGGACCATTCTCCTTTTTTTTTTTTTTAACATTTTTTATTTTAATTTTAAATAGCTTGTTTTACATGTCAATCCCAGTTCCCTCTCCCTCTCCTCCTCCCGCACTCCCCTTCCCCCCCCAGCCTCCCACCCTATTGCCAAATCCTTCCACATAGGGATATCTAGAGTCTGTCATTTCACTCTGGGTAGGGTCCAGGCACTCCCCCTAAGAGTCCAGGCTGAGAGAGCATCCCTCTTTGTGCTATGGGCACACGATGACTGTTTGTTTTCCAGGGATAAACACTGATCCACAGCTCAGGGCCCCATAGGTTGCCCAGGCCTTCTCGCTGACACTCACATTTGGGGAGTCCAGATCAGTCCCATGCTGGCCTCCCCGCTGTCGGTCTGGGGTCCAAGAGCTCTCCCCTGTTCAAATCAGCTGTCTCTGCTGGTTTTGCCAGCCCATTCTTTGCCAATTTGCTCATCACTCCTCTCTCTGTCACTGGGTTCCTTGGGTTCAGTTCAGTGATTAATTGTGTGTTTGCCTCTGCTTCCATCAGTCACAGGATGAAGGCTCCCGGATGGTTATAGACATCAAGTTCATTATCAGGAATGGGCATTCGAGGTGGTCTCTCCACTATTGCTTAGCTTGCCAATTGGTGTTATCCCTTTAGATCACTCGAGGTCACTGTGGTGCCTGATCTGTCTTCTAACCTATGATTCCCTCTTCCCCCTATTCTACCCCTACCCACTCAACCTTCCTGTTCCCCCATGATCTGATCTACTCTCTCTTCCTCTTTTCCCACTCTCTTCTTCCCAGCTCCCACTCCCCCCCACCCCTCGCCGTGTTCCCCATCCATTCAGAGGATCTTGTCTCAATCCTCCTCTCTTGGGTACTATGCATATATGCATATCTTTTAGGTTCTTTCCTGTTTCCCAGACTCTCTATCAGTGGAAGTGCAGACTGGCACTATCCTGATCCATGTCTAAAATCCATATATGAGTGAGTACATACCATGTTTGTCTTTTTGCGACTGGGTTACCTCACTCAGGATGGTTTCTTCCAGTGCTATACATTTACCTGCGAATTTCAAGATTCCATTGTTTTTTTCTGCTGAGTAGTACTCCATTGTGTAAATGTACCACATTTTCTCTATCCACTCTTCAGTTGAGGGACATCTAGGTTGCTTCCAGGTTCTGGCTATTACAAATAATGCTGCTATAAACATAGTGGAGCAGATGCCTTTGTTGTATGAATTTGCTTCATTTGGATATATGCCTAAGAGTGGAATTGCTGGGTCTTGTGGTGGATTAATTCCCATTTTCCTGAGGAATCTCCATACTGATTTCCAAAGAGGCTGTACGAGTTGGCACTCCCACCAGCAGTGGAGGAGTGTTCCCCTCTCTCCACATCCTCTCCAGCATAAATTGTCGTTGGTGTTTTTGATTTTAGCCACTCTGACAGGAGTTAGATGGTATCTCAGAGTTGTTTTGATTTGCATTTCCCTGATGGCTAAGGATGTTGAGCACTTTCTTAAGTGTCTCTTGGCCATTTTAGTCTCCTCTATTGAGAATTCTCTATTTAGTTCTGTACCCCACCTTTTAATTGGATCCTTTGGTGTTTTGGAGACTTGTTTCTTGAGTTCTCTCTCCTTTTTAATACTTCTGTTGGGTTCTACCAAAGACAGTCTGGCCAGTACCCTTCAGTTGCAAACAGAAAGTAAGTGCTCCTTAGCTTGCATCCTAATGAGTAACATAGTCTGGTGGCACAATTCAGGAGGTTTTCAGCTCTCTTTGAAGAACAGTTGCAGTCAGAATCTTTCAACTGTTCACACACCAATCAGCCAACCACCACAAGCAAAAAAAATATAAGCACCATATTAAAAAAATTAAGTGTTTTTATTCCTAAAATTAGGAAAAACATGAAGAAATCTTTGTTTCCTTTTGTTACTGTATCATAGACTCCAGCCAGAGAAAAGGACAGGGAGAATAAGGGCTCTACTTGCAAATACCTATCACCTGAAGTGGAACACCAGTATTCCATCCCCACCCCATCAATGCTCGGGAATATATAAAAAGAGAATAGAAGACAAAGGGTGTAAAATCCAGATGATGGAGAGGCGGGCCATGACAAATTGTCCTGTGCGCATGACACTGCCATGATACTCTTGAACTCAATTCAGCTGAGGTTGCCTGCAAAAGGTGCATACAAGGTTGAGCCTGTAACAGTCAGTTATAGAGGGAGTAGTGGCTCGAAGGGTCCTGCCCCACCTGCTGGAGCTAATGTCAGTCCATCTGTTGAGGAAGAAGCCATCATCTTTAGTGATACAGTCACTTGTTACTTAGTTTCCAGGGGATAGCCTCACACCTTGCCCACATGGGTGGCCCTGGTTAAACCCAGTAAGGCTACAAAGCAAGAACAACAGCAAAGCAGAAGGACGTGGAAGTGGGGTGGGGTTTTGGGAGGGTGTTGGGGGATATGGAAGGAAGATAAGAGAAGGGTTAGGATGAGTGTGACAAGAATGTATTATAAACATGTATGAAACTATCAATGGATAAATTAAGAAAGGAAAATGGGGCACATATACAAAATGGAATTATTTTCAGCCATAAAGAGGAATGAAATTATGTCATTTGTAGTAGAAATGAGGGCAAGGAAATTATCATAATAAGGGAATTAAGTCAGCCTTACAAAGACAAATGCCATGTTTTCTCTTATCTGTGGGTCCTAGATTTTATATTGGTACATAAAATCATGTGTGGACTCATGGCATGAGCATAGAAGAACCATCTAGGCAAATGAAGAAAACTTACAGGATGAGGGGGAGTGAGAAGGGAGAGGGTAGAGAAGAATGGGGAATTTGCTCAAAGAACATTATAGACTTATGTGAAAATGTGCCCCAGGTTAGTAAAAACAAAACAAAAGGAAGCTCAGAACAAACAAAAACCTAAATAAAAGGAGGAGGGGTTGAGCTTACTCTCCCTGTACATTTTTTCTCTAGAAGCTGGTGCAATAATCCCACGCTGGTGTGCAAACACAAAGAGACAGTCTCACCCACAAATCCCTTCTTCCCTTCATCGAGGGTTGTATGGCAGTCAGGGTCCCAGGCAGAGTCAGCACAACTGAACAAATGTTTGTGGTATCCACAGAACAGTTAACATTTTGAATAGTTTGATAATAGCCCTGAAGTAGTTACCAAGGGGAAATGCTGGGCCTCCTTATCTTCTTTATGTTTCCTTCATGAGTTTAGAGCTCTATAATCCTGCCTCTGGTTTGAATATAGCTAAGGACCCTGAGGTAAAAGTGCCTCTGAATTATCGTTTGAGCTGTATTTTAATTTTATGCACTTTCCTATTTGACTTTTTGCTTAATTTCCTAGTCTCATGACAGATGAGTTCTCAAGAGGCCATGAGGGGGTGGCAAGCTCTCTTAGGGAAAGCAGGACTCTTCAAGCAGGGTGAATTGGGACCATTGGCAATAAAGAATAAATTGCAGCACCAGAGAAAAAGTTATGTTTTATTGAGAACACCTGGCTTAATACAGAAGCATATGTGCTCCGTTAGTCTTTCAAGGGCAGAAATAACATTTTAAAAGTTAAGCATACACAGTGTCATATACAATAGAAGAATTTGCAATCCATTTGGAAAGGTAGGACAAAAAAACTGAAGATTTCCACAGAATGAAAGAGGACATGTGTGGGTTTCCTTACAACCTGTGGCACAGCTGTGCAGACTCACACCCCTAACTCCCTCCCTTAAATCTCAGACATTTCCTCTGCCTTTCAAGGCCCCGTTCCTCCATGTCTAAGCTCTGTGTCCTGTTTGTGGTGTCTTCTCACATCGGTCCTTGGGAAACACCGCTGAGCTCAGAGGCATCCCTGCAGACACAACAGCTGTCCTGGTTATAACTCCCACGTTTTTCCCTTCCAGGTGACACTAGCATACATCCTAAACCATTCAGGACAGAGCTGTTCTTAGTTGTGTTGAACATGTCAGTCTTTGAGAAAGCCTGCGTCTCTGGTTGGCCATGTCCCACGCTTTTCCAGCTTAGCATGTAAGACCTTTCCCCTCTCTTAAGTATGAGCTTCTTCTATTTTGCTGTCTCCAGCACATCTTTAGCCCTTATAAATCATACTTTTTGTATCATACATCTTTTTCTTTGGTTTCCTCAGAAGTTCTTATATGATAGGAATTGGAGACGGAAGGCGAGATGCTGTCTCTTCCAGGAGATGCTGTGAATCCTGGGAGGCTAGAGAAGCTCCTGAATCCTTTTATCACTGACAGCTCTTTCCAGTTTAGCAAGGACTTGCTGTTGCAGTCTACTGCCTATTGAGCCTCTTCTTTAGCTATGATATTAATGGGTAAAATTTAGAGTTTGTTTCTTTTACTACTATTTAGAATGCCGTGTTTTAATATTGGACATCTAGTAGTGCATGCAGAATGTAATTATCAGTAATTTGATGTGCCTACCTTTAGGACTTGCGTATGAAGAAAAAAGAATTTTTTCATCATATCTTTGGCTTGGGTCTCTAGTAACAGCATGCTTGAAATGTTTTGGTCTTGGTTTTTCCATACTCAAAAACATGATTCTGACTCTGTTTCTCTCTCTTATCTCTTATCTCTCTTCCTCCTTCCCTCTCCTTTTTCCCCCTCTATACGTCCTTTCCTCTCTTCATTCTTTTCCTATGAAATACAGTTTCAGGGGCATTACTCATACATTTGGACAGACACACTGTTTGGCCATACTTCTTCTAAGACAACAGACATTGCATACTCCTGAACTAGACTCAAATAGGTTAAAATTTGACTTCACTCTTGAAATTTTTGTTTTTAAAGCTTGAGGAAATTGAAGCAGGAAGAGATTTTGAGAGTAAGTGGGATCCTGAGTGAGCCAAGAATATTCATAGTGAAGATTTGTTTGTTTTTGGAAATTCAAAGGCTGGCTACATGGGTGATAGATTATTTATCTGTGACATCTTTGTCTTACAAGAACACTATAGTTTCTACACTGAGTCATTCTCCATTGTGGTTTAGGTAAATGATCCTCATGTGTTAAAGACGTGGTCTTTGGTGTGCTGCTACCAGAAGGTGGCCTTTAAGAGGTGGGAAATCTTAGTTCATTGAGGTTTTACCAGCAAAGAAGACTATCAGAGACCCGTCTTTGCTTCTTTACTGTGGTTTCTGGCTGCTGTACGCTGTTTTGCTACATGCTTCCATTGTGATATGCTGCATCATCATAGGTCCAACCAATAGCCAGGTGTCATGGACCAAAAACCATCTCAATCTATGAGCCCAAATAGATCTTTCCTCTTTCAAAGTTGATCGATTGCATGCATTTGCCACAGAAATAGGAATCTAACCAACACATTTAATTAGTTGGAGAATTGGTTGTCATGGTTTCTGACCTGGAAAGGCCTTCCAGGACAGTTTTCCAGGTACCCACAGAAGAACAAATACTTGCTTAACCCCAAATCCTCACATTTGTATTGATGTGTACTTCGTATACTGTCCTATTTAGCCTACCATTTCATCTCTCTAGATACAATATAAAGTTTGCAGCTGCAGTAATACTTCATTAGAAAGCCAGCTATGCTAAACACTAGTCAGTTTAATTGATTGTCTCCATCTATTAAAGAAAGAAAGGCTGCTAAGATGCATCATCACTTGTCAGACTGTCATGCCGTTTGGTCTCTTTACATTATTTAAATCAGGGATCAAAAAGTCTACTGATACCTGTGGCAGGAAAACATCTTTTTGAATGCATCCCTGAGCTCTGGGCTCCGAAAGGCATATATAAAGGGGTCAATGACTGCATTGCACATGATCAACATGCCATTGATCTGGAAGAGAGACATGTAGCAAACACAGTAAGGGTTATTTGGGCAGAAGGTCATTAAGAGGACATGGAGGATAAAGGGGGCCCAACAGAAGATGAAGACTCCAAGAAGGATAGTCAGTGTGATGGCCCCTTTCATGTTGGCTCTGGGAAGAGTAGAGATCTTTCTAGCATGGGAGCGGGCAAGCAAGAACATATGAATGTAGAGACATAGGATGAAAACCAGCATCAAAGGGAAGAGTGACGTGAAGGTGAGCACCGTGGGGACGTGGTGGGAGAAGATAACCATGGCGATGCCACTCCCTGTGCAGAATATCCAGATAACTGTTAGGGTGATGATGGTGCGGCGCATGGTCACAATGCTGTGGTATTGCAGGGCGTGGAAGATGGTGATGTAACGGTCAGCAGCAATCACAGACAGGCTGAAGATAGAGCCCAGCAAAGAGAGGATGAACATGCAGTCAATGATGTCATCTGCTGTGCTTTCAAAGTTGCCACGAGGCTGGAGGTAACCCCGGTTTCTGAACATGATGAGGATATTTTCCAAGATCTTGTACAGACTGCCCAACATGTCAGAAATGGCCAAACTGCAGATGAAAAAGTACATGGGGCACTGGAGGTTCTTATTCTTGACCACAGCCAGGAGGACAATCAGGTTCTCCAGAACTCCAATGATGGAGATTGTGAAAAATATCTCTTCTGGCAAAACTACATCAGGGCAATCTGAATTGTTTCTTGCTGTGTCATTGGTGTGTTCATATGGAGTGATAATGTGCTTCATTCTTTCTGCTTGGGGTTAAGACAGGGATGGTGCTTGGACTTGGACAGACAGAAATCTTGATTGGTTCTTCAGAATATTTTCTTCGTGAAGGAAGATCTGAAGTTAAAGAGAATGCATAAAAACACATATTGCAGAAAGACTGCAGAATAAAAACAAGCTGCATTAGCTTTAAGAAAACTATACTTCTTCCTTAAACTATTATATGGTGGTAATTTAAATAAAACATTATACTAAGCCTTGTATTAATCAACTTACGAGTAATATCTGTAGTGGAATTTTGAGCCCCGCCCTAGATAATGAAAAATCATCCTTTCTCTCTCCATTCCCCTTCATGCTAATGAATGTAGTTGTGTAAGATAGATTACAATGAATGCCAGCAAACCCTTGGATGAGAGAAGAATGAAAGGAAGGAGAGACGTGGAGAAAGAGGAAAACGCATGAACATCTCCAACTTAAAGGTCATGAAGTGACCTTGCCGATCCTTTCTTTTTCATTCCGTTATCTTTCTGGGCTACAGCCTGACTGTATAGTCTGTGGGACAATAATGAAGGGGTTAATGAGCTGTTCCAAAAGTTGACCACAGAGTATATGTTATTACTTCCATTTCAAAAGTCCTTAGGACCTGGATGGGATTAGTGGTGTTCCAACTACTCAGGAAGTGAGAGTGGAAAGATCACTTGAACTTAGGATTTCAACCCCAGTCTGAGCAGCAGAAAGAGAATGTCTCAAAGCAAAAGCAAGACCTGAAGACAAAGAAGCAGAAAACAAGCAAGGACCTCTTGGGGTGATTATCTTCCCTGGAGATACCTAATAATTTTCATAATGCTTCTAGCTGTCCCCCAAAGCTAGAGTGTGTGCTTTTCAGGCTCTCTTGAATCTTTCCAAGGACAGATCAAGGAAGAAATAAAGAAATTAAAGACTTCCTAGAATTCTATGAAAATGAAGACACAACATACCCAAACTTATGGGACATACTGAAAGCAGTGCTAAGAGGAAAGTTCATAGCACTAAGTGCCCACATGAAGAAACTGGAGAATAGTCACACTAGAGAATTGACAGCACACCTGAAAGCTCTAGAACAACAACAACAACAAAAGAAAACCAAACATACCCCTGAGGAGTAGAGGCCAGGAAATAATTAAACTGAGGGGGAAAAAACAATGAAGTAGAAACAAAGAAAACAATACAAAGAATCAACAAAACAAATAGTTGGTTCTTTGAGACAATAAAGAAGATAGACAAACCTTTATCCAAACTAATCAAAAAGGCAGAGAGAAAACATGCAGATTAACAAAATCAGAAACGAAAAGGAGGAAATAACAATGGACACTGAGGAAATCCAGAGAATCATCAGGTCATACTTCAAAAACCTGAACTCCGCAAAACTAGAAAATTTAAATGAAATCAACAATTGGACAATTTTCTGGATAGATATCACTTGCCAAAATTAAATCAAGAACAGATAAGCAATTTACATAGATCTATAACCCCTAATGAAATATAAACAGTCATCAAAAGTCTCCCAACCAAAAAAAAATGCCCAGGGCCAGATGGTTGGTTTCAGTGCAGAATTCTACCAGAAATTCAAAGAACAGCTAATATCAATGCTCCTCAAATTGTTCCACACAGTAGAAGCAGAAGGGTCATTGCCAAACTCTTCTTACAAGACTACAATTACTCTGGTATCCAAAGCACACAAAGACACAATTAAAATTTTATAAATACATTTGCAATCACTCCCATGTAGAATCTACATCAGAGATTGAGCTCAGAGAAGTTGGTAGTAGAACAGTGGTTTAGCAAAGAACATGAAGACTGCTTGGTCAAGGGGGTCTGTCACAGGTTACAGTTAAATAGAGAACCATATTCTAGTGTTTTATTGTAAGGTAAGGCGACTATGTATCCGTATTATTATTGTCAATAGTGCATTTCAAAAGAGCCAGAAGAAAAATTTCCAATGTTATATGTATATATAGTTTAAAAAAAACTTTCATCTCAATGGACAGCTGCGGTTGTGGATGCAAACTGCAGTTTTGGTGGGAGCTTGAGATGCTGCTGGATCTATAACAGGGTAGGGGGTAATGGGGTTTTGGCTGGTACTGGGTCTGTTGTGCCATCAAATGGTATAGATTGAATTGGGTCTGTGGCTTTTCTTGATGAAAATGGGCCAGTGGTTGCTGAAGCATGGGCTTGTGCAATCAGCACCACACCCAGAACTTCTCTAGGTCCCATCAAGATTGGGGAAGGTCTGGGGAGATTCTAGAGGAGCTGGGTTGAGGGAGAGAGCTAACATCTGATAAGCCTGGACACACAGGAGCACCAGAGACAGGAGCATTGACAGGGACATGAACATTTGTTCTGCTGCTCTGACAGCTGGCTTCTTGCTTTCTCAACATTTCTAGGTGTCCCCAGGGATGCTCCTGAGAGTATCTAGCTCTCCAGTTCTTAAGCCATACCTAGATTTGGTACTCCTTCAAGTCAGTCCTTTGCCTCAGTTTTACACATTGCTTACATGTGGGAAAGTTGCAGAATCTGAGATAGGCTTCTAGCTCACCCCTTGTTCCTTGATGAACCTGGTGCACACCTTGTTTCTTGATGAACATGGTGTGTTAACTCTGCTCCTTGCTTGGAACCTTGAGGGGAACTTGGGGAGCCTGAACTGGGAGACAAGGTGGATCTGAGGGACATGGGTAAACCTAGGTTCACTGGGAGTCCTGAAGGCATTTGGAGATCTGGGGACACAAGAGGTCCTAAGAGCAAATGTGTTTTTGGAAATAATTGGGGGTCTTCCTCCACTGGAACATCTGGAAAATTCCTGTATCTTGACACACTCCGTTCAGGTGTTTCAGGATTTTTGTCACAGAACCTGGGCTTGTCACCTCTGATTGTTGTGCCCTCCCTTCCCACTCACTCTGCAGCTTCCCCACCACGCAATCCTGCAACCATGTAACCCTGCAAACCCACTTGTAGCTTCCCGGCTGTGTAATCTTGCAATCGATTTGGAATGCTCTTACCCCAAAGAAATCATAAATATTTAAGTTGATATACATGCTAATTACTCAAAGCTTGAGCACTTCATACAATGTATTGCATGTATCAAATCATCACATTGTTCCCCATAAACATTTGTAATTGCTATCTGTGCATAAAAACTATTACGAAGAATCTACCTTTAGAGACAACATAAAGATTAAACTTGCACTTTGCACAATTAACAAAATGTACAAACGATACTCTTTGAAAAGCAATTATTCTTCATGAGTTCCTCTGTTTCCAGAATAAAATTTTATTTTTAAAATAACTGGGATACAAGGCAATAATGTAGCCCAGTTAGTAAAGCCTTTGCTTAGCATGCTCAAAGTGGTGATTTCTCTCTCTAATTCCACCTAAACTGGGCTTGGTAACGCACACCTGTAATCTTAGCAGTTGGAGATGGAGGTAGGAGGATTTGAAGTTCAAGTCCACCTTCAGTTACACAGTGAGTTTGAGGCTAGCCTGGCATCATGAAGTCCTGTCTTAAAACAACACCATCGATGAGCACTTGGAGATGGAAGTAGGAGAATCAATAAAAAATTTGGGTAACATAGTGAGTTCAAGAGTTACATGAAATACACTTTAAAACATGATATCTATGAAATATGCCAGTGTTCCAATCAGTAAAAGACATTGTATATCATTTTTTAAAAAGTATAAAAGCTTTAAAAATATATTACTTCTAACCTCCTAAGTAGAAAATTTGTTACCACTAAAAGTCTAGAGCAAGAAGTCAACAGAAAGCAACAGACACAGGTTTATCATTATACTGCCTATCTTCAAGACTTAAAACTTGAGACTTGTGACTCAAGGTTCTTAAACAAATAATTAATGATGTTCTAAAAATGTTTGTACTTAATGTTCATTTAATTATTTTATAATAATGTAAAACTAAAACACTAGTAATTTGTAATCAATGATATATTAAATAAATTCTTCCATATTAGATAGATATGATTAAAATCACAGTTCAGTGGTACAGAGAATGTATATGACACACACACACACACACACACTTAGTCCTTGGTATTTACAGATACCATATATGCTAAGGATTGAAAATATTCAAAACAGTCACAATTGTGCTAAACATGTAAACATGTTTCCTTGTTTCTACTCCCTAAACAACATAGTATAAAAACTACTGACATAACTCTTTCATTGTATTAGGTATTAGAATTAATCGAGACAATATAAAGCATATAGGAGGCTGTGTATACATTATAGGAAAATATTAGGCCATTACTTCAAGACTTGAACATCTTTGGATTTTGGCATCCATTAGAGGTCTGGATCCTTCACTGATAGTGAAGAAAACTGTAAATATCTATATTTTGTAAAATTCATAGAATATGTACAATAAATCTTAGTGGTGTATTGGGGGATGTCCTTCTGTATATATGCTTCTCTTATTGGTTGATGAATAAAATATTGATTGGCCAGTAGCCAGTCAGGAAGTATAAGTGGGGCTATGAGGAGAGAACTCTGGGTAGAGGAAAGGGAGAGAAGCCGCTGGAGATATGCCATATAGTCAATGAAAGAGTAACCTGCTGGAGCATTCTCTGGTAAGCCAAAACCAGATGGAGAGACACAGTTCAATAGAAATGGTTTGATAATTAAGAGAGAGCTAGCCAGTAAGAAACCTGAACCATTGGACAAACAGTTCATAATTAATGTAAATGTCAGTGTGTTTATTTGGTGCTAAATGGTTGCCGGACCAGGTGGGACAGAAATTCTGACTACAGTGGTGTGTTAGAGTATATATAGCTCGCTTGTCAAGTAATTGCCTGGCATATATGAGGCTGTGTATTTGAGCCTTAATACTGAAAAAAATAATGATATTAGTGTTGATTGGAAGATTTATGAGTTTTTATAACATTTTATTTCAGAAAAATTTTGAGTTTAATGGAAAGTTATGAATGTTACTGAGTTCTCATATATGCCCATATCCAGTTTCTAGTTATTATCATCTTCAGTTACTGTGATCCACTTTTCACAGTTAACAGGCCAATAGAATAACAGTATTATTAACTTAAAGCGTAAGTTTTACATTTCCTTAGTGGTTTGCAAATTTCTGTCCTGGAATTGCTCATCTAGTATAATATTTTGCCTTTCCTGGCCATGTTGATCAGGATCCTGCTGGCTGTGAAAATTTCCAAGACTTCTTTTTAAAATCATCTTGATAATTTTATGAATTATTAATAAAATGTTATATAGAATTTGTCAAACTTGTTTTTTGTGTAATGTTTTTCTAGTAATTGGACTAAGGTTATGGTTTTGAGAAGGAAGCAAGCCCACAAGAGGGAAGGCATCATTTTCTTCATGTTATATCAAAGGACATATCATCAACATGACTCTTCAGTGTTGACATAGGCCTAGATATGATAGGGTTTTCTGACTTCCCACTGTGTACTTATTTTCCTCTTTGGCATTTCTAGGAGGTAATCTTTAGAAGGAAGTCACTGGGCATAGTTCATATCACAGAGATGGACCATAATGCTATACCTACTTGAGGGTAGAGGATTGTGCTGGTTAAGGTTAGAATAACCTGTAGATTATCATGATCACATTAATTGGTATGGGAAGACCCATCTTTACTGTGGGAAGGACTATCCTTCTGCAGAAGATCATGTACAACATAAAGTATAGAGAGCTGAGCACTAGAGAGCATGCGTGCTCTGTTTCTTGACTGTAATGTGACTAGCTGCTTCAAGCTCCACCTGCCTTGACTTGGCTGCCAGAATGGACTTGATCTTGAACTGTGAGTCAGAATAAACCCATCCCCCCTTGAGCTTCTTTAGTCATGGTATTTTGTCACAGTCCCAGGAAAAGTGAGACAACAATCTACATAACTTATTGGGAATGCTTCTATGTGAGAGATTTGTCTATTATATCTTAATTCTATAGTCCTCCAATCACTTGTTCATTACTTTGGATGGGTGACTATTTATATTTTAAGTTATGATGCAAAATGACTTTACTTATTTTGTTGCTTAAAGTTTCTCAACTTTTGCTACTGAACACTCTTTTAGTTGGCATATTTGTTCTTTTGCCACATCCTCATCATTGTGGGGTTTTGGAACATTTATTCAGCACTCCAAGATACTCCAGATTCACAGTACCACTTCTTGTCACACCTCTAGTAACTTCTGGAATTGCTGGTTTCTTTCATTGTCGATGAATGTGAGGAAGCTAGATCCAAATTCTAAGTGTGTTTATTGCTAATGGGGTATCATTTAATTGGTGTGTGTGTGTGTGTGTGTGTGTGTGTGTGTGTTTATGCATGGGGAGACTAAATATTAACCTCCATTCATTCCTAAGGAGCTGTCTACCTTGTGTTATGAGAGAGTCTCTTGTTGGGATCCTTGGTTGCAGATTAGGCTAGGCTGGCTGGCCAGTAAGTCCCAAGAATCCCACTATAAGATAGCCCTGTGATTACAGGCATGTGCCACTCTGTTTTATGTAGGTGTTGATGACTGAACTTAGGTCCTCCTACTTGTGCCGCAAGCACTTCGGTCTCTGAGCTATCTCCCCAGGCTTCCATTTGAATTTCCTAAACCCAACTCACCTGATTTTCTTTTATGAATGTTTATCTTGGTATAACAATACAGGGAAGCACCAAATCCCATGTTGTGTAGATTTTTCTCTTATACTTTCTTCTAGTATTGAATAGTTTTATACTTAGTGTTTTAATAGAAAAAGTGGTTTGAGAGAGAGAAAGATGCCGTGTGACAGAGTTCAAGTGGAGGGGCTTTTTATTAAGGGAAAAGAATGGTAAAAGGGGAAAGGGGGCGGGAGGCCAGTCTCCAGGGACAGGAGCCCCAGGAGATGGGGAGTGAAAGAGAGAGAACAGAACGGGAGGTGGGCAGGGCTCTTTTAAAAGGGAACATAGTGAATGATTACAGGTGGTGCTCATGGTGGCTGCAGCTGAGTGTATCCTGTCAGAACCCCAAGGACAGGCTGGTACAAATACCTAAATACTAATACTTGGGTTTACAATTTACAGCTTATTTAGAATTATTGTGTGTGTGTGTGCGTGTGTGTGTGCGTGTGCGTGCGTGTGTGTGTGTGTGTGTGTGTGTGTGTGTGTGTGTAGGGTGAAAGGTCAGTATCTAGGTCTATTTCTTTCCCATCTGAATTATTTGTTCCAGCACTAATTGTTGAAAAGTCAGTTTTTTTTTTTACTGAATTTCTTACTGGCTACATTTATTTGTGTGGGTCTATTTCTGCTCTCTCTCTTCAGAACTACCCAGTATGACTGAATGTAGCTTTCATCCATAAATCTTGAAGTAGTGAAATGTCACACCGTAATGGGATTTTGTTGTTGTTTTGTTTTGGGACAGGGTTCTGATATGTGGCCCAATTCCACCTGCAATTTGGCTCTCCTACCTTGGTTTCCTCAGTGCTAGGACCATAGGTGTGTGCCATCATGCCAAGTAAGACTTGTGGATGGTATTAATGAAGACTATTAAAGTAAGTAGAAGGGCGTCATGCTAGCAGGCTTACTATTCCCTTTGCTGGGTTCAGGATTCCCAGCACCAACTGAAGTCCACACTCCCTGGATTGCGGGAAAAACTTCTTATAATCCCCAGGGATGGCTGCACACTCTCTGACCTCTGGGGTGAGTTCCCACCACAGGCTTTAGAGAGAGCCTCTTTCTGCACAGTCAGAGGAATGAAAGTTTGAACATTTGACAACACTAGGCAGAGCATGGCAGCTTAGCGAGCAGCAAGACCTTGGAAACGAGTCTGGAGAGACAGATGAGAGTGTCTGGTCAGCCAAGCTTCCCCTTTCTACTGATAGACAGACAAAGAGCTCGGGTACTTCTGGGGTCTGAGGAGCTTCTCCTGGGAGGAGAACCATTACAGTAACCCTTAACCTTGGCCAGCTAGACCACTGCAGTAACCCTTTCTGCCTCAGATAACCTTAACCTTGACCAGCTAGACTCTCCCCCACTGGCAGCCAATCTTGCTTTCCTGACCAGTGTCAAGCACTTCACTTCCTTCCTGCTGGGTTTAGAGGCTTCATAGACATTTATCTGTTTGCTCTGCCACTTGCATAGTACAGTTAAGTCTTAATTGTTCTCATATGTTCTTTATCCCACCATGTTGGATTCCTTTTCATTCACCTGCTGCTAGCACTTATTTTAAAACGCATCTTCTAAATCTGAATAACCTGGATCCTCACAACCAGGACAAAAGATGCCCCTGCAACTGGTCATCATTGTTCGCCACCCACATCCCTACAGGTCCTTAGGTCTCTCTGGCTTGCAGGGAGTCTCACTTCTGTGCCTCTCTGGGGAGAGATTTCTGGGCATAGAGACCTTCAGCTACTTTCAGGCAGGAGCTCAGATTCCTGCAAATTGCCAGCTCCACCAAGCATTCCCGTTAATAAGAACTGCCCTGCTAGTCTTAAGCCCAGTCAGTCCAAAGCAAAAAGCTCGGAGCAAAGAAAGGAATGCTAAGTGACACTGCTTAGAAAGATGCCACTAAAAGTTAGTTAAATTAAATTTCAATGTAAAACAGGCTTAGAGATATTAGTGAGAGGTTTTCATGAGTTCTTAAAAAAAGAAAATAGGAAAAGCCGTCTTAAGTTGCTATAAGGGCACGAGAAGCAAAACTCTTTCTCTGATAGGAGAGATGCAGAAGCAACCGAGAAGCAATTGTCTTTTGAAGCTACTCACCCAGTTTCTGTCCTCCCTTGTCCTGCCCCTGACCTGAGGGGGGGTCCCGCCATAAAGGCTAGTGGCTCTCTGCAACTTTGCAGATTTGTTTCTTTGCAGGAACTGGTATAAGGTTTCATTTCAGCAACATGCTCTTGTTCTGGGGGCTCCGGGGGCCCCACTGGGACTTTAACTTGCAGCTAGGACAGTGCATAGGAATTTAGTAAACAGTGTAACAGTGTTGCTCAATGCATGAAGGAGCGAGCGAGCAGAAACCCTTCACTCTTCCCGGGAGTGCAGAGGACACCCCTTCTTTGCAGTCTGACTGAAGGCCTCACTCTCAGCACCTCTGTGTACCCCTTTCCATTCTCAGCCCTTTTGGACTTCGCACATTACAAGACAGCCAAAGCCGTGAGTGTATGCATGTTCTGAGGTATTATCACTTCGGGGAACACGTGGCAACGGATATACTTAACTCTTACTCATTCTATGCCCCAAGTTGCTGCCCCCAGTGAGAGAACTACTGAAAAGCAGAGGAGGTGTGCATTGTCACCGAGCCCCATGGTCATATGTGTGTGTCAGTGGTAGAGTTGCTCAGAGTGGCAGGGAGCCATCATGTGCCAACTCCCCTTGTCTTACCGCTGAAAAACTCTCCTGTTTTTAAACACAGGAAGTTTCGCCAGATAAAAGGATGATTCAGGATGAGGCGAAAGGGAATGATTTTATTTTCAACCCCAGTTCCATTAGCAAAACTGTGCTGCAATTCTTGAGTGGAGTTTCGTAATAATTTAAAAACTAACAGAAGAGCTAAAGAATTCATTAGTAGGGAAGAGAGTTTCAGTTAGATGAAGAAGTAATAGATGTTATTGTCATATTTTAATTAAAAATAAGACTGTTCCTTAAGAAGGGTGAAATGCCATGGTTAAGAGGAACTGGAAGCATTGTGATGCAACTTTTTCTTAGATATGTTCCCAGCTATTTTATTCATGGTCCAAAGCGCTTATGAAGATGAGAAATTTGTACAAAATGTACTTACCTTCAGCTCTGAAGTGGGATCTTTCCAGCCAAGATGGTTGAGAAGGAACGAGCTTTGAAGAAGAGGAAGCAAATGACCCGTGAGTTCTGAAGAAGAGCAAGCGAATGATTCTTGGATGGGGAAAGGCCGGAACATATGCATCACCAGGAGACAGCTACTTGTTGTCATAACCTTGAGTAAATGTCACTTGAAATGTGCTGCATACTTCTGGTAACACAGAGTTAAAGAAGCCAAAGGAAAGGATCTGACGAAGGCAATATTCCTGAGTCTAGATAGATGAATCTTCCTGACAATGACTACAGCAGATTGTGGAGTTGTAATCCATTTTTCTTTTTAAATGTCATTTTAGAATTGCATTTAATTTTTCAAGGAAGGAGTTAATAAGTTGGAATTTTCAGGAAATTGTTCTAGAAGAAATTGTTTTAAAGTTGCAAGCAAGCCTCTTAAGACCTCCATCTTGTGAACATTTTACTCATTAATCTCATTGAGAATAGGAAAATAGCCCTATCATTCACATTTCATAAGACAAATAATGGGGCAAAGGGACCTGTGTACTCACGGGCACATTGTGGGGCTTGGGCCAAGATAAAAAAGAAACCCCAAGTCTTCATGTTTTGCCAGTTCTTTTCTGCTTAAAACTGTCATGAAAACCATTATTATAGTTCCATCATTCAAAGAAAAATTGTTCAGTTTTGGGGATTGCAGGGTTATTTTCTATTTGTCAAGGTCTTCAGGGAAGGGCTGCTTTTGATATAAACCACATCAAGTTGAAGTGAGCAGTGTATGTGTGTGTGTGTGTGTGTGTGTGTGTGAACTTGTGTATGGGTGTGTGAATGTGTGTGTGTGTGTGTGTGTGTGTGTGTGTGTGTGTGTGTTAAATTGAACCCTGGGCCCCACAAATTCTAGGTCTGTACTCTACCAGGAGTCACACGCCTAGACCCAAGTTGAATTTTAAATGTGGACTGGGCCAAGTTTTGGTTGGATCTGGCTTTATAGACTGAGATGCCAATAGCTGAGCTCTATGACCAGGGTTCCAGCTGCCTCATTATTTTACTTATAATTAATTCCTCTTCACTCTCAAGATGGGATGGGACAAGAGAAAGGCAGGAAGCACACGAGGCGTTCCTGCATGCTGATTTTCCTACCGCCCTATTCAAAGTTAATAACTTCCTCATGGGAAAGGAAACGAGAGAAGAAGATGGAGAAAGGTTAGAGCAGAGACCAGGGTGACAAAGGAGAGGAAGGAGATAAGAGGGGCCATGCTGTCTTAACAGCAGCAGAATCCTGGGGATCGGATGTAACGAACAAATGTTTATGCTGAAACATGCTATTGAGTAAACAGTAATTTTTTTAATTTTTATTTTTTATGTGTGTTTAATAAGTTTTATTTACAACTGAGTAAAACAAATGGATGTTTTTAAAAACGCATTAAACTATGGAGAAGAACAATACAAGCCATCTCCCTGTTAATAAATGGAGTATTGCCATTATCCAGAAGGCCTGTGATTCCCCACTGATTGCAACCTCCTCCACCACAGAGCCTCCCTCAGGGGCTTCCCACCCCTTCTCCCCACCCCCCACACCAAGCCTTGCTTGCTGACTTACTTGCTTTTGTATCTTTTTTTTTGACAGATTTATGACCTACACATGTGTTAGGAGGCTGTGATTTAATTTAGTCTGGTTCTGAACTTTGCAAAAAATGGAGCAATGAGCAAACACTAATTTACATAGTGCTTTCTACATTCTATCTATGGCCGTTAGTATAAGGTGGATGTTTCATCTTCATAGCATGGGGAATGCGGGTAAGATTCAGAGATGTTTGTCCAACATATGCAAGGTTCTGAATTTTATCTCCAGCACCACATTTTTAAATCTCCTGAATTTGATCCCCAGCATCAGATCTTTAAATCTTTTTGCTACATGTGTGAGGTGAACTTTGCTGACTGTTCTGATGAGGCAGAGACCATGATAGGCTTTTCTGATTTTATTCCAAGGGTGAGAAGAAGCCACTGGGCTCTAGAAAATGGGCGATGCAACCTAATTCATTTAAAAGTGTTTCTTTGGCTGCTCGTGGAGGATACATTGTAGGAATAAAAAGTGGAGAGGATAGCAGTAGAGGTAGAATCTTCATGGGGGTATGCTGAAGGAGAGAAAGGGAAGTGGGAACGTGAAGTCACACATAAGCCTTTCAAAACTAAGTTTTGTTTTTAAAATAGTGCTGGAGATGTTGATTAATAGTCATGAATGTGTACTGCTCTCACAGAGTTAGAGGTTAGAGTCCCAGCACCAAAATCAGACGGTTCACAATCAAGTATAATTCCAGCTCCAAGGGATCTGATTTCTTCTTGTTACCTTCACAGGCACCTACACACATGTGTACATACATCAATACAGACACACAGCTAAAAATAAAAGCAAATATTTGAAATAAAATTTATGGATGATAAAATCTTCCATGTAGTTTTACTTACATGTTTTTTTTATTTCTTGAGAATTTCATGCTGTATATTTTCATTACATTGTTTCCCAACCCCCATCCTCCCTGCTCCCTGAAAACCCATGCTTTTTCTCTTTCTAAAAAAGGAAAACCATGCCTCTGGTTTGTGCTTTGAAAGTACAAATCCGTGTCAGTGTTTGTTCCAACTTATAACCCAATGCTCTGTCCTTGGGGCACACAAAAAAGGTTTTAATGGATATTTGGGAACAGATCAAAGTAAAAAGAAGGCGTACAACAATGTGACATGTCTCTTCTACATTGATCCCTAAGCCTTGAGGAGAGGGATGTGATAAAGACATCTCATTCAGACCTGAGTACTTCAAAGTCTCTCACTCTCTGCATGTTGTTCCATTGTGGATCTTTGTGTTAACTGCCGTCTACTACAAGAAGCTGCTCTGATGAAGGTACAGAAAAATAGTAGCAAGTTTCCCCCTAGGGCCCATGATCTATCTAGTCTCAGGTTCTTAGCTTCATTTACAATATTAGGTATGCATTTCATTTCAAGGAGTAGACCTTTAACAATCCAGTACTTTTATCATGAAGGGGTGTTGGATTTTGTCTAAGGTCTTTTCTGCATCTAGTGAGATGATCTTGTGTGTGTGTTTTCCTTTCAGTTTGTTTATATGGCGAATTACATTGAATTATTTTCATATATTGAACCATCCCTTCACCTCTGGGATGAAGACTACTTGGTCATAGTGGATGGTCTTTCTGATGTGTTCTTGGATTAAGTTTGCAAGCATTTATTGAGAATTTTTGCATTGATGTTCTTCAGGGAAATTGGTCTGTAATTTTATTTCTTTGTTGGGTCTTTATGTGATTTGGGTATTAGGGTAATTGTGGCTTCATAAAACAAACTAGACTATGTTTTATGAACATAGAATGAACCAACATAGAAATGAGCTGTTTCTATTTCGTGGAAAATTTGAGGAGTATTGGTGTTAACTCTTCCTTGAAAGTCTGGAAGGGTGCTACTTACTGGCTTGCTTCCCATGGCTTGCTTAGCCTACCTTTTCAGAGAACCCAGGACCAGAGGCACAGTGATGGCACCACCCACAATGGGCTGGGTCCTCCCCCATTGATCACTAAATGAGAAAATGCTTTACAGCTGGATCTCATGGAGGCATTTCCTCAGCTGAGACTGGTTCCTTTGATGACTCTGACTTGTGTCAAGTTGACACCCAAAACCATCCAGTACACGTGGAAAGATGAATGCTGGTGCCTATCTTGCGCTTTCCTTTTATTTAATTTGGCCCAGAGCATGATGCTGCCCATGTTCAGAGTAGATCTTCCCACCTCACTTAGCCAAATATGGAAACTCTCTCAGATATACATTTATCTCCTAGGTAACTCCAGATGCTGTCAATTTGATCATCAGTACTAACCATCACACTTTCCTTATGAAATATTTAAAATGGTACCTACTTTACTATCTCTCTTCCACATTCCTAATGCAAACATTTATTAACAGAAAAAAAAACTGCTACATCCATACAGATAGACCTCAGTTCAAACACCACAGATTAGCATAATATACCTCGCATGTGTAGGCCACAGAATTCTTGGGGGAAGGATGTCTTTTATGTCTTCTCAGTCAAAGAAACCCAATAGCTTGCCCTCTATCCCTTCTGAAGCTGTTTAAATGGCTCATGGGGGTTAAGTTAGATTATTCAAAGTACAATTTGAATAATATTAACTTGGAATATTTTGTTGGAGCCCCCAAAGATTTTTTATTACTTTAATTTTAAATAGCTTGCTTCACATGTCAATCCCAGTTCCCTCTCCATCCCCTCCTCCCGCACCCTCCCACCATCCCCCCCAGTCTCCCACCCTAGCCCCACTTCCTTCGACCTAGGGGCTATCCAGAGTCTGCCATTTAGCTTAGGGCAGGGTCCAGGCACTCCCCTAAGAGTCCAGGCTGAGAGAGCATCCCTCTTTGTGTTATGGGCACACGAAGTCCATTTGTATGCCAGGGATAAACACTGATCTACTGCCCAGGGCCCCATAGGTTGCCCAGGCCTCCTCACTGACTCTCACACTCAGGGGGTCTGAATCAGTACCATGCTGGCCTCCCAGCTGTCTATCTGGGGTCTAAGAGCTCCCCCCCTGTTCAGATCAGCTGTCTCTGCTGGTTTTGCCAGCCCATTTTTTGCCAATTTGCTCATCGCTCCTCTCTCTCTGTCACTGGATTCCATGGGTTCAGTTCAGGTTTAACTGTGGGTGTTTGCCTCTGCTTCCATCAGTCACTGGATGAAGGTTCTAGGATGGCATAAAGGGTAGTCATCAAGTTCATTATCAGGAATGGGCATTTACGGTGGTCTCTCCACTACTGCTTAGCTTGCCAGTTGGTGTCATCCTTTTAGATCACAAGAGGTCTCACTAGTACCAGATCTCTCTTCAAACCTATGACTCCTTCTATTATGGTATTTCTCATCCTGTTCTCCCCCTATTCTACCCCACATTCAACCTTCCTGTTCCGCCATGAACTACTTTCTCCTTCTCTTCTTCCCCTCTCTTCTTCCCAGCTCCCACTCCCCCTAACCTCCCACCGTGTTCCCAATCTGTTCAGGAGATCTTGCCTTATTCCTCTTCTCTGGGGTAACATGCATATCTCTCTTAGGTACTTTCCTGTTTCCCAGACTCTCTTTCAGTGGAATTGCAGACTGACACTATCCTGACCCATGTCTAAAATCCATATATGAGTGAGTACATACCATGTTTGTCTTTTTGTGACTGGTTACATCACTCAGGATGGTTTCTTCTAGTGCCATCCATTTGCCTGCAAATTTCAAGATTCCATTGTTTTTTCTGCTGAGTAGTACTCCATTGTGTAAATGTACCACATTTTCTCTATCCACTCTTCAGTTGAGAGGCATCTATGTTGCTTCCAGGTTCTGGCTATTAAAAATAATACTGCTATAAACATAGTGGAACAGATGCCTTGTTGTATGAATTTGCATCTTTTGGATATGCCTAAGAGTGGAATTGCTGGGTCTTGTGGTAGATTGACTCCCAGTTTCCCGAGGAATCTCCATACTGATTTCCAAAGTGAGTGTACGAGTTGGTACTCCCACCATCAGTGTAGGAGTGTTCCCCTCTTTCCATGTCATCTCCAGCATAAATTGTCATTGGTGTTTTTGATTTTAGCCATTCTGACAGGAATAAGATGGTATCTCAGAGGTGTTTTGATTTGCATTTCCCTGATGGCTAAGAATGTTGAGCATTTTCTCAAGTGTCTCTCAGCCATTTTAGACTCCCCTATTGAGAATTCACTATTTAATTCTGTACCCCACATTTTAATTGCAAACTTTGGTGTTTTGGAGACTTACTTCTTGAGTTCTTTGTAAATTTTGGAGATCAGCCCTCGGTCAGATGTGGGGTTAGTGAATATCTTTTCCCATCCTGTGGACTGCCCTTTTGTCTTGTTGACTGTATCCTTTGCCTTACAGAAGCTTCTTAGTTTCAGGAGGTCCCATTTATTAATTGTCAATCTCAGTGTCTGTGCTACTGGTGTTATGTTCAGGAAGCAGTCTCCTGGACCAATTCGTTGAAGAGTATCTCTCACTTTCTCTTCTAAGAGTTTCAGTGCGGTTGGATTTATGTTGACGTGTTTGATCCATTTGAATTTAAGTTTTGTGCAAGGCGATAGACATGGATCTATCTGCAGTCTTCTGCATGCCAATATCCAGTTATGCCAGCACCATTTGTTGAAGATGCTTTCTTTTTTCCATTGTATAATTTTAGCTTCATTGTCAAAACTCAAGTGTTCATAGGTGTGTGGGTTAAAATCAGGGTTTTCAACTCGATTCCATTGGTCTACCTGTCTATTTTTGTGCTAATACCAAGCTTTTTTCAGGGCTATAGCTCTGAAATAGAGCTTGAAGTTAGGTATGGTGATGCCTCCTGAAGTTTCTTTATTATATAGGTTGTTTTGGCTATCCTGGGTCTTTTTGTTTTTCTATATAAAGTTGATTATTGTCCTTTCAAGGTCTGTGAAGAATTGTGCCAGAATTTTGATAGGGGTTGCATTGAATCTGTAGGTTGCTTTTGGCAAGATTGCCATTTTTATTATGTTGATCCTACCAATCCAAGAACATGGGAGATCTTTCCATTTTCTGGTATCCTCTTTGATTTCTTTCTATAGAGACTCAAAGTTCTTGCTATACAGGTCTTTCACTTCTTTGGTTAATGTTATCCCCAGATATTTGATGCTGTTTATGGCTATTGTAAAGTGTGATGTTTCTCTGATTTCTTTCTCAGCCACTTTATCATCTGTATATAATAGGGCCACTGATTTTTTGAGTTAACCTTGTATGCTGCCTCTTTGCTGAAGGTGTTTATCAGCTCTTGGAGTTCCCTTGCAGAGTTTTTCGGGACACTTATGTAAACTATCATATCATCTGCAAATAGTGAAAGTTTGACTTCTTCCTTTCCAATTTGTATCCTCTTGATCTCCTTTTGTTGTCTTATTGCTCTAGCTAGAACTTCGAGTAAAATATTGAACAGGCATGGGGAGAGGGGACAGCCTTGCCTTATTCCTGATTTTAGCGGAATCACCTTGAGTTTCTGACTATTTAGTTTGATGTTGGCATTGGTTTGCTGTATATAGCTTTTATCATATTTAGGTATGTTCCTGTTATCCCAGATCTCTCCAAGACCTTTACCATGAAGGGGTGTTGGACTTTGTCAAAGGCTTTTTCAGCATCTAGTGAGATGATCATGTGATTTTTGTTCCTCAGCTTGTTTATATGGTGGATTATATTGATAGATTTTCATATGTTGAACCAACCCTGCATCCCTGGAATGAAGCCTACTTGATCTGATGTGTTCTTAGATCCGATTTGCTAGTACTTTATTGAGTATTTTTGCATCAATGTTCATGAGGGAAATTGGTCTGAAGTTCTCTTTCTTAGTTGTGTTTTTGTGTGACTTGGGTATCAATGTTATTGAAGCCTCATAAAAAGAGTTTGGCAAAGACCTTTCTGCTTCTATTGCATGGAATACTTTGAGGAGAATTGGTATAAGCTGTTCTTTGAATTTTTGGTAGAATTCTGCACTGAAGCCATCTGGCCCTGGGGTTTTTTTTTTTTGGTTGGGAGACTTTTGATGACTGCTTCTATTTCCTTAGGTGTTATAGGTCTATTTAAATTGCTTATCTGTTCTTGATTTAATTTTGGCAGGTGATATCTATACAGGAAGTTGTCCATTTCCTTTAAATTTTTGAATTTTGTGGAGTACAGGTTTTCAAAGTATGACCTGATCATTCTCTGGATTTCCTCAGTGTCCCTTGTTATGTCCTCTTTTTCATTTCTGATTTTGTTAATTTGTATGTTCACATTCTGCCGTTTGGTGAGTTTGGATAAAGGTTTGTCTATCTTGTTGATTTTCTCAAAGAACCAACTCTTTGTTACATTGATTTTTATATTGCTTTACTAGTTTGTGCTTTATTGATTTCAGCCCTCAATTTGATTATTTTCTGTCGTCTGCTCCTCCTGGGTGAATTTGCTTCTTTTTGTTCTAGAACATTCAGCTGTGCTATTAATTCTCTAGTATGAACGTTCTCCAGTTTCTTCATGTGGGCACTTAGTGCTATTCTTCTTTGACCCAGGCATGGTGCAATAGCGCATTATTCAATTTCCATGTGTTTGCAGGGTTCCTGCAGGTTGTGTTGTTGTTGAACTCTAACTTTAAAGCATGGTGGTCTGATAACATACATGGAGTTATTCCAACTTATTTGTACCTGTTGAGGTTTGCTATGTTGCCAAGTATGTGGTCAATTTTTGAGAAGGTTCCATGTGGCGCTCAGAAGAAGGTATATTCTTTTGTGTTTGGATAGAATGTTCTATAGATGTCTGTCAAATCCAATTGGGTCATAACCTCTATTAGTTCCTTTGTTTTATTGTTAAGTTTCTGTCTGGTAGGACTGTCTAGTGCTGGGAGTGGGGTGTTGAAGTCTCACACTATTAGTGTGTGAGGTTTTATGTGTGGTTTGAGTTTAATAATGTTTCTTTTATGGATTTGGATGCCTTTTTATTTGGGGCATAGATGTTCAGAATCGAGACTTCATCTTGGTGGATTTTCCTGTGATGGATATGAAATGACCTCCTTCATCTCTTTTGATTGATTTCAGTTTGAAGTCTAGTTTGTTAGATATTAGGATTGCTACCCCTTCTTGTTTCTTGGGGCTATTTGATTGGAAAATCTTTTCCTTAACTCTGAGGTAATGTCTGTCTTTGAGGCTGAGGTGTGTTTCTTGTATGCAGAAGGATGAATTCTGTCTTTGAATCCATTCTGTCAGCCTGTGCCTTTTTATGGGCGAATTAAGATCATTAATATTAGGGATATTAATGACCTTTGATTGCTGGTTCTCATTTGTTTTGAAATGGTTGTTCTTGGTGGAATTGTATGTGGATTTCTACCCCTTTTCTCTTTTGGGTATTGGTAAAGTGGGATTATCTATTTCCTATGTTTTTCTGGTTGTAGTTAACGTCTTTGGACTGGAGTTTTCCTTCCAGAACTTTCTGTAGGGCTGGGTTGGTGGATATGTATTATTTAAATCTGGTTTTGTTTTCTCCATCTATAGTGATTGAAAGCTTTGCTGGGTATAGTAGTCTGGGTTGGTATCCGTGGTCTCTTAGTGTTGATAGAATATCTATCCAGGACCTTCTGGCTTTCAGAGTTTCCATGGAGAAGTCAGGTGTAATTCTTATAGGTTTGCCTTTATATGTTATTTGACCTTTTTCCTTTGCTGCTCTAAGTATTCTTTCTTTATTTTGTATGCTTGGGGTCTTGATTATTATGTGGTGAGGGGACTTTTTTTGTGATCCACTCTATTTGGTGTTCTTTACACTTCTTGTACCTTCATTGGCATGTCTTTCTTTAGGTTGGGAAAGTTTTGTTCTATGATTTTGTTGAATATATTTTCTGTCCCTTTGAGTTGGGTTTCTTCACCTTCTTCTATACCTATTATTCTTAGGTTTGGTCTTTTCACGGTGTCCCATATTTCCTGGATATTTTGTGTTAGGGATTTGTTGGACTTCAGATTTTCTTTGATTGATGAATCTATTTCTCCTAGTGTGTCTTCAACATCTGAGATTCTCTCTTCCATCTCTTGTATTTTGTTCCTTATGCTTGTGTCAGTAGTACCTGTCTGTTTACCCAGTTTTTCAATTTCCAGCATTCCTTCAGACTGTGTTTTTTTTATTGTCTCCATGTCAGTTTTCAATCCTTGCATTGTTTGAATTGTCTCTTGTAATTTTTGCTCTGTATTTTCCTCCCTTCCTCCCATTTTTTGGAATTTTTGGTTTGTTTTTTCTTCTATTTCTTGCATTTTTGGTTTGTTTTGCTTTTTCTTCCATTTCTTTAAGGGATTTTTCTCACATCCTCTTTGAGGGCCTCTATCTTTTTCATGAAGGTGTTTTTAAGGTCATTCCCTTCTGATTCGTCCGAATTGGGGTGTTCAGGTCTTACTGGTGTAGAATCTCTAGACTCTAGTGGTGTCATATTTGTTTTTCTGTTGCTGAGTGTGTTCTTTTATTGCCTCTTCCCCATCACTTCTTCCAGCGTGTGTAGAAAAAGTATCTTCCTCCCCTGGTGGGTAGGTGACCAGGGTTCCCTTTTGGTGGGTGCAAGCAAATCCAATACTCTCTGGCCTCTGCTCTCTACCCTCTGTCCTGGGTTTGGGTGGAAGTGGAGCAGCTCTCTCTCTGCAGGCTCCTGGTTGCTTGGTTGTCCGTGGGGGGTGGGAGCCAACCTGGCTTCAGTCCCCAAGCCAGGGGATCTGAGAGAGGGAGAGCGGGAGGACAGATTATTGTATTTTCATAGGCATATCCTTCTTTAAGTTAGGGAAATTTTCTTCTATTATTTTGTTGAATATGTTTTCTATACCTTTGAGCTGTATTTCTTCACCTTCTTCTATACCTATTATTCTCAGGTTCGGTTTCTTCACAGTGTCCCATATTTCCTGGATATTTTGTGTTAGGGAGTTGTTGGTTTTGAGATTTTATTTGGCTGATGACTGTATGTCCTCTAATGAGTCTTCAACACTTGAGATTCTTTCTTCTATCTTTTGTATTCTATTGGTGATACTTGCATCTGTAGTTCCTGATAGTTTACCCAGCTTTTCTATTTCCAGAATCCCCTCATTCTTTTTTTTTCATTTTTAAAGGTTTTTTTTTTCTTTTTATTTTTCAGTTTAAATTTAGATAAGAAACAAGGTTGCTTCACGAGTCAGTTCCAGGTCCCTCTCCCTTTCCCTCCCCTCCTCCCGTACCCTCCCCCAACCCCCCATTATCCCCTCATTTCCCCAGGGAGGGTGAGGCCCTCCATGGGGATGTCCATAGTCTGTCATTTCATATAGGGCAGGGCCTAGACCCTTCCCCAAGAGTTCAGGGTGAGAGTGCACCTCACATTGTTCGATGGGAGTCCAAAGTCCGTGTGTATACTCGGGATGGGTACTGATCTGCTGCCCAAGGCTCAATAGATTACCTAGGCCTCCTCACTGTCCCTCACATTCAGGGGGTCTTGATCAGTCCCATCAGAATCCCCTCATTCTGTGTTTTATTTATTGTTTCTATTTCAGCTTTCAATCCTTCAACTGTTTGAGTTGTTTCCTTCATTTTTTTTGGTTGTTTTTTCTTGGTACTCTTTAGATTCTTGAAGAGATTTGTTTATTTCTTGAAGTTTTTGGTTTGTATTTTCCTCCACTTTTTGTATTTTTTGTTTGTTTTTTCTTCTATTTCTTTAAGGGATTTCCTCGTTTCCTCTTTGAGAGTCTCTGTCATCTTCATAAAATAATTTTTAAGGTGTGTCTCTTCTGCTTCACTTATGTAATGCTTTTCAGGTCTTGCTGACATTGGGTCTCTAGAGTCTGGTGGAGTCATATTGGTCTTTCTATTGCTGAGTGAGCTGTTATTCTGTCTTCTTACCATCTCTTCTTCCAGTGGGTGCAATTGTGGTCTTTCTGTCTCCACTGGTCTCCTCATTCCTGAAGCTGAAGCTGGAGATGCTGGAGGGTGGGGTCTGAAGCTGGGGAACCTGGAGGGTGGGGTCTGGAAGGACTGAGACCTTTCCTGTGTGGGTGGGTCCTCTGGATGCCAGCAGTGGGCCCCCGGAAAATTGAGGGAGTGGGTGATGGGCTGGGGGGTTCCAGGGGGACCCAAGCTCACCTGAAGCTGAGGACGCTGGAGGGTGGGGTCTGGAAGGACTGATGTCTTTCCTTTGTGGGCAGGTCCTTGGATGCCAGATTGAGGGAATGGGTGATGGGTGGTGGTGGGGTGGTCTCAGGGGGACACAAGCTCACCCGAAGCTGGGGATGCTGGAGAATCTGGTTGAGAGACTTTTAATGATTAATGACTGCTTCTATGTCACTAGGGGTTGTAGGTCTATGTAAATTGCTTATTTTATCTTGATTTAACTTTAGTAAGTGGTACCTATTAAGAAAATTATCCATTTGTTTTAGATTTTCCAAATTTGTTTTGGATTTTCCAAATTCCAAAGGGCAAATTTAAAGTATGCCCTTTTGGTTCTCCAGATTCCTTTGGTGTCTGTTATGTCTCCCTTTTCATTTCTGATTTTCTTAATTTGAATATTCTGTCTCCAACCTTTAAGTAATTTGGATAAGGGTTTTCTGATCTTGTTGATTTTCTCAAAGAACCAATTTTTTGTTTCATTGATTTTATTGTTCTGTTTCTTTTTTATTAATTTCAGATTTTATTTCTTGCCACCTACTCCTCTTAGATATGATTTCTTCTTTTTGTTCTAGAGGTTTCAGGTGTTCTGTTAAGTTGCTAGTATGTTTATGTAGGCACTTAGTGCTGTGTACTTGCCTCTTAGAACTACTTTCATTATGTTCTGCAAATCTGGTTATTTTCCTTGAATTTTAGAAAGTCTTTCATTTCTTTCTTTATTTTTGTCTTGACCCATTTTTCATTCAGTAGAGAGTTGTTCAGTTTCCATGAGTTTGTAAGCTGATTACTGTTTCTGTTTGTTGATATCCAGCTGTTATCTATAGTGATATGATAGGATGCAGGATGTTATTTCAATTTTCTTGTATCTATTGAGACTTGTTTTGTGTCTCAGTACATGATCAGTTTTGGAGAAAGTTCCATGAGTTGCTGAGAAGCAGGTATATTCTTTTGTATTTGGGTGAAATGACCTGTATATATGTCTTAGACCCATTTGGTTTATATTATCTTTTAGCTACAACATGTATGTATGTATGTATGTATGTATGTATGTATGTATGTATGCATGCATGTATTTATGTCTAGATGACCTGTATATTGGTGAGAGTGGGGTATTGATGGTTTCCACTACCAGTATGTAAATCTCAATATGTGATTTAAGCTTTAGTAGTGTTTCTTTCATAAACTTGGGTGCCTTTGTGTTTGAGGCATAGATGTTAAGAATTGACATCTTGGTAGATTTCTTCTTTGATGAGTATGTAGTATCCTTTCCTATCTTTTCTGATTAGTTTTGTTTGAAGTCTATTTTTTTTTAGATATGTGTATCCTAGTTTGCTTCTTAGGTTCTTTGCTTGGGATATTCTTTTCCAAACTTTTGCCTCGAGGTAACATCTATCCTTTATGTTGAGTGTGTTTCTGAGATGCAATAGAAAGATGCACCCTATTTTCACTTCTATTCTACTAGTCTGTATCTTTTTATTGGGGGAATTGAGACCACTGATATTGAGATGTATCATTGACTAATGATTGTTGATCCCTGTTATTTTGTTGTTATTATTATTGTTGTTGCTGGTTTTGTGTGTGTGGTTTTGAATTGCTTGACTGAAATTATTTATTCCCTGTGTTTTCATGGTTGTAGCTAAGATCCTTTGGTTTTAGTTTTCCTTTTCTTACCTTCTATAGGACTATTTAATTTTGGCTACTTGGGTGTGGTTATCCTCTTTAGATTAAAGCATCCTTCTAGTGCCTTCTGTAGGTCTGAATTTGTAGATAGATCCTACTTAACTTGGTGTTATCATGGAATAGCTTATTTTCTTCATCTATGGTGATTTAAAGTTTTTCTGGATATAGTAGTCTAGGATGGCATATCTGTCTAGAACCTTCTGACTTATAGAGTCTATGCTGAGAAGTCAGATATTACTCTGATAGGTCTGCCTTTATATTTTACATTTGTAGCTTTTAATATTTTTTTCTTGTATGTTTAGTGTTTTATTTTTCCCAAGGGAACTTTCTTTGCTGGTTCAATGTATTTAGTGTTCTGTATGCTTCTTGTACCTTTATTAGTATCTCCTTTAGCTTCTCGGATGAGGGTTCAAAGGTATGCTAATCTATGAGTATAATATTAAGTAGTTAGAAATCAATTTAATACTATGCCTAATTAGCAGAATAACTGTAGTAGGTTCTTCTCTAAAGTCTGTGCCTTGGTGTGGCCCTGGTGCTGATGCTACATGTGAAGACTTACTAGCTCTTGGTATACAACTTAGCCAACATGAGAGGGCCACATACTTGATAGAGGAATCCATATTTTGATATCTGAATTTCCCTGTCTCTTCTCTAACAATCACTTCTTCATTTCCCACCATCAGTTGTCTATTTTTATTTTCCAGAGCTTTTCTAGTATTCTCATGTGTCTCACAACCAGGAGCTTATGGACTAGAAATCTCATTCAGTCTGGATGATCTGAGAAGAAAGAGTTAAACAAAAGGACTTTATAAGGACATAGCTGAGTCTGGGGGCAGCTGTGCCTATGAGCAGTTCTGGATCTAAGGGTACCTTAGCAGAGGGTGAGATAATCCCCTCTACACTACTCTTTCCAGTCAGAGGCCTGAGAGCAGGTTAGTTGCTGATCTCCTGGACCACAGAGCCGAGGGAGACAATATACAGGAGACCTAAGGTGGGGTTAGGTGACAGGTTAATGAATTGCTCAATAAAATTCCCAGAAATCCACTGTTTTGCCTGCATTGTGATCCAACAGACTGAATCAAGCCTGGATGAAGGTTTTCAGTTAGTCAATGTGAGGTATAATTACATTGAACTTAGTTTTCCAAGCCCTAGGAGATTTGCAACAATTGATCCTATTGGCATGATACAAGTCCCTTCTTCCATTAATCCTACAAGAATGCTATCTTTAGCTATATATCTGACTAGTGTGAAGTGTGCTGTGTTGGCTCTCTTATTACACAGTGACAGAATACTTCTGCATCAAAAGCATGCTGTGTAGTCTTAAGGACTTAACCTTGGGGTAGTGCTTAAATAGGTTTTAATGGAGAGAGGTTGTTCTATGCTTCTGGGAGATGGGGGCAGAGTAGTGCCTTCATATTTCACATAGCACCCTGGAATATTCATCTCAAACCTGGCACCTCATCTTTATTTTGGAACTAATCCCTGAGCTACTTCTTTTGGTACTACCTATCTTCACTACAGAGAGGTTCCATTGGTCAAAAAGCAGCCCACTTCTGTTAATCCAAATGTAACAGACGAAGAACTAGGCTCCAAGAACTTTAGAAGCTGAAGGAACTATTAGTAATTCTCTGGGTTGGGATCATTTGCCATTAATTTTGTTTGGTTTTACGATTTCCCTCATGATTGAAAATAAAATATTTGGTGTTGTCTCAGGCAGCCCATATGCATAGGATCAATCACTGTTCCATCCAGCGGGAAACCTTTGGCAAATCTTAGGCTCTTGGAATTAGGAGGACACTTGGAGACTCACTGGCTTAGAAAATTTGATTTACAGATCAAGGCCATGGAGCTAAGGGATTAAGTGACTCGCTCACTGTCCATTGGTTGGGTGGGAGTGTGTCTCTCACAGTCCACACACATCCCATCCAAGTCCCAATTTCTCTTCTCTTTGCTATAGGAATGAACTTGCTGGAGTTATGCTTCGGTCCATGGTCTGGAAGTCTATCCAACTGCTGGGGGTGTTGTAACTGGCCTGAGTTGGCTGTTCCTGCCTCTGAATGCTGGAACTGTTGTTGCTGGCACCTTACCTTTGCCTTGGAGCATTCGTCTTGCCTGGAAGCTGACTGACCTTTCCCACACTGCTTTGTCCCACTCATGTTTAGAGCTGTTCCTTCAGTCCCTGGCTATGCAAGGGGTCATGTGGCACAGAGGATTTGTGAAAGGGAGAATACCCTGGCAGCACAGAAGCTCAGCTTGCTTCCAGACAGCAATATTCACTTGGCCTCTGCTGGAAGTTTACTGTGTGCCTGGCAGTACTATGGGCTCTTGCGTCTTTGCAATTCACGAAGTGCCCTGTTCTTAGGTAGTACTGACTTTGGGCTTTTCAGTCACTCCCCTTTAGGGCACTTTATTTACTCCTTTACTATTGGATGATACCAATTTTATTGGGCCGGACTTGATAGATTCTTTTCTATTTTATTTTCTGCAGCTTGAGCTATTCATCTTGTTTCCATGGGATAGGGAAGGTGGAAGATTGCTCTAGTTGGATGGGAAAGTGGTGTTGAGCACTGCTTCTCACATTACCTGGAAAACTATTAGGTGAGTACTTGCACAAGATGAGGCAGGGTGGAGCACCAGTTACCTGTATGCTTTTTTACTAATTTTTTTGAGAGTTCTATTAATGAGTACTGTATTGACATCCTTTCTGCCTCCTGCCCCAATTCCTCCCACTCGCTCTAAAATTCATGACCTCTTCTTTAATATACATATGCATATGCATCCTATTGAGATCATTTAGTATTACTCATGTTCACATGTGTATAAGGGAGCTTGTCTCTGGATAAAACAAACTGATTCTCGCTCAGCCAATAGCTCTTCATCTAGGAATGGAGCCTTTGATACCTCCCATCCATGCTGGCATGTCAGCTGATGGTGTCATTCTGCAGGTCTCTTTTAGGCGACCATATTGCTGAGATTTCATGGGTGCTTTCCTGTCATGTTGAGAAGACAAATGGATCTAGCAGCAGACATCCTGGTCCTCTGGCCCTTACAACCTTTCAGCCCCTCTTTTACAGTGTTCCCTGAGGGTGGCACCTGCTGTACTCAGGTAGATATGTCAGATGGGACTGGTCAACCCATGACCACTGCATTTTGATCAGTTGTGAATCTTGTAATAGTCTACATTTGTTATAAAAAGAATTTTCTTTGATGAGAGGTGAGAGCTATGCTTATTTGCAGGTATAATAATAAATATTTAAAATGCAGCTAGAAATTGCTTTAGTTTACGAAAATGACAGTAGTAGGTTCTCAGCTAGGATCCATGACTATTGCAGCAAAGGGTAGTTTACTAGATTTACACAAATAACTTTCTTCTTACTGAGCAGAGTCTAATTAGACAGCTGTTGGAAAAACCAGGGGGTGTGATATAGGGACAAGAAACTCACAGAATAAGAGGGACTGTTGGGGTTGGATTTCAGTACTTAAAAGGAGTACCTTGTCCCATTTGCACGTGATATGGTCTGCAATGGTGGAAAAAATGAATCCTAGCAAACAGAAGCTGTTGCTCACTTGGTTACAAACACACAGATTTGTGCCAGAGCGTGCCATTAAAGTATTAAAACATTTGCCACGAGGGTGTCTATGAATGTTATATATTAGATGTCTACCAGAGTCCCCATTCAGCATAACTAAAACAGACAGGGATTCATGCTCTGCAGTGACTTGACCCATGGCAAAAAAACCCAGGAACATTTTGTCAGAAAGATAATATACTGTGTTGGCAAGATGATGCAACAGATAAAGGCACTTGCCTGGCAAGCCTGGCAACCTGAGTTTGATCCCTAGCACCCAAACAAAAGTGGAAAGAGAGAATCTACCCCACAAAGTCCCTGACCTCCACTCCTGTGCACTTCTCACACATTATACATATGATGATGATGATATCAATAGAATTTGAAAGGGAAAGCTGCTGATCCAAGTAGGGTGTCCAAATTGAGATGGGGAGGGAGAGGTGGAGTGTGTGTGGGTGTAATGTGTTCATTTCACCTGGCATGAGTATATTTTAATCCATCACTGGTACCTCTCACACTCACCTTCATCTCTTCATTACCAATGCCTTTCCTTGCTTGGCTGAAGGAAACTCTCCAGAAGAAGATGAAATAACAGAAAGCCCTGTTTCTTCCTCACCTTTCTCCTCAACGTTTCCAACAATGCAAAGTCATTTGAATTTTCCAATTTCAAGTAATTTAGAGCAATTAGAAGCAATTGTCTTGTCTGAATCTTGTCTTTTCTTTGAGTTTATAAGCAGGTTGACTTGCCCAGTTGCAGGCAACACGTGGGTGGGGTCTGTTTTGGAGCTGCAAACTCTGTCTCTATCAGCTGTGACAACTTTTCCAAGTGTCCTGATCGGCACTTTCTTCCACTTTGTATAATATTTATTTCTTTCAAGAACTGTACTTAATTACATACTGTTCACCTCATGGTATTGCAGTTATGAAATACTGGTTGATTTTTACAAAAAAAATGAATGAAGGGATTACAAATAAATTTAGGATCGCTGTAAATCTTAAACATTAATTCCAACCAACTAACAGGGATGATTAATCACTTGGGGGAAAACATGATCTTTTAAGACAGATCTAGGGTTAGTGATTGTGATGACAATTTGTGAATTTCTTTTGAAAATAACATGTATTCGGGCCAGCTGAATACCTGGACATTCTGAATCTTGAGAATGAAAAAAGTGCTGTGAATCTTTACTTATGCACAAGTTCTATTCTGCCACACAAAGAACACTGTTAAGGGAACAGTCATCTACTCAATATACAGTGGAAATC
This sequence comes from Mesocricetus auratus, assembly GCF_017639785.1. NCBI lineage: Eukaryota > Metazoa > Chordata > Mammalia > Rodentia > Cricetidae > Mesocricetus > Mesocricetus auratus. Next base: position 86,811,301 of record NW_024429184.1, on the reverse strand, counting down.
TATTTTCCAGGTAATATGCTTGATATATATTCAGAGATGCCTCTTCTTTACTGTGACTGACAAGTTTCAGAAATCTTCCCATATGTAGAAACAGTGAAGTTTAAAAATGTATACTTGGTGGCATATAAATGGACTTTGGCTGCCCATCCCACAATGAGATATGCTCTCTCAGTGTGGACTCATAGGGGAGGGCCTAGGTCCTGCCCTGGATAAAATAACAGACTCTGGAGATCCTCCATGATGGGCCTCATCCTCCCTGGGGATTGGAGTGGAGATTGGGTGGGGGGATTTGGGGGCCTGGTGGGAGTGGTGGGGGGAGGAAGGGAGGGAGAGAGAGCTAGCTTGTTTCCTAACTTATGCCCTCTTCTGGCCTCTGAGGGTCATATGTGTGCATGGTGTACAGACATACATACAAGTAAAACACCTATACCCCAAAAGTAATAAAATAATTTTTCTTTAATTTAAATTAGAAACAAGCTTGTTTTACATGTCAATCCTGGTTCCCTCTCCCCCCTCCTCCCCTGCCCCCCACCAACCCTGTAGCCCATCCTCTTTCTGCTCCCCAGGGAGGGTGAGGCCTTCGATGGGGGATCTTTAAAGTCTGTCATATCATTTGGAGCAGGGCCTAGACCCTGCCCCGTGTGTCTAGGCTGACAGAGCATCCCTCTATGTGGAGTGGGCTCCCAAAGTTCATTCGTATGTTAGGGATAAATACTGATCTACTACTAGAAGCCCCATAGATTGCCCAGACCTCCAAACTGACACCCATGTTCAGAGGGTCTGGAACAGTCCTATGCTGTTTTCCCAGCTATTAGTCTGGGGTCCATGAGCTCCCCCCCTTGTTCAGGTCAGCTGTTTCTGTGGGTTTCTCCAGCTTTGTCTTGACCTCTTTGCTCATCACTCCTCCCTCTCTGCAACTGGATTCCAGGAGTTCAGCTCAGTGTTTAGTTGTGGGTGTTTGCTTCTGCTTCCATCAGTTACTGGATGAAGGCTCTAGGAGAAATTTTTTTTCTTTTTCTTTTTATTAATATTTTTTTCCATTTTAAATTTAGATAAGAAACAAGGTTGCTTCACAAGTCAGTACGAGGTCCCTCTCCCTTTCCCTCCCCTCCTCCCGTGCCCTCCCCCCATCCCCCCCCCCCGTTATCCCCTCATTCCCCCAGGGAGGGTGAGGCCCTCCATGGGGGTGTCCATAGCCTGTCATTTCATATAGGGCAGGGCCTAGACCCTTCCCCAAGAGTTCAGGGTGAGAGTGCACCTCACATTGTTCTATGGGAGTCCAGAGACCGTGTGTATACTTGGGATGGGTACTGATCTGCTGTCCAAGGCTCAATATCTAGGAGAAATTTTTATTAAATGTGTTTTAGCTGATACATAAAGTCATAAAAATGTAATACGTGGTAATGGAATTTAATTCTATATTCAACATATTTAGTTAGGGGCTGGAGAGATGGCTCACTAATTAAGAGCAATTGCTGCTCTTGGAGAGGACTCTGGTTTTGATCTGTCATGCTGTTTGCCCTCTCTCACTTTGGTGTCTCTTCTGAGATGGCCTTGTAGATCTGTAATGGGACAGAAATTATCTGTAAGCATCAGTTTCTATGTTAGTATATAGAAATAAAAATGAGGTTTGCCTGTTTCAGTTAACTAAACACTTTGTTGTTAAAAGAGATGTGATTTTCTCTGCTTCTTTCCATTTTTTGTCCTAAAAGCTATTTTTGGAGTAAGTTCCCAGGGCTCTTCTAGAGTAGCTGAGATGAGGCCCATGTTGTATAATACACATGAAATGCCAGCTAAGAAAAAGAGGAAGCAAGCTAATTTTAGGAAATTTGCTGGTTTGAAATAGATATTTTAAAAAGTCATTAAGTCCATATAGAATGATAATGGCATTGATACATACAAAAACTGAGAACATATATTATAGAATGTATGCTCTGAAAAGCAAGGTAATCCCAGAGCTGCGTGTATTTACAATAGTGGAACCTGGGAAGAGAAGAGTTTTTACAGTAGGGTTGTTTCCTTACACAGTCTGGAACTGTCTGCCTGGTGGTGGGGCATCCCAATTGGACTGGGCCCCCATCAATAATCAAACAAGAAAATGTCCCATCAACTTGCCCACAGGCCAGGCTGGTGCGGGCATTTTCTCAACCTGAGGTTACATGTTCCTAGACAACTTTAGCATGTGTCAAGTTGACAAAAGAACAAACCAGTGTGGGTCTCACGGTACTATCTGATTACCAGGGATCATTCTGTGACTCAGGAACATTCCAAATTATTATTCTGAAGTTTTATGGTAATGTTCACACAGGTGTCTCTCAACAGCTCTATTATTTGTTAAAAATAAGGAATTGTCTCCTGTATCTCCTTTTCCCTTTTCTTGTCCTCTTCTATCATTGTTCAAAGGTTAATTTTTGCTTCTCTGTTCATCTTTTTCATAGCTAACCTCTTCCAGGGCTTGTCTACTCTCTGTTTTCAGCTTTTATTCATTTATGAGATCTGGATGTCATCAATATTTCCCAGTAGTCATGAGCCAGAGGTGTCCTCCAGGCCAATATCTTATCAGTTACCTTTATCATTAATCTTCCAGTGATTTCCACACAACCTTTCACCTGTCAATACTATCCAACCCACTGGTGAGTTTTATCCACTTTTCTTTAAGCATGCTTTTCATTTTTAATATCTTAGTGCCTGTCCGTCTTTTCTGTGAGGCGTAGCTCAGGTACAGATTACTCTTAGGAGGCATAACAAGTGTTTCCTTCACCAGTTTTGTATACATTACAGGTTGAAAAGCTGCTCAGCTGAAGCCCAGATGGCACAATGTAGGTCTCAAGCCTTATAGGCCTATGCTGATGCCCTGTGGCAACACAGTCTTCATGTACAGTGTGAGGTGAAACAGAGCATGTGACCATAGCCTGAGCTCTAGGGGTGTATTAGATGAAACTCCTCATCTTCAAATCTGGCATGTTAGAATTGCCAAAGGTTCATGCAACTGCCCTTGAATCTATGAGCACCAGAAGCTCAGCAATTTGAATCTAAGTAATCTGACAGGGTGGTATAGGTGTTTGTTGTTGTTTATGACGTGCAACCCTCAGCTGGATTCTTGGTTATCTTGAATGCAGTTAGCTACTAACAACTCCTTAGGTCAGTGTTGGCAGGTGATTGGCAAGCAGTCTCAAAGCAGCATCAAATTGTCAGGCACCCCGAAGCTTACGAAAGAGTCTCAGCACAAACTATTGGCCCTTCCCTTCCTTCACCATTTATTTGTTTTTCTATTGCTGAACAGCAGTGTGTCGCTTTATTATTGGATTACTTCCTATCTGTCAGATACCTGTCAATGTTAACACAAGGAGAAAAACTGGCCTGAACTAGAGGCAACTGGCCAATCAGCCCACAAACGTGTACTCAGCACACACCGACTCTGACTCGGTAGGACATCTTTGTTCAGTCTCATGACCATAAAATCGGTGTCAAGATTGTCACATCTTTAAATACAGATAGAATACCATAAGTACGTAATTATATATATATGTATATATATGTATATATATATATATACAAAAAATACAAGACTAACTTTTCCCACAATATTTAATTTATACACTGCTATAACTCTATGTGACTTCTCAAGAAAGGTTAGGGGGCAAGTCACTGGTTAGAGCAAGAAGTAGTTTGGTCCACTGTTGGTGTGATGGTGTTCTGATCCTTCCCTGTGGCATACAACACATGCGTAGACATCCACTTGTCAGCAAATGGAAAGACATGTACCCAAAGGGTCACCAACCACACACAACTAATAAGGCTATGATGCAGCTCTGCAGCTTAAATGGCCAACACTGATGATCTAAGGTGAACACCATATATATACCCGGATATAAGACCACTGGAGATCAAACACGTACAGCTGGACATGACCACACAAGAGTGTGTACATTACTTAGAAAACGGCTGCAACAAAGTTTATTGCATTGCCCGTTACAAACGTCTCTCCTCGCTCACACAGACATGGCTCTCACTGTCTCTGTAAACCAGACTGGTTTCTGACCCTTGAAGATCCCTGCTTAAGAATTTCAAGCAAATGTGTTCCATGGCTTCACCCACACATCTGTCTTCATTGCTTTCAACTATATAATCGTCACGCTGAACAGGACTGTAGTTTCCAGCACGAGGTCTAGGAAGTATCTTAAGTATCATTTTACTTAGTATGCCAGGTTCTACTGTGATGTTCTGAATAATATACATCAACCCTAAAGTAGCAGAGTGAGCACTGAAGGGAGTGACTGGCCTGTGCCCTGCCCGCTCTGAATGATGTGGTCAGCTGCACCTCTGTTGTCACTCAGAGTCAGGAAAGGAAGTTGGAGTGTGGGAAGGACGCTGGGCCCAGCCACACCTATCCACAGCCTTTACCATTTATTTTCTTTTTCCCATTGGCATTAGCATTGCTCAAACCTCTGCGTATCATATTTCAGTAGCCTCTTATCTGGCTTCTTCCTCATAGCCTCTGCTCTTCTTAATTTATCCTTACACTACAAATTACCCTGTGTTAGTTCATTTTCTATTGCTACACAATGCATTTGAGGTTTGGTACTTTATAAAAAGGTTTTCTTGGCTTGCATCTATGGTAAGTGGAAGATCCAAACAAGTTGGCACTCTAATAAAGGCTCCTTGGGTCTGTCATAACTTTGTGGAGAACAGAAAGGGAACTGTTCGTGTGCCTAAGGGTCCATATTCATGGAGAGGTCTACAAACATCCTAGTGTGTGTGTGTATGTGCATGACCATGTGTGCCTGGGTGTGTTTGTGCAGCTCTGTATACACGTGTGAGTACATGTATAGGCCAGAAGGCAAGGTAAAATTAGAGTTTTTCCTCAGACATCATTATCGTTTTATTTTGTTCCATTTTTCATTAATTTATTTTTTACATTCCAATCCCCATCTCCCCTCCCTCCTCTCCTTCTGCTTTTCCCACTTTCCCCCACCCCATCTCCCATCTGCTCCTTGGAGAGGGTAAAACCTCCCCTAGGAAGTCTACTAAGTCTGTCCCATCATCTTGTTGAGGCCCGACCAAGGTACTTCTCCACCCCCACCACACCCTGTGTCTAGGCTAAGCAAGGTATCTTTCCATATGGAATGAACTAGTCTCCTTTTTAAAATTTTATCTTATTTTACTTTTTTGAGATGGGTTCTCTCACTGGCTATGTACTTGACAAGTAGGCCAGTTGACTGGCCAGTGGGTAAGAGATCAGTCTGCTTCCATTTCTCCAGTGCTGGCCTCATAAAATCACAATACTGCACCCATCTTTTTAAAAATGTGAGGTTCTTTCCTGAGCAAGACCATTTCTCTCACTCTCAACATTCTCTGGTTGCTTGTCTTTCTGGTCTTAGGTTTAGGCCTCAAAGCTTTTCCATTCTCTGTTAGCATGTCTATCAGTGTTAACATTGTCCAGGTTTTGTTTAGGCAGCAATGTTGATGAGACTTCATGGGTATAGCCCCAATTGGTTATCCAATAACAAGTGTTCATCCCTGAGATCATATACAAATAGGTACCATTACAGGGGCTGAGAAGTTTGTATTTATATATTTGGAAATACATATATAGCAACAATTAAAAAAAGAAGCTATGAGTTTGAAAGAACCCAAGGGGATTGTATGGGAAGGGCTAGAAGGAGGAAAGGTGAAGGGGGAATGGTGTAATTATATCATAATTTCAAAATATAAAAAAATACGATGCAGATCAAACTCTGGAGATTAAACCCAGGTCTTTTTTTTTAAATTTTATTTCCAGTTTAAATTTAGATAAGAAACAAGGTTGCTTCACAAGTCAGTTCCAGGTCCCTCTCCCATTCCCTCCCTTCCTCCCGTGCCCTCCCCCCCCTTATCCCCTCATTTCCCCAGGGAGGGTGAGGCCCTCCATGGGGGTGTGCATAATCTGTCATTTCATATAGGGCAGGGCCTATACCCTTCCCCAAGAGTTCAGGGTGAGAGTGCACCTCACATTGTTCTATGGGAGTCCAAAGTCCGTGTGTATACTTGGGATGGGTACTGATCTGCTGCCCAAGGCTCAATAGATTCCCTAGGCCTCTTCACTGACACCCAGATTCAGGGGGTCTTGATCAGTCCCATGCTGGCTTCCCAGGCTGATGCCTGGGATTCAAGAGTTAACCTTTGTCTAGTCAGCTGTTTCTGGGGTTAAACCAGCCCAGTCTTAATCCCTTTGATCATCAGTCCTCCCTCTCTGTTACTGGCTTTCTTGAGTTCAGCTCAGTACTTAACCAAGGGAGTCTGCCTCTTCTTCGATCAGCCACTAAATAAAGTTTCTGTTTCCCAGACTCTCTGGCCATAGGATTGTAGGCTGGCACTCCCCAGATCTATGTCTAAAATCCATATATGAGAGAGTACATGCCATGTTTCTCTTTTTGTGACTGGGTTACCTCACTCAGGATGGTTTCTTCTAGTGTCATCCATTTGCCTGCGAATCTCATGATTCCATTATTTTTTTCTGCTGAATAGTACTCCATTGTGTAGATGTACCACATTTTCTCTATCCACTCTTCAGGTGAGGGACATCTAGGTTGCTTCCAAGTTCTGGCAATTACAAATAAAGCTGCTATGAACATAGTGGAACAGACATCTTTGTTGTATGAATGGGCATCTTTTGGATATATGCCTAAGAGTGGAGTTGCTGGGTCTTGTGGTAGGTTTATTCCCATTTTTCTGAGGAATCTCCATACTGATTTCCAAAGTGGCTGAACCAGTTGGCACTCCCACCAGCAATGGAGGAGTGTCCCCCTTTCACCACATCCTCTCCAGCATAAATTGTCATTGGTGTTTTTGATTTTAGCCATTCTGACAGGAGTGAGATGGTATCTGAGAGTTGTTTTGATTTGCATTTCCAGGATGGCTAAGGATGTTGAGCACTTTCTCAAGTGCCTCTCAGCCATTTTAGACTCCTCTATTGAAAACTCTCTATTTAGTTCTGCAGCCCACTTTTTAATAGGGTCCTTTGTTGTTTTGGAGACTTGCTTCTTGAGTTCTTTGTAAATTTTGGAGATCAACCCTCTGTCAGATGTGGGATTAGTGAATATTTTTTCCCATTCTATGGGCTGCCTTTTTGTCTTGCTGACTGTGTCCTTTGCCTTACAGAAGCTTCTCAGTTTCAGTAGGTCCCATTTATTAATTGTTGATCTCACTGTCTGTGCTAGTGGTGTTATGTTCAGGAAGCTGTCTCCTGTACCAATTCTTTCAAGGGTACCACCCACTTTCTCTTCTAAGAGGTTCAGTGTGGCTGGATTTATGTTGAGGTCTTTGATCCATTTGGACTTAAGTTTTGTGCATGGCGATAAACATGGATCGATCTGCATTCTTCTACATGCCAGTCTCCAATTATGCCAGCACCATTTGTTGAAGATGCTTTCTTTATTCCATTGTATATTTTTGGCTTCTTTGTCAAAGATCAGATGTTCGTACGTGTGTGGGTTAATACCCGGATTTTCAATTCGATTCCATTGGTCTACCTCTCTGTTTTTGTGCCAATACCAAGCTGTTTTCAGGACTATAGCTCTATAATAGAGCTTGAAGTCCGGGATGGTGATGCCTCCGGACGTTGCCTTGTTGAACAGTGTTGTTTTGGCTATCCTGGGTCTTTTGTTTTTCCATACAAAATTGATTATTGTTCTTTCAAGGTCTGTGAAGAATTGTGCTGGGATTTTAATGGGGATTGCATTGAATCTGTAGATTGCTTTTGGCAGGATTGCCATTTTTACTACATTGATCCTACCTATCCAAGAGCATGGGAGATCTTTCCATTTTCTGAGGGCTTCTTTAATTTCTTTCTTTAAAGATTCAAAGTTCTTACGATACAGGTCTTTCACTTGTTTGGTTAGCATTACCCCCAGGTATTTTATGTTGTTTGTGGCAATTGTAAAGGGTGATGTTTCTCTGATTTCTTTTTCAGCCCTTTTATCATCTGTATATAGTAGGGCTACTGATTTTCTTGAGTTGATCTTGTAGCCTGCCACTTTGCTGAAGGTGTTAATCAGCTGTAAGAGTTCCCTGGTAGAGTTCTTTGGGTCATTGATGTAAACTATCATATCGTCTGCAAACAGTGAAAGTTTGACCTCTTCCTTCCCAATTTGTATCCCTTTGATCCCCCTTTGTTGTCGTATGGCAATAGCTAGAACTTCAAGTACCATGTTGAAAAGGTATGGAGAGAGTGGACAGCCTTGTTTTGTTCCTGATTTTAGAGGAATTGCGTTGAGGTTCTGTCCATTTAGTTTGATGTTGGCTGTTGTAAACCCAGGTCTTTATTCTTGCAAAGCACTTACTTAATCTCCTTGGTCCACATATGAATCTACGCTCTTAAGAACTAATTCTCTGTGAGAACAGCACTGATTCCTTGCCACGACAGATCTCATAACCTAACCAGTTTGCACCAGACACCACCTTTTAGCATTTCTATTATAGGAGACATGGTGTTCTTGTGCTCACAGATAAGTACTAGGGAAACCAGGAATGTTAAACACACAGAGTTTATCTCTTCAAAGGAAGACATGTAGAATCTGTTTTCTATCCAGAAGGCTGAGAATGGATGTGGTTAATAGCCTGAAGACTTCTACTTTACCGCTATGGCCAGGCCACACTTGGCTCCTCCAGACTCTTATGTTTATCTCAGTCATCCTCCCCAGAGCCTTATCTTGAACACTGTTTCTCAGTCAATCTATAGAACCCACCTGTATTAAAGAGGTCACCTGTACTTTACAAAGAGTTTCAGTATAATCATGTCAAGTTTGTTGTTGTACACATATGGGATTGAGTTAATTATCACCAGGAAACCTCATCTTTTTAAACAAATTGTGCTGTGATTAAATGTTCTTGAAATAAGCTACCTAGTGTCAGACTCTACACGTTTGAACCAACCCCAGCTACTGAGTCTATTGATCAGGATTTCCTTCTTGTCTCACTGGGATCGATACGACACTCCACTGGCCACGGGGCTTGAAGAGACTCCTCACATTTTACCTCACTAATGTTGCCTCAGACAGGATTGATACTCCAGAAGAAAAACAAAAACCTTTGGGAGACACGCTCAAGCAATGCTAGATCCAAATTATAGTATTCCTAATAAACCTATCTAGGTTATTTTCTTTCTTTATGCAACACCAGGGATGAACTCTGACCTGTTTTCATGGTAGACACATACTTTACTGCTGGCATACATCCTTACCTTTTCCCCCACTTTTTAATTCACACAAGGATCTTATGGTGAAATATTAACAATACCCCTCTAACTTTATAAGAAAAATTGACATTTTGATGCCTTTCTGTTCTTTCCTTGACATCTGATAAGGGTAAGGTGTTACTATTTATACATTTCTGGAATACAAAGACTGGGTCAAATGGGAGAAGACAGTAGTAACATCTTTTACCTATTTGAGGCATTTCTATATCCATACATAGTAATGAACTTGTCCAGATTAAGACTTGTTAAATGATCTTTTAAGCACCCAATGTGCTAGTTCTCTTCTTGGTGATGCTAATAGATGGACGTCAGAGCTAGGAGATTGAAAATGTCCAAGGCCTTAAGCAGACAATGTTAAGACACAAGAGCCTTGTGTGGGTCTAAGAACTGTACATTAAGCAATGGGGTATGTAAGTGGGAGGAAGAGCATGTGTCTGGGAACACAGGAAGGGACTTGAAGCCTCTGCCAACCTCAACAGGCTGTCACACTGATGGACGCTGACAACACACAGGAGACAGGCTCTAGGGAAAATGCTGTTGTAGATAAATGTAAACAAATCCTCCTGACCTTTGGGAAAGCACATTTACATTTTGTGAATTATTAGCATCAGCAAATCTTTACAATTTCTTTCAAGTGTAGGCTTTGATTATAGACCAAATACAAGCAGAAAAGTAGAGGACACATAGCTATGGTGACCTCCTGTCCTGCTGTCTTTCTATCCGTGTGTGTGTGTGTGTGTGTGTGTGTGTGTGTGTTTGGTTTTTTGTTTTGTTGAGACAGAGAAACTCTGTGTAACAACCCCGGCTGTTGACTGTCCTGTAACTTACTCTGTAGACCGGGTTGGCCTTGAACTCACAGAGATCCACCTGTTTCTGCCTCCCTAGTGCTGGGATTAATGGCGTGCACCACCTCGGCCTGGCCTCTATCCTTGAGTTGAGTGGTGAGTCATACTCTGTCCACCAGAAAATTACTATAATATTATTTGGAAAATGGGCCTCCGTCTCTGGAAAAGATGCTACTTGAAAAGGAGGTCTAAGATACTTTATTGAACATAGAAATCACTTACTGGGAAGTGCTAGGGAGAGAGAGAGTGGTGCGAGCCTGTGCACCAGGGGCCCTCTTTCTATTTATCCCCTTCCCCTCCCATACGTGGCGTGGCTAAAGCTGCAGGTAGTCTCTCTCTACAATTACAGAGACGATTTAATCTACCTAAGACTCTTGTTACACTAACATTTTCTTCCTACAGGTTCCCATGAGATTGTTGTCGTCCCATTTCAACAGAAAGTAATTTTGAGAATACTACGCCCCCTTTCCCTACTGTTGATATTGCAGGATAGTTTACACCCGTTAGTGTTAGTTTTCAATTATTTGGGGTTGGGATTGGAAGAAGGTGTTCAGGCATGGGCATCTCTTTCAGATAAGCTTAAGATTTAGATGGGATAGACATGCTTAGGATAGGATATAAGTAGATTATAACTTGCTTGTCATCTTTTATGTATATATGTTGTATATGTTTGAGCTTTGTATCAAATTTAAATCTTTTATTTAGGCTAAAAGGGGACTTTTAGGGGAAAGATCACATACTCAAGATACTGTACATGCGACAGGTGAGGAATAAAAGGGGAAGAGAAAGTAAATCTCTTTCTGTTGGAACTTGGCTGCTGCGGGGATCATACAGTGCTTCCCAGTAAGTGATTTCTATATTCAATGAAGTATCTTAGACCTCCTTTTCAAGTAGCACTGTTTCCCATTTCCTTTTGGATTAGAATCTGCTCTAATTAAACCCTCATAGATAGTTTTGCTGGGTATAGAAGTCTGGGCTGGCAGTTGCTATCTTCCTGAATCTGAAATACATCTATTCAGACCCTCTTGACTTTTGAAGTTTCTATGGGTAACCTGCTATTATTCTGTTATAGTTGTCCTCATATATGATGTGGTATTTTTTATTGCCACTTTCAATGTACCTTTTTTGTTTTGTATGGTTAGTGTTTTAATTACAATATGATATGGGGCAGTTATTTTCTGGTCTAGTGTGGGACTTGGATGTGATAGAGCATATGGTTAGGAAAATAGTTCCTCAGTCCAGGAGCTCAGGCTGCTTGATGTGAACTCTCTATTTTTCTCTTAGTAGTATATTAACTTTGAAAGAAACTATAGTTGCTAGATAGTACCATTATGCAAGTGTTTTACTAGTCAACTAATATCAGTGGCCCCTCTGATTTCAATAATTGTTGGAGGATAAACAACCAAGGATACTATGATGTATGCTCAGACTTTAGTTAATAAGATTAGAGGTAGGGTGCACATAGATAAGAATTAAATATTAAGTAGACTTTGAAAATAAAGATAGTGAGGTGGGGGAAGCTGTGATTTTGCTAGCATCCCCAGGTTTTATCACTTTTAAAGCAATGAAATATTATTATTAAGAAGTAAAAATAAAGAGGAGAGGATAAGGATGAAAGAAAGGAAAGCATGTAGGAATAACTGGGGGAGTACATTAGATGTTCCTTAGAGTAAACTGGGTGGAGAGACATAAACAATGGTCTTGAAGCCTAACTGAGCAACACACAAATAAAAACCAAACCACCATGAGACATATAAGCAAGAACTGAAATTAAATACTAGAAAATATAAAATAAAAACATGCATGGAGCAAGTTGCTGGTGTTGAAAAGTAGAGCTCTCAGATTTCTCTGGCTGTTGTGGGCTCCCTGTGGTGCTGTGTGAGGGAAGTGAATTCATGAACTGGAGCCTTGGTCTTTGCAGCTTCAGTGTTTTTGGGGATCTGGTGCGTGTGGGATGCAAGGTTGCAACCTTTGCTGGTGTTTCCCTTTGACCCTGCACTCCACTCTGGCCCTTTCTGGCCCTGAAGTGTGTTTGTGTGTGTGTGTGTGTGTGTGTGTGTGTGTGTGTGTGTGCAGCTGTGCTAAGGGCAGTTTCTGCTCTCTTTTGGGCAGATTGATTTGGCAGGGGAGCTCTTGGAGTGGAAGAGACTGTGATTCTCAATGTTCCTGCCTTATTCCCTGCAGAGATCTCCACTGGGTTAGTGAGTTCATCACAAACCTTACTTCTTGAAGGATAAGAGCCTCATGTGTATTGTCTTTGCTCTTTTTTATCATCAAGTGTCAGTGACGAGGTTTCTAGCCTACCATTTTACTCAGAAGATCCATTCCTCACAGGTCTCTCTAATTAGATGTCATACCCACTCAACAAGAAGGGAATCATGCCAGGTACTGGAAACTTAGTCAACCACCCAGGGCTTGTAATGTAATAGGTTTGAGGAAAAACCTACAACCACCACTTTACTAAATCAGAACAATTCCTAACTAAATTTTATACATTTGTCTGTATACCCACTGTACTGGCTGGTTTTGTGTGTCAACTTCACACAAATCACCAGAGAAGAAGGAGCCTCAGCTGAGGAAATGCCTCCATGAGTTACAGCTGTAAGGCATTTTCTCATTTAGTGATCAATGGGGGAGGGTGCTGCCCTTGGTGGGTAGTACCATCTCTGGGCTGGCTGTTCTGGGTTCTATAAGAAGGCAGACTGAGCAAGCCAGGGGTAGCAAGCCAGTAAAAAGCACTTCTCTATGGATTCTTCTTCAGCTCCTGCCTCCAGGCTCCTGCCCTGTTTAAGTTCCCTTAGTGATGAACCCCAATGTGGAAGTGTAAGACAAATAAACCCTTTCCTCCCCAACTTGCTTTTTGGTCATGGTGTTTCTGTGCAGCAATAGAAACCCTAACTAAGACATCCACAGGTAAGTGTAGTCTTCACCACTCATCAAGGAAACTTTTCTTTGCCACAGATGGAGACTACCATAGGAAACCACATCCAGTCAAAATGTAGAGTTGTGGAGCCCAGTCACAATGGATATATCTGCAAAACAGCTCTTGAATCAAAGATTCATGGAATGTTGTGGATGAGTGATCAGAAAAATTGTGAAGAGTCAGAGGACCGGGGAGTTTGCTGTGAGATAGTGTCTCATGGTTATGTTGGAAGTTATTGTTATTCCCATTAAAGTCTTGCCCATGTGATTGCCTAATATGAGTTGAACAAGGACAACAACAATAGACACGCTATCATGGATAGTGGAAAGACTTTGAAGCCTCAAAAATATACCAAGAACTACAGGAAACCAAAGGAATGCTGAGAGTTGGAGAAACAGTCTTCCCCAGGGAAGAGCACACCGATTGGTGATCCAACACCAAATGGTCAGCCCTGAAAATATACATACAAGCAACATCATACAGACTGAACTGGTTGTATTTAGGAATATATATATTCTTCTACATATACATGCATTCCTATAACAACAATCGGTGAAAAAGGAAATTATGAATTTGAAAGACAACATGGAGGGCTGTTTGGGAGAGTGTGGATCAGAGGTTCTCAACCTTCCTAATGCTGTGATGTGTCCCTTTAATTCAGTTCCCCATGCTGTGGTGACTTCCAACCATAAAATTATTTCTGTTGCTACTTCATAACTGTAATTTTGCTATGGTTGTGAATTGTAATGTAAAATCTGTGTTTTTCAGTGGTCTTAGGTGATCCCTGTCAAAGAGTCATTGGACCCTCAGAGGGTCGCAGCCAACAGGTTAAGAACCATTGGCTTAATGGGTAGAGAGTGAAGGGGAAATAATGTAATTATATTATACTATCACAAATAAGATAAAGCAAAAAGAAGTAATATTTCTCCTGTTTATGTGGAAGCTTCACCTCAGTGTGTGTCCCCGTGCCATGTCTCCCCCCTCCACTACCCCCACAAACCTTGCCCCCTGTCAGAAAAGTCTGCTAAGAGGTGGCGCCTGCCCTGAATTGTTTGAGACCATGACGACAGGGTATATAAACTGCCTCCTAGAGACTGGCCATGTTGTTTTGGTCTCTTCTCCCTGTCTCCTCTCTGGGAACCAAAAAAATCATCTGGGAGCATTTTATTCATTAAACCTGGCCTTTCAATTTTTATTTTGGTTTGATTTGGATTACTGTGTTTGGAGAGGCCTAATATTGGAGTATGGAAACCTTTCATAACCATCTGGAAAATGTCAAATATTTGCTCCAGGCACAATAAAAGCTCCTTCAATTAGGAGGAATAAACAAACTTAGCCAAATTAACCAAAATATACACAGTCCAAAATTAATAAAATTAGAGACTAAAAGGGAAAGAATGCAATGGACAATGAGAAAATTCAGACAATTGTAGGGACATACTTTAATAATCTATACTAGATTATACTGAAACAAATATAAAAGAAATGGAATACTTTATAGATATACACACCTGAAAAAGCTAAATCAAGATGAGGAAAGCCATTTAAATAGACCCCTCACCAACCAGTGAGATAGAATAAATAATTAAATCTCCCATCACAAAAATCCCAGGGACAGATGTCCACAGGGAAGAATTCTCCCAGACCTTCAAAAAACCAACCCCAGTACTCCCTAAGTTATTCTGTAAAATAGAAAAGGAAGAAATTACCTTTATAAAGCTAGTAGTATTACTCTGATACCAAAACAAGACTAAGATTAAAAGAAGAAAGGAAGGAAGAAAGGCAAAAAAAAAAGAGAAACTTATAGGCAAATCCTTCTGAAGAGCTTGTCAAAAAGATTATCCACTACGATCAAATTGGCTTCATACCAGAGATTCAAGGATTATTCAGCATACATAAATCAATATAATTATGTTGTAGTAAAATTTACTATATAAACAGACCAAAGAGAAATTACACAGTCATTTTTATAAATGCACATAAGATCTTTGACAAAATCTAGCATCTCTTCAGGATAAACCCTGAAGAATCTAATGATATATAGGACATACTCAATATAATAAAGACAATACAGCAAGCCATAGGCAATCATACTAAATGGAGAAAACCCTCAAGGAATTTTCACTAAAATCAGGTACAATTCAAGGATGTCCATCCTTCTGCCTCCTGTTCAATATAGTACTTGAAATCTTCTCTGGATGAATAAGACAAATGAAGGAGATAAATGGGATACAAATAAGAAAGGAAAAAGAGAAAGTATCATAAAGACTCCAAACAGAAAACTCCAACTAATAAACACCCTCATAAAAGTAGAAGTATAGAATCAACACACCCAAGTCAGTAGCTTTGCTGTAAAACAACCAAGCACAGCAAGAAAGAAATTAGGGAAACAATCCCACTTAGAAAAGCCTAAAAAAAGAATCTTCGAATAAACCTAACCAAGGGAGTAAAAAAGTTGTGCAACAAAATCTTACAGACATTGAATAAAGAGACTGAAGGTATTGGGGATGGAAGACCTCTCATGCTCATGGATGGATAGGATTAGTATTGTGAGGCAATATTATCACCAATAATTTATAGATTCAATGCAATACTCATCAAAATTTTAGTGCAATTCCTCACAGAAATGGAAAAAACTTAATTTCATTTAGAAACACAAACAACTCAGAATGAGCAAAAAAATCCTGAACAGTAAAAGAACTATTGGTTTCAAGTGATACTACAAAACTATATTAGTACAAACAGCATGGCACTGATCAATGGGATAGAGTATGACAGGGAGGTTAAGGGAATTCACAGTGTCCTATGCTGAGTCTGGTACACCATATGGTTCCAAGATTCAGATCAACTGAATCTTGGAGGCCTGTGTCGGTCACATGGACCTGGCATAGAGCCTGTTAAATCCACAGGCATTATTAGTTACTTTTCTGTTGCTGTGTTAAAGTACTATGACTAAGACAACTTACAGGAGAAAGGGTTGCTTGACCTTAAGGTTCCCAAGGAATGAGAGTCCATCATGGCAGGTGGCAGGTCCTGTGGCCAGAGCAGTGAGCTGCTCACAAACTCAACTACAGGCACGCAGTAGAGAGGACTGGAAATGGCGTGAGGCTTTTAGTCTCAAAGGTCATCTCCACTGACATACTTCCTCCAGTGAGGCTAATCATCTACCCTTCCCCAGACATCACTACCAAATGGGGACTAAGTGATCAAATACTCAAGATTATGAGGGTTGTTTCTTATCCAAACTACCACAATAAGTATCCACAGTGACCTGGGACTGAAAGCCACGTGAGTTAGCAGTGACCCCACATTGAAACTGTGATATCAATTGGGGCTCATAGTGGCCCTGGACTGTGCCTTGGCGGGTTCAGTTAGCTGTCACTGAGCCAAGGAGGTCCATGGAGTTCACAGTGATTCACAGAGAGGCCATGAAGAGTCACAGCCATGTAGCAATAAGCCAGAGAGGCCTGTATGACTCTACAGTGGCCCAGGAGTATCCCTGGAGGGCACATTCTATGCAACGATCTTGCAGTGACTTGGAACTGGTCATGGGAAGAGCATGTAAGCTCACAGTGACCCTGCACATAGCCTGGGAGGCCATGAGTTCAGGGGACTTGGCACTGAGCTTGGGAAGTGGTGTGGGTTCACTGTGAGACCATATTGAGGCTGGGAACCCAATTCTAGTGTGCAGTGACCAGACGCTGAGCCTGAGACCACAAGCTAGTTTTCTGTGAGTTGACACTGAGGTTGAGAAGTCTTGTGATGTGTAGTGACCTGGCATTAAAGCCTGGGAGGCCATGTGGCTTCACAATGGCATGGCACTGAACCTGGAGGTAATGAGGCTCACTGTGAGCTGGCATTGAGCCTGGCCATGTAGTTCACAGAGCCTAGGATAGCACACACAGGTTCATTGTAGTCTGACACTGAGTTAGAGGCCACAGTGAATGGCCCCTGAGTCTGTGTGGTGGTTTGAATGACAAAGGTCTACCCTAGGCTTAGAATTTGATCGGTCAGCAC
This sequence comes from Mesocricetus auratus, assembly GCF_017639785.1. Classification (NCBI taxonomy): domain Eukaryota; kingdom Metazoa; phylum Chordata; class Mammalia; order Rodentia; family Cricetidae; genus Mesocricetus; species Mesocricetus auratus. The sequence continues at coordinate 86,794,281 of NW_024429184.1, read as the reverse complement.
TTAGTTTATGGTACTGTTTGGGAAGGCTTAGCAGTGTAGCTCTTATTGGAGGAAGTACCTCAATGGGGCGGAATTTGAGATTTTGTAGTCTTACCCTACCTCCAACTTTCTCTCTGTTTCGTGCTCGCAGCTAGGGATGTGAGCTCTCAGCTTCCTGTTTCAGCTTCCATGCCTAACTGTTGCTTTTCCTCCTGGTGATGATACACTCCGATTTTTCTAGAACCATAAGCACAAATATACCTGTCCTTCTGTAAGCTGCCTTGGTGATGGCGTTTTATCACAGCAACAGAAAAGTACTTAGCATTGTCTGGAAGGCCATGCAGATTTGCAGTGACTCAGAATTGAAAGGCAAAGTAGTGTCCTGGAACTGAGTCTCAAGGTGCAGGGCTATATATGTATGGAGCCTAAGAGGTCAATTCAGGCTTATTGTGACCTGACATTGAACTTGGGACCCCTGGGTGGGCTCACCTTGTGCGAATACTGTGCTCGGAGGCCAGGAGCTTTCAAAGTGAACCAGAAAAAGATTGGGATGCCCCGGAGGATGAGAGTGAGCCCACAACGAGCCTTGGAGAGCATGTGGGTTTGAAGTTACTCAGCACTGAGCCTTTGGATCCATGCCGGTTCACATTTGTCTAACACTGAGCATGGAATGCAGCACTGGTGTGCGGTGGTTAGCACTTTGCTTGGTAGTCTGTGAGGATTCACACCATCAAGCCATGAACCACCGAGGCCAACGCATATTCATTCACAGCTATGCAGAACTGAGTCTGGGAGGCCCATGCAGGTTCACAGTGACCAGACCCTGAGAGGAGAATTCTGGTCCACAGTGATCTGTGATGGATTAGTAGGTAGACAGAGTCTCGACAGACAGGCAGGGAAAGAGGGCACATGTAGGCTGTGAAGATGGCAAACTTCTGGATTCTTTGTTGCCCTCCTTACCTAAGCTGAAGCTGAGCATCCCCATTCCCCCTCCCACCTGACAGCAAGACTTCCCTTTCCAGCTGTCTGGTCCAGACTGATCCAGATGTGTTCAAGGTCAGTCAGGACGTGTATAAGCGTGCATGGAGTGTGGGCTCATTAGAATTTTCTAAAATGGGGAGGGAACCTGCCGTCTACCGTCTACCCCTGAAACCACTCACTCAGGCCTTCTTAGAATGCTTGGAGTTTGGTTTTTGAATCCCCTTGCCTCTGTGGAGACTCTGTGTGCCCCCCTCTCTGCCTCCTTCCCTCCCTCCCTCATTCCTTCTACCTCCCTCTCTCCTTCCTCCCACGCATCTCCGTTCCTTCACTTTTAATAGTCTGTCGCCTGTTGCTGTCTGCTATGTGAGATCGCCCCCCAACCCCGCCATGTTAGCTCTTTAATTGGCAGAGAGAATGAAGCTGATTCAGACACTCAGAAGGCAACATTTTGGGGAATCATCCAGGATGTCTTTGGAGGATCACCAACTAATTATCTTCAGTATAGACCAAGCCAAACCAGAAAGGATGGATAGGAAGTTACAACCACAAGTGGACTGGCACCCCCTCCCCTATCGTGGAATGGGGGAGTCTGCCCAGCATGTTCTAGGCAGCATGGAAGTTTCAGGACAGGTGATTTTATCTCTCCCTTCTCTTTCATAGGGAGAGGTGCCTTTAGATTTTAGCTATAATGCCGATGGGAAATGAGTAAGACTCTGTTTTCAGAAAGTTCAGACAGCAGCCTCGTGCTGGAGCCGAGGCCCACGAGCTCACAGAGTTAATTACTGATGTCTGGCTCCAGGGAGGCCTCGTGAGTTTTGATCCTGATGAGATTGAGTTTTTCACCTTTATCCTGTTAATCATAATTGTCTCTGATAGCAGTGGGACTTGGTTTTTCCAGTGTCTTATCTTTTTTTTTTTTTTTTGGTTTTTCGAGACAGGGTTTCTTCTGTGGCTTTGGACAGTGTCTTATCTTTCGTCTCTGTGCATATCTTACCTGTTTAAATCCAAATGAAAGGGACAATTAAGAAAGCGTCTAATAATACACATATGAGGGTTCTTGGAACAAATCAAGCTACTTGGTAACTGTATCAGTCAGAATTCTCTATGGGAACAGAACTGATAGGATGTGTGTGTGTGTGTGTGTGTGTGTGTGTGTGTGTTATATTACATAAAATATTATGAAATTCCATTAAAATGGCAGCAACAGCTGTCTCATACCTGACAGGATCTGGGAGATTCCTGGTCTTGCCTCTGCGGTTGGAGTCGTTCTACATTAACAGTGAAGAGACTGACAGGCCTCTGCATTCCTAAGTCCCTAAGGCTAGTTCCCTCTGCTATTCCAATCTGAAGCCCTGTAAGCTTCCCAGAGAGGCACTGGTCCTTAGTCAGTGTTGGCAGCTTGGAAACGCTGGAGCAGCAACAAGACAATTCATCTTGGCAGCGGAGGGAACAACTGAGGAGGTAAATGAAATGACCTCCCTTCTGCCACCATCTTTTGATCTGGGCTGCTATCAGAAGATCTGGCTCACACTAGGACCAGTCTTCCTAGTCATTTAAAGCCACCAAAGCAGTTCTTTAGTTGAAGACCCCCACTCAGGTGCTTCTAATTTGTGGGAAAACCCAACCATCCCAGTAACCTGGATGGCAGTTGGCATCAGGCCTTGTGAATAGAGATTGGTTAGCTCCCCCTACTGGCCTAAACTAGAAATGACTATTAAAAAAGGAAGGTAAATAAAAATCTGAGAATTCTCCTCCTGGGACTTAAGATTCGGAGCCCACTTTCACACAGTATGGGGTAAGTCTCACAGACTCTGGCCTGCAGTTATATTGACCCACTAGTCTCCAAGAAGGGTCTCTGTCACGCAGATAATTTCACGGCAAAAATGGGTCTCCCGAGGAAAATGAACATTCGCCTGTATTATCCATAGCAAAAATCAGACAACTTAATGCCTATCTGAATAGCAATGTTTGGCTTAGGGACAGACCACGGCCTTTGGTTCTTTCCTAAATGCCTGCATTCTTCATATTTTCCTTGTCCCTCTTGTTTTCCCAAAAGATACTGGGCACGAGAGCAGAGACACCCAGAGTCAGTTACTTTTATAAGCAGGACCAAGAAAAGGGGTGGGGGTAGGGGAGGGGAGAGATGCCACGGGAAGATGGGGAGTTGGTAGTTGGCTTCTACTCCCCCAAGGCACTGCCAAACCTCCAAGTCTGTAAATAGGAAGGCCACTTCTGTCAAGGATGCCCTCAGAAGCCCCTCCTTCCTCTGTCTGCAAGGGAAATCATTGAGAAAAGCAATACCCTTGAAGTCAACCGGGTCCTAGGTCAACATCTTCCTCACAACTGATGGGTCTTGTGGACTCTCAAAGTGACTCCAGCTGTGCCTATCAATTTTGAGGCACCCTAGAGGACCAGAAGGTCAAATTCATGACTGTCGCAGGAGTAGAGTTTTCAGCATGATGCTGCGCCTCTGGTCCCACTCTTATGAAGATGGGGGCGTTTCCTGGAGTTATGGTAGAAATATGGTAGAATTTTGATCCCTGGTTACACAGAACTATCTACACCTCTGTTCCAGGCCCTTGAGGAGGCCCGATTTCAAGAACTCACCAAAACCGAATGAATCCCTTAGTCAGGGTGGTGGGTGGGGTGCATTCCACAAAAGAGACATTGTCGGAGGTCTCTTCCACGGGATTGGCTACTTAGCCTAGTTCCAATCATGAGCAACTGAGAGGCAGTGTGGAGCTCTGAGTGGAATTGTTCAGCTTATAGGCGGTTTTCCCCAGTCTGTAGGAAACCTAAGTAGGCATTAGATCAGGTGGCAAAGGATAGTCTGTGATGCAAAGTCCTGTGTATATGTCAATAAAGCACTGTTGTCCAATAGGGAAACAAGATAGGTGGGACTAGGAATCCAGGAGGACTCTGGGTAGGAGAAACACGGGGAGTCACGATGTAGCCCTCCAGAGAAGTAAGATGTCCGGAACTTTTCTCCGGTAAGAGAAATACTTAGATTAACAGTTATGGGATAAATACTTAAGTCAGAGCTAGCCAGTAAGAAACAAGCAAGACCAACAGCTTCGTAATTAATACAGCATCTTGTGTGTTATTTGGGGACTGCAACATGGCAGAGCCCAGGCGACTGGTAGGCAAAAACCAAAGCGGCAGACAAGGAAAAGGCTTCTCTCTACAAATGGCGATCAGGAGTGGGATCATGAATTTCCACGTAGAATGACAAAAGCATTAAAGGAATTTTAGAAAGAAAAGAACGGAGAAAAGCATGGGTTCTTGGTAGCAGCATTTTTATCAGGTGGGCTCTGTTTTGCTAACGGCAAGCAGAGACTTACACAGATCACTTAAGGGAGCCTTCTTGACTCAGCATAGGCAAAAAACAAAAACAAAAACAAAAAAACAGCAAGGTTCTTTTAAGAGGCTCTGCTAACAATTGAAAGGCTGTAAGTACAGCTGGAAGTGGCAGTGACCACATCTCCAAGCCGGCAGCTTTTGCTGGATGTCAGCATAGACTGTGAGCTGGAATCACACTTATGCCCGCCATCTTGGAAAAACTGCAGTTTAAACACCCATGGTTTTAACAGATAAGACACGTGGCCAGAAAAACATAAAGATTTACAGTAAAGTCAGACTTGGATAAAGAAAAACCTCTAAAGGTTTACAGTGTGTTTAAAAATATATGTAGGATTGTGAGAGAAAAAGAAACGGCATATACTGGTAAATAGAGAAGCCGGCTGTGGTGGCACACGCTGGTAGGACTTGCTCCAGAAGCAGAGGCAGAGGCAGGCGGATTTCCAAAGAGAAACCCTGTCTCAGAGAAAAATAAATAAAAGTAAAAGAAATAAAGTAATGATAAATAAATAAGCCACGTAAAGATGAAAAATACACAGAAAGTCTGGATACTGTATGTTATTGTGTTTTTCAGTTTTTTGATTGCTAAGGAAGGAACAATGACTAAAGTACACTTGATTATAAATGCTGCTGAATTAATTCAACTTATATCTTTTGAAAATGCCTTGACTTCAAAATTTAAGTATAAGGATATATTACTTTGGAAAAGGTTTTTGTTTATGTTTCTACTGAAAATGAAAAGCTGAGGATTCCTTCCAGGCTTCTGTGGTTTGATGAACCAAGACCCCCAGGAGCAATGGCCCAAGTGATTCAATATCTAAAACAGCTAAGATGATGCAGCCTTACAGACCATGAAAATAAGGACTTATACAGGTTTCTGAGTTTTGTCATGATCCCCATGGTATGAACAGCGCCCCCTTCCAGCACGAAGAAGTTTGGAATGAGCGACGTCCAAATCCCCATCTTGTTTATAAATCTTTGTTTTCATTTAAATGGGTTACTTAGAATTGGTTAATGTATATTTCTCCTCTTGATTAAATACTGTGCTTATACTAATCGTTTAAAACGCAATGCATATTTAAATATAGATTATAGATAGTTACTTATAATAGTCAGAACTTAGGTAAGTTAGGTTTTCTAGATATACAAAAATATATTTGAGATAGATAGACAGTCTTCAAACCTTTCAAAGACCTTCAGAAAATGGCATTTAAAATGGTTTAGGGTTTTTCTTGACAATGAGAAATGTCTGCTCCTGGCAGCACCAATTACGTCTGAGAGGAAGATGGGCATCGAAGAAACTCATTATGGAGTTTGCTTTCAACATGGCAAGATTAGCCATTTGGGCAAGAAACTGCTCTTGCCTAGACTGTTTGACTGTTGTTGTATAAACTGGACATGCAGGACCCACAGGAAAGTGACTTCTGAACTCAAATAGTACTTCAGGGTTCCTGATTCATGGACGAGTCTATGAGATTTTCTGCAGGACACAGAAAAATGAATGACAGACTGCCAATGAAAATGGACAGTTTGAAATTTCCTGCTTTGCTGAGAAATCTTCTGGACACACTGTGGCCTATGGGCTGAAGATGGATGTCCCAACATTACAGAGGAAATTTGGGTGACTATCCAGGCAACAAGATGTCTCTGTCAATCCTAGTGTTTATATATTATCTTTCTGTGGACTTTGATGGAGTTGGAGATAGATAGTTATAATTATAGTTTTCCTTAGTTATGATAAAAGATAAGTTACATATAGAACTTTGGACTCACAAAGATGGGATGGATGATATTTTCTTTAAATCTTGCTAAATGTTGATAGACAAAATATTGTAACTGTGTTCTTATTTGATAACTGTTCTGTTATATATAATTTGACTATGTTAAAGTTAAGACCTTTCTTTTTGTTTAGACAGAAAAGAGATGATGCAGAAGTCCTGTGTATATGTCAATAATAAAGCACTATTGGCCAATAGGGAAGCAAGATAGGTGGGACTAGGAGTCCAGGAGGATTCTGGGTAGGAGAAACACAGGGAGTCACGATGTAGCCCTCCAGAGAAGTAAGATGTCCGGAACTTTTCTCCGGTAAGAGAAATACTTAGATTAACAATTATGGGATAAATACTTAAGTCAGAGCTAGCCAGTAAGAAACAAGCAAGGCCAACAGCTTCATAATTAATACAGCGTCTTGTGTGTTATTTGGGGACTACACCACAGCAGAGCCCAGGCGACTGGTGGGGAAAAACCAAAGCTGCTGGCAAGGAAAAGGTTTCTCTCTACAGGTCAGGATGTCTACAAGATTCTGATGCTGGTCTCTGGCTTCCTAAAGGCCAAAAGATTACTCTTGCGCGCCCCCTTGTGGTTTATGTGCCTTTTGGCATAGTGGCATTCTAAATGCTAAGGGAAACTTGTCTGTTTGAGGGTAAGTTCTTAAATGCTGGAGGAACCTAAACACAGAAACCCATCTGCCAGAGGAGGAAGCGGAAGCTCTTCACTCCTCTGAGGAAGTTCTCATGGAGATCTATGCAGCCAATCCTGTTCTCTCAGATCAACCCCTGGAAAAACCTAGTTTGGTCTCCCGTGCACACAGAAGTTTCATTTGTGAAAGAAGGAATCTGATAAGCAGGATACAGGACAGTGATTAACTTTGATGTGGTAGAATAAGGACCCAAACCCAGAAACTCAAAAGCTCAACCAGTTGAGCCAATAGTTCTCATTTGAGCCTCGGAGCCCCGCCACACGAAAGAGTCCACATGGAGACAGATTCTAATATGCCTTCCTCATCCCCCAGGCCCATGCAGCTACACGGGAGGAAAGAGGTCTCCTCACTAATGCTGGAACTTCTGTAAAGCATTCTCAAGAAATTCTTGAGTCCCTTCTTCCCCTACCCCCCTCAAATGCCTGTAATCCCACATCCTGGGCATCAGAAAGTGAATGATCCAATGATAAAGAGATAGAGGGTGGTTGACTCTGAGACCAAGAGAGTCGCATTGGCTTACATAGAATTCCTGAGAGGAATCCTTTCTTATTCCCGAGAAGCACAACTAGTCCTCAAAAGAAATGGCTTTTGTCTCCAAGATCAGCTGTCGTCTAAACTCCTGAGGACAGTGGCTGATAGCTAATGGGCAGCTGTTTCTACCAAAAGCTCTACAATGGAAAGTTTAAGGTACTTCTATCAGATGTATCACCTTGGACAGGAAAATGCAATTGTTTTGGCAGCAGGGGTGTTTACAGGGCAGGGCCTAAAAGAGGCTGTTCAGCAAGTAATAAATGTTAGAACAACTCCTCCAACAGGCGTCTCCAACTCCAAATCCTTAAAGGCAGGGAACCCACCCTGAGGAAGACTGGCAATTGGATTTCACTCCCATGCCCAGTGGACATAATTCCAAATACACCTTGTCTTAGTAGACACTTTTACTTTTATTATAACTTTCCTGTGCAAAACATCAAAAGCTACAGAGGCAATTAGTGTGTTACTTTCCAGAAGAACCCCCAGATTTGTGCTACCTGAAAGTCCCTAGAGTGACAACAGGTCTACTTTGAAGCAGAAATAACTCAGGCTATAACTAAAGACTTGGGAATTCAATATCATCTATATTGTGCTTGGCAGCCCCAGTCATCTGGAAAAGAACAAAAGTTTGATAATCTCCGAAAAAGACACTTGATGCTGAACCAGGAGGTCACACAGGTTTAAACTGGTCAGGCCTTAAATCTGGGAGGCTCTGGGCTAGACAGTAACCTAGAACTGAGGCTGGGAATCACTTGGGTTAAAAGTGACCCAGCACTGAGTTCAGGAGGTTTTAGGGGAATTAAAAGTGACCTAGCCTTGAGTCTGGGAAGCCCCTTGGGTTCACAATGACTTAACAGTGAATCTTTGAAGACATATTGGTTTATAGTGATTGAACAGTGACCAGAGGGGCCATGGGTGTTCAGAGACTTGCACAGACCCAGTAGGTCTATGCACATAGGGACTGAGCCTGGGACTGAGCCTGCAGGCCATGTGGCTTTATAATGACTTCCCACTTAACCAGCAATATGACTTTGGACTCACAGTGAGCTGGCACTATGCCTAGGAGGACATTCAGGTTCAGTTAACCAGCACTGAGCCTGGGAGGCCTAATGTGTTTGCAGTGATCCAGCGTTGAGCCTAGGAGCATGTATGGGTTCTCCGTGAGCCTGCATTGAGCCTGGCAGGGCATGCGGTTGACAGATCACGGTGACTTGATGCTGATCTCAGTGGGTGACACTGATTCACCGTGATGGGGAACTAATCATATGGAAGACTGCTTATAGAAGAGCCACCCTGAGATGGACCCAGGAAACTCCTCTCAAGGAATCTGTAACACAAATAATAAGAAACCAGAGACAGATATCGGGGTTCCAGCTGAAGATCAGAGAAGCAAAGCAGCCAGTCACAAGAGAGTTCTCCCCTCTACCAATGCTCAAACCAAAGGGGTGATCCACTTAACCTCTGATTGCTCTCTGAGACTGCCCTGAGATCCCTATATATTCCCTAATGCTGGGATTAAAGGCATGAATTCTGTTACTCTTTTAGACTGATTCAATCTCATGTAGCCCTGGGTGACCTTGGACTCACAGAGATCCATCTGCCTCTGTCTCCTGAGTCCTGGGATTAAAGTTGTGTACCACCGCTGCCCGGCTTCTATGGCTAACTAGTGTGGCTGGCTTTGCTTCTGATCTTCAGCAACTTTATTAGGTCATAAACAATACATCACCACAAGAGTCAGAGAAGGAAGATGGCTCATTTGCTTCCAGTTTGCTTTCTCATTGGCTACAATGGACTGCTTTCCCATTTGTCAACAACATACATGTTCATATGCAGCAAGAAGTGAAGGCTCATGCTCAGAAAGTATTTAGTTGTTAGAACTTTGTCTTCTTAACTTCTTCCGTGGCATGCAACTAGCAAAACCCATCTTCAGTTCCTGGGAATGTGGCTTTTGGAAGTTATCAGATAAGCCTCTTTCCTTTTGTAGTAATGGACAGTAAATCCTCGGCAACTCCTCTACCACCAAGCCACACCCCAGATCAAACACAGTCCATACTCCTTTCTGCTTGTGTGGTTGTGGAAGAAGTCTGGTTAATTCTCATTTCCGACTTTGTGAATAAGGTAGATGTCCACTCACCATGACTGATTTCCAGGTGTTTTCCATTCTGACTGTGAAATTCAAATACAGTGGGTTAAGTTATTCTTTGCTGCAGTCCCCAATCTCCAGGTCTCTTCCCCAGGAGGCCACCACTTCTGTCTCAAGCACATTTTCGGTGACATTGAGCAACTCTGTGTTTATAGTTCATAATGTCACGTAATGCGTTCTATTCCTTCACTATAGCAGTAGATCTATGCATTTACACACACATACATGTGTATAAATATGCACATATGTATATAAATCTCCATATGTTTGGGGTTTTGTTATTTAATTATATACGTATTAATACATTCTTTTTTATTAAATGTAAATGTTATGTATATTTGCATAAATTCAAACAAAGACAATTAAGGCCCTTGCATTTTCAGACAGACACATGTATTTTACAATTCTTTTCCTATTTTCTAGGACCAAGATCTGAGCATACTCAGTTGGGTGGAGTTCTGCCTTCCTTTCTGTGGTAAGGCTGCATTTTCACTATACGGGGGTAGAGGCAGGATCCTGAGATGGAGTCTGCCGGTGTGTCTGCGCTGGCATGGCTGTCCCTCATGCCTGGGAGGATCACGCTGGGAAGGGATTAGGACTCCAGCATCTGATGCACAGGGTTGCTTCCTGTTCCCCTGACAAGCAATGACCTTGTCCAACCCTGCTGAGCTTCCTAGATTTACTGGCTTATAGCAACACATGGGAAGGAGATTATGTTTATTTTTAAAACATTAAAAAATGCAACCTTCCTAGGGCCTTTGTGGTGTCTGCAGGCAGCAACACAAATACAGAGACACACATGCAATGTATGTATAATTGCTTCTAATTAACTTCAGCTCTCCCTGCAAAACTAAGTGTGAAGTCTTAAAGATGTGTCAACTTCTCTGCCTGTGAAATTTATCTAGCTCTAATTGTAAGTAACAATACAGTCAAGGTTACCTGTAAATGACAGCTTTCACAGCAATGGAAAATCTTAAGACTGCATCCAAAGATGAATGGATTCAAGTAAAAGTGTGTGTTTGCTTTTGGATAAAAGCATAGCCATTTATGCCCACCCAAGATGCCCCTTTTCTGCTTAAAAGAGAATAACATTTCTTTCTGACATCTGTGAAAAAAAAGATATGAATTTTGAAAAGTTAAATCTGAAAGTCACATATAAGAAAATAATGGATATAATGGGCTGAAAAATAAATTTAAGTTGCAGCCTCACAAAATAAAAGATTGAGAGAGAGAGAGAGAGAGAGAGAGAGAGAGAGAGAGAGAGAGAGAGAGAGAGAGAGAGAGAGAGAGAGAGAATCAAATCGATTCTCATTGGATTCCCCCAATCTTCGGAAGATTTCAAATATGGGAGTACTTCCAGCTCTGACCACTAGATGACAGTAAGAGCCTGCTTAAACACCGAAGTCAGTTGCAAATGCAGTGTTTCCTGACTTTGTAGTTAATTCAGATAGGTAGCTATTTTCTTTGAGGGTTTTGTGTCAGATACTCATTGTGTATTAATTTTAAGTAACTTATTAGAAACTTCTAGAAAATGTGATTAACTGTAGCAGATTGCTGGGAGATGAAGCTGGAGTCAGACACAGAGTTATCAGGGCTGTAGAGTCGGGGTCTACACTGGAGCCTTTAGCTTAGGCCATCCCAGCCTTCTTTCCTTTGCAGACAGGCACAGGTTTGGCAGATGTATGGTCACCCAGCCTTCACAGGGAGTTTTGATCAAGTGGAAGCCGTGACAGGAACAAGAATAGTAAAGAGGGGCATTGATGGGTGAGAATGTTTGCCCTTACACTTCTACCAGTGGAAGCGGTCTGGGGAGACTAGATGCGACGGGGTGAAGAGACAGAGTGGTTCAATCAAGGAACTTCCTAAAGGAAAATAGTCCACCATTTAACCCAGTGCCTCAGCAAGCTATGGGGTCCATATCATTGAAAAGGCTCAAGTACAAGCAGAATTTCCCTTGGTGGGAAGACATCTTAGAGAGAATGCCTGTCTGGGGTGGAGGTCTGGACCATGTGGCCTCTAAGATCCACGATGGTGAGTATCAATATGCTATTCTGTATAATTCTATACTCCATGATGGTGAGCATTGATACACTATTCTGTATAATCCTGTATTCCGTGATGGTGATGATTTAATTAACCAAGAAGGTACCAAGCAAAGGATGGACAGTGCGTGTCCCAGTAAGCACCAATGAAACACTTGAGCTTGCCTAGCCTGAGAAATCAGAAAGAAGTCACAGAATTGTGCTGATGAGTAGGACTGCTTGGGAGAAAACAGGAAGACAAGACTGCATGAGTTCGGTTATCTCTACACTCCCAAGGGGATAGGAATATTTTCTCTTGTGCTAATCAAAACCTGACCCCACATTGATCCTAAAAAGGAAGTCAGAGAGTAGCTCAGGTGAAAATCATCTGTGCTGCATTTTCTTAGAGGACAAAGTCTTAAGGCTAGCTCTGGGAATGGAAGATCCCAGCTGGTCTGAGGGGGCGGGAATGGGCCTTGTTTGACCTTCCAAGGGCTGCCTCTTCTGCCAAGACCATAAGCCCCAGAGAACGGCTGGCTCTTGAAGTACATCACATGAACTCCAGAGACTGATAAAAGTAAAATAAAATATTTCCACACACTTTGTACACTAAAGAAGAGAACTACAGCTGTGATATGGTTTGGTTTTACCTAAGACCTTGAGATACAGTACATCAGCCTGATACCAGGGATTTTCTTGATAAAAGAGGCCCATGTGCATTCAGCAAAAGTCATTTTCTAAAAAAAAATACTTCTCTATCCAGAGTTTGGTAAAATGATACATGACTAGCTTTTTAGATGGGCTTAACATTTCTTTTTGCTGCCCAAAGAGAAAGGTATTGCACATGCACACGTTGAGAATGCAGAGTTGAGTGCCCATTGTTGACCTGGAGTCTTGACCTGCTGTTAAATGAAATCCTTCACCACCATTTTTCCTTGACAAAGGTCACCCATAGTGCCATAGATGCTGAGAGAGGGGATGACACGGTGGGTCACACAGGTCATTTAGACAGAGTCCCTTATTCCACAGATGACTTTTCCCGCCTGGCAGCTCACTGTTCCTCCAGCACATCATCTCCTTCCCAGGGCGTGTGCCCAAGGCACAGAGAGAAGTTTGCTTGGTTGCCTGTACACACTTTTTGACCTGTCCTTCCTGGGCACTAAGAATGAAAATAAAATTGGTTGCTATCAACCACTTCAATGCCTCTTATTATTTTACTATGAAGGACTAAATGTATTAATATTTTTCATAGTCACCTCGTGTTTTTAAAGACCCTGTCTACAAGCAATCCTCATTTATTTTCATCCATTTCCCCACTAAAGACATTATAGCTGACATTCTAATGGAAGCAGAAAGTCGACTTTCAGTCTCAGACAGACACTAATCCAGCCCCCAACAGAGAAAGTTGCTGTTGCAGCTGGAGTCACCTTCCCGATGACATGTGTTAGGAGGATGTAATTTTAGACGCCAGCTGACAACTTTGTCTGATCTGCAAGTTTTGGTAGGTTCTAGATACTAAGACCAGTGGATGCTCGCAAGGTTCCTTCATTCTGGCACCCTCAGGGCCACCGCATGAGTTAACCACGCTCTGGAATAGGTGTGAAGGGAGGTTAATGTCTGCTGACATGGAACACTTCGGTTATTGCAATGGCCTCCTAGCTGGCCCCATCTCATTGAATGTGTGCTCCAAGGAGCAGCTGTTCAAGTCATGGGACTCCCCATTGCCCAGCCCCTGGGTTGCTTTCACAGTTTGCTCAGAGCAAAGGCAGATCCTTACTGTGACCGCACAGGCCCACTGACCTGGCTGAAGCCCCACCCCCTTTCTCCTCTGATTGTGTCTTCAGTTCATTTGTCTCTTCGGTTCATGTGTCTGAGTGACACAGCCCCATCTGCTGCTTCTCAGGCCGTTCAGGGACACGCCCAGCTCCGGCTTTCCTGCTGGCTGTGGTTGCTCTCCAGAACCGTCTTCTCCCAGACGTTACCTCGAGCTCTGACATCAAATTCATCTTCATCAGGTGTCACCTTCTCACTTCCGGCTTCTTGGCCACGCCATCTAAAGTTACAGCGCTCCCCTCTCTCACGAAGGCCCCAGCCCAGCACTTGGCTATCCATTCTTCTTTCCTACTTCATTTTTCTCTCCATTATCACCTAAGAGCACAAATAGTTTTCTTATTTATTGTCTGTTTCCCCCAGTAGTATGTGAACTTCATGAGCATAGAAAGCATTGTCTTTTTTGTTCTCTGATGTTTCATGCCCAGAAGAAGGTTTGTTACACATTTAGCACTCAATAAATATCTACTGAAGGAATAAACGAGAGGATGGAGGCTCCTTCATTGTGCTCCTCCCAACATTATGCCATGTAAACAATGAAATGATGACATCAGCTCTAGGCACAATCTTTCAGTGGAACTGTCGAAGAACGGCCTGGTGGTAAGCTTGGCTCTGTCTAAGCTCCATGTTGTGACCTTTGGTAGCTTGTGACAAATCTCCCTGTGTTTTCTTGTCCTGGTTTGCAGTTTGGACAATGACTCAGTTTTACTGTCTTCCCAAGATATGAAGAACAGTGGTGCATGCAAGCACCTTGGAACGTTAGGAAGGCTGGGCAGGTGAGATGGCTCAGTGGGTAGCGGTGCTTGTCATCCAGACTGATGACCCCAGTTCAAGCCCCAGGACCCACATGGCAGAAAGAGACCCCTGTAAGTCGTCCTCTGACCTCCAAATGGGTACTATGATATGGGCCTGTATGCCCCCTCCCCCCAAATAAATAAATGTTAAAAAAATAAAAGGATAAACATTAGGAATCTCTTTCAATGTCAGAGGTTATTCACCCTTTAAAGATACAATGCTTAGAATAGAAAGAATGTACCAATAGGGAGAACTAGAGAGAGTGGTGCTGGAACAGAAGGACAAACTGCTCAGTTTGTGCAGTTCAGCGAGTTCGTAGGGAAGGGGAGCATGCTGAGAGCCATGGCCTCTACCCACATTCCTGTGACATCCACAGCAGTGGCTAGGGAGGCAAAATGTTGTTTTCCTGAAGCCAGAGGCCAAGTGCTAAGGACTGGGCCATGCAAGCTAGAGGGTCATATACCCTATTTCTGGTAGTTGCCTGAGCAGCAATGTGGGCTGCTGAACTTTCCCTGCACTGTAAGGTGGACATCTGCTTCCGGGTAGATCTGAGTCGGAAGTTTAGAAAAGCTACAAAACTCAACCAGCTTCCCACACCTCAGTGCCTGGAGGGAGCTTGTCCATTTCCTGTTCTGTACACTGCTTTCCATTCATTCCCAGCCAAGTAATAGAACAATTATGAATCAGAATACTTGATATAAAATCTAAACAATCGGGAACTAAACAGATGCACGCACTTTGAAACCCATCGCTAGCAAGGCTGAAGCAAGAGAGCTTTAAGTTGAACTTCAGTCAGGATGGCAAGATCCCATCGAGCAAGTGAACAAACACAGGAAAGGAAGGGAGAAAGATCTGGAATTGTTAAGAATAAACTCTCGTTTTCTCCCTTGTAACTGGTGTCTCACAATGTGGGATAATGACTCATGAGCTCTTATTATTCCCTGGCTTTGCATTGTGTCAGCCTTGTTTTTCTCAGCCACTTTGAATTTCCCACAGTGCCCCACGTGGTTCTGGGCAGACTGTGGGTCCTAGATGAAGTGTTTGGTTAAGTGAGTTCAGTTTCCCTCATTCTGTGCTAAAGTGCTACGTGACCACTCTGGGCAGCCCAGAATGCTGTCATCCTAGAGCCTGTTCCAAAAGGAAGTGAATATTGGCTTCTGGAAGCTGGGGAGGAAGTGATGGCTGCCTTGAAGATCTTCATAAGAATGACTCCTGGGTGCTGAGTTTGGAGCCCTGTGGTGTTTCTAAAGAGGCTCAGGAAGCACAAGCACTTAGCCCCCCCCACCCCCATACATGAATTCACGGACTCCTTTTGCACACTTTCCAGTTTAGAAAGTGGAAGTTATTAATTTTTCCAAGATATCAACAGTATGTGACATGACTGGATCTAATTTTCTGCCCAGCTGTATAGCTCTGAGGTGTTCGTGTTAAGGAACCTACAATGTGTTTGAGCTTTGGAAACAGAGACTACACAGTATGGGAAAACCATCAGACTATTATGATCTACCTAATTACTTAGCCTGAAGGCCGTTTTAACTGACTTAGAACATGGCTGCCCTCAAGACTAGAATAGAAAGGAAAACAAACTGAGATGAAGATGTTGCCGTTGACCAAAAGTCTGTATGAGTAATAAATGGCAGTAAGGGCCAAGTTCAACTTCCTCATTTCTTAGATTTCCTATTGAATGGATAAGTGGGGACAACTGTGTTCCTCCAGATCTGATTGTGTGCACCCAAATTGCAGGGTGCTCATAAGGTAATTCAGACATATTTTATGGTATACCAAAGGACATACTATAAATATTTCAGCTTATCTCACACAGCTTCAATGCTTTCACTGTTTCTAATAAACGCAGGATGCTTTATTTCTTTACAGGTAAGAAGTTAGGAAGCAGCCTATATCTCTGTTGTCTCCCCAACACTAGCACACACATATATATTCACTACATCCACACAGATGCACAAGCTCTTATAATATTGATGTTGAGTGATGACAGCAAAAACGACATTGCTGTAGATTTTAGAATTGCTTTCTCTATATTTTCTGGGTCTGCAAGTTGACTCAAGAGGTGTCAGGTTCTATTGTATATATATTCATAAAAGTTCAGGTTTATAGATTGTCCATGTCCCACCACCCTCCTAAACAAACGACTGGCATGTCCGGAAGAAAAAGAACTCACTGGCATGCTAGAGAGAAAAGCAGAAACGCGAACAAACATGAGTCCTCTCCTAGGAGCTGTGATTAAAGAGTCTTTGCAAATCACTGCTTACACTCCGGCTTCCACACTACACTCAGTACTGGCGTTAGATTTCTCTTAAGTGCAATTCAAGGTGTGGATATCGATCTGTAAACCCCTGATGCTTGCTCCCTGGGTACCCAGTGACATCTCTTTGTGTACCATTGTGACAGCCGAGGTCAATTAGAGTGCTGACAATCCTCCAATATCAACACTGAAAAGGTGTCCTTGATAAACTGTCCCCAGATCCCTTTCTGGTTGGTTTGTGCTGGGTCAGAAAAGAATCATGAAGCCAAGGCTACTTAGCCCAAATCTCTGCTTAACAGAGTTGGAGGTCATCTCATTATTTCAGGCAGGGGACTCAAGGTTTTTTTTTAAGTTATTAACTTACTCTATTCATTAATGTGTATGTATGTGGGATGTGTGGGATGCACATGTGGGTATGTGTAAGAGGTCAGCCTTAAGTGTCCTTTGTGAAGACTCAGCCTTCTGGTGTTCTGAGAAAAATTCTTTCATTGGGACATGGTCCTCTCCAATTGACTGGGATGGTTGGCCGGGGACTCTGGGATCTACTTATCTGTGTCTCCCCAGAGCTGGGATTACAACTTGTCTCCTCATGCTTGGCTTTTACATTGGTACTGGGAACGGAACTCAGATCTTCATGCTTGCAAGGCAAACACTTTCCCAATTAAGCTATGTCCCCACCCATAAGGATTTCCTTAGGAGCATAACTTGTGTCACTCTGGGCATCATCAGGCATTCATGCTGGGTCCTTCCCTTTCATGTTTCTAGGCCATGCAATGCTAAACTCGGAGTTATGCAAAGCATTCTCCAACCAGTGTCTCCACTTGAGAGATTGTCATAAATACAAGTCCCTTATCCACTGAGCCTGAAACTCCAGAGGAGGGGTTTTAAAAAGTGTTCCTCCTCATGCCGTACCATCTAAAGCACAGGGTGATTTTAGGAGTCAGGGGACTCCCTCTCTACACATTCCTCACCCCCTGCCTGTTGCACACCTGAATTCCCCCAGAGAAACAGCTCTATACTTTAAGCTTTAAAAGCTCGTGGGTGACACAACTGTCTAGAAGCTGTCAGCCGCTATTTAGACATCAGGGTGAACAGTTTAATACTTTTTCCTGGCTTTACTAGAGAAAACTGCTTCAAGAGACTGACTTTCAGGTGTGCAAGAATCTGGTCCACTTTCCAGAGGACTATGCAGCAATCAGGAGGGACAGTGAAAATTTTGGGGCGTTTTCAGTTTGGTAGAGAGAGATCTTTGTGTTGTGACCATCTGAGACCATTTGCAGAGAAATGTTACCAGGCTGAAAACTTTTGGGCAGGTGGGCCAAGTATGGAAGGAGCAAACATATAAACAGGAAGCATTTTTGCTTAGATATGAAAATGCTGATTAGCCAGTGAAGCCCGTGGATGTCACCACCGGGGAAGCCATCTTAGCATGGGAAGAGAGGAGCATATGATAAAGGAAGACTTGCAGATTTTGCAGAAGCTGAACAAGGATTTTTCAAAGGCTTTATCCTTACAGTAGAAAGAAAACCAAAGGTTTTAATCATATCCCAACCAATAGCACTACAGCTTGCATGCTCTTTGGCTATGGGGGAGTTTGCATCTTCTTCACAGTAGGTCATTGCAGAGCTGAGCATGTTGACCTGAGAACATGGACTTAGAGAACCGCTTGCTCAGTGAGCCAAGCATGCGAGCATGCGCCTCAGAGCCAGGGAGCCTGGCATGCTTACCACTGACTCCAGCCTCAGTGCTTCCAACTTCGGGCAAGTCTCTTTAAGGTTTCCAAAGCTGCTTCCACCCTATAAACCAGGAATAAAAACATCCACCTGCCCCTGGGGGAACTCTGGGGACCTGACTGGCAGATGACAAGGGCTGCCCTTTATGTTTTCAATATGCTGCATAAAAGCTGTTCTGCTTGTTGGGGCGCTCTTTGTTCCGTTCCTCAGTAAGCAACCTTTAATGGTTCTTTAGAAAATCAATCCCGTTTGTAAACTCTATCAAGTCATCACATGGAGCTTGAAGCTTTAACTTCGGAAACTGAAGTTGCACAATAGAACATGGCCAAATGTGGATCTTATAGGAATTTTAAGATGCGGAACGTGGCCTTGCATTAGATAATAACAGTATTGAGGAATGTGCAGCTGTTTGTATTGGAGAGTGCAGTCCTGGTCCTTGGAGAGCAGGGAATGGCAGGAACTGCCTCTAACTATTGTAATCTACAAGATTATCCCATTAATCATATTTGTCTCTGGGAGTACCTTAGTTCTAAGTCTAAATGTTGTTTTTCCCCCGATGCATCACATGCAAGAAAGCTAATTGAAAACATTACAGGAACAAATTTCAAAATGTTCCGAAGTACAAGATGAGTTTTAGCTGCCAATAAAAGAAAAGTAAATCGCGCACATCCAAACCTGGACTGATTTTATTTTATTTTATTTTTTCGGTTTCCTATTTCTTTGTATTTTTTTAAGCCCATAAAGTGTTATCCTGTAGCAGGATCTGAAACACTCCAGTGCTTCAGGTAGCTCCAATGCCTGCATTCATAACCTGACTAAACAGCTAAGAGGCCCAGGGCCCAGGGGTGAGGGCTGGAGGTGGGGAGGGGTAGTCGGGAAGTGACCCGTTTCCTCTCTCCTCCCCACCCAGAATTAAATGTGACCCCGGGAGATGCAGATTAGTCTGGGGCCCAAAATAAAAGGCACATTAAAAAATGGGATTCAGATGTGTAAGGTTGGGATGGTAGATTTTCATTCACTGTATCTTATTGGTTGACGTTTACCCAGTTATAGCGTGTTTCCAGGCCCAGGCTGCTTCCTCTTCAGCAGCTGGTATGATTTTGCATGCTGTTTCTGGAAGTTTCTCCCAGTGAGAAGCTGCACAAATTTTAGTGTATGTATATAAGAATATGGTACTGTACTGATCTTGGAAATTAAAAATGTTCTCTTTGCTTCTGAAATGCATTTCTGTAATACATCCACTAGCTCTACATACCACACACTACACACATGCACGCACGCGCGCGCGCGCGCACACACACACACACACACACACACACACACACACACACAGGGTGGGGGGAGGACAGTCCACACAATAGGTTATTATGGTACACATCAGAGCTAAAGATCAAATGTTGACAACTGTTTAGAACTTAAGAAAAGGAGATAATTTTAAATAAGTTCTCCATTGGTTAGAGACCCATCACTATCACTAGTGGTATAAAAACACATTTGTAATTAGTGTAATTGATTCCGTGGGTCATGTGTTCAAATGGGTGGTCAGGCAAACTTCATGTTTGCATGATACTAGATGAAAGAATATCACGGATGATAAATACCCTGCTTGGGAAGCTTAACCAGAAAGTCAGAGAAAGAAGACAGCTGCTTTCATGAGTTTGTGTGTTTGTTTTGTTGCCATCGTTACCTTATAACCCTAGCCAAAGTGCCTGTGTGGTTGTCCCATCAGTGCTTGAGACATACGTTTAATAGATTTATTCATCTGACAACCTGTATGGTCAATAATGTGTCAAATATGGAAGCAGAATTTATGCATCAAATGAACATTTCAATTCATTTCTTTCACTGCAATTCTTGATGGGTCATGTGACTCCACATGTGTGCAAGAAAGAAAACTGTTTATGAGAGTAGGCTCTCTCCTACCATGTGGGTCTATGGGATCAAACTCATGTCATCATACTGGACAGCAATGCCTTTGCCCACGGAGCCATCTTACTGACTGTGGTACTATTGTAAGGGAAAGGTTGGAGGATGCTTTGGTTGAAGTCCAGGTCAGGTTCTTAGGTGCCCTGGCAGTCATGATCTGAAGAATCTTTGACCTGGAGGAGACTTTATATAGTAGTCATAGACTTTGTTAATAGTGGGATGCACCAATTTGCTCACCATGCTTAGGACCTCGAAGGAGAAGAACAAATTGTAACTCTGTGTGGATATGAGCTCTTCAGTGATCTCCATGGTGCTCTTCTGTTCATCAGACAAATTGTCCACCTTGGGGTCAGCAGGGGCAGCTGCCCTCTGTGTCTTTTGCCTCGGCTGCTAGATGTGAAAGCAGAAGATTTGGAAGAGCTCCTCCCAGGAATGGCATATTAATTCAATAGCAACCCTACACTTTATTTTTTGAGACAAGATCTTTCATTAAACTTGAAGCTCCCTGATTGGTTAGACTGACTGGCCAGCAAGTTCCCAGGATCCTCTTGTCTATGCGTCCTCAGTGCTGAATTTGGAGGAATTTCTATCTCTATCCCACAAACTCCCCGGGATTTGAAAGCCATGTAATTGCTCTTTTATTTAAATGTGTGGCTAGAGAGCATCTTGTTGTAAAAGTCACAGCCTTTGCATCTCTTCTTTTACAGTGTGTCCGTTGAGCCTGCGCACTCTAGCTCAGGGGCAAGCAGATACTCTGCAGTGGGTCACAGTGTGAGAGAGCTTGACTAAAGCTCTGCACCTTTCTTACCAGCTGTGTGGTCTTTGGCAGCTCAGTTAACAGTCCCAGAGTCCCCAGCTTTTGAGTTTGCAAGACAGTCACAGCCACCTGTCCCTTATAAACTTACAGTGCTCTAAAGTGTTCCAAGGACTTGGATCCAGCTCCTGAGACAAGGGGTAGAAGGAGCCTGTTTTGTGTTCTCCCAACACACACTTTCTCTCTCCACAGTCTAAAAATATAACAGCAACATCTGGGGTCCCTGGTGGGGAATGTGGAACTCTGGCAAGGGGCCACAAGGGGACTGATGGGCTGTAAGGGGCACAGGTAACCACATGAGGCCATAAAGGGAACTGAAGCCACATTGGCTGGTGCTCCATGTGTGCACAGCTTGTCTTTTGTTAAGTCACCCTGCTCCCCTAATCCACACACAGAAGGCCATCCTGGGTGAGAAATGAGCACCAAGCTCCTTGTGTGGTCTCAGACTTTGAGATTTAGGTTCTTAACTTATGATGGGGTGAGGGGTAGAATCACTTAACTGTGAAGGAGCAGAGAAACACCAAGGTCACCCTCCTGTCTGTGAAAAGTCTCTCTGAATGACCTTGTCCTTAGCCATCTCTTTTCTGTCCAAGAAACATGAAAGGGGACAAGGCTGTGTTAAACCAGGAGCAGGGGTGGGTGGGCTTGGATAATGCCATTCGCTGTTTTCAGTGTCTATTTTTTCAGTGTCTACTTAGCAATCATATTCTGGAAACCTTTCTTGAGTTCCTAGGTCTCTCAGAGTCCACTGTGACACTTCAGACTTGTCACTGTAATTAGCCACTACTTATCTCTGAATTAGACTGAAAAGTTCCAGTAGGGTAATGACTGTGCCTTTCTTGTCCATCCCAGGATTCAACTCTGTTTTTACTGTGGTTGAACAACCCCAGGCATTTGGGAGTCCAACACAACCCAAGTGCTGGAGCGTTTATGCCTGGAAAAAGCCTTTCCAGCTTCGATCCCAGATTCCTGAAAAGGAGGCAGTTTACTAGGCTTTCCTACAGAAAATTCATCAACTTGCACCAGGAGCCAGACATTCCATGCTGGCTTTCTTAGAGGCTGTGCCCTTGGAGCGCCTTGTGAAGGCTGTTTCTCACTCATGTCCTGGTATGGCACTGTATGTCTAAGAATATAACAGCAACATCTGGGGTCCCTGTATGTATGTAGGAGAGAGGGGAATCTCTGGTTCCACCAATCCTACGAAACTCAGAAGATTTCTTTTCTTTCACTCCAAGATCCTCTTCCTTGAGCTGGGGAATTGGGATGTTTAGAAGCAACCAATTCTCTCTCTTTTCTCTGACATGGTTATGAACAGGATCTGTAGGAGGGAGGGTGTGTGATAAAAAAGAAGAGTCACTAGTTCTTTTCCTTTCAGAATATTTAACTATGTAATCCATTTTTCTTTATTTTAGAGGAGCTCACACACATGAAGACTTCAGATTTTTAGAAAGACATTTAACGTTTAAAGTATTGGAATTTTTACGGACCACAAGGGCTTTTAAAAGTTGTACTTTATTTTTATTTTATGATATTACCATGAAATTTGGGGGATAAACAAGAAAGGAAAGGTTATGTTTAACAGTGATGTATTTGTTTGTAAGTTGACAAAGGATGGATTGTACCTATCATCTTTTATTGTCAGTTTGACACAATCTAGAACCATCTGGGAAGAGCAGTAGAAAAAAAAAAGCCTAGATCAGACCGGCCCATGGCTATGTCTGTGGGAGGTTGCTTTGGTTGGTGATTGATGTGGAAGAGTCTGATCTACTCTGGATGGCACCATCCCAAGCTGGGTGGGTCTGGGCTATAAAGAAAACTAGCTGAGTATGGGCCAGAGAGAGGATTAGTTAGCAGAGTTACTCCACGGTCCTTGCTTTCATTCCGACTTTCCAGATTCCCACCATGACTTCCTGCAGTGATGGTTACCTGGAGTGTGATTTGCAATAACTCACTTCATCCTCCGAGTCATTTCTGTCCAGCATTCTCTCCCCACCCCCCATAGACGGAAAGCAGAGTGGGACACAGAACAGGAAGACGTAAACTCCTATGAGAAAAGTGACTAAGAATAGGGAATAGTATGCAAGTCCCTTGCTGAGCAAAGAACCTCAGTGTAAGGATGTCTTCAGCAGCCCGCCTGTGGTTGCAAGCTGAGAAGGAATGTGGGATGAGATACAGTCTTCACTGAGGATATTTGGAATTCCTGGCTGAACCTGTAGAAATATAGGTTTATATAGAGAGTCCTTAAATACACTGTCTATGCTCAGTTTCGTTGCAAAGGACAATCTTGTTTGGGTTGTATCCTTGCTGTCTAAGCTAATTAAGGTCTGATTTAGGAATTATCACTGCTTAATGTTTGGCTTACAAATGCTCAGAACCACGCAATAGTCAGTAATTGTAAGTATCACTCACTAAATATTTTCTGTCTGCCCAGGTGTGAATATTTATTCACACTGAAAAGCTCTTGGGGCTGGAGAGGTGGCTCAATGGTGTAAGGGCTGCTGTGCAAGTGTGAGCACCCAAGTTTCAGTCTCCAGAAACCCACCCGAATGCCAGGTGGGCATGGCAGCCTGCCTATAATGCTAGCCTGAGAAGACAGAGTGGGGGATCTACAGTGTAAGCTCTGGGTAGTGAGCTTGATATCTGCTTGGAATACTCAGCTTCAGTGAATAAGGTCAAAGAGCGAGGAAAGATGATCCCTCAACGGGATGTGAAGGATCAGCTAACATACATACATGTGTACCTGCGTACCTGCAAAAGCAGAATGTACAAGGCACAAACATTTGAAAAGATGCAAAAAAAAACCATTCTTGTCACATTTATATGCAGGTGGTAATAAGATTTTTATTCCACAGTTGGGGAAATGGGCAATTCTCTTGAAGTCCCACTTTGGAAGTGGCAGAACTCCCTTAAGCAGTAAGACCCAGAACATCAGACAGGGACTCCAGGGGCACAAAGAAAGATGGAGGGGCTGCAGTCAGACAGCAGGCACCTATGCAAGGAGATCCTTACACTCTGCAGTCTATCTTTAGGCTGGTTCTAGGATGAGCAGTTCATTTGCTTCTCAGCAGCTTCTTCACTGAGTCCCTTATCAGCCTTCTGGGCAAGTTCAAACCTCCAGTGCCTTTCCACTGCAGAAGCTATTTTTGAGTACTTTATGTGTTTTGCAAATTCACTCAAGCACAAAGTAATTCAAGAAACCAAAAAATTTGCATGCACAAGAGCATCGAGGGGCACTAAATATTATTTTATAAGTGTTATATATTTAACAAATGGAAAAAGCATACCTCATATACGAATCCCTGTTTTAAAAGGTCCCACCATGTGCCACACTTGCGTGTGAATCATCTTAGTGAGCACACTAGCCAGCCAATGTCCCATTCCAAAGAAACTCAATTATACCTGCATATATTTCATGCAGGTGAGCTGTGTCCATGGGTGCTGGGACATGGTTCCTGGGCTCTGCTGTGGACCATGGTTTCTGTGATAGGACCATTCAATATTCACATGAGAAAGGAAGCATGTCAACAAACTACTCTGCTTTTTTAAATTTATCCAGACTTCACAGACTGCTAGTTTGGGCTTCAGGGATGTGCCCAAGGTCATGGAGTTAGCTGTGTTAGAAGAAGAAAGGGCCCTAGAGTTCTGATCTGTGGGTTCTAACTGGGTCCTTTTCTGTCTAAAAGTACAATCTATTAATAACATATCTTTAATTTTTTTCTTTGTCATGATGGATGCTCCCTACTAATTCATTATTTCATTCAAACGTAAAATATGCCTACACCACTCCACCATTACTAACATATCTTTGTAGTTCATATATTTAGATTCATTTTTTCATACACACTATGTGATGAGCATGTCTATTTCATCTGCTTTAAAGGACTAACACTCAGTTTATTTATTTATTTATTTTAAATTGACTGTTCTCATGTAGACTTTCTGTCATTAGTTTTACCCGTGACTGGACTTTATCAAAATCTGCTGCATCTAGTAAAACTGATCACTTTTGCTATCACTTTCCTATGTGTGAACCCATCCAAGCTTCTCTTTTAAGTAATTGTGATTGCTCATCAATTGTTCATTGAGTGAAGTTCTTCACACTGGAGAGGCAGGATAGTACAATGGTCATGGAAATTGGCTTTTGATGTTCCTCATGCCCTGTGCTTAATTCTTGGCTTTATATAGATTATTTGGGTCACTTTATGTCTATTAATAATTAATTTCAACAGGCATTGTGGCACACACCTTTAACCCCTACACTTGGGGAGTTGATGGGGGGCAGAAGCAGGCAGATCTCTATGAGTTTGAGGCCAGCCTGGTCTACAAGGTGAGTTCCAGGACAATGAGGGCTATTTATAGAGACCAGGTTTCTGAAAAAAACCAAATAAATTAATTACTATCTCTGTACAGTTCTGATAATGACATCAGATTGCTGCAGTATGACATGAGATAAAGTCATACTTTATACCTAGCCCATCTGAAACATTAAAAACTCAGTAAGCTTTAGGTATGATGGTAAGACTGTGTGGTAGACTCTTGTGTTTGTATGTGTGTGTATGTGGACACGTGTGTCCAAGCATGAGCACATGTGTGCAGAGGCCAGAGATTGAGGTTGGATGTCTTCTTCAAATCATCGTCATATTATTGCTGTTATTCTTGCTATTATTATTACTATTAGTTGAGATAGGCTCTCTGACTGAACCTGGAGTTCATCAATGGCCTGAACTGTCTGGCCTGAAGTCCCAGAGATCCTGCTGTTTCTGTCTTTCCAGGTGCATGTCTATGTGTCTGACTTTTCTTTCCTGTGGGTGCTCGGATCCAAGTGCAGACAGTCCTGCTCACAGAGCAAGTTTTCCTGAGTCATCCCCCAGCACCTTATGCTCAGCTCTTGAGGACAAACTCAGAAATCCTGGTGCTTACACTAAGTCACATGGGGGTGAAACTATACAGATAAGCACTTATAGAAGTCAGCTTGAGGGGCTTCCAGGACAAATGGACTCTGATAGTGGAGTTTAGCACTAACTCAGACTCTGCACAATATTCATTCTCGTCTTAAATATGCCTGAAAAGGCTAATTTCACATATATTTCTTCAAATTCTGTATGTTACACTCACAAAAGTATGCATATTGAATTTCACTGGTGACTTTGGGAAATCTAAAAGTGAATTTTCAGTACTTGAGTTTCTGTCTTGAGATTTGTGACTCTGTCTTAGCTTTTTTTCCTGTCATGGTGGTAAAATACTCTGATAAACACAAGTTAATGGAAAAAGGGTTTTTTTGGCTTACAATTCTGGTTTTCAGTCCATCATTGAGGGGCAATGAGATGGCTAGAGCTTGAAACAACGTCTGAGAAATCTGTGTGTATGGATTCATTAATCCAATTCATTCATTTAGCCAACAGGTCCTGAGTGGTTACTAAGGCCCCACCCTGGGATGAATAGATACAAAGTGTCTGAACATAAGTCCCCAGGCCTTGTCCTCAAGGGGCTTATTTTCAAACCAAGAGAGCAAATAGGCGAGTTGTGCTCCATGCATCTCCAGTATATTGAAGAAACCGTTGAGTGGAGGGATGAATTGTGCTGGGGCCAAGAACAGCATCAGAGGGTAATGAAAACTGAAGCTTGCAGGGTGACTGAGCAATCATGCCAATTACAGTGAGAGAATGTTTTTCTTCACCAGAGACAAGAATTGCAGGTAACTGCCTAGAGGCAGAAGGCATGAAGTAATTAAGTCTGATAAATAAATTACCCAGTTTCATTTTAAAGGACTTGAAAAGAAGGTGATTTAGTGGCAGAGGTTCCTTGACAACATCAAGCTTGCAGAGGTCTTTAGGGTAGTTGGCAAAACTCATACCTCCAAATGGACTTGAAAATGAGATTAATGTATTGTGCACTTGAAAATGCTAAGAGTGAAGATTTGAAATGCTTTCATTTCTCAAAATAAAAAGTATGTGAGGTGACAGATATGTTAATTAACTTGATTTAATCATTCCACAATATATACGTATATCAAAACATCATCTTGTACACCATAAATATTTCCAATTGTCGATTAAAAAATAAATTAAGAAGATTAATGAGAAAAGCAATATGAGACATGCTTTAGGGGTTTTGTTTAAAGTTTAAAATGTATGTATTCTGGTTGAACAATATGTATAAACTCATTGGAAAAGATAATGGAAAAAACCTTATAATATTACTCTCCTAGAAATAGCCATTGACATTCTAAGGACCAATATTCCAGATTTTATGATATGTATAATTAAGTGGACATGGGACCAAACCATACACATATTGTAACTCATTTCACTCAACATCATATGGTATGGATAAATGCCTTTGGCAAAAATATACAGAGGCAGTTTAAAATGCTTTACTATTTGTGTTTGTGAGTGAAAACTACATAAAATGTAAAGATTTATGAATGAAAAAGCAATAGTAATAGAAATATGCTAGAATAATTGCTAAATATTACTTTGGAGTATCTTCTCAAACATTACAGCTTAATTTAAACAACACCAAACAGAAAAAAGGGATCAGTAAGATGGCATAGTGATGGCAGGATGACATTTGCTATCAAGTCTGATGACCTGAGTTCAATTCCCAGGACACACATGGTAGAAGGAGAGAACCAACTCTTGCACGTAGTCCTCTGACCCCACATACACACCATAGCAGCACCCCCAAACATACACACAATAAATAACTAAATGCAATAGAAAGGGAAATGAATTAAAGCATGACTCCTTTTCTATAGCATTCTATAAAAGTTATTAGAATTTTCAACTCAGATAAGTGGTGCGTGCTTGTAATCCCAACAACTCAATAGGCTGAGGCAGGAAGATGCTAAGTCTGATGCTGACTTGGGACACACAATGAGCTCCAGTTTAACCTGGGCCTCACTGTGAGACCATGTCTCAGTAGCAGCAGCAGCAGCAGAAGCAACAACAACAAAGTTATAATAATTGTCAAACAATACCCTCAGTCTCTGGATATAACCAAAGTGGGGACATGTGTTGGGCAATGAAGATTGATGCTTCCTGAGTCAATTCCCACGGCCCAATGGACATTCACTCCCCTGTGCAGCACCATTATCTCCATCTCTAGATGGAGAAGGCAGGAAAGAGCTCCTACTCTTTCAGTCTATGGCTGTCTCCTAGGAAAATGGCTTGCTTCAGAAGCATTGATAGTAGTAGAGAAGCCTTATTTAGGAAGAGATCGGAGCACTCATCGAGTTTAGAGTTCTGATAATAAAGCCTTGTGCTCTAGTCTCTTCCTAAAAAAGACTAGTTCTGATCACAACTAAAAACAGGCTAATATGGTGGGATGGAATAATTGCTAAGAATCCAGTTAGAAGGCACAGTCATGGCTTGAGGGCCTGAGGAAGGATCTGAGAAGCACAGGGCAGAGGTGGGTCTACCGGCAAAGGAGATTGGTTAAGCACTGACAACTACTACGCCAGTGTTCTTTGGCAGTGTCAAGTCTTCTGTCATTCACTGCCTATGTCTCCAGGGAGATTAGATGCCTGAAAGATGGTCCATGTGGTTCCCTCTTGTCTCTGCTGTCACCCTGCGTTAAGGACTGTGGTTTTTGTAAGGGACACATTGCAGAAAATGCTTCAGAGAGTTTGAGGATGTAGTTTTGTTGGTAGAGTGATGGGGATGTCCTTCTGTATGCTGTGAATATATGTTTCTCTTATTGATTGATGAATAAAGTTGTTTCAGCTAATGGACAGGCAGGATGTAGCCAGGCAGGAAGTATAGGCAGAACTACCAGACTAGGAGAATTCTGGGAAGAGGGAGAGTAGGGAAGCAGTCTCCAGAGGGAGATGTCATGTAGCCGCCAGGTAGGATGCCTGGGCATTCTCTGGTAAGCCAAGACCACATGTAGAGACATAGATTAATAGAGATGGATTAATAATTAAGAGAGCGCTAGCCAATAAGAAGCCTGAGTTATCAGCCAAACAGTTTATAATTAATATAAGTCTCTATGTGTTTATTTGAGACCGAAGGGCAGTGGCACCAGGCTGGTCAGAAACTCTGTCTACAGTAGAGTTCTTGTCTAGTATGCTTGGAACCCTGGGTTTGAGTCCTCACACAGCATAAAACCCAAGAATGTACATGCCTGAAGTTGTAGAGCTTGAGAGATGCAGGCAAGAGGATCAGAAATTCAGGTTATCCTCATCCTCGTAGCCAGCTCATGGTCAGCCTGGAATACAAGAGACCATGTCTTCCTCCAAATCCAAGCAACAACAAAAATGCCTTAGAGACTTAGAGACAAACAGCACGGAGCAGCCTAAGTGCACACCACCATCACCACAGTGAAAATAATGACAATGTAATGCTTTCTCTTCACCAGGCACTCTTATGAATAATTTCCATTGCTTAGCAATCACATTTGTGCAGCATCACTGTTATTGTCACTTTCTAGAAACGCTACCTCTATATGACTTGACCAACATCACATAGACCAACATCATAACAGGAAGAGTTAGACTCTGAATTCACGGGGTATGACACCAGAAGCCATGCTTCTAGGCCCCATGACACACTTCTTGAAGGTGAGACAAAGAAGAGTCATAAGCATGTTGTCAGGCCAGGTGTGGTGGAACATGCCTGTAACTCCAGCACTTCTGAGTTGGTGGTAGGAGGATCAGGAGCTCCACGCCAGTCTTGGATACATAGTGAATTTAAGGCCAGCCTGGGCCATACCAGACTGTGTCTAAAACAACAATAACAACTACTGTCCTCCCACAAAAACCTGGATATGGAGTTGAAAATCAGGTAAATGGGAGAGATGAATAGAAGGGAATTACTTTTGATACATTATATATGATGTGCATTTATTTATAGTTTATTTATCAAGTGGATTTGAAGTAATTTAGATGTTTGTTCTGTTAGTTTCTTAAGTTTTTGGGGGGACAAAAGTATGAATATTAATTTTTGCAAACTGGCAATTCATAAATTGTATCTGGATACATGACTTTCTGTTAACATTTGACTATTTTAAAGCTAATCATTTGAAATATTACTTCATTAGCTAGCCATCACTTGACCATACATTGAGGAGTAATTATAGCTCCTTGATATACACTTATTTCACAAATTTTTCATTTGTGTTAAAACCTCTGAGATAGGAGCCTTCATTAAACAAATGATTAGTAATGAGAATAGAAGCAAACAGAAGTCTGGTTAAGCATAATTAGAAGATATATTACCTGTAGGGACATTGATGGGTTTTAAGCATTAAAACACAGGAACCAAAAATATGACTTTGCCTTAATAACTCAGACCTGTACTTTCTATTTTTATAAGAAGCTATAATGTGAATTTGTATTTGAATTTTATTTATGTTCTGGCCTTAAAAAGTTGTCCTTTGGTTTGAGTCTCCAGATGCTAAAAACTGTAATTTTATTAACTGTCACCAAACAGTTTGGGGGAATGTTATATCACTTCTCTTTGGGCACTCTTAGGAGAGAGTCCTAGGTTGAAAGCTGGTAGCCTGTAGTGCCAAGTGGAACTGGGCCCCCTGGCCCCTGGGATGGGATCTTCCCCAGAAACCTTTTATTCCTCAGTTTGTTTTAATTTACTCCTTATTTTGGGAAGATTCTTATGAAGGAGATATCCAAATGATCAGAGTACAACACCCTGTGTGGAATCTCTGGAAACATGACTAGTATTGAATAGGAACAGGGAGAGTGTCTACTGGAGACCGACTCTTGTCTCAGAGCGGCCACTAGCCCGCTATGTGGCTCCATGCTCCGGCCTGTCCTGCACACAGGCCGTTACAAACTTTGAACGGTGAACTTGCTCTGTGAGTGTGGGGTACAGCCATTTCTTTCTTTCTTTCTTTTTTAAGGTGAGGATAAATTTCTCCCCTCAACGAGGTGTTACTCTCTCTGTTAATATAGTAACTATTGGCTTGTTTGGTCACTCTCAAGTCTGTGGATGCTACTCTTTGTGCTTTTCAGATGCTCAGTTCCTGGCTAATTCATCCCATAGCTAGCTACCTTTTCACTTAGCAAGTTGCCCAGGCCTGTTGTCAAAGGCCTTCATTTCTCCTTACTCTCTCTGCTTCTCCCAAAAGAGTTAAGAATGAATGGACAAAAGCACCAGGGTCAGTCACCTTGGCTGCTCCTAGGAGTTATGATTTTTCTTTCTTTCTTTCTTTCTTTCTTTCTTTCTTTCTTTCTTTCTTTCTTTCTTTCTTTCTTTCTTTCTTTCTTTCTTTTTTGTGCAAGGGAGGTTAAATTTGACAGATAAGGTGAGCTGGATTGCTGGATCTTATTTGTTCAGCCTCGTTCTGTTCCTAATTACCAAAGATTACAGCAAGGTTGGCTGGACTTTAAAGAGGATTTATGATAATTTTTAAGGAAGGTAAAGGGACATAAATTTGATTAACATTTTCTCAGTTCTTGAGGATTTATTTTGTCATTTTGTTTATATTTCAGGGTTTTGAGAGAGAAATGAGACCCCCAATTTATAAGGCATGAGCAGATATTTTGGAACCCCCTTCACTGGAAAGAGAATTGCTATTTTTCTTCAAACAATGCTGATTTTTGACTTAAGTTAGAGTCTGTGATTTATAAACCAGCATTTGAGATGAATGATAGGAAGTTAAGGCATTTTGTCATAATTTAATATTTTATTCCTTTCTAGAAAAAAAACTCACTCAACATAACATAAGCTGGGCCCACTCAAGTGGGGGGGCATGCATATGTTACTCATTCTGCCAGGCTCACCACCAATTGGAGTGTTAGCTATTTATAAATTCAAGGTTGACTGAAACCATCTCGACAACACACAGTGTTCCCTCCTTAATAAAAGAAGATGCATGGATAGGTGTGGTGAGCAAATGTTTAGCAAGCATTTTCCGATCCTGAAATACAGAGGGGGAAGGGAACATATGGCGGGGTAGCTGAGGCCATAGATGGCATTGTGAAAAGACTATGGAAAAAGGAAGATGCTGAACCCATGTCGTCATCTGGGGGCCGATCTGACTGGGGAGCTAATGAGGGAAGGGTGGTATAAGCCTGTTGGGGAAGGGAGAAACCTGGCTCCCCTCCCCTGCTAACAAAATGAAGAGCAGGCAGTTATTTTTGACTCTAGGTGGACTTGCTTCTAGTTGGGTCTAGAGCAATGGTTATAAGCCTTCCAAATGCTGTGACCTTTTAATGCATTTCCTCATGCTGTGGTGACCCCCCAACCATAAAATATCTCATTGTTACTTCACAACTGCAATTTTGCAACTGTTATATGAATTGTAATGTAAGATATTTGGAGATAGAAGTTTGCCAAAGGGGTCACATACCACAGGCTGAGAACCACTGGTCTAGATTCCTCTTGGATAGGAAGCCAGAATCACTTGGCAACCTCCTCATATGAGTACTTCTGTGGCTGGAAAGAGAGACAAACAGAATAACTTCATTTCTTTCCCCACAGATCTAGTAGCGAGATGTGAAGGGGCTCATTGGGTTTCGAGTGCCAGAAAAACCCAGCACAGGCTGCCTTTTAAAAACAGAAAATTCTAGTGCCAGATGTGAGAGTTGTATGTAAGTCAGGGAGGCTTCAGGGGTCGCAAAACTACATAGGCTCATGCCATTCATTTTGGTTGCCCAATAGAACTAGTTGATAAGACCTCCTTGCTGGAAGACTCCACATACCTTCATTGCAAGGTACAGTGTAACTGAATTGGAACTGAGACGCAAGCTTCCTCTTGGCTAGATAGCTTTTATAATGTCAAAAGTGCTATAAAGGCTTTTGGGGGAACAAAGGTCCCAGCAGTCTTAGACAGCTGTGAACCCCAAGACCTGTGATACCATACTGTAAGGCAAGGTGTGCCCATTGGTACAAAGTGGCTTGCTCCATGTGTTGTGAAGATAGGAAGCCTCTCTCTGGTTTGATCTGGGACCTGCTCTATGGGAGGTAATTCATTTACTTAGTTGTTTTTAAATTTTTGATGTGTATGGGTGGTTTGCTTGCACATACATTGTGCACCACATTGAGGCAGTACTCTGAGGGCATTGGATACCCCTGGACCTAGAGTTTCAGATGTGATCAGCATGTAGGTGCCAGGAAATGAACCCAGGTCTTCTG
Source organism: Mesocricetus auratus (assembly GCF_017639785.1). Taxonomy (NCBI): domain Eukaryota; kingdom Metazoa; phylum Chordata; class Mammalia; order Rodentia; family Cricetidae; genus Mesocricetus; species Mesocricetus auratus. Next base: position 86,761,334 of record NW_024429184.1, on the reverse strand, counting down.
AAAACAACTTGCTTCATATATGACTTGTGACTTAAGGGAAAGGCATGTATATATATAGACGCAATGGCAGCTGAAATCAAAGTGATAAAGCCCACAAAGAATGATGCAGGAGGTCTGGAGAGAGTTGTCACACTGCTTGAAGAGTCTATTCTTACTCAAGCATTGGAGAACTTTAGGTTTTCCCCTGCAAATTACCAATCACAGTTACTAGATTAATTATGTGATTAGTAGCTTGATATTTTTCCTTTTGATGGACTTCAAATTGCTGAAGAATTGTGTGCATGTTCCTATTAATTGCTAATTTATCTTTAACTACAAGAACACATGTTAAAAAAAGTACTCACAAAAAATGTACTGGCAACGATTTGAGATGGTGTCAGAAAGGGACAATTGAGAGGGGACAAGAGATGACAGAATGTAAGTGGGGTACGATTGTGAGCAAAGTAGACTGAATATGTGTGTATAGAAGTGGCATAGTAAAACCCATTATCTTATATGCTATGTAAAAATTAATAAAAAGAAAAATATGCAGTGAATAAATAATTTAGTTCACAGATGTGTGTGAGGTGATCACAGATGTCACTCAAGGTTGCTAAGTACATGGCAACTCAAGCTTCAGGATAACAGCATGTTGACCTTGTTTTCTCCATGCCAAGGGAAGAAGGAGAAGAAATTGAAATTTCTGCTACTGTTTGATTTCTCTAAAGAATTCTCATGCTAAGAACATCATTTTGGAAGTTCTGGCATTTTCATTTAAATCAAACCAGATTTATGAATCTATTTAAATGACCTTTAGGGGACATGTTTCTTAAAGTATGTTATATCTCAGCTTAACCATGTAATAAAACAAATAAATACATTTATTATGGGCTAGGGAAATGGCTCAGTTGATTAAGCGTAGATGGAGTTTCTGTCCCACCTGGCCCCACAATTGTTTAGCCCCAAATACACACAGAGACTTATATTAATTAGAAACTGTTTGGCCGGTGGCTCAGACTTCTTATTGGCTAGCTCTCTCTTACTTATTAACCCATTTCTATTAAAATATGTATTGCCATGAGACTGTGGCTTACCTGTATTGCTCTAGCAAGTTACTCTTTCATGGGATACATGAACTCTCCCTGGTGGCTTCACTTGGCCTTCCTCCTCCCAACATTCTCCTCATCTCATAGCCCCAACTATACTTCCTGACTGGCTATTGGCCAATCAGTGTTTTATTCATCAACCAGTTAGAGAAACATATTTACGGAAGGATATCCCCCATCAATAAAGTGCTTGCTGCACAAGATGAAGACTTGACTTTAGTCCTTTAGAACCCACATAAAAGTTGGACTCAATAGTGTATGTCTGTAATACAGGCAGGTTAGACACAGGAGAGTTGCTAGGGCTTCTTTGCTAGGCAGTCTTACTGAATCAGTGGGTGCAGTGAGAGACCCTGTCTCAAAAAATAAGGTGACAAGTGGCTGAGGAAGACATACTGACTTGTGTTTTTCATCCACACATGCATACATGTACAATGTATCATCTATACACACTTGAGCGCACATAGTATTTATTAAAGGTTAATTAATAGCAGTGATTTTATATAGAAAAGATGTATTCCTCTGCCAATAAAATAAATGTAGAGTTTCTGGCTAGGATGCTGAAGGGTTTTAAAATAGAACTAGATTGATGCTGACTGAAGACACACATTCCATGATATGAAGGATGCAGCTTGCCATCTTGTTTCTTGTAATGATGAGAGGCAGCCAATGTCATTTCCAAGCTTATTCCCTCCTCTTGTTCTTCTTTTTCCTTTTCTTTGAGACAGGGGCTAATGTAGCCCAGGCTAGCCCTGGGCTAGCCTTGAACTCCTGATCCTCCTGCTGGGATTACAGAATCAGGCAATCAGAATCAGTTTATGGGATGTTGGCAGTCAAATCCAGGGCTTCATGCATGCTAGGCAAGCACTCTCCCAATTGGCTCCCCAGAGAACTTATTCTTAAGACCCAGCAAATATTACCTCATCATGGTAAATTGACAAAAAATGCTCCCGTGGCTTGCAAGGAGTTAAGTTACAGCTGACAGGTCAGCAAGACTCTAGTTCCAGAGTTATCCAACTGTGAGATGTCACTGTCAGGTGGACTTCCAAGATGGAGTAAAAATACAACCAAAGAACTAAACCCTTCTGAAGACAATACAGTCAGGCACCCATCTAAATAGAGTAACTGAGGACAAACTCACTGAGACAGAAAGACATAACTTTTGGTTGGAGCATGGGCAAACACTGATGCTAAATATGCCCTAGTTAGGTGACAAATTAGCATTATATAATGTGCTTGAGTCATACAGCACTTTAAAAAATCATTTTTAGTCCTGGTTTTATGTTGAACCTCATTGCTGGAAAAACTTGCACTAAATTGCAGTCCGCATGCTTGCACCACTTCGTATGGAGTTGTATTCGGCGCTATTTTATATTCTACTCTTTTCATCAGCCGTGATTTTGCTCTCACATTTGCTTATTGCTACATGGTACGGTCTTCATATTATTAGTTATAGGACTTTTTTTTAACCTGAGGAAAGGAGTTTTGTGACTTTCAAATTTGTACAGTAACTGCTGACAGGACAAGGAAGAACAGGAGAGTAGAAGTTGCTTATGCATTTGAGAGAATCCTGTGAGGGCTTTAACGGACAGATAAGATGGGCTTCAAATGAGCTCATCCACCCTTTGAATGAAAACTGCCGGGAAGGTGGTGCTTAAGCAGTTGTGGTCTTTGATGCAAATAGGGTTGATGTTCCCTTTGCTTACTGCATTGTTCATGTCTCCTTTGGAAGCACAGACCTCAGCCTAGCAAGTCCAAATGCTATGCAGAATGCTTGTAGGAAGGTCTGGTTTTTGGCCTTGGGTATACATTCGAATTCCCTGGGGCACTCTGAAGATTCCATATAACCCTAACCCTGACAGGTGCAGAGCACCGATGTCTTTCAAAGTAGTTATAAAGTACAGCTGTGCCTGAGGCCAATTAGACAAGAGACCATCTCTTTTAAAAATACATAATATATTTTTAAATTTGTTGAGAATTCTATACAATATAGTTTGATCATATTCATCCCCCTCAGTTCTACCACCTAACTCCTTCCAGATCTACCAAGATTAAGTCATGTTCTATCCACCATTGGGCATGGTGGTTTGTGCCTGTACCACAACACTCAGAAAGAGCAGGAAGATTGCAAGTTTGAGAGCAGCCTGATTCACATATTAAGATCTTCTGTCCATGCTAATGGACACCTGTCTCTGGTGATATGGCCTCTGGAAGGTTGCCCATGCCCAGATGGATGCCTCACACCCACGCACTCTCAGGAAGCACTAACTGGACAGAGGAGGTGAACTGTAAGGCAACATAAAGACTTCCTTCTCTAAATTTCTTCTTAGATGTTTTGTCACAGCAATGAGAAAAGTAGGCAAAGCATTTGAAGACCTCTATAGAATCTAAATCAGTTGAATCCTGAGCTAATTCTAAGGACTGAGTCTCTCACGTTTGAGTTTCAGTCATAGGGTTGATGAAAAAGATGCATGCTTGTTACCTGGGAGTTCTACATCATATACTGTAGTTGTCACAATGTGAAAAAGGTTGCTTCCACTTTTACTTGAAAGTCATGCAACGACTCATGACTCTAACCAGAGATAAGTTAAAAAACAGAAGAAGCAAGATGCAAATCTCAGGGCCCTGTCTTAAGTGTGGCCACCTCAGTGTTTAGAAATGTATACTAGCAAGCTGGATCTGGAAATCCCATCTATGGTTACACAAGTAGGTCTTGGGTCTCAGTAAAAATACCTTTGAAACTTTCTGTTCCTCACTTTGGTGTGAGGTCATCTCAGGAACAAAGAGAGGGTGAGTATAGAGCAATACTAGCAGACCAGAAGAAACCTAGATGTAGCCAGGATCAGATGCCCGAGGAGGAATGAGTTATCAATTCTAGCAGAAACCAGGGAGCAGACAGGTAGAAGCAAACATGGGGAACTATGTGTGGAGCATCTTAAACATGCCAAGAAGCCACGAACAGGGTTGTTCATTTGTAGAATTCTTGTGTTACTGACCTCACAAACTCAGCATCCATGGAAATTGAGAAAACCAAAGGCACATTGTCATTCTTAGATGTAGGAGATGCCAAGTAGAAAATCTATAGACATGCCAAGTGGAAATGATTATTTTACTCATTTGGGCTAATTTTTGGAAGAGGCATAGTTAAATTAGCATCAGAAAGACTTTTATAACTTATTATTATTTAGGTTAGAAACAATCTTGTTTCACATGTCAATCCCAGCTCCCTCTTCTTCCCCTCCTCCCCCACAATCCCCACCAGGTCCCCCAGTTCCCCACCCAATCTCCATGATGATCTCCAGTAACTGTCATTTCATCCAGGACAGGGTCTAGGCCCTCCCCCAAGAGTCCCGGCTGAAAGAGCCTCCCATATTGTGGCATGGGCACTCAAAGTCTATTTGTATGCCAGGGGTACATACTACCTATGGCCCCATAGATTACCTAGACCTCCTCACTGACACCCACATTCAGGGGGTCTGGGTCAGTCCCATGCTTTCCACACAGCCATCAATCTTGGGTCCAAGAGCTCCCCCTTGTTCAGGTCAACTGTTTCTGTGGGTTAAACCAGCCCAGTCTTAACTCCTTTGTCCATCAGTTCTCTCTTTCTGACACCGGATTCCAGGTGTTCAGTTCAGTGTTTGTCTGTGGGTATCTACCTCTGCTTTCATCAGTTGCTGGATGAAGGTTCTGTTTCCTAGACTCTCTGGCAGTGGGATTGTATGCTGGCACTCCCCTGATTCATGTCTAAAATCCATAAATGAGTGAGTACATACCATGTTTCTCTTTTTGTGACTGGGTTACCTGACTCAGTATGGTTTCTTCTAGTGCTTCCATTTGCCTGCGAATTTCAAGATTCCATTGTTTTTTTCTGCTGAAGTGTACTCCATTGTGTAAATGTACCACATTTTCTCTATCCACTCTTCAGTTGAGGAGCATCTAGGTTGCTTCCAGGTTCTGGCTATTACAAATAATGCTGCTATAAACGTAGTGGAACAGACATCCTTGCTGTATGAATGTGCGTCTTTTGGGTATATGCCTAAGAGTGGAATTGCTGCGTCTTGTGGTAGACTGATTCCCATTTTTCCGGAGGAATTTCCATGGTGATTTCCAAAGTAGCTGTATGAGTTGGCACTCCCACCAGCAGTGTAGGAGTGTTCCCCTTTCTCCACATCCTCTCCAGCATAAACTGTCATTGGTGTTTTTGATTTTAGCCATTCTGACAGGAGTGAGATGGTACCTCAGAGTTGTTCTGATTTGCATTTCCTGGATGACTAGTCAGAAAGACTTAATCAGAATACTTTTATTCAGATTTTCCCCCAGAAACATAATAATTACCCCCAAACATTGTGATGTAAGACAACAATAATCATTTTGCTATGGTCGTGGCTTCTGTAGGATCCATATTTTAGGAGAAGCCTGGCTGAATGGTTTTGGCCCTGGGTCACATACATCATGGTAGTTAGATATGGCTGGAGCAAAAGTAATGGAAATGGGGGATAGCCCCGTGGTGGTTTTTAAAGAAAAACGTAGTGGCCCTATTTAGGAAGCTTTGTTGGACTAGGTGCAGTCTTGTTGGAGGAAGTGTGTCACTGTGGAGGTGAACTTTGAGGTTTCATATATTCTCAAGATACTGCACAGTGTTACAGACCACTTCCTATTGCCTGCAGATGCAAGGCTCTCAGCCACTTCTCCAGTACCAATTCTGCCTGCATTTCACCGTGCTTCCCACCATGGTGATAATGGACTAAACCTCAGAAACTGTAAGCTACCACCCCAGTTAAATGTTTTCCTTTGTAAGAGTTGCCATGGTCATGGTGTCTCTTCACAGCAATAAAAGCCTAACAAAGACAGCCCTTCTCCTGTTGTTTTGGGATTATTTTATGTGTGTTCTCTGTGTGGAATCGTGGCTTCGGGCAGACAGAATACTGCTTGAGGGCTCAGCTCTTAAACAGTGTATGTCCTTTCAGAATCAAGTGAAAGCTAAATGACCTGCTATGCACTGACCTGAGGCTACCTGATGTCACTCTCCTCCTTTTGAATCTCAATTGATATGTGACTAGTAGACATACTTCATACTTCATGTCTAGGAGTCATACTCTCCTTCTTCAACGGGAGGAGTGTCAACATCATATTGTTAAAAATGCATGTAGTGTGGGAGTTATCACCCGGGCTGTAATGGTTTATCTACGTTGTCTGTTTGACTGAATCATCAGTCATCATAGAAATAAACGTCTGGATGCACGTGTATGAGGACATTTTAGACAGTTTAAACTGGGGAGAGAAGAACTACTCTGAATGAGGGCAGTGGCATCCTGTGCTCTGGGATTCTGGAACAGACAAAAAGAGCAAGTGAAGTGAACACCAGCAGCCACATCTCTTTGTCTCCTTGCTGTGGGAATGAAAACCGACCTGTTCTCTCATGCCACAGCGACCACATATCCCCTTCCATTATGGGCTGCACTCGCAAACTGTGAATCAAGACAACCCTTTCTTCCATAAGTTTCTGCTGTCAGACACTTTGCCATTGCAGCATTTTTATAATCGTTTTAAGACATGTAGAGGAATACACAGTCACTGAAGAATGTTCTCAGTATCTTGCATTGTTTCAGGCTCTTCCTCATTGCCCTTCAGACAGGGTTTGGCTAGCCTTGTATTCAGACTCTTGTCCTCGGGAGGCCCTTTCATTTTTTTTTTTAATAATAGGCTATTTGTTCCATGTTCCGTTCAGTTAATTGTCTGTTAGGAAATATTTCTAACCATTAACTAGTGGCAGAGAACATCCTGTTTTTATAGGTAGAGGCTGGTGTGGGGTGTGTGTGTGTGTGTGTGTGTGTGTGTGTGTGTGTGTGTGTCTGGGAGAGGGTAGGTTGCAAAGTGGCAGTTGAGAGTTGCTCAGTGTTTGTTGCAGGCAGAATTGTGGTCTCCCAAATTTCACATGTGCAGCCCAGAAATTTCAGAAAGGGCCCCAAAGAGTAACTCAAGTTAAAACAAAGCCTAGCCTGTGCCCACACTGCTATGAATGGTGTCCATAGAAGAGTTGGAAATTTGAGCAGCAGTTGCATGATGATTTGTGACCATGTGAAGACAGATGGAAGTAGAGGATAGCCACAGCCAAGCCAAATCAAGGCCTCCAAAGAGGCCATCTCTTGCCGACACCTTGGCTCCAGACTGAGAAAAGAAGTTTCTACTGGCTAAGCCATCCAGTCTAGTAGTTGTTGTCAGCCCTAGCAATATCTATCTTTGTCCAAGTTTCATTCTACGAAATGGATCTTGAGAGATGAAGCTATGGCTGAAATCTTCTGGTCCTCCAAAGGTTCACACCTTGAAGCCTTCATTTCTAGATGAGTTCCCACCAGGAGGTGGTGGAACTGATAGAAAATGGTGTTTATTTGGAGGCATCAGGTCACTGGAGGCATGCCCCAGTAGAGGATATTAGGGTCTCATTCTCACTGCTTCTGGGTGGGGTGACTAGCTTGTACCTCACATACTCCCTACTGTGATGATCTGCCTCATTGCAGGCCCACAGCAAAAGGACCATATGACTACAGACTGAGAACCCTGAGCCAAGACATATTCTTCCTTTGATAAGTTGGTGATCTCAGATATTTTGCCAAGGTAACAGGAACCTGACTGATACTGGTGTCTATTTTTCTGGACCACCTTTCCTACCTTTCTTAATCATTGGATTCTTTTTGCCCTCCAAAGTCAGGAATAAATTCTCTAGCTATATAATATGCAAATTGATAAGTGTGCTGATGCATACTTGTAACCTCAGGAGGGTCAGAAGTTCAAAGCCAGCCCCAGCTGTATAATAAGTTTGAGGTCAGCATGGGGTAGGTGATGCTTTGTGTCAAAAAAGCTAATAAACAAACAAAAGGACAATAAACAAAATAAATATACAAATAGCATTTTGTTAGTATATAATTTGCTTAGGATATTTTCTTACAATAAAGGTATTTGGTAGGGATAAGGAGGCAGACTTGAAGACTCAAGTATTAAGGACACTGTGCCAACTAGGCTAAAGGTAAGTGCCAGCTTAATCAGTGTCTCTCCCAACCTCAGTCTGGCACATTCCCCCTTCTCACACTGCACCATTTCTTCCCTGCTCCCAGACCACAGCATGGGAGATGGCAAGAGCTTGCATGCCAGGAACTCTAGGCCATACATATCACCTCTCTAAGTCTCAGTTGCCTCATCTGTCATAAAGGAGGTTTGAACACCAGTCTTGGGAGTACCCATGAAGAGTGGATGAATTAAAACACATGTTTATACAGCACAATGCTTTGCTCATCCATTGTTTATTGCCTCACAAAGGGCCACCACAGGACTCAATGAAATAATATAGGTTGAGGTACTCTGTAGGCTGTAGGGAGACGTCTCTGAGCCAGTTTGAGCAACAATTTGCTTGACAATGACTGTTTCTTGACAAGATGGGGTGGTGGTGGAAGAGACTGATTTTCTTTTAGGTGAGAACATTTGGCAGGGGACATGGGGGTGCCGGGGACTGAGTGTACTCAGTATCATTGGTGCAGGTTCAAAAGGCTTGGGGAAAGAATGAAGGATGTGTGTGTTGGGGATGGTTTATGTGACCATGTGTACACATGGAGCCCATGTATTCTATCACTGGACACCTGATTCTCTAGAGCTAGACTGGCAGCCAGCACACCTGAGTAGTCCTCATGTCTCTCTCTGCCCCTAACAGTGTTGGGGTTACAGTGGGTAGAGCCATGTCTTGCTTTTAATGGGTGCTGGGGTTCAAATGTAGCTCTTCATGGTTGCACAGAACATGATCCCACTCACTGGGCCACCATCCCAGCACCCAGTAGGAGTTCTGACGGTATTATTACAAAGTTGGGTGAATGTTTTATTTCCGTTGCTAAGTAACCAGTTTTGTGATGGATTTTGCAATGAATATGAGGCTCAAGAGTTCATGCCCTTAACCTAAATGTTGGAACAGTTCATTGCAGAATTTGACCTGATTATTTCCTAAGTCATTGCATTTACCAGTTAGACATCAATATAGTAAATACCATTCAATAAGTTCAGGGTATAAGTAAGGGTTTGTTTTTATAGATTTGCCATATCACACAAAGAGGTCTTTGTGTGGGAAATTGTGGTTAATCTGCAAAGAATGTACTTGTTGAGATGTGAAGAACAGATGGACCCAATGAGATTATTTTCCCAAGTAAACTGGAATTAGCATGATAGATATTGAAGATGGTATAAGCCAACGCTACTGTCTACCATGTGGGTGGAAGGATGTTCCCACGACATACTTTCGTGGTCCCAGCTCTAAAAATTTATCTTCCCCCCTTTGCTGGTCCTCCCAGCATCATACCTTGTGGATTTTTGTCTGGTTGCCTTGCAGGTCCCCCAGCCTTACCTGTATAGTCTTTCTTTAGAGTGCTATCTGAATCTGACAGCCACTCACCAACTTCTCTCTCAGGTTTGGAGAATCCTTCACCTGCTTTCCGTGTACAGCTGTCCCCTCTCTCCTATTTTAGGCTAGGTACTTGGCCCTCAACTAGCTTCCATCTTTGGCACACAGGTGTGTACAGGAAGGGGATGGTGGGATGAATACTGGCCCACAGTTGTTGCCTGCTTCTTTACTGACGCTATATATTCTATAAAACCTCGCAGGTTTCCCATTCTCTCATTTTCTTCTATCACAGAACACCCCCTCCACCACCACCAGGAGCTGTTTGCCTTGCCAACCAATTTCTTAGAAGTTGCTAACACCACAGTAGGTCTACAAGGAAGAATAAGCTCCTGGAGAAGATTGAGTGGGAACAGGCCTTCTTTGAGAAAAAGGCTAATGGTGTGGGTGGCGCAAAGAAACCCAAATCTCTACCCCACAGTTTTTCCTAGGGTTCCTGATGGAGCTCCAGGGAAGGATTGATAATGTTTTGCTTCCTTTTCTAAGTATAGGAGAGATCAAATCAGATACAACTGAGCCAGTGCAAGAGTAAAGAGGGAAAGGATCTCTGTATTCCCATTTTGGACAAAGTGTGTGTGTGTGTGTGTGTGTGTGTGTGTGTGTGTGTGTGTGCACGTGCGCAAGCGTGCACATACATGCAAGTGTGCTCATACACAGGTGCGTGGAAAATGATGAAAATTGCTATAGTGACAGAGGTGAGTAATGGAAAAAGAGTTGGGAGATTCTGGGCCCACACATTCTTAGTCAGCTGGTGCTAGGTGTGATGAGGAGCTACAGAGAGAGCCAATTGTTTCCAAGATGCTTTCTTAAAACATTCCATCTAATGGAGAAGACAAGAGAGGTCTGTGTGTTCAGAAACAGAAGAGAAATGAGAAGCACTTTGGAATTTAGAGGTAGGCTGAGCAGGTGTGGGAAGTTCTACAAAGGAGGTGGGCCTTAACCTAAGAGCTCAGGACTGGGGGTTGCAAAAATGGAAGCAAAGCCTTCCTGATGGGAGGAATCAATTGTGCCATTGCCTGGAAGGCAGGAAAGGAACAGTTTGTCTGATATCTGGGCTTGCTGAGATTTATGGATGAAAACCAAGATTTTAGTTGAGGTGTTAATATTCAGGCATCTGTACTGACCTGTTCTTGGGGTTCTGATAGGATACGCCCTCAGCTGTAGCCACTAAGAGCACCACCTGTACACATTAACTATATTTCCTTTTGAAAGGGCCTTGCCCACCTCCTATCCTCTCTCTTTCTCTCTGCATCTCTCTTTCCTTCTCTCCTGTTACTCCTGTACCCAGAGGCCAGTCCCCCCTTTCTTTTCCCGTTTTTATGATCGTTTTCCCCATTAAGAACCCCCTCTGCTTGAACCCTGTCACGTGGTGTCTTTCTTTCACTCACTGCTTTTCTTAAATCACAACAGAGGTGATACTGTGAGGAGTCTTTTGAGCATGGATGGTAGAGGTTTGAGATTGAAGGTCTGAAGTGGCCAAGAAAGAAACAAGAGGGGCTCAGTGCTTATTGGAGTTTGGACTTTGCAATATCATAGAGCTGGGATGTTCTGGACCACCTTGGGAAAGTCACTCTGACCAATCTGAGCAGGTCAGTGTCTCTGTGAAGAGAGATATCAGATGGACAAGATGACTTGATGACCTCGAAGCTTAACTACTGGTCTTGAACTCACAGAGATACACCTGCCTCTGGCTCCCAAATGCTAGGATTAAAGGCATATGCCACCACTGCCTGGCGCTGGTGCTGATTTTTAAGAAATGTTATTTCTTTGTGTTTTTATTCTTAAAACCATTTCAAACTTCAATATTTCATGAATATTTAAAAACTTTTGAAATTCTAAGCCATTTGAGAACAGGTTGATAACTTGAAGTCACATCACTTCTAAATCCTTCAGACCAGGACATGACATCCTGCCACACATAACACTAGTGAAGGGTAAGTTGAAATGTCACTTTTGTTAGAGTAACAAGTACCTGGGATGTTCTCTTATTAGAGTGGTGTTTTTGAAGTGTGTATTGTAAGGATGTTTCTTGAAGAGATGAATGTGTGCATTTGAGAGGGCTACCTAGGGAAGACTCATCCTCATTGTAGGCAGGTATTCAATTTGTTGAGGGCCCAGAGAGAAAACAGAGGAGAGAATGGTCTCTCTCCTGATGTGGTATATACTCTTTTTTTCTCCTGCCCCTGCACTCCAGAAACCCAGTTTCCTCCACGTATGGACCCCAGAACTCACACCAATAGCCCTCTAGTTTCTCAGCCTTCTGACAGCCCATGGTTTCTACTTTGTAAGCAATCTTTATTGAGTCTTCTTAGCATCTACAACCAAGCAAGCCAACTTACCTGATAAATCTCCTCTGTATTTCTTTTGGCTTTGGTCTGTGAAGAAGCCCGATAAGACAGCCATTAAAATAATCAAAGACTGATCCATTACTAACTAATACCTGCCCTTTGAGGCCATTCACGTCAACCAGATATTCCAATAATAGCTTATAAAGGGTAGAGATCCTGTTTAGAATCACACTTAGCACTTAGTGACTGCTTCTTTGATAAAGAAAGGTGAGCTTCTTTCATATTTCTCAAACCATCAAGGAGATGCAGCCGGAACCTAAGGGCTGGCTCAGCAGGTTGACACTTGCCAAACCTGATGACTTGAGTTTGATCCCTAGAACCAAAGGAGAGAACTGACTCTTGCAAGTTGCCCTCTGACTCCCACACATATGCATGCCATGGCATAAATATATGAATAAACAAAGAAATATAATAAAATAAATTACAGAATACAGTGCTCAATGCTTTATTTTCATTGTGCTACACAGTTTTTAATCACCAGACCTGTAGAGAGGGAGTGAGTGGCAGCTGAGACAACTTTGAAATAACTTCAGGTTTCTCACTTTTGAAAATATTTCTTTGTATTCTCTCTCTCCTCTCTTTGCTAATATGGGTACAGACACCTATGGAGACAAGGGAACGACATCGGATCCCCCTGCAGCAAGAGTCACAGGTGGCTGTAAGCTGCCTTACCTGTGTGCTGGGAACAGAACTTGTGTGTGTTCTCTGCAAGAGTAAGCAAGCACTTTTAGTCACTGAGTCATCTCTCCAGCTTCACCTTTGAGTTTCTAAATGTACATTCTAACAGTCCTGTAGACATTTCCATTTCTCCCATTTTAATTTACATACATACAGACAGACAGACAAAGGCTGGAGATGTGTTGGGTGGAAACAGCAGTGACCTACTGTGATCAGTTAACACTCTACAAGACAGAAAACCTAGACTTGCTTACATCCCAGTTATTCCCAACATGGGTCAGCAAAACCTACACAGAGTACTTTAAGGTCTCTCTTCCAAGCAGGGCCAGAGTGGACTCATTGCTAAGGACTGGCAGCTGCTACGTCAGTCTCATCTCACAGTCCGAGTCTCAGGCTTACCATAATTGTTTACTTCATGCAACTTTCATCTCCCATTTTGCAAAGTGATTTATGTGGAATGTAATATGCATCACTGGATGATTACTTATCCCCAAATTTGTCTTCTGATGACTCCCCCCCCCCGCATCAAAGCTGGAGTTTTCAGATAAGATATAGAAGTAACACACCGTGTTTTTTGGTTTGAAGTCTTTGACATTGTACATTCATTCATTTCTTTAATCCAGCTTGAATTTTAAAGGTGTATTATTTACATATAAGTGTGTGTGTGTGTGTGTGTGTGTGTGTGTGTGTGTGTGAGCAATGCCCCTGGAAGCCAGAAGAGGTCATCAGATCTCCTGAAATGGAGTTACTGGCATTTTTGAGCTGTGTGACTTGGGTGCTAGGAGTCAAACTCTAGTCTTCTACAGTATGGGTTCTTAAGCATTAAGCCATCTTTCTGGCACCCTCAGTTGCATTTTTAAAAAGCATTTAAATTTGCCACATATGGTTTTCAAGTGTGGTTAGTAGTAGGTAGCTTGTTCTTAAGGAGTTTGCCGTTTGATCCCAGGGAGAAAGCCACCTGGGAAACATCATCTTCTCAGAAGAGATAAAGTTATTCCATGCATGCCTAGATATTGTCATCACTCATGCCTGAGGAAAGGGCATACTTCTACCCTCCCTTGCAGTTGATTAGAAGGCAGACAACTCACTAGGGCTATCAGCACTTGCTGCTTGTTGGTAGACCTACTCTTGGGGTCAGTGAAAGGGATTATCATCCCTAGGACTGAGGGGGGCTCACAATGGATATCAGATGAAGGCAGGAACGTAGGGTTGAGCTTCTTCCTGAGCCTTTGCCTTAGAGGTTTTCCCTCATATCATGTCTACTGAGAAGAATTCATCCCTCACATCTTCCTCAAACCAATGATCTGGGCCTCCTGTTGCAAACAGAGGTGAATGAGAAACTTCCAGAAACTCTTCTGAGCCTAGTGATGGTGTCCTCCTACTCAAATCCACCTTGGTCAACTATCACTTTGCTCGTTCAAGAGCCCAGTTTCTTCCTGTACCCACTGGTTGAAGAGCCACTGGTAGTGTCCCGTTGACTGTTCTTGTTACAAAGCCTGTGGCTTGCCTTCCTGGTGTCCACACTATTCGAATCAGATAGGTAACTAGAATTCACCATGCCTATCTGTCTTTGTAGGGTCTTCTTGTAGTTATGAATGATCTCTTTCCACATGCTATGTAAGTGGGAAGCAGTACTGAAAGCCTCAGTCCTGCATCCATGAAGTATCCCCAGGTTATTACAACCTGTAAGTGGAATCTTCATCGCTGGTTGCCTATGCTGGCCTCTTAATGCACTGTTGGATTCTCTAATGCTGGTTGCTTAGTGCAGCCATGTAACTACACTTTCTGCCATTCCTTCTGAGAGCTGCTTCTAAGTTGTCTTTGTACATTTGTGTCCTGTGCTTGGGAGGCAGGTGGACTAGCACTTTGGATAGATCAGTTTTACTATTGTGTCCTGTGTGCTCATGGGAAGAAAGAGTGTCTGGCTCCTTTGGTTCAAATAGTGGAGGGGATATTAGCACCAAAAATCATCCAGGGAATCACCCCTAAAAATAAACGTGGTTCTCAGGAAGCCTGAAAGGTTGAGTGATCACCAGTATTTACCATATTTACATAGGACATTTAAAACTTGTGAGTCCTGATTTCCTTATTACATAACCAAAAATAATGGTACTTATCAAACAGGGCTGTTTTCAGGATTAAGTAAGATTATGTGTATTGTCACATGCTGCCTGGCATGAATTAGCACCTAACAAATGTGAGCTTGTCTCTCCTAGTATTAGTTACTGAATAGTTTATGAGAAAACCATTCCCTATAATCCCCCATAACTGCTGTCCCTGGTAACTGTTTAGGAAAACATTAAAAACAATTTCTTACTAGTTTTGTGCATGTATGTGTGTCTATTCAAATGACTCCAAGCCTCCTTTGCAACTAAAGATTACTACAGACTGCTTTTGCTTTATTTTATGATATATTTTCCTTAACTAGAAACTACAACTTAGCATCGTCACTGGCTTTTATTTCGTTTTATTTCTTTTTGTTGATTGAAATACTGGATGGGTTGGGACTAGTTTGCTGTAAACTTCAGGATGCTTCTGTCTCACTTTGTCATAATTGGCAGCACAAGGGGACCTAAGGACTAGAGCTGGGGGCAATATTGACGTGGCTAAAGATTTGGGCATCATTACAATTGGCAAAGTCATGGGTAGACACAAGTTTGTGGTCTCAGCTGAGTAACTAACAGTAAGCCAAGAATTGATTCTGCTGCGAGGGTCACATTTTTCCAAAGGGCAGATAGAAGTGCTCAATTGAATACTATCCATGGGCCACAAGCATTGCCCTTTTCCTACTCAACTGTAGGTGTTCCTTCAAAAGCCCCTTATTATCTTGACTCATTTTGACAAATACCCACTCTGGAGTTGGGGCCCTGCTGGATGTTGTTGCCAGTAACCTTTACAAATAAAGTCATGTTAAGGAGATGAATCATTTAATGACTCCAGTGCCCAGCATGTGGGACCTGAGGTATGTGGGGAAGGGGCTGTGTCATGGATGTCAAGGAAGGAAGTGGGGAGCAACTTCCCTCACTCATCAAGAAAGTTACTTCTGTGCTGCCATCTGGCAGCAGAAATCACTTCTCTAAAATGGCTAATAGACTCTAAGGGGGCTGAGAATTCAAATAACTGGCATGTCAGCCAGATACTGGGTTGATTGGCATCTTCCTGCCATGCTCAGAAATGTGACTCCAGTTCATAGAAGAGTGAGAGTGTCTTCCCTCATATTTCTTCACCATTTCCACAGAGCAAATGCACAAAAGGAACCTACATTCTATTACACAACACTGCTTTGATGCGTAACTCTTTGCATATGAATCCATGGGGCAAAGTGTGTGGCACTGCCAAATTCATAGAGGGCCCACACAGAAACTGAGCAGCTCAGAGACAGGCTGGCTTGCTGGGTGTTCCTGGGAGAGTAAGGCTTCCATTGGATTTATGACTTTCATTTTGTCATTTGCCTCTTCTTTTTCGTCCTTTGTAGATAATTAGATCACATGTTTCAGCTGTTGGTGCAATATATGTATATTTTAAAAATTTGATGTTTTGGAAACAAGTCTTATATATACAGCACAAGTGGGCATTGATCTCAGAATGTGGCAGAGGAGGGCCTTAAAGTTCTGGTCCCCTTGCCACTTCCTCTCCCTCTGAGTGCTGGACAGATGCCATTATACCTGAGTAGTGAATATTTGCTGAATGGGTGGAGGAGAATTGCTACGGCCTGTGTGTGTCAATCCTCAGAATGTGCGAGAGTCACTGAAGGAAGGAGATGCTGAGTACAGTGGACCACACTTGTAATCATAGTACTCAGGAGACAGAAACTGGAGGCTTGCCACACGTCAAAGGTCACCCCAGTCTACCTAGCACATTTCAGCTTGACCAGGACTACATAGCAAAAACTTGTTTTGGAAAGACCAAACAAGAACAGCAGCAATGACAGGAAGACATGGACGGACAAAACTCTTGCTGACCTGAGGTTCTGACACCTTTTGAATGAGACAAAGAGGAGGACTGAGGAATGGAGAAAGAAAGATGAAGACACTCAATTTTCTGTCACTTCCTCAAGAAACCATCTAGGAAGTAGATATAAGAATATGAGGGAGAAATTGTGGCTTAGGGCCAAGTGTAGCTGCCCCCAGAGAAATCAAGGAATGGTGTGGATGGTGAGTCATGTGACATGCTAGATGATTCAGAGTTGAGGAGCAGTCTGAAGTCCTGGGGGTTCTAGAGGTGGCATGCTCTTCTAGAAGCTTAATGATCACTGTAACTCATGACACACAACTCAAATCTGATAGGTTGGTTTTCCTTGTTGAGCCTCAGCCCTTTGGGAGTAAATGATGTTCGTTTTGTTTCTGACCCGCCAGAATTTCATCATATGGCTTCTTCTTTTTATCCTCAATTTTCAAAAGAAATAAAGCCAGTAATGTAATTTCATCTAGGATTCATCTGAATCTCAAGTTTTTAGTGTAAAACTGAGGTTTGAGTTCAATTGAAAAACTTTTTTGAAGCTTAAAAAAAGAAATATGAATACAGAAACTTTGGTTTTAAAATATGTTTAATGTCTGGCTGGAGGTGTAGCTCAGTGGTCTATTCTGTGTCTGACAAGTGTCAATTCTGTGTGTGTGTATCCAGTATTGAAAATATACATTTAATGTGATTTTAATTTAAAACTCTGTGGTGGGTTTTTTTCTGTGTAAAGAAACTTTGCCCACTTCCCCTTTTCTCTGTTTCTTTATCTTGGATCTAAAGCACACCACAGTGACAAACTTTGAAGAGAAAGTGGATAACTTCTCTTTGAAGAGAAAGTTGAAAATGGAAACCCAAAACATGAATTAAAATCTGGAGGAATATTACTGCCTAAACATATTACTGTTGCTCCACCATGCATGAGTAGTCTTTGAATGTTTTATACATCAGTTTTCCCAAATAAGCAGCTTCCAGTACCCTGTAGTCATTAATTTAATTTTAAAAGTATAAAGGTCTTGTGATTATCAAATTTCTGGATATGAGAGTAGATGTTTTGAAAATTGCTTCTAATGGAGGAGTTTCTCACCTTTTTGTAAAGATATATCTTTTGGCCTCATATTAACTTAAGAGCATCTAAGAGGACCTAGGGAAAGAAGTCTGTTGTTGAAGATTATATTTATAGTCCTTGATGAACTGAATACATTTACAAGCTGCATTTTGAAATCATAATAATCTCATGTGAAGCAATCAAAATTCCAAAATCATCTAATCAAGAATGACATCAGAGGCAAACAATCTGTAGATGGAGTAGGTATAATTCCCCCTGTAAAGCTTCCATTTAGTGCAGATGTTCTAATTCAGTAGATTAAGTCAAGAAGTGTTGAGTTAAGTTGCCCGCAACACACTTTCTTGGGAAAGGTGATGAAACAACACGAACTCAAATTTCCTAAGTAGAAAGCAGAGGTCATTCCCACCCTAATCCTTCCATTCAACGGTTCCTAATCATACTTCTCAGAAGTCCCCAGAAGAAAACTGAGCTGCCATATAGACCAGGAAGGTCCTTGCCAAAGGAAAGAGTTACTTTCAAAGACTTGCCTTGGGGTTGTCTGAGACCTGCATAAATGTGCATGTTCCTGCTTTTCCTGGGAGATGCTATCAGATTCCTCACCTTCTAGCCCTTTCTTTCCCATAGGGTTGAGATTAAGAATCAAAAAGAACAGCAGTGAACTCTAGCAGCTTTTTAGTTCCAAACATATTTTGGTTCATTGATCCAGACATATGGACTTAGAAATACAAGATCTGTGTGTTTTATGTCTGCCTTGAATCTCACCGTCCTGGCATCTTGATTGGGGTGACCTTTGGCGCTCAGTGGGTGGAGATGGAATATATTGACATGGCCCCAGTTGTTACAACATTTGGGTTCTGGCCTCTGCTCTAGAAACAGAGTTGTCAGCTCCAAAGGTCTGTTGCTAACAGTTGACGTGGTGTTGTCAGAGCTAGACTCATTCTTTACTGTTTTCTTATTGCCTTTATAATAAATATTTACAGATTTATTGCATACTTATTTTCCAAATGGATAGACATTTTTAGAAATGACATTTCTGAAAGTGCAGAAGCTATCTGGCACATATACAGTGCATCGTACCATGTGTTTTCTGACAAGAGCCTCACCGAAACTGTCTCCATCGTTAGCTGATGAAGCTATAGAGCAATCCGTTGTATCGAGTTTATGGCCCCATTCTTCTCCTCTATGCTTTTTATTTTTACATCTGACATAGGGAAAATGGCAATATTTTCTTTCTTCTCTAACAAACTAATCTGTAAAAGCTTTAAGAAGGACTCTCTACTTTGCAAGTGTAGCTCCAGTGTCTATAAAAACATCCACAAAAGCCGAGAAATGGCACAGCAGTGCCAGGTGATTTAGACTCTGTTGAGAGGTAGATTTGGCTATTTCTGTTCACAACCACAATGTCTGTGTTTGTAATTGGTAAGTCCCTACTTGACATAAAGTGATGCCGGAGAATCAGCTTATGGGAATTCTTGACACATTTTGTCCTCAATGAGCCCTCCATGGCAAGCAAACTCTGCCCAGAGGAGAAAGAGGATTATAAACAGAACATACATGTTTGTTTACATAAAAACTGCAGCTAGAATTGAAGAAGGGGTATTTTAAGGAAGGTGATTTTAATATAGGAATAATGTTCAAACCACAGAACTTTTAACAATTAAATGACCTTTGAAAGGTAGGGAATCCCTATTATAAGATGTGTTCACACAACCTGACTCATTATTCTTCCTTGAACTTATTGGTATCTTGGGTATCTGTGTCACCAAATGAAAACAGTCTAAAATCAGTGTTCTTTCAACTAATGTCTACACAGTATGGTTTCACTAGCTTGTCATCAGGAATACTTGGGTTGAAATCTTTGATTTCACGGCATACATTTTTACTTTTGAGAAGAATAGAAACAAAATTCCAGAGAGACTCTGAAGACCCCCGACATATTCTACTCTGCTTAAATGCCCTAGAACAGTGGTTATTTAGAAAAATTATCCACTCATTGTAAAGTATTGGTCCCCTTCAGATAATACCATTTAGTTTCAACCTGAATGAGTAAAATGTAATTTAATAGAAATGTTTCTAGTCGACGTCAGTAGTATTTTTCCATCTGCACCTGTTAGATGATATAGTTTTAAAAGATAAAACCACAACTGAAACAAATACAAAGTGAGGATGTGCTAAAGGTTTTATTTGACTCATTCACTGAGGAAGAAATAAAACAGTGCTCCATGAACTTAAAGCAAGGAGCTTACACTTTGTCCAAATGGAATGGAAAACAAGATAGATCTAAGTTGTTGGGACATGCAGTAAAGTCCTTTCTGTGCATCAGAGTCTGGATCTTCATGGGAGAATCAGGTTGACAACCTGCTTGGACCATTTTGCTTTTCTATGGAGAAGAAAGTGTTCCTGACTGAAAATAATCTACAAACTCATGGCCATTTCATCTGAGTTGAATACCCCTAACCACAGAGGATGCTATGTTACTTTTTAAAGATTTATGCATGTAGTTTATGTGTTCCCATGTTAGCTTACATGATTCTATGTGCACCATGTATATGCCAGATCCCTTAGAGGCTAAAAGAGAACATTTGATGCCCTGGCATTGGGGTTTGGGGCTGTTGTGGGCCACCTGTATGGGTGCTAGGAGCTAAACCAGGTCCGTAACTGCTGTCCATTACTCTATCTTCAAAGAAAATGCTGTTGTTTTTTTCTAGTCCCTTTCTCTGAGATACTTTCCCATTATTTTGAGATACTCTTGTTAATGAGTATTCTGCATAAAACCATCTCCCTAGTTAGCTGGTAAATTTTGTAAAAGTTTCAATTGGATTTTAGGTCATGTGAGAATAAATTTGGTTTTTGGAAATGATAAAAATTATCAAGAGGCAGATAAGGGT
The DNA here is from genome assembly GCF_017639785.1 of Mesocricetus auratus. Taxonomy (NCBI): domain Eukaryota; kingdom Metazoa; phylum Chordata; class Mammalia; order Rodentia; family Cricetidae; genus Mesocricetus; species Mesocricetus auratus. The sequence continues at coordinate 86,740,875 of NW_024429184.1, read as the reverse complement.
AGGGGATGTGTGGTTGAGGGCTGGACTTTCTGGAATTATACACTTGGACTCCCAGTGCCTGGAAGGTAGAGCCAGGAGGACTGAAAGCTTATGGCTAGCCTGAGCTATATAAGGGCATTCCCATCCAGGCCAGTCTAGGTTATATAATACCCTATCTCTAAAACAGCAAAACACGAAACATATCAAATGAGCTGAGAAGTCAAGTTGGACAACGTTCTTACAGGCAGAACCTCTCACTATCTAAATAATCTCTGAAAACCAAAGAGTTCGAAAACACAGCCTAGGGCTAGCAATATCCAAAAACTCTGTAGTTATTCAGCACACTGTTATTTCTGATACAGTAGTACCAGTGCTGACACCCAGTTTCCTCTTCTGTATGTCTCGGGAATTGGCTTTATGACTGGCTGTCTTAGGTGCTTTTCCTACTGGTGTGATAAATTACTCTGACAAAATGGAGAAAAGGTCTTTTTCATATCTTAGTTTCCCAGTCTAGTATATCATAGCAGAGAAGTTGGGTGTCAGGGCTCAAAACAGTTGGTGATATCATGTGCACAGTCAGGGAGTAGCAAGGGATGAATGCTACCCTAGTGCGCAACTGGCTTCCCCCAGTTTATCCACTCTAAAACCTTTACCCTGGGTAAAGTCCTTTCTGCAGTGGGAGGGCCTTCTCATCTCAACCTAGCAAGATGATTCCTCAAAGGCAATGCCCAGAAGTTTGTCTCCTAGGTGACACACAATCCGAACAATGGCACTGATACTCCTTTACGATTTTCTTTCAGAACTCTAAAATTTAAGCAAAAGTTTACAACTAGAATAAAATAGTTTTCTTCTCTTTATACATGATAATTGAACTGTAGTAAGAAACTGCAACTTTACTACTAATACCTAAAATTCTAAGTAAGCTAAGAGATGAATACAAACTGTAAGAGAGAAATAAAAATGACCTACTGGCATGCATTTCATTCTTTTCAGCAGTGTTGCTTTTAATAGGGCATTAGTACAGTTCTGACACGGTTGTGCATGTATTCTGAAATTAAAAAGGAAAGGAAGGGAATAGTGGGTGGAAGAGGTTGTGATTCTCATGGTAAAAGTGGGAGCTGTAACTAAAACGAAGAGCATGGAATGCCTAATATGTGCATCAGGAGGACAGTACAATTAAAAGCGTCTATGTACCGAACACAGATGCAACCAATTTCATAAAACAAATAACATTAGACGTAAAGACAGTTTATCCCCAACACTGTTGTAGTGAATGGCTTCAATATCCCACTCTCAACACTAATATTTCTCAGGTCTTTATTACCAGGAGCTTCTCTATCATTTCTTGGTTCAGTTTTCAAGTATGATTTGATCCCTTAATTTTAAAGTTCCCTGTAGCTTAAGCAGGGAAGAAACTGCAGAATGGGTCTCTCTTCTCTAAACTCATCTTCAAATTGAGTCCTAAACAAAAACTATTTTTATCAGGTAATGTTATTGTCAAGCATTCTGAAGGAAAGCAGGTTTTACATGCATTTTAGAAATCTAATTCCATCAATGAGGATCATTAACTACTAGTAAGGCTAGGGGAAGGCTGCCGTGTGCTGTGACATGTAGCATCTTTAAAAACTAAAGAGAAATAGCTGGACTATGACAAACAAGCTGGAGAACTTGAATGTTTCATAGTGCTTGATTTATTAAGCTATTAATGAATTTCTTACAAACTGTGAAGTAGGAAGTATTGTTAGCCTTCTCATTACTGTTGGCTAAACCGACACAGGGAAGTGACATATTGGCTAAGGTCGCAGAGCTAAGGGAGCAAGCCAGCATGTAGGCCCCATTGTGTGGTAAAAGTTATTGACAGCCTTGTAATTCTATCAAAGAAGGGAAAGGAGAAAAAAAATCCTCCATCTACCCTGGTCGCCTCAATACCCCGAAAAGGAGTAAAGAACAAATCTCATGCAGACATTCGAGTGAATGAAGCCTCTTCTTCATGGCCCCAAGACAGCTTGAACTTGAAGGAGCAAACACACTCTTGGTTCCCTGCTCCCAGTCTCTCCTTGCTTGCAAGTTGACTAGCACAGTGACATCGTGGAGAAAAACGCACCTCTGCTAAGAGTTGCTTTCCTAGAGCTTGTCATGCCATGGGATTCTTTCATCTTTCCCCCTCATGATAATATGTGGTCTTTGCTAGGACTCCTGTGGTTTGACACCAGCCTATACGAGAGATTATGGCAGCTTTTGTTTTCTTAAATCGCTAGCCGCTCTGAGAAATGGCTTGAGAGAGCAGGCGAGGTTGGTTTGACTCCAACAAAGCAGTCAAGTGTAAGTAATACTGTGTTATTAGCACGGGGTGAAATTTTCAACTTTCAGTATCTTGATGAAACATAGACAATAAAAATTGCTCAGTGACTTTTTCTAACCTTTGTAACCTGTATTTTACTCCCCGAGACCACAATCCACTTTACATTCACAGACAATAAGCTGGGGCGCATGAAGGTGTGCCACTCATGGCTAAGGACAGCTTCACCTAAATGGAACAGCTATGTGTGCCAAACCGAAGTCTCAAGAAGTCTTGCGGTTTTTCAGGTACTAGAATATTCATCTTCGTGACACGTCAGAACAGTCATCTGGCTGCCAGTGGGATTGGGGGAGAATCCGTCATTTAAAAGTTCTGAAAACCTTGGTCAAGTCCCCAAGTGTGACAGAAAACATTTTCTGCATCCCTGTGGATATTTAATTAATCTAATTATTTTGAAATGTTTCCTTCTAAAATACAGTAGAAAGGAAACAATACAATGTATTAAAATCACAGTGGTCGTAGTCAAGGACCATTAACATTGCCAGTACAGAAATCTATACACATATCTTTGTTTGGGGTTTTTCTAGCTTTTCTCTCCTTTAGGCATTTGGGAAGGCTTGGAATATAGCACATAACATGGAAATGCATTTTCTTGCTGTCAGGAATTAAGAGATCAGGGGCATTGTGAGTTTGTATTTTATACAAAGTGAAGAATGCAGTTCACAGCCACCTTTTATAAATGCTGGAAACAAGAAAGCTAACATGTCGATCAATTTGAGAAGAGCTCTCATTGCAGGCTCCGACTTCTCTTCTCAAGCACCACCACCATGGTGGTGTGCTGTCCACATTTCTCCTGGGAGTCCCTGTTTCTAACTTAACAGCCACCTCCTTCCCCACAGCAGGCACTTTGGACTGCAGCACTTTGGGTTTCGGTGAGGGAAGACTAGGGTCTGTGAGAAGATGATAGAACAGGTCCTTGGAGCCAGCAGGGAGCAGTGTGCTGACTGTAACACCTGAAGAACAAAAGCGACAGCTCTCACACATTCTCACTCCAGACTTGGGGCAAAAGTATTCAGGCATCCCTAGAGTCAGTTGTTGTTAAGTCATTGGGCTTACTTCTGTTTCAGAGTTTTCTCTTAGTTTCCAGGCTTACTCCTCAAAATGTTATGTGTCAGAATTGTAAAACTTCGTCAAAAAGTAGAGTTGATCTGTTTGAATGGGCAGCCCACAGCCCTATTCCTCCTGGGTTCTTCCCCTATGATATGATAGCTTGTGTGTGCGTGTGTGCGTGTGTGTGCGTGCATGTGTGTGTGTAATTGAATGTGTGCCGTAATTCTTGTGTAAGGAACATAAAACTCTGAAGTTTTACATAACAGAAGTCTGGGCAAGACAGAAAGAGGAAGAGGGATGCATAGAAAGAAGAAGGGAGACAGATGTCAGACAGGCGGTTAAAAGATCCCCGTCCTCAATAACCCTAGAGAGAAAATTTGTTGCAGACATTTGAGGGGAAAATCATGTGTGATTTGAAAAGAAACAAAGCAACACACACACACACACACACCAGAAACGATACCACTATTTATAGAATTTTGTAGCGCTTGAAGCATTTATTTAAGCAGTGCATTACTTCCCTTTTTCCTAAACTGATGAGTGGCTGAATTCACCATTATATAACCATGGGTTAGGAAGGTAAAAAAGCAAGAAACGGAAGCCTGGCTGAGCAGGGATGACTGGGATGGAAGGGAAGCAGGGCCTGCCTGCACTTGGAAGGAGAAGATGGAGAACAAGTCTAAAAAGGACTTTTGAAGGAGTGAGGTGCTGAGGGAAAAACCAACAAGGGAGGCAAGAGCAGGGAGAGCAAGGGCAACCAACGGCAAGGTGACAGGCAGCGGGGAGAAGAGAGCATCAAGCCTCAAGCAACACGGAGCTAGCAGGTGTTCTCTGTCTGGTCCCTCTCGATCTAACACGCAAAGGGAATGCAACTGGCAAGAAGAAAGGGCAGTGAGATGAAGCTCATGCATTTTGTGTCCCGGTAGATCACGGCTTAGCTCTAAATCACGTTCCATACCTTAATTTTGGTCTTGGCCATTCATTCAATAGTTCATGTCAGACATTGTCAGAGAGAATGTGGAAAGCTCCCAGAACATTCATGCTCATACCTAGAGAGTGACACTCCAGGTTTTTTATTTTATGCACTCAGCCTGAGTGTTGTCACCCACCTCTCTCATCATTAGGAGAGTACCCCTGCTTTTCTCTTTCTTGATCTAGAGATTTGGTATAGGTTGACAAAGTCATGAAGATATGAGTGTCTCTTTATTAAATCTAAGCACTCTGTGTGCTTTACACACACACACACACACACACACACACACATAAGTTGGTCATGAATGAATGCTTGAAAGAAACCTGTTGGGTTCACTGCAACCTTCAAATGCACCACTTTGAAAGATCTGTAATTTCTCTTATGTTTTACTTACCTTAGGCCAGCCACCATCACAAAATGTCAGAGACTACGACCCTGACACAGAAATCTATGTCCTCACAATTTTGGAACTGAAAGTCCCAGATCAAAGTTGGATAGGAGTGGTTTCTGCTAAAATTTTCCCTCTTGGCCATAAGATTATGGTCCAAATTGATTAGACCTCCTCTTTTAGGGTCTAATTCTTGAAGACCTTATCTTCAATATGTGATGGATTTCAGGGAGATGTGATTCAGCTCACAGAAGTATCTTTGTGTAGATTGCCAGGCGGTGGTGGCCCACACCTTTAATCCCAGCACTTGGGAGGCAGAGGTAGGTGGATCTCTGTGAGTTCAAGACTAGCCTGATCTACAAGAGTTAATTCCAGGACAGGCTCCAAAGCTACACAGGTAAACCTTGTCTTGAAAAACAACAACAACAACAAAAACAAACAAACAAGAAACAAACAAAAAAGGTTCTTCATTTTACTAGGGACACATTTTAATTAAACTTTTATTTGCTTACAGGGTTTTACTTTTATTTTCAGTTGAGTATATGCCTGTGCTATTTGTGCACACGGATGAAATATGTGTGGAAGCCAGGAGAGGGCATCAGATCTCCTGAGGCTACAGTTAGAGGTTCTTGTGATCTGAAGTGGGTTCTGGGAGCAGAAATCCTGTCTCTGCAGGTGCTCTTAACCACTGAACCATCTCTCTAGCTCCTGAACTTTTATTTTGAAATGCTTATAGATTCACATAGAGTTATAAGGAATAATACAGAGAAATATGTTTTTTAAGCCAATTTTCTCTAATGGTGTCACCTTGCAAAACTATGGTACAATATTGTAGCAAAGAAGATAATGCTGATACATTTATGACCCAGGATATTTCCAGGCCAGAGAGACAGCTCAGCTGGTAAAATTCTTGTCCTGCAACCACGAGGAACTGCATTCAGATTCTCCAGCATTCATGTCAAAGGCTAATGTGACACATATGCCTATAATCCAGTGCTGGGGTGTAGAGACAGAAGATACCTAGAGCTTGCTAGGCAGCTTGTCTAGATGAATCAATGAGAACCAGGTTTAGCGAGAGACTATTTCAAAAATTAAGGTGTAGAATGATTGAGAAAGACAACTGATATTGACCCCTGGCCTAAATACACACAGACACAAACACAGACACACAGACACACAGAGACAGACATGGAGAGAGACACAGAGACAGACAACAGACAGACATACATACAGACAGACAGACAGACACACACACACACACACACACACACACACACACACACACACTATAGAATACTTCCATTACCACAAGGCTATCTTTTATAGCCATCCATACCTTTTCTATGGTGTGGCTGTACCACACTTTAAGGGTAGTTTATGCCACTCTTCAGGTTTGGGCTATTATTAATGAAACTGCTATTGACATTTGCACTCTAGTGTCTGTGTGGATGTTAAGTCCTCATTTCTCTGAGATAAATACCTGAGCATCATTGCTGGGTTGTATAGTAGTTACTGTTTAGTTGTTAATGAAACTACCAAGATGTTTGGCAAGGTTCTAAACAGGTTTTGTGTTGTGCTCCCAACAGCCACTGGGATGGATCGGGTTTCTCTTACATTAAATGCCATTGTTTCATGTGGCATTCTGAGACCATGCAGTGGTGATGCTTGTGGATTTGATTGCATTTCCCCAATAGCAAAGCATATTAAATGTCCTCATGTACTTATTTGTGTGTAAACATTAGAAGGCTTGGGTGTATTTGGGAGCAATACATTCAATGTCTTTTAATATTTTTTTTCACATGCTTTGTTCCCAGGGCCTGGCCTTCATCTGTGGAGAAAGTACTAGGCACAGAGAGGAAGCTCGGCAGGGCCTTCTGGCACAATAGGCAAGGCGAGGAAGCAGAGACATTCCTTTGTGCTGGATGTTACTGCCTGTGAAAATAATTCAGTCTATGTAAGTACCTGTGTAACACGGCATAACAGTTATGAGGATTATTGTTTTATATTTCTCCCTAGGTCTAACTCTTTTCCCTTACATAATGTTAGGAGTTTCTGTAGGCACCTTAAAAACATTGTTATCTTTGGCAGAAGCCTGGCAACTTGGATCAGAAGGTAGGCAGTAACAATGCTATCGGTTTCCTTTCCTATGTGTTTTTCCTCCTCTTGGAACACCATGTTACCTAGAATACACGAGAATCTGGCAGAGGTCTACATTTTCTTCCCCCTTTTCCTTTCCCACCATCTGTTTGGGTGTGCTAGAATCCACTGGAATGTCTTTACAAGGTGTCAAAACTCCAGGAACTCCTCTGTTTGGCAGCAGAGAGAGAAGGGATGAAGTGATCGCCGGAGGTGTCTAGAAGAGGAAATGGGGAGAGTGTCTGTCACGATGACAAAAGAGACAGTTTGCAGCCTGCAAGCTAGAGTCCAAGGGTAGTGTTAGCTCTCTGAGGATCTCTCGCTAATGGAGGTCTCAGGAACTGACAGTTCACATGGCATCCTCTGTTTTCAATGGAGTGATCATCATGCAATGATCCAGGACCATCCACCATGCCTGCCTAGAATGTGCTTTGAGAGTCACAAATTCAGAGTGACAGTTTGAGAACTGGAGCAATCCCCAAGTTTAACACAAATTCTTCTAAAGGATGGGTCAGAAATCCAGTTAATCCTCAACTCATTTCAATGGCAGGGTTTTAAGTGTACTTATTAAAAATACAGAAAAACAAAACTAGACAAAAACCAATTTTTCTACTCCTGTAGCTTGTTTATCAATTGTATCACGTAAAAATTCAACTTGGAAGGAATTCTAGTTTGACTTTAAACTGTTTGTTCATAAGCTCATGGAATAACACAGTTCTTGGATTCATTAACTCTTATTTATAAACTTAAAGTTGTTTTGGAACAGGAAGCATAACATTTACTAAAAAGAACATTGAAATGTATTTGTCTTTTTAATTAAAAAATACTAAGAAATGAAGTCTGTATAACACAAAATCTTAATATTGCAGTAGGATTTTCCCTCATTAAAAATATATATCAAACCATTGTCTGATTGAAACTAAACACAGTTAAACATATATAGATATAAATTATATAATTTACATTTATTATACTTAATCCAGGTACACATGCAAACACATTTGTATATATAAATTATGTATGAAAAACTCATAGCTAAAATTTATGTGGCTATATTTGAAACAGTGACATCAGAGATAGGCTTAAAACATGTTTAATTGCATTACCAGCGTGTATAATCAGAGTTAGAACTACTGATAGACTCTGCTAGCAAGAATTATGGAAAGTAGCTGCTAATTCAGGATTGTTCTATTACACATATTACAGGGGAAGCAAGTATGGAAAGTAGATTTAGACTCATATTTTCACTTTTTATGAGAATTTTTATCATTAAAAAGCATATTTCTTAAGCAATTTAGGCAGGCAAATTTTAGAATAAACAGTGCTCATCATTTTCAATAACTTCTTATGGCTATTCACTTTATTTAGCTTAGATCCTCTATAGGTTACATACAATGGAAGCACACATAGTATGAAATATGTAATTTGTAAATATACATCTAGTTTTTTGTATTCTAAGAGATTACAAAAATATATCAATACCTAACTGGTATTGATTTCTAATACAGTTTTTTGTAAATGATTTCAAAACATAGTATGTAAAATACAGAATAAAAGCCAGTCCTTTCCCCTTCAAATGCTTACAGCACTGTAACCAATGTTTTTTTTTAAAGATTTATTTATTTATTATGAATGCAACACCCTGCCTCCATGTATGCCTGCATGCCAGAAGAGGGCACCAGATCTCATTGCAGATGGTTGTGAGCCACCATGTGGTTGCTGGGAATTGAACTCAGGACCTCTGGAAGAGTCGTTGGTGCTCTTAACCTCTGAGCCATCTCTCCAGCCCGTAACCAATGTTTTATAACCGTAAAATATTCACGTTCATATTTCCTTTGAGCATAGTGTAGTGAATTGAATGAAAATGGCCCCCATAGGCTCACAGGGAGTGGCACTATTAGGAGGTGTGGCCTTGTTGGAGGAAGTTATCATTGGGGGTGGGCTTTGATCAAGGTTTCAAGGCTCAAACTAGGCCCACTGTCACTTTCTCTGCCTGCCACCTACCAATGTAGAACTCTCAGCTACTTCTCTAGCTGTCATGCTTCTTGCTGTGATAGTGATGTACTAAACCTCTGAACTGTAAGCCAGCCCCAATTAAATGCTTTCCTTTGTAAGAGTTGCCATGGTCATGGTGTATTTTCCCAGCAATAAAACACTAAGACACACACACACTATATATATATATATATATATATATATATATATATATATATATATTCAAAGCTAGGGATTAAATCCAGGGCATTGTGTCTACTAGGTAACTGAGCCATCACTGAGTTATTCCCTCAAGCCCTGAACAAAACATTTGAAGAATGGGAAAGCTATTTTTTTAATTAAGTATTTTAATTGCTCTGCCTGTAAGTCTGTTGTAGCTGGAAAATACTTCCAATGAAAATGGGTGCATTCTTAGCACCTATTTTTGGATGAACAAAACTCTTCCAAGTCAAGCAGCCTTGCTACAACACATCTACTTCTTCAATTGTGTGATCATGCTAAAAAAACAAAAGTTAGGTGCTCAATTTAGTTACTAGAAGTCTTATTGGCTGTTTTGAAATGTGATCCAGATGGTGTGAGATACTGATTTTCCCTTCCCTATTGACATCTTTAAATTGTTACCACTTTTTTAAGATAGGGACTCATCTAGCCAAGGCTGATCTCACAAGATGAGGATCTAGAACTCCTGATTCCCCTGTCTTCACCTCTTGAAGGCCACCACACGTACATAACGCTATGTTGTTACATCCTTGACTCAGAGGCTGTTCATGAATTCATTTATATTTAGAATCTCTGGTTTATTAAAAACAAAAGTCAGTGAACCACTTGGCTCTGAGCAGTCTCACTGTGGCTCAGTGCCCGCCAAGTTCCTTCATCAGAAAATGTAGACCTCAGATTGGTCCATTTGAAGTTATTAAGCATGTACCCTTCCTGAGTGTGGAGCATCCCTATCTGGTCAGGTAACTGGCCAACCAGACTGTAGAAACAAGCAATTGAATTTCAGTGTCTGGATACTCTACATGATCTAGGGTTTAGAGTGGATGTGCTTTGGGAAGCTTCACGGAATATAACCTCAATTTGGATTGCTCTCGAAGTTAAGCTCCCTAAGAACAAATGAAAAGCAGCACCAACCACCCACCGGAACAGCAATTGAGCTGTGAATCAGTGGTGGCAATGAAATGTGACTGTCTTCAAAGTCAGAGAAATAGGAATGCCTAGTGATTTGTGGAGTCTCCTTGCAAAATGTGAAAGACTTCATTTTCTTCCCTTCTTAAGACCCTTCGGGATCTATTTGTAAATGATTATCCAAAGGTGGATAACATCATCAAAGAAATTAACATACTGTAAACAGAGAGATCAGGTGGGCAGAGCAGGTGACAACAGATGGCCAGAGATGGCTTCTGAGCATAAATCCAAAGGCTAGTTGTCCAAGAGGTACCCAAGGAAAGCGTCTGAGGCTGTCACAGGCTGAACAGAATTCATTCACTCATTCATTCCACCAATGCTTACGGGACTCTTGTCGTCTTAGATTCTCCAGAAGACTCTGTGGATTTAGTGCAAAAAATAATAAGAAATGTAGACAAAAGTTTTAGATTCACTGAAACTTTCATTCTAAAGACCAAATGTACTAAGAAAATTCTAATAATCAGAAAAGTTATCAAAATAGAAAATCAATTTATTCAAATATTTTTGTGAGAACAATCCTGTTTAATTTATAAAGGGAAGAGACTAAAAATAAAAATTGGTTCTCTACTCTCCAGAAAGAACTGACAGAAATAGATAGAGGTTACATATAGGAAGCTTTTCTAAAAAAGAAACTCCCAGTCTTTGTATCATCAACCTCCTGAGTGGGTTGTAATCCCAACCTTTAAGAAAGGACACTATTTTGTTTTAAATGTTACTAGGTGTTTTTTTTTTCTTGTCTAGTACTTTACTTCTGAGACTCAAAATTAAATGTGGTCATTATTTATTTAAATAATGAATGTTTGTTACTTGGCTAATTACTTTAAATGGAAAATAGAGCTCAGGGAAATGGAAAATGAATCGATTCAGATGAGCAGTGAAGAGACACGGTCACAAAAACTAGGAGGACATCTGGCCTCCTTACCCAAATACATATATGTAAAGGTACCTATACAAACAATCTAAACACACATACACCTGTACACCTGCACATACATAACATACATGCACAAAACACACACACACAATTGTACTCATACAGAAAATATGAATGTCTTCCTTTACCATTGTTTCCTAACAAATATAATATGATGACCATTCATGTTGCATCTCCATTGTATTAGATGTTATAAGTAATCTAGAGATGACAAATGTATGGGAGGGTGCATACAGGTTCTATGCAAACACTGTCTATTTTATTTAAGGTATTTGAGCACCCATGTGTTTTGGTACCTTCAGGGGGATGACTCTAAATAGCATACAGATATGATTTGAACTTTAGGCCTTTTAAAAACTTCATGTCAGCCATCTTGCTTTAAACTAAAGGAATAGGATTGTAATTTAAATTTTTTTATCTCTGATATAAACAACATATATAAATCAGAGAGATGAAAGACAGCATTCAATTCCATACACATTAAAAATTACATGTCCTTTCTCTAATTGATTGTGATAAAATTTTGTTTTCTCTCTATTAACCAATATGTTTCTAATTAAGTCGTGTATCATTGTGCACTAAATAGTATAGTGTACAGATAGTGTGGATTATATGAAAAAGACTGCTGAAAATGCTAGTTTTCTCATGCATAGATTACACACCAACTTTCTCACATATAATAAATTGGTGAAGAATGATCATGAGTAGAGAATTTCTCAGTGTATGTACTAATTAGGTTTCTATTGCTGTGATATGCAACATGACCAAAGGCAACTTGGGGAGGAAAGTGTTTCTTTGGCTTACATGTCACAGTGCATATTATGGAAAGCCAAGGCAAGGACTCAAGGCAGGGATATGGAGGCAGGAACTATGTAGAGGCCACAGAGGGAAGTTGCTTGCTGTTTGACTCTGTGTCTTGCTCAGTTTGCTTTCTTATATTACCCAAGACCATGGTCCAACAGTGGCATCATTTACAATGGGCTGCACCCTCCCTCACCAATTATCAATCAAGAAAATGTGCCATAGACTTGTCTACAGGAAATCTGATGGGGGCATTTTCTCATTTGAAGCTCTTCTTCCCAGATAACTCTAGCTTGTGTGACCCAAATCAGGACAGTGTCCTTGCAAGTGTCCCTCTCAAGTCCCATCCTTCCAACCTTAATTCATTCAACACAGTTGGGTACTCTCACAATGACAAGTTGGGTGAAATCCTTCTCCCAAGTGAGGTGGGCTTTGAAGAGAGGTTGTTGTTTAAGCCATGCAGAGGTCACAAACAGGAACTTTGTAGGGAACAAGAAATCTTCCAGAGAGAGGGAATAATTGATGCAGAGACATAAGCAAGGTACCAGAATTTCTCCTGTACCATTTTTTCTTCTGCCTAAAGGACTTTCCTTAACATCCATTTTAGAGAGAAGCTCATGATGAATGAATCCTCTCAGCTTATACTTTGTGTATATATATATATGTGTGTGTGTGTGTGTGTGTGTGTGTGTGTGTGTGTCTGAATGTCTGGGTCTATATTTGTATGCAGGTGTCTGTGTTTATATGTGTATGTATGTGTCTATATCTGTATGTGTATCTGTCTGCATGTGTGTCTATGTATCTCTGTGTGTATGCATGTATGCATGTGTGTGCATGTGAGTGTGTCTGCATGTCTGGATCTCTATTTGTGTACATGTGTCTATGCTTATGTTTGCATGTCTGGGTCTGTATTTGTGTGCATGTGTCTGTGTATATCGTTCATATGCACGCACTTGCATGTGGAAGCCAACTTTGGGTGTTTCTCCCTAGGGTCCACTCATATTATTTTGTTGTTGTTTTAAAGACAGGGTCTCTCATTGGTCTGAGGCTTGTGACTTGGCTAGGATGGATGCCCAGTGAACTTTGGGGGTCTGCCTGCAACTGAGGTGCTGAATATGTGACTTTGTTATGTGGAATATGGGCTTTAGTCTGAGTTCCTGATGCTTGTGTGGCAAGTGCATTACTAACTGAGCCCTCTCTCCAGCCCTCTTCTCAGCTTTCTGAAAACTCTTTGTTTTATCATCATTTTAAACATATGTTTGGGGCATGTCGACTTTGTTTTCCTAGGACTTTAACTATGTCTCCGGATTTCCTTTTTGTGTACATTGATTTGGGTGGGAATATGCTGTAATTCTAATTTTTGTTCCTGGTTATGGACAGTTCATTTTTTTTTGTTTTTACGAGACAGGGTTTCTCTGTATTGTTTTGGAGGCTGTCGGTCCAGCCTGCCCTTGAACTCACAGAGATCCGCCTGCCTCTGCCTCCCGAGTGCTGGGATTAAAGGCGTGCGCCACCACTGGCCGGCTGGACAGTTCATTTTTAATATGGCTGCCTTTATGATTTTTTCTTTGATGACTTTTCTTGTGTTTGGTGAGGGGGGAGAGTCAAGCTTTGCTATAGTTTTCATCACATTGGTACTGCTTTGGTTTTCTTTTTTAAGTTCTTAGATCTCGAATTTATAGTTTTAATAAGTTTTGGCCATGATTTCCTTAAATGTTTTTTATCTTATCTGTCTTTCCTGGAACTCCAGGTATTTGGGATCCCTTGAGTCTTCCTCACAGGTCAATCTCTGTTCACCCTCCCCGCCCCATCTTACATACTTTGTTTGGAATAGTTTTTCCTCCATGTCTTTAGTTTATTGGTCATTTCTTCAGTAATTACCAGATCTGGTGTCAAAGTTTGATAAATTTCCCAGATCTTGAAGTTTTTATTTCTTGGGATTTCTCTGGCTACGTTTTCATCTTTTATTTCACTTTTCATTTTGTCCCTGTCTTTTCTTGCTGTTTCTTTCCTTTATTTTTTGAATTTTCCCCTCACTCCATATATAGATCACATTTTCCTACTTTTCTGCATTTCTGAGAAATTTAAAACCATTAATTTTCATTTATATGTATGTGAGTATGTCCTCTGAATATGTGTATATGTGTGTGTGTGTACCTACAGAGACCAGAAGAGGGCATCAGATCCCTTGGAGCTAGAGTTACAGGTGATGGTGAGCTAGCTGATGTGGTTGCTGAGCAACAAGTTTAGGTCCTTTGCAAGAGTAGCAAATGCTCTTAACATCCATCTCTCTAGTCCCCATTGTGAAATTTTTATTATATCATGAACATTATGAGTTTAACCTGCTAGGGTCTGAATTTGTTGTGCTTCCTTAAATACGATGGACTTTGTTTTGGTATGTATGTAATGACTGTTTTTAAGATCTATCGGCAATTTAAGCTTACTTTAGCCCTAGTATTAAGACAGCACTCTTGTGAGAACCCTCCTTACATTGCTACTATTATGTAGTCATTCTAGGCTGTTTGATGGAATGAGAAACGAGTCTTAGCTTTTTGTGAACTTCAGGAATTGTCCAACCTATTGCTTTCCAGTGTTTTGTTGCTTTTCCCCACCAACTATGCAGTTTCCTGTGCTGCATGCACAGCCTAGAGGACTCCTTTATGGATTCCTGGGATAAGTACTTTCTCTTACAGCAGCATCCTCTGGAGGGCACTGCCATGTAACCTCTGTGCACTGTGTTGGCATGATCTCCAACCTTTGTGTCCAGCTCTTAGAAGGGTTCTGGGCATCATTTGTGTTCCCCCTTCCGTACAACAGAGTGGAAACTCCCCAGGCAGGAAGCCAGGGCAATTGTAGGACAGGCTTAGTTTGTTTTCCTTTATGCACCTCCTGTTATTCAGTGTAAGAAAACAATTGTTTCATATGTTCCTTTTCTTTTTCTGATTTTTCTGCTTCCTCCAAGGCAGAAGGATAAATCCAGTTTTGGATATTCTATAAGACTGAAAACATTATATTTTGTAAAACTCTTTTTTATTGTGGGGATTTAAAAGGTTCACAGATATAGACAGGTGTGAAGAGATTCACACCTGTCCATCATCTGGACTCACCAATGTGCAACTCACGGCCAAGGGGCTTTAATCTGAGCACCCGCCCCCACTGCTTTTCACCGTGGAGATTATTTGGATTTACCTGGAGCAATTTCTGTAGATTTTATGATCTTTCTTATGAAAATTTCTGTGTGCATTTGTAAAAGATAAGGACAGTATTTAAAAAGTATAACCATACCAGCATTATCATGCCTTTAACAACAAATACTGGGCTGGAGAGATATGCCAGTGGTAACAGTGCTTGCTGCATAAGAATGAAGAGCTAATCTTGAGTCCCTAGGAGCCAGGTAAAAAGTGATGTGTGGCTGGGCACATTCTTGCCTCCCTAGTGAAAACAGCAAGAGTGCTGGACTGGCTGATCACTACCTTAACTCCAGGCTCAGTAAGAGACCTTCTGGGAAAAAGAGGGATTTTTACATTACTAAAGTAATTAAGAAATTGCTGTTTGGTTTTATTAGGGAGGGAGCTACTGTTTCTCTCTCTCTCTCTCTCTCTCTCTCTCTCTCTCTCTCTCTCTCTCTCTCTCTCTCTCTCTGTGTGTGTGTGGTATAGTGTTTGTGTACCTATGTTCAATGTGTTCACAAATAAGGAAAACTGGTGTCCTGTTCTATCATCACTCTCCATCTTATTCCTTTGAGAAAAGGTCTCTTACTAAGCCTAGAGGTTCAGCCCATTATCACCATGGTGGGGAGCATGGTGGCATGCAGGCAGACATGGTGCTGGCTACCATGATTAGAAGGCAGTAGGAAATGGTCTGTGTCACTGGGAGTAGCCTGAACATAGGAGACCTCAAAGCTTGTCCCCACAATGACACACTTCCTTCAGAAGGCACACCCACTCCAACAAAGTCACACCTCCTATTAGTGCTGCTGATTTTGGGGGCCATTTTCTTCCAAACCACCACACCTCCCAAGTTGCTTTGATCATGGTATTCTATCACAGCAACAGTAAGCCTAAAAGACACCCTTCCTCATACAGTTTCTTTGAAGTTCAAGTCCATGTTCACATCAGGCAGATCAGTGCAGATTGCCTTCACCTCCCAATGGGACTATATTGTGATGAATCTATTCTATACACCCACATCCTTGCTGAGCAGTCTGGTACACAGTAGAGGGCTGTCTGTTCCCCTTCACGGTCTTGTGGCTCACTGGGAGCTATGCCTGCCCAGTATCAACAAAATGTCAAGGGCCAGCTTGACAAAAGAGTCAAGGTCAACATTTGACTATGGAGTCCTCTGAATGCCCATTATTTTCTTATCATCCTAAAGTTAAAAAACACATAAACAAATAAACATTAACTTGAACCATCCCAAGTTTTAATCTCTTTCTTGAAAGATAAAGGGAACATTTTCAAGTCCTTCCCAGCTCTGACCTGCTTGAATTTGAATGGGAAGTCATGGACAGCTTTAGAAACAAAACAGAGCACTCTCTTGATCTTGAGTTTCTACACCAGTGAAGAATAAATAGCATCAGTTCCAAGGGATTGTGCCCTGCTCACTGATTCGTGGTCAATCATGATTATTATATTGAAGTTTCCAGTGGCTCAAATAGAGTCATATTCATGGATCACAAAAATGGCCATGCGTTATTTAAAAAGTTACACTCAAAATGACCTGCTGGAGGCTGGGGATATAGTTCAATGGATAAAGTGCTTGCTCTTCAAACAATAAGGACCCAAGTTCAGATTTCTAGAACCAACATACCTTTTTTGGATACTTAAAAGGTTCTGTATTAGAAACAAGAACACAGATAAATAGACACAACTTTCAAAAATGTATTTATTGCTATTTAATTAAAAACTCATCTAATTTACCCTTAAGCTGTAAAATTTGGTGGCCATTTTAGTAAAATTTTCAGTACATGCAGTTTTCACCATGGTACATTTTAGAACATTTTCATCCTCTGAAGAGAAAACCCATTTCCTTTAGCAGTTACCCTGTTTACCTTTAGCCTTCTCAGCCCTAAGCAAACACGAATCCTCTTCCCTCTCTGTTGAGGTTTCTACCCTGAACATTTCATATAAATGGAATAATACATGTGGTCTTTGGGGACAGAAAAAGAAGCGATCCAGAGTGATTGAAATTTATATTAAGGAGGCAAAGATTCCTTCCATTCCTTTACATGGCTTTTTCATAGGGAGGGGAAGAGGCCTCTTTGGTACCGGAGAGCTGATTGAGAAGCAGAAAAATAGAATGGCAAAGAACAGTGGCCCTCACTTTCTAGTTTGGTGGGGGAAGTCCTTCCTGTCTGTCAGCACTAAATGTCAAAGCTTCAAGATGATAATTCAGATGTTGACATCAAAAGAGAAGGACTCACCCAAGCGGCCTCATGTATAGATGGAGGCAAGCCCTAGGTCTTGTCTATCATATTCATAAATACTGGAAATGAGACTTATAATTAGACCTCACTTAACTGACAGCTCACCTTGCCTCCTCACTGAGCAGCTTGCAGGACCGAAGCATCTCTTTTCTCCGTGGCTGCTTGTAGTGCAACGCCTTGGAACAATGTTGCTCAGGCTATTTGCCCAATCGGGCCAGGTAAGGGGCACAGGGCTGTCATTTTCATCATGAGGAAATAGGTCTTTTGGTGTAATTTTCCTCCAGTAATTAGTCTCTCTGTGATTTTTAGATTTTGTGTCATGTTGTGATTGCAACATGTTCGACAGCTTTCCCGTGGAGGGAATATCTCCTATGATGGGTAAGCACATACCATCTTACATTAAAACATCGGAAAATTTCATCTGAAACTTCTGAATAGCCATGAGCAGGGAAACTCCTAATGATAGCAAAAAAATTCACTAATGCCAAAATCTGCATGACAGTCTTGTCCAGGCTGTTCTGAGACTTGACCATTGTTGGATATCTGCTCCCACCTCTATAATGCTGCATTCTGAGACAATTGGCTTTTGTCCACCAAATGGTGTTGTTTAAGTAAGAAAGGAAAGTGGGTGAACCAAGTGACATGTACTAAATTAAGACACCTTCCTAAAGTTTGTAAATCAGGCTTTAACTCTACCAGCCCTTATTTTTCATTTTCACTTGTCTATGAAGACACATACCTGCTAGTAAAAACTACCCTGGCCCCAGATAAAATGAATCAATAAAAATAAATTCCTTCTCTGATAAAGTCCTCCTTTTAGCACTGATGATGTCTGGAGAGAAATGGGTTTTAATGTCCTTAGGTGAAAGAGGCCATTATGCCTTTTGTTATAATGGGATGGTTGTATTAAGACCATTAAGACAGGAAAGTGGAATGACTATAACTCTCAGACATTGTACATTTGGAAGCATCAAGTCATTTTAAGCATATGCCTGTCCTGTAACCCAGCAATTCCAATTGTGTGTGTGTGTGTGTGTGTGTGTGTGTGTGTGTGTGTGTGTGTGTAGTGGTATCCATTTGTGAGGCCAGTGATCTGGAGGCAGAGAAAAGAGAATTTTAGGGGCTCTTTGTCCATCCAGTCTAATCAATGAGCTACAGGTCTCACTTAGAGACTTTGTCTCAAAAAACAATGTACATATCTGCCTCTAGAAACAACGTTTGAGGTGGACCACTGGTCTTTATAAACATGTGCACATATGTGCATGAGACCCTCTCCCCAGATTAAGGGCAATAGGCATGCCTACATTCACACACTCATAATGATTTTCTTTTAGGACTGCAAAGAAAGGAAATGTTCATACCTAGCCTAACCCATCAACCAAAGACCGTAGTTGGAATTGTACATACATTGGACAATTTATGCATTTGAAGATAGATCAGGTACCTAAAATAGTTATGCTCTGTATGTGTCCTTAGAAGACATTTGGATGGATATTATCAACCACCTCTGTTCTCTTTCAATACTTGAT
The DNA here is from genome assembly GCF_017639785.1 of Mesocricetus auratus. Lineage (NCBI taxonomy): Eukaryota > Metazoa > Chordata > Mammalia > Rodentia > Cricetidae > Mesocricetus > Mesocricetus auratus. The sequence continues at coordinate 86,722,121 of NW_024429184.1, read as the reverse complement.
TTCAAGAAACAAAATTGGGAGATGTCTTCCTTGAACTGGTAGTACTTCTAGGCCAGGGAATTCAAGATAGCATTGTAGATGTGAGTGAGATAGCCAAGGGAAACAAGTGGATGTAATTTGTGTGGACATCATAGGAGAAAATGGGAGAGAGCAGTGAGAGTAGGAGGACCAGGAGCCAGGAAGAGCACATTGGTGAGAAATTAGTTATGCACCAGGGAACTAGAGACACTAAAAGTAGACCAGAGACTAGGTGTTCTGGTTCCTAGTGTGCAGTTTACAGGCCTCTGCCCAAGATTTAAGCTTCTGTTTCTGTAGTTTCTGCATTTTCTGTCTCTTTAATAAAAACCTTTAATATCTATATTCATGATCCTTTCTGTTTCAGTGAGGCTAGTTTTTTGCTAACATTTCCACAATTAAATCTATGCCTTGATTTCATTTCTTTTCATCAAACTCTGGTCCTAAATCTTTTTAACTCATTTGAAATAAGCCTTAACAAGTACCATGATCTACTGGCTGGTTTTGTATGTCAACTTGACACAAGCTAGAGTCATCAGAGAGGAGGGAGCTTCAGTTCAGGAGCCTTAGGAGGAAATGCATCCATGAAATGCAGCTGTAAGGTATTTTCCCATTAGTGATCAATGGGGAGGGGCCTATGCCATGGTTGGTGGTGCCATCCCTGGGCTGGTAGTCCTGGGTTCTGTAAGAAAGCAGGCTGAGCAAACCATGAGGAGCAAGCCAATAAGCAGCATCCCTCCATGGCCTCTGCATCAGCTCCTGACTCCAGGTTCCTGCCCTGTTTGAGTGCCCATCCTGACTTCCTTCAGTGGTGAACAGCAGTGTGGAAGTGTAAGCCAAATAAACCCTTCCTTCCCCAACTTGCTGCTTGGTTATGGTGTTTTCATGCAGCAACAGAAACCCTAACTTAGACAAATTGGTACCAGCATAGTGGGCTATTGCTGTGACAGACCTGACCATGTTTTGGGGAAGATTGTGGAAGGACTTTGGGACTTGGGTCTGGAAAAGCCATTGAGTGTTCAGTGGGATGTTCTGTGGGAACTTGGAAGATAAGAGTGTCAAGAGCAGTACAGAGGATGGAGGTCTGGTTTGTGAAGTTTCAGAGGGAAGATTAAAGATGCTTATCAGGACTACTTGTTATTTTGAATAAAAATTCTGTGGCTCTGATTAGCTGGGTCTGATGAATCAGTTGAGGTTGAAGAATCAGCTGTGATTAACAAGATCAAGAACTACTAAAGGGAAACTTTCCTTTGTTGGGATACTTGATGATGGTTAGCTGGAGCTAAGAAATTAGCAGTGATTAAGAAGAGACCAGCATCACTGAGGTTAAATCTTCTGGGATTAGTTTCCTGTGAGCACAGAGAAATTGTGTTTCAGAGATGGCCAAGGTTGTACACCATGCTGCCAACTGGACTTGGTAATGTTAAGTGTCACCCAGGTGGTACTAGTTTTGAAGGCATGAAGGGGTCATGTAGAACAGCTGAGGCTTGGCCCTGTGAGAGGCCAGGAGAAGCCATTGGTGAAGGAGAAGCCTCAGGAGCAATTGAAAGCCCAAGACTTAAGGAGCCATGCAAAGAAGTTGAGGTTTGGCACCATGCAGAGAGTTTACGAGACATTGTTGGTGAAAGTAAGATACAGTTTCAGCAGAAGACCCCTGCATTTTAGAGATGATATTACTATGGGACGACCACCAAGAGCAGCAGCAGCAGTGGAGTGGAGACAGTTGAAGCCTAGAAGACAAGCTGTGTGTGCTGCCGATGGTGGAGCCAGAGAAGTGGTCAAGCCCTTAGGGGGAATCCAGAAGATCATGAGTAGATCCCAGCCATTTAATGGTTGGGGTTTGGTTTTGCTTTGCTTTGATTGTGACTGTGCCCTCAATTTTCCTTCTTGAAGTAAGAATGTATTTTTAAAGGAGCCCACAGACAAAAGACTTGAACTTTTAAAAGAGATTGGGTATTTTAAAGAGAATGAAATTTTAATATCTTTGAATTTGTAAAGACTGTGGGACTTTTAAAATCATTTATTATTTTAATGTGATATCTTGGGTATGAATAAGAAAGGAAGGGTTGCAGCTTACTGCTTGTGTGTCAAGTTAACAAGGGGTCAGTTGTACTGGCTGGTGTTGTGTGTCAAGTTGACACAAACTAGAGGCATCAGAGTAGGAGTCTCAGTTGAGGAATTGCCTCTATGAGATCTGTTAGGGTCCAGGAGAAGTCCTATAAAGACCACCATCATGTATGCAATCAATAAGAATGCTTTATTAAAATTTCCAACATGTTGGGGTGGCACAAGACAACCACGTAAGAAGCCCAAAGGTTCATTTAAAGCAAGATTAAAGGAAATTCCAGGGAGGGGAGGTTAGTCTGGAGTCTTATTGGTAGATTTAAACAATTTACGGGTTGCTATAAGATTGGTTGGCATCTTAGTGGTTAGAGGCTTTTCAGCTGCAGGGTGGGAGAAGCTATCTTTAGTTCTCTTAAGCTTGCATAAAGCTATGGGGTGCCCTCTGATTAGTTGCCCCTGAGCTATGGTTTTCCCAAGTACTGCTTGCTCATCTCCAGCCAGTTCTAATTGAAAGTAGGTCGTGGTTCCTGGAAGTGACCTTTAGAAACCTGTCATGACTGTGGTCTGGCTCCCTTGCCCTCTCAAGATCCAATCATTTTCTCAATTAGTGGTCAATAGGGAAAGACCTAGGCCATGGTGGGTGCTGCCATCCCTGGGCTTGTTTTTCCTGGATTCTATAAGAAAGCAGACTGAGCAAGCCATGCAAAGCAAGCTAGTAAGCAGCACTTCTCTCTGGCCTCTGCATCAGTTCCTGTCTCCAGGTTCCTGCCCTGTCTGAGTTCCTGTCGTGATTTCCTTCAGCAATGAACAGCAATGTGGAAGTGTAAGCCAAATAAACCCTTTCTTCCCCAACTTGTTGCTCATGGTATTTCACTGAAGCAATAGAAACCCCAACTAAGACGCATGATATATATTAAGTGTATATACATACAAAAATAAATGTACCTGAAAAGATAAAAACAAAAGAAATAAGAGTCAAGAAAAAGAAATATCTGGAGTGACTTTGAAAAGATTTCCTCTGGGAGGGGAGAAGTGAGCATGGAAGGAGATGTTTGAAAACAGACATGGATTTGCCTTTTCTATTCTCTTTCCACTAGGCTCTGTGGTAATGTTATGCCAGCATGTATTTTTTTATTACTGCTTGTCCAGAGCTATGCTTTATGATCATGCATACCATCACACCTATTGCTCATGACACTCTAACACTGTGTTTAACTTGCATTTTTTAGGGAGGGAAACTAAAGCCTAGAATGGTTGAGTTGTTAATTGGTCAAAGGGTTCATAGCTATCCCAGCCTGGGTCTAGAGTGTGAATCCTGATTGCTTGGCTATGGAATTCCATCTCATAACTTGAAATTGTCTCTTTCTGGACAAACACGCTCCTGTAAATTCCTGTCAATATTTTTATGAGGACTTTAGACACTGTGTTTGCCTTACTGTGTCTGTCTCCATGATGTCAGTATGTTCAAGCTGGTGGGCATGGGGGCATGCCATATTTAATACATCCTGGGGCTTGGCTGGCCTTGAATTTGTGAATGAAGAGTTAAGATGTGATTTAACTGGCAGTGCAGAGCTGCTGAAGGTTTCTGATGAGAGCTGAGCTTTAGAGAGATGATTCTGACAGCCACTGAGGGATGGATTGGAGCCAGCAGAGGCTGCAGGCGAGAAGCCAGCTACTTTTATTACAGTCCAGGTAAGGTGGCATGCATGGTAGGATGAGGGTGGGGAAGGCAGGAAGAACGTGGTGGGAGTTATCTGAGAAATATCTCTTCCCAGAAGCCCTGCTGGGGAATATATTTATCCAGCTTCCAAACGAGTCAGTAAAAAAGAATATCTTGTTCATTTAACACTTAATCAAATCTCAATTTCCCAGCTGAGCTTTCAAAGGCCCCCATGTAAACTGATGCCAGCCTTCTGTATCCATCTCTGTTTGCTGATTCTCAGCATGCATCCCTCGCAAAGTGTAGCCTGGCCTTGCTGTTCCGTATGTATGCTAAGACTGGTATCATATCACACTCTGTCCCAGATTCTTCAGATGCACTTGTTTTCCCACTTATTTTGATGGATTTTAAACTCCATTTTGCCTACAGACACTGTATTGATTATAGCTACTCTTTTTTTCCCATCTTCTCTCAACTTCTCAAGTTCTCCAATGTAATTAGACATGGCCAAGCTGGCCTTGCATCTTCCCGAGCCCACTGAAGGATGCTTCCGGAACATCATGCATTATGCTCTATCTTGGTTCTCTATGGGACTTAGCCAGGCCTGGAGTACATGGCAAGCTTCAGACCATGAGCTGTTGTAGATTTCTACATAGAAAAGCTAGCTTCCATATGGAGTTTTGACATGCCAAAGTTAATTCTGTCCAAAGTCCAAAATTCAATCAAATGAGTTTTTACTGAAGATAGGCTTTGTGGTAGCAAGTGGAGGTACCTGGAGATGAGATGGTAAAAGAAACTTCGAAAGGAATGGGTAATTTACTGTGTTCCACCCTTCCTTGTTCTTGCAAATATTGGCTCACACTTACCTAAAGTTTAAAGGCCTTCTTTCTTAGCTTTGGGGTAATAGTGATCCCAAGGCCACTCCAGAAGAGAAATAGAGTCAATGAATGCTCAGCTCAAAGGTAGAGCAGCAGAGCTTGCATAGGCATCCATGAGCTTGATGTCAGGAGTGTGTTAATTAATTTTTCATTGCTGTGACTAAATATCTGGGGATAGCTCAGTTTAAAAAGGGGGAAACACTTATTTCATCTGATAGTTTTTGAAGTCTGCACTAGGTTGGTTCCTTTGTTCTGGTCTGCGGGAAGACTATGAGGTTGTTTATCTTCATGGTGGTCAGGAAGTCGAGTAAGACCAACCTTCCTCCTCTTCTGCTTTTGAGTTCCCTGTTTCCCCAATCTATGGGACAGTGACAGTCACAACCAGAGCAGATCTTTATTCATTTGCTGTCATATGTGTCACTCATCTCTGAACATGACCTCATAGACACACTTAGGAGTGTGCTTTATTCATTTCTTAGACATCTCTCAATCCAGTCAGGTTGACAATTAAGATTCACCATTGCAGATGTTGATTAAGGACCATTGTCATCTTTAAAGGAAGTATCCTTTTTAGATCCTCATGTCTTCACACTGTATTAGCATCTCCTTTCAGGTGTATCTCCCACAACATCTTTTTCCCCATAAGGCATACAATAGGTGCTAGCTTAGTGCTTTTTGATTAATAACATATATTTTTTATTTAGTAAACACCAAGATAGTACTCAATACTTCCAGTCTTCACAACTCTCATTATTGCTATTAGCTTATATAGGACTAACTAGGGCATAGTAAATTGCCCAAGGTTACATGACCAAGTGGGTAGACAGGCGCAATTTAAATCTGGCCATTGAAGCTCCACAGTCCTTGATGTTTACCAATATTGTTGGTTGTTTTGAGCATTATTTGTGTCCAACATGCTTTAGCTGTTAGTACTTAGGTATAGAGCAGTGGTCTCAACCTTCCAAATATTGTGACCCTTTAACACAATTCCTCATGTTGTGGTGACCCCCAACCATAAAATTATTTTGTTGCTACTTCATAACTGTAATTTTACTACTGTTACAAATCACAATGTAAATATCTAATATGTGACCCCTGTGAAACGGTTGTTGAATCACCAAAGATGTCACGACCCACAGGTTGAGAACCTCTGGTATAGAGTAATACTAGGGTCACTTGGTGGATAAAGTAGATAAGAGGCTGTGGGGAGAGATAGCAAAAGGAGGACAGTTGAAGGCCAACACATCTGTCTTCATTTTACAACTCACACAGGTTTTTGGTCGAGTGTTAGAATTATCTCTTCCCATTTTTAATTAAGGATTCCTCAAAGCCAGCCCAAGATATTAAAAAGCAGCAATTAGATGTCATTGTCCTTGGTAGTTCATCATCTTGTACTCTGACAGGAAGGAGCAGATGCTGTGTGAAGATCATGCTGTCATGGATGTTGTGGAACAATTTGGGTTTGATGGATGTCACTCCCTCACTGCTTCTCCAGGCAGACGACCTGAGACACTGCAGGGACGAGGGGTCTCTTATCAGTTGCCTCTTTAATTTATATGTCTTGAGCCAAAGCAGGAACCCTCTCACAGGATGCTCTTTTGGGGATGATTTTTGGAATAGATTTTTCCCCCTCAAAATTAATTCCACAATTCTGGGAGCACGACAGCATTATTTATCTGATCATATAATGAAGCTTATAGAGTTTCCCTCCTTTGAGATGAAGAGTCATTCATTCAATGGAAACTCATTGCTGCTGTTCCTTGTTCCCTCAAAGGGAGTCATTTTTGTGTGACAAAGGGGAAATATCCAAAATAACCTTCCTGGCGGGGATTTCAGCCCGAAGTTATTTGCAGAATGTCTCCAAGATTGGAAAATTTGGAGTTGCTGTAGTTACCAGGATGGGGAAAAAAGGCTTCCAGACTTCCAGAGAAGGGGGCATGGCTCAGGGATAAAGAGTTTGTAATGCAAGTGTGAAGATCAGAATTCAGATTCTTGGAGCCCAAATAAAAGCTGGGCAGGCGTAGCAGCCACCTGGAATCTCAGCACTCTGGAGGAAGATGGCTGGGGTATGCTGGGCAGCTAGGCGAGTCAGAATTGTCAAACTATAGTTTTACTGAGAGACCCCACCTCAGTAACTGAAGTAGAGAGTGATTGAAGAGAATATCTGACATTAACTTTGGTATCCACATGCGTGTGCACAAAATGTACATGCATCTGTACTCTCATGTTTGGACATGCATGTAAATATGTATACATACATGTATAACATACACCCACACTCCCCCATATACACACCAGCTTCCTTTCCTATGTGCTTGGAAGGGCATCTAAGGTAAAGCTCACGCTATGTCCCCAAGCTTTCGGCTGACAAAGTTTTCCATATTCTTCCAGTTTGGGCTCTATTCTTTTGATCTAAGAAATCACAACTTGTAAGCCCCTCCCTTTACAATGAGAATTAGTTGGGACGTGTGTGTGGAGTGGAGGTAGGTGACATATAACACATAAGAGATTGCTACTTTAGTTTTTTGAACTGTCCTAAAAAGAAATCAAAAGAGTTCTGTTCTATTGTACTCAAGCCTTTCCCATATTATAGCCATAGCTGATTTGTCATGTAACCAGAGTTGTTCTATGGCTTGGTACCTGGAAGGATGTGGGAGCTGAGGACAGATACCGGGAGAGGGAGGGGGCATGCCTGCAAGAGGAGTTACCCAAGAGCCAGGATGTGTTGTCTTGCTATTCCCCATGGTGACTTGGAATTCAGAAGAAGCAAAACGGAGGCATAAACCAGGAGATAAAAAGCTCATCTCACTTAATCTGCATCCTCTGTGGAACAGCTCCGTTGTTAGTGCAGCATCAATCTCACTTTGGGTGTGTGGAAGGGTAACTGTGGAGGCACAATGCTTTACCTGGCTTATTAAGGGTGTGATTACCTTAGCTGTTTGCCTGGTATAAATGTTTCAAATGAACATAAATGAATTTGTGTTTTAGTGAAAACTGAGAAGATGTGACATCACACTATTATGAGACTCTCAGTGCTAATCTGAACTGCTAACCTGTCAGCGCTCCAGGCGCTCTCTCTCTCTGTGTGCTCTGGCTCCCAGTCTCCATCCCCTCCCCTCCCAGGTATACCCTGCCCACTCTGCAGGCATCTGCCACACCACTCCAGGTGTGGGCTATCCCAAGGCAGGAGGAGCAGCTATAATTTGCCTGGCTTACCCTTCTGTCTTACACCTGAGCCATGGGTTCTTTTTAACTATGCTTTCTCTTTGGGAGCTGGATCTCTACCTTGTTTCTCAGGGCTAATTGTCTCATGTGACAATTTCCCCCAACTCCCTTCGATTTATCTAGTTCCCCTCCTATCTTTTCTATATTTCTCCCTAACTTTCTAGCTAAACCCTGTTCTTCTATATCCAGTACTCATGCTAAATACTAGGGTTTGTTTTTAATTACAAGAGGTCCCAATGTTCACAGACTAAAGTCTGTTCCTTTATTCTTCATGGTTAAGTGTGCCTGTCCAGTGTGTCTTCCCCCATATACACAGTAAGATGGCTTACACACTGTTTCTCAACCATGAGTTGAACTTTCTAAGCCAAACTTTGTGGCACTGGGCATCAATTAGCCCATTTATTGGCCATGATTAGCAGACTTCAGAATCACGATGCTGGTTCTAGAACAGATACTTGAGAACCACAGGCCCAGGCAATTGCTAGTCTTTACACTGCCTGGTAAGCCCTCCTGGGAGCCAGACCTGAGCCTTTCTCACCTGGTTCCCAGCAGGAGACAGCCACAAGCATAGGCACACCCTCCTTTCACTTGGGAGCATTTACGTCTAGTGTACAATGAGATACACTAGGATCCTAGAGTCCTGATTTTACTTCTGACGCCATCCTGGCTTTGGACTAAAACTAAGAATACCACCACCTTCAGCAACTCAAGCTTTGACTCGAGTGGTACAGTACAGCTGTTTGCTCTGGGTTGGTCATGAGCTTTTGCATCTTGAAATCAGCAGCCATGATGAATGAGACCCACTTGAGATACTATCTCACGAGCTAGCAGGGCTTCTGACACTCAGCAGCCCCCTCAGGAGGTGTGTCCCTTCTCCAAGTTTCCAACCACCAATGAGGAAGAGACGAACAATTAAGCTGAGTGTGATGGCGCTTGGGAGCCTGAGGCAGGAGAATAGGTGCAGGCACAAGGATAGCCTAGGCTACAGAGTGCGATCTTGTCTCAAAGGAAGGAAGGAAGTAAAAATAAAAGATGAAAATCCAGATAAACAGCGCATTGGGGATTTCTCTGTGCTGTAGCTCCCTAGGGTCTTCTTGGCCATATTTGTATAAGTAACCTCAAAAAGCCAGACTTGGATAGAATCTTCTTTGATCTATTGGTAGATCCTCTATCTAGATTTGCAAATATTTGTATAAATACATATAATTTGTTTGCTTTCTGAATCAGGGTCTCATCTAACATGACTTCCTAATCACTATGTAGCCAAGGCTGGCCTTACACTCCTATTCCTTCTGTATCCACTGATCCACTCCCTGAGTGTGAGCTATTCTGTCCAGGAACAGATGTTATTTTTGAGGGTATTTTCTTGAGTTTACCCAGTTTCTGTGGGCTTCTGGGATTCCTTCATTAACTTTTCTTTTAGATTTAAGTGAGCATACAAGTTATTGGATATCATTAGGGTACCTTTCATGTGTGCTTTAGTAATTCTCCTTCCTCTTTCTCTTCATTCCCTGCTGCCTCTACTTCTCCCTTACAGCCTCCCTGTCCCCTTCCTTTCTTCTTTTGCATCCCATTTGTCCTTTTGCCTGCTCCCCATCTTTCCTTATCACATACTTTCCCAATGGAATGCTTATGTGTGGGAACAGTCACATTTCTGCAATTGTGTGTTGCAGCACACCCTGCAACTGAATGAGAGCGGGATGGAACCCTGGTACTTCTGACTCTGTGCTGGAGGATCCCGTGAGAGTGGAAGTGAAGGGACACTAGCCCACTCAAGCACATGGCTCTTCAGGCCTTTCCCTTCTCCTGGATGACCCAGCCTTGCTAAAAACCATTCGATTACAATCCTAAGGCTAGCCACCAAGGCCTATCCCTTTATTTGGCCACTTCCTCCTCCTAAGGCCGACTACCAATGTCCAGTAATCCAAAGCCCCCTTTGGCTCACTGAATTACATTCCCAATTAAAATTAAACACCTCATTCTAATGTGGGGTTTCCCTTTTCCTTTATAAACTGCTCTTTTCCTATGGGCCACATTTGTCTCCTCTCTGTCCAGAGGCAGTCCTTTGTCCCCTGGGACAAATGCCTTTGTTCTCCTTTCCCCTGTTCCCTTCCCATTCTCCCTCATCCTCTATCTCCTGACTTTGTCTCTTATTCCCTACCCTTTGTCTCTCTGGGGCAGATAAATCTCCTTTGTGCTGAGAGCTTGGTCTTGAGGGTGCTGAGCCGATGCTTTTCCTTTCTGGAGGTTGAAGAGCTATGTGAGGCAGAGGAGCCATCACTCATCACACAGGTGGATGTCATAAGTGAGAGAGGACAGAGTTCCTTTGGTGCAGGGAAAGATAATTTGCAGGGCTGGCTGGGGATCTAGTGCTATGGTAGAATGACTACCTAGCAGAAGTGAGGCCCTGGATTTTAGTGCCAATACTGCAAATAAAATACAACCATTAAAAAGCTAGTTACCAATAGAGGAAGAAGAAGAAATTTGAGAGAAGACTACAAATGTCAAAGACCAACTTCTCTATTTTACAATTATGCCTGCAGCAACTTGTCCTGAGGATCACCAAACAGGAAAAGTAGAGACTAGTCTAGGATTGTTTCAGTAAGACCCACAGGACCACAAAGTAAACTGAAAATCTGAGCCTTTAGAGCTGGCTTGTTACTGCAGTGTAGACTGGTCCATCCTAACAGATTGGTCTGAAGCTAATCTGCTCTGGAGTATCTTTCCTTGGCCACAGAGGTACCCTCCAGCATTTTCTCCTCTCCTCCTCCTCTTCCTCCTCTTCCTCCTACTTTTTCCTTCTTCTTCATCTTCTCCTGCTCTCCTCCTCCTCTTCTTCTTTGTCTGGTCTGACCATTTATTTGTTACTATCAAAGACGTAGTTTTGACTGTATTCAGAAGCAGACGCTTTCAGGGAGGACAACCTGTGTCTCTTGGCAATCTGTTTTTTGCTGGCTTCCTTCCCTCTCTTGGCCGAAAGTTTGGCATATTATGCTGCCTTCTCCTCATCTTTTTTCTGTGCATTTTTTCTTGATAGCAATACATACATTTGTGTTGCTGGGCAGGTGGGGTAACAAGATGCTGAATCATGAGTGCTTTGGTCCTGGGCTTCTTATTTCTTTATTGGAGGCTTTTCTCACAAGATACTGCTGGAACCATCTTCTTTAGAAAAACTGAAAAGTTTTAAGATTCCACTAGTTTATTTGGATCTCAACCACTGAGACACAGTAGTATCCATCAATCCAGGAATAGCCTTCTCCCCTGCCCACTTTTTATTTTTACACAATGGTATCCATAGTGCATCCCTGAACAGACTTGTACTTCCTCTCTCTACTTCTCCTTGGTCTATAACAAGAAGGCATCTTATTCAACATCAGGTAAGCTCTTTGACATGGGTTAAGACATCTTGGTTCATGGGAAAACCTTGTTTGTCATTGCCACCATTGATTTGGACCACATGACCCTTCCACTCTCCACCCAGAGCATCAGCAGATGCTTTTATGACCCTGGATTCTCATAGGAGGCTTGTGTTCATCATCCACTCCAGTGAGGTCCTGACAGCCAATGCCTGGGAAGGAGATATTCAGCTACATCTTGACACAGGCAACCAACTAGGAGGTGCCATAAAAAAGAGCTCCCTCCATTTTCTAGACACAACATTTCTTAGTTATTAATATGTTGCTGTACAGAAAGAAATGATTTCTCCATCTCTTTTGTTCAGATAATTCTTGGTGACCATAGGGAAAACAATAACTAAAGCACATAGCTAGAGAATATAGATACTGGAAAAGGTTTGTGTCCTCAAAGGCAGACACTTAAAATAGTATATTATATGTTTACAGAAAAAGATATTTAAAAATGTGTCCTTGCAGGAAAAAGTTGCATCTATGCCTAAGTGCACGCTGACACACTTCTCTGTACATTCTTCCTACCCTTTTCCTCAGCTAGCAGTGTGCCTTGGAGAATAACCATTTTATTCTGGCAAGTTCTTCCCAGTGTTTAATGAATAGGTGCATCACGGCTTAGGTATCAGTAGCTTTTTAGACAGAGTCTTCTGAATATTCTTAATGAGGAAAAGAAAAAGGGAAGGAACAATGAGAAGGAAGAAAATCTAAGGAGTGGAAGCGTCTAACCAAAGCACAAGAGTTAGAACAAACAGGGCACCTGAAGCATGCCGCCAGGCCTGTTTGACTTCTAGTTCTGATTGTAGTGATGGACGTGGACTCTGAAATGTGAGCACAAAGCTGCAGTAGGGACTTGAACTAGGTTCAGAATGGCCTGAGGGAAAGGATCTTGGCAGCAGCTTCTAATATTTACTAGACTCACGAAGCACAGAGGGAAGGCAGGCCATCTGGACAACAGTTACATTTGTCAAGTCAAGAAGTGACCAAAACACACGGCGGCATCTTATCAGCAGGAGTAGAGAGGGAGGCTGTAGCCATTTAGGATTCGCCAGAGCATTGCTGCAGAGTTACTAGAGAGTTTGTTACTGGTGGCTGCTTCAGGAGTTCAGAAACAATGCTATTATTCCACAGAGTCAGGTTAACTCTGTCTCTCTCTGTCTCTGTCTCTGTCTCTCTCTGTCTCTGTCTCTGTCTCTGTCTCTCTCTCTCTCTGTATGTGTGTGTATGAGAGCATGTGTGTGCTGCCTGCCTTTCTATGTCACTGTGTGTATGTGTGTGTGTGTGTGTGTACAAGAGCATGTGTATACTACCTGCCTTTGTGTGTGTGTATGTGTCTGTTCACAGCGGTGCATACCAATGAGTTTTCAGATGCTCCTTCTCAACTGCCAAATGCTGTGTTGGGCACTTCACATAGCAGTATGAACCTTCTCATTTCCCTATCTACCTCGAAGCAGTTTTTGTGCCCCTTTTTAGCATATGCATGTGTGTATAGTGTGTATGCATACTTATACGTGTGACTGCATGTGTGTGCACATGCCTGTGGAATGTTACCTTCTATCACTCTCTGCCTTCTATACAGAGGCCTGATCTCCCTTGGACCCTACTTCCTCTTGTCTGGCTAGTCTGTTCATTACCTTCCAAGTGCTGGGGTTACAGGGGAGCTGCCCACAACTTGACTCTATGTGGGCTCTGGGGATACAATATGGGTCCTCACTTTGCTTCCTGAGCTGTCTCTCCAGCACCCCTTGTTTTTAATCCAAACCCATTCTCATTGTGTAGTGTAGGCTGTCATGGAAACTGTGAAGCTCCTCTGAAATTCTGGAATGAAAAGATCGCATGATTCCACTGAAAGGCTAAATCTAGAACGCTTTAATAGGTAAGTGATCTACCACATGAGAGCCTAGAGCCTAGGTATATTTGCTTCAAAACCCAAGTTACAGGGCTAGGCAGACAGGCCAGCAGACAAGACACTTGCTGCTGTTTCAGAGGACAGAGCACCCATGCTGAGCGACTCACAGACACCTGGATCGCCAGTTCCAGGGGATCTGACTCTGGAAACGCCACCACCACTCCCACACAAGTAAATACACGCAGGCACATGCATAGATAAAAGTTAAACAGACAAACATAAGCAACCCAGATTTTTCTTTGCAGGTTAGAAGACTGAAATATTTGAATGGACTATGAAAAGTTACTAACCTTACCTGGGTTTTGCTATGTGGGTAGACTCTGCTTCGGGGACAAGACTGGTCATCAAAGAGGAAATGGATAAAATCACAATTTCTCTCTGTGTGTTCAGCGAACAGCATGGTAGATAATGGACTGAAAGACAACTGGTTTGCAGAATTAAGAGCAAATCAGGAAGAACTCAGTTTTTGGACAAGGGAGAGATTTGCTTTTTAGAAAGAACCATGTCCTAGGGTACAGCCTGAAGACATGGCAGTCACCAGGATGTATGGGTGGCAGTGGTGGATGTGTTCAATTGAGCCATAGAGCCAGATTTGGAAAATGGGAGGCTAGAAAAACCAGCCAAAACTTGTTTAGGAAAAGGAAGCTCATCTGAGATAAAGGAATGGGAAAGAAAGCTCCTGGGGAGGGGCTAGCAGGATTGGCAGAGGATGTTGAGACTCTAGAAATAAAACTCTCAAGGAAGACAAATGTTATTTGGTACAGAGAAGAGATCTGGTAGGGGAGTGGAGGCCACACATCAGAAGAGGTCTTGCGATGGATGGGCGGGAGGAAGAGGCTGTGCATGTTCAGGGAAGCTACCCACTTCCACAGATAAGATCAGCTCAGACTCACTTAACAGCTTCTGAGGATGGCAGTGGTAGTGGCATTCCTGGGGTCAAACCCAGGTAAGCTAATCAAGTGCTCTACCACAGAGCTGCATCCCCAGATCTTGTTTTCTGTCATAGTGCTTTTGTGGTTTTGTTTGTTTGTTTAGAAAGGGGGTTCCACTATGTAGTATAGGCTGGCCTCAAGCTTGCTGTGTAGCCCAGGTTGGACTCAAACTCAAGTTCTTCCTTCCTTGGTTTCCCAGGTGTGTGCCACTGTGCCGAGCTACATCATAATTCTTACCCACACCTCATCACATATGGACAGTCTAGAGGGTGATGACAGAGAGCCTAAACTGTTTGAAGTTGGCAAAATCACTTCCATATGGAAAAATCAGAAGAATAAATTGTTTAAACATAGGAAGAGACATCAGAGGAGAAGCTTTGGTCTTGATTTTCAGGTTTAAGATGGTGTAAGACACAAAGCATTTTGACAGCACTGGCTATCTCTGTAGAGGTGATACTAGGGAGAGAGCATCAAATCCTACCCAATATTTGGCTTTATCATAACAGAAGACTTTCTCTAAATGACAATGTTTGGACCAGAAAGGAATTATGGAGATTCAGTTCGGTGGAGAATATGATACTACCAACTATTCAAAGGGACTTGTTTTTTAAACTCTCTTGACCAATTTAGGATTTTTTAAAATCTTCTCTTACCTCTTTAGATTTGGGCCTGGTTGGGAAGGTAAGAAGCTCATGCAACTATATTTAGAAAGATGCTATTAGACTAAGTGAATTCCACTCGTTGAGAATCGATAATTATCAGAAGTCTCCAAGGGGAGTTTGTTCATGCAGGATCTCTCTGGAGGAAATGAAACATCTTTCACGTTCATTTGAATATTTGCTCTCTGTGTATCAGAAAGGATGGAGCTTGCTCTTCTGAACCAAACCTGCAGAGATCAGTGGGTCATTTTCAACTCTTGGGGATTGTTTCCCTGTCACATGGTAATTTTCCAGAAGATCTACTTTGGAGTCACAATATAACTATAGTTACTAGTAAGCATTTTAAGAAATGGCATACATATGAGTTAAGAAATGTACATTCTGTTGCTTAAATGTCTTTTTAAGATTTAAAATGTGGAGTTTATCTTTTATGTCCTTAAGTGAATATTGCATATTCTGTGGAAACCATCCTGAGGTGACAAAAGTCAGGTGTGGCTAGTGTGGAAGCCATGTTACCTGGGAGGAATTTGAGGCAGGAGTTTTGAGGTAGAAATAGTGGATATCTGGGGAACAGTTACCTGAGTATTTATAGATGTAAATATTCACTGGGATGTATAGTTGAGATTTATGTCCATTGTATAAATTATTTCTCATTAGAAGCAAGCTATGTCTATGCATGGAAGTTCATGACTGTAAGTCTAGCTCTTGGGACCCAAAGCAAGAGGATCACAGATTTGTGACCAGCCTGGGCTACACAGTGATAACCTGCCAAATGGCCCACATCTTTAATGCCAGTACTCGAGAGGCAGACAGATCTCTGTGAATTCAAGGCCAGCCTGGTTTACAAAATGAGTTCCAGGCCAGCCCAGGCTACACAGTAAATGCCTGTCTCACAGAACCAAAAATAAATAAATAGGGAAATAAATACTGAAATACTATTCATGAAATATTTTATTAATATAGAAGGAAGAAAAGGGAATCCATTCATTACCAAAGAAAGCTACTGCTAAACTTAAAGTATGTTTTGTTTTCAATTTATATCCCTTGCAATAAAATCATAACCCATCTATAATTTACATTCCTTTTCTCCCATGTGTTCAGCATGGGTATTTTATGATATAAACTCATTTTTCTTTCTTTGGTCATGTATATGTGCTGTGTGTGTGTGTGTGTGTGTGTGTGCATGTATGCTTACATGTGTGGGCATCAGTGCATGTGGTTCCATGTGAATGTGGAGGCCTGAGGCTGATGTTCAAGACCATTCTTTTGCTCTTTCTCCTTATTCATTGGGCAGAGTCTCCCAGTCAAACGCAGAACTTGGCCACTTTGGTTAGTTTTTTCCAGTTTGGTCTGTCTGTGTCTTCCAGTTTTCAAAGTGAACACTTTAACCTCTGAGCCGTATTCACAGCTAAATGGTTAGTTATAAAGTCTTTAAAAAGTTCATTTTCTCCAAATAAATTGGCCTTAAGTTAGAGACCCTCCCGCCACGTGGGACATGGGAACAGTGCGGCACAGCACCAGTGAGTGAAGAACATGCCAGGTCAGTGCTGTGTGGGGAACGTGCTGATTTAGGAGATGGCATGATCAGTAATGTGATAAACAGCAGCTGGTTGGCAACCGGAAATTAATTACAGAATGCGAGATTTTAGAGGATGTAGCAAGAAAGTTGAAAGGGTTGTTTCTTTCAGAGAGATGTTTCTAATATAAGAAAATCTAGAATGCATTACGAGAAAGTGGAATCTCTGTCTTGTTACTTCCCTCCTGGTGTTTTAATCACCCTGAGTGTCTAGGTTAGACCTGATAAGCTGAGCCAGCCATTCATACCACAGTTTTAGTTTATTCAGGCTGCTATAACAAAATACCTTAGTCTGGGTGATTTGTAAACAGCCAAAATTTACTGCCCACAGTTCTAGAGTCTGGAAAATCCAAAGTCAACATGCTGGAAGACTTAGTGTTGTGTCAGGGCCTGCTCCTCCCAGGGGATACCTTGTGTTTGGGTCTCCACACGGCAGCAGAGCAAACAAGTTACCTTCTTATTTTTATTATTTTATTACTTCTTTTATTTCTTCATTATAATATTATAATATAATTGCACAATTTCTCCCTCCCTTAAACACATGTGTGCAGGTGTGCATGCATGCGTTTACGAGCGCGCGCACGTGCACACACACATACACACACACACACGCACACACGCACACACATACACACACATCTTTCTGAATATATAAGTACAACCTGATCATCTTTTAAAATGTTACTTTTGTGTATATATTTGGGTGCTGAGTATTTGGTACTGGATAACCAATTGGTGCACTCTTCTCTTGGGAAGACTATTCCTCCCACTCTCAGCATTCCCTAGATGCCTGTAGATTTCTGTTGGGACTGAGGGCCTGTAGGCTTCCTGATGCCATCCACCTTAGCTTGTAAATTGTTGTTGTCACTGTTAAGCTGGTGTTTACACAGCTACTTGGTGAGGTTCCATAGGTGTAGCTTCTGACATTCCTAGGAGACACAATCTAACTGCAAATTCCCTACTCTTCCAGCTCTTACAGTCTTTCCACCTTCTCTTCTCCAATGATCCCTGACCCTGAGCTGTATTGGAGATGAGCCCACTGGGACTGGGCTCCACAACTACACATTTTGATGGTTGTGGTTTTCTGTGATGGCCTCCATCTGTTGCAAAGAGGCATTTCTTTCATTAGGGGTGAGGACTACACTTATCTGTGGTTATAGGGATAAATGCGTAGAATTTTCTCTGAGATTATGCTGGTTTAGTTGTAAGTCCTAGGTTTTCCTCCAAGATCCTAGAAGACATCACTAGCCCTGGGTCTTTGGATAGGTTTCTGGTACCAGGTATAATTCCTATCTTGTTGAGCAGACCTTAAGTACATGTGGAGGTTGAGGTACCACTACTGCACTCTTAGGGTTATCAGGCAGAGTCTCTTTGTGTGGTTCATAGGCATTAAAGCTGGGTAGGAGTATTGGTTGCTCCTATTCTTTGGAAGTTAGCATGTTGCTTTCTGGTACCATGAAGGCTATTTCTCAGGGATGAGGCATTTAAGTCAATACTATTTCAGGGGCCTCTGGGCCCAGTGTCAAAAGCATATAATATGTTCAGTAATAAGGCTCACCTTTTACCTCTGGGGGATATTAAGGGTAGTAACAATAGTCTATAATGTTTTGGGAGTCTTGGAAAACCCTGACCAACAACTCATAAGAGGGTTTCTTATGCCTGGTGGTTGGATTTTTGTTAGATTGTCTTTGGCTCTTGGAGGGAACATTGTCAGCACAGATGAAAAAAATTCTTTTAAACTGTATATGTATATTTATTCACAGACTTACATGTATTATAGTTTTTTTGGAGATCTATAGCTAATAGTGTGATTCCTCATAACTTTTCACATAGCCTTAGTATTATTTTCCCTTTTCTTCTTCTCTCCCTCTAACCTCCCTATCAGAGCCCCTCCCTGTTTTTTCCCTTTCCCACATCTGAAAATGTCTATTCTGCTATTTCCCTCTCTTGGGCTCCATACACCCTGACAATATGGTCCCTTTTTACTTTCCTAGTTTCTGTAGTTACTCCAGGATATGTACTCACACTTGAAGATTTGGAGCTATGAGCCTCTGATAATGGAGAACATGAGACAGTTGCCTTTCTGGTGTGGTTACTTCACATAATATGGTCTTCTCCACTAAATAGCATTCCATAGTGTACATATACTGCATTTTTATTATCCATTAATCTTTGAAATAATCACATTCCTAAGAACAAAGTGCTCATGCAATCATCTCCTAAAGACTCTTTCCTTTAATGTCATCTCATTAAAGATTTGGCTTTACCATAATAATCTAAAGAAGGACAAACATTGAAAACCTTACTAGTTTTGGGGTTTTAATTTTAGTTTCTCGTTTGGTTCACTAGTCAGCAGTTGTGTGCATGTCCCTTGAGTTTGTTTTGTGATTTTCTAGTAACTGTTTTGTTTCTGAATTTTTACAAAATTGTATTTATCCTCATCACCTCAAATAACCCTGCCCTTCTTAGCACCATATATAAGAGTCCTGAACGGAGCCGGGCAGTGGTGGCGCACGCCTTTAATCCCAGCACTCGGGAGGCAGAGGCAGGCAGATCTCTGTGAGTTCGAGGCCAGACTGGACCGAAAGCCTCCAAAACAATACAGAGAAACCCTGTCTCGTAAAACAAAACAAAACAAAACAAAAAAAAGAGAGTCCTGAATGGAACAGGGAGCCGACAGTGACTATTTATATCTGCAAACCTGAATCCAGCTGGCACTGGAGTGGCATCAGATACCCATGCCTGGATAACCCCCACTGACCTGGCACCACTAGGTGAGTGGTGGACTTGAGCAGCCATCTGGGGTCCAAGCATTGACTATTGAGTGGTAGAAGAGGTCTAGCAGTACATGCCTAGCAGCTGAAGGAGTCACAACACCATCCAAGAGCAGTCAGGGCCTGAAGAAGAAAGGAAGCAGAAGTAGGAAAGGAGATGACAAATGAGAGTATAGAACTCACTAAGGAAAGATAAATCCCTAAGAGGGAGAGATGCATCATTTTCTCACAATTTTTACACATATAAAGCAAAAGAACACTTAGCCTGCTGATTGGTAGCACAGGTATTTTCTTCAAAAGCACGCTCCAAGTTCTCAATTTACAGCAAAGAAGCTCCTGAAGTTTCCAGAACCTTCCCTAAATTTTGTTAACACATGAGCTTGTGGTGGGACGTTTCCATGTATAGTTTCCATATATAGTTCATAACAACCACAAGAGTTTTAGTATGTCTGTCATCTTTATGAACTTTAGCTCCAAATTCAAGGACAGTGTATCAAGTATGTCCCACACATTATTCACTAATTTTCTCCAGTTTTGAATCTAGTCATTCACTGGTTTTAATGGCTAGGCAAACTATAGCATTTGTTTTCATTTTGTATTTTTCATGAAATTGTAACTCTCCTTCACTAATTGTTATCTCTTTTTTTTATAATTTAAGTCTTTAATTCTTAAAATAATGTTTGTTCCTCTGACATACATAGTCTTGTCTTGAAAATGCTTCCTCATGGGTTTGTTTGATGCCTGATGTGTAAATGGACGTTGTCTGTATTCATATACCAAAGAAACCTATAGACGAAAGGGGATAAAAGGAAAAGGAAGTAAAGGACAAGTCTTCATTAGGTAGTGCTGGACAACCAGAACAGAGCGAAATAATTTAGTAGAATTTGCGATACATATAAAATGCTCAATAAATGCTAGCTATTAATACTGTTTTCACTTTATTCTGCAGATACAGTTTTATTTAACAACGTAAGACAGTATCACTCCTGATTTACAAATGAGGTGTAAAAAGGTTAAAGACCCTCTGGCGTTCATGCTGTTAGTTGATTTCAGAGTCAATTTTCTTTTTTTACCTTTTAGTCATTCAGGGATAATTCGAGTCCCGGAAGTCCTGGAGAGATAATAGAGTGTGATGTCCTCATGTCTCAGACAAATAAGAATGTATAAGAAAACATAACATTTCATAACTAGTTAGTGGAGGTGTCTAGACCAGAACTCCATGCCACATAAATAATTTTTCTTTTCTGTTTACAGAGATCTTACAGAAAATAACCACACACTATTTAACTTCATTCTTCCTTCCTGAGAATCCACCCCCTACCCCCCACTGGCTGGGTTGATGTTGTTCAGTCCTTACAACATTCCTCACTTTAGGAACCCACCCTGCTCCTGCTACCTATGTGCGGGCTCTGGGGGACTATCAGTGGGACTGTCAATCAGAGCAGCCCACCGCCTGTGTCTAGAGACCACATAAGCATCTTTGTAGCCATGAAGTGTTTTCATTTTCTTTGCAGTTATGTAAGCTAATAGATAAGAAGACTG
The DNA here is from genome assembly GCF_017639785.1 of Mesocricetus auratus. Classification (NCBI taxonomy): domain Eukaryota; kingdom Metazoa; phylum Chordata; class Mammalia; order Rodentia; family Cricetidae; genus Mesocricetus; species Mesocricetus auratus. The sequence goes on along the minus strand of NW_024429184.1, from coordinate 86,701,483 downwards.
ACTTAATAATAATAATGGTCATGGTGGCTGTATTTAGAGAATAAAAGATGTGAAGTGTGTCTTTTTTAGACAGGGTTAGATGAGCAAGGCTGGTCACAGGAAAGCAGAAACAAGGCAACACATTTCTTTACCAATGCTTTTTTACTTTCTTGTTGTGTCCACTCACATCTGAGGGAAAAAAAGAGAGAAATCGAACTTAGAAGTAAAACCCTACATACTTGAAAAACCTAATGGTTTGATCCAAACAGGTTCATTCTATAGGTAAGGTAACCTCTTATGGGTGTACTAAATTTTACAGTGCCAGAGTAGAGTAGGAAGAAATAAAACAGTAACATTGATTCAAGAATCCATATGTTAACTGATGAGAACATTACAGGACCCAGATGAGAACCCAGAAATCCTAATGTGTGGGGGAGTGCCCTTACTCCTTGAAGAAAGTCATGCTGGAGGAGGGACAGTGTTCTTAAATGGCACTCTCCTTTGTTCAGTAAAAATTATGTGTCAGGGATGTCATGGGAGTATAGTCATTTGGACCCCTGGAGATAAGGGCTAAGAGTAAATGGTGGCTTCTGTGGAAATGTACTAACAGTAAGGATAGCATGGGAGGATGAGGAGGAGGTGGAGGATGAGGAAGGAGAGGCAAATTAGCATCCTTGGCACACAGGGCATCATTGCCCCTGCTGGGAAATGGACTGCCTTCAAGGGCCAGCGACCTAAAATAGACCTTCACACATGACTCAGAGTTTGCCTTGCCCTTGCTGTGATGGCTTAATTTGTCTAAAGTATTGGTGCTCAGCCCCCTGAGCCACACTCCTTAGTAAATGGAGTCCAGTGCTCTTGAAATGGCCACTTTACCTTGCTGAGGGATTTGTGGTGACTCTCTCTGTCTGTCCATCTGCTCTTTCCATCCTCATATATTTGCCAAGGGTTTTCAAACATCAGGTATTCTTGGCTGAACCGTGGGTTTTCCACAATGTTTGTATTGAAATTCTAGACTCCAGGATATCAGAATGAGACTGTGTTTGGAATCAGAATCTTCGAAGAGCTAAAGGAGTTAAAATGAAACCATTAGGTAGAAACCTAGTCCAACGTTCCCGAGGTACTTGTAAGAAAGCGGAGATGAGACACATCCAGACGGAACATTATGTGAAGACATAGAGTGACAATGGCCATGTACCAGTCAAGGAGAAGGGTCTAGAAGAAAGCAGCTCTTCTAATTCTCTGACTGCTAGGTCTTCCAGACTCTTGAACTATGAGACAGTGAATGTCTGGAAGCCATCTGGTTAGTCAGTGGAACTTTAGTACATTAGCCCAGGCACACAAGTAACATAGGAGTGTTTCTATTCCACCTCCCCCGTGTTCACCATGGCCTTGGAGAAGGCAACTGTGCCATGCCATGGGACAGCCTGTGTGGCTCACTCCAACACGGTTGGTGCATGCACACTCAGCACATAGCTCTGTGCTTGGTGGCCCATACATTTTCAAGTGCCAAGCGACAAAGTTATTATTTTTTCACATTAAAAACGTCAAGCTGATCAAAGAAACAAACACTTTTAATGAAACATATGTGGGACACTTAGAAGGGGAAGATTTACAGTGTGTCTGCTGTGAAACCAGAAGGCTTATGGAAAGTGTGAAGTAGGAGGACAAAGATACCAGGCTCTGATGCCAGAGGAGACATGGCCTAAATATTAAACAGAAGGGAAAATAATTCCCCTCCATAAAATATCACAATTCATTTCCGCATCTAACATAAATCACTAATACACACACAGGACATTTTCATCTACCCACACTCAGTTCTTTCCACACCCATCACAATAATGTACACTTTGATCTTAGGGAAGGAAATTAAATTCAGACATTGAGATATAAAATTTCCAGCGTTGCTTAAAAACCAAATTCTAAGTATGTTCCCTCCCCTATTAGAATTTTAAGGATTAATAAAAATGTGGGGATGTTTTGTCTAGTCTTAAGTAGTAGATACTATCTTGACTTCCTTTAGTATTCTGGAATGAAAATAAAACCATTCATAGGGATAGGACAGTGATTTCTCTTTGAATGCATTAGTCACTGACATTTTATTTAGGGTAGTCACATATCTCAAGTGACACCAAGCTGCTTTTGAATGCTTTAACTAGACATTAAGTTGATGCTGTTTGAATAACTATAGAAGACCCCAAACACATGTGTGTGGTAGCCTAGATGGCTTATAGGGAGGATATAGTATGTACTTGCCATGGTATTTAGTATATGCCACAAGTGTTCATTCCCTCATACTTATAAAATATCTTACCTTAAATCCAGTGGCATCTATGCCATTGTGAATTTAGAGTTTCCAGTGTCAGTAGCTGTTTCTAGCTTGGCCTAGACACTGGTGGAATAGGAAGGATCCAGGAGTTAGAGTTAGCACTGGCTCACCCTTCCCTGGTTCTCCTTTCCTGTTGTTTCTCCTTTGCCTCCACTGGGAAAGGATCTACAACCCTCTCCAAGAAGACTTTCCTTTCTTTTCATCTAAAAGGATTATGGTCACCATGAACTATGGGGGACTAGAGATAAACGACTGTAGATGAATGAGTGTTAGTGTAGGAGTGAGTGTGGGAATGTGACACAAATGTGTGAAGGAATGTGCAAGTCAATGAGGGAGCGTGTGAGCAAGCATGAGGTGTAGGAGGGTGTCTGTGTTTGCGGGAGTAGGAGTGCGGGTGAATATGAGAGTCTGATGTGAATGTGTGAAGGTGTATGTAAGTTTTTTAGTGAGTATGCATTTGAGTGTGCAAGGGTGTGTAACTATGTGATGGAGCCCGTGTGAAAGAGTATATGTATGAGTGAATGTGTCTATATACGTGTGTGGGAGTTTGTAGCTGTTAGAGTGTATATGTGTATGTTTGTGTCCATGTGTGTTGAAGGCAAGGATAGTGTGTGTGTGTGTGTGTGTGTGTGTGTGTTTGTGTGTTAGTGTTACTGTTGCTATGAAGAGATACCATGACCATGGCTACTGTTACAAAGGAAATCATTTAATCGGGGCTGGCTTATATTTTCAGAGGTTTAGTCGATCATCATGGTAAGAAGCATGGCAATGTGCAGGCAGACATGGTGCTGACAAAGGAGCTGAGAGTTCTACATTTTGATCTACAGACATCAGGGAGAGACTGAGACACACTGGCAAGACTTGAGCTTATGAGACTACAAAGCCCACCTTCACAGTGATACACTTCTTCCAACAAAGCCACATCTACTTCAACAAAGCCACACCTCCCAATAGTGTCACTCCCTATGGGCCAAGCATTCAAACACAAGAGTTCATGGGGGCAGACCTCTTCAAACCACCACAGTATATATGTGTCCATGTGAGTAGAAGGCAAAGATGGAGACTTGGTCAGAGTTTAGGGTTATTCCCCTCTGTGAATCTAAGTATAGAGATCAGCGTGGGGCTTGACTCTCTTCTTATTCCAGGGTAGCAGAGGGATTTAAATGGTTCAGTTTCATGACAGCCCTGGTGGTACAGTTCTGGGCACTGAGACACTTTCCTGTTTCTAAGTCAACCTCTTTTTCTTCATATCTCTTTATTTTTACCTGAAGCTAAATTGATCACTTATTATCTGTGCTCCTTTATTTCATTTTATTCTTCAGTATCTTAAAAAACAAAAAGCTAAAAAACAAAAATCTCTGAGGATTTTATACAACATGTTTTAAACATATTACTTCTCTTTCCCCAACTCCTCCAAATTCATCCCTCTTACCTACCCAGTCAACTTGATGGCCTCTGAAAACAAAAACAAAAACACCTTATTGAATCAAGTTTGTGATGTCCATATATTCTCGAATGGGTGCCTTCTGCTGGATTGTGGTTGGCCTACCAGTGGCACCACCTTTAATGAATACTGACTCTCTCTCTCTCAGCATCCAATAGTTCCTTAACTGGGTGTGGAACTTAGCACCCAAGCCCCTTCTCTCTGGCTGGGATTTGCTCTGGCTTGAGCTTGCTCTGTCTTGTGCATGCTGTCATGTGCTGCTTTAGATAGTCTGTGAATGTTGGCCAGGTAGTGGGAGCGCAGGCTTTCAGTTCCAGCACTTGGGAGGCAGAGGAAGGCAGATTTCTGGGTTCAAGGCCAGTCTGACTGACAGAGTGAGCTCCAGGACAGCCAGAGTTACCCAGAGAAATCATGACTTGAAAAACTGAAACAAACAGAAGTCTATGAATATGTTAAGCATGACTCTTCATGGATTATTTCACCCTGAATATACTTTGAATTTTCTAAGTGGAGATATTGATTTTAGGAGAATGAAGTTCATTTCATTGTTGAGCACTGCTAAATTCAGGGAAATTATCTTTTCTAGTCTACTTTCTCCATCCATAGGCACTAGAACACAGCTCTCACCACTCAAGTTTTATTGTTTTTTAACTTCAGAACAGTCCTCTTCACAGAAGAAATTGTCCAGATCCTTCTGTGCCCACCACTCCCTGCTCCTGCATCTTGGTTATGTGGTCATAACTCTTCACTACAAGTCAGGGGGTCACTGTTTAATGAGAACAAGCTAGTGTCAAAGGCATAATGACCTGGAAAATTAAAGAGATGTTTTTTAATCTACTTGTTGCAACAGGGGGGATGTTCATTAATGAGGAATGTCTCAGAGAAGACAAAAATGAGGAGACTAGATTTTTATAGAGGGGAGCATACAGGGAGCCATCATGATTTTTAGGATACCCTGGAGTTACAGTGATGTTTCTTAGATGGGGGTCAGGGGCGTTCATTGGGTGTTCCCACCAAACACACCAAGGTGACAGTATTTCTCACCCATCTCTGTTTTCTAGAAACCCACTTACAAGTTTAGAGACATGAAAACTAGCTAGCTGGTATGCTATTCTCAGAAGTCTTAATGCTGTATATTTCCAAGCTTCTAAGCTCCAATAGTTGTGACCACTGCTTGTCCTTTCAAATATGCATCCCCAGGAAAATAATATAGTAATACTCACTAAATCACTTTTGCATGAGTGAGTAAATAAAAAGAATGCCATAATACCATTTTAAAGATTTGCTTTTACTATTTTTGGTTATGTATATATGCTTATGTGTCATGTGGGGTGTATGTACATGTGAGTTCAGGCGCTCTTGGAGGTGTTAGATTCCCTGAGGCTGAAGTAATAGGAGGTTGTGAGCCATCCAATATGAATGTTAGTAACCAAACTCTGGTCCTTTGCAAGAATAGTACATGCTCATAACTGCTGAGCCATCTCTGAAACTCCACGTACATTATTTTGTGAATTAGTTACTAGTGCTATATTGGTAAAAATCTTGGTAGTCTCATTTAATATGTTATCTTTAGAAAGTTGTCAATCAAAATTGGAGTTCCAAAGTATACACTGGAATATGTCTAAATTAATTGTGAAGATAATAGCTATGGATTTTTTCTCAATAATTTCCCAGAGACCTCAGTCCTCCATTTATTAAATCAATACTGTTAAAGAAATGAGCCAAATCAAAGAAGTCAATAGGAGACACAGGAAAGTATCTTAAACTTTATGATTAACAGTATGGAAAAGCCCATCTTTCTATTGCAAGAAGATGGCTTTTTTTGTAAACATATAATCATCAAAGGATTTAAGGTGTAGAGATTATGCTGACACCAGATAAGAGGGATCATTGCTTCCTGATGTGATAATAGTTTTTTTCTTAACCTCAAATCAGATTGGTGTTGAATGATAAATTAAAAAAGACCAAGAAAGCATATGGAACAGAAAAGGAATTTAGATGTTAGTTGGTGTAAATAGCATGCCCCTTCCCTTCAGGCCAGCTCTTGGACATTGAATAAAATTCCATACATCATGAAGTCTAGAAACCCCAAACAGGTTTTAGGGGCCTCAAAGCGGAGACTTAAACTTATGCCATTAGCAGTCATGTGGAAGAGACCCTTGTTCCAATAGTACCTTGAAACAGTTAGGTAGAAATGGCAGCAGGGCTGTAAAGAGTGGCTGCCCCTTTGTGTATTATCCTTTGGTTCCTCCTTCCTTTACCTAGCATTGTAAAATTTGAAGAAAAGATACACCTAAATGGATAGATTGCTAACTGTTGGATAGGTTTTTTTCTCTTTCCGTCTAAGAAATACCTGTTACACCTTTCCTGTGCATTGGACAGTTAGGCTAGCTCTTGTCATATTTTGGAAGAGTGCATTTAAGTCAGAGTTTTGCTGGATATAACCACATTGCTCCAGTTACTTTTGTATATGATATGACTGTTTTAGTTCATTATCTAAGTAAGCAAATCAGTGTCCCAAAACTTCCAGCCACTCACTGTATTAACTCATCTACTCTATGCATGCCCCAAAGATATAGGGCCACAAGTCACAGTAGGGTGTGAAGATGCTGAGTAGCACCAATGCATAGCACTCGCCTAAAGCCAGATGCTGCCCATGCAAAGTTCTTCCACTTAAAAGTTATATAAAAAGTATAAAGCAAGGCACTTAGCTTTTATTAAAAACTAATCAGAGCTGAAATTGTTCCTCATCAGAAATATACCCCAGAATGTATTTAACTCAACAAATCCATATTTGCATTATCTGTTACTTGTCTAAAGTAATTAGATGCCTCTCCACGTGACTTAGGTCCTCTCTCACTGCTATATCCACAAGGACCTGGGACACTAACCTCTAGGAAGAGTTTATTTTCATCTGGTTCTGATGTCTTTGAGCTGGGTGAGGGGTTGGACATAGACTTGTGTGTGAGGGGATGGCTGTTGATGGGTGGTTTGTAGTGATGTCTTTGGCAGAACATGAAGATGCTGTTTCTGTATATGTGAGATTAATCAAAATTATAGTCTATCAGTATAATAAGGTGAATATGGCTGGGCAGATTATTGGTGGAACAGGAAGAAAACAGGAGGCAAACTCAAAGTAGTATATCCTTTACATATCCTTCCAGACTCTTTCTAGTGCCATTTTGGCATAGCCAGCCAAGGAACCCTGGCAAAGGAGAAATATGATGTGTATAGTAGTAGCCCCAGTTGTGTTGACATGGGCACCATGAGTTGTAGTTAAACATAACCAGAAATAATAGTATCAGGAAAGGATGATGAGGCAGGAACTCACTTCTCATCTGGCTTTGCTACTAACCAGGTATGTCACTGTGGCCATGTCAATTTTGTCATCGCCTCTATTCACGCTGTATTTCTAGAGATCAAAGTGATTTGCAACAGTTAAAGGTACAATACAAATAGAAGATATGGTTCTATTTTAACCTCCCTAGTCAATCTTGCATGCTGTGGCTGCCTGGTGCTCTGCATCATAAGCCAGCTTGTCCTGTGGCTGAGACCTTGCCATGCAGCAACAAGAGCTCAAGCTCTGGGGTTAGGTTAGATTTAGCTCAGATTCCAGCTCCTCCAAGGCTAGGAAATCTACTTAACCTTGGTAGCCCTCCACTTCCACATACAAATGGATTGATGGTTTTTAGGAGCTAGGTGACCATGGACAACTAACAATCAGACTGAAAGTGTTTGAAAGAGGAATAGCATGTATCAGTTTCAACACAATTCTCAACAAGAAGTCCTGACATAGGTAGTTACAGAGATGACTTTGATTTTGTTTCATGGCCCAATGATTTTGGTTCATGGTCCAAGATGACTGCAACAAAATGATGTCCGAAGGCAAGAAGCATGGGATGTGGTATTTCCATGCCCAGCATCATGGTTTTTGTTAAACGTTATTCTAGGAGATAGGTTTTGTAATAGCTTTTGTAAAAAAGTATTTTTTAATTTAGGTTAGAAAACATCTTGTTTCCCATGTCAACCCCAGCTCCCTCTTCCTCCCCTACTCACCCGCCCTCCCCATCAGGTCCCCCAGTCCCCTACCCAATCTCCAGTCCGATCCCCAAGGAGGGTGAGGCACTCCATGGTGGATCTCCAGTAACTGTCATTTCATCCAGGGCAGGGCCTAGGCCCTCCCCCAAGAGTCCCAGCTGAGAGAGCCTCCCATATTGTGGCATGGGCACTCAAAGTCTATTTGTACTCCAGGGATAAGTACTACCCATGGCCCCATAGATTACCTAGGCCTCCTCAATGATACTCACATTCAGAGGGCCTGGGTCAGTCCCATGCTTTCCACACAGCCATCAATCTGGAGTCCAAGAGCTTCCCCTTGTTCAGGTCAGCTGTTTCTGTGGGTTAAACCAGCCCACTCTTAACTCCTTTGCCCATCAGTTCTCTCTTTCTAACACTGGATTCCAGGAGTTCAGTTCAGTGTTTGTCTGTGGGTATCTGTCTCTGCTTTCATCAGTCACTGGATGAAGGTTCTGTTTCCTAGACTCTCTGGCAGTGGGATTGTATGCTGGCACTCCCCTGATGTATGTCTAAAATCCATAAAGGAGTGAGTACATACCATGTTTCTCTTTTTGTGACTGGGTTACCTCACTCAGTATGGTTTCTTCTAGTGCCTTCCATTTGCCTGCAAATTTCAAGATTCCATTGTTTTTTCTGCTGAATAGTACTCCATTGTGTAAATGCACCACATTTTCTCTATCCACTCTTCAGTTGAGGGGCATCTATGTTGCTTCCAGATTCTGGCTATTACAAACAATGCTGCTATGAACATAGTGGAACAGATATCCTTGCTGTATGAATGTGCCTAAGAGTGGAATTGCTGGGTCTTGTGGTAGACTGAGTCCCATTTTCCTGAGAAATCTCCATACTGATTTCCAAAGTGGCTGTACAAGTTTTCACTCCCACCAGCAGTGTAGGAGTGTTCCTCTTTCTCCACATCCTCTCCAGCATAAACTGTCCTTGGAGTTTTTGATTTTAACCATTCTGACAGGAGTGAGATGGTATCTCAGAGTTGTTTTGATTTGCATTTCCCAGATGGCCAGGGATGTTGGGCACTTTCTCAAGTGTCTCTCAGCCATTTTAGTCTCTTCTGTTGAGAATTTTCTATTTAGTTCTGTACCCCATTTATTGATTGGATCCTTTGGTGTTTTGGAGACTTGCTTCTTGAATTCTTTGTAAATTTTTGAGATCAACCCTCTGTCTGATGTGGGGTTAGTGAATATCTTTTCCCAATCTGTGGGGTGCCTTTTTGTCTTGCTGACTGTGTTCTATGCCTTCCAGAAGCTTCTCAGTTTCAGGAGGTCCCATTTATTAATTGTCGATTTTAATGTCTGTGCTACTGGTGTTATGTTCAGGAAGCAGTCTCCTGTACCAATTCGTTCAAGGGTGCCTCCCACTTTCTCTTCTAACAGGTTCAGTGTGGCTGTATTGATGTTGAGGTCTTTGATCCATTTGGACTTAAGTTTTGTGCATGGCGATAGACATGGATCTATCCGCATTCTTCTACATGCCAGCATCCAGTTATGCCAGCACCATTTGTTGAAGATGCTTTCTTTTTTCCATTGTATACTTTTAACTTCTTTGTCGAAAATCAGATGTCCATTCATGTATGGATTTATATTAGAGTGTTCAATTAGATTCCATTGGTCTACCTGCCTATTTTTGTGCCAATACCAATCTGTTTTCAGGACTACAGCTCTATAGTAGAGCTTGAAGTCATGGATGGGGATGCCTCCAGATGTTGCTTTGTTGAATAAGGTTGTTTTGGCTATCCTGGGTCTTTTTTCCATACAAAGTTGATTATTATTCTTTCAAGGTCTGTGACAAATTGTGCTGGGATTTTAATGGGGATTGCATTAAATATGTATATTGCTTTCGGTAAGACTGCCATTTTTACTCTGTTGATCCCACCTATCGAAGAGCATGGGAGATCTTTCTACCTTCTGGTGTCTTCTTTAATTTCTTTCTTTAAAGCCTCAAAGTTCTTGCTATACAGGTCTTTCACTTGTTTGGTTAGCGTTACCCCAAGGTATTTTATGTTGTTTGTGGCTATTGTAAAGGGTGTTGTTTCTCTGATTTCTTTCTCAGCCCTTTTATCGTCTGTATATAATAGGGCTACTGATTTTCTTGAGTTGATCTTGTATCCTGCCACTTTGCTGAAAGTATTTATCAGCTGCAGGAGTTCCCTGGTGGAGTTTGTTGGGTCACTTATGTGAACTATCATATCATCTGCAAATAGTGAAAGTTTGACCCCTTCCTTTCCAATTTGTATTCCCTTAATCTCCTTTTGTTGTCCTACTGCTCTAGCCAGAACTTCAAGTACAATCTTGAAGAGGTATGGAGAGAGTGGACAGCCTTGCCTTGTTCCTGATCTTAGAGGAATTGCATTGAGTTTCTGTCCATTTAGTTTGATGTTGGCTGTTGGTTTGCTGGATATAGCTTTTATTATGTTGAGGTAAGTTCCTGTTATCCCAGATCTCTCCCAGACATTTATCATGAAGGGGTGTTGGATTTTGTTAAAGGCTTTTTCAGCATCCAGTGAAATAATCATGTGATTTATGTTTCTCAGCATGTTTATACGGTAGATTACATTGATGGAATTTCGTACGTTGAACCAACCCTGCATGCCTGGGATGAAGCCTACTTGATCATGGTGGATGAGTTTTCTGATGTCGTCTTGGATCTGATTTGCCAGTATTTTATTGAGTATTTTTGCATCAATGTTCATGAGGGATATTAGTCTAAAGTTCTCTTTCTTAGTTGTGTCTTTATGTGGCTTGGGTATCAAGGTTATTGAAGCCTGGTAGAAAGAGTTTGGCAAAGACCCTTCTGCTTCTATTGTGTGGAATACTTTGAGGAGGATTGGTATAAGCTGTTCTTTGAATTTCTGGTAGAATTTTGCACTGAGGCCATCTGGCCCTAGGCTTTTTTTTAGTTGGGAGACTTTTGATGACTGCTTCTATTTCCTTAGAGGTTATAGGTCTATTTAAATTGCTTATCTGTTCTTGATTTAATTTTGGCAAGTGATATCTATACAGAAAATTGTCCAATTCCTTTAGATTTTCAAATTGTGTGGAGTACAGGTATTCAAAGTATGCCCTGATGATTCTCTGGATTTCCTCAGTGTCCCTTGTTATGTCTCCCTTTTCATTTCTGATGTTGTTAATTTGCATGTTCACACTCTGTCATTTGGTAAGTTTGGATAAAGGTTTGTCTATCTTGTTGATTTTCTTAAAGAACCAACTCTTCGTTACATTAATTTTTTGTAGTGTTTTCCTAGTCTCTGCTTTATTGATTTCAGCCCTCAATTTGATTATTTCCTGGTGTCTACTACTCCTGGCTGGATTTACTTCTTTGTGTTCTAGAGCTTTCAGTTGTGCTGTTAATTCTCTAGTGTAACTATTCTCCAGTTTCTTCATGTGGGCACTTAGTGCTATGAACTTCCCTCGTAGCACTGCCTTCAAAGTGTCCCATAAGTTTGGGTATGTTGGGTCCTCATTCTTGTTGAGTTCTAGGAAGCCTTTAATTTCTTTTTGTATTTCTTTATTGACCCAGGGATGGTGCAATTGTGCATTAATCAACTTCCATGATTTTGTAGGGTTTCTGCAATTTGTGTTGTTGAATTCTAAGTTTAACGCATGGTGGTCTGATAAAGTGCATGGAATTATTCCAATTTTTTGTACCTCTTGAGATTTGATATATTGCCAAGCATGTGGTTGATTTTTTTGAGAAAGTTCCATGTGGCACTGAGAAGAAGATATATTCTTTTTTATTTGGATGGAATGTTCTATAGATGTCTGTTAATCCAAATTGGGTCATAACTTCTAGTAGCCCCTTTGCTTCTTTATTAAGTTTCTGTCTGGTAGTCCCATCTAGAGGTGAGAGTGGGGTGTTGAAGTTTCCCACTAGAAGTGTGTGTGGCTTTATATGTGATTTGAGTTTGAGTTTCTTTTATGAATATGGTTGCCTTTGTATTTGGGGCACAGATCTTCAAAATTGAAACTTCTTCTTGGTGGATATCTCTTGTGATGAGTATAAAGTGCCCTCCTTCATTTCTTTTGATTGATTTTATTTTGAAATCTAATTTGTTAGATATTAGATTGCTATGCCTGCTTGTTTCTTGAGTCCATTTGATTGGAAAATCTTTTCCCAACCCTTAACTCTGAGGTAATGTCTGTCTTTGAGGCTGAGGTGTGTTTTTTGTATGCAGCAGAAGGATGGGTTCTGTCTTCGAATTCATTCTGGTAGCCTGTGTCTCTTTATGGGCAAGTTAAGACCATTAATATAGCGGGATATTAATGACTATTGATTCCTCATTCTTGTTTGTTTTGGAATAGACTCTAGTAAAAAATTTCCTTGGCTTCCATTGGGTTCAGTTGAGTTTCATGCTTTAGCTGCAAGGAATCCTGGGGCAAACCAGCACATGGTATTTATAGACTCTATCAAGTAGAAGTTGGCTCTACCTACAAGAGAGTGAGGGCAATAGTTTTCAAGAAGACATCCAAAAATGCCTGTGATCCAATGCTAGCCCAGAAGATTACAAACTCAAATGGACTGATGCATTAATTTCTTTAAACTAATATTTAAGCCCACCAAATGCTTATTTAATAGTTATAATATGCCAGGTTTTGTTTAGTATCAGTTAATTTCTCCCAATTCCCTAAGGAAGGTATTCCTATGCTCTCATTTTACAGATGAGGAAACTGAGGTGCTAAGAAATAAAAAAATTGTTGACTCTGATTCACAACCTACAAATGGGAGAGGTAGGATTTAAATCTCTCTCAAAAGCTTTTAGTATCAACCCTGCAATACAATGTCTTTCCAAAATGTGAGTTTGAGCACCATGTGACACTGTGTGTCCTGATTTCCTAACCCTTCTGGGATTCTGTCAAAGGAGTGTTTGAGCACTGGTGGGAGGGGTCAATGTTAAAGAGTAGAAGACTGCCTCATATTTCATCCTTTGCTCACCTGTTCCAGCATCTTGGGCTTTGTTTTTATTCTCTGAGAGTTTAGTAAGCTCTTAAGAGTCTTTTTAAAAACCCTCATCCCTATTGCTTGTTTTGGCTTCTAAGATGGGCATTAAAGGATTGTTTTTTCCCCCACTGCTGACTTTTGAAAGTCCAGACCAACAGAGAGTAAATATTTTCTGCTTTTAAGGATGAATGGAAATGCTGCAGGAAGTGGACCTGGGGCTCTGTGGGAGATGCCATTGAACATTCTCATTCTGGGAAGAGGAAGGTCGAAGGAGCTCTCCCACGACCTTGTCTCGTGGTGAGATCACTTTAACACAGGGCATTAAAAAGCAAGGACTTGGATGGGCTCATCAGCCTGTGACAAGAAGCAGGGCATAGATGGCTGTAGACCTGACCTTATTTGGCTCTGGCTTCTCAGTCCAAGATGACTGGCTACAAAAAGAAATCTGAAGACAGGAAGCATGGAAACTAGGGTCATCTTTTTACAATGTGAGTTTTTCTGAACTTTCTAAAAGTTCCCTTGGGTTCTTTCTGGTGGAGTTAAGGTTCTCATTTATCTATCGGCGGTATCTCAATTTCCTTCTCAGTGAAAAGGGCGGCAGCAGCATCATGATATCACCCTCAGAGAACTATCAGGATAAATGAGTTGATGGTAAATAGTGCCGTAGAAGCATCTGATAAGCTTAAAGATAAAACAAGTGAGTATCATTATGTAACTCAATTTGGATGACCTTCTAGGAGGATGGTGCCTCTAATGACTTTTGCAACAGGCAGTCAATGATGGAGAGGCCCCAGGGGGAGTCATTTTGAAGGCGTCCCTTTAACGAAGAACATGCAGGAAGTGAAACAGGCATGTGTGATCCAAGCGGTGACTCAGGAAGGAACAGAAGAGAGGATGACTGCAAGTTTCCTAGCTTGGGACATTGAAAACATAACAAGGTCATATGGTCACACAAAGAAGAAAAGCCTCGTTGAAAGGAGGAAAAAACAACCAAATATAACCAGGCATGAAGGAGATCAGGAAAACAGCCTCCCTAACTGACAGTCAGCCAAAAATAACACATGAGCTCATCAAGCTCAAATTGTCAAGGTTGGGGTGGTGAGGCTAAAAGCCTCAGTCAGGTAGCTTCAACATTGAGAAGCTTATTTCTCATCTTCAAAGTGAGGAAAGTTCTACATCAGGTCTTCATAGAGTAGAACTAGCCCCAGAAGCTGGTGATCCCTGTAGAGATGAAACAGCCATACCTTTGCTGACTCCTTGGATGTCATCAAAAACACTTGCTAAATATAGATGCATGCCAGCAAGTCGTAAATAAGGGAGCAGGAGTGAGAAGCACCACACAAGAGGTGACTGGGAAAGAACAAAGACATCTTCTTCTGCCAAGATGATTATCACATGAAAATTGAATCCAGTCATTAATCACCAAGTCATGTAAAAATCCAAATATCAAGTAAGAATGAAAGTCTCAGGCAGGAAACTTGTCACACGAGCAGGGCCCTGGGTGCAAAGTGCTGCCTAGACTGCTTCCAGCACTCTATTCCATGGTGTGGAGTAAAAATACCTCATTGTAGGAAAGTTGAGAAAGCCATAATGACCAGGCAGCAAAGCGCTGTTCTGCCTGCTCCTCTGGAGTTTCACTCACATCATTTCCTTCACTGTTGAAGTTACCTTTACTGTGTCTTGTAGGTGACCCTGCTGGGACACCCCTTGGAGGAGGGGGTGAGAAGAAGCAGCACCAAGGACTCAGGCAGTGGGAGTCAGTGCGTAGCAGAGTATGCTTCAGACTCATTATTAAGGAAGTTAGACCTGCCTTTATAATCCCTCTCTAGGTCCTATTGACTCAGGCAGTTGACTCTGCTACATTGCCCTTTCCTCACTGGTGTCTCTGGCTCAGGTGTCTCTTCATCAGTATTCTCTGGGCATAGAGGTAGGTTTGGCTCAGGGAGGAAGTGCCTGTTGTACATGCTCATACAGGCTGATCTGGGCACTTGGGCAAGGTGACTGCAGCTTGGGTATGCTGGCCACAGTTTCTTCTACAACTGTGAGGGAAGTGGTAAGAATCTTGCCACACCAATTTGGATTGGCCTAGCACCCTGTGAATGTTGCTGCAGTTTCAAAACAGAGCCAAATGCAGTGTGAAAACAGAGCCAAATGTAGTTAATACTGATACATCTCTGCTCTTCCTTTCAGCCCTGGTCCAGTCTGTCTAGACTCCCAATATCCCATACTTACTAATTGTCATGTATACTTGGAGTTGGAGTTGCCTTTCTGGAGGAAGATAACCCAGCCAAATAAGCACAGGCCTGTTCTAATAAGATGGAGACTACAGAGGCATTGACACAAGCAAATGGAAAACTGTAAACGCTCACCCACCAATTTAAGTAATTTGTGCTGAGTGAATCTCATGATCACACACACACGCACACACACACACACACACACACACACACACACACACACACACACACACCCTTGGTGTCCAACAGCTCAAGGACAGTATGTAATATCAAAATTATCACCTATCATATGGTTCTGAAATGCTCAAAAGAACTGTGGGAACAACATTTTAGAAATCTTACATAAGAATGCACATTTGAATCATCTGAAAAATCTTTAATCTGCTGGTATATGTTAGTGATGGTTACTAAATTACAAATTAATCCAAAGTAAGGTTCGCTAGTAGGAAGAAATCAAGGAATGAATCCAGTAAACCCTCCATGGGTGGTGGTGTGTGTGATGCTTACTTTAATTGTCTTGATGGGACTCAGAATCACCCTGGAGCCAGGCATGGTGCCATGGGCCTTTAATCCTAGCACTCAGGAGGCAGAAGGAGGTGGATCTCTGTGAGGTCAGTCTGGTTTGTGTAGCCAGCTCCAGGATCGCTAGGGTGACATAGGGAAACCTTGTTTTAAAACACACTTGAATAGAGTCATCCTGGAAGCAGCACCCTGGGCATGCCTGTGAAGAATTTCCTAGACTAAGTTAATGGAGGTGGAGAGACCACGCCTACTTGTGGTGGTATCATCCTCTAGGCTGAGATCTGGGACTGAATAACCAGGAGGGGAGCTGAGCGGCATGCACCTGTTTCTGCTTGGCTACTTCATCCTGGTGTTTCCCTGTCATGATAGATGACAGCCACACATGGTGAGCCCAAAGAAACACTGACTTCCTGAAGCAGGATTTGTCAAGATTACACATTACCCTTCTATAATCCTAGCACTAGGGAGTCTGACCCAGGAGGATCAAAGATCATGTGTTAGAGGGGGCAGACAGGGCTAAATAGGACTCTTAGGCCAGCTTGGACTATCTATAAGACCCTATCTTAACAAGCAAGTAAGAAAATAAATAAACCACCCCTAAATTTCATTATGTCATGTTCTATGGGGTGATTGCAATTCTCTTGCCTTATCCATCACTGCTTATTCATTCAATTGAGAGTTTAAGAAATGATCAACTTTAAGATAACTCATTTTGTGTTTTTGCTATAAAAGGAAAACAAATGCTAGCAGATTATGCATACAGTAGACTATGAATGCATCCTGACTTTGGAGCTGTTAAAAACACTACGTAAATTTTTTGTAAGATTTGATGAAAAGCATACATCCTTCATTTTCTCAGAATATCATAAGGAAATTTGGAGTCTAAGATATATAGGCAAAACACAGACATACAAAGTGAAGTTGCCTCCTTGACAAGTCTCCAGCTACTCTCATTCACTCTGGTCGAACTTCACACAGGATTCTATGCAGGAGATGGTTTTTGTCACACACCACCCACTGTTGTAGTTATTAATGGGATCAGTGAGCTGAGTTAGTAAACCATGAAAATGTTTTGTGTTTTCTTGGTCTCTGATATGGCAGGAAGAGAAGCAGGACAGAGGACAGCAGCATGTGTGAAGAGCACTATGAGGATGAACACCAGTGTCCATGGGACTCTACTTGCTTCCAGATTGCTATTGTACCAGTTTACTGCTTCCTTGTATCTCTCAAATGATGCAGGAGATCATAGTCGCATATCTTACTTGTTTACTTTTTTGTTTAGCTGCTTTGCTTACATGGAGACAAGGTATCGGGCTTGTTAGGCTGACCTCGAACTGACTAAGTTGCTCAGGAGGAATTTTTGACCTCTTTGCCCAGTTCTGGAGTCTTAAGTTTGAGATGCTATACCTGGTGAATGCAGTGCTGTGGGGTGAAACCCTGGGTTTTGTATATCCTAGGTAAGCACTCTACCTAGTTACAGCCTAAGTTTGGAAAATGGTTTTAGAAATAACTTATTATGGATGACTGGACTATGAGAGAGTAGAAAAGGTGACATTGTGTATGTGCCCTTCATTTGGTGCTAACATGTAAAATTTGCCATAAAAAATATATATGTTTATATACATACACATGAATTGAATGTTTAAAAAATCTATGTACAATTTCAAGAATAATGAGGCTACTGTGTGGTATATATCTGTAATTCCAATACTTGGGTGGTTAGATGACAAGGATCCTGAGTTTGGGCATCCCTCCCGTCTATCTTATAAAATAAATAAATGAACAAAATGGATCTTAATGAAAAAAGTAAACCACTATGATGAGAAATAGTACTGATACTTTTGAATTCTAATGTATGACATCTCTAAATATTCAGACCTTGTCTGTGGGAGAAATTGAAAGTAACTGTTCCTTTGTTTTCTTTCATGTATAGATATTTGGGTTTCCGTATATATAAATATTCCTAAATCATGGTTCTAGTTAGTGTCTCTATTGATGTGATGAAACACCATGACCAAGGCAACTTGGAGAGGAAAAGTTTATATATCACAGTCAATTAAGGGAAGCCAGACAGGACCTCAAACAGGCCAGGGACCTGGAGGCAGGAGCTGATGCAGAAGCCATGGAGGAGTACTGCTTACTGGCTTGCTCCTCATGGCTTGCTCAGCCTTTTTTATTATAGAACCCAGGACCACTAACACTAAGATGGCACCATCCACAACGGGGTGGGCCCTTCCCCATCTATAACTAATGAGGTTATAATGTCCTATAGCTTTGCTTTAGACCAATCTTATGGAGGCATTTTCTCAACTGAGGCTCACTCATTCTCTGATGACTCTAGCTTGTGTCAACTTTACATAAAATTAGCCAGCAAAATGATTCATCACTTGATAGTTCCTACTTTAGAATTCAAGGTTAATAAAGCACAAGGCATAAGTATTTTCTGGCCCTATCTGTGAATTGACTCTATTCTCTTCTGCCTATAGATTGTGTTGTCTTTTTCTTACTGATTTGCAGATTTTCTTTGTCTTTAGTAATCAGGGACTCTTCAGACATCTCTCAGCTTGAGTCTTGATTCATGACTTTATTTCTGGGTCTTCAGAACATAAGTTGGTGTAGTTGTATCTGTTGTTTTTTGTTTGTTTTTGTTGTTGTTTTTCTTAATATAGCTTCTAGTGACTTTTACAAGACTCTTGTTCTGAAATATGAGATCTTATTTTATAATGCTTCTTTCATGTCACTGATGGATCTAACACTGAGTTTAGTGGGTGGTATGAGGGATCTGTTTGTCTCTCTCTCTCTTCCAATGCTGTTCCTCCCTCCCTCCCTTCCTCCTTTCCTTCCTCCCTCTTACTACCAAACCATTGACCTATGTATTACCGATGCACATTTCTTTTCCTCACTTACTTGCAGTGTTCCATGGACTGTTTTTCTGAATATGACTATATTTTATTTATGTAGATTTTGTTGTAGTGTTTTTGTTGTTGTCATTTTGTTTTTTTGAGACAGTGTCTCTGTTGTCCATGTAGGGCCTCCACCTCACCATGTAGTTTAGGTCAGCCTCATTTGTCTACCTCAGGCTTGTGAGGTCTGGGATCACAAGTTTGTTCGGCCATGCCTAACACTATGCTGTTATTAGTGATTACTTTTTGATTTGTCTTCTGTGTGGTAAGACATGCTGTGGTGTTCAAATGCAGCTGAAGTCTGAACTCAACAGAGCAGTGATACACTTTGCTGAAGAAGCGATTTCCTGTTTCTGACTTTCAGAGACATGGAAATACATTAGGTACTCTTGTGATAGGAAGTAGGGAGGAGGATCAAAGTGGGTGAGCTGTGGATCCTATGTTTATTTGCATGCTGTGAGTGCTTTTTTGATGAGAACATTGATGTCATTGTCCCCTTCCATTCCTCCCTGCTAGTCATCTCTGTGAGAAGGTCTTGTCTTTAAGGCATCTTTAGCTTACTCAAGTGGATCTCTTTTACTTCTTCTTTTAATGAAAAGGCATGGGACAGAAACAACAACAGCAACAACGGAATGGAAAAACAGACTTTCTTCCATGGTTCTCCAAAGATGTCCTCTCTCTTCAGAGTTATCTAAAGTTTATCAGCAAAATAACTTTGACTAAGTTAAATGGCGATGTGTCACACACCCAAAACGTGTGAAGCAATTTGAAAAAAATATTTTAAATATGCCATGGATTTGTAAATTAATGCAGGGCTCACTGTGCTTGAATTTCCATTTCTAAACTGCTTCATTTGCATGCAAAGAGTGGGCAATTTTTGTGTGTGTGAAAATTTAGCCTTAAGAAATGAAAATCAAAAACTCAGCAACTTGAAAAGAGCTGTTAGGCATAGAAATTGTTTAATCGGTTCCCAGCAGGGCCAATGGCGTTGGCATTTTGAAATACCAGATTGGATTGGCATCCTAGGAAAAAAAGAAACAACCCTCAGTCAGCTCAGAAAAAGTCGCCTAAAAAAGCCACTATGTACAGAGTGGTGATAGAAGATAGCCGAGATATGATGGATGCCAGCAAGACAAACCTGTGATGGGGAGAGAGCTGAAGTGTGAAATGAACAAATGTTAGATGTGATGAAGCCTCTGTCAGTACTCCCCCGATCATCCACTCTGACAAACACAATGGCTGATTGAGAGATCAGGTGCTTTTGTCTATGCAAATGCTTAGAGAGGTCTCAGAAATGGGGGTACAGCTTCTATGCCACATCCTCACTTTAGTGGTGAATCTAAAAGGGGGCACCTACGTTCTTTGAGTAAGATGGAGAGTCCCAGTTACAGACTCATTCCAGGATTTTTAAGTTGAAAATAAGATGTCATTTAAATACAGCTTGACATTTTGAGTTCATACCTTACAAACTAACCCAGAATAACATATTTCACTGGAGGCCAATATTCCTCATATTTCTTTACATTATTCTAAGTGGAAGGCACTCTTAGGTCCACTGATGATGAAGCATGGTGATCGATAACAATAGTAACAGTGAGCTGTCTTCACTTAGCTATCACATGCCTTGATTGGGTGCTTGCTTTGTGCAGGATGCAATTCTGGGTGCTAGGATTACAAAAATGAGTTAGGACCAAACTCTGAGTCATTGCAATGATTATAATTTCAGTGAGTCTCTGTCTAGTGGACTTTACGCTGTAACATGTCACCTCTAGTTATCTAGATTTGTCCCCAAAGACCAAAGGACTACAAAAAGCCTAGGCAACCAGGAAGCTGCTCTTTTCATGAAGAGTTTCACACTTCGGTATTTGAGCTCCATTCTTTACTCACATGATAGTCTCTTACCTCCACAGTCTAGGCTCCCTTTCTTTGGACTAGGAATGAAATTCTTGAATCTGAACAGGATATTGTAACGTCTTCCTGATGGAATCCTTACTTGTGATGCAGCTTGTGGGTTCCCCTAGGCACCAGTCATAAATTCTTTACACAGTGCTGAGTAGGCATCATGTGCATTGACCAAACACTGAAAAGTTCGGGGGCAACAGCACAAAGGGTCTCAGGAAAGTTGTCTGTCTATATGACCAAGTACAACACTGTGGGTCTAAAATAAGCCAGAGTTAGACAGTAAATGTAATGCGTGCCTACCAGGTATGTGCTGAAAACTGATACATATTAGAATACACATGAAAAATAAACAACCTAGATTTAATGAAAGCATGGCCAAGATGAGGTGTGTATAGAGTATCTTGTGGGTTGCCTTTTCTGCCTGTCCTCCTGGGTGATCTGTCTAACAAAGTGTTAATGTTATGTACAGCTCAAGCTGAACTCAAACTCAAATTTGTGTTCTGTTTGAATACTCACCAGCTTGAATAGTGGATAATCTTATGATTAAGACATGGTTTTATTTATATTTATTTATTTACCTTGTTATGTGTCTATGAATTCAAGTGAGCATGCTTATGCCATGGCACATATATGTGGAAGTCAAAGGACAACACCCAGTAGTCAGTTCTTTCTCCCCTCCACGCAACTAAACACAGGTCATCAGGCTTGGTAGCAGCCACATTTACCCTCTGAGTCATTTTTCCAGTCCAACAATTAGTTTTTATATACCCACAAATATGTGTCTCTATTTTAAATTTAGTTTTCAAAGAATTGGATTTATTTTCCTTAGCCAAAAATCTAGACTGTAAATGATAACAGATAAATATATAACAACTACTTCAAAATGAATATTCAATGCTACAGAGCTTAGCACTCGGTGTGAAAGCCTTGTATGACTCCAGCAAACATCTTTATCACTTATGAATTCTTCTGTCTTTTAAGAACAGAAAAAACAATCCATGGTAGCTAGCCAGTAAATATTAACTATGAGAACGAGGCAATGTGGACGTATGCACCTTTCAACACAATGGCTCAGCAATAAGTCCAGGCATACAGGAAACATGAATCTTGCCATAGTTATGTCTGCTTGTCTTTAGTGTATTGGCCTTTTATCTTAGTGGCTGACACCTCCTCTTTGCCAAATGGCTGCCTGTACTTCAGGCATCACAGGCTCATCTTCATGCCACTATCCAAACAGAAACTGAGGACTTGAGGCTAAAGTTATGTTTCCTTAAACTGCCTTTTCAGACAGCAAGGAAAGCCTTGAGAAGAACCCTCTTACAGCACTGGGTTCACAATGAAGCATTTGAACCTGTCTTATGTCAGTTACCATTAAGGGCGTAAGATCACTCACTATAAATCATTAGTAAGTCGTTTTTATTTTAACTTTCTGGGACTTGCTTGAGGCCCCAGATCCAGTGACATCTATCTGCTCACTGTCAGAATTCATTTTTAGCATGGTGTGGATGAGGAAGAAGGTTAGGAACATGGGGTCTGTGAATGCCAGGAATCAAACAGATGAGCCTGGAACATGTGAGACAGACTACAGGTGTGGTTTAGATCATGGGCTATGCAGATGGACGACCCCAAACAGAATTCTGGATCTGCAACTTCCCAACTCTCTGAAGTGGGGCAGGCTTCCTACCTTCCTGTTTCATGACTGCATGTCTGTAATGATGCTGACCTTAACATGCTGTTTTGAGAATGAAGGCATGTAAGGAACCTGGGCATTGGCAGTGGAGTGGTGAGCAGGGGCTCCTTTTATTACGCCACAGCTGCCAGTGCCTTGCAGGTGGGTGTCCTCTATGTCACATGCAGACACGGTTTAGAGGTTTACTATTTCCTTTTGTCCTCTTTTCATTGATGGACATGTGCAGGTGTGTGTGTGTGTGTGTGTGTGTGTGTGTGTGTGTGTGTGTGTGTTCATGGATGTGGAGGCTTGAGGTTGCTGCTGGGAATCTTTCTCAGTCATTCTTCCATCTTATACTTTGAGGAACAGACCTCCCCGATATGGCTAACTTGCTAAGCCACCTCTCAACCCCTAGGAATCACTTTTGGAAAGAGTATTGTTCTAAAAGTTAGGAGGCCATAGCTTCAGTGATGGCTGAATCATGAACTAGCAGTTTGCAGTTGTCACTTTCCATTTCTGAGCTTCAGTTTCATCAAATGTTAAGATGGGGATTGGCGCTGAGTGGTCTTCTGAGTTCCATTCAGCCCTGACATCTGGATTACTGGTGAGGTTTGGGTAATAACAGTTAGTAATAAGGGTGTCAGGGTATCTTCAGGGATGTCTCTTATCACATTATTGCAAATTCTTATAATTTCATTACAGTTAGCATTTGCTGTTTTGTATGTGACAGTAACCAATGTTAGAGGAATCTGTGTCCTCCCTGGGAGCCCCTGGAATTGGCGGTTCAATTGTATGACTAAATGCAGGCATCAGAATAAGTGAGACAGTGCTCTGCTGCAGATATGACTGGCAGTTTCGTCCCCATGGATGGAAAGATCTAATGAGCTCTCTTCTGCTTGTTTTTAGGACTCAATTGTACATTTGGAGCTCAGCGAACTCTTCTGAGATGTTCTGAGTTAACTCTGTGCTTGTTTAGTTTCAATAAAAACAAGGCAAATGCATAATTAGCATCTTAACAATAAATAAATTAGAACTTGAGATTTGCTGTAACAATATACACTGTTAAAGGAAGACTCGAAGAACACAGTCTAAAAATAAAGGCAAAACCATAAACACTCTTTTCTCTCTCGAAATCAAAAACACACCAATGGTTTTATGACAAAGGGGACTAATGAAAGGAACAGAAACTTGTATTCCCACCTAATGGTGGGAAGGTAGTTGTGTGGAGTTGGATGGGGAACAGTTGTACCCAAAACAATGAATTTGCTCTAAAAGCCCAGATTATTAGTTCCACTTAAAAAAAGAAGGCAACCTCAACAAGGGTAAATGTAAAACGGATGTTAGGAGATGCTTGAAAGCTGCAACCTATGAAAACCAAGTAGACATTTGCAAAATGCTGTTCCAATCAACAGAACGATTTCCTTCAGAAAAACAGTTACATGCCCCCCATGCTCTGTCCTGGCACAGCCTGAAAATGGTCTTTCTTCCTGTGGGACATGGAGCTGTTCAGAGCTTCGCCAAGTTTGTCATGCCCTAGAAAATTCTGAGTATCATTGCGGAATAATGAGGCTCAGGTTTAACGTTTCAAATTTTCCAAGGCCTGATGCAATTAGGGAAGTTTGGGGATAGTGAGGAAGGGCTTGGAAGTCCTTACTGGGGCAAGATAGAGAGAGCCCAGTGATGCTGAATTTGGTGACAGGAAGTAGCTCACATTGCCATTCACCCTTTGCATCTTTCGAACTGCTTGAACTCAGGGTACCCCAAACAACCACACTTAGGTTTAGCACAGGACTGAGGCAATCTATTAACTTGTCTTTCTGGCATCTCTAAATTGCTTTATGGCAATGTGTCTATAAATGTTCAAACACAGCACATTATGTATTTATAGGAGAAAATGAATTCAGGGCAGAGAGAGGTATTAGAAGGATTATAACATTTGGAAATTTGTACATATATATGTGAATGTGTGTTTGCATACACATGTGCAAGTGTGAATTTTAACTCCCCTGTCTCTTCTAAGGTGAATATGATGACATCTTTTTTTCATATTGCATTTGTTTATATGAATATCATTTTAATTATCCATTCATCAGTTGAAGTTCATTAAGGTCGTTTCCACTTCCAGCAATTGTGAAATGGTAAGCAATGGAGATGCCTGAGAAGGCATGGATGAGGAGAAGGTATGGATGGAAAGGTCATGGGAAACACACCTTCTCCAGAGTGGAGTCTGGAGAAGGAAATGGGAAGTCTGACTGTGTAGAGGTTGTGATTATTTTGTGTTGCATGATCATTTAGGAGACTCCTCTCTGGAAGAGACTAATCGTACACTTTCAGGTGCCATTAGCTGTCTATTGTTCTTTTTTAATTATGAAATTTTTAACACTTAAAAATATTCATCCTTTAGAATCATATTAGCTTATGAAAATTTATAACAGGATTCGTTTCAAAAATTTACACAAGATGTTTTAATCATGTTTTTCCCTTCCCTCATCTCACCAAGATCCTGCTCTCTACTTTATGCACCTAAGTTTATGGTTTCCCTTCTCCTTTAGTCTTTACAGTAATACCACAAAAGAAATTCCTAAACAAACAAAAAAGGAAAAATAACAAAGCACAACGTTTGCCCTTACACATATAAAACAAAAGCAAAACAAAAATCCTGAAATCTATTTTGTATTGTATTGGGTAAATACTTTTGGGACATTGAACCTTGGTATACCCGGTAACTCTTACCTCGACTCAACCTTCCTGTTCCCCATGCCTTCTTCTCCCCTCCTCCTATACCCCTCTCTTTTTCTTGGTTCCCTTTCCCCTCCCCTGATGTTCCCAATCTGCTCAGGAGATCTTGGCTCATTCCGCTTCTCTGGGGTATCATGCATATCTCTCTTGGAAACTCCCCTGTTTCCCAGACTCACTGGCACTGGGATTTTAGACTGACATTCCCCTGATCCATATCTAAAATCCATATCCATATATTAGTGAGTACATACCATGTTTGTCTTTTTGTGACTGGGTTACCTCACTCAGGATGGTTTCTTCTAGTGCCATCCATTTGCCTGCAGATTTCAAGATTCCATTGTCTTTTTCCCATGAGTAGTACTCCATTGTGTAAATGTACCACATTTTCTCTATTCACTCTTCAGTTGTGGGGCATCTAGGTTGCTTCCAGGATCTAGCGATTACACATAATGCTGTTATGAACATAGTGGAACAGATATCCTTGTTGTGTGAATGTGCATCTTTTGGGTATATGTCTAAGAGTGGAATTGCTGGGTCTTGTGGTAGACTGAGTCCCATTTCCTGAGGAATCTCCATACTGATTTCCAAAGTGGCTGTACAAGTTTTCACTCCCACCAGCAATGGACGAGTGTTCCCTTTTCTCCACATTCTCTCCAGCATAAACTATCATTGGTGTTTTTGATTTTAGCCATTCTGACAGGAGTGAGATGGTATCTCAGAGTTGTTTTGATTTGCATTTCCTGGATGTCTAGGGATGTTGAGCACTTTCTCAAGTATCTCTCAGCCATTTTAGTCTCCTCTATTGAGAATTCTCTACTTAGTTCAGTCCCCCACCTTTTAATTGGATCCTTTGGTGTTTTGGAGTCTTGCTTCTTGAGTTCTTTGTAAATATTGGAGATCAGCCTTCTGTCAGATGTGGGGTTAGTGAATATCTTTTCCCAATCTGTGGGGTGCCTTTTTGTCTTGCTGACTGTGTCCATTGCCTTACAGAAGCTTCTCAGTTTCAGGAATTCCCATTTATTAATTGTCGATCTCAATATCTGTGCTACTGCTGTTATGTTCAGGAAGCAGTTTCCTGGACCAATTTGTTCAAGGGTACCTCCCACTTTCTCTTCTATCAGGTTCAGTGTGGCTAGATTTATGTTGAGGTGTTTGATCCATTTGGACATAAGTTTTGTGCATGGTGATAGACATGGATCTATCTGCAGTCTTCTGCATGCCATCATCCAGTTATGCCAGCACCATTTGTTGAAGATGCTTTCTTTTTTCCATTGTATAATTTTAGCTTCTTTGTCGAAAATTGGGTGTTCATAGGTTTGTCGATTAATCTCAGGGTTTTCAATTCGATTTCATTGGTTCCTGTCTATTTTTGTGACCTTTATCTTATAGTGAACTTAAACTTACCTCTTTCTGCATCCTCTTCTCTCCATCTCCACCCTCTGGGCTCCAGGCCCCATATTGCGAAGAAATTTGAAGAGCTATCATACTCAGTCAAGACCCATGGGCGAATAGTCTGAACTGATAATCTCTAAGGCTTGGCATGTATTGGAGCTGGGTGAAAAAGAGGAAGTAAATTAAAACAAAAAGTTCCTAGGTGTCTTAGTCACTATTCTACTGCTGTGAAGAGGCATCATGACTCAGGAAACTCTTGTAAAAGAAAGCCTTTACTTGGAGGTTTGCTTACAGTTTCAGAAGCTTAGACCATTATCATCATGCTGGGGAACATGGTTTTGGGCATGGCAGGCATGGTGCTGGTGAAGGTGTTGAGAGCTATGTCCTGATCTGTAGCTACAGGGAGAGAGATACTGGGCTTGTCATAGGCTTTTGAAACCTCAAAATCTACCTCCAGTGACAGATTTTCTCCAAGGCTACATCCCCTAGTCCTTCTAATCCCTTCAGATAGTGCTATTCCCTTGTGACTAAGCATTCAAATATATGTGCCTTTCTTGTGTTTGTTTGAGACAGGATTTCTCTGTGTAGCCCTAGCTGACCTGGAACTTGCTCTGTAGACCAGGCTAGCTTCAAGCTTACAGAGATCTGCCTGCCTATCATGATGAAAATGAATTAAACCTTTGAAACTGTAAGCCAGCTCCAATTAAATGACTTCCATTATAAGAGTTGCCCTGGTCATGGTGTCTCTTCACAGCAATAGAAACCTAAGTAAGAGACACCCTAACTGCCTCTTCCATCAGGGACATTAGGGTCTCAACTACACCCTCATTGGAGACAGCCTGCTTTCAGTTTCTTCTCTTTTGACATGGTAATTTAGCCCATACTCTGGTCCCTCAAAATTGTTTCCAAGCTCTTTGTTTGAAAGCTGGACACAGAAACTCAAGGGAGTGCAAAGATCACTAAGTCCAAGTTCTTTACATTGCAGAGGAAGCAGCAAGGTGGCATGCTTTGAGCAAGGGCTCTAGGAAATCAGAGCAGATGCCAGAGATGAATCTAGGACTCCTTGCTGTCCCTAGGGGTAGTTAGAGGCCATAACACATTAAGCAGGGCTCTGGTTTCATGCATGGATTTTGATTTTCATGCTCAGTGAAATTTCAGTAGGAAATGGTAACAGTGTTAAGTCTAAATGAATAGAGGGAACCAGATATTTAAAATAATTGAGAAAGAGACACAGATGAGAACAAAGGCATGACATAGAGCAAACATGCCTTAACACTGGCTACTTATGGGAGCCATGTAGGGAGCTTTAAAAATGCCACGATGAACCTCAGTGCCCACTAACTGAGTTATTTCATCAAAATAGCTGAGTTAAACTCTGGCATGGATCACTACACAAAGCTCCTGTGTGAATTTTGATGTGCAGTTGAATTGCCTAAAAGAGCCAGGACTGAATCCTGCTATCAGTGGTATGTTAAGTGACTTGAAGGTAGTCACTTAACCTCTCTGGTTCTTACTTATTTCAGGTGTGGAAGATGTTAACACTTGTTGTGTAAGGTTTCTGTGAGATTAGATGAGATTATGGGAATGTTAGTCTCACACAAATCAGGTACTTTGAGAACTTCAATGGTGGAGGCAATGCCCAATAATTCCAACATAAAACTGAAGTAGGATTTCAGGGTTCAAAATTAAATGACAAGGAAGAGTGTTTATTGAAAAAGTGATTCTTAGTTCACTGTTGAGGTCATCTCCTCAGAGGTAATGATGGGTATTTTTTGAGGTATCACATGTCCAATGGAATGGTACAATGAACACAGTCATAAATGGCACTGAGTCACCAACAGACAACCACTGCCTTTTCAGTTTTCTTTTTAGGATTCAGCTAAGGTCAAGGACATTTCACTTGCTACATCACAGCTTATGCAATGGTCTTGAAGCCTTAATGGAAGCTTACCTTGTTTCTGGTTCACTCTGTTCATGGTTACCTTCCATTAATGGAAAATGTTATAGATTTGTATAGGTAGCAGTGGTCTTTAAGAAGAGCCATGCTGACTTAAAGGAAGGTCTTAAGTGTACTTTGTAGGTATGCTAAGTAGATAGGACACAAACCAGAATACTGGAAGTTTCCTGGGTTTGGGTTCTAGGGTCCTGGTTGCGGTTCGCCTGGATGACTTTAGGCTATTAGAGGAATATATTCTTCCTGACCTCAGTTCCTTCACCCGCCAGAAGTGATTTCATTTAAATTAAGCATGTCTGATTGTCAAGTTCATTGTAGGGTGGTCTTCTTGTGACCTGAGACATAAAGAGATGTCACATGGTAAAAGAAATGGAGAGGAAATGAAAACGTTCTCTTTAAGGTCTTCTCTCATGAAAGAACTTGTGCGTCATTGGTTTTCAGTGAAGTCATTTGTTACCAGGAACCGTTTGCTTCTGTGAAGTTGCTTCTCTTGGTGACAGGCTCGTTTCTTAATTTTAAGGACTGCTTCTATTTGGGTACACTCGGGTATACCATTTGAGCCATTCTTTTGCAAACTTCATAGCGCTGTGGATTATGACAAGGTTAGTGATGTCCCCCTCTTTTTGGTCCTCTTGGGAAATCTGAAATACGGAACAGATTTGCCCTCTGAAAAGTGGTAGAAAACTTAGTCAATGTAGAATAACATCGATTTATTCTTTTGGCAACAGTACTCTGCTTGCTGCCCAGCATACATGTAGATTGGTACATGAATGAGATGGCAGAGATTTTCTATTCTGTGAGGTTGGCTGAGATGGGTGAAGTGGCTAGAGTGCAGAACTCAAGGAGGCGATCAGAACTTATCGCAAACTATTCCCTGGCAGTTACTGGTCCCTGAAACTCTCTATTTAGGGCAGTGGTTCTCAACCTTCCTAATGCTGTGATCTTTAATACAACTCATCATGCTGTGGTGACCCCAACCTTAAAATTATTTTGTTGCTACTTCATAACTGTAATTGTTATGAATCATAACATAAATATCTGATATACATAATATCTGACATGGGACCCCTGGGAAAAGGTCATTCGACCTCCCCCCCTCCAAAGGATCTGTGACTCTCAGTTTGAGGACCTATGATTTAGGGTCTTCTGGGATTCATCCTTTCCCTAGCCACTGTCTATTGCTTGGCCGAGTGGTCATTTGTACCCTCGACAGAGGCTGTAGTCCCCCTCCTTCATATCTTTTCTCAATGCCCCCTCTCTGTCTCACACCTTCTTTGCGGCAGCTTTCCATCTCTTGTTCCCTGGGTGAGAATGGAAGTGGGTCCTGAGAACAGAATTGAAATTCAAGTCTACAGACATTTTCTCAGTGCTTTTCATGTCACAGGTATTGTCCTAGATCCTTTTTGCAAGCTATTTTGTCTAATCTTGCTACAATTATAGTATCAATCTCAATAAGGAAGAAATCAAGGCTCAGGAAATGGCCTTGTTTTCCCTTGGGTAAGTCTTCGGAAACTCATAATTTTGTGTTGTTCTGCACTGCAGAATGGTTTTTTGCTTCCAGAAGAGGCGAATTCTGGAGAACATCTCCCAGAAAGTCAAAGTATTTGGATGTGCAGGCCCCCTTACTTAAGGCTGGAGAAATTCTTCTTGTTTAGATCAAATACTTTTGGTTCCATGGATTTGGGAGAATAAGGTTGAGTTGGGAGATAGGTGGATGCTTGGATTAGATTTGATTCTCAGGCAGGTGATTCACGGACAGCTCCACGAATGCTGCTGAGGAGGATCCTTGGGTCTGGAGTTACAGATGGATCCATGATTCTTATTCAGTGAGATGTCTTAGCAATGTTGGGTGGTCCAAAGGATTAATTATTTGAAAATCTTTGCAAATGTTCCCTGAAGGAATAGAGGCTTTGTCAGAATTTTGTTTGCTCACTAATTCACTCATTTACTCAACTGTAAATATTTTTTGACTATCAGTCAACAGCCAGACATTCCAAGCACTGAGGACTCAGTGGTAAGCCATAAGAAGGAGTCCAGCTGTCCTGAAGTTGAGACTCTCAGACAGGTCAATGTTCAATGAGCAAGAATGAGGAAAGAGGACGAAGAATGAGCAAAAGACCAAATGGACTCATCCAGAGAAGTGGCTAGGAGATTAGGAGGGAGTGCTCTTGGTCGGTTTAGAGAAGAGTCTTTGGAGAATGAAAGATGGTAAGCTAACGTTAACTCAGAGCACATGGACCAGAAGAGAAGAAGCTGCTAGAGTCTCCATGTACCCTGTCACTTTGCACCCTGACAACACATTTCCTCTTCAGCTTTTCTCAAGGAGTTTTGCTGTGGCCAGGTCACGTTTCATCTGAGCGAGTGGTGCATTCCGCAAAGACACTTAAGTACTTCAGTACTTAATGCTTGCTACAGTGTGGACTCTTGCTGCTTTCAGGGAGTGAAGTCTTACGGGCTATGGCCTGCCTTTTACCTGGAGATGTGTTCTTGTTTAGGAGTCAAAACAGATCTGAACACTACCCAGATAGACAAGGTGCTCTGGACAGAGCAGGGGATCCCTGAGTGGATGCATGTGTCTGCCAGGATCAGCCATAGGTCTTGCCAGATCCCTGTGGGAGATGGAATGTCAGAGAACAGTTTGTTACAAAGAAATGCAAAAAGGTTGCAACAGTTCTGATGTCAGGAAATTCAGAAAATGCTTCTTGGAAACTGATTCCCCTCCAGGTGATCACAACGATACTAAGACACTGTTCCTTTTGCTCCAGAGAATAATTATAAATAACATTCATATAGTCCTTAGGAGTGTGTAGAGTGATTCCATGGGTCTTATTTTATATGAGCCACTGAGTGTGGGGACAGCTCAGCTCTGGTGTAGTCCTCAGGTCCTTGTACATCAGCTTGTTGAAAATGAACTCCTTTCTCAAGTGGGACCATAGGATGTTGAGTCCCATAGGATGTGGCAGTGCCCTGTGTTTAAATGATTCCACTGTCATCAATCTTACAGATGAAAAAAGGTTATAAATAATAAAAAGAAGTCACCATTCAGAATCCCCATTATGGGAAGTATTTCTGTTTCTTAGATATATTTTAGAGTTCTCTAAATTTTATTATACAAGCTAGGATTGACAGGCTGGTTTGACTGAGCTTCAGGGCCAAGAAGAGTCTTGGCATTTTTGAACAGGGGCCATAGAGACCTCCTAGGCTACTCGCTCAGCAAACGAGGCAGAGAACTCCTCATTGGAAGCAGGTGTCCTCCTTCTCTAAAATAGACACTTGGAGAGCTGCAGGTCTGTAGAGTGAAGCTTTGAATGCCAGTCCCATTAACAGAAGTAAGATGAATCTGAACATGCTATCTCCTCATTTAGCAGTTCATTTTTCATTAATTAATACAAGCCCCTAAACAAAATGTGGTGCATACAGTGGGGAAATATCCTACCTGCTCTATATACATTAAACAGCACCACAAGTTTTTCCCAAGAGTTTTTGAAAACAGATATAGGTGGGTATTTTTCCTGTACATTTAGATTTCTGAATTTTCTTTTCTAGAATGATGTCCATTCAATCTGAATAATTAAAAATGACAACTCATTACAATTTTTTGTATGACTAATGTTGGGGATGGAAGCAAGGGTATCCTGCATGCTAAAGCAGGCATTTAGCATTGAGATCTACCCCCAGTCCTTAGAAAACACCAGAGCTGTCTCCACTGTGAAGGAAGCACTACCCCCATAACTTCTGACAGTCCTGGCAGGTCATGAGATCAGGTCTGGTTCTGTAAATGAACAACCACGTGGCAGACAGTCTAGGGATCTTCTGTAATGCTAGATTCCTACATAAGAGTATTGTTTTAAGAGAAGGGTAGATAGGTGATATATCACTCTTACTTCCAGGCTTCCAATCTCCTCCCTGCCTCGTCAATGAAAAGGATAACTTAGCTGGGTATAATATTTTTGCTGTGCTATTCTAGCACTCCTCAAGTTGTCACAGTCATCACTTCATTGTTGTTGTGGTGGTGTACATAGTTAGCATTTAGGATTATAAAGTATGAAGTAATTCAGATTTTTATTTTTGTATGAAAATAGATTTTTTTTCCTGTGTAGAAACACACAGTATTTAAATTTTTATCATAGTGGTTATACATTTACAACAACACCTGTATGTATTTATTACTTTCAGTTAGTTTTCTTAAAATGAGGTGCTTATCAACATAGTTGTATTTCTGTTTTTACCACTGCTGGAGGGAGGTTCTCTTAACTGTATTTTTTCCTGTTTTTAAATTTTTCTTTATTGTGTATTTTGATATCTTTCCCCTATGATTTCGACTTTTTAATTCTAGGAGAACTACTGCAGTTTCTACATATTAAAAATTTTCTAAAATGCAGTTATGCTATTTTTGCCTATAGAACACTTTATAGTATGTTACTGCCTTATGTTATTATTTTCTCTGTGAGTATATCATGCTATCACTATATCACAATACCAATACCTCATTTATTGCATTGCTGTCTCCATTACTGATATATTGAAGTGACATTGTTTTATCTTTAAATGAGAATTTTAGAGAATTTTTAAGAATTCTAGGTTTTAGAACTTTTTCGGAAGTCTTTGCATCCTCTGAGTTACCATAATGATGTTTTTTTATCATTTCAATTCATGAGTGTTCACGTGTGTGTATCTCCTTAAATAGAAAGAATAACTCCTTTCCTCTCATCCAATAGCAGTATTCTTAAGAAGTGCTGGAGAGACCACCTCGAATGCCCATTCCTGATAATGAACTTGATGTCTATAACCATCCGGGAGCCTTCATCCTGTGACTGATGGAAGCAGAGGCAAACACAATTAATCACTGAACTGAACCCAAGGAACCCAGTGACAGAGAGAGAGGAGTGATGAGCAAATTGGCAAAGAATGGGCTGGCAAAACCAGCAGAGACAGCTGATCTGAACAGGGGAGAGCTCTTGGACCCCAGACCTACAGTGGGGAGGCCAGCATGGGACTGATCTGGATCCCCCAAATGTGAGTATCAGTGAGAAGGCCTGGGCAACCTATGGGGCCCTGAGCTGTGGGATCAGTGTCTATCCCTGGTATACAAACAGTCTTCGTGTGCCTATAGCACAAAGAGGGATGCTCTCTCACCTGGACTCCTAGGGGAGTGCCTGGACCCTACCAAGAGTAAAATGACAGACTCTAGATATCCCCTATGGGGAAGGATTTGGCAATAGGGTGGGAGGGTGGGGGGGGAAAGGGAGTGTGGGAGGAGGGGAGGGAGAGGGAACTGGGATTGACATGTAAAACAAGCTATTTAAAATTTAAAAAAAAAAGAGGAAAAAAAAGAAGTGCTGCAAGGTTTAAATAAAGAGACACTTGTGAAGCACTTATCACTGTGGATTCATTTTAAATAATGATTGTTGTCCTCATTAGTATCACCATCGCGATCTTGGAGTTACTTCTTAGATAGTTACATCTTCTCCAACATTCAAGTCAGAGTTTGTCTATGAATTCCTGTTTTCCTCTTCCTATGGTGGGTGACTTCTGAGTCTTTAGAGGTATTCTAATGGAAGACAAGGATGCATTCACAGCTTGAATCCAGACATCATTGGAAGTTGGAAGTTTTCAGGTTGTCTTCTTCGGTTTTCAAATACACATGGACAAATTTATCCAGTTGGATACATGGGTTGAAAAGTGTTGCCTGGGTAATTTCTCTAATTTCCCATAGTTGCTCTGATCAGTTAAATCAATTTGTAAATGCTCCTCTGCACCAGGCATGATGGAATCTTTACCTTTTGTATCATTATGATGTTGATGTTTTATCGTTCTCATACCACCATAAGGGAAGCATGATTTGCACACTTAGGGACCGTTAAGCTTTAGCATTTTCCACAGCTTTCTTCAGGAGTAAGTACAGGTACAGGGATGAATTCAATGGCATTAGCACTGACAAGGATGGTTGGACTCTGCTGTAGGATACAGCACTCCTTTTGGAACCATTGTTATTATAAAAAATTGAGATATCTGTCTTCTCTTCTTGTTTTGGAAAGATAAATTCATAATAGCAATGTTTTTGAGATAATCTTGGTCTGGTTCATCCCAGTTCATAACAAAGCTGGTGTTTTTTCCTCTTGACAGAGAATGTGGGGAGAAGCTTATTTGGTGTTGGAAACAGTAATGTGCCACTGGTAGGAACAGTACTGTCCAGCCTGAGTTTGGCTGAGGCTGTATCCAATTACCCATCAATAAATTTAGCACTGACATGGCAGCTAATTGTAGAATGCTTTCAGTTCTCTGAAAAACTCCCTTCAACCGTAGGTTACCACTATTATCACCCTATTGTTTGCAGAGTCCTGTGTAATTCCATATGTCCCATGGGGTTTTGGTTTCTTTAGTCAATTCATTTCCATTAATATTTACTGAGGTGACATTTGGTTTCTTGCACCATGACAAATGGTGAGGGTAGAATGCCTTGTTCTGTGGTTGGGATGCTGGAACATTGAGACATGGAGAGGACTCTTTTCTTTTGAGCACAAGAAACACAAGGAAACAAACCAATTAGCCCTTTAGATGAGTGCTGTGGATACCAGACACATGTGGTTAAGTTACATAATGGCGAGAAAGTCTAAATAGGTACCATTTTAAGGCCTGAGAAATGAGGTCACCACATTGGCAGCCTGTCCTTATCTTCAGGTATGCTGTCATTTGTGGGGATGTTTTGGCTCTAGCTTTTTGGGTACCTTTTCCTGATGGCAAATGAATGATAAATAAGTGGTTTAGCAGTAAGTTAGACATTAGTCTGAACTAGAAAATCTCAATATGCTCAAAGACTTTTTCAGCAATGCTTTCCTGAAAACTGTCAGAACATTCTGCTTAAATTATCTGAATATTATTGGGTGGTTAGACAGTCACTTGAGAATCCAGTTACTAGCATTCAGAGTTCAGACATCTTGTGAACTCTATGTAACAAGGCGGAGTTCATCTTACCTTAAGTGCAAGCAATGTTGTAGGAATCAGAGGTGTCACTGAATGGTTACTTGTGAGTTTTATTGGAAAGAGAAGGTAGAAAAATTGCATAAATTCCTACATAGAAACTATTGTAGAGATGGTGCAGTGGATCATTTATAGCATTGGTTTGTTTATTCTTAGAATACTCACCTGGTAAATGTTTGATTATCATTATCCCCTTTTGTGAATAAGGAAACAGTGTACAGGGATACGCTACCCAAGGTCTCACAGCACTTAAACACATGGACTCAGTCCCTGTGTAGCAGGTGTCAAACCAGTAGGACTGTTCAATAGAAGACAAATTTCTAGACATTGTCTCTAGAGTTGATAAATCATTTGATTTGGGTTAGTGGTTCAAGCATCTGTGTTTGTAGCAAGTTCTCAGGTAGATATGATACTATTGGTCCAGATATCAACCTATGAAAAGCTCTATTCTGTACCATCTTGAATCTTTAGAAATATGAGTCTAGCTGGAAAAATAGTTCAGAGGGTGACTAACTTACTTGATTTTTTGTCATAAATATTTGTATAGACACTATGGCTTCTGCAACTGTCCTCTAGGTCCCTGTAAAAGTCTCTCAAACTCTGAAATTAGTCAAGTTGGTGATTGGAGTTCCCCCAAGAGTCTTTGAACATTTAATGAATGATGTCCTATTTTATGGAACATAGCTGATGTATAGATTTATTTTCTTGATCTGGTCTTGCATGACACTATTGCCTTGGCATCCCAGGTCATCTAAAGTGAACCATCTCCAGGACAGTCAGAAGCAATTTAGGTGTAAGAACTTAAAGATAACATTGGGTCATATGCACCTACATGAGAGCACAAAAGTGTGGGGATTGAGAAAACAATATTCAAAAGAGTTGAGAGATGGCTGGCTAAAACCCCAAGGTGAAGGAGAATAAGTTTCTGAAGCAGAGCCTATCTCTGACCTTCTCTTGCCACCTTCTTTCCTGCTCTTCCTTTTCCTCTGAGGCAGTTCGGTCATAGGACCTAGAATTCCTCTTTTCCCAGGCAGATTCTGCAAATGATAAGTTGTCTTCTTTCCTTAAAGTCAGCCATAAGGGCTGGTGAGATGCTCAGTGTGTAGCAGTGCTCAATGCCAAGCCTGACAACCTGAGCTCAATTCCCAGGACCCACATGGTAGAAGGAGTGAACCAACTCCTGCCAATTGTCCTCTGGTAGCGTGTGCTCCTACTCTATCCAAAACAAATATGATTATATAAAAAGAATCTAAAGTAATTCATAAAATATAAAATATGTGTCCAACCTCCCCACACCATTCTGTGGAAGAGTTGGCCATAACACAATCCTCCCACTTATCTTGTCTGATGAAGGTAATGAGACTTTCATTCCAGAAGGGGTGCTTCTATGTCCCTAAGACAAAATCTACCAGTATTAGATTAAACCTTTTTTATTCAACCATGTTTCTGTACGGCTTTTACTGCTGCATCAAACCTGAACATAAAAACAAAATGATTGCATGGAGCTTTGAGTTTTCATATATGACATGTCCAGTGTCACATGAAACTTTGGTTAAGTAAGTTTATTATATTTTTCTTTTGTTAACCTGTGTTTTGTTTTAGGAGTGTTGGTTGTGACTCTTGTGAGGTGTCGATCCTAGATAGAAGACACCCTGTGTATTCCAAAGTGACCAATAATCTATGATTTACTATGGATTATCATTGATCATATCCCACCTCTCAAAAGGCATGTGATCTTGTCCCAGGTGTGGATATGATTATGGTCAAGGATGTGGCTGAATCAAATTTTACAGAGACAAATATAAGATTCAAGCACAAAGCTGAGAACTTCTACTTCTCCAGTCATGCCAGATTCTAATGTCTTTTTGTCTCTGTTCACACTACAGAAAGAGATATCTTCAAATCTCTAACCTTAGTCCATGAGGATTGTTGAAATTCCTAGTGACATATCTATGTCATCTATCCATAAACATTTGTTCTCAGGTTAAGGACAGCAGTTGTCTGAACAAAATGGGAATCTTTAGACTTCATCTTAGATACAACCTTACCTATAAGTATAACAATTACTAGTTTGTGAAGGTACCAGAAAATAGTATATTTCTAGTACTTTGGCTACACCAATTCTGCTATCTTGTCAGACCTATTCTTGTGGTCAGTAATTATGATCCTATATTTTAATTGAGGTCTTTATGAGTACCAGTTAATATTTTGATAGTTACATTGTCTCATCAGTTGATGACAACCTGCTGAGGAAGAGTCATATTGACTCATATTAGACAAGAATCTATTTCTACACTTCTTCATGGTATCTAAATGGATATGTCCACCTTGCCTGGAACAGCTATTTTTATACAGAGATATACAACAGGCATTATTTCACTTCTTACACTTCTAAATTCCTTCATTATTGACATCATACTAGATATGGGAAAGAAGGGAACAAACTAAAGAACTCCAGGACACTCTAGAGGACCGAACTAAGTTGGACTTTAAGGACCAACAATGAGGGAGACAGTCTCTAATTAGATATTGGGGATTCATGGGTCAATATGAGATCTAATGGGTCAATATGAGAGTGAGATTAGAGATTGCTAATTTAAACCACCAGAATCTATTGACTCATCCAAGAGTCATGTATTAATTCACTTCATGTCGGCTTCTCTTCTTGCTAGGAATCAGACCATGTACGGGGCAGGCAAATGCTTTTGGATCTATAAACCCTGATGGGTCCTACATGCTTGAGAAGACTTCCTCTGGCATCTGCATTGACAACTGGAAAGCTTTAGAGAAGTTCTCAAAGTGGACCGAATGCTTGGGTAATCTGAATGTTATCAAGAGGGCAACTTGGGTAGCCACAATTTCTACTAGGATAGTTACAGCTCTACATCAGGTCAGAAGCTTAGCATTTAAAGTGGGATATATCTTCTAAGTCTTTGTCAAAACGAACCACTTAAGCTATGCCCCCCTCCCCTCTGCTCCAAAGTACCTAAGCTTTGCTTGGTAAACAATAGTCACAAGGACATATTTCTGTGATACGGCATTGCTGGTAAAACCATTTATTCTGCAAGCTGAAATAGAACAGGGCTGAGGAAATTTATTTCATATGAGAAAAAGAGATATCTAATGTTTATTACAATAACTATTTATGATTCTTCCAAGATATTTTCTAGAGACTTGGGCCTTATTTGGGGGGAGTTGGACTGCGCATACATAAGTTACAGGGCTTAGAGAAAAACACATGAATATCTATGTATTCTGGACTAAATGCTATTAAATTTAACATCTCAACACATCATGGATTTCTTATTCACTGTTGTATAAAACTTATTCTTATTTAGGGCAACAGAGATCTACTTGGCGCCAAACACAAAGGAAAAGCATCTCATCCTGCTTGACATCAGAATTTAATAAACTAATTTATTTGTTTATTAGTCTTCCCTCTCCATTACCATGTTTGGCGCTGAGGTTTTAATGATAAACAAGTCAGACTCAGGGCCTGATCTCATGGATCCTAAAAGTTCTATTGGATGAATCAGAAATTAATAAGTTATACAATTATCAAATACTTTGAAGGGATATCAGAAGAGCAATGAGAGATTATTTAAGAACACTAAATTATGTCTCAGAGGTGTCCGATCAGAAATGAAAGATAATTTCCTTCTTTAACCAGCTCTGTGAGTGTAGCTAGAACTCAAGAATGCTCAGATGATTGGTTCTCAACCAGCTTATCTAATTCCATGTATTAAACTGTTATTCCAGAGCTTTGGATACGGTTTCTTTCAGGTGATTAAAACATGAAATTTCTAATTAGATGTTGGATCCCTTGTGTATGTGTCCTATTGGCAAACTCAAATGCACTTTGTTCCATTTTCTATATCTATGTAAAACAATGTACCTAAAATTCGTGGCTGAAAAAAAGGTCACTAGTCCTATTGATTTTAAAAAAGTCATCAATTTGGGTAGAACTTGGAAAATTTGAATTTTCTTTGCTGCAGCTCAAAGGCTTAAGAAAATACACAATTTAAATCACCCACTGGTAAAGTGAAAGTCGAAAACGATACTCCCTAAGAAAACAAAGAAGGGGACCAAGTAAATAGACGACATTTCTGATAAAGTAGTAACTTCTCATTGACAGTATATTAACAGACATTGCCCAATTACATCCTCAGAAGAAACTCATGTAATTAGTCTGAGTGTACACAGATATGTTTGGCACACTATGGCTTTAGGGGATTTTATATTCTTGGAGGTTTAGTAATGCTTAACCTGGAAAGTTTTGTGGGAGAAGATTTTGGTAGAATCCCTAAAGATGAAACAAGTTGAAGAGGAGGCCCTTTTCGGGGAAGAAAATCTCAAATAAGTGGAATCCAGGGGGAGAAAAATGTAAGTTGTTCAGTATAGAAACATAGATAATAATGAGTGAACAGAGAAGACTGACAAATAGCATCAGTAAATCCCAATGAGTGACTTTAATAAACCTGTGAAGCAGTTGGACATTATGATAATGTTTTCCAAAGGGCCATGTGATGACCCAAGGGATAGCTGAAGGAAGAAGACTTTTGTTGGGGACAAACAGATTGAAATGAAAGACAAGGAATAGGATTTTGAAACTCTTCATCCCAATTCAAAGGCAAGGGACTGGAGTACAGAGTCCTTGCTAAGACTGTGGTCAAGGAGAGTACCATTAAATCTGAGAATTCTTAGGGAAAAGCCAGTGGAATGTGTGGTAAACACCATGTCTATGTTGTTTGGAGTGAGCTGAAGATTAAGACCTAACATTCCCTTATTGTCTGTAGCAGACATGTGGATATTTCAGATAGTAACTCTATTAGACATTTATTATTTAATTAACCAGTCAAACCAACATATTGTGGGCAAGTACTTAATCTTACATAGTTCAATGCTTAGCAAATGAAACAGTCAATAACTGACTTGAGTTGAAAGTAGACTCTGAGATAAATATTTGCGATAATTCCTCGATTATAGAGGTGAACATATTCTGTATTTATAGGTGGGCTATGAAGCATCAGGCAAAGGAAGGAAATCTTTAAAGGTGGTAACGTCAAGCCTGTGTGTTCAATTGGAGCTCAATATGGTGAGAGTTCTCAGATAAGTCAATTACCTAAATTATGGGGCAAGAGAACCCCAGGCAGAGACCGTGATCCAGGGTTCAAGGTATGTACATGTGATGTTACTGGTGTGAGTGCAGGCATCAGTCTTGTTGTTACTATAGAAACCAAGAGACTAAAGGAAGGAACAGAAGAACCCGAAACACGCACAACAGTCTTACTGCTTCTCACTCATCATTTCCTTCTAGCATGGACACGTGCTTTTGGCTGCTGCAATGCAAATCCAGCTGCCAGCAATGACTCAAGAAGCCTCCATGTTACTTCTCAATCCATGGGCATATTTCCATCTCCCAATTCAGTCTTACTGACAGGTTTAATTAGCAAGCTAGTTATCCTATCCCAGATCATTAATGGTGATATTAGATAAGATCAGATCAAGTAGCATTTCCTGAAGCTTCTCCCCAACTACCCCTCCTCTTGCATTTTCTCACAATTCAGAAATGATTTGCTGTCACTTTGGCCTGCAGTGCCTTTGAGGCATTTCTTGGTGATTGTCATAAGTCATAACCGAGATGATCTAAATGAATTTGTCAAAGAACATTTAATGAGACAGTGTGCTAAATGTGCCACTCTAAGCACAGCATTGGCTTCATTTCCTTTTGTCCAACTAAGTTTTGCATTCCCTTAGCAAATGGTTTCTAGGGATAAGCATTCAAGTAGATTTCAACAAACCCTAACATTTATTGTGGGGGAAAACCCACTGTCACTTACTTTATAACTGCGATGTTTATGTGAGGGATAGGAGAGCGTATATTATTCTGTTTTATAGGTGGCATGAAGTGATTCATCCAGTGCTCTGAACAGGACATCTGTGCTTCTTTGTAAGTCTTGACTTTCCTTGCTGTGTCAGTCCCAACCTCCACATTTCTACCACAGCATGAATCCCTTTAAAAGCCAGCCTCACTCTGCAGACAGCTGCTCCATCTGCCCCACGTAATAAGCAGCTATGCCCTGGCTTAATGTTACAGAAGTAATCATCTCTAAAGGAATCTAATTCAGCAAACATTTTCTCTTTCAGTTCTCCCTCCCTCTCTTCCTCCCTCCCCCTCTCCTTTCCTCCTTCTTTCCTTCCCTTTCACTTCTCCCCCTCCCTCCTTTACATTTTTCCATCTTCCTGGCTCCCCATTTTAAAATTCTTACTATGTAACACAGCCTGGTCTTGAACTCATGATCTTCTCACCTCAGGCCTCCTCACTCATCTGTGCTGCACAGACAGCAGGTGTTTCTTTCCACTCTCCAACAAGAAATTTTGAAAATGATGTTTTATCAATATACTTGAATGTCCCAGACTGATGGACAAGTAGAACCTGGCAGTTAAGACTTTAGAAGTCGCTTGTCAAGGTGTCCTAGTCTGAAGTCCATGACCATCTAGATAGCACATTTCTATCCACCTGTGTGTGTGCTTTTGTGGCTTCCACCAACATTTCTGGGGATACTAAGTTTCACTCCCTGATCTAGAAAAGCATAAGGAAACACTAAGAGGTAGAAGTACTCCATAGTAATGAAACCCACTAAATGTTTCCAACTGGGCTGTACTCTGGCCACATCTATTTCTGTACACAGATGTGAAAACAAGCAGCCAAACCATGGCCAATTTGGGAGCCTTCGGCAAACTGAGGTTTGTGTGCTCTTTGTAACCTTTTGCCGCTGATGAGTATTTTGTTATTGTATGCCCATCATTTCATGTATGAACAGAGGATTTTTTAAAAATCTAGTCTTAAAACTATTGTTTTAAATCTAGTCTCCCCAAAATGTTAATCTCTGTCTCTCTCTCTGTCTCTCTCTGTCTTTCTCTGTCTCTCTCTCTCTCATTTATCCAGATGTGATTGCCAATCACTCCTCCAGTGTTTCCTTCCCTGCCATGATGGATCCATACCCTCAAACTGTAACTCTGAATAAATCCTTACTCTCTGAAGTTGTTTCTTGTTATGTTTTTCGTCACAGTGATGAGCAAAGTCACCAAGAAAGGAAATTGGTGCCAAGAAGGGGGATCATTGCTATGACTAAGCTTGACTGTATGGGTTGTGGGCCTTAGAAATGGTTTATGGGAGGAAGATGCTGAACTCTGAAGGTCAGTGCTGAAGAAGCCCTGGGTACTCTAGGCAGAGTTGCTTGGGCTGTTCCAATAGTATTCTGGAAAAAACAGGACTCTGGTAGAAAAGCAGCCAGTGAAAACCACCAGACCCATGCAGTTTCAGAGGGAGAACAAAGACTTTATCAGGAATTAAACTATATAGTAATACAATCTGGAATCTCTCTCTCTCTCTCTCTCTCTCTCTCTCTCTACATATATATATGTATATGTATATGTATATATATATATAGTGGCATTCTGTCTATGAAGTTTTGAGTGAGGCTAGACTTAGTTGTTTTGAGTATGAAATTTCCAGATATATCTAGGTTATGTTATAGCTACTGATCATTATTCCTAGATCTACAGTGAGTAAGAGAGAGAGAGAGAACAGAAAGATAAGAAAAACATGTAGTTTGGTAAAGAAAGGAGGGACTATTTAAAGTTGTGGACAAGCTAAATACGGGAAACAGCAGCTGTAATAGTTAGACTGACTAGATCCATTAAAGTTCTGCAAAACCCAGTACTGCATAAAAAGAAATATACCCCGAGAGTACACCATGTTCATCAAAGTCTCTAGCATTTGAAAGGAGAGAACAGAACTGCTAGAATACAAGCACCTAAGAAAGGGTTTCTCAGGTTCAGCCACGAAGGTGCACAGAATTCACTGCAGCTCTAGTAGAAGGGGGCCAGACTGCATAGTAAGTTGGGAGCAGAATCAGGAAATATTGTCCATATGGTGTTGATCTGGCAGACATGCAAAAAGCCAGTGTTATGAAGTCACGGGGTCTTGCACCAAGGTTACAAAACCCATTTAAGCTATGCAATGTCTGTCAGGAATTACCT
Organism: Mesocricetus auratus; assembly: GCF_017639785.1. Lineage (NCBI taxonomy): Eukaryota > Metazoa > Chordata > Mammalia > Rodentia > Cricetidae > Mesocricetus > Mesocricetus auratus. Next base: position 86,658,353 of record NW_024429184.1, on the reverse strand, counting down.
GCAAGGAGACTCTGAGAGACCTTTGTATGAAGTGTGAAGGTGAAGGCTTAGTGGCTGCCGAGACCCTAGACTATTGGAGATGCCCAAAACAATGGGATGTCCAGAGAGGAGAACTTCATTACTGAGTGTAACTGGCCCAAGAAAGAGGCTACACATATCGCAGGTGACAAAACTGGAGTTGGGTGCCACATAAGCCTGTTGGAGTATATTGGGAATCTCTGCTCTGGTCTCACTCCCCCATTTCAAATCCTGCCCAGATGTCTAGCAGGGAACTCCGCTTCAGCCCCGCCTCTCTCTCTCCAGACCCCGCCCTCAAAAAGCCCACCAAGTGATGACTCCACTCCTGCAGGGTATTTAAGACCCAGTCCCTGCTATGTGTTTTCTGTCTTCCCTGAGAATCACCCGGCAATTGCTTTGCTCAGATTAAACCTGGTTATATTAATTCTGCTTGATTCATACTTCTGCGTGGGAAAAGAGACTTATTATCAGGCTATGGAAACTCTTCAAAGTCCAGATAATATTGCCACAAGACCCAGATGCTGGACCTGGAGATAGAGGGTTTGGTGTCTGTTCTGGTTTGGTGTCTTGCTTTGTTTGGGTACATCATTTCTATCCTTCCATTTGAAATGGGAGTACGTATGTTGTGCTATTGCATACTAGAACTACGTAGCTTGGGTTTTTTTGTTTGTTTGTTTGCTTTACACTGGCTGACAGCCAAAAACTTGAGTCTCAGAAGAGATTTTGAACTTTGGACTTTTGAATAGTACTGAAACCATGAAGGCTGTGGAGGGCTTCCAAAGTTAGACTATGCATATTTCATTATGTGTGATGAACTGGAGACTTTAGGGTCCAGAGGTGGAATGTAATGATTTAAAGTGATAGAGTCAGGGTTACAACCTTTGAGATGTTTAATTGTCACTATCACCCAGGAGATACTCCTCTGATAACCTGAGGGGCTTACCAGAGGAGGCAATACTCATGGAATGTGAGTGGCAAAGTCCATGGGCTGGGTCACTGGGATATGAGTGACATAGTCCATGGACTGGGATTCTTGGATATGAGTGACACTGTCCATGGACTGGGACCCTGGGATGTGAGTGGCACTGTCCATGGACTGGGACACTGGCATAAGTGAAAAGGAAAAAAGGAGAAAGCCGCCTAAAAGCGCCATTGTTTCATTTCTCTGCTTCCTGATCTGCTGAGATGGCCTCATGGCTGGGGGCCACTCCTGCCACCATGCTTTCCCCACTCTGATGGGGTATGTCCTTGAACTTGAGCTAGAAGGAATGCTTCCTCCCTTACCAGGAAGGCAGTCTCCCAAGGACATGAGGGAGCACTCTGATCTTTTTCCTACAAAATAGGATTCTTTTAATTTTTAATTGCTGCTTGGGTGTTGTCTCCCAAGAGAGCTTTTGCATGAGCATCTCAGCTCTTGCAATCCAAACGAACAGGATGTGGTTTCTTTGACCCAGCTGAGCCTGAGCATCCCTGGACATCTTCAGCTTTGCAGCACTGTTCTTCGGAGTCAGTCTCTTGGAACTCAGAAGCCAGGTGTCTACTAACCTGTTAATGTGCCGTTGATTTTTTAAAGCTTTTTAAAAAATCAATCAAGCAATCAGCAAGAGTTTATATCCCATAACTGCTTCATATAAATACTTAAATATAAAGTAAGCAAGCAAAACAAGATGTGGAGAGATCCAGAGACATATCAGCATGCTTACATTTGAAGGGGGAGAAACCATTTAATTGAATTTCAGCTCTTGAAGTTCTCTTGGAGAAGGGAAAACATGGTTTTAGGAAGTGTGAAGAAACACAGAAAACAGTGATTCTCCAGGCTGGGACAATCTTCTGGACCTTCACACATACCAGGACAGTGGTACAAAAGATCACTGAGGGGCTATGCATTTGCCACTGTCATACCCCTGGAAGAAGAAAAGAATCCAGTTGCATTTTATAATGCATTTTTAGTTAAATAAATTTATTGTATTTTATGTTTACGAGTGTTTTGCCAACATAAATGTCTGTGTACCCCCAGCATGCCCAGTGCCTGCAGAAGCGGGAAGACAGTGTCATATTCCCTAGTACTGTGGTTATGGACAGTTGTGAACCATCATGTGGATACTTGGAGTTGAACCCCGGCCCTCTGAAAGAGCATCCGGGAATCTTAATGAGCTGTCTCTCCAGTCCTTAAGAATTTCCCTAACAAGGCAATAGAAGTTACTAGCTTTATTAGGTCTCTGCTTTTGAATGCACATGTTAACATTTTACCTGAGATGGGAGAGTGGACAGAGCACTTCTGTTGCTTAATAAAAATACGACAGTCGTGTAGAGAATTACTCGTGGGATTCTGTGAGCTGAGAACTGATATTCCCACTTCTTTAGTCGAACATCAATTTTATTTGAAAAAAGTGACTGGCAAAGAAACCCAGATTTACTCAGATTGTGTATTTGGCAGACACTTTCTCAGATACAGGTGAAGTGAACCTGTCACTCCAAGGGAAACAATTGACATTATTTGTTGCCTATGATAAACATGTGAGCTTTCAAGCAAAATTAGAAATTTGGAAAGCATCTCTCTACAGCCATGAACTTGGCAGCTTTCCAATGCCTGAGCACTTTTGTGATGAGATTGGTGGTGATAGTAACAAAAATAGCATTAAAATATCTTGTGGTTAATGTGTCAGCGTTTGGAGGATCTATGTTTCTTATGGAACCAATAATTTCCAAATGGCTATTATATGAAGATAAGAAATCATGCATAGGAAACCAGTTATTAAAATGCACTAACTGACATTTTAAAATATAACAGTTTTAATTTCTAGATTAGTAGGTTGCAAAAGATGTGACCTACATAAGCAAAAGCTCATTGGCATGCTAAATAATTTTTTTGTGTGTTTCAAGACATCTTGAGACCAAAAAGTTTCCGAGCAATTGACTTGAAACAGCAGTAGAAGATGAATACTAACTTAACAGGAGAAGAAAGTAAATAAATAGCAAGTTATATGGGAGATTGGGTCAAAATGAGGTCTGAAGTGCACGTGATAGAAAGGGCAGGGTTGGTAGAAACACTTGGAGCTAATGATGGAACAGACATCAGAAGAAATCTAGGAATTAAAGTCACAGGTAGAATGAAACATTTTCAGTGAAGACTAGTTTTGACAGAGGATATGTTCATTCTGTGATAATAATGCCAATCTCATTTATTGGTTATAATCTGCATGCAACGTTATATACTAGGTACTCTATGATCTCCTAAATTAACTTATTTAGACTAGAATTCATTGTACATATTCATGATGAAGTACTGTTGTGCTGTTAGAAGGATGAACCCCTGTTGTTTCTGACCATGTGGATGGAACTCAAAGTCACCATATGAAGAGAAGACAAGCATTGCACGATGGCACTTGTACACGGAGCCTAGGAACATCGACTTTATAGTACTTGGTTTGACTTTCCCCAGCCATTTCCTTGAATTATGGTTTCTTCTAATTTCATCCTTATTAAAGTAGTCTAAAGTAATTTATCTCAGTGGAGAGATTCACTTGTTGTGCTCTCAACCAAACACTGAGAACAGATCTACCACTCTTGTGAGCTGTGGCTTGTGGCTAGGCAGTGCCTAATGTATCTGAAGCTTTCTCAACAAAATCAAGCAGCCCCCAGTTGCTGCCTTCTGTTTTCTACTTTACCATGAGTTTAACATTTCATGGAGGTTACCCTACTTAATTCTTACAATGATCATACATCATGCTTCTAATTTTCCCATGGTTCAAATGAAACCAGGGGAAGAATAAAGAGATTACAGATCTTACATTTTTCAAATCGTCTCCACAAATGCTTTAAACATAGAGGGAGAAAAAACAAAATAAACAAAACAAAAACCCCTCAAATTCTGGAGAGTTTTACCACATTAAACTAATTTTATCTTTAGGAAATGCACATTATGGATTTGACATGCCATCACATGTAAAGAAAATACCTATTAGAGGTGGTGAATAAAAGTAAATTAAATAGTGACAGATGTGGGGTTGCATGTCTGTAATTCCAACACTCTAGAGAATGCTACCCTATATCAACAAAACCAAACCAAACATCACACAATGCAAACAAATAGAATCACCTAGCATCTCTATTTACTTAATGTTCTCTGAGGAACCAGATGGCTTTGAAGAAAGCATGAATGCGGCACTGATGGGATGTCTTAACTTCAGTTGCCTTGTCCTTAAAACAGAAAGTTACAGTAGAATATTTCATTCCTTCTGATTTCAGTGTTTTGTAAAAAAAATCGTTGTTGTTTTCATTGACTGAGATAAGAAGCTACTTTAGCTGATTGGGAGCATGTCCCCTCAGTTACTTCTCTGAACTCCAGTTGAAATAAGATCCATACAGACCAGGCAGATCCAACCTCTTGATTTGCATTTGATGTTACCAGAAATAAACAATGGGGATTGGATAAGTCAGTCATGTTAAGTGTTATCCTAGATCAGCGGTTCTCAACCTTCATAATGCTGCAACCCTTTAATACAGTTCCTCATGCTGTGGTGACCCCCAACCATAAAATGATTTTTTGTTGCTACTTCATAACTATAATTTTGCTACTGTTTTGAATTGCAATGTAAATATCTGACACACAGGGTATGTGATATGTGACACTGTGAAAGAGTCCTCTGACCCCCAAAGGGGTCTCAAAGGTAGAGAAACACTGCCTTAGAGTGTGATTAACAAGCAGGAAATCTTTTCAAAAACATGAATACATGGGGAAAAGACTCCTAACAAGTTCTTTATTCCAAAAGAGATAGGAAGAAGCGAGAAAGAGAGAGAGAGAGAGAGAGAGAGAGAGAGAGAGAGAGAGAGAGAGAGAGAGAGAGAGAGAGAGAGAGAGAGAGCTCAATTTCCACATAAGCAAATCTTCTTTGAGACACATGGAATCTTTTAAATTACATTTGGGTCAAATTAACTTGGGTGGTCTGAGCGTCATCAAGCATGCAGAAAGGGTTCTCTCACAAAGCTAATTTAAGAAAGTCGTTAGGACATTGACAATAGAAGCAACCTGTTCTCTTGTTGTCAATGTGTTTTCTTTTAGGGAAGCTTGCTCTTTCCTGCCCATGCTGAAAATATCTACCACTCCCCACTAGCTCAGCTTTAACATCTTCCTGGGTGGCTTCAAGCAGTTGCCATTTTCACCATGTGCAGAGTGATCCCTTGTCTGTGCTTTTCAAACGGCAAGATGATTAAAATTCCACAAGGCAGCCTCGAACATACACAGTTAAGTTGAGAGGAACTCACCACTTACTAACTTCTTATAGCCACCTAGTATCTCAGTAATTCAAGTATTCATGAGATAATGACTGTGGGAGATTTTGCTTATTACATGGATCTTTAAGATCTAAGGGGTAGCATTGCTCTAAGAAGCCATCTGCAAACAGCAGAGGGGGCCTGTGAATGGTCGCCTGCTGTTAGAGGAAAAACAAGGGACAGGGTGGATTGACGAAGTACATATTTGCAAAGGAGACTCCCAGCTCAGCAGGGGAGTCACCTACCCTGCATCCAAAATGCCTAAGAAGGCTGATCTCAGCGAGAATTTACAAGAGAACTTATTAAAACAAGACAAAAAGAAAACCCCACAGTGTACAGTTTGCCTCTTTTTCAAAGGCTTTGGGAGTTAAGTTGGTCTAGTGAATCTAAGAATGGATGCATTTTATCTAATTTATTTCAAAATTGTTTACCTAGGTAAAATGCTGGGCTATTTGCCATTTTATGAATCAGTGAATATGCATTAAATATTCACCATTGTCAATATTTACTTGCTGCTATTATACCTGAAGCTGTGAATCCTATCACTCTATATCTATTGTTTGGTGTTGGCTATTAGAAATGTATGGCACAGCAAAGATCTATAATAAAGGAAAGGAATCCTCTTAAAAACTTCATATGTAACATTCATTCAGTAACTACTTGGTGGTTGGCACGAGTGGCTGAGTTCTTTATTTTCAATAAACTCTTGCAATCTCTCAGTCCTCACTTTACATATGAGCAAACTGAGACTAGGGCAGGGATAAATGGTTTTATACTGCCACTTGCTAAGCAGTGGGCTATGGCATAAATCTACAAAGCTGATGACCCTGTGTTCACACAAAATGGTGACACTCCCCTATTACTTGGCTTAGGGGGGCACCATGGTGAGACACCTTTTGTGCCCTGTTCCTCAGTTGTCCTTACTTCTCTGTAGTTCTCCTTAGGAAGTTTCCACTCAGTGGACACTGTTTCCTCCCATGCTCTGTTTCATTAAAGGCAGGCATATTCCTTAGCTAAAATGCAGGTCTTGTACAGCTCTTGACCCTGGTAGGCAAACCTGGGGATATGTGTGTGTTTTGATTAATCACTCTTGACTAAAACATAGTTGACAGCCAACACTGGGAAAATGAAAGTAATTTAAGGACATTTCTGTAGTTGAATGTTTTTCTTTGTCCCACTGGTCTCCCTGGACCTGTTTCTCGCCTGCTCATAGGTCCCCACAGCCACTAATGAAATAATCACCCAGAGGCTAATATTATATAGAATTGCATTAGTCAATGGTTCATGCTTATTGCTGGCTAGCTCTCTCTAATAAATTAATCAATTTAAAATAATCTGTGTATCACCATGTACCTGTAGGTTACTGGTAATGTCCTGGCATCTTACCCTCTGGATCGCTTGCTACGTGGTGTCTCCCTAACTCAGCCTCCTTTCTCCCCATAACTCTGTTTGGATTTCCCACCAGTTATGTTCTGTTTGGCTATTGGCCAAATCAGCTTTATTTATCAGCCAATAAAACAGCACATATTCATGGCATACAGAAGGACATCCCATATCACATTTGTGGTTCTGGGAAATGACAAATGCCTTTCAAGTGTTTCTTGAAGGGCATCCTGTACCCTGAACAGAGCAGTCACCTTGGGAGACCCAGAATCAGCCTTTGTTTTGTTTCATTTGTTTAATACTTATAAAACCAAGTATTTTCCCATGAAAAATTGCATCCCATTGCCCTATATCAATGCTGTCATGAAAGCACCTTGAAATCGCCACCATGCAATACAAATAGATAACAGAAGTATTCATTGTTACATTTCCTGCTTCTTGCTAATATTGTAAGTTTCAAGTTTTCCCTGTTAATAACCCTCTTTTGACATTTATCCGGGTCTTAATGGATTTTGGAATAATTTAGTTTAGAATACTATATGCTGCTTCTAGCTGGTTCAAACAGTAAGGAGACTAGGGGTAGGAAAGGGCCTTGGGAAGGAAGGTTGACAATGTCTGGTTCATAGAAGAACATGGAAGCATTTAAGGTACTAGTCAAGGTGAGGGTCAGGGATCAAGGCAGAATCTGGGACAGATCAATGAGGTACCTAGACCACCTTTTGATAACTGGTGACTTAGATCCAGCATTGATGCTTGAGATTTCCCAGGAAGGGATGTGCTTGGATGAAATGTGTGATCTCACTCAACAGTGGTTGATGTTAGAAAGATGATACTACTGAAGGCACCAGAAGAGGTGGAGTTTTGGCAAGGGCTTCATGGGTGATGGGACATGTGCTTGTATCTATCCAAGCTTCCTTCTGATACCTCTGAAGCCAAGGCTGTACAATGCTGTTGAATATTGGTTTTACTTTTTGGCATCACCATGTTACTCTAGCTGGTCTGGAACTTGCTTTGTAGTCTAGGTTGATCTCAAACTCATAGCGATCCTCCTGCCTATTCTGAGTACTGGGATTAAAGTGTGTGTGACTATACCCAGCCAAGTAGGGTCATATCAGTGACATCATCATCTATTTAAGTCAAATGATTTGTTCCTCACAAACTTTTAATTTGGTTTCACCCAAGCATGGCCAAGCTTTTAGCGTTATGATATCATAGTGTCATCTACAAAGTACCGTAGAATGGAGTTAAAGCATCATAAAACAAATGGCCAAAACAAAAATCTTACAATGTTATAAGCTTATGAGTTTATGTTAGATCATATTCACAGCTATCCTGGGGCATGTGTGGCTTGTTGGTTGGTCTTCTTAGAAGAGTGACAAAACTGAGAAGGTGGTGGCTATCCATATATACTAGTGAGTCTCCTACACACAGTTTCCCTACTTCTAAAAGGTTAGTATATATACTATATACTTGTTTTAATGACAATAACATTTGTGACACTTCTATACACTATTCCAGGTGAAAAGGATGCACATTCCAGGTGAAAAGGATCCACATGACTTGTTTTGGGCAAATAGTGAAGAGTTCATAATCTTTTGGGAAGCCAGACTGTTACTTCCCTATTTACTTCATTACATTTGTTTACAAAGAATAAAGAACAAAATTAGTAGAACTTAGTGTATGGTTAAGTTATAGAATGGAATTACAGAAATGTGTGATATGAAATTCATGATTTGGATTTTTTAGTTCTCTAATCTAATAATATAGCATGTGCTCGGCTGGTGGGATGACTTGGCGATCAAGGTGCCTAATGCTCTATTCTCTGGGACTCACATGTGAAAGATGTGAAAGGAGGCGACTGACTCCTCTAAGTTGTTCTATGATCTCCATGTGTTCAGTGGCGATACACACACACACACACACACAGAGGCATGCGCGCAAGGTGCACACCCCCACTTGTAATAAGATGTATATATATGCATATATATGTATGTATATATATAGTAGTAGCATGCTTACTGGAGTTCCTAAGGGTTCATAAGTGTAAACAAATGCATAGCTCATTCCATCAGTCATAAACACTGTAGGTTGATGATTGGAATGAGACAGGAGCAAGAAACCTGCTGTGACATTGTCTCTTAGAGTGAACAGAGAGAACAATGATACACTGATCATTCCAAAAAAAATTAGAAGAAAAGGTTTACAGAATTTTTGAGAAAGAAGCACTAAGTGTTTGAGGAGACAGACAACACATTTACTCAAATATTGTGCAATGAGTACATGTATCGAAACATCCCATTTTCCCACTAAAATACATAAATTTTGGTTTATGTGTCAGTAGAAAATAAATTAAATTTTCAGAAAAACAGTAATGCCGTGACATAGTGTATCTGTGTCAGAATCTCCCATGGGGAAGGAAGATTTAAAACAAACATTGGTCCCTCCAACCCCAGTTAAGATAAACAGAATAATGATACTCAGGTTCAGAATTTAAAAGAAAAAATATTATATATAAAAATTTGTACACTTGTACATTAATTTGTATAATATTGATAGTTTTCATGTCTACAATTGAAAGAGATGATGACCTATATGAATGTTAGAATAATGGTTTTAGTTTTGTAGCAGTCACTATCTTTGGTTATTTTTTTTATAGCTTTTCCAAGGTACTACTTTCTTAGCAACAGAAAATTTCTTTACATGTTGAATACTTTTGGTAATCCCCTTCTCAGTTCTCCCTCTCAGGTGGATATTAAAATGCTAAATGAAGGAAAGGGATAGAAAGGTTATAGATGATTGCAGGTCTGGGGGAGAGAGAAAGATGGCGTTCCAGAATTCAGCAGTCTAAACTCCAGACAGCTCAATTAACATTAAAGGGGGTAAGTGGAAGCTAGATTGCTCACACTGCATTAGTCTGGTCCTGTTCCTTCAAGAATTCCTGTTTCTGTGGATATTTACCTTTCCTAGTCTTAGGAAGGAATCTGATTTTTATTTTGAGCAAATACATACTGTATATATCCTGAAAAACACAAATGCAAATTCAATGAGCCCCCTCCCCCCAATATTGAACCCATCTGTATTGAATCCCTGTGTATGGCAATCAAATTGGAAATCCAGGTCTATTACATGCACATGTAATATTTCTAGAGTATATCAAATTCCATCCTATATCAAATTTTTTCCTTGGGTTCCTAGAAATTTAATATAAGCAAGTTTCACTCTATTTGAAAAGGACATGATGCAATATAATGTGTTTTTCAATGAATAGAATTCTTGGTAATTCAATTTGTGTTCAGAACTTCTTAAAGGCAACTTACTTCACAGAGACCTCACCCCAGACTTCAGCTCGGGGAACCTTATTCAGGTAACATTCCTTTTGGTTAGAAAGATTGTGGAGTGAAATTGGAAAGAATTTGGGCAATTTGCATGTAGTAATTAAAAACAAAACAAAACAAGCAAACAAACAAACAAAAACATACCACATCCCAGTTAAGTAGAGAAGGGGATTTACTGGGAGACCCGGGAGGATCTTGCTTCAGTTTTTATGGGTGCTGGTAGCCTCCTCTGAGTGAGGCCTTGTCTTGTCTTTTCATTCTTTGTGTATTTGCAGCAAATGCCTAAAAAGATGTAGTAGAATCAATGAGGTCAATTGAGACAGAATCATAGTCTTATACACACTGAATGGCTTAATAATTAAACATTCTACTGCCTTCATGGGCCCAGGCTCTCTCCCCACCCATTGTTATAAATTGAAGTTATCTTCAATAATCCAAAACTGCTGTTTTCTATTCGTTTGCATCTCCTGCCAATGTTTCTTTTTTGAACAGTTTTGGATAACTGATCTCTCATCTAGGTGATTTTCATTTATGTACAAATCTATGTATCATGCAATTCTGATTATGGTTATTGTTAAATAAAATATACTCATATCTTATGTTCAGCATCCCCTGAGTAGTAAATCGGGCCTGTTAAAAATGATATGCACTCATTAAAGAAATTCCATTTAAAATCTTGGAAAGCCTACATTAAGAATACTTTCTCGTCTGGCTCTGTCAATCTTTCTTGCACCTGTTAGCATGTTTAGAAAATGGCTTTTTATAATTCAACCATCTTATTGCAAGTGGAAGAAGATTCACAAAAGTAATTCTGATTATTCAAATTGTTTTGTAAAACATAAAATTAAGAACATATCCTATAATAAGCACTAATAAACTAAGCATCTAGATATAAATAAAGTATAGGTTATTAAAGTATCTTAATGTGATGGAAAGAGTTATAGGCTCATATAATTATCCTTACTGGATGTAAACAGTTTCTGAGATAGTTTTAACTATTTTTAGTGCTTGAAATCTCGAAGCTTTCTTGGATATACTGAGAGCATTGGCACAGCTTCCATCATTACTGGCTTGTTTCTTAACTCCCCAACGCATAATAAACCTATGAACTTCATTAACTTTAATCGATATGCATGCAAGGATGTAAAGGCCTTTCCTTGGCCCTCTCACTGCCTGCAAGAAGAAGCCAAAATGAGTGTGACGCCAAGTCCCATGCAAGTAATCAGCTACGTCATTTTTCATTTGAAAAGAAGTCCTCTCCAATAATAGAAATGCTGAGAAAGGTTATTACAATAACAAATGAGTTGGCAGGGTGATTTATGTTGGAAACAAATGTACCTTCGGATGGAATCCTCTTTAATTCCTAATAAATCTTGGGCTTAGTGGACAGGCCAGACTCCGGGAATTCAGCAGTTGAATGCCCTCAGTACTTTGAATTCACTTGGTTCATTTCTTATGGACCACACAGCTGTTACTATAGTCCCCCCATCAGGTATCTGTTTGGGGATTAGTAATACTTCACATAGTCATACATCATGGGCAATGCATGTGTAATTATATTAAGGATGCTTCACTCTTTGGACTCACTGGTCCCAAATCACTGGTATTGGAACCACTCAATAACTGCCTCTCATAAACTGATTTACTTTCAAAATAATGGCATCTTAAATTAAATGCAATGGGTTTTTAAGTTTTCAAAACGCTCCCTAAAGCATCCTCTTTTACTTTGCCCTTAGTGCACCTAAGAGTGTTTATTCAAACAGTATTCTTGAGTGAGGAAGTCCTTGAGTGTCTGTCTGAACATCTCTAGGATACAGTTTAAATTTTGAGGAGAATTGAGGACCTGGGAATGGCCCCTACAAGGGAATGGACTTGATGAGTTCTGTAAAGCCTAAGGGTGTGTTGAACTACTGGTGGTTAAGGAGAAGGGTTCCTTGGCCTTGGCCTTTTCTCAGTGGTTCATCATTGCCATGCCAGGCTTCTGCTTAGTGTATGTGATTGGCGACATCTAATGCACTCCTCTCAGGTTTGCTCAAAATCTTCCCTGACTCACTCTTTCTTCACCCAGGATTGCTCTCAGTTCCTTAGAAGTCTGTAGTTTTGGCAGCTTCCATAGCTTTTCTGTTTACTGTGGCTATTTGTCACAGATACTCGTTAGGAATCCCAAAGAGCTTAAAAGTACAAGTCTGTAGGGATAGACTTTCAAGAGTATGTGCACAATTCCTGCCTATTTCTTTTCCTGTCCTTTCATAGCATGGGGAAGGAATTATGTCAGCCTTTTACTCTGTGTCACTCAAAATATACTATAGCCTTGTGCACATTGGGTGTTTTGTTTGGTTTTAAAGATATCTTATGTTTAGTCACAAGTTACAATCAATTTAATAAGTGTTGTTTAAGAGTGAATCTGTTGGTTATAAAGCAATGACTAAGGTCAGGACAAATTCTGTGTGTTTGATTGTTTTGTTCACTCAGTGAATGTTTATGGAGTGTACATTATGTCATCGATGTTGCACTGGGAGTTGGTGGCATCTTGTTTAAGAGAAAGTAAATGTTTTTCTCTTATCCCACTGGAGAAAGATGCAGGGTGGCAAATAAACAGGGTGCTACCAGAGTGGAAAATTTCAAGGATAGAAATGGGACAGAGAAGTTGTGAGACAATGGAAGTAGAGAGGAACGTTTCAAGACGATGACATTTGGGATGAGTCCTGAACCAAGGGATGAAATTGAAATGTGTCAAAAGGAAAAAAAATCAGTTTCTGGAATATTCGAGGATATCACTAAGAATGAAGCGAAGTGAAGTTGGGGGAATGATGGAACACACCGCAGGGCAGTAAGAGCATGCCCTGACTCTGCTGTGGATCAAAACTTGCTAGAGTGAGTTGGGATGATAGGAAAGGTAGAAATGGCACTGTCCTTTTCAAATGGTAGGGAATGTGGGGTGGGTCAAGACCCCCCTGACTCCTCCATTTCTCCTTCCCATCTCTCTTCCCTTTCTCTCTTTCCCTTTTCTCGGTCTCTCTGTCTCTTCATTTTTAAAGTGGGACACATTAGCGCTTGCTTGTGCTCTAATAGCAATGAACCAAATCACTGGGGAGAAATGATTCTGTAGGAGGCAGACAGATTCCAAGAGGGTTATCTGTGAGAGTCAGCTGCAGGACTGGTTGATAGGTGTGACAGGAGGGGAGAGGTGAGGTGAGGCTCTCGTGTTTACTGGTGAGATGGTGACGTGGCCGTTGTCAGTGTGGTCTTATATTCCCAAGATGTGAGACGTGATCATCAGCCGAAGTGGGGCGGTGGAGGAAGTGCATGAGGAAGTAGAGGAAGTGCCAGAGAGAAGAAGGTTTGCAGGTGTCTTTTGGTGAAAGGAGCAAACCTCCCTGGGCAGTACACACTAAGACTGTCTAGAACTGCTGCCATGTGGGATTGGTTACTGTCTATTGTTCACTTTGATGTTGTTATCATCTAGCACAGGTATTTAGAGAATCTTCACAGTAGAAAATGATTGACAAAGGTCTTGGAAATATTCAATATAAGAAAGGACTAAAAAGAAAATTTTCAGAAGTATAGTTAAAAGGCCTGTCCTGTGACATCTGGAGCTCTTGTCATTGAAGTTGGCTCTTCTGTCATTAGCACTGTGGCCTTCAGCGCATTATTGTCCCCTCTACGTCTTCATTTGATTTTCCCTTGTAAGCAATACAAACTTTATATAACTTTTAAAAATTGGTGTGTGTGTGTGTGTGTGTGTGTGTTACTCTTTACGCAAAGAGTTGAAGCATGGAAGAGACACCAGGCCTGTTTTGTATAGCCCCAGAGAACAGATCTAGAACAAGCTAAATCAAAAGGTGACTTTGGAAACAGCTTTCTTGGTGCTGAAGCCACAATAGCTTGGAACAGTCCCCTGTAATGGGAAGAATTTCCCCAATAATGTCACTTAAGTCATGCCAGAGTAGCTACCTGTGAGGGTTATATGGGAGAATATTCCTACTTTTGTAGGAGGACTGATGATATTATAATTCTATATTGAATGTTTGGATTTTTCACCTGTATATCTTCTGTCCATATTTTGCATCACAGATTTGATTTTTGGTTATGTAAATACATTGGTTCTTATGAACCACAGATAATATTGGGTCATTTAAAGGGTTCTGTTAGGAATCATTATTGTTGTTTATTTATTTACTTACTTATTTCCCCCTTTTGTGACTTTGTAGCTCTGACTGGTTTGGAATTCACTTTGTAGACTTGGCTGGACACACACAAACTCCCAGAGAATCACTTACCTCTGCCTCCCAAATGCTGACATTAAAGGTATGTGGCACCATACTTGACTTCATTAGTTTGCTTTGTAGATTAGGAAGGAAAGTGAATAAAACTGAGGTGATTTGGCCATAAACTTAAAGGAATTTGGTCTAAGAATAAAAACTTAGTCTTGTAATTTGTGAAATTATTCCAATCTCGGGTCCCTCAAATTGAGTGACTTAGAATCCATAATCTGTATGGTGCATATTATTCAAGACCAACTCTTTATTAAATATAAAAATAATTATCCGTTGAATATTAAACATGAAAATATAATTTTATCAGGTATCATTTGGGAGTAACTAGTTTTTCATAATGCCAAATTACTTAAACTAATTTATCTCATCAATTCTCCCATGTTGATGAAAAAACTTCCAGTGAAACTGGAGAGTGATCCCTAGGAAATGTAACACCTTCTTTAGGACATCTGCAAGGTACAAAGCATTACGATATTGAAATTTGACAATGAATAGGAAAATTCCACTCTGGCACGAACCAGGATGTTATCCACAATTACAAAGAAACCTTCAGAAAGGAGTGGTGATGAATGCCTTTATTCCAGGAGGCAGAGACAGGCAGACCTTGGTGAGCTTGAGGTGAGCCTGATCTACATAGTGAGTTCTGGGACAGCTAGGGCTATGTAGAGACATCCTGTCTCAAAATAGACATACAGTTAGACAGACAGACAAACCAACTAAAAAGAATGAAATAAAGGAAGGAAGAAACCATTAATGCAAACTGGCTAGGGTTTTCCTGTAAACTAGAGGAAAAAAATGTCACAAATCTCATTTTCTTGAGAAAACAATGCTGTTCTTTAGAGTGACATGAACTTCTGATTTTTTTTTTCTTTTAGAAAATTGTATAGTCCAAGCTAAAGATGTGCAGCTTCAATAGTCTGCTATCTATGGGGGCGTAGCCAAAGATGGCAAAAGAGGACATGGAAGATTGCAGACAGTAGGTGGAACTCTGCTCTACAGAAGATGTGTTGGCACCCAGACTGTTTTACTCAGGACCAGCTG